>NW_028301597.1:51730714-53002500 GCF_987345545.1 Pholcus phalangioides
TGAGATACAGTAAAACTCCACAATCACAGGGAAAATTGTCGATACAACGGACTTCTCGTTATGAACGAATTTCAGTTTTTCGCGATGTAGAAACATGAATGGGGAAAAAACTAGATAAAGTTACCTTTCTTTTACCTTATATTTTGAACTGCTTTTGCTGAAATATGCATCTAGAGTTAGCTGCTTATGCATACACAATGTTAATTGTACAACAAAATTTTGCACTTTATGGAATGCAGTAGTTTCTGCAAATGGAGAATTTGTTGCAGTGTAAAGATGTTCAATAAAATTTGAAGTAGAGAAAATGATTAAGACCTGTTTGCTCTGTGACCAAGTTTTTAAATATTCTAAGAAAAGAGAGAGAGAGGGAGGATTTATCAAGAAAAATGGTAACGATGTCAAAACCTGAAGCCTAACCCCACCTCCCCAACCAACACATTTACAGATAAAATAAAATGTTTTTCCACATCCTATATAGGTTACAGGATGTGGTCTTCTTATCTAAGGGGTAGTACTGATATGCTCCGTTTGCAATCACCTATGAATAAAATAAAGTGAAGAAATTTAAAAGAATTGGCACTTTTTCCAGTCCATTTCATGTTTAAGAAAGGGAAAGGAAAACATGCTTTTTTGAGAATTTCAATTGTCGAATGTAGCGCATGTGTTCTAATTTTCACTTATAAATAACACGCTATAAGCAAAAAAAAATTTTGTATCTTTAACATTAGCTCTTTGACAATCACTTGTGAACTACTCGCAATAGCGATATTCTTGCTATTAACCGCACTCGTTATAACGGATTTTCACTGAACACATTAGTTTTGCCAGAGTCCAACACTTTCTATTTTTAAAAAGTACACTAAAATGATTAGATAGGGTTTATATGTTATAAGCTCTCTAAAACAAGGTTACTAAAAATTTGTGTTTGGTACTGTATTGACTGTATTACTGTTTTTTGCATTCAAATATCTTAACAAATATTCCATTTAGAAGCACAAATTTCTTTGTTGGCCTCAGGAGAGACAGGGCCTTTTAATTAGAGGTTAGAGGAAGGGGAGAAGCTGTATGAAAATTGAAATTTTTTGTAACTTTTTTTTATTGATATTTTTTTTTCATTTGAAAGGCATTCAAGATGATGGGTGAAATCATTTGAAACAATTTTTCCAATTAAAAGTTGTCTGTAAAACCAACGGTTGAGGAAATGGCCGCTGGAAGATGACAAGAGTAGACACCCTGTATAATCCACTACCGCAAAAAAAGTGTTCCCAAACTTTTTCCACCAGCGGCGCCCCCTTTCCCTATTCAATGATTATGCGCGAGCTTCGCCGGCTCCCCAGAGCTGTTTAACAAAGAATCTCTTCCAAAGAGGAATCTCCCTGGAGCTGAGCCAAGGACCGCGATGCACAGCTTGAGAACCCTCTGTACTACCGAATTTATTTTTTTCCACCCTTCGAGTATTAATTTCATATCGCACTCATTTACTTATAAGGCTTTTTTTCATTCCTCTCCGTAAGGTTAATTTTTTCTCTCCCCTCCATTGGCTTCCTTCAATGCGTCTTCTCTTCCACAAAATATACGCTAATCAAGAAAAATATATTTAAATAAAAATGGATATATGTATATCCGTATTTATTTAGAAGAAAAGCGACTTGGGGAATGAAGATTCGCAAATTAAGTATGACGTAATGAAAATTTTCCACCATGAGAATAGCCTCGTTCAATCTTATTCCGAGAAAGATGAGGAGGCAATTCTACATTCACCTGAGAAAACTGTATCTACTTACACTTTCTTTTTTAATTTTTCTCTCTTCCACACGTTTTAAATAAGGAATTTCATAATTATGAGAGTGAGAGAGAGGGCAAGGTGTCCGGGACGACAAAGACACCACGGGGAGAAATGACGGAGCATCCAAAAAATAAAAAAAATACCTCGGGAGGAAAAGCCAGTTTGATTAAAGTTTGAAATATTCATTAGTTTGCCAGAGTCCATTATCTGTTTGCCTTAATCAAAACGCATTTGTGCTCTGCTAGTTCGGATTGGTAAAGTAACTCCAGATAATTAGCACTCACTCTCTCTCTCGCTCCGAGATCCCACCTTATATTAACACGCAGAGTGATGGCAGTGGTGGTGTGCGTATGTAGCGAGTTTTAAAACGAAGGGTTGGAGAGAAGTTAGTTCGCAAAACGAATATTTTCACCACTCCAGCTTGTTATGTGTGTGTGTGTGAGCTTCTATTTTCATTTGACGGTGGAAGTGGCCCCCTACCACCTTCAAAAAAATTAAAAAGAATTACCATCTCCACGGGGGAATGCCAGGCAATTAGGTGAAGATGGCTACAGGAGAGGAGCACTGAGCAAAGGCAAAAAAATGCGTATACGTATATAAAAACAATGGTTCGGTCGGTAGCAAAAGAGAGCCCCCAAACTGATAATGAAACTGAGAATAAAGAGCGGATAAAAATGGTATTCATTAAAAATTTACGGGACTTGGAAGAGCATTTTTCGCTTTTTGTTGGTGATTGCTATAACTCTGGGCCCATCCACCTCTTCCACACGCCATCTCACTGTTTTTTTATTTTAAAAAGGGTCTTTGAAAAGTTTTTTCTTCTTCTTTAAAAAACATCTCGAGTTTCATTTGGTTCTGTTTAAAATTAATCCGTCGCAGCGTCTTATTAGGAGAATCTTAATTTATTAAATGCCCAAAGAAAATAAAATACCTTCTTCTGTTATGAGACGGCATTTAAGCTATTAATGACGGCATTTCGTATTCAGCGAAATATTTCCCCACTTCTTGTTTTATGCATAAATCTCTCTTTATAATTCTTATCCGGTTTTTTTTTAATATATAAAAGAACAAAAAAAAAAAAAACCGATTCGTCGCTTTCGTTTGATGCCGTAATCCCCGGATGTACGAAACCTTGTCCGTCTGAAAATTTTATATGGTCGCTAATAATCGCGAGGATAAAAAATCATTGTGCGACATACGATGTAGGGAATGCGTGGTTAAATGTGCATAAATATGTACACGAAGTAAAATGAAGTACACTTCAGATATATATCAAGGTCAATGAAAACGTCTGCACCAACGGTCAAACATTTAATTTTCTAAAATCAAGTAATGAAAGGAAATCTGTGTTATCCTGTCGAACCATTAACCCCGCAGTTTGCTCCCATCATCCGCAGATGATGAACGTAGTAGCCTGCTCAATCATCCTTACCTGTGATGATCCGATTTCTTTTTCCATTTTAACATGTAGTTCTTAAAATGATATACAGATGGCGTACGCATATAATATATTTAACTTTTTTTTTAAATTTTTTCTATTTTCAAACAGGTTTTTTCTTACCTATGTATACAAAATTGAGATTTTCTTTCTCATACATATAATATTCTATCTCTATACTAATCTCAATTTTCAATCTATCGTCGCCAAATTTTGCTTGTTCCCATATACCAAATGGGACCAGACTTGAACGATAGGCAACATTAAAAGTTTGTCGGAGATGGGAAAATGCCCGAAAAACTGTCGGGCGACAGTGGTTTCTCGGCCTCATTTAATTTGTAAAAAATACTTTGTGATTAGATATGTAATATAAAATTAATTTCGAGTGTCTGTTCAATGTTTTTCGTAATATACGCATTTGAAATTGGGGGATTCTTTTCGAAACACCGTGTACATTATTCGACATCCATATTTTTAAAGGGCATCTTTTTTCAGCCACCTCATTGGGCAATTTTCCTCTTGCGTTTGTATTTTTTTCTAGGGCTGTATTATATAGCGCAGCACATACGCTAATATAGCGGCAAGGTGAGGCATGCATTAAATTCGTTACTGAAAGTTACTCGTATTACGAGGCCCTCTTATCTCGAGGCGCATCTACTAGTATAAAAACAATGGAGAACTTTTAAATTGGTTCCACATCCTAACAGCAATATTACTCGTAAAAATTAATAATCATGATTAACATTACAACATATATGCTCAACCAATGGCCCTCTGAGTAATCTGAAGTGACCCGTGGTACAGTGCTCTGGAGCTGTACCATTGGTGTAGTATTAAGTGACCCGCGGCACATTTACTGATCACTGAAGTGTGGCACAGTTTCAGAGCACTTAAATGGCCCACGGTACAGTTCCACATCACTCAAGTCATCCATAACACAGCTCCAGATCACCATAGCGGCTCGTAACACATTCCCAGATCACTTAAGTGGTCCATGAGACGTTTTCAAACCAATGTGGCGGCCCGCACTCTCATAAAGGTTGCATTACAATGCATGCTATGTATGCTACTATATGTAAAAGTATTTTTGTTTACAAGGCAAATACAGTACGACAATCGCTGCCGGTTTCAATGTTTCCAAAGCTCTCGAGCATTCGTGTGCGTGGAGTTGCCTTTTTTTTTTTCGCACGTTTCAAGCTCGAAAGTCAAACATTTTCTCGTGAAATTGAAGAATTTTAACAAATTATGTTTTGCTCATGACTTGGACCATTTATTATTCTGCGGAAACCCGTAGCTCGACACACAACCTATATTAGCATCAATGTTGCATCTTTCTTACGTTCATTACTTGTTTCTTCGTACAAATGACATTTCTAAAACCGAAGGATCATTCGATAACAATTGGTGACTACTAATAAAAGAGAGACGGAGCATTTATCTTGAAAATATTTCTTACCAATCGGTGTATACCGAAAATATTTCGCTTGTCCCAAACGCGTTTACGAGTGTCTGAGGCGTAAGAGTATTGGAAGTGCTGCCATTTTCTTTCGGAAAACGACGTGGCAGATGTGTGTGTGAAGTATAACGATTGAAAACATACAAATATTCAATAATAATGCATACAATATTGTTCACTTCTCTTCTTTAGCAGATCATGGCCCACCGCTCTGTCTAAATGAAGAGACATACGCGGGTGGTCAAAGAACAACTCGGCCACACTAAAAAAATGTGCGTATATGTGTTGTGAACCTAATCTGAAGTTTTTTTTCCTGCGTAATGCATGTTATAGTGCTGCCATTTGCCATCAAATTTTTTAAGTATGAGTAAAGTGTCATCATTTAATAAATCTTAGTGATGCCGAACAACAACATTTAATGTGAGAAAGACGGGTTTTTTCCCAGCCCAAGATATCAAGGAAACAGATGTTTTCTGAATATTATGCTTAGGTGAACTCGGAAAGAAAAGTTATCTAGCATGCTTGCCCGGTATGCAAGAGAGCCTGGGTTCGAGTCTCGGCAGAGACCAGATGACTTTTCTTTCCGAGTTCACCTCCACATAGTATCCAAAAAATATGCGTTTCCTTGGTATATTGGGCTGATAAAAAAGGACGTCTATCTCAAAACAGCCATTGTTAAGCTTTTAGCACAGAAAAACATCTGTTTTTCTGTGCTAAAAGCAGTCTACCTCGATGCAGATAATATTTTTCACGAATGTTTCTTTTTTTCCTTCAGAGTCAGTAATCGTTTAGACCGGAGCAAAAAGATATCATATAAATAGAATATCAGGCATGCGCATGAATTATACTCCTAGATACGAGAAATAGCCTAAAAGAAGGGGGGGGGGAAATCCCTAATAATATCATTCGAATGGGTTACGAAGGTGTAAAAGCAATTCAAATACAATGAGCCAAGATCACGAGGAAGTCAAAGAAGCATAAGACTGCACCATTACGTTACTTTTATTACAGGTCGAATCATTATCACGTGGAGAGAGAGCATTGTACGCGAAATATTCATCGGCGGTGTAATATTCGCACCGAAAAGAAAAAAAAAAACAAACAAACAAAAACAGAATTATTGATGAAGGAATAACACAAGGTGAAGAATCTCGTCAAAAAATACGTGCATAAATTTCTATCAACTATTTTGGCAACACTGCCAAAAAGAAAATACTTCTGAATAGAACAAGTCCATTAACATTTTGCGCATTATAAAGACACGAAGTTTATACACGATTGGTTTCTAATCGATGTAAATGATCATCGCCTCAGTTATAAAACTAAAGCACCTGAACATCGGCCATTATAATGTATATAAGATAAGAAGAAGAAAATGATAGGGGAAAGGGAAAAAGAGCGATAACACCGGTTATATTATTATTATTATCATCGGATACACCCGCCACCACTTTGGGGGCAGCGCAATAGCGAGCACAGACCGGTAAAGTAGCTATTCACGACTGGTACGTGGATGACCCTCAGGGGTATTTAAAGCTTCTTCGCTTATAGAGATGCTTATTGCGTAATACCGGGAGCTACAATCCATCCGATACATCGTGATGATTGCCAATATGACCTACTCTGTAATTAAATGCGGAGCTCGTACCAAACACAATCGAGAGAGAGGGGAATACGTACAAGACACTGGACGAGTCACTCACATTATGTCCGAATAATAAAATACTTAGGTATAAGATTCTTCTTTTCCGTCACTCAATGTTTGAGTGACATTTGAAAGTATAAAACGAACATCTAATGTCGAGTTAATGATAATCTCCTCACAAAATCTGCTTTTGTCTTCATTTACATCGTTAATGTGCCGCCGCCACATTTATTCGCTTCGAGGCGACGACTTTTTTCTTTTTCTCTCGATTGGTATACCAAAAAGATTTCTTCTCACAAGGCTAAAAATACAATCACAATGCATACCAAATTGAAAAATACATAATTTTATTTAACTGCCAAATAAAGACTTAAAATAACCTCAGATATTATATGTATTAACCCTTAAATGCTCAAATTTTTGTTTCGAGCAGATAATTTCTTTTACAGTTAATGGCAAGCATTCGAAGCCAGAAAAATCATTAAAAAAAATCCATTACGGATTATACTGCTTGAAATAAGGCCTTATTGAGGACGTGCAAAATCAAAAATCACACGACATAAATCTATTGAGGTAATAGTATTACTTTCCAAATATATGACTATCATCTTTGTGGTAGTAAGAAAACAATTCAGATTGCAAACTTCAAGGTTAAAAACAAGGAAGAAATTCAAACAAAAGATTTTAACAAATTAGCAAAATGACAGCCACATGCTCTGAAACAAACAAGAAGTTGTTGTCGTTAATTTCAGACATCTATCAAGCAAATGAAAAATATAAAATGAGAAGAATATGACCTCACCTTATATGCAAAGGCGATTCTGAAGTTTTATCTTCAAATTTTGGTTGCAGCAATGAAAGTGTAAAAAACAGATCTGTATGCAAAGCTTCGCATTCAAGGTTTAAGCCGAATATTTCGAATGATGGACATGAGGCAAATATTTTTGAAGTTCTTGTATTTATCGATCATCAACAGTTAGAAATATTACTTTATTGCCATTTATATAGTAATTTGCCGCCGAAGAGGTCGCTGTGTTGGAACTGAATCTTAGAACAACCATATTCTTTTATGTGAATTATATGAGGTTCAATATCTACTTCCTGGAAGAGCACTTCCCGATGATTCCAGTGACGAGGATAGAGGCCAATGATTGATTGAGTTCTGAAACAACAAATTGATTGCCACGGTGTGTTTGTGAAACTTAATCGAACATATTTGTAAGACTATATATCGAAGTGCTACCTTGACTTGGCACGATATTCTTTCTTTGTAGTTTGCAGTGGAAACTATTAAGGTATGATTGTTTTTGTGAATATGATTGTAATCAGAGCCGCACTTTGGCAGGTGCGAAAGATGCGATCGCACGGGGCCGCAAAATATTAGAGGCTTTAAAACTGGATTATATCGCATTAACTACGTATAACATTTTAAGATAACTGTTTTAAAAAGACAGAACTTGAAATTCAATTGATGAAAAATATATCGCTTTTTAACATAAGGCTCCGTATCGACTAACACTAACCAGTATGCCCATGCGTTAAGATGGCCCTGCTTTCTGGAGCCTCCTCAAAAAATTATTTTACTTCTACGAATCCCAAGACTTTTGCCCACCCCTCCCTCACCAAATCGAATTTCGGTGGACGCGTAGAGCAAAAATGAATTAATCCCTGGATCTAACTCCTGTCACATTATCTCTCGTAATACTGAAGAGGGCCACTAAATGACAAAGTCCGGTTCTGATTGTAACGTTGAAGATTTGTTATTCGATGTGGTAAGTTTCTTCGTCTCCTAATAGGGAATGGGAAGACCCAAGGCCTCCTAAACGCCAGAACCCCACCCGGGAGGCTACTGTGCATAGGGAGCAGTGTTCACTTATGCGCGATTTCCGAAAAAAAAAAAAGAAAATAATTTTTCTTCTCCAAATTTCATCGAAGAGTGCAAATAATCCTTTAAATTTTAGGTAGTTTTTTTCATTTTTTAAACACAGTCATATTCCTGTTTTTCCTTAAAGAACCTTCTCTATTTACAAAACTACCCTTAAATTTTGAAAAGGAGAGTGAAATACTCTTCAAAATTATTTTTTCAGGTAACACTGATAGGGACCCTTATGATCCCCAAAGCAGAATGTTTAGCACTGTTCTGCTGACTGGAAATGTTCTGCGGTAAAAATCCCCATACTGCTTTTTTGCACTTTTTCTTAAAATTCTTCCAAATTGTTCTGCAGTAGCATATTTCTGCCGTCGCAGATTTTCGCACATTCTGCTTTGGGGCTTATGATATTGAGATTTCGTACATAACTTGGTGATTCTTATAGAACAGAATATTTGGATATACAGTATTAATCTCTCGGCTTTGTACAGTGGAATAGTCGAATAATGTGCGAATGGCGCAAACAGGTGGCAGCACATATGGTGCTAAGTCAAGGCCACATAAGCCCTTAAGATCCTTAGACCTCAGAAAGAGTATATGACAAAGCAACTGCAACGATTCGTTCGGATAAAGGAAAAGAAAAAATTAAACTTGGAAAAGGAGTCAGGGTGATACTATCTTACCAAAACTCTCTACCGCTGTTTTAGAAGAAGAATTCAGAAAACTGGATTGGGATAAAAAAGGAATTAAAATAAATGGAGAATTTCTCAACCATTTGCGTTTTGCCTACGACTTTGTTACCATCGACAGTAATCCAGACGAACTAGAAGAAATGATGCAAGAACTGGCGAAGGTAAGTATTCAGGTGGGCTTGAAAATGAATCTGCAAAAGACTAAAGTTATGTTCAACCCCTTTGCGTTGAAGAGGATAATCTTGCTCAACAACACAGAGATAGAAGAAGTAGAAAGCTATGCATACCTGGGACAAGAAATTACCACATGGACAACGGAATCATTAATGAAATAAACAGAAGGATCAGGATTGGATGGAGCACTTTTGGCAAAAACTGGGTAATTCTGAAGAGCCACATGCCATTATGCCTGAAAAGAAGTGTTTAACCAGTGTGTGCTACCAGTACTGACTTATGGACCTGAAACATGGACACTCACAAGCAAGACGATACAAAGGCTACAGACAACGCAAAGGAGCATGGAAAGATGTATGCTAGGCATCACAAGAAGAGACAGAAAACGAATCATTTGGATAAGAAGCCACACAAAGGTATATGATATCATGGAAAGAATTAAACGTTTGAAATGGAAATTGGCTGGACATATTGCAAGAAGACGGGACAACAGATGGACCACAAGTATTCTAGATTGGTACCCCGTGGTAGCGTCCGAAAAGGCGTCCCCTCACAAGATGGATCGATAAGATCAGAAAAGTAGTTGGAGTCAACTGCATGGCTAAAGCATCAGACAGAATAACATGGAAAACTTTAGAGAAGACCTTCATCCAGCAGTGGATTGAAAATGGTTGATGATGATGATGAATAATTTCCCATTGCATAACAAAAGCATGCATTTCAAACCCCTGACTAACGGCCACAGCATTTTTTACGGACGAATTTTTTTTTTTGTGCTCTTGGTGTCCGTAAAAGGGAGGTTTTACTGTATATAATCAAGCATCTGATTACATGCATGTATCTCTTGCGATGTATATCTCATTTTGTGGGGCCGGTTCTATACAAATACCCCCATGTATCCGCAATATACTGTAGTAAAGAGCAGAGTACAACTAGAATCAATTCTGAAACAAACAAATCGCGTACAAAATGCTCACGACGAGCACCCACACATCTAAAACCCTTCCACCCCCTCCCCCGGTTACATCATCTATTTCCCAAGAACAAGAATTAAATTAGGATGAAGCTGTTCCGAAGTGAAAATAAACGTGTACGAAACGACAAACTGACGTTACAGCGTGAAAAAAACAGTAAATTACGGCAGAAACAGAGACAGAGAATTAGCATTCGAAGATAGAAAAACTGCGAGGAATCGTAAATGTATAGTGAATGTAGAAAGGAAAAGCGTGGATAAAAGAAGATAATGTGTGCGTATCGCATTCGAGGATCGCGAAACAGTGGCGGTCACTGGAGCATATAACCAGCTGTAACTAGCTGTTTCATTAGCGAAGAACAATCGCTTACGCCCACTTTTTCATTCATAGCCGGTATCATTACAACCAGATCAGATGAAACGACGAGGGAACGTCTATTAAATGCGCTCGCGTCTATTTCCAGATTCATACTTAACGGTCACTACTCAGGCGATGTCATCCCTCTTTCCCGGCCAAAAAATAATTAAGGTTTTTATTTTAAACTATTCAGTAGTAACCTCCTTAAACGCGGCCAACCTTCTTGTACGAATGACTCTTTTGTTCTGCCAGTGTCCACCAAAGAGTTTTACCCTGTGGTTATATCTCATTTGCGATGTACAGTATATCTAAGTTTCAGGTTTCACTGCAAACCTGTGTCTAAGAAGGACACCTGCCTTGAACGGAACAGAAAAATAAAGTGGTTAACTAATGCTTTTTCAATTATGGAAAACCTCTTGAAGACGGAAACCGTCTAAAGCGAAAACGGTAGGAATATTTAGTCAATTTTCAGATTTTAAAAAAAAAACCCCTGCTGAAACGGAAAGAATTTTTGGTCAAGTTTTTATCCTTTATATAGGAGGAAATTAAGTCGTACTGATCCCCCTTTTGTTTTGAAACTCTTTCATTTCTTGGAAAAACGATGAATGCTTAGTATTTATCTGAACCGGTTCTAGAAAGGGTTGGGCTTGATGGAAGCAGATTTAATAGTTAAAATTTAGTGAAGCCCATTTTAACATTTTATCTACGATAGAAATAGTAGCTTTTATTAGAAAACATTCCTCTTTCTTGGTTAAAATGCGGATAATTTGCATTTAAACTATGTACTTCAGGCGACGAAGACTGTGAATTATTGCTCGCAATTTAGCGATACCGTGTTTTAGCATTTCATTTGGTATAATGACAACCAGCCGCAAGAACCCCACGTCTTGGATTTGAACACAAAAATGGAGGTCATAGAGGCAAGATTTGAGCAAAATTCAAGTGTCACAGAGATGTGGAATCTTCCTCTCGCGAACATTAATGGTTGTTGATCATTCGAGTCGCACCAAGGTCATTTTCTGCACACGAGGGCTAATTAGAAAGGGGCCTACAATTTACTGCCGATTCTGAACGGCAGGCTTGTTTTTTATACTCATCGAGAGGTTGGTGCGCTAACCCTTCGATGGAGGACTACCTGCGGTAGCAATGTTTTCTGCGGTCATGTCGCCTTTTTTGATGTACCTCCGTGTCAGGAAAGTTTTCTAACAAGGACGAGCCGGGTTTCGAACTCGCGACACTTCTAAACATCTTTTGGTACTTTAGGCGAGTATCTTATCGATCTGAGCTACCGCGTCCTACTGCTTGTTGAACTCATTGTCACTATTTTTTAAAAAGGTACGCAATTTCTCAATTTTTTATTTTAAATGTTAAAAATTTTTCGTTCTTGACAAAAGTGTTTATTGTATTGCTATTCAGGAGAACGTTTTATACTGAAGTTCGACTATTAGCACATTAAATATGAAATTTCAAATGTATAGCGATTTGAAGCAGCAAACGTGAAAGAAAAATCAATATGATAATATTGTTACGAAGGGTAGAATTTGAAAAGGCTTGGTTAACGCATGCAAGGTTCGCGTGGCATGCGATTGTGATAATAGAAGAACGAGATTCAAGATGGACTCGGAAAGTAGAACGCGAAGGGAGAAGACGTTCGGAAGGCTGCTCTAGTTTAGCAGTAGTTTTAGCAGCTCATGTAAATAAAAGCGAGTATTTGTTCTCGAATCCTCGTTCGTGTGATTGTCTACCCATGTTCAAGTCCTCGGCGAAGAACCCTGGAGAGATCCGCGCGACGGGACGGGTCTGGTGAGAAGAGGTTCGACGAGTGACCCGGCGGCGCGACGTAACAATATGCATGTCTCTGTTCGATACTCGTCGGTTTATAGTAGTTTGGGTGATATTCTCAAAATTTAAGTTTCCGCAAACGACAGAAATAAATCACTGCTTATATATATTTTTGTGTGCACCTTCATAGAACGGAAAATAATTTCAGTCGCTTGACGTTCCGTTTCATACAGGTTTCATTGTATTATATAAGCTGTCTCAATAGACCTGTTTCTAGTTTCGCTCATGGTTCCCTTCGAACCAAATTTTTTCTCGTGCCCCTTTGTCTCATCGGGGTCCCGCACGCTGGACCAAGATCAAAACCCTTTCTACTTACTGAATTGAGTTTTTCGAATAGTTTTTACAAATAAAGTCAGTTTCTGAATCGACATTACTAGGAGTTAAGTCCTTCTTGTGGGAGTCTATGCTCCTAATCTCAACATCATGGCCCCCCAGGCAGAGCAGAGTAACATTCAAGGCCGCGACTGGTCTGGAAATAGCAATTTACATATCAAGATACTTAGTTTCGAAAATTATAGTACTATAATTATTTATATACAGGGCTCATAGCTAACAGAACGGAACGCAAATTACTGGCGAACCGTTTAGCTTAGAAGCATACTTCCAATTAGAAAAACTATCCAAATAACGTGTAGACGTCAGATAAGTTATTCATATTGCAAAGGGTTGTGTAAATTTTTATACAGTCCCCGTGTGCTCAAAAGCTAAATAAGAAACTTGTTGCCCTGTCTCTCCTGATGCCAGCAAAGAAAAAAAAAATCTACATTTCTAAGAGCAATATTCACCGAGATATTCGAATTCGGAAAACAGAAGAAAGTTGGGAGAAAGCGGCTTTAAACGCGGGAAAAAACTTTGTTCCGCATTTAATGTCGTTTTTCCTCAACTTTCGTTCATTTTTCGAATATCTCGGTAAATATTGCACTTAGAAACGCGGACAACTTGCTGATTTGGTTTTCGGGCATACGGGGATTGTATAAAAAGCTAATTTTTTTTTACTTTTATAACTACACAACCCCTTTCAATACTGATGTCATGTCTGAGTGTTACACTTATTTGGATACTTTTTCTAATTGGAAGTATGCCTCTAGGATCAACAGTTCGCCAGTACAATGTCATTTTTACCGACGAACCGTACAGAGTACATACTCCGTTATCTACGTACTCTGTATTACATATTAAGATTATAGTATATGAATTATTTTTTATAGATGTATTATCATTCATGCCCCGAATGGAAATGAGGCCCCGGATAAGCCCATGCATTAGGATGGCTCTGGTTAGTTAGTTCCGCTGGATTATGAACATATCACGTTTTTTTCCTCTATATCTGACTGAAAAGCATACCTTGACCCCCGAATTTTTTGCAGCTCTCTGTGGCCTCCCCGACCCCCCTTCCATTTGATTTCCATCAGAGGCAACATTCAGATGATTTCAGTACCTTAAGGATTTCAATGTAGTATGTGGATATCTCTATTGTGTTGGTGAAAATTGTTCGATCATTTGATTAAATTCAGTTTTCTAACTAAATTTTAATGACTGCCTGTGCACCGTTCGTCTCATCTGCACGAACTAACGTCTTATTCGCGGACTCTTGATTGAGGAACATCGATACACATTGACGATACAACGCAAAACCCACGAATGTAATTTGAAAATATCATTTATGCATTAAATTGCGACGCTGCATAAATTTAATACTCACGTAATGAGTTTCCTCCTGACAAAGTTATATAAATGGGTTTGACGGGCTTCCCAAATATTTGACCACAATATACAGTGTGGCCATTTCTACTATGCCATTTAAAGGGTTAATCTACGAGTCGCAACCCAAACTTGGTTCGCGTAGGCTTTCAAGAGGGGAGGGGGGGGGGAGGGTAGCACAAACCCACTTACACTCCGGTTATAAATGCACTTATTGCGTCAATAATCTCAAAAAACAAACAATCCCATTGATTATGGCTGAAAACAGTCAAGAATCAATAAACTAGAATATACGTTAGAGACTGAAACATTGAGACAAAAAAATCTCTAAGGGCACGAACAGTGCACGCTGATTTCCGATTCAGTGAGTCGGCGCCGTTATGGATTGGTTGAAAAACTTGAAATTCGAGTTTTTAACCAATATGTAACGGCGCGGAAACCAGCGGGCACTATGTTCGTACTCTTAGCCGAGATACCACCGTATTTTTGTACTTTATATATTTTAAGCATAGATAATAACTTTTGACGAAGATTACAGATAGTTCACTGAATTAGAAATAAATCAGTGTTCGTGAACGCGAAACTACAGGGTCGATGCGTACCACCTGGAAGAGCAGATACTGCGTGATAAGCCATCTTTAAAGGTAGCACAAGCTGTTCACAAAACCATCATTAGGATCGGAGAAACGTGCGCTGATTCTCGGCAGAGACAAAGAAACGCTTGACGAGAGAGAGAGACTTGTTAGGAAGCAACAGAAAAAGCGGGCATTAATGGGATAGTTGAGAAAATAAGGTGCGGCACCAGCCATCGATGACGGAAAGGTGAGACCGGGCCTCAAACACGTAACTGTGAGAAAAAGCTCTCTCTCGATAACACTGCTCTAGCTCCATCCATCCATCCATCCCACACTGAATAATCCTCGTCGAGACAAGGCTTGTTACGCAATGGCACGGATCATTGTCTTCGAACTCGTCGTCGTCGATGAACGACCGTGCCATTGGTGAGGGCAGGAAACCAGAGATAACATTAATGCAACATCGATGAATATCGTGGTCCAGGAATATGAATATTATTTCCTAGGTGCGGCACCATCACATGCGGGCTTCCGTTCGGACGCATCACACCCACAGATTGAGATTTCATGCGAGCGAATTACGATGACAACACACAAAGAATTACGTACAATGGTCGATCGGCAACATCCGGATTTACTGTACGCCAAAATATTCTAGAGCAGCGGTTCTCAACCGGTGCTCTGCGGAGCCCTAAGGGCTCTTGCAGCACTTCCCAGGGGCTCCGCGGCAGCTCGAGAAAAATAAAAACAGTGAATTTGGGAAAAAAAATTGTAAATATCTTACATATAAATAAATCAGCAACTTTGATGAGTAAATAAAAAAATAGGCGTACGGGGCTCCGCCATAGAAATTGCAGATCAGAAAGGGCTCCGTAAGTCAAAAAAAGTTGAGAACCGCTGTTCTAGAGAAATCTTTTCACACAAGTTACCACTTTTTCAAGAACGGATCTACAGAAACTGGTAGGCAAGGCCGTCTTAAGAGCATCATGGGCCCCCGGGCCAAGTGATTTTTCTGAGGCCCTACGAAGCAAATTCTCGAAAATTTCAACCAGATTTCATTTTTGTGAAGCCCCTTTTCTCTTGAGGTGCCCGGGTGGACCCATGCCTCAAGGCGACACTGCTGGTAGGTTCTAAATAAATGGCTAAATAAATAAAAGGCATTTTACTGAGCAATTTCCCTAATAGGTGCGCACCGAAAGTACTGTGTGTCATTGTGTAACTAACAGATTTGGTGAATGCTTGTTTCAGATGTGCTGCCACCTATTTCTCTAATGCGGAAGCAACACGTCCGTACGTTATTACCTGTCGTGAGTGTTGAATGTTGGCTTGATTGTCTTCTGTGAAACTTTTTAAAATTGTTTTATTGTTACGCGTTATTTCTAATACTTGGGTTATTACCTATTGGTTAATAAAGGGAGGCTCTCACCCAGCACAAAAAATCTGCACACTGCTGAATATTCCCTATTTCAATCTCACCAATACCGTCAACTGGGGAATGACCATATATATTCTAGAAACGTTGGGGAATGACTGCCCATTCTTGGGAAGAAAAAATGCTTTTCAGCAGTGCGCGAAAATTGTCTAACTGATCGTTTGGCGCGCTACAGTCGTCAAGGCATTTGTTTTACATATAGATGAGACGACGTAAAGTTTGGGGAGCTTCATGATCACTGATATCGCCGATAAGCTCTTTTTTTCCGATAAGATTCAATATGAAGGAAAATTTGAATACCTCAAACTTCCATTTGTGCAGCCTTTTTTAATAACGAGGCGAGTCCGATCAGTTGTTGTTATTAGTAGATGTAATAAAGATTGTAAAGCAATTGGAACTTTGGTCCGGTACCTCACCTGAGTGTTTATTTTAGCGGG
The DNA here is from genome assembly GCF_987345545.1 of Pholcus phalangioides. Classification (NCBI taxonomy): domain Eukaryota; kingdom Metazoa; phylum Arthropoda; class Arachnida; order Araneae; family Pholcidae; genus Pholcus; species Pholcus phalangioides. The sequence continues at coordinate 51,747,094 of NW_028301597.1, forward strand.
GAACGTCACTTTGCCCATTTTCTAATCGACAATTTTTTTTATCAGAGAAACAACTTTTTTTGGATTTATCCAGGGAGACACGAAAAGACAGATGAAGATCTGAACAACCAGAAAAAGGATGACATTTATTGAATGACTTCCCGAGCTTTTACGAAACTGAATGTGACGAATAAGACATCTTGAGTCAAAATAACATTCAGTCGTAATCACAGAATTCCGAAATTGGCGACTTCGTGTTGGTGATTTTTGGGAAAAAATCTATCAAACACACTACATGGTTAAAATTATGAACAAGTGTGATGATGAAGATTCGTTTTTTTACTACTGAGAGAACAAGCGATAAAGGGAAATCTCAGTTTACCTCTGGTTCCGGATGAAGCGAGTGTTTCTCCCAATGACATTTTGCTCAAGACAACTACCCCCCCCCCCCAAAAAAAAAAAAAGAAGGGAAAATGTCTTCTGGTTCAAGAAAGACTCCTCTAGATGTTTTTGCAACTAACAATTTCAGATTGCAAGGTTCTGGGGGAGATTGGTGGTTATATCTTGAGATGATGATTTAGGAAGAAAATTCATCTCGCTTCCACGAAGACTCGAACCCCGGTCTCTCGTTTGTCGAAAGGAGTGCTCTACCACCCCAAGCTAAGGAAACATATACTCTTCAAGGAAGAAATATTCTACGCTGAATGGCTCCGTGCAATGGACGGTAGCGCAGGCAACAATCAGCTAACAGCGCGTAAATGACACCAGGACCATCAGAAGGTGACATATGTAGAAAAAAATGTCCTCTCCACTTGTTAATACAAGATTTTCGGAAGACTGATTATATCTGGAGATGATTTAGGAAGAAAATCCATGCCCATTCTTTGCCTAGGCACAGATGAATTTTCTTTCTAAATCACTATCATCTCCAGATATAACTAGTTTTCAGAAAATCTTGTATTAACAAGTGGAGAGGACATCTTTTTCTCTGCAATTTCAGATTATTTTAGTTTTCTTTCCCCCCCGTTGTTTAATTTATCTAATCTGAATGGATTAAAAGAGAGCTATGAGGTTTTTTCTCCCCAATAATCACATCGCCCAAAATCCAGTCAAAGCCTTGTTATATACGCAAATCCGGTGGAGGCCAAAGTCCCCCCATTGGGCCGAATGACTTTGTTTACTGCTCTTATTTTTCCATACAAAGGAAGGAGGGAAGTTGACCCATTGAAATAAAAAGTACATAAATCATATGTACAAACCATGAACCAAACATGAAAATTTTATTCTCGACTTTTAATCAAAGGGTTGAATGAAAATTTTCTATTTCAGTTTTAAAACTGGGCAAAGTCACCCCAGTTTTGACAATACTTGAAGACAAAAAAAAAACATTTCTCCGAGAGAAGTTTATAAAATTTCGAATTTTCTTCTCAAGGAAACCTTTTTTGACGCTTCTTCAGGAAAGCGTACCTCGGAATATAACGCTGGTTATTGACTATTTACGACAGTGAAGAGCTTTAAAAGAAAGCCTTTTGTCTAGTAACTGAGCTGACCATTCTCTTGAACTAAAATTTGACAATTTTCACTTCTTTTCTTGCATTCGAATAGCAAGACCTCGAATTTAAGAAAATAGTTTGCTGTGGCGTCTAGGCCGGGAATGTGAGCACCCACAAGAGACCATAAACATTATACAAAATCCAAAAATTCATATGAAATACAAGCGTCCACACAAAGGCACTTTTGTAATATATCGAAGGATCGGTAACGCCCCGCTTCACGTCTCCAAGAGGAAATTTCCACTTTTGCATCCAGTTTCATTTCTTAGGTATATTACGTGTCACCGATTTTGTGTGTGATTATGCTCCCCCCCCCCCCAACCACATGGTCACCACCTCATCATTGTGACTTCGGTGTTACAACTGGCCACACTAACGTTGGGTTTTAGCAAAATAGCCCCGACGGGTTCGACTTTAACAATTCACACATTACTCATCCCCCAGCAAATACTTTCAAGGGATATATTACGAGTGTATTTGCCTAGAACGTATTTACGAGCTCGTACAGCGATTAAAAATGAGCATCAAATTACGACACAGATTTTTTTTTTCTTTAGAGAATAAGAGACATGTTTTACCTTATGTGAAAGTAACTACAGCTACTGTACGTTTGAAAATAAATGGCAGGAACGAGTTGTTTACTCATTCACCGAGAGACGGTAGAATCACGTAATTCGTAATCAAAAGTCGATTTCTTCTATTTCTTTCTTCAGACATGTTTCTTGTCATTCATTTTGCCAGGTTTCCTTCGCGGTTGAAAACACGGATGATTATCACAAAAGTGTTTGCCTACGAATTCGCACATGTTCGTTTTCCTTCTAATATATTAGGTTCAGCATCGTGTTTGAACGAGTAGCCGCCGAATGACACATGAACCGAATACAAATGGCCGAATTACGAACACCGGGAGGCAGATGATTGTTTCTTGATTCCCCCCCCCCACCTTCGATATATGTTGTCACAATTCGCAATCCACTCCCATCACATACACGAGCTGAGCTGGTACGAGATGAAGCAAGCACAAGAAAACTTGTAGTGCAGCCGATATTTCATATCCTTTCTCAAAGAACCAAGTGGCAAATTTACAAGGTTGAAGAGTAACAGGGAACATAAGAGTTGCGACAAGTAAGGGGCGAGTACCTACAGTGTACTTCGCAATCATACGAATTACGGGGATGGCCCACACACAAGCCTCGTATCTAAAAAACAATTTCAGAGCGTGATTCTCAGTGAGGCCTAGTCGAATTGTAAGAGAAACATGCATCAACGACACGCAAGTGATACGACATCAAATAAACTTTATTTGTCTATGACTCCTTCCACTCCCCATACAGAAAAAGGGCCAGTTCGTTTTCTTACTCATATTGTGGCCTTTGCTGTTGCAGCCCTCTTCTTCTTGTCTTTTTTCTTCAGGCCATCCATGTTGCCTTTGAGCACGTTGGCAAATGCAAGCTGGAATTTGTTGACGTCTTTAGCGCTGACAACTGTGCTGAACGTCTTGGATCCGACGTTCGCCCTGACGAGGCACTTGTACTCTTGCACGGGGGGCGGCGGATTTTCGGCCAACTTTGACGGGCGAGGGCGGGGCTTGGTCCTGCCGTCGTACCTCTTCATGGTCATGCGGAGGGCGCCACTCGCCCTGGTTTTCTGGAACAGATCCGTCAGCTGGCTGAGGAAAGCTTCATTCTCCAACAGAACCATAGCTGCAGAACCAAGATATCACACCTTCGCACTGAAAACTACGTATACGTTCGCTCTGGTCGTCGTTAGCGGAAAACGGGGATTTTCTTCTCTACTGAAACAACCAAAGAAAAGACTAATTTGTACGCTGAATAACATTTACTTTTTCTTCGCTTCAAATTATCATGCACAACAAAAATAGAACAATTTTATAATCTCATGATGATTGGGAGAAGAGAAAAAAAATATGATATATAAGGTAAGCATGAAGCATGCAAGATCTTCAATAAGAATCAATTAACTCAGAAAATGTAAGATTTAACCTCGTCTTTTTTTCTTTTATTCTGAAGAAACAGTTGGACAAACACCAATGATTGTAAAAGTTATTGTAATGATACAATCATTCATCCAAATATGGGTGGATAGATTTGGGAACTTTCGACCATGTCCACGAATAAAATCACCCAGTTCTTGTTTTTGCTGCTGACGCAGCTGTGATACATGGCGGCAAAGATGAACCACCATTACTTTCCTTCACCAGAAAAATTTCAAAATAATTTTTTTTAGGAAGTACAATGGTGTCCGTGGCTTGGTACAAGACCAACAAGATAAGACATTCGATCTAGTTCGATAATTGTCTCATCATAAAAACCAAACCGGAAAAAAACAACTTGGCAGTATGAACGACCAGCCTTCGAAAACTACTGGTCCAGAGTAGTAAAACCTTTACGAGCGAAACATGCTGGTCTACATATCGTTATTACATGTTGAAAAAGTGGTAAGGACCATAGAAAAACGTTACCAGGGAAAATGGTTAACCACGATGCTGGCTGACAACTGTTGGTCATTTGTAGGAGGTGCTTGTTATGTCCAGTAACAAGCGCAATGCAAAACAAAGCATGCGTCAGACGCCAAAAAATTAAAAATTCTACTGTAACACATTCGCGTTTCTATGTATTTTTCTGTTGTGTTTCTATGAATTTATGTGGTGTTTTTATGTATATTGATGCTGGTCTACATATCTGTGATGTTTTCTCTGCATATGTAGTAAATTCTTTCCTATATACCTTTGCTGAGTTCCAATGTATTGTGTACTGTGTTATTACGAGTGTGTAAAATGGGCATTTTCATAGAAAAATCGTAGTCAATCCAGTTTTCATGGTAAAATTTATGTTAAGCACACAAATTACATAAGAAATGAATATTTTTATTCAGTACATTACGTTTCCACACGGGACCAGTGCCGTTTGGACATCGGCTGATTGGATGCCACCGTTTCGACACACCAATTCTCAATATCATGAGAACTTCAGTGATCAAGAACTTACTGCGCTTATAAGTTTATGCTATAACTTCATGTGATTATGTTATAACTTGATATTTCCTATAAAAGATATATATGTATACATCAATTTTTTATATTTTACGTTTTTACATTTTCAAATTTCACAATTGGTGAATTTTTTCCCTTTCAAAAATGTGTTATTAAATGTGGCATTATTAATATGATATGTAATCATGAAGAAGTGGTGTTATATGCAATATGGATGAAATAAAGATTAATAATGATTAATTAATAAATAATAAAATGAAAACAGAGAAAATTAAATTTAAAAAATAAATTTATTAAAACAATAAGCATTAATTAAATAACACATTATAAAGACTAATGATCCGGCTGATTGGACGCGGCCACGAGACGGCCTTCAAATGGCGAAAGTCTAAATGTCTGGCGTTCAAACGTCTAACTCCGATTTTTGTCTCGGACGCAGGAACTTCTTCGTCAAAATCCATTCATCTGCGGAATTCATATTTAAATAACGCCATAAGATGTCTCGTAAAACCGACAAAGTATTGGTGACAATTGTAACATGTGCTATGAAATACGGGCTATTTGACTTAATTTTCTTAAATATTGATTTATAAATTTATCTTGATTTATAAATTGCCATCTAAAAAAAGCACAAAACAATATCTATTGATTACCGAAATTCCTGCTTGATCATCGAAAATAAAAAGATTGCTACAAATCACATTCACAACGGTCCCTATAATGATAAAACGTCAAAACACTGTTACTACGTCATCATGCTTTTCTATTTCGTCGAATTGTTCTTCCAAAATGGATTCATTTTTTCTCTATTTTATACACACGAATCATTTCAGCACGTCTCGGCCAAATGATTCCCGACCTAAAAACCGCACATAAACCCTCTATAACATACAAATCAAATCTAACAACGCAAGAAAAAACCACAAAGTCGAAAAAACGAGAAAAATTGAAAAGTTGATTCTTCATAGGTGATCAGCGAGCGTGTCTGCTCAGCGATTCCGAAAGATTTGAGAAATATTTCACATCGGCCCTGTAGAAAATTTTTCAGAAAGATATCACCAAACATGTAATAATTTATGAGAAAAGATTTTGTGTAAGAAAATCCAAAGAGACATCACTATTTATCTGCCGAATCATTCATTTGTTAAACTAAAGTCAGTGGAGTTAAAGACATATATGACTCAGGAATATCCCGCTAGGAACATGTGACTAATGCAAACGATAGACAATCATCCCGTTTCTTTCCAATAAGGTTATAGAAAGGAATCACATACACGTTTAGAAACTCTTGGAATTACATCGGAAAAAAAGAAAGAAACCATCTATTGACGAAGTGGAGGACAAACAAAGACGCATCGAACGCATAACTTTCCGAAAAACAGTAGATAATAGAACGACGCAACGTGAAATAAAATAAAAAAAACAGATAAAATCCTTTGATTACCAAAACACACACACACTTTAAAAGTTTCCACATAATGGATGAAGAAACAATACCGAACACACAAACCGTTATAATGAAAAAGTAAAGTCTCCTCCCGAGCCTTTCCTCCTTCGAGTTAAGTTTCGAAACAGTTCAAAAAGTTGGCGAACAACAAATACGGTCATTCATTTAAAATGAAAAGAGGTAAAAGCGAGCAACATTTTCAGAAAAATAAAAAAAATGAAAAAATATATACATTCCCGGCATTATTATTTTTTTATTCGAAACTTCTCGAAATTTCTTCCATTCTACCTAATAATAATAACTACGCGCAAGTAGAAGAAGAGGACTTACTGCTCCCATTTGCATGTCTCGAAGCTGCTATCATTAATTAAACGCGCAATAAAGCAAACATTTCCCTAGTTTTTTTCCTTCTCATTCTGGAGATTTCAAACTTTCGCTATTAATATGGGAAGGAGGGAGGAAAAATTTTATTTCTAGCGTCGGAAAGTGACAGGACAAAGAGATGAGAATCGAAAACAATGGCTGATCTGAAAAAGAACGTTGCCAATTAGAAAATCTTTTGATGTCTTATTTTGTGAAGCTTATCCTTTCATTTCTCCACCTCTTCCCATCTTCATTTCTTCTTCTCGTGGAAATTTCCATCTTTATCTTTTGCCTCCCTCCTCATCCTCAAACGCATTCCTAACTCCTATTGTATTTTGCTTCTTCTAAATTTTTTTTTCTTTGTATTTCGAGAACTTATACGGGATTTGAAACGGACTTCTTCTAGAATAAGAGAAAGAGGAGGAGGAGACTAAAAACGTGCTGAACCGAAAACGAGCTACAAAAGTAACAAAAAAAGTCAGTATCGAAACGAAGAAAGAGGCGATTTTTCTCCATTCGTTTTCCCTCCTCCTTCATCTGTGTAGCTCTTGGTATAATACTTCCTTCCCCCTTTTCTTTTGTCGGTATTTTTCTTGTTCTTATTCGACGTCGATATTCGGAGCTTTCGTCGACCTGAAGCGAAAACAATTTCAAAGTACAACTAATTATCGGCGAGGATCGCGAAGAAAAGGTGAAACGAGAAGAAGCAGAGATCAAGAGAGAGAGGGAGGGAGGGAGAAAAGAAAAACCAAAGAAAAAGCTGCTCGAATCCCGGAAAGAAAAGAAATGAAATTGAGAAAAGGGTTTTCGGACAACTACAAGTACAGAAATTGCCTGGATTAAAAAAGATGCAAGTATTGAAGAGCAGGGACCATATATTCGTTTAGTTCTGTTTTTACAACGACGAAAATTTCTCTTAATTCACAACAATGCATCGAATTTCGTGCATCTTACACGGCCCTAATTCGCTTTCCCATAGAAACAAATGTCTATATTATCTAGTAAGTCGAAATGTTTGCCCTGGAAGAAAAACAATTCCTTTGACTTCAATGAACTGCATATAATTTTTTCATTAGAAGACGTTCATTTCATTTGTGTAGCGATAAAAGTCTAATAGCAACGTGGAGCTTGTCCTCGATGAAAAATTATGCACACCGCAAATGAATGAGTTTTACACATCTGAAAACTGTCGATTTCAACTTTTGATTGGTTGCGTTGGTAGGAAAACATAGCAAATAGAGAAGTGAACCGTTTTTAAAAATGAATGCTTATTCTAACCAAGGTATTTCAAAGACGGCTTCAGTATTGAATGAGCCTCTACGCATGTTAACGAAGAAAATCGCAAAATTTTCGCCCAACCACAACAAACATAATACAGTACGTAAATGAAAAGTTTAAGTGGAAAGTCCCCCCCCCCCTTTTCATAATAGCGGTTTAAGTTCATTTTCTAATGAAACTTATTGGAAATAAAACAGTATGACATCATTTAAAGGCAAAGACCGGCAATCAAACTTATTTCTTAGTTGATGCTTTTCAAGTGAGAAAGTTACCCAAGATCGACTGCGATGTTGATGCAAGCCTCCTGAGAAGTTTCGTCTTTCAATAACCCTTCAGACCCTGTGCGTACAAACTCGAGGGTTGCTTTTTCTCACTGTAGATACATTTTATTTTTTGAAATCAGGGATTTCAGCCTTGACTTCAAGGTTATGGGTGTTTCATCGTTGAAGTCAGGGATAAGATTCCTTACGTTGAAAAAGAAACATTACAGCGTGGGAAAAAAAACAACCCAACGTTTGTGAGTACTGGGCCCGATAGGGATATCTTATCACCAGGGCTAGGATTTTTATGGCCTAAAGATGAAACGTCGCTGCTGATCGATTAAAAAAACCTGAAATTCAAATTTTTTACTCTATCAGAAACGACGTTTCATCTTTAGGTCATAAAAATCCGAGCCCTGGTTAGCACTAAATCGACTCAGAAATTATTGCGTTTCCTCTTTTATGAAAATATGATCAATCTTTCAGATAAAACCGTGAATACCTTTATAATTCAAGATTTTCAATTCTTTTTAAACCATAAAAAAAGTGGTCCAGTGATCGACCAGAAAAGAGTACCGAGCGATAGATTGAAGAGTTTAATGGATAATTTCTTTTGTATCGTATTCCTTTGATAGAAACATAAGGGGGGGGGGGGAAGCACAGGAAAACCAAATATCAAATTTATACTTCAAAAACTACTACGTAAACGAAAAACTTTATTTTTTTTTGTTCTGAATCTTAATACCTTTATCACAGTAGAACCCCTCTTAACGGAACTGAATACCCTTCAGAAGCGGTCCTCCTCTTTTACGGCCAAATTAATATTATAATTTACCCCGTATAATCAAAGTATGCATTTTGAAACCCCTGATTAATGGTCACCCCACTTTTATGGTGTCCGCAAAAGAGAGGTTTTACTGTATTAAGAAATCGAATATCCGCACGAAATAATTTCTAATAAATTATATGAATAAACTAATATGAACGTGATTTGACAACCATACAGTTTAACTACATTGTTAGGGGGCGATCTTTAAATGACTTAATTTTGACTAACGCAAAAAGGGTAAACACGAATTGATTAGAAGCTGGACGAATGAGATGTAAAAGATAGCGCGGAAATTTAAAAAAAAAATAAAACATCAGAGAAACAAACAGAACCAACCGACTACGGAGATACAGATCTCGTGGCTCATTCATTCGCACCCTCTTTTCCACGAACTCTTTTTCGAAACTTTTTCGCTAATGAATCCGAACAAGTACACGTTTTAAAACTTCAGCATATGCCAATCAGTTGAGGAGAAAGAAAAAAAAATGAAATTGATAAAGCAAAACGGAAAAAGACAGAATTAAAAAAAAAAAAAAAAAAATTCAAAGAAACATGCACAGCAAACATAGCAAAGCACTTCAAAAACCGATCAACACGGCCAGAAATTCACAATCGGCAAAAATCCACGCTCCCTCTATTTCGCAAATACGCGGGAAAAAAGTCAAAACTTTTCGGAGTGGAACATAACATATATAGGTGGATGTTTGGAGGGAGTGGGAGAAAAGTAAAGCTTCGGACAATGAGCTCGAGGCACGAGAAAAGAAGATACTCGTAGCAACGATTCTAATGAAAAACAATAACGATGTACCAATTAAGCGAAAGCAAAACTAAAGAGTTTGGTGAGCTCCATTCCCCCTCCACCTCCTCTTGTCCTACTGATTTTCGCTAGGTACTTACTACCTCCATCTCATAGCACAGAATCATCATCATCTTCAAGGAGGAGGTCGGAGAATGTGGAAGACAACACCCCCTCAAACTCTTAAAAAAAAGAACATGATGTTCGTTAAAATCACCTTACTACAGACTTCCCCAAGAACATTACGACTAGGAACACAGTGAAGAGGGGGGGGGGGTGTATTAGCAGGAACAAAAACATAAAAGGAAAACTAAAAAAAAGAAAAACACGATAGAGAGAAATCTCAGTCCGTTCCGAAACACTCCTTATTCTGGAACTTTCATTCGGATGTGTGTTTTTTCTTCCATCATATATATTTGTGTTCCTTTTTTTAGTTGGGCTTTATACGTGTCCCGCTCGTAATTGATACACATTTAGTCGAGAGCGAGAGCAAAAGGATAAACGTGGCTTCTCTTTTTAATTTTATTCTTTCTTTTTTTTTTTTTTCTAGTCCTCATCATTTGCTCTGCTCTCTTCGGGGCGATTCAAGAAGAACAAAGCGTTTTCCAATGAGGTGCCTCGTTTCGATCTTTTAACCCTTAAGCACGTCACGATACAAAGATTTTTTTTCGTCTCCAATTCCAGAAAACAACGGTGGAATCGGAAACGGGAAGGAAAGGGGAGATGACGTTTGCTTCTTCAAGGAAGAGAAACTTTTGTTTTAGCTATATATTTATAACGGCTCCTTTTAGGTAAAAAGACCAAGACGGAGGAGGCGGTTGGTGGCCACCAACGAACACGACACAAAGAGAGATAGTTTTTCGAGAAGACGTAAAAAAATAGAAGAATCCGGAGAAGGTAACAAGAATTGGGACGAGTCATAAAAGAAAAGAAATAAATTTTGGGAAGTGCGTTTGTTCCGGCAAACAAATATCTCCTAATGAAAAGTTTAAAGGGTAAAATTGCGATTTTTATGTAAAGAAGGAAACGAGCAAAAAAAGAACGTTCTTGAAACTGAATTCAGCGCCGAATTTTTAAGAGTCGTTTAAAAGAGCATCATTCGAAAAGTGACAAAAGACTTTCCGGACTGCGTGAATGATGGCGAACAGAAAAGAGCAAGAAGCTGGTAATGATGTTCTTCTCCTCCAAAGATTTATTGAGCCGAAATGAAAGCGAAACATTCTACAGACGTTCAATTTATAGTGAACACAAATCTCAACCGAAATAATGAAAAAAACAAAATAAATACCGAAAGTAATGCATTGATGGAAGAGTAAATATCACGTACAAACAATAATTGGAAAGGAAAACACGAGAATTTTTTTTTCATCCGTCCTACGTAAATTCAGACTTGATAAAGCGCAATTAATCAATTAATCACGGACCTCAAACGATCAACTTGAACAAAAGAAAACGAAGAATGTTAACTTCCGATATTAATGGTCAAGATAAACTTTCATGTAAGCTGTCGCACGAATATTGAGAGACGACTCACCATTTCCGTGTCTGAAAAGTTCAGTTCTAACGAAGAAAACCTTCAGTGAAATTCGGAACAGCATTTCATTGAGATCGCGGAGGATAAGTTTCACCGATATCTTGCATCGACTTCGCGGTTTCTATTTTCAGATTACATTTAATTGATTACTGTTCTTTTTATGAAAACGAAAAGAAACCCTCTTTATATTGAATATTACCAGATTAGTAAAAACGTTATCAGAATTTCCATAAATGCTACCACCCTACATCCGACTAGTAAACATTTATTATGGTAAATAAATGTAAATGAAAGTAAAAGTAAATGGGGAATTTCTAATGAACTGCTACATAAAATGCACTGAAATCTCAGCGAAAAATTGTTTTCGTGTCGATGTATCTATATTTTAAAGTTCTATAATTTAGCAAGGACTACACGAGTCACGGTGAAGCCAACTAAAAAAAAAAAAAGAATCTAAGAATCCCTCACATGCCAGTTATACGTTTTTCTATCAGGGCAGCAAAACATAGAAGGGTGTGATAATTTAGTGAAAGCTTTAGCTTACATTGGAACTTCCAGAACGAATTATGTTTTTACAGCTTGCCAATAATTGAGAAGTTCAAGAATATTTTCAGAAAGTCATTGGTGGGAATGAAAAACGTATTTATGGTAGGAGGGAATGGCGTTTGAAAAAAAAACCAGTATATTTTTGAGCCCTATAAATATTATAATAAACTCTCTACTAAAAAGTTTTAGGGTGATCTAAAAACACGACATGCATTGAAAGTCCAATGTAACGAGAACGGCTTGTACCGAGAGTCCCACTATGAAGAGTGATTGACAAATACCTGATGTTAAAGATACGAAAAATATTGAGTAATAACGAGTCACAAATTATGAAGCCCTCGTAATAATGCCATATTGCTCGAAAAGGGTCTGTTTTTCTTAATTGCCCTTGAAGAATTGAAGTAAAAGGATGGATTATTATCACTTATTCGCGCATGCTTCTCGTAAAAATTACTATGGGTACTTCTAAAAAAGGATGGTTTTAATGTCACATTTATAGGCTTTCCCACTATATACGAGATATATGGGACAATTTTCTCTTCTAGCGACAATGGTCACTGCCAAGGCTTATTAGTCCGAAATTTGCGGTTTGCAGTACTTCCTGAACGTCTGAACAAAACGTGCTAAAAAACTTTCCGATTATCAGAAAAATGTTAACGAGTTCATGAAGCGTTTAGTAAGAATTTTAAATTTTTATTTGGTTGGCTAAAACGATTTAAAAATACGAAATTCTATGTATAAACGTTTTAGAAAATAAATATTCTATAGCTTATATATTCCTTTAGGCCTGCTGGAAGGACTTTTCAGTCCCTTGAGGCTACAAAGAGTTTGTAATATGTGTGCATCCATTTTTTGTGTATTATGTTTGTATTTGTGTAATACGTTTAGATTTGTGTACTGCATGCTTGTATTCGTGTAACACATGTCTGAATTTGTGTATTACATGTTTGTATTTGTGAAATAAAAAATAAAATCAACGGCTGTGAGACCAAAAATTAAGTTCAAGGCTGGAGTACTGTTCACTTGATTATGTTGGAACGAAAAGCATAATGCATATACAACTGGAATGTTCTATATAAATTATAACCTGATAAAAACAGAAAATTGAAATTCGCTTATAATGAGAAGTTCATTATAACGACAATTTTTCCGTGATTATGAGCTCTCGCTATACCGGACTTCTGATGTACTTCGACGTCATGTTAGCATAAAAACAATTAAAAATATTTGTGACTAGATTCTGAGGATCACAAATCATAATTTATTAATTATTTCCTTCTACGCCTCGGAAATTCAATACAAGGCTCTTCACTCGGACAACGGACTTTGAGTAAGCAGAATGATTATGACCAATTCGACTTAAGAAAATACAGCGAAAACGACGCGAAATCAGAAACGATACATCTCGCTAGCCGACAGATTGAAACGAGCCGAAGTAAGAAAAAATAGAAATGGATATTTTAAGTTTGGGTTGCTTCACGGATCATAAAAAAAGCAGAATGCCAATTAAAGTAAGCAAGGCTGTTAGAACATATATAGAATAAATGGAAGGCAGGTGAGTGAAGTAGGCAGGACGAAAGTAGAAAAAAATAATGGGGGGGGGGCACGGGGCGAAGATACTTAAGCTCGCAACCGGCCCTAGGGCATCAGAAATGCGGCTGAAGAGACAGACACAAGGCAGCAAAAGAGCAATTTCGGAGGCGATTTCCATGCCCAAGCCATCAAGCCGATTATGAGCCTCCACGTCTCCGTCATTATTATTATACACTCACTGTACAAGACATTCTATCTATACACAAGCACAGTCTCCATCTTTTTCTAATGCTCGCCCCAAACTTCAAATTCTATTTCTTCCCCCCCCCCCCAGTCACTTTAAGGTGATTAGGAGAACAAATTCACAGAGACGAAGACGAATAATATTATACATTATTCTTCTTTGTCACGAGGTCAACCGGCACTGCGACAATCCGAGTCAACATCTCGTTCCTTGATGGATCCCATACAAAACTGCGTTAAAAATATCAACCAATAAATAAATGAAGAAAGAGAAGATAATTAATATACACGCGGTACGAAGTCTCTGGATGATGAGAAAGGCCATTTGAAAATGATAGGTGACATTTACCCCAACTCATAGCAGGGAAAACTATGATCCAACGGAAATGAACACGTTTCTAAGTTTCTGATTTCTGACAAAAATCTTTTCCCAGGCAAAATTACGATAATCATTGTCGATACAGCTGATATCGAGACGAAAAAATAAATACGTGCAGTGGATCCCACTTATAACATTTTTCCAAAAACCGTCGTTCAAAAACCACAGTTGATGTACAATAGTATATTGCCAAGTAAAAAAATATAATACTGACACAAACAAAGCTAGTGCGGGCAACTAGTAATAAAGAACTTTCATTGTTGCTCTAATAATAATAATACAAACGGACTCGCTTATATAACTAAGTCGGTAAAAACAGCGAAAATATTAGTTTTGCGCGAATTTTGTCATACACGTACTAACTCGATAAGCAATATGAAATTCACAGGAAATGGATAAACTTCGTTATATGTGAAAATTCGTAATATCCGTGGTCACTAAAAATAATTCAAGTATAGTCGGACTCGTTTATAATTTCCCACAAACGAAACTTTAATATAGAACTATTCGATTGGTAGGAAAAAATGGAATATTCAAAAACGTCTTTAAAATTGGCTGCAAAAAGTGCAAGGATAGATGATGGGCTCTACCAGTATTACCCAAAAATATAATTTTGAAGAGTAATTTGACTCTTCTTCAAAACTTTAAGGAGTGTATCTGTGAAATGTGAAGGGTATTTTTTTTAGTGAGAACTATTGAAAAAAATTACCTAAAATTTAGAGTATTTTCAATCAATATTGATGCATGAATTACATCTAGATGCGTATTGGCGAACACTGAACTCTACTCATGCCAAGAAAAACCAAAAAAAAAACAAAAAAAAAAAACCAAACAAACAAACATCCACCAACGATACCCAATAAATGTGACAAATTGTCTGGAATCTATTATATTTCAGTTTATGACACAATTTGACAACTTATTTCACATATTTTTTCTTCTATCATGTAAGGATTTTTCATAAAAATTGATTTGAATATTTTGGAGAGTATCTGACAGAAAAAGAGGTAGCACTGAAGGAAAAACTTAATTTTATAATGATTTAATTATAACTTAAAAATTGAACATTGTTTCTGAAATATTAAAGAAAAAAGATAAGAAAAAGTGATACTGACAAAAATAGATATAACAGAAAAAGTTACAAATCATGATTAAAAAATAGTAATAATTATATTCAAAAACTGAGTGAGCTGAAAATTAAGTTTTTGATCTTACGTCCGTCAGGCTCTAAATACCTACAGAACACTCAATTTGATGTAAATATTAATAATAGAAGAATTTAAAATAAGAGTAAAAAAAAAACATTGGTAAAAAGCGAATATAATTTTTTGATATTTTCTGAACTTACATCTAAAGATATATAAGATCTTTTGTCTCGGGCAACTTTTCCATCACCGCCTTCATATTTACACGTAAAATTGAAGTGAGAAGATAAGAAAAAAAAAACCCACATTACCCACCAATTGTGCTACCCATACCGTATAGTCATAATTTATTTTCATCTATATTTACAGAAAAAAGAAAAATTAAGAAATTTGCCAAGTGAATACCAACGAAATCGTCGCAGACAGGAAAAATGTAAACGAATTGCCATGTCAAAAGAGCGTCACAATTATGAATTATTGAGCCACGTAAAACAAATCATTTTCTTAGGCGGTATTAGAAATGGTGAACTAACAGCAAAAGCATATGCAGAACACGAATCAAAGGAAAAATAAAACATACACAAAACTCAGAAACGAAAGTTCTACAGAATCAAAAGAGCAGAGGATAGGATAGTCAATCCCAATCGTTTTTCTCTCCTCTCTTCATCGAATATATATATATATAAATGAGTGTGCATTGATTATTCTGCTTTCGGTGTTTTCATCGGTTCCATTAGGTTTGATAAGTAGGACCTGAGGCAAACGGTAGCTGAAGAAAGTTGCACATTATCTCAGACGCTGTGAATTTGATGAGCTATCGACAGAGAAGGAGGAGACGGGACACCAGGCCACGAGTGTACATACAATCTTCCTTCTTTCCTTCATCCAAACAAGAAAGGTACGAAGAAAAGAAAAATTATAAAAGAAAAGGGCCATCAGCATTGCATTACTTATCGGGCCACTACTGAATCTTTGATCGGCCAAATTCTGCCTTCGGGGGGCAAAAGAAGCTACGAGCGAAAGAGAAAAGAAAAATTCCACGGACTTCAACACAAAATACGTTGCGTTTCTTTTTTTTCCCCTTAATAATCTCCCCCCCCCCCATATTTATTCATTCATCCGATTGACACAAAACCGGAATTCATCAATGCAAATTGAATTATCATCATCAGGGTGAAAATAATATTGATGAGCGTCACTTGCTATGATCACGAGGTTCCACCTGCAAAAAAAAAAGACTGGCGACATCTCGACTGAGGTATTTTCGAAATCAGATACAGAAATAAGTTTGGAATGAATTTTTGTTGCTTGGCAATGTATTTCGACAAGGACTGAAAACTTGCCGAAAATGCTTAATTATCAATGCGAGAATAAAGATCTGATTTCAGCGAAATGGTACTGGTTGATTATTTTGCGCATCTCCACCCATCATCTCACAATTAAAAACAAACGAGGGCACGATGGATGTCAATGAGAAAATAAGATTTTCATCTCAACACAAAAAAAAAATTCTGAAAGCAAAGGGGGGCGGAATCGGGTGCATATATAGGACTATAAATCAGACGTTTGGGTTAACGAAGACGAATACTTGTTTAAGAACAATGCAACTAAATTACATTCATCAAGATGACTAAAAAAACCTTTGGAACACTGATTTGGAAAAGAAAATTATCGTAATAAATTACGATTAAATTGAAAGCGTCGCCCTATAGTGTACGCTACTTCAGATTGCCAGCGTGCTGCGTTCTCTTGACGGTTTCAGGTGAGAAAATGGTGTTATTAACATAATTTACTCGTGTGTGGTGCGTCTGATTAGATGGCGAAGTGAAAACTGTCTGATAGACGATAAATCTCATGTTCAAGCCAAGCTAACTCGACTCTTACAAGTGTAGAAATGAAAAGCATCGCGGTGGAATTTTTTGTTTTTCTTGAGCGTCACACATTTCCAGGGGGGGGGGGGGAAGAAAAAATTAATTTTCATGCATAGTTAAATTTTTTTTGTACTTATTGTACAAACAAAACGCTCCCCAAATTCTCAAATTCTCAAAAGCGATTCCGAGTTGTTGAAATGCAATTTAATTAGTAAGACATTTGAATGTTACTTAACCCTTTATTTACCACAACATGAAAAAAGAACAGAAAGGAAATGATAATGAATATATATAAAATATAAATACAATGATAATAATGAAAATTATTTGGGGGTGGGTCATTTTAGTTCAAATTAAAGACAAAAAAAATATCGCTTTTCAAATTAGTTAGTAGGTATTTTAAAGTATACTCAGTAGATAAAGGGGGTTTTAATACTATAATTATCTGAGGTTCTTAATCTTTTTCAGCCACGGCCCAAAAATCAATAAAACGATTAGCTTCCCGACCCATGGGTTTATTTTGAATTTATTAATCTCGTTATCTATAATATTAATCTCGCTCTATCTCGTTATCAGATATCTCGAAATAACAAAGTGTTTGATTTTCAAACTTGGTGAAACGTCAGTGGGTTTTGTTAAGTAGACTAAACGGGCCAGGGCTTTCAAACAAACAGGGGGGCGCACCCAAATAAGTGAAACTTTCACTAATTCTGAAATTATTTCTTTATGAATTCTGAATTATTCTTTTCACTTTACAATCAGGGTTCGTCGATATACATCAATCGATATATAACATATAGCCGGCATTTACAGTAAAACCTCGATAAGTCGTCACTCCGGTTAAGTCGTTATTTTAGTTCGGCCTTGTCTGGCTTCCATAGATAACAATGTCACTATGGAAAAGTTTGAGAGAGAGGAATGGAATGATTTCTATGGTTTTCTTCAAAGAAAAAACTTGAAACAATATAATATCTGATATGTTCAGTCGAAAATACTAAATGTACTAATATGCATAATTGTATGTATGATATTTTCACGATTTAAATATCGATGAATCTACACATGAATTCTTTGAATTTACCAATCAGAAATTGGTTTATCAGAAAATAAATAGATTTGTTCAAAAATAGATGCATTCAGTCTGGAATGGTTTGGCATTTTCAGTTTGATACTTTCATTTGAGTTGGTTTGATATTTGAATTGAAAATATCAAATCATTCTCATAATATATTATATATATGTATCGGATATACATATGGAAATATCGATTATTCATCGAAATATCGGATGCGAGAGTAAGAGATGAGATTTAAAATATTTTTCTTATTAATAAACCGCAAAAGGAAGTGTTCATGTTAAGTAAAATGTTCTCCCTTTTAATTAATATCATGCTTAAAACATTTATAAGAAACAGTAGGTTGACCATTTTATCGAAAATACCAGATATGTATATATATCGAAATAACGGATATTTCCGAACCCTGTTTACAATTACTTCATTAATTTTCATCCAATTCTGAGAGAGATAGTTTTAGGAAAAGTAAATAAAAAATATTTTTCATTAAGGGGCCCGTTCAAGTATTACGTAAGCAATTTTTTAGCCATTTTTGACACCTCCCCCCCTTGTCAGCAAAATTTCGTCATCAGCTCTATCTCTCTGAATCCTAACTCATATTTTCATAAAGGGTGGTTGATGACGTAAGCATTATCCAAACCCCCCCCCCCTCCCCATCAAAAGTCAGCAAATCGGAAACTCTCCCCCCCCCCCCATCCATGATGACGTAATACTTGAACGGCTCCTAATTGCAAATTCTTATCGATTCAGAATTTTCATTAACTTTTGTTTAATGTGCTTATATATTTGTATAGATATTTTTCAGCATTCCTGTGGCATTTTGAAATAATATTATGCCTTTTCTGGATGCCGACTCCCCCCACCCCCCAAAAAAAATTAAATAAATAAAACGGGTCTCAGCCACGGCCACCGAAATCAATGTTTTTGAAACCAGTGATAGTACGAATGAATTTATAACGGGATAGCATGCAAATTTGTAGGACCTGTCTCAGATGATCTGCGACTCAAATTTGGGTTAAGAGCCTCTGGTATATATTATGCTACTGCTAATCAATTTTTCGTATGTATGCGTTTAAAATTCTATTACATACAAAACAATAGTTTCTACATAGGATTCTTTTTGTTTCTAAATACGTCATTATAAAGTTGACAGCGGCATGCTTGTAATAAGAAATGTGGTTACGTAAGACTTTGCGAAGAATACCCAAGTAAAAAAAATGTCAGACCGAATAACATAAGAGAGTAGACTACTTCTTTCAATTGAATTATTTTATTTTAATTAATCAGTATGCATCTCAACTGCCCCTGGACTAATAAACATGAGTAAGTGATTATTCACATACGCAGTGTTCCGTCTCCCCAGAAGGTCTCGACTGCACAGTGGACATTGATGGAGTGTCTTTCGCTCTATAATGGTGTCCACAATCAGATATAGTATGGGAGAACAACGTTCACCATCAATCACGACAAATGAGAATTGACGCCGATAAGAAAAGTCTGAGTTTTTCTTGCACCAGGACACTGCACGATTCTTTTTTTAACTTAGCGGGCATTCATCCGTTATACAATTTCATTTTCGACTCCTCTTCCATATAGCTTTTGAAACTGGGATGAAAGGGAAAATCTAAATGCTTACATACTGTGTATCTTTCATCGCCGAAGAGTGTGGGCAGGAATAGCTTGCACGTAAAACTGGAAGGAAAGAAAACGGCTCTATTCCAGATGAACTAATAGCGTATTAATCAGCATAGTAGTAATAGATGTCTGCCCTCTTCATCTTCATCTAAATTCCACCCGCGCGAATATCTATCTACAAAGTATCACTAGCGAACAACAACCCATTACGCGTACGTCATTTATCCTTCATTGATAGTCCAGTCACAATATCGAATTAAATCTTACAGTAGCAATTGGAGGGTGGTGGTAACAAGAACAATAGAACTAGTGAGAATACAAAAGAAGTTTGAAAAGAAAATAACAGAGCATAAGCTAACACGCTACTAATAAAAAGGATGCGATCAAACTACACAAGAGATTACCTTTTTTTTCACCACAGAATCTGACTTAAGTACTAACTCATCCAACCATGCGAAGCCCAGGGATTCCCTACATATTACTTATACACATGTAAATAAAAACACGTTGATGTGTGTGTGTTTTTACTTGTATTCCAAGGAAAGTTCTTATGCAATCCACGGAGATGAATGTTTAATTTGAATTTTCTTATATTAACCCATTAACGACTCCGATTTTTTTAAAAACAAAAATAATGAGTGGAACCACTTCCACCATTCATTGGCAAAGAAAAAACTGAAAATTTAGAATGGCGAATTTTCTTACCAACCGGCGTTAATGGGTTAAAAGAGAAGTTATTTTAAAATAACTGATCAAATCCATTCACGGAATCAATTATGAAAGCCATCTATGCCAAAACAGAAGTACTGCATACGCTAAATAACTTACAATGAAACTAAATTCATTTGAATAAATACATTTCAGTTACAGTTGTGTCTTCTGAATGCGATCCCCAAAAATACTTGCACTGCAAGCAATATACAGTAAAACGTCTCTTTTGAGTATACCGGTGGACCAAAATTCGTCCGTAAAAGAGGGGTGACAGTAAATCACGGGTTTGAAATACATACTTTTATTATACAAGGGAAAATTATTATTTGACCGTAAAAGAGGGAGTTACCGTGTCTCTAACACCCTCCTTGCATAGGGGTAAAAAAAAAGGGGGGGGGGAGAAGGAGGTCAGCTGACTCCTTGACCCAATGGAAGAAAAATAGAGCTAACCCTTTCTTGCTGCAAGCCCTTCAATTGTAATTATATAAAATTGAGGGACATATATAAAAATTAAAACATTCAGTTAAAAAAGGAGTCAGTAAAATCTGCGCCTCTTTCTATTGTATCGAAATCTATCCCGTAAATCGAGAAGTTATCCATACTTAGAATAAGGCAACCATAATATTATTCATGGGCATTGTATCATGTATATATATATATTGTTTATAATTTTTGTGATTGTGTCTTTAATTGGGTTGCTGTATTTTGAAACATACGACATCCGTATTTTTTATGGGCATCGGGCATTTTGCCTGTTGTGTTGTTGTATTTGTATTATTAGAAGGAAAAAAAAATCGACATATTTGCACTTTTTGATTATCACAATTGACCTTTGCAAAAAGCATAATTTCCAACCTATAATCCAAAAATTACACGTTAAAAAAAGAAATCTAAATTTTATAGTGCGTAACAGAGCATTCATCTGTTTTCTACACTATTTGGTTTCCTTTTGTTTTTGCTGTGAAAGCTTAGTATAAAAATTAATGTAATTGAAAAATGATCCAATAAAAATTTTTTCAAAGGTACCAGATGGTGTACGAGAGCAGACATTTTTCCTTAAACAGCATGAACCACCCCCTCTTCCATTTTTGAAAATTTCGTAAGTGGCGACACAGAATAAGAAATTTCCATGTACGGGATATACGCGGATGCAAATTATAGGATTTTTTATACGCCAATTATATACATTTGATGACTAGCTGCTATGTGCATCAAATTTATGTGGATCCCAATGTGGGAATCAACAGAAAAAAGGATAAAAATTTCAGAACGAGATGGGACTTGGAGATCAGTGGTCGCCGGTGACGTAAGCTTACTTCAAACTCAATTTTAGACGTGCGAACGCAAATTAAAAATTGTGACTGAGAAAACTACGGAATACAAAACATTGATTTTCCAAAAATTTAATTACTGCCTATTATTTTGAGAATGTTTACCTTTTTTTTGAGATATACATCACTTGGATTTCTTTGAAATATTTTCAAAAAACTGGTCACATCGTTAAAAAAAATTCAACGAGTATCATAATTAAAACGCATTTCACATTTTTTGAAATTGTCTGTCTTATTAGGGGAGAGAGAAACTATGAAATGATAGAACATCGCCGAAACAACGTTTTAATCAAATTAGAAAAAAAACAAAAAACGAACTAAATACGGGAAATAGGTTTTTTTGGGTGATAAGAAAACTATTAAATGGACTTCCGGAAGCAATTATTCACGCCATTATCATCAACATCGTCGTCATCACGTAAATAATCAATTTGAAGTGTTAGAGATCGCCCAACTAGGATGCGAACAAGGTTTATAAGGCCAGGTCACCTTCCTCTCTCCATCTGCTCGCTTAATAACACTCCAATGAAAGATTCTATTCATAAATAAGCTTTTCTCTTCACTCGTCTAGATAACGATTTCGAGCCACCGACGTTAACAAGTATAAAAGCTCAGAAGCGCGATCGCGGAATAACAGTAATTCGACGGTATAAAACGATTGAGACGCCTCCAGTGATTGGGGAGGCAGTTATCGTCGTTCGCTCGCTCGTTGTGTTCGGGCTCCACGAGACGATTTATCAAAAGACGTGTGCGTGAAAGGAGTGGAGGGCAAACGAAATTAACGAAGTGCGAAAAACAATCTTCCATCAGAGGAAAATCACTGGGATTTTCACCCGCTCCATCGAACCTACGCGCGCACGCACACATGCACAAAGAAAAGCACAAGAGACCGACCCCTTGCTTGCTATTCCGGTATATTTGTCATCTTTAACTGTCCATTTTTTTCCCCACCTTTCTCTCTCTATTTCTTTCCGGTTAACTCAGTCAATCATTTATAGTATCATAAATGCTCAGTTAAACACAAATAGCGCAAGGCCTCAGTCCATTTAGTGTAATTGCCCAATTCAAGACACACACACACATGTATTTAAGCTTTTATTCTCGGGAATATTTATTATCGCCTTTGCTTCTCTCGCTCAGGTAATAATTCCCGCTGAATTTATGATTTCCAGCTGATGGGTGATGGCGGCGAGCGGGTCCATCAGTGGGAAGAAAAATAAGGGGGAAACTAACGTGTATGTGTGCGTGCGAACGGCAGACAAGTTTTATGAACAAAATCAAAAACAGAGAGTGCGCGTTACCTGAAGGCGAATATGCACGCACGCACGCTGTAATGACAAACGACTTCTTAAAAGCACATTAATTACAGGCAGAAAAGACTGCGTTACACGGCCACCATCCAAGTCTCTTCATTAAGAGAATTTCTGTTAGCGTCAACAGCACTTAAGAGAATTGAAGCTTGAAATTACGAGGCAACGACATGCGAAATTGCGTTATCATAGAGAGGGCACACTAAACAAAATTTCACTTACGTTTGACAAAGATATCATATATGTCTGCAATAATTGGATATTAAGAAATTGCGTAGCATTCACGCAGCCTTGGCAAAAGGAAAAAAAAAAAGAAATAAATTGAAATAGTTTTTCAATTTGAAGTTTGAAAGTAAAATTAGACGGGTATATCGCTGTTCTAGCTGATTTTAACAGACCACACAAATACAATATTCGAAATTTTCAACTTTCTTCTCGACAACACATACAGTACAATAATAATGTCTTTATTCGGGATCTGTGTTTCCCAAGGTAGGAGATATCACCAATTGTAGTGAGCTGAGACAACAAGCGATAGGTATGGGGCGCAAGTTGTTTCCTAGCTGGTCTTTTGCGACATCCAAAGCAGCAAAATTTTCATTGCTGTTACATTGAAAATATAGTATCTCTATTTACACATCCATGTTTGAGTCCTTCCATGGAAGTCCCACAACCATCAAGGATTTACTACCAATTTCTAAGAACCGCTACAAACATAGGTTGGCTAGGAACGTGGGGGGGGGGGGGCGGCGGCGGCTAGGAATATTTTTCTTAGAGAAGGCCGATCGACGAGTAGGAATTTTTTGCTCTGGATGCAAACCACTGTACATGCATATCATAAACATTCCATTGGGGTAAATTTCCATCGAATAGATATATGTGTGGCCCAACGCGATATGATGCCAGAGTTATGCGTGTCTCGCGTTTGTAAAGTGTTTCCATATCCGATGTGAAAGCAGCAAATACCACAAAGTTCATGTTTTCATAAGTATCGTGTTGAAGACTAGCCTGCTGTCTGTGGGGGAGGCTTTTTTCAAATAAAAGACCGGCTGGCCGGAAAATCAATTTTAAGCTTGCATTTCAGTTTCATACACCGATTCGATACTCACACCGTCGCTAGAATGCTCATCAACTGTTTGGTGGGAATTACAAAGAATGTAACAACACATACGGTGTATAAGGAGATGGCTTTGAATGAAGAAAGCATCACGTGACTTGGCGGAATTGATAGTTACCACTTTTACTGAACTGAAATCTGTGCATAGTGCCATTAAAATTTCCAAAGATTCTGCGTCAAGGCAACGCTCCCAAGATGAAAAATTGCGTATAGTGCATTCGTTTATAACGAAAAGGTTGTTTATTCTTTCTCTGATCAACTCTTACCAGCGATACCAAATACTTATTGATTCAACACAATATGTAGCCTCGATGAAAGCCATTAAAACACCCTTTTGAAAGCTGCTGCAGGTTTCAAACACCGTTACGGTAGTTTTTTTAACGTAGAGAATCGCACGATTATCATGTAATTTCTAAAATTACCGTGATTGAAACTCGAGTCTTAAAAGTATTAAATTGGAAGAAAGCAAATAAGATAAGCTACGGTTGAGAATTCAAAACGAGGAGAAAGAAGCGTTTTCCAGCAACTGGAGCAGTGTTATTGGGAGTGATGTTTTTCCGGAAGACAAATAAGGATAGATTTTTGTACGGCTAACGTGATTTTTCACGGCTCATCCACGTGGAATAAGACTCGAAACCCAAAATCTTCCTGTCAAACTGGCCCGGCTAATTGTGTTTAAAAATGCTTGTTCGAAAGGAGGCATTCTGCTCACGCACATCATTCTTTTCTGAATATTCTTCCCCCCATCCTTCTTCTGGCAAGTGTTTTGTTGAGAAGAGACCATATTATCATCTCCGTCGAGTGGATGATGACGACGACCCGTTTCCGAAAATCACATCATTATCACATCGACTAGTCATCATTTTGATATTGATTAATGCGACAATCATTAATACGGACGGGAAGGCGCTCGTGAGATCATTTGACAAGAACTCGATGGCCGCTTGAGTCGACAATATGTTGTCACACGTCCAATAAATTTCTACCGTCTCTTTGGTCTTTTTTCTTTAAGAAAATGAAAAAAAAAAGAAAAGAATTCAATCTATTGTG
This sequence comes from Pholcus phalangioides, assembly GCF_987345545.1. NCBI lineage: Eukaryota > Metazoa > Arthropoda > Arachnida > Araneae > Pholcidae > Pholcus > Pholcus phalangioides. Next base: position 51,772,092 of record NW_028301597.1, read on the forward strand.
TAATTTCTTGAACGATGGAGTCTTTCAGTCTCCTCCACATTCCGAAGCGTATAAACAAGACTCATCAGTTGAATGAATTGAGAATATACGATTTTCTCAATAAGCATAATCGGTTCAAAGAATTCGACGAATTTCATAGAGTAATTTCGAATTATGCATTTCGAGTATCAATAAAAACAATTTAGTCGTTATCAGTCAGCCTATATTCAGAGAGAAAACATTGACAGGCTCATGTGAAATGAAGTAAAAATATTTGAGGGAAAAAAACGGTTTAAGAATCTTTGCAACCGGAATGTAAAAAAAGCTGAAACCGGCACACAGAGGAATATGACGAATAATTAACACCAGGAGAACTAAGCAAAAATAAATTTATTCACATGAATAAACCACAAGGGTGGAAAATGAAAATTTGATTTTTGTAGCACTTTAAAATTTTGGGAGTAAATAAAATACAGTTTTTATATACATATATGAAATAGCGTACACACGATTACTTTTACTTTAAAAAAGCATTATCTCAGCTCGGAAGAAGGGGGTGTCCCCCCCCACCCCTCAAGGCACAAAATATAGAGAATTCTTCTAGAAGTTTTTTTTTACATTTTTAAATCATAAAAAAAATTTTGAGACTTCTTGATATTTGATATTTATATTTTTACATTCTCTATAATATCAACAAATGAGAGGCATTTAACATAGACACATCTCAACATATGGTATTTGATTTCAAAAATAATTTGAAAATGAAAAAATCACTACAGGATAGACTTGAAACACTCATTGGAAAAGTAATTATTTCACTTGTTTGTGCAGATGACGAAAGTCTTAGTAGCGCTTTTGTTCTCTTCAGTTTCAAGCATTTTTGAACGTTTGATGTAATATTTTAAGAGTGGGTTAATTCTGGTAAAAAGAATGCTTCTTTTTACCAGAATTTACCCATTTTATATTTGAAATGTGTTTCTTTTTGAGTTTGCTCTTGATTATATAACTTCAATTTGATTCAACATACTTTGAGATAACTTCTTTTGCTGGGTCACTCTTAAAATATTACAAATTCTCAGAGATTTAATAGAGTGATTAAAAACTAGAATTAAATTATTTTTAACTTAAACTATACAAATAAAAACTATAGAAAATAATTACACTATTAAAAATTTGTAATAGAATGATTCCATTTTCACAAAAAATTCAAGCCGAGTACATCTGTTTTCACTTATTTCGCGATCTTTTTCTCACTTTTCCATGATCGCAGACAACCTGAATTTACCGACGTCTTTTGCGTTGCAACTCCTGATGGTGAAGACGGATTCGTCATTGCTGAATGACGAACCAAGGCTGCCATCAACTGTGACAATAGACTTGATAATCCTTTCCCACTAACGCTCCTGAAGAGACAACTTAAACAAGCAACCCTCCAGAAATGGCAGAAAATTTGGGACCAAGGAACAACAGTTAGGAGAGTGCACGAAATTGTCCCTAGAGTCACATACATAAAACTGGAATAGGGAGGTGACTATCTTCATAACAGGACACGGCCCATTCCCTATATATCTACACGAATGGAAACGCCGCCGAATAGACAAATGTGCCTGCGGTATGGCGGGTACTCCAGTTCACTATGTCACAGAGGGCAAATTTACAAATCATCTACACATGTACAAATATTCCGAAAACTATACAAAACAATGGTTTACTCAAATAATCAAAAACAAAAACACAGCAGCAAGGATTATAAGCCTTGTCAAATATATACACGCCAACGAAAAACAAAAAACCTGTCTACCAGATTTACAAAATAAGTTTTTCAAGTTTTCCAAAAATAAGAAAAAAACGGAAAGATAAAAACAACAAAAATCATATCCACATGACTGCCATTACTAATACATAACCATTACATGCATAAAATATTGTACTATAGGGACGCGAACAAGAATTTTTGACATTCCCGTAACAATGATGTAAATGTGATAACCACAAGTGTCTTCCATTCAGCTCTTCTAGGGGGGGGGGTGCTAGGTGAGAGGACACGAATGGTTCCGTAACCATTACATGCAGTTTTTATTTTATATATATTCATTTTTTTTCTTTAATAAATGTAACCAGCCAGAGAGTCAATTAAAGCAACGAGACCGAAGCTGATTCTTTCTTCACCAATAAGGCTCTCTCCAGACAATCCCCCATTTAAACCAAGCCACCAAAATAGGTTTAAAGCGAGACGACTCGACCTGGCAGTTACCGTATATACTCGTGTATAAGCCGACCCCCCCCCCCACTTCAGGACCAATAAAACCACAATAAATTGAAAACCCGTGTATAAGCCGACCCCCAAAAAATCCATGCATTTTAGAGAAAAAATTCTTATATTTTCATGCAAAATGAATAGCTTGCGGATATTTACATTATAAAATGATTCAAACATTTTAATCCGTTTTTTCTGAGTCTTCAAGCTCATGGTAATCCATCAGATCATCACAGGGGTTGCGGCATCTTTGTTTTTATCCTCATCTGGGTGGTCATCGCCATTGTCACTTTCAAAGAGGATATCATCTTCAGTTCCGTCCATCGCATTGCTGATGCAACACTTTTTGAAGAAGCGGATGATAATTTCGGCGGAAACAGAATTCCACGCCTCATGTACCCATTGGCACACTAGGCCAATGCCAGGTTTCTTCAAGGCACCACTTTTTGTAGTTTCTTTATCATCGGAACTCATTCATTCGATCCACAAATTCCTTAAATAGTCTTTGACAGGCTTGTAGATGCTCACATCTAAAGGCTGTGCAATCGACGTTAGCCCACCTGGTATCAAAGCCAATGATGTTTTCGATTTGTTTGCCTCGGTTCACATTATCGGTTCTGTGGGGTTTGATTTCTCGAATACTGCTACAAAAATGACTACTGATTTCGGGGGTCAATATTTTTTCATCAAAAACTGACTCGGGTATAAGCCGACCCCCCTACTTGAGGAACGAATTTTTCCACAAAAAAAACTCGGCTTATACACGAGTATAGACGGTATATATATGTATATAAATGTGTGTATATGTGTATTTCTCTTTCCTGTATTCAAATTCTTCATGCATTTCATGTCCACAACACACGTGCGTACTTATATCTTATATTGTCGTATTCATGTTGCTCACCGAATAAGGTGCTAAGCGAGATGGCACGGGTGATACCTAATTGTATATATTCCCAAACAATACTTCTATTTTGTATATTTTCATCAAATCCAACGAAGAGAGTGAAATCAACCCAATAAAACTGGAGCTGGCTTATAATCCGCAAGTTATCAAACCCATTTACTCACCAATAAGGTGTTAAGCGAAAGAGATGACTCGCTCCCCGATGGGTATTTTATATTTCACAATAAGATTCTCATTTCGTTTTTTTCTTGTATCCTGTGTATATAATATGGCAAGTGTAAGATAACAGATGAGATAACATGGGGGAGGGGGGCTCAATTTCGTTTAAAACATACTAATGTGTACATTCATCCGTCTTAACCTCGAAACTTTTCTCCAACTCCCAACCCCATCACAAAATTTGTTAATCGCGACAATTGTCCGGGGAAAAAAATGTTGTAAAAGTTTTGTGTTATGTTTTTTTCTTTTCTTTTTTGACACAAAATAGTGTTCCGGACTTCGCCACGAGGCTGGGATGGAAGAGATCTCGGCAACGGGATAAATCCAGTGACAAAGTTCTGGCGTTCATTCATTCATTGCTGAATGACGAATGCATCCAGTCAGACAATACGCGTTCTTTCGCGAACTTTTCCATTCTGTTAAAGGATACACGAATGTTTCATCTAGTACAGCCAGTCAGGGAAAATCGACGCAATTTAAAAAATATTGAACGTAAGGAACGCATAAATCAAAGGAGTCAACTTTTTTTCGTAAAAAAAAAATAGTTGGGAACAGAAATTGGAGGTTTTTTTCCGTTGTTCTGCGGATGAGCTGCAATTTGCATAGTTTGACCCCTTTTATACGTTGTCGGAAGCCTGGGAGGCGAATCATGGGGAGGAGGCGCAAGGATCAAATGGTTGAGAAAAATTGTTTTAGAAATTTTCAGGCGGTTAGAACGGCCTTTTCGAAGATAAAGCCAGTGAATTTCGATATAGCCATAAACCGGATATGTGAATGTATGTATGCTGTATATAAATATCGCAGGTGTTGTACAGGGCCGTCATTTCAACTTTTTCCGGGGGGGGGCAAAGAATGTAGTTATAATTATATATATATGTATATATACCATTTTTTGTGTATTTTCAAAAGCCGGGGGGGGGGGGCAACGGCCCCCCTGACCCCTCCCCCCAAATGACGAGCCTGGTGTTGTATAACTTAATTTGGTTAACAGCGAGGTTTAAAAAATGAAGTTGTGTTGAATTTTCATGCTTGGCGTATATAGCTGTATTCGTACACAGCAGTGTTTCCCAAAGTGGGAGATGGGACGACAGAAGCAACGAGTATAACATAGAATCCTATGGGTTACTTTGCGTCAGTGAGAGCAAACATTCTGAAAAAGAGGGCAATGGAACAAATTTTTTCCGAAACTGGCATATAGTGTATATATACAGGGTGTATAGGTAACGTGGCATGACATTTTACTGGCGAACCGTTGGCTCTGGAGGCACAATTCCAGTTAGAAAAAATATCCAAATAACGTGTAGTACTCAGATATGACATTCATGTTGCATAGTTATAGAAATAAAAAGCTTTTTAAACCGACACCGTCCTCTAACTTCCAGTTAGGAAGTTGCTTCCTTGTCTCTTTCCTGATGCAAACAAAAAAATTCTATATTTTCAAGTGCAATATTCACTGAGATATTCGGATTCGAAAAATGGAAGAAAGTATGCCGGTCATGGCGTATTTTCTCTACAATAAAAAAAAACCGAAAAGAATTAAAAAAAAAACAAAGGAAAAACCAAATGACCCACATATAGCGTCTCCTGAACCATATTCCTCTATGCGATTTTCTTCACACATGGACTAGTTAAAATTACTACACCTTTCTAGAATAGTACATCGTGAAGTGTCAAGCAGAGTAAAATATACGTATATTTATTACCCCAGTTTGCTTTATAGTACGAAACAAAGAATCAAAGCTCAGAAAAGGGATGGGTGGGCACAAGAAAAAATGAGCGAATAGAATTGTTTTCATGTAAAATCTAATGAAATGATTGCCTCAACAAATACGAAATCTGTGTTTCTCCATTGGTGAGAGAAACACACCAGCACCATAACAAAATATAATTCTAACGCTCGAGATTAATATCCATTAGCAAAGAAATTACGAATATCATTCTTCGTCCACAATAAATTTTCTACAATCCTCTCGATGCTGCTTAGAAAAGTCTCGGCATTGCCTCCTTCCCAAGGCTTTATAAAAGTCGACTTTTCCGGCGGGCATTTTTGCGCACATGTACCACACTGCCCCTCCATCCAAACCCACTTCTATAAAGTAACAAGCATCGCACCTCGAGAAAACTTTTCCGCCATTTTCTGTAATTAATTGCAGCAATAATTAATTTTGCGCGACACCCGAACGGCAGCCACATTGCACTGCACGTGAGTAAGAGAGGGGGTGATAAAAGGCGATGTGTGGCTGTTGGTGCAGCTTTTCTTCGCGGGATTCCGGCTCGCTCTCTCTCTCTCGTCTTTGAGATTATATTCTGAATCTCGCAGAAGTATGTGCATGCACGTACGAGCAATATTCCCAGAAAGGGAGGGGAAGAAAAGGGCGGGTGAAAAGGGAGTGAATATTACGCGTCTTAAAAGGGTTAAATGTAATTAAAATTACACCGGTGTAATGATGCTTTTGCCAAGATGCGTTGAAAATTAATAACGTGTTTAAGTATACCCACGGGCTTAATTCTGCAGATGCGTTTCTGAGGCGGTAGCGGAAGCGAACCGACCTCAACCTGTTCATTCCCCTTTTCTGCCGCGAAATGAATACGTATAATACGTAATCGCCCAGACAACAACAGAAAAGCCAGTAAATCGGAGGAGCCCCAGGAATTTGAATTTACGACAATGGAAAGCGGAGGTTTTAACTCTTGCCAAGAGTCGCGCGAGATTTTTCTCGCACCGTTTAGTTTTTCATCTGACAAGTTTTATGGATCCCACTGCATACTGGGCACAAGACGCTCGCTCGACGTAACGGATTGCATTGCGAACGAAACAATGTTCATGCTTATCGTCTGTATACCGACGAAATAGTTTTCGGTCAGAATTCTTCATCGCCAGACTACTTTGGCGCGTACTTCCGGAAACAATCATCATCAATTAGTTACGCGTTCATTTGGCCCCTGCAACACGCCATTAGACGTCCTTGCAGTTTCGTAAACACCTTTTTTTTCCTCTTTCTTCAATGTCTTGAGAAATAAACTGATGGAGGAATCCCACATTCTCCCACAAATTAACTTTGTACATCTTGTAAGCAACGTACAAAACAAAGTCGCGTGATAGCAATGCAGTAATAGGAACTCAGAAATGCATACACAACTGGGGAATGAAAGAACGAAACTTTCGAGTTCACTTCAGAAATAACACGCTGACAGGGTTCATACTCATTCTCCTAAAAAAATTTCCCTGACTTTTCCAGGTTTTCCAGTCAATTTTTCAAAAAATTGATATAAATTGATAAAAATTTACAAAAAATTAATTATAAAATTACTTATATTAATTATAAAATTACTTATATTAATTATAAAATTACTTATATTAATTATAAAATTAATAATTTTAATTACAATATCATAATGGCATCATAATCGTAGATTTTTTTACACGCATTTATGCTTTTTCAAATACGCCTGATGGAGAAGAAAAATGGAACAAAATTAAGAAATGAAAGATTTTTCCCTTTTCTGCAATTTCAGTGCCCACAATATTTAAGCCTTTACAGTTGTTTCCTTTGTGACATAATTAGTCAAAGATGTAGTTGGTTTCACTGCAACAAAATTCCTTACAGTTGGCTTGCACTCGCGTAAGCGCTAGAACTGAGAAGTTTATCAATCGGGGGTTGTTCACTGAACCCCTCTTATTTCACATGCTTGTCATGGTTCTGGATAACTTATCTGCCTATGTTACGAGTTTTGCCGCAAAGCTCTGCCACCATGATTTATACGGGTCATTTTTGACTGCTTCGATCTCATCAGCCTACTGACAATCCGCCCACACACAAGTTTTCTTACAAGACAAAAAATTGTTTTCAAATAAAAATACCGAAGTGGAAATCAAAATATACATGTGCGTCATCCGCCGTTCCTACCTGAAGTCAACTTACGAAATTATCGCAACTCAGCTTTGTAATCATCGCTTTCTACGATGCGTCGTTATGATGTTTCTGGAAACACTAGAAAGAGTTACGATAAGGTCGTAGCAATACGCTTTTCCAAGCGGACTTACGAAATCCTCGTTCCTCCTCGGCGGTATCTCTACTGTATAGTTTTTGCGATATTTTACGGATTATCCATATTTACGATGTTATCGGAATTCCCTTTTTTGTCCCGACGGAATTTTTTTCCCCTCTTTATTATTATTTTTTTTAATCGATTTTCTTTCCGATCAAACGACAATTGTGACGATTTTCCAGGTCGTTGTCTGAAATTTCCAGGTTTTAAAACAAAAATGGGTAATTTTCCCTGTTTTCCCTGACCCGTACGAACCCCGCGCTGAGCTATTGTTGGGTCTACTAACAAAACACTGCTCCAGCCTGTTTTTGTTAAATTCATCCTTCTCACACACCTATTTTCGACCATAGAAAATCGAAGCACACAAATGCAGTTTATAATTTTGTAATAAGCAAAAAAGCCAGCTATTGATAAAAACACATTGCCTATATTTTGTGTTTTGTCTCCACTTATACATATTTAAAAAAAAAAAAAAAACCTTGGTAAAAATTTTGCGAAGGAATACTAACGTGTTTGCATTTATTCATACTTTCTTATTAAAGGAAATATATTTTATTTCACAAAATCATTACATAGAATGTAACAAATAACAACCAATAAATGATACAATTTTCGGCCAAAAAAACTTTTTTTAAGCAGTTTCGGTGAGACTGCTGTTTCAAGTTGAACAATTGATTTTCCCTGGAGTGCTTTTCCTTTGGGGCTTTTTTTCTTTCTTTTCCGTAATAATCGTTAAGTAAAACGACAGACGATGCCGTTTAATCAAAGACGATAGCAAACAAATCGACCATAGGACGAACATAGAAAACAATTAGCAATCAAGGGTGAAAACGAGTCACGGTTGAATTTCAAGTTTGAATGTATTAAAACACGCGCGAGATACAACAATTAACCATCGATTCTTCGAAGCCGTAAAATCGAAAGCCCAGTCGTTTCTCTCCAACAGAATTTTTCGAAGGAAGAGAAATATTTCAGTAATATAAAAAACGCTTTTCCCGACGGCGGATACGAAAGAGAAGCACCAATTTCCGCCGATCGAAAACCTTTTAATTAAAAAGCGCAGCCAGCTGAACAAATTAACAAAAACTGCTAATCACCCGAAACGATAATTGAATGAGTAATCAACTGCGTTAACTAGCAGAATTTGTGCAAAGAAAATTGCCGGAGGCAAGAGGCGTGTGTGTGTGCGTGTGTGGATATATATCTACATATAAATGCATGCATCGCTATTGAACAACTCCGTTCTGTTTCACAAAAGCGAATAAGACCAGCGATAGGTTTTTAAAAGAGTTAATTTTATCCAATTATGAGAACAACCATTTTTCGCTGGAAAAAGGACGGCGACGACGGGAGAGAGGAAAAAAAATTAGTTTAAGCAGAAAATCCGAAGCCGATGATGAGCTAGCTGGCTACGCACGAAAAGATCCAGAGATCGGTTGAGAATCGATTCTTTCACGCCTCATGAATTGTAAATCGAAACTAAAATTTCCTCGTAAATAAAAATCTTTTCCTTCTAATTTTTTTTCTCACGGATTATATAAACAAAAATTCTCAAATATTATTGGCTTACGGGGGGTACAGTGTTTGCGTGCTCGCTGACAAAAATATTAACACTTGATGAAAACAAAAATTATCGCTCATTTCTATATACCAGTGGTAGCGCTATTCATGAGTAGGCGGAAAATAAAAAGTAATGGCGTAAAAACATGTAAAATAGGATTCAAAATGCAAACGTTAGTAACGGTACAATATACAACCAAATACGAGAGTCACATACGTATTTGTGGGGTTGTAGTTAGAAACGATAAGAGTTAGGAGAACCACAGTTTCAAATAAATTTTCAAGTTTTGAACATAAAAAAAATTAAGATTTTCTGTTGTCAATTTCCGCAAGCTCAGACGACTGATCTTAGAATAATAACGAAACAACAGTAACGAGAAGATATCAACAAGCTTCAGAAATAAAGTAGGGATTTGACTTTCTGAAAGCGAATCACACGAAAAAAAAAAAATCCTGTAATATATAATTATCTCAAATTCATTTACTACGATACCTACCATTGAGAATACTGAATATTTAATGAACAACTGAGATTATTTATTTTGTCCCGACGTAAATTAATTCAATTGTGACAGTTGATTCATTGTGTGACAGCGTGATTGTGTATTTGTGATTCAATCACAAAAATCGTCAAAAATCAGTATTTTTCTCCTAAAAGCAAAAATGGTTCGTTTCCAATTTCGGATACTCAAAGGAAATAACGCGTGGTTGATTATTCAATACAGTAAAAATCTGATTGATAAAACGAATCCACACTTCATTTTGATCCTCAAATTCACAAAGATGATTGTATGAATATGAGAGGACAATTATTGTCTTCGTCGGATTTTCACGAATCATTTGAAATGATAAAAATTGACAAAATCCAATGTATTGGGGAGGAGGAGGAGAAAATAAATGCATACAACTAACGCAGTGCAAAAAGAGGTATCAACCACGAAGAAACAAAATTTTCAAACTCACTCCAAGAACTTCTTTTTTGCTTTTTGGAAATGAATAAATATAAATGAATAAAAAAAAGTGGCTTTAAGCATCTGAACACTTAAATTAGATGTGCAAAATTTGTACACCAATAAAATTTAACGAAAAAAAAGGGAGAAAAAAACAGCAGCATTTTGATTACATATGTTAGTAACACGCATCAGCAACAAATTAACAGATCGTATGAAGCAAAGAACCAGTGGAAAACCCCCTCAAGAGACCTTCGGGTTTTCAACGGTTTAAGAATTTGCTAGCCCCGTTTTTTTCCCCTCTATGTGCGCCTGTGAAGGACGAGGGCGAGAGGTATGTGCTTATTTCCTCGGCAATTAATGCGCTCGTTAAGTGTTCGACCAGCATAAATAAGAAAATAAGTAAAATGAGTAAAAGACGAAGGGTTAAGTAAAGGAGCGAGTGGGGGAAAAAACTCAGTCGATGTTACTTATTTTAATCAAGAAACTTTTGCTCACTCGACGAAAACTGGACTTTCGAGTAGAGAGAGAGAGAGAGAGAGGGCATACTGTACAGCACCCCCCACCCTCCAACTATCACTATCCATACGCCAAACAACGGGGGCAAAAACAGTATTTCCCAACCCCCGAACTCCCAACGCGCACGAGCATCAGTTCACCCTTTAACGTAAGAACGAGGGGTTTTTCTAATGAACCTGATTAGAAATTCGGACTTTTTGGAAGTAATTTGGGTGTGTGCTACTAATTACTTTTGAACTGCCACTAATTAGCTAATTAACGGCGAGCACGTGCGCTCTTTCAGATCTCTTTCGCACCCACCACCACCCGCTTAGAGAAAGAGAGGAACGTTTTCTTTCTCTCTCTACCAAAGCGCGCTAATTACCAGCTCAGGTGTAATTAAATGCAAAATATTGAGCTCTCGCGATTTGCATATTTACATTGCTTGCGTGTTTTTTTTTAATATTTTACTTTATTTTATTCCCAGGATCCGGGGTGAAGAAGCGAGGGGAGTTGCACGGAACATCATTATTTTGCTATTTGGGTTCACTTTTGCCCCGGCCTGATGGCAACGAACACCTCTCCCATCCACCTACAGCATCCCCCTTTTTTTTAATTGTAATGCATTCTTTTCTTTTCAGTATGTAGTTGTGACCCTGCACATTTCCACACACAGCTCCGCTATCTCAGCTGTTCAGAGATTCCTCCCTACCAGTGTGTCAGAGCACTAAATACTTCTTTGCACCATCTAAAGAACAGTGCGCAGTACAAACACATACTACACAGTTTCCCTTCCGCACCGTCTTACTTTTTTTCGGATCTGTTCTTAATTTCTTTTTTTTTTCACTCAGAGAGCTTAATTTTTTCCCGATTTTGCTTCGCTGTATCACTAATTAGATTAAGCGGAAGAAAACTCGGTCCATCCAAAACAAGAAGAGAAGGAGGAGGATTACTTTTCCCAATAGCTGAGTAATCGCTTTGTCACGGAGCAAGACGACCTCGTTTGAAAACAACACACACACAAAGAAGGGGAAAAAAAGATAAAACATTTTAAATTGACTCGTTTAAGTTTCCTTTTATTTTGAATTTCCCACTTAGCATAACTGCTGCTGAATTGCCTGAATCTCACAGGAAAAAATTATAAAATGAGTATTAAAATGGAGGAGGGAGGGGGAAGAAAAACTGCGATGAGAGTATTTTAAAAAGTTTCAAGCTTAAGTGGGTGGAGAAAATATTTTCCGAAATACTTTTAAGAAAATCGAAATTTAAGCATCAGTTGAGTAGTCTGAAATTGCAAAAGCCTTTTTCAGCTTCCCCAAGACAATATTTAGTGAACAAATTTCTAAGAAATAACTTGAAATGGATCAAATTAAGATGGCAGCACTCCTTCTATGCCATTATTATAATTTTTAGTCATTTAGGTGAAAAGAATCAGGCCAAGGTAAAAAGAAGGAAAGTTGAAAAAGTTTTTCGAAATAAAATGTATGTCCGGGAATATTGGGGGGGGGGGGAAATCTAAAATTACAAATGGACTGTTGAAGATCATGAATTCATAAAGAAAAATAAATGAAAGCATTAAAATGTATGACAATATCAGGAAAAAAAATTGTCTTATAACTCTAATTGTCTTATAGCTATGTAGGCTATACAAATTCTGCATGGCCACTGCAGCTGGGTTGAAGATATTGAGCGGTTATACTAGCCATAACATGACATATACTGCCATTTAAGGGCATGAAGACCGATTCTACAATTTTGCACAGCATTTTGTGAAATATTTCAAAACAGGTTATACTGTAATAGCTGGCCTACTATCCAGAATATGTACAATGCAATATTGCCAGAAACAACCAATACAATTCCTAATTTAATTTGAAGATGATGAACAATTTCTTTTGCGGTCCCTTCTTACAATAGGTGAAGATGAAAAATCTGGTAGTGCATTAGTAAAAAAATTTTTAAATGATCTATATGCACTTTCAAATCTTGCCAAAAAATAAGCTAATTCTAAGTTGTGTACATTTATATTTCATTAAAATGAGCCTATACAGTTTTAACTGCATTAAGTAAAGGACAATGATCATTTTCTTGTCATTAACACTTTTTTTATGTGAAACTTTTCCACAAACTTTTCCATTGCAGCAACAAAAAATTAACAGGGTAGCAATTAAACTAGCTAATTTGTAGAAATGTATGATACTAAGCAAACAGAGAGGGCATGAATATCTTAGTATATATTTCTCAAGTATATGCGTCTCTATTGAGATGACACAAAATTTAGAACTGCAATGAGGAAAATATTTTATGGCCATGACGAGCTTTGTAGCTTACTGAGAGTTAGCGCAAGAAAACAAACTATATTTTGTTCATAAAACTTCTAATTAGAAGTTTGTATGATTCGTAAAAATAAAAACTTTTCTAATAAACATTATTTATCTATAGAAGGCATACAAATGATAAATTCTGCCTAAAAGAGATTTCATAAATAAATGATTAACTTGAAAGTTTCATATAATGCACACATACATGGTAAAGATGAATGATGCTTATTTGTCATGTAAAGATTTCAGATCTTATTAAATCCTGTGACTACATGCCAGATATATGTAAAAAGTTCTTGCATTCCTGGAACTGAATTTCTACATAAATGTCATTAATAAATTTGAAAGTAATGAATTATAAAATCTTGAGCTGAATCCAAATTTGGAAGTCTTAAATGCGGATTTAGCTCAAGGATATTATTTTTTGATTGGAATTTAATCTTCTCTTAAACACAAGAAGTGGGCTTCAAAATACTTAAAACTTCATTGAAAAATTTAATTTATTAAAAGATTCACGCCCGTATCAATTATGTTGTCAAAACCTTAAAATAGCGAACATAAAAATTAAATCACATTGTAGGATCAATTGAATAAAATACAGTGGATCCCCTTTATAAGGTTCCCACTTAGAACGTTTTCATGCTTAGTAAGACTTATTTTCTTCGTTTCAAATTTAACAAATACTCATTGAGATTTCTCATTTATATAAAGGGTTTTCCCCACTTAAAATGTTTTTTATGAGTTTTTGAAAACGTTATAAACAGGATCCATTGTATAATACAGAAGAATGTGAAATAGTAGAACATTATACTATTTTTTTTATCTCTCTAAATTGAAAATGGAAAGAAATTTCATTTAAAAAAATTCTTAAAAAAGTTGAGCTCTAATATCAATCAGAGGAGAGAAAATTGGGTACTTAAACCGACTAATCCCCAGGCAGAACAATCCTCGTAAGAATTGTTCTTGAGAGAAAAGAACTGTTCTGTAAAAAAACACTATTATGGTAATTTTTACCACAGAACATTTTCAGTCACATGAGAGCTTGTTGAACAATGCAAAACATTCTGGTTTGGAGCCAGCAACAGGCACATTTGATCTAACAAGTGCAGAGAAGTGTTTAATTACAAAAGTTTCAACTTGAAAACAGAATCAGAGCCAATATATCTGCTACTTTTATCATAAGCAAGTCGGACATTATTTCATCCTGGTGGACATAATTTTATTCCTGTAACGTGTTTGTGTATTTTCGCAGCAACAAATTCTAATAATTCTAATGAAAAGATGCATTTTGCTCATTCTGGATAGGGGCCGTTCAAGTATTACGTAAGCAAATTTTTAGCCATTTTTGACCTCCCCCCCCCCCCTGTAAGCAAAATTTCGTCATCAGCTCTGCCCCTCTGAATCCTAATTCATATTTTCATAAAGGGTGGTTGCTGATGTAAGCATTATCCATACCCTTCCCTCCCTCCTTGTCATCAAAAGTCAGCAAATCGGAAACCCCCTCTCCCTCCATCAATGATGACGTAATACTTGAATGGCACCACATGTGTTCATTAGACATGAAGTCACCTATTTGGGTCACATCATCTCTCGAGAGGGAATAAGAACGGATCCTGAGAAGACTTGAAGCGAACTGAAAACGTGCACGACTAAGTGCGACCCTCTGACATGGACTGAATTGTTGGGATGAACAATTTTAAAGAAGGGGGCAGTGTTACGAAAAGTATTGTAGCACAATTTTTGAAGACAACCTTGGGATAATAATCTCCTGTTGCCAAACCGGAAATGTCAAGATATGCTCAAAGCTTCTGGATTTATCTAGGTCTCCAAACGGTGGGACCCAAAACCAAAATTATAAAAGAATTCTAGAATTTTTGTCGTATCTATAAAAATGGGGAGAGTTGGACTTTATCGTGAATGAGAGATTCATATTTGCAGTTCGCTCTTGTAAATAGATGTTTTCTGTAAAAATAAATCTGTAATATCCTGCAAATTGGTTCCTCTGCTTATTTTAAGGACTTGTGAGAAATTATCCGGAACAATATATACTGATATCTGAACTATTGAAAGAGGTGGGATTTTTTTTTATCTAAATAGAACCAAGTGACATCCAGGCTGTGATGTCGTCTGTGTGCACTTGAACCAACTACCAAACTGAAGAAATAACTGAATCGAAGATAACTTTAAATAGCTTTTTGTCAGTTTTGATTTAATGGTGCTTGGTTCCTTTTATATAAAAGCCATCCAATTATATCTGCAGATCTTTTCATTTGTGGACAAATCAAGATTAATTCTTAAGAAAAAGGAATATGCAGAATTATTTTAACTGACTTTTCTTTTGAAATATCATATTTTTGTACATGCAATGCACCTGATCTGATAACTTTTTGATTGCTCATGACAGAAGGTTGAATGATTACTTACATCCAAAGATTATAAGTGACTACCAACTGAATAGAAAATGAGAAAGTTCCTAAAAAACTAAGCAGTTTCACTTTTTTTTCCAACTAAAAATACATAAAAGAGTGAAGAAAGAAACTGTGAATGGTTAAATATGCAAATACAGAGTGGTTATAGGTAAACTCACAGTACTCAGACACATGCAGCGCCCATTCTGATAAAACTTGGTACAGTTGATGTTCGTTACAATGACCCCATTGTCCTGTAGGAAATGGACGTTATATTGGAAGGTCATTATATCTAAAGGAAAAACGTAGGTTATTCATTTTGTGAAAGCATCTGGGATTTACCCTACTGGTCGTAGCGATGAAATGATCGCTATAACATGGGGTGATAATGTCAACTGTATATAGGGTACATGGACTGTGGGGAAAAGAGATTCAATAAAAAATAAAGTTGAATTTTTGGACACCAGGTGAAAAAGTGGAACTTTTTTATTGCTGTAATCTTTTTTCCATGGTCCAAATAACGTATAGCCAAGTTTCAATAAAATACATCCACCACAATGGGTGCTACATAGGTCGTAATAGTGTTAGTATAATTAAGCTGAGTAGTGTGTTTAATTATGGGTGCTACATACATCTGAGTAGTGTCAGTCTATTTATAACCAGGGTTGTTTGGTTTAAACCAAGTGGTTTTTTTCAAAAAAATCAAATAAAAGTTGCCTAAATATTTTTTTCCTTGAAAAATGTCATATTGGTTCATTGTTAGCCAAAATGTTTCATTTTTACCACATTTTATATCCTTGGGGTACATTCTGATGGTATATCTTTAAATGACATAAGATTTTATAAGTGGTTTTTTTCAAAAAGTCTCATAAAAGTGGCCAGAATATATATATATTTTTCATATGAAGTATCTTAGTTATTTAAAGTTATATATAAAAGCCAAAATTTCTCATTCTTACAACATTTTCTAACCTTTGGCTACATTCTGATGCTCTATCTTTAGCAAATTCAGGAATAAGGATTGCATCACACATCTAAATGTAGTGGTGTATATTATCTCACAGGGGTTTTTTTCCCTTCACAAAGAAGCAACTACAGTAGTGACACCATCATGCTAGGGACAGGTGGTCCTATAATCCAATAAAGACACCAACTGTTCCTAAAGGACAAAGACTAGTGTACTGGTAGTTACATTACCTCACATACATTTTCATTCCCATAAGAAGTAGCACATCTCCTACTGTACATGTCCCAGTCTTAATATATATATATATATATATATTCAATAGTTTTTTTTTATACTTTCACACACACACTGTTAAGCCCAGTTAATCAAGGTTCTACTGTATAGTAGTAACAGATTTATGAAAAATAATCAGCTATATACAGGGTAATTATAATTTAAGTTTTGATTCCAAAACTATACAATAAGTACTGATCAGAATGACTTGAAAATTTGCCTGGATACTCCTGAAGCAATGGAAGTTTCTTTCGCAAAAGAAAAAAGTGCAAAATGTGCAAGCAGATGATGCTGTACTTGGCCAGCAGTATAATCTATTTCGTGCAACCACATCATTTCGGCACTTCTACAGCATCAGTGTGTGGATAGAACTTCTATCAAGATGCACATTGCAATACCAGCAAAGCAGCTGCTGAAGACCCATTTTGACAGGATGCACCTTAACCCTTGCAACTTCTGGCTGTGGGGGTACCTCAAAATGTTATAAACAGTGGTCAGATCGCAAACTTTGATGAATTGCAATTTCCAGCACATTCCCTATATGTCAGAAGTTCCTCAGGAATATTAACGGGGGTGGGGGGGTGGGGCATTTGGTTTAATAAAGCTGAATTGCAAGCACATACACATTATGACCATGGGGCATACTCCGATTCTGTTGTTGAACAAGAATTTTTGTGCTTTCACCTCATAGCCAGAACACGCGGTGGACAACATACACTGCTCAAAACAATTAGGGGAGCACATGGTTTTAACAAAATTACACAAAGATGTATACCGATAAGTAACATAAAATGAATCATCCATAATTTAAAGCCTAGCAGGAAACGGAAGAAGAAAACTTCACATGCAAATCAAAGTTCATGACGTCAAAAACCAGAAAAAGGAGATAAGGGCAGAAATCGGGATGTCGCAGAAACGTCTGTTTTACTGCCGTAACTGTAAAATTCGATTGCGCAGTATTTTTTTTTGAGACAAGGTGACTTGAGGATGTCTCAACGTGATTTACCGGAATCCATGGCATGGCGTGTTATAGGCAGACTGGAATCCGGGCAAACACAACGTAGTGTCGCGGACGCTGTTGGAGTCGCCAGAAGTGTTGTTGCAAGGCTGTGGAATACATTCCAAGAAACAGTCGACCAGGCTAAGGTCGGTCACGTGCCACTACAGCAACTGATGACCGGTATATACGGTTAACAGCCCGTCGAAACAGAATAGAGAATGCTACGCAGCTGCAAAGACGGTTGCTCTTGGCAACAGGACGAAGGGTGTCCAGCCAAACAGTATGTAATCTGCTTCATGAGGGAGGGCTCTATGCAGGTAGGCGAATGGTCTGCATTCCATTGACCCCACGCCACCGTGCGGCCCGAAGAAGATGGGCTGCTGAACATCGAGATTGGGAGCAACATGATTGGAGCCAAGTGCTGTTTACAGACGAGTCCCGATTCAGTCTGGAGTGTGACACCCGACGTGTTCTGGTATGCAGGGACAGGGGCACTCGAAATAACCCAGCATTCGTTCGTGAAAGGTCACAATACAGACGAGCTGGTTGGATGGTATGGGGTGGAATCAGCATAGGCGGACGTACGGACCTGCATATCATTCGGAATGGCACTTTGACGGCCCGAAGGTATGCAGATGAGATACTTCGAACCTCATGTCATCCCTTACACTGGAGCCATTGGAGATTCCTTTGTTTTCCAGGATGATAATGTCCGACCGCATAGAGCTCGTCTGGTGGAGAACATGCTTGAAGCTGAAACAATACAGTGTATGGAATGGCCAGCGTGCTCTCCTGACCTGAATCCAATCGAGCATGTCCCAAACATGCATGGGACTTGGATGACGCATTGCTGCGCGACCAAGGCCGCCTGTTACTGTCCGAGACTTGCAGATTGCATTTCTTGAAGAGTGGAACAGTATTCCCCATTCTTAGCTGTTCGAGGAGACCACACGCCCCATTAAAACTCGTGCATCATGTCTAAACAACTTTTTTTTTATCGTTTACATGTAACTAAACTGTTGCCCTAAATCATCTTTTCATGTTTTTTCCATATTTTCAAAGAATTAAAGCTTAATTCCAAATTTTTTTACGTCCTTTTTCTGTATTGCGCATTGATACGCGTGTACTATCAATTGTATGCCAATACGTGGCTGTCTCGCATGGTTTTCTTCACTTTTTTCCTTGCTCCCCTAATTGTTTTTAGCAGTGTATTTAACATTTCATAAGTAAGTCGTAGTTACTTGTTCCATTACTTCGTTTTTTGTGATGTTTCCATGAATTATGAAATCGTGAAATGCTATAATTAAGGTATCATTCTGCCATGACTGGCTATCGTTTCCATTCTGCGAGCAAATTTCCCACATGTTCGATGATGTCATTAATTTTACATTTTCAAGTATTTTTTCCCCTTTATAAAATAAAATTGAATTTTTTCAGGAATATTCATGTCAATTTTCAAGTCATTCTGACAATCATTCTTCTTTTACAGAGTGTTGAAATCAGAACCTTAGTTATAATCACCCTGTATATCGTAAATCATTGCTAATTAATCTGCATCATTTATGCTTCATTAAATACATTATATTCACCTAATTTTTATTAGTTTTTACAAAATAGCTTCGTAATTAAGTATACTGAAAGAAACTGGAGAAAAACCTTTATATATATTATATGATTAATAATAACATTAAAAGAATTTTCAAACACACAGTAATCCATTGAGTTAAGCAAAAACTAATTAAATTGCAAAAGTTGGTTTTTGTTAAAATGTAATAAATATTTATTGATTAATTAGCATGGGAATAGTGTTAATTACATTAATAAACATTTTATTTTAGTTAATTATTAGAAGTTCGAATGATTTTTCAGAAATTTCATTGTTTTTAATGTTAATACTATTTAAACCAAAAAAACCTGGTTTTTTTACCAACCCTGTTTATAACTACCATGTACTAGACCATATCTTTATGGAAATGATCAAACAGTCACTATACCATGATTCAATTAAAAAATACATCAGTTGTTCAATTTCTTGTTAGGCATGAAGTTTAATTTTACAAAGGGTAACTTAGCACAGCATAAAATCTGCTTTCTACAATAACTTTATGTATATCTTTTCCTATCTCCACATATCTGAAATGGAACGGCACCCAAACAAATAATGTTATGCCTACCTCTTCTAATGAATAACACAGTGTGCTTTTATTTGTCCAAAATTTATTTGAATAAGAATGCTGAACTGTCAGGCAACCAAATTTTGTCCTACGCACAGATGATTCAAGATGATCATAGACAGACCTAATAAAAATACATTTTCTCATTATGAAATGTCAAAGGAATTTGCACACAAGGAAATACAGTAAACAAATAAGAAAGAAGTGCCTTGCATTAATGTAATGCAGGGCGTCTGGTTTTGCCCTACTATAAAATCAAGAAATTGCCCATGTGGTTATAATTCCATATACAACTACCCCCCTCCCAAAAAAAATATAAATTAAACTGAAACAGTAGGGATATTTCAATACAAGAATGATTATAGTACAAACTATGATGTAAAATATGTATATATTAAAGCAAACAAGGTTGATGTTTTCAACACATTTTAGATACATAAATATGTTAAAATGCCATCAAATACAGAGTAGGTAACCTATACAAAGTTATTTCATTATGTATGTTATATTAATTAGTCATTAATGATGTTATTTGTTAACATAGGTGCCAATTTCCAGAGTGAAGGAATTTGTAGTTTGTCACATGACGAAACATTTCGGTGTCAAAAAATCATGCAAAAAAAGAGAAAATAGGGATTTTTTGTGGGAATGCGTAGAGTGACCATATAGCTTGTTTTCCCAGGACATTCATTTTTCCTGGCTGGCTCTACTTTTTTCTTAAATGCCCCGTTTTTCCTGTATTTTTAACAAAACCAACTTGAGTTTTTATTCTTCACTAAAACCAAGGATTAAAATTATTTCATAATATTATATATTATAATTATAATATATTATGAGACTATAAATATGTATATTTATCACATATTTATCACATATTAATCACAATTAATCACAAATCACAATCATTAATCACAAATATTAATCACATATTTGCCATGCAAAATTTTTTTTGTAGAGTTCATTTTAATCCACTGTAGTTTGCAGAAGTGTTTGATTTCCCGTCATTCTAACAATACAGTAATTGGCAAGCCTTTACTTTACAAACTTTCAGCCTTATATTTGGCAACAATCAATGTTTTCCAGTTTTTCAAAATTTCCGAAATCTGACAGGAAATATAGTGAAATATAGCAAAGTTTGTAGTTGCAGTCTTGGGTGCATTATGAAGTATCTCAAGGCTGTTCCCCTTCCCCAATTCACAAAGAAGCAACAGTAGTGACTTCATCATCATGCTAGGAGCAGGTAGTCTTATAACATGATAAAACCATCAGCTGCGCCCATAAAGGGAAAAGACCAGAGTACCAGTACTGACACCAAGTGGCGTGGTGGTAAGATGCTCGTCTCGTGAAGTGTGATGTCACGGTCCAGGGTTTGAACCCAAGGGAGGATATAGATATTTTCCCTAGGATACCAAACACGAGACCACCGAATACATAGAGCATTCATTTCCAACCAATCTCATTAATGGCAGTAAATTGCAATATAGTGATATGGCCAGAGTTGGTGTTTGGTGTAATAGTGCACTAGTACTGTATTTACATTAACTGACAGACAAATTTTCATTTTTTTTCCGCATACAAGAAGCTGCACATCTCATATTCTTTACCACCACCAGGCTTAATATCCAATATAGTTATATATACTTTAACTATTACCTTCAGTTAATCAAGGCTATACTTTACAGTAATAAGTGATTCATGAAAAATAATCAGCTATATAGAGTGTGATTATAATTAAAGTTCTGATTCCAAAACACTATACAGTAAGAACCACTGGTCACAATGACTTGAAAATTTACATGGATACTTCTGAAACAATGGAATTTTCTTTGGCGAAAGAAAAAAATTCTTGAAAATGTAGAAGTAGATGATGCTGTACTTGGCCAGCAGTATAATCTATTCAGTGAAACCACATAATTTTGGCACTTCAACAGCATCAGTGTGTGGATAGCACTTTTATTAAAGATGTCCATCAAAGCAGCTGCTGAAAAACAATTTTGGGAATAACAGAATGACACATCTGGCAACCATGTTCATCAGTCCTTAACCCTTGCAATTTTTGGTTTTGAGGATACTTTGAGAATGTTGTGTACAGTAGTTGGATAGCAATGTAGCAGAAAGTAGTGGCAGATGGCAGCACTACACATAACAAGCATTACAGAGAAACAACAAAACTTGACATCAGGTTTCACTATACGTACACGCACATTCCCGCATGTACCGATTCGATGGGGGTTCCGCGGAGGGGGGGGGGTGCATGTGTGGTGTAGTAGTAGTAGGTAGGGCCTCCAAAAAATGGCTCGGGGATCCATGATGTTCTTAAGTCAGCCAACTCGTTGGGCAATTTGCCTGTTGTGGCGTTGAATTTGTATTCGAGCAGACTTGGCTGAATTGAAATCCCATCTTCACAGCATTAAAAGAACATACTCCGTTTAGTTGTTAAAACAAGCATTTTTGCACTTCCACTTCATATCCAGAACATATTTAACATTTCCTGTGTGAGTCATTGCTGATGGTTTAAATGAAATAATGCAATGCTAATTAAATTGCCATTTTGCCTTGACTGACTATTGTTTCTATTCTGCTAACAAATATCCCATGTGCTAGACGAGCCCAGTGTCTCTTACATTTTTAAGTAATTTTATTTCTTCACCATATGAAATTCCATTGCTTCAGAAATATTCATGCAAATTGTCAAGTCATTTTGAAAAGTGGTTCTTATTTTATAGTGTGGCAATAAAATCCTGATATTATTGGTTCACTTCCAAAGTGCAATGGTTTTCGTTTTGCCATGACAATCATTGATAACTTTCCCTGTTGGTTGGAGGTTATCCTTTTGTCTGATATTACAGCCAACACTGTTTTTATGCATTTCTTTTCTAAATGGGTATCAAGTTTTGGTGTTCCGACCCGACTGATTTGTGATCAAGGCAGGCAGTTAGAATCTGACTTTCACGAAACTTGCACAGACATTTGATACTGAATATGCAGAATGATGGCATAAAATCCCAAATGCAACAGCATGATTGAGTGAACTCATCAAGTTCTGAAAGCTTCTTCGAAGAAGTATGGAAAATAGTATGTGGGCTGATGCCTTGCCACTTATTCTGCTGGGACTGCATAATGCTGTTCGCGAGGACTACTACTACTTTACCGCACACCAACTCCGGTCATATATCGCCATACGGCAATTTCCAACCAGTTAGTGATTTTAACATCCCATGAGATGCTAATAGGTTACACTGAAGAGCACTGCACTAGCGCTCAAGGTTTCACGTAATACCCGACAACCTGTAGGAAGAATGAATGCGATGCTGAAGCTTCAGACAGGAGTATTTATAGCGGCAGAGAACAGTTTTATCATTGGGCCAATCACCATACGGTGCACAGAGAAATCGATGACGCGACTCTATGGATTTGCATATGGAGACATGGCTTTTGCAATTATTTGAACACTATTATTTTTCACGGGTGGAAACAGGCTCAATAAGATGGAGGAAGGTGATCAGGCTTCTTTTATTGTTTACATGGCTATGGCAATTTGAGATCATGGAATTATTATGAAGATGGAACGGAATGGAAGTCTTATTTGTTTCTTTTCTGTGTACTGTCAATATTTTCATACTGGAATATACTGAATCTTTTGTATGCTGGATTTTGTGTGTCAATAATTACGATTCTTGTGTAAAAAAATGTGAAATCAACAAATATTTATACAAATAAAGTTATTCAAGCAGGGGATATCCCCACGTCTACCCTCCCACATATGCTAATACTACAAATTTAAATGGTGGGGGACAAATAAATTTGATATTTTTCTCAATTTTTTACTCATAAATTTAGTAGAAAATATTATTGATCTTTCGAAAAGCTATCGCACTCAAGTGCCATGGGGAAAGATGTAGGGAGGAAAACGACCAAAATATGAGGAATATTTTCACAGTTATATTTAAAAATAGCGATATTCACACACCTCTATTATTTTTAAACTGTTGTCTGAGCAATGGTTTTTATAACTATGAATTTTTTAAGCATTCTTTAATTTAAAAAACCAAGCTGATTGCAAGTTTCTATTTGATACTCTTTATATTAAACGCCCCCCTCCCCACACTATGTGTGTTATGTTCCTTACTCTCAGCTATATTCTCATCTCCTTCTCATTCGTTGCTTTATATATACATTCGTCGCTTATACTCCCACTATTTTCTTAGCCTAAGAAACCCCTGTAACTTATTCTTAGTGCAAAAGTAAAAATGACTAAGTTTAACTATGATGTGGTATATTTACTAGCATTTATATAATGCAATGTTTCACCAATTGAAGCTGCATCTAAACGTGCCAAACAATGCTTTGGGTATCAAGTCCCGCCACCTCTGCTTTAATTGAAAGTACTTCAAGTTTAAAACTCTGGATTTATACAACCTGACCTAAGACATTCTTAGGTGGGAATGAGTTTAATTAGCATATTAACAGATACTGCGCAAGAATTTCCAATATGGAATAAAATTTTGGGCAGATCAGAAAATTTAAAATATCAAGATACATATGTTGTACTTAGTAATTATAATTCAAAATATAAAACACTTTAATCTTCATAAAAAAGGAAGTGTTTTGTTATTTAAAACATCTATCAGGTTTATAAAAACTGTTTGACAACATTGGCAGTAAGTTTTTTACTGTTTTAATACTAAGCTAATTTCTGAGGTCGAAAACCTAGCCCTGATATATCACACATATTTTGAATATACAGCTCTATTTTGCTAAGTAAATTCAACACAGGTAATCAGTAATGTAGATAAAATAGACCATAAAATTATATATGATCTGTTCTAGACTATGTCAGTCAAGAAATTAGAAATTGCAAATTACAATTAATATTTTGTTTTAATTGTAATAAATGAATGTTTAAAAATAAAACATTGCAACATGCAAAAAACTAAGTTTTTGATCATTTTATATATCTATTGTGTTTAAAACATTATCCAAAGCATTTGAGTCATTCCCAAAAAAAATTGCAGTTTCCGAGACTAATTTTTTAAAAAAAATTTCAGATCATTCTGGTAGTAATTTTAATTTTTTTTCTAGTTCATTTAATTCTCTGTCATGACATTTCTTAATTTGCTTCAGATGGTATCTAATTTGTTTTAAAAATCATTGTTTGTAGCAAAACCTCAAAATTTGGCTGTTCCAGCTTATAAAAAAAAGTGTTAGACACAAAGGCGGTAAAAATCTCTAGGATTTTTTTCCAAAAACTTTGAATCACATTTTATATACATGCCCTAAATAAATAAAACTGAAAATAAAATTTTGAAATTTTTTTTTCTTATGAAAAACTATTTTTTTTGTTCCTGTCCAGAAAGTTTTCCCATTTTAAAATGTCCACTCAAAAATTTGTTTCTTCAAATTTGATCTCTGTATAGGCATGCAAAAGGACCTCAAATTCTTTATTTCAAAACAATAAGTGACTTTGTTCATAGTTCGGCCTTTAAACGATTAAAGTGCGTATTAGGGAATTTTTATTTTGGAAAGCAATATTTGAGGTTTTTAAAAAAGGGTTTTTGACATGAGAGTTTAAACTGTCAAAACTTGCCAACCCTGGTTACAGAAAAGCAACCTTAATTCTCAGCGAAGCGGTCCTGGAAAACGGATATAGATAGGTCTTCCCTTCCTCAAGAAGATAGATCCTGGAAATTTGCAGGCTGTCTGGAGATTGGCCTATTCAAACAGACTGTCCAGACATTGCTTTTTCTCTTGGATCTTTGGAAGCAACTCCAAATCCTTCACTGGAAGAAATGCCAGCTTTATTCTGTCCAACGAAATATTAAACTTCAGGTCATTGGCCATAATTTGAGATCAATTTTATTTTGAAAATTCAACTGTGAATTTCAAAAATGCAGAATGTACACTTTTTTGGGAATGACCCATTCATTTAGGTTTATAACAGGTTTTTGACGTTTTACACCAGTTTTTGATGTGTGTGTGATGTGAAAAATCAGTTTTTGACTGAAAACCAACCCTGATGGTAACGTTGACAATACTACTTCAAGGAACATTCTGCTGGTAATTTGATATACAAGGAGCGTCACTGCTAACCTAAGTCACAGCTGATCACTACTACAGAGATCCTGCTATTTGCACATCCTCAGATTGTGAACCGCGCATTATGCATAAAAGGATGGAGCTTTGTTATGCTGTCACTACTACTGCTATTACCTCTGTTAATTCTCAATGTAAACATATATTCTGTTTGCTCACAGCCTTCTTAGTGCTGTGTAGCATAAAATAATAGTTGTGTACATAATAATGTGTAACTATTAGCAATTGAAATAAACTTGTTAATTGTTACAGCTGTCATCAATCCTGCTCTAAGTGTCTTTTTGATCCATTCGTAAGATGAACATGCTTAATTCCGTCTAACATTGTCTACAAGAAGCAGATTTGAGAGTACCTATAATAATCAAGAACGAGAAATAAGTATCCCACAGTGTTTTAGGTTTGCATGCTCTCTGCGGAGACTGTAAATGGGAGCCAACGCAAAGCAATGATTACCTATATATGCCTTTTAGGTTAGAGAATGCTGGGCAAACTTTTCAAACATTCACACACAAAACTTTGAGGGGTCTTCAATGTTTTGTACATCTCTGCAACATTTGTAGTAAAAGATGGTAACAGAATCAATTTAATTCATTCAACTAACAAAAAAAGTTTCAAGAAAAACTATAAACGCATGGTTACAGACACAAACACAGAAATATAGCATGTGCCAATAAACAACAAGGAATGTCATATTCCGGACAGCTTTCTTTAAATTTCTCATCCGTGATCTCTTTTACCTTGACTATTGTAGTGACTTCTATAAGTTACGTCCTGTGATTCTTGCATCCATTATATAAGTCTCAGGCAAACTCAAAGAAAATATTGGCAAATTCTAGATTAAATAGTTTATTAATGCATAACTCCATATTATTAAGTTACATTCATTAGTTAATTCAAATTTTACAGTAACAATCCACTCAGGCTAAGAGAATCCTGACAACTTCTTTGAGGAATAAGACAATATTGACAAGATCATGATTCACAAATCAGCACATCGAGGACACCACACACAAGGAGATTAGAGGTTAGTTGACAGGAAAATGTCACACCAAAGATCACTAGTATGATCTCATCACATGAAGATGATGACCACTATTTGTTGCAAATTCCACAGAGAACTGTGAAAGACCGATTCGTTGATGGGAAGATGTCGATTTCATCACAGGCGAGTGTTTGACAGTCGAGCCGAACCACTTCATCGTAATCGGAACACTTCGAATGCCAAAGATGCATTACTCTGAGGAAAACATGATAACAAGAAGCTGACTACCTAGAATACTATATTACATTTCTGAAGTTAGTTAAACATCGTTAGTGATTTCAACATCCCATGATGCTAATAGGTTACACTGAAGAGCACTAGTGCTCAAGGTTTCACGTAATACCCGACAACCTGTAGGAAGAATGAATGCGATGCTGAAGCTTCAGCCAGGAGTATTTATAGCGGCAGAGAACAGTTTTATCATCGGGCCAATCACCATACGGTGGTGCACAGAGAAATCGATGACGCTACTCCATGGATTTGCATATGGAGACATGGCTTGCAATTATTTGAACACTATTATTTTTCATGGGTGGAAACAGGCTCAATAAGATGGAGGAAGGTGATCTACCTTTATATCTAAATTTAATTTGTAATTGAGTTTAGTGTAATGCACCACGGCTATGGATACCATGAATAAATAAAATTAACTTGTAATTCTCTAAGTGAATTAATATTATTTTCGCAAATGTTCATAATTTTCTTGTATTATATAAAATGACATGCTAAAGAAACTGGTTTGCTGGAATCTTCGACATGTGGTATCGTTAAACTCGCAACATATAAATAATATAGATTCACCCCCCCCCCCCGACACATAAATATTTTCCTTCTCCCCTCATTTTTGATCAATATATAAAATTTGATATAAACAGGGTGTTCTGTTAATGAACTGACAAACTTAGAGGGTTCTTAGTAGACATCAAGAACAAAAATTGCAATGAAACATGGTGCCGCAAACCATGCCGAGGGGGTGAAAATCGCGAAAAATGCACGCAGGTTTCAACGTGGCGATGGAACGACAAAAAGTACAATAACTACAAAAACGTAAAAACGGTTCCTGGACACACTAGAAGATACCAGGTATGCTTTTGATGTCTGCCGCAGTGATGACAATCCGTGCTACAAGATCCTCTGGTGTCACATAAATGGTAGTAACATCAGATATGGTGAGCGAACCCATGAACGCATTCAGTGATCAACTGACATCCACCTTTCGTCTCCTCTGGACTCAGAGCCTGCATGTGTTTTTCAGAATTTTCACCCTCTCAACGTGGTTTGCGACACCATGTTTCATTGCAATTTTTTTCCCTCTTGATGCCTACTAACAACCCTCTGAGTTTGTCGGTCCATTAACAGAATACCCTGTATTCATGCAACATACAAAAAAGGAGGTAAAAAACATGCAGTTGACGCTCGATACAACGACTCCCTTCATCCCATTGAAAATCGACGTTATATATTGGGAGGACATAATATCGAAAAGAAAACATAGGTATATGATAGTCATTACATGAAAATATTTGGGAGTTGACTTACTGGTCGATGTAAATCTTTTTAGTTCATAGACCTGAATTCAATGTCAAAATATATCTGGGGCATTTGTATTTATATTGAATACAATGCTCATCCAAGATACTTTTCAGGTTTGCTTGAGAAATGAAGTTTTCAAATTTTTTATTTATTATTGTTATGTGCTGATTTGTTTCATTTCTTTTCCTGATTTCTCTAAAAAAAATTTTTATATCCTATTATTGGGTAATGGGTCAGTTGTGCAAGTTTTATACAACTTACATTTTTGAGTTGTATTTTTTTTAGTTCTATAGAAGATATGATCAAGGCATATTTTAGTTCTATTAGTCTCTCTTACGTTTTCGTGTATCATAATAAAGCCATTTATAATTAACATTATGCCCAGGTAATGTGATGTTTATCTTTACCATAAAAGTTAATATTGATATCTCCAACTATTAAACTATTTCTTTCAGCATATTTCATGAAAGTTTCTAATTCTTTATTGAATTGAGGAATTGAAAATGAGTGAGAGTGATAAGGCTGCAATATTCAATGTTGTTTTATATATAAATCCTCTGCTGTTTTAAATTTGAACTGTTTTGACATATTTGTTTACATATATAATTACCCCTCCTGATCTGTTATTATACGTCAGAAGAGTTAATAAAGTTAATAAAACAATTGTAATCAATATTTTCTATGTCTTTTATATAATAGTTATTATAGACTCCACCACTTTCTATCCATATATATTTTGCACAAACAAATACAACGCCACAACAGGCAAAATGCCCAGCGAGGTGGCTGAAAAAAAGATGCCCATAAAAATACAATACAATGAATCAATACTAATAATTAATATCAATACTTCATTCCAAGACCTCAAGAACACTAGACAATTATCAAAATCGGGGGGTCTGGCAGGGTTGTTTGGTTTAAACCTTGGTTTTAACCAAGGTTTAACTTTTTACTTTTATACTTTGGTTTTTTTCAAAAAATCAAATAGTTGCCTAAATATAATTTTTTCCCTTGAAAAATATCATATTGGTTCATTATCAGCTGAAATGTTTAATTTTTACCACATTTTACATCCTTGGGGTACATCAGAATGTACCCCAAGGATTTCATTTAAGAACTACATTCTTAAATGACATAAGATTTTATAAGTGGTTTTTTTCAAAAAGTCTCATAAAAGTGGCCAGAATATATATATATATATTTTATATGAAGTATCTTAGTTATTTAAAGTTATATATAAAAGCCAAAATTTCTCATTCTTACAACATTTTCTAACCTTTGGCTACATTCTGATGCTCTATCTTTAACAAATTCATGAATAAGGATTGCATCACACATCTAAATGTAGTGGTGTATTATCTCACAGGGTTTCTTTTTCCCTTCACAAAGAAGCAGCTACAGTAGTGACACCATCATGCTAGGGGCAGGTCATCCTATAATCCAATAAAGACACCAACTGTCCCTAAAGGACAAAGACTAGTGTACTAGTAGTTACATTACCTCACATACATTTTCATTTTCTTTCCCATAAGAAGTAGCACATCTCCTACTGTATATCTCCCAGTCTTAATATTCCACCCGAGTGGCGCAGTGGTAAAGATGCTCGTCTTCCACTATGAAGGTTACCATCAAGGTCCATGGGTTGGAATCCGGACATAGAACATCAGAAGCAAGTTCTTTACCTACCGAACCTAGGGCGACTACCGATGGATGGAGCCTTCATTTCCCACCCAACTCCACTGGTTGGAAATTGCTGTATGGCGATATATGACCGGAGTTGGTGTGCTGTGAAGTAGTAGTCTTAATATTCTCTCTCTCCCTTTCTCTCTCAATAGTTGTTTTTTTTTATACTTTCACACACACACTGTTAAGCCGAGTTAATCAAGGTTCTACTGTATAGTAGTAACAGATTTATGAAAAATAATCAGCTATATACAGGGTGATTATAATTAAGGTTTCGATTCCAAAACTATACAATAAGTACTGATCAGAATGACTTGAAAATTTGCATGGATACTCCTGAAGCAATGGAAGTTTCTTTCGCAAAAGAAAAAAGTGCAAAATGTGCAAGCAGATGATGCTGTACTTGGCCAGCAGTATAATCTATTTTGTGCAACCACATCATTTCGGCACTTCCACAGCATCAGTGTGTGGATAGAACTTCTATTAAGATGCACATTGCAATACCAGCAAAGCAGCTGCTGAAGACCCATTTTGACAGGATGCACCTTAACCCTTGCAACTTCTGGCTGTGGGGGTACCTCAAAATGTTATAAACAGTGGTCAGATCGCAAACTTTGATGAATTGCAATCTCCAGCACATTCCCTATATGTTAGAAGTTCCTCAGGAATATTAACGTGGGGGCGCGTTTGGTTTAATAAAGATGACTTGCAAGCACATCCACATCATGACCATGGCATACTCTGATATGTTGTTGAACAAGAATTTTTATGCTTTCACCTCATAGCCAAAACACGGTGAACAACATATTTAACATTTCTTAAGTAAGTTGTAGTTATTTGTTCAATTACTTCGCTTTTTATGATGTTTCCATGAATTATGAAATCATGAAATGCTATAATTAAGGTATCATTCTGCCATGACTGGCTATCATGTCCATTCTGCGAGCAAAATTTCCCACATGTTGGATGTCATTAATTTTACGTTTTCAAGTATTTTTTCCCCTTTATAAAATAAAATTGAATTTTTTCAGGAATATTCATGTCAATTTTCAAGTCATTCTGACAATCATTCTTTTTTTACAGTGTTTTGAAATCAGAACCTTAGTTATAATCACCCTGTATATCGCAAATCATAGCTAATTAATCTGCATTATTTATGCTTCATTAAATACATTATATTCACATAATTTTTATTACTTTTTGCGAAATAGCTTCGTAATTAAGTATACTGAAAGTAACTGGAGAAAAACCTTTATATATTATATGATTAATAATAACATTAAAAGAATTTTCAAACACACAGTAATCCATTGAGTTAAGCAAAAACTAATTAAATAGCAAAAGTTGGTTTTTGTTAAAATGTAATAAATATTTATTGATTAATTAGCATGGGAATAGTGTTAATTACATTAATAAACATTTTATTTTAGTTAATTATTAGAAGTTCGAATGATTTTTCAGAAATTTCATTGTTTTTAATGTTAATACTATATAAAACAAAAAACCGGTTTAAACCAAAAAAAACCCGGTTTTTTTACCAACCCTGGGTCTGGTCCCCCCTCCCTCCAGAAATGTGAGAAAATGACCAAAAAAAGGGAAAGAGATGGCCAAATCTATTGTTCTATCACTTTGGTCCCCCTCCAAACGAAATATCTGGCTAAGCCCCTGCTCAGTCTAGTAGCTTATGGCACTAATATTTCCGCTATTCTGCTGATATTAATACTTTTTAGACAGAGCAACAGGCCCTGTTCTGGTTAGGAGGAGAAGCTCAGAAACTGTGTCTGTAAATATTGTGTGTTGCCAACCCTCAGAAAATTTTAAGTCAGCCGAGGACTAATAACAAAACATTGTTTTGGAGCAGCTTATGTACAGAGTGGCACCAAAAACATGTCTCACATGTATGAGAATTATTTTTCGAGCAGGCCTCAGTGCAGAACTTACCCTTTGGCTCCTTCCTCAACATTACACAGGGAACCATCAAAATGTATGCTTGCTTCAGCTTACGAGGTATCTAGTTGTCACCATGGTGATTTGGTATACAAGCTCTGTCATATGATTGTTTTTATAGAAAAAATTTAACTTTATAAGTATTCCATGCTTTTGGTAATACTGTGTACTAAGAATGCAACTAAACTTTACTTTTAGTCATACGCGTACATGCTGGACAAGGATTTATATAGGCCTACAGTGTGCCTTTGATTTACGAATAACTTGACTCGTACATAAACAGATAGGAACAAAACAATACAGTGGATCCAGCTTATAACATTTGTCAAAAAACCATTATGAAAAAACGTAAATGGGAAAATGCTATACAAGTCGCAAAAGGAAATAAGTCATACTAAGCAGGAAAAGTTCAGTAGTGTGTTCGTGTTTGTATAGATAGTGCACACCCCTCACACTTCTTGTGCATGATTATAAAAAAGAAAAAAGTCAATTTGACTAGCACCATCGATTTGTACACGTCTTTCTTCCTTCTCGTTATACTTCTTTCCCAATATACATGGAAAAAATTGTTAAGTTTTTGATGTATATATATCTTGTCACTGCAAGCATTGAATTAGTTCTAAGCATGGGCAGAGATACAGCTGGGGGCGGGGGCATTGTTCCCTCAAAGGTGGAGTCTAGTGACCTAATGTATATATGAATTGACATCATCATGCCCCCCCCCCCAGACTTCCACGTCTATCTCTGCTTATGGTTCTAAGCAAGGGCGTAGCCAGGGGGGGTGACTTGGGGGTGTGGTCCCCCCCCCTGAAATGTGAGAAAATGACTGAAAAAAGGGAAAAAGATAGCCAAATCTATTGTTCTGTCACTTTGGCCCCCCCCCCCGAACGAAATTTCTGGCTACGCCCCTGGTTCTAAGTAGGAACATATAAGCAAGACCAACTGTATTCAGTAAACCTGCTTCAACGACATAAGCAAACTAATAATTTCTTGAACATTGATAAACTTGAAACATCCAAGAAAGAGTTCAAATAACATATCGACCTCAAGTGCATTGAATAAGTTGAAGCTAACAGTTGCCCTACTAAAGTCTGTACATTCCAACTTTGGTCCTAATGTAAATAAAAGCACGTGTGCAATGCCCAAACTGATTGGTTGAAGAATATTTCACCTTTCTTACAGTACAACACCGCCAAAAATATAGTCCTTTGCCCCTCATATCATAAAATACCTCATAATTTTTAAATCATTTTTCGATGTTTTTTATTTCATCCTCATTTTTTTAAAATATTTATTCAGTAGGCTATTATTTCAAAGTTATCTGGAAGATGGGGAAACATATTTTTTAAAGATCGGTCAAAGCATTTTTGCTTCTGTCTTCAGGGTGGGTGTTACCTTTTTAACGGAAGTTTCATTTTTTTATTATTATTATTCCTATTCGCAAGCAGATTTGGTATGTACACTTGTATAAGCTTCTTCAACAGTTCTTGCAAGAAAAAGATTTTTTTTCTTTATCGTTTCATGACATAAATGAAATATGTGTGTCTATCTTGTTTGGCAGAGCCATTTGAAAGTTCATTTCTTTGCAGCTGCTCTGGACTCCTATAAACAAAGTTTTTGTCGAGATTTTTTTTCTCACCCACACGCTTTGACGTACACTGGACACGGGTGGGTCACTTATCATGGTGAATGTATGCATTTCCAAAGAATTTACACTTCTACTTCAGCAGCTTGTTGGGAGGAAGTAATATTGGTTTCGTCGAATGCAGCAAGCTGAAAAAGTTCGAGGATTATGCAGGAAGACATGCAGGTAAAGTTTTGAAAATCTAGTAGGAAAGGGTACTGCTCATTTTTGATTCAGTTAGCCTCTTTATGACAGACACTATAGATCCCGTGAGAAAGTCTGGCCTGGGAGCTCAATAAAGATCCCAGTCCAGGGGCTCCTGCTGCTGACAGGGTCATCTTAAGAGCATCATGGGTCCCCGGGCCAAGTGATTTTTCTGAGGCGCTACCTGGAAAATTCTCAAAAAATTCAACTATTCTTTGTTTTTCTGAGGCTTTTTTTCTCTTGAGGATGGGCCCATGCATTACGACGTCACTGGCTGCTGAATGTTGGGGTCATGGCTCACAACGTACGCACGGATAAAAAAAACCGAAATTGTCTTGACAAAAAAAAGGATATCAACAGGTTGAAGTAAAGAAACAAAATAATGTGGATGACTCTCTCATCGAATTGGAACTGCTACAGTACGTGGATAATTACGAACTATTTAATTATATAGACCCGCAAGAAAAATAGAAAGCGGCAACACAACGGTAAGTTGTTCATAATTTGTTTCACATTATAATTGGTAGCATGTCTGGCTCAGGAAAATCATACAGCGTAAATTAGCTCAGAAATAAAATTGCAAAATTTTGAAGAAAAAATAATAAACTCGCACAAGCTTTTGTAATGACCATGGTCCCCACATCCTGCCGCAAGATCCCCCCTCCAGGCTGTGATCTTTGGCGAGCCCTCAGACCAACCTTTCAACAGCCCTTTTATGTAGCAAGTAAACTTTTAGCATGAAAAATAAAAAATGATAGAAAAGAATTACCCCAGCACCCTGGC
The DNA here is from genome assembly GCF_987345545.1 of Pholcus phalangioides. NCBI lineage: Eukaryota > Metazoa > Arthropoda > Arachnida > Araneae > Pholcidae > Pholcus > Pholcus phalangioides. The sequence goes on from NW_028301597.1 coordinate 51,806,564, forward strand.
TGGAGCCCTGTCATCCCAGCTCTTGAGGAGTGTACCATGATAACGACAGAATACCTTATCAAATTTTTTTTTGTGAGATATATACCTGTTTCTATTTGAATTATGTATCAACAGTTTTTATTTCAACAAAATTTGGAGAAGTGAAAAAAAATTGTCATCTCAGGAAAATTCTTTATAACAAATTTACAATCTCATGTTTGAGGAAAAAACGCATGTGTTTGGAACACATAATGAAGGGGTGGGTAAAATTACAACCAATAGAGATAACGAATGAAGAGTGATATCAAAAATTTGTACAGCGGTTCATTTACATCAGGACCCAAGTTAGAATGAACAGAGTATAATATGTACTACTAAACCACACATGCATCTCATTTACATTCCTCTGCGGAACTTCTAATGAATTGACAATTGTTGGAATATGCATGTTGTGAACCTAACATGGTTTGTTTCTGTGTAATGCTTGTTATACTGCTGCCATCTGCCATCAATTTTTTAAACTACGAGTGAAGTATAATGATTGAATAATTGTATCATTGTAGGTCTGTTGCTTGTGAACTAATGTGACATTTTTGACTGAGTAATGCTGCCGTCTAGCATCAATTTTTCTAACTATGAGTGAAGTGATGAACGATTGTACCGTTGTAAGCCTGTTGCTCTATGTGGGAAGACCTTAACAGGGAGATCGGCTCACATCCATGGCTTGAAGTTCGGAACCACAGAAAATCAACTTCAGATGCTCACCATTGTAGAGGCGGTGGGGTTAGAACCGGGTCATCACGATGCAAGTCTGTTACAATGACGACCACAGCGGCTATTACCATAGTCACCACCTCAGCCTCCCCCAATAACTTTTATGTGGAGGCTGTGCCTATGGATAACAAATATACAATGCAACACAACTCTTCCCCCGCTAACACACTGTCATGTCTATCAGGTGAAACTATGTTCAATGCGCGTAAGATATGACATTTTAGTAATAGCAACTGATTTTGAATTGATATTGCGAAGACACGTAACAAATCAAAGAAATCCTCATTACTTTGAACGGGACGTTTGCTGCACACTTTCCACAATACGAGTAATTTTTTGGAACAAACTGAATGCTGAACTCCAAGAACTACTGTATTTGATTGACAATGAAGAAAAAAATGGATGCGAATTGCAAAGATTCATTTACAGCGATATGTAAAAATAAATGTTTACAAAAGCGTGAATATTTTATTAAGTTCAACTTCATTGTGAAACAAAAAAAAAACTTCATGAAAACAGAAAAAAAGAAATAGTTTTCAAAACAAACGTGTCGTGGAACTGCTGTTGATGAAATTCACGAAATGTGAACGTTTTGTTTACATTTGCCCACATGGGAGAGGGGGCGGGGAACAATCAGTGTTTGCAAACCTACCTCACTCCAGATCGCATTTTAGCTTGTGAAAAACGCATGTTAAAGGTCTGATGCAAATGCCCACTCTCTTGTTGTAGGAACATCACGGAATTGTGCCATTTGTTACGCCTAAATCCAGTGGACGTGGAAATTCTTTTTTTTCCCCGCTCGGTTTCCACAGAGTACGAGCATAATAACAAATGCATCGTGAACTTAAATTTAATTTACTGGATGATATTTCGGTGAAATTACACATTAACTTGTAATAGTAAGAAAGAACGGATCGTGCATCAACGTGTGCGCAATGTAAACAATACCCATAACTCGAGATATAAATTATATATATATATATATGTGTGTAACGAATATAATAGAGTGGGTAAATAGTACTCACGCGAATTGTGCGCGGTTCAATCGAAGGCAATGCACAACCGGTGCTTTTTTATTCAGATGTGAAAACGCAGCGGGAAGGATTGTAAATCGTGCGCAGCAGCAGCAGCAACACTAAACGCACAACATTGCAACGGACGCCATGCTGGATGTGGACACCGGAAGTTCCGGTTCTCATCGATCAAGCCGGATGGGCGGAGCCTAACCGACATCGTCGTCTTTGATTGACGTGCATCCGGGCCCGGCCTGAAGCGCCACTGCGCGGCCGCGATTGGTCGGAGGACCCCAGCGACGAGATTTACGTCGACGGCTACGTCACTCGAGACGCTCATCTTTTATGGCGAGGTGACTTGACTGGCATTAGCGTTCAACCCACCCTAGAAACCCGCTCGCTGTCCGTCAAAAAACGCTATTCCCAATCAAAACACTCAATTACGAGACAGTCGTGGGGGCCCCCCGTTTACTACTTTTTCCAGTGGCGTGTGAGTGTGTGTTGTACACAAGGAGACGCGTCGAAGGGGACCCTTGATATCGCCGTTAAAGTTTCGAAGCGGTCGTTATGGATGGTTGTGCATCGAGAGTGTCTCCGGTGTTTACTCGCTGCTGAAAAGGACCCCCGAGAGAGAGAGAGTGAGAAGGAAAAAAAAAATAACCGGCCCAGTGCTGGACCGAAGCTCTTGTAGAAGCGAAGCGGCCGATAGCGGCTTCGCGATTGTTGGCGGCTGCTCGGCGTAAGGTAGCATGGACGATCAACAAACAATGATGCACCCAGTATCGCAGCATCCTTCTGTCAGCATGGCCGTTCCTCAGCACGGTTACGGAATGCCTCAGCAACCACCTCACGGTGTCGACCAGGGTCCGCCGACCGATCAAGAACCCAGGAAGCACGACATCTCGGAAATCCTCCAACAAATCATGAACATCACCGACCAAAGTTTGGACGAAGCGCAAGCACGGTGAGTCTCACTACTCCACTCGATTGATAAAACCGCGTGCTAATATCATCGCTACCGTTATGTTGACCGACCGTCAACATGCATGACCACGGTTAACCCTAACCCACTGTTTGATTAATGATTTTGTGCGCGGCGGCCTTGAAATAAACAAATAGATAAATCGGGCAGCCTCCCTGTCAAACTTATTCTTTTCCATCCATTCGATTGCATTGGGCATTGAATATAAGCACGTTCCATCATTTCTCATCTCCATATTTGTTTATCGTAAATAATAATATTTATTTCGTTGAGCTTTGTTTATATCAGTTAATGATCTGGCAATGTTTCTCCTCACATGTGCGTTCCCATCGATCTTTGATTGATAGCAGACGACAGACAAAATCAAAAATACCACGGAATTTTTTTTATAGTTAAAAAAAACAATTTAGACATAATAAAATTTAAAATATTGTTTTCTTCAAATTAATTCACAAGGGTAATATTTGTGTTAATATCAAAATTCCAATATTAATTACAAAAAGAAATGAGTACAAATGTGAGGACATTTCTTTTCTCAGCAGACCATGAAAGGAGCAAAAATAGTTTTTTCTAGCCAAAGGAAAACATACAAGCAAAATTGAAGCGAACAAATTAGTTAAAAGATTTAGACATGATAAAATTTAAAATATTTTTGCTACCTTATAATAATTAACATACATAAAATTTGTGATAATATCAAAAACATTCTAATATTAATTACGGAAAGAAATGAGTAATAATGTCGTCTGTTTTCTGAACATATAAGGAATTCGGGTAAAAACTGCTTTATCTGTTTTGATCAGGTAATGAATGCATTGTTTGAAAAAAAAAATTCAATGATAGTGTGATAATATAAAGGGTCTCGTAATGTAAAAGAATTTATTTGTCCTTAGTGATTAAAAATAAAATTATACAAGATATAATGCTTACGATTAAATTACAATATTTAAAAGAAAGTAAAAATAGAGAAATGAATGATATCTGAATCGATACCAGTAGAACAGTTATTAATAACATGGTGAAGAAAGCTGGGACAGGGAGGGGAGCAGAAACTTAAAACCAGTAAGTCCCAGAGTGGGTCTCTTTCAGTAGGTTGAAAGTCATTAAAATAAACATGATTCATCCTTTTTCTTGCCCATAGGCTATACAATCAATGATCATAGTGAGTGAATGAACCAACAAAACTATATGCATTATAAAATAAAACAAACGATGTGTTTAACTTTCTATAGCGTCGTCCCTAACATGTAAAAATTTTCTAAACGATCGGTTCCAAATTGGGGTCCATGGGAGAATCATAAAAAATAATGCTAACTTGAAAAAAAAAGTTTCAATTAAATTCACATGCTGAAGCACCATTGCAACGTTGTTGGGTTGCAGTAGTAATATTTTTATGATTTGACAAAAATTGTACTTGTGGCGACATCTCTCAATAGGAGTACAAAACATCATTTTAGTCCTTCTGCAATCCGGTAGGTAACATTGTTATCACATCACATTTATACTCGTAGTAGATAGAATGTTTTTCATTGTTCGAGAGCACTCTCGCTGATGAATAACTAGTTTGTATTCCTAAAGCATAATATTTCGAAAACTGCAGTGTACATCACAGAACAATCTGTGATGCTGCAAAGCAATCTCAGTAAGAATTTTAAGAAAATAAATTTCTTGCGTAGAAAATACTGTTGTGAGAATTTTTCTTGCTGAACATTTTTGGTCATCTATGGGTACATTGTAGAAAAATTCTAATCGTGGGAGTCGCTGTTCTAAACCATTCAGATACTAATGTTCCCATAGAAATGAATTTTTTTACCAATACATACAATGCTTCGTCTCATTCAGAATGATTACTGCATGGGCAAGTGGAGAACTTGAAAGTATATCCTGAATATTATACTTCCACTGACTGGTTAAATATTCTTCTCCAAAGTGGGGCTCTCTATTGCTTGCTTTGCCCAGGACCCCCCAAGACAAAGTCTAACCCTATTGACTAGCATTGGATGGGACTTTTAAATTTGTAAACAAGTTTCCTTTTAATCGTAGTTACTAATCAATCATTCTAATACTTTGTTAAAAAATTTTGAATCTTCCCCATCTCGAAATTCTGAAGCAACTGATGATGAACACTAGAGATAAGAAAATATGACATAAAAATTGCATACAAGTCACTTAGCGTGAATTGTTTACTCATCCATATTGTGTAATTACTAGATTGTAAAGCTTTTGTGTGACAGTTTTGGAACTCCTAACTTGAGTTAAATAGATGTTCGGTCTCAATAAAGTAATATAGAGGGAATAGAGTGATGTAATTGTATGAATATAATAATGTTATAGAACAAAATACAGCGAAACCTTTTATAACAATATTCTTGGAATCAAGAAAAAATATTGTTGCTGAGAGATTATCAGGAGGCAGCTAGCAGAATGTAACATTAAAGTACATATAGACATTTCCAGGGGTCTGTTCAACCAAAATTTGGGTCCGTTTTCCATACCCTTCACAAAATTCCAGATCTGAAAAATGGACCCTTCACTAAATAGAAATTAATGAAACCATGAAAATTTGGCATTTCGTTTCTTTTATGGTAAACTATTTAGATTATTTCGCTTCCCACAAAATTACTTATTTTTCACCAAATGAATGACCCTTTTCACAAAAATAAGGAAAATTTTCTCAAAAACAGGATCCTAAAGAATGCCTGGACAGACCCCAAATTTCCAAACAAGACTTGGAAAAATATCATTGCAAACAAATTTATTGATATGTGGAATATTGTTGCAGCGAGGTTTCATTTTAATTATGAATGAAAATATAGTTTTAAAAGATGCTTGTGTTTAAACAAAGCCTTTAAATCTTGTAAATTAATTAGTTATTTATTTTTTTTAAATATATTTTATATTTTTTCGAAGCTACTACAGAGTTATTTTAGTCATTCTGTTTTATGTAAAACATTCAATAAGAAAAATTAAATACAATCAAAATGATTCATAGAAATAGTATTAAGGAAATGCAAAAAATTTTGAAATTAAAACAAGCGTCTGCATGGTAATCCACTTATTTTCCATAATGAATATGAGTACAAGAAATCATATTTGAAATGATGAAAATGCCTGTGATATAAACATAATTATATTATAATATGGCTTGGGATGATTACTAATGAGTGCAATCACTCATAATAATTCTAACTCGCTTTGGTCCTTGGAATCCAGATAAAAAAGCTTTGGTTGCAGAGTAAAAGTGTACTGTGCGATGCATGGATTAAATTTTTTTTGCATCCTATCTTCCAAAATTTTGGTTATTTTACATGCTTCCAATGAATAACTATTTCAGTGGGAAAAATAACTTTGCCTAGTTTTAATTAAACAAAAATTTAACTTGTTTTGAAGATAGATACATACACACAAAATTTATTCGTTTCAAAAATGTGTTAAACTTCTTTGAATAACTATTTGTATGTTTGGAACATTATTAAATAAAGTTTCTATATTGTCATTTAATAATGAACTCCATGTTGATAAAACTATGAAAAATTCTCTACTGATATATTTTGAATTAATTTCAATTTCCCATAAGTTTGATAAATTTCAAAAAATGGTGTAATTTATACTGTCAAATCAGCATGCATCATTTGAAATACATTTACACTCCAAGCAAATAGTGACATAGCAAAGTATCTTAAAAATAGTGTAGCTAACTTAGGTCTTGGTATTTCTCTGAATGTTTGTTATTTTGTAAATACCATATTTATTAATGGTATAAAAATACTTAGATGATTAATTATTAAATTTGAGTTGAAGCAGTCCAACTGACATCATATATATTTTTTTTATGTTGTCAAAAATATTTTTGTTATAAAAAAAAAAATACAATTTACGCAAAATCTCTTCATCCTTGTTTCTTGATCATTATTTTAATAATTTTGTAAGTTAGAAACATTCTTATATTTAAACAATGAGAAAGGTCCAGGGGAAAAACAGACTTCACAGCAAAAATGAGCGATTTTGAGAAAAACGAGTTTGGAATGTAATGGTTTTCCCTATTAAACTACCCAAAAATTTTATCACAATTTTTTACGGTTTTAAAGTTGTTGTACCCCAAAAATTAATGCACATGGGGGATAGTATTTCTTGAAAGCTACAAGAAGACATTGCTATTTCATTTTCGGAAAAATTGCTGTAAAGTCGTTTTTACCGTGGACACTTCACATATTTTTGGAGCATAATTTAGCTGTGCCTAACATTAGAGCTGGACAAACTGAAAAAAAAAAAATCTTGATGCAAAAAAAAATTTTACCCGAAGGAAAATGTCCAAAATAATGCTTTTTCCAGGACATAGTGAACTTCTTTCATGTTGGTGGATATACTGCTACAAATTCCAAACATTCTGTGCTACTGTCAGCCTGCAATTTAGTAACTACACAAAGAAAATTTTAGGTCCTAATACCAATTTTTTAGTTGCCACAGTGACCTGGTATCTGAGATTTGTCCAGTCCTACTTAACATAAAATGTTGCATTAAGATTAAATAAATATAATATATAAGGTTGTTTGATTTGGCTCAAAATACATTCTTTTTTCATCAAAGGGTTATGACAGTGCATCAAAAACAAAATCAAAACAAAATTTTCATCTTAACCTTTTAAGCTGAATTGATGAGATATCTCGGTCCCATAAAAGCCTCTTATTTTAGTAGTGACTAGCCCAGATGCTTTGTGAAGTTGAAATACTTCTCCCTATACTTTTGACATTACACTTTCTAAAAATCACAAGAAAGCCTACTTTGTGTAAAAAGATTTAAGGGGTTCTGGTGATTTCTACTGTACCACTTGAAGGGTAAATCAGAGATTCACAAATCGTGTAATAATGGGTAGAGTTATTGTAAAATATAGTACATAATCCATTTCCTACATATATGCATAATGTATTGAATTTCTGGGTTCTAAAATGTATTTAGCTATATATTTTAAAAATAATTAAATTGTGTTTGTGCATCCCAATATAACTGACAGATAATGCTTAACAACAGATAATCACTAGTAGACTCCTACAAATAATACCCTACAAAATATTTTTCAGTGTATTAGATGACATCAATTGTTTTTATCTTCGGAATCTCTTAGTGATAGAGAGCAACGATTACTAGATCTGGCCATTTTAAACAGCGTGAAATCATGTAAAATATTCAAGCATAACCAGCAAAGGAGTTCGAAATACATTATTCAAATAGGCTTTTTGCCTGTTTTTTTTTACTTGGTCGTAAAACAGGGGTGACCGCATCTTAGGAGTGACTGTTAAGATAAGTTTTACTGTGCACACAGTAATCCTGTATACTTTTTTGTCAGATTTAGTTGTTTCATTAACAAGTGAAGGCTAATTTTGTATTAAGTTATTCACATAACGTAATGATAAGACTTCAATAGGTCCGCGTCTTTGAAAAATTTGCTTTATTTAATTCGTTTCCTAGAACCTGAGATAATGAAATACCTTATGTAGTTTTAATTATAAAAAATTCGAATAAAGCTCAGTTTTTTTTATTACTCAAGCTATCCTGCAGATGGATTTGCTTATTATTGCGATTTTAAGCGATTGTTCATTATGATAAAGGGAATTTTTATCCCTTATTAATGCCACTTAATACTCATTGTAGTCGACGCCATATTTAATTTTAGAATTAAATGCTTGAACTCGGATTTCACGAGACCGTACGTAACAAGAGCGATTATGGATGTGAAATTCTTGCTGAAGATTTTAATTTTAAACTTATCAGAGTAACAAAACTTGTCGATTATTCGCGAATTGTTGAGCGTGCTTAACTTGATGCGGTATGGAATAATAATAGGCCGATAATTACTCACACCATAACAACGGCTCTTAAAGATTATTTAAAAACAAAGAAAAACACAATCTTGTTCAATTTTCATCGGTAATAACACCGTCTAAATTTTATTACTGCTTCTGACGGAGTAGAGCTTTTCTAGAATGATTTGGCCCTAATCGTTTCGGAAACAGCTCTCATTAAAATCCAAAGTATCAATTAATTGAGTTGGTTATGTGCATATTTGGCTGTTCAAATTACACTGAACATACTTATTCGATCCACAACAAGTATTGAAATTAAGACGGAAAGCAACAAGACTTCCAGAAGTATATCATGTCTTTAAATACGTCATTCGCTTAAATATTCATAGATGCCATCCTCATTAAAATTGTTTGTTAAAATCGTATTTGAGATTAAGATCTATAGTGTAGGTTGTGCGATTCATGAAAAAGTTTATTTTTTAAATTATATATATTGTGCTTCTGTTTCCAATACATTTCTTTTATTGAGAATGAGCGTGAAAGTGACGACCGCCGTTGTTTTTCGTTGCGGCAGCTTCTTTACCGGGATCGCAATAGAAAATATCTCGCTGCTGACAGTACCTGGGAGCTAACCAGGGTGGTTATTATTATTATTATTTTTTGATTTTTAAAAAAAAATCGGTTTTTTAAAATTTAAATCGCGATTTTTTTTATTTTTAATGATTTTTTTAAAGAATATATATATATATTACTGACACACTAGTCATTAATCTATATTTTCTTTATAAATTTTTATTTATAAAAATAACGAATATTTTAAAAAATATTTGCAAACTAAATTATATACAGTGAAACCAGTCTTAAACGGAATCAAAATATAGTCTGTTCAACGATCAGTGCTTTTATTTGCACGTTTTTAAAACGGAATATTATTTCAGTCTGTTAACGTTCCGTTTCGTACATGGTTTCACTGTACTTGTGATACATTGATTTAAGCAACTGAAAATTACTGAACATTTTATTAAGAAAAATAGAAAAATAAACTTACATTTCTTTTAATATATATATATATATATTCAATCATATATCACGCATATCGTATTGAATAACTTTACCCTCAATGATTGTTCGTTTGCTTCATTGGAAACACTAGTTTTGTTTTGATGTTTTGCTACTCCTAATCTGTTTCACTATCTGGAATGAACTACACCAAATGTTGAAAAAATCCTTTCAGCACAGGCAGTCGATACTTTGGCTGTGGATAGCAGGTTCAAAAATCGTATATCACTCTTCGTAATTACATCTTTACCCAAAACATCATTAAATACTATTCGACCACTCAAATCAGACATTGTATCAATAACCTTAGGGTAAAAATAAATATTTTCGGCATGAAATGGTTCCAACTGCCACAGAAATTTTAATGTAATTGCCAGGAAGCCATAGTTTTGTTTGATAAATTCAAGACCTTTATTTCTCTCTTCTTTTGTGACATCAATTCCCATATTAGAAATTAACACTTCGGCTTCGCGAACAATTTTTTTCAATGTAATTTTCGTGTGTGTGTGGTGGGAATTCTTATTGCATTATAAACCATGGATTTTTGAACTTTTTATGCGTCGGCTACCCCGAGCTCCCGAAATCCGAACGCGCTTCTTTCATCCGCTATTTCTTTTTTAATCCACTAGTATTAAAAAAAAAAAGATTTTCACACTGGGCAATTTTGAATATCCGTAAGACTTCGCTCCTCTCAATAGAAAATTTTAATAACTCTTGTTAAAAATATTATAACACTGTTGTTCTACTGAAAAATTGAGGAAGCGAGTCGAGATAATGAAATCTTGACTATTTATCCCCGTGTTTCAGATCATATAAATTGTTTAATGAGCGTCAGAGATTATACTTAGAATAAGACAACCATAAATATTTTTTATGGGCATATATATATATATATATTGTATTATATTTTATCAAGTATATATAATTTTTAGTTTTTATGATTTGTTTGTGCTGGTTTGGTTTATAGATCAATTGTTAATCGCAGTTAAAATTTTTAGTTGAGTTTATCGATTCTATCAATCCGATTAAAATTCTTGTCAAATGTTCGTAATTTATTTTGATTTATTTGATGAAACCAATTGATATCTTAAAGATATATTCCTTGGTATAACATTTTCAGATTAGTGACCATTCTTGAAAATATTTGAATCAAAATTTTCATTAAATTTTCCGACAGGGGGGGGGGGGAGGGGAATACGTCGATTCAACGGAAAGTGCCGATGATATCAATTTTAAATTTTGTTTTAGGGAATTTGTTGTTTCCATCGTGAACAGCAGCATGGGCGGGGATACGGGGGGGGGGGTGGAGAGGCGTAGGAGGCATTGCCCCCAGCATCAAAGGTGAAGTCGACTGATCTAATGCATATATACAGTTGAATCCCGTTTTAACGAATACCGTTATAGTGAAAATCTCGTTTTAACGAACACTTTTCTAATCCCTCAGATAAGTTTACGTAGAAACAATACAAAAACATGGAATTCCTTTATAACGAAATTTCGTTATAACGGGATTCGATTGTATGTATAGATGAATTGACATCATCTGCTCCCCCCAGCAATAATGACTCCGACATCCTAGACTTCCAAGTCTTATTTCCGCCTATGAACTGCAGTTTTCGTATTCAGCGCCCGAGTGGCGCAGTGGTAAGATGCTCGTCTTCCGCTATGAAGGTTACCAAGGTGCATGGGTTCGATTCCAGGCATAGAACGTCAGAAACGACGTTTGTTTCTTTACTCACCTAGCCTGGGGTGACCACCGGTAGATGGCACCTTCATTTCCTACCCGATTCCAATGGTTGGAAATTGCCGTATGGCGATATATGACCGGAGTTGGTGTGCGGCAAACTAGTAGTTTTCGTATTCGGGAAACAACAGCCACCACCCTCCTACATCAGTACCATTTAGGAGTAGTTTCTAGGGAAAGGGTAACGTTAACGCGCTAGGTAGCCCAGGTCGATAAACTAAACTATTAATCCTTTAGTACTCGCCTAAAGGATGTTCAGAGGTGTCATAAGTTCTATACTCGGTTCGTCTTTTTCAGAAAAATTCCTAACGCGGAGGTACAACAGCGACATTTGCCCACAGAAAAAGGATTGCTCTGCCACCGGGAGTCCCACACAGAGTAGTTAGCCCACCAACCTCTCGGTGAGTGTTAAAAAAAAGTTGGCCGTTCGGAATCGGCAATAAATTTTAGGTCCCGGTTGTGTGCAGAAAATACCCGTGGTGGGACAAAAATGATCAAAGTAACATTATGAAGATAGAAAGTAGCTTCGAAATCAGTGACTAACCTAAAATTACTGATTTTCTAAAGAAACGACAAGATCCTAGTGAAGAAATACAGGATCTGAAACAAACGTTCAGCATTACATCAAGCATGCAGCCTTAATATTTCTTAATGTATTTCGAAATATTTGTTTACATCTAGCGAGTACGTGAGTGAATGAATAAAATATACTTTTGTTGTATCAATTAATGAAATAAAACTCTCCCTAAATAAGTTTGTTGTAAAATGATAGCATTTGAAAATATTCGACTAATGAGTGAATAAAATTTTATGATTAACGAAATAAAAATTATTATTGATTCCCAGTCCTAGTATTTATCCGTGATGATAAGTATATCGGGGCTGAAGTGAAAAGGTACTTGGCTTCCGTAGGCGAATGAAAATTCCTGCTCCCCTTATCATTATGCACTTATATAGCGGCTAAGAGGCAGAAAAAAGTCGAGCGAACGAACGGCAGTTTCGTCCGATTTACATTGTTCTGGCATCTTTAGGGTCTTTTAATGTTAAAACTGGCCTTGGCTACATAATTGATTGACCTGATCGAATAGAATCAGAAAATGTTATCATTACGTTATTACTTGAATTATGTGAATTTACCTGAAGTATAACTTTTTTTTTTTTACGTTCTTGCGTAATAGGAAGCACACACTCAACTGCCATCGCATGAAAACAGCCCTATTCAACGTTCTATGTGAAATCAAAGAAAAAACAGGTAAGAATCTTTTTACACCTTTTAATTGAAACGAAAACTTACTTAGGATAAGGAGTTATGACTTAAATTGTTTTGATAGAGAGAGCAGGTGACTGGGAGCAGATTTGCAAAGTTAAAAAAAACAGCTACTATTTAGTGCTCGTAATACGTGAGATTTAAGATTCGTTATTTCTTTTTGTGAACTGAACGAATACTACGCCATTGCCATTTGATGCCGGAATCGGAAGTCATTCATCCTTTTCTATTTGAACTTTCTTTCAAATCGTTGTTTATGAGTGAAGCATGTTTTTATCTCCAGTGACGAGAGTATATAAGATATATATGTATAATATAAGAAAAAAAAACTATGCGAAATATTTCCGAAAGTAAAACTTTTATCGGTATTCTTCCTTCCCAGAAAATCACCGTCTTATATTCGTGGTTTCTGGTGGTGTAATTTTGTTCATATAGTTTTTTATACGCAAGTATATTATAAATAACATGATATATGAATCGAAACAGAGGCTTCGGAAAGCATAGGATTGTTCCTTTCCCTCGAGGCTATCAAAAATTTAAAGAATAATATTGAAAAATTATATATATATAATTGTTTCAAACTTTTTAAATTTAAAATGCTATATTGCAAATTTTTCAAGGTTAGTAACTCCTGATTTCTCAGGAAGAGATTCCCTATGCCCTTCCTCTCTTCAATGCACCTGTGCGGCATCCCCTCCCCAACCTCCCACAGGTCCTGAGTTTCCCCTGGATCTTATATTTGTGGTTTCTGGTGTTGTAATTTTGTTCATATAGTTTTTTATCTATTTGATCGGATCTTGGGGGACATGAAAATATTAGCAACAGCAATTAATAAGAAGAAAATTATTACAGATAAACTTCCATTAAATTTTCTTTCGTTCATCTCAATAAGGACGAAAAAAAACTAAATTTTCGGTTGGTGGGAAAAACGTGATGGGGGGGGGGGGGTGTGTGTGATGATTTTATTTTTCGATTCGTCTTCGTCGGATCGCGAAGCTCGACCAAAGCCGCCAAGGAAGCCAACTTCGGCGGCATCCCCAGCCGTGTCTCTCTCGTAGTATTTTCATGTGGGGTTTTTGCATGCACACTTTTCCTTTGCCTTGTGCTTTGTGCTGTTTGGCGTCGCATGGTCGTGCGCTTGGTTTGCTTTCAAAATCCTGACAATCGGGTATTATAAAAACAATAAGTTTTTTAAAGGAGCTGACAATCAGTAGCCGTATATAATAACAGTTTTTATCCATAAATCCTGGCTTGAGAAATATATAAGATCAGTCTCATATAAAAGTCGAGTAAACGCCACGTTTTTTCCCCCTTATAATGCATCGAACATCATTAGCATTATTTTTTATCCGTATATTGTTTGAGCTCGACGTTTATGGAATTTGATATGGGAGTTTTCGTTGTATGACTTTCGATAGTTTTGCATTTAATAAGTCTAATTTTTGAGTTGGGATCAGGTAATATAAATGACATGTGAGCACAGCGACATTTCGAGTTTTCATTTTTGTAAAGGAGAGATTATCAGTTCGGGTGTGCTGGAAGGAAATAAATATGGTTGTATAGTTTACGACAAATAATTATGATAGCAGTAGCTCTCATCCCAGGCTTACGCAGGAAATGGGGAGTATAGGGGACCCGTATTTATACGCTCAAGGCCATCAAAAATTGAAAGCATTTTTTGTAAAAAATTTAAATTATCGAGAGAAAATACCTGTAGGTGCTATCTTAATTTGTCAGTTTAAAATTACCTTCACACGCAATTTCTCTGGACTAAATTCTTTGTGCCTTCGCCCCCAACCCTGTGTAATCCTTCCAAAGGTCGATTCTGGGTACGCCCCTGGATCTCAGCAACTATATCTGACTGATATATTTCGCAACTGTCTCAGCGGTGGATTAACCTTAGAAAGAGGAAAATATGTTTTCAAAGTGATCAAGATTTTGTAGATTAGTTTTCTTCGCGTTCTATCTTACTGTGGCAATTATCAGAAACTTCTCCCTTTATCACATACCAAGTTTGTCGGTGATGTGCTTTTTTTTTTGTTATACGGGGAAAATCGATTACCAAAAAATTGTTCTTGGAGAACCATCGCCGAAAAATAAAATTGAAAATATTTGAAGTCTGAATCGAGATTTTTTTGATTGATAGGGTTTGAAGCATGTATTTGAGGTTTTCTTTCACCAGGACAAAAAAGAAGTTTAAAAGACAACTCGAATGATGCACCGTCGGAACTGATAGTGGTACCTTTAGTTGCCTGCCTGTTTGACTTCATGAGCGACCGTAAAAATGAGTGTTCAAAGTATGTGAAGCTTAATCCTCGCCTAATAAAACAACCTTGTAAGGTGCTGAGCATCCAAAGAAATTCACTGAATACATACGCTCGTTTCACACATTCAGCCTCTGAAAGAAATGATTTTAAATAGTAATTTATTGCTGTGTTTACAGCTGTCTGTCCTGTAATCTTTGCGTGCTATTGGTTCACTCGTGTTATCTTGTATTTACAGGAGATAATTCGTAAGAATATTAGGACAAATACAAAATTAAATCCTTTATACTTCTGCTACAAGCTCAACAATTTTTGTCTTTAAGTATTTTATTACGTTGACATTTCTTGAAATGGTCA
This sequence comes from Pholcus phalangioides, assembly GCF_987345545.1. Lineage (NCBI taxonomy): Eukaryota > Metazoa > Arthropoda > Arachnida > Araneae > Pholcidae > Pholcus > Pholcus phalangioides. Next base: position 51,821,804 of record NW_028301597.1, read on the forward strand.
TTATTATTTCTACATGTCAATTAACAATATTTTTCCCCAAGATCAACTTGTCGAAGAAAACAAATGCTTCCTTTGAAACCTCAAAATTAGAATCAATCGTCTTTGAAATTTCAGAAAAAGAAATTCCTTATCTAGTAGGCTATATGATGATAGATTGATAACATAAAAATATTAATACTATGAAGGATAATTTTTTTTTTGTTTGAGAAAAAATATGGCCACCAGAACATATGTTCTACCCCCAGTGTTACCCAAAGTGGGCAATATCTTCCCTTGGGCGCTATAATAGTTACGGATACACAATATAGGATCCTATGGGTTCGCTCAGGAAAGGGGCGATGAGTCAAAAAAGTTCGAAACTATATTCTATACCAGAGGTTTCGAACTTAAAACCTTTCGCGGAACTCTTGTGTCTTCCACGGAACCTTGCAAATGTTCAATATTTCTGTAACATACCTTGAACTTCACGTAAGCTTTGTGGTTGAAGTATAGTCACTCCTAGTGAACTAATTTTTTTTTTAAAGTTTATATGACTTGAAGGGAGAAGGTACCGTAGAGAGAGACAATGAGTCGAAATGGTCAACTCGATCATTTTCGGATAAAACGGAAAATAATATTTATGGTGTCTTTTACCGTCGCATGTAATTGGAACCAGCTTGTAGTTCAAAAGTGCAAAATTACAAGAAAATAAATCCATCAGATTTCGACATTGAAGAAAAAAATTATAGTGCGATGTCTTTGTTTAATACGACTAAAATGGTTAAAATCTCCGCACTTTTTCACCGACGAGGTCGGAAGAAAAACTATTAGAATTTTATATACAAAAGGTGTAGATTTATTTAAATGCCACTTTTTCGCCAAAATTCAAAATAATGAGCTGCATCAATATCAAGAATTATTTTTTCATTTACAAACTCACTGGGTTCAGCAATTCGTAAAGTTTCCGTAACATTCAATTCCAACGACCTCAAAAAGCTTTCTCGGAACCCCAGGGTTCCACGGAATATCAGTTGGAAATCTATGATCCAGACCGGCGTTTTCCAAAGTGGGCAATATCAACCCTCTGATGGTGATGGAATGATCCAGGTGGACGATAGAAGCTGTGGGTTTAGTATAGGATCCAGGAACGTCATTTCAACTTTTTCCGGGGGGGCAAAGGACATGTACTCAATGTGTATACCATTTTTAGTGCATTTTCAAAAGCCAGCCCCCTCCCAAATGACGGCCCTGATAGGATCCTATGGGTAGCCTCTCGTGTTCTCATGATGGTTTTTTAAAAATTCTGAAATGTGAGATACACTGTACCTGGAGTAAATATTGAAATTGGTGTAAAGCAGTGGTGTCTAATTCAAGATATCGAGGCCCAATGACAATTTTAATTCTTTTAATGGATTGCTTGATAGCTTTTTTTAAAAATATTATTTCGAGAAACCTGTGACATCATAAATTGAACTGCAACAAGTGTTGAACTTCGGTGGATTAAGAGTTGAAAATGAATTTCTCCGAAAAATATTCTCTTTTAACAAAAATTACTTGCATGCAATTAAAACGCAACACAGTGGATTCCGCTTGTAACGTCCTCACTTGGAACGTTTTCATGTGTAGTACTCCTTATTTTCGTGGTTTAAACTCTCACTTGTGATTTCCCGTTTGAAGCGCTTTTCCGCTTACAACGTTTTTCCCGTGACATTTTTTTGAAAAACGTTATCAGTGGGATCCACTGTGCACATAAATTTTCTGGAAAAGTTGCAAATAATGTGATTATATTTTAACACTGCAAGTGTAAATTTCACGTTAAATACTATCAAACCACGTTTTTTCTGTACTCCGAAATCGACAAATTTTTATCAGAAATGTGATGCCACTCAATTTTTTTTGACTGGCCGAATTATGTGCAGGAATAATGTAAATTTGTTTGAAATTAAATTTTTTTAATTGTAATTGAAAGTTGTAATTTTGAAATACAAAACATTGTAATTTTGAAAGTTGAAATTGTGAGGTGATTTCACATTCGGTAAAATGCGTGTCATAATGTCTTACATTTTGAAGTAAATGAAGTAAACTTTTCACAGCTATCATTACTATTGAATAGCTTATGTAATTTTGCAAGAGATTTCACTTGGATGCATTTTTTTTTAATTTCACAAATACAAACATGTGATACACAAATTCAGACGTGTTACGCGAATACAGACATGTGTTACACGAATACAAACGTGTTACACGAATACAAGTATGTAGTACACAAATCTAGAAATGTGCCTCACAAATACGAATATACTGTATAATACACAAAAAATGGATGCACACATATTACAAACAAACACTTTGTAGCCTCAAGGGACTGAAAAGTCCAGCCGGGCCTAAAGGAATAAGCTATAGAATATTTTTCTTTCTCTTGCAACAGCATTATTATATCTTAGATATGTGTATTATATATATTAGGTTTGTTGATTATTACTCCTTATTTTGTTGTCATAGAGTTGTACTCCAGTTGCATTGAAACTATTACACATTTCAATTAGATTTTCAAGAGATATTCATTCCAGGTGCCACTCCCCCCCCCCCCCCCCTCAGTAAAACATATATAACAAGATGTACAATCTAGCTTGCTATCAGGGTAACCCTTGTTTAAAAGTATAGGTATACCTCTGAGATTTTATGCAACTTCTGATGAAAATCCCTTTTGGCTGAGTGTCTTTTTTCAAGCTGAAGATGGGAGAGGCATGTACTTAAAATGTATCCTGTGGCGTTTTCATCAGCAAGTCAAGTCAGCAGAAATGACTGGAGGATATCTCTGAAAAGAAACTCAGTGGGTTGTACCTTCATCAGTAGCCCTTGTCCAGATTTAACAAAGAAGGCGAAGCTGTTTCTTTCTTTCACAAGTGGTGGAAGCCATAATAAGAATACCCTGGTATTCTTTTCTCCCTTACTCCACACGTTTTCTCAGGTATCTTCTATTGTGGCAGTGGACAGGTCGACGCCTGCCATCAATGCTCTTCTCCACCTTATCCTCAATTGCAAATCACAAAGAGCTTTGACAAAATGTTGTATAGTGTAGGATTTTCAACTCCCCTTTTTTCCTTTTTTCAAAGAGTTAGTTCCCAGGGTGGTTCTGAGTTCTTTTTATCCCCCGGAATTTCCATTCCATCTCTGGTGTGTTTATGGGGGGGGGGGGGGGCATTCTCCCGCCAGTGTAAATTTTCTGTATTCACCAGATCTGTTTCATGGACCAGGACAGCTTCCTTGGTCTCTATGTTAACATGTATAATATAGCAGTGGCTCCCAAACTTTTTGAACCTAGATTCCCTTTTTGACAAGAAATTTATCGGTGACCCCCTACAGCAGGGTTGGACGAATCCCAAAAAAATCTAGGTGCTAGGAAAAAATTTTTAGGCCCAAAAATTTTCTTAGCTGCGGTTCAATCGCGAAAAACGCATGCAGGTCTCGACGTCACGCTGGAACGACAAAAAGTACAATAATAACTACAAAAAACATTTATTTGATTGATTATTACAAGAGTTGTTGGCAGTGGTGGCCGCTGACGTCATTGCACAGTCTACAACGACGTAAAAACGATTCCCGGACGCGCTCCTAGATGCTAGGCATGCTTTTGATGCCTGCCGCAGCGACGATAATCCGCGCTGTGATATCCTCCGGTGTGTCCATAAGCGTCGCATAAACAAGTGATTTAAGGTGACCCCATAGGAAAAAGTCAACGGATTGAGATCCACCTTTCGTCTCCTCTGGGCTCGGAGCATGCATGCGTTTTTAGCGATTTTCACCGTCTCAACGTGGTTTACGACACCATGTTCCATTGCAATTTTTGTTCCTTTTGATGCCTACTAACAACCTTGAGTTTGTTGTTCTATTAACAAAACGCCCTGTATTGATTACAGGTAGAATTTGATAAAATTGCATTATATCGTCTCCTTTATGGCAGAAGCACGAATGTGCAATGTCCTTGGAAAAAAAATGAACGTGGGAAATGACGTTTGAAAGTTTACTATACCCATGTTACTCTGTGGAAGTTATTTTCCTAAAGTTTTGGTAACATGTTTCAATAGGGATTCACATTCGCGTTTCAGGCTAAGCTTAGCAAGATAAGGTATACAACCGGCTGATAATAAAAAATAAATAGAGAAAAAAGTGAAAATTCGCACATTCGTGCTTCTGACATGGAGGGGTGGGGGACGATATGATATGAGGTTAAGTAGCGCTCAGTTGAGTAAAGGCGTTTTTTTGTTTTGACATTTTTTTATTTACGTAGCGAAAAATGAAAATAAATTTCTTATTTGTACGTTTCTATTTTTGGGGAATCTCTCGCGATCCCTCTAGTTCATTCACGTGATCCAAACTTTGGGAACCACTGTAGTATAGTACAGTCAAACCTCGTTAATGAGTCACTATTGGGAGAGCAAAAATATGATTTAGTAAGCGGAGTGAGCATAGCTGTGCTAATTCCTGTCTGAGGACAACAATCGGGACTGTCAGAAACTGACCCGGTAATCGGAGTGACGTGTCAACCGGGGGACGCACTAACGAGGTTTGACTGTATTCGTGTATGAAATTTTATAAAATATTTCACCGAAACCGACTGGTTAGTGTTATTTCAATTTTGTATGATCACGTGTGCATGATTCGCATGAATTGAAGAGCACTGAATACAACACTATCCCCCTTTTTTTTTCTACACTGTGTATTCAATTACATTCATTTCTATTTTTTATGAAAGATGACGGCTTCTAATTTTTTCAAACTAAAATCGAAACGCATCCCCTCCAATAAAATGACTGCCGAAACGATGAAAATTCAAGAAAACTAATTTATCGATTCTTGCTACCTTCCAGACGTAAAAGTTATTGAATTAATGCGTGTCGTCATGGCTTTTACGTGTGCCAAATTTATGCACAGTGGAATGATGCTTCTCTGGTTTTTTTTTTATGGTTAAATCGGGAGGAATTTTTATTTTCCGATGTATAAATATTCGTATCTCCCTGAGCTCCTCGGTCTCGCAATAAAATACCTTGGGTGCTTCTGCCGCAGCTTCCCACTCCCTTTCTTCAGATAGTTTTATTTTTTTTCCTTTATAAACCAAAGAAAGACGGAGTGTGCGCGTGGTGTCCCCGTATCTAAAGCTCGAACTGATACCTTGGCTCTATTTTACCTGGTGGTTGGTCGGACATGTTTGCAAGCGATAAACTTCATGCCCGTTATGCCTCGCCAGGGGACACTTCCGCCCGCCTTTTCCGTTTAATGATGATATTTACAGGGGAACAAAAGCAAACTTGGCAACTACCACCGTGGCGGCATCAAAACTGGAGAAGAAAAATATAGGAAAATAAAAAAAATATTTTTTTTCCTTCTAAAGGTAAAATCAGTTGAGAGGTGTTCGATGGTGAGAGGGAAGTGGGAATTTTGTGGATGTTGCAGTTTGTGTCTTATCAGGACTCGAATGCCCTCAGGTGTACAGCAACTTGGGAAAAGGCGAACCAGTGAAAGACCCTGTGTATTTTTTTCTTCTAAGTCTGGCGGTTCCAGTTGGTGGGAAAAGTTATTGAGGTGTATAGGAGGGAGGAAGACCAGAGAAGGCTTTGCGTACTAGTATGTGCCTGGCTAAGGAACTGATAAAAAGTACAGAACTTCACACCAGACTGCTCTTTCGCCCTCCCGAACCATCGCAATCTGTGCAGCATGAGCTTGCTTGTTAGGTGGCACTGAAGCATTCATTCTATATCTTTATCGGTAAAGGTGTGAAAATTGTTGTGGACATTTTTTTTCCCAGACCATACAGGGAGCCTACTTTTTTTCTTTTACCTCTTATTCTTGGTTTAACACTTTTCTTCTAGCAACGGTTATCTGGACCAAACATTTTAACCGGAGTGTTATTTTTTTGAGTACATTTAGGTAATCCTCGAATATATATATACACACACACACACACACACACACACACACACACACACACGTGATAGAAAACTTTTAACGAAAAGTGAATTATGTGGTGAGCTATATCAGCAATTTATTCAGAAAGCGATGGGCCGTACCAGATATCGCCGCCTACTAGATCTGCATGAACTGTGACCTCCTCCCCATTCTTTTTCACGCTTGTATGGCCGATGATGATCCGATGAATTTTGGCCGTCAGAATTAGTCACATGTATCCGATGTGATGAAATCAGGGTCATAACTAGGATTGGGGAGGCAACTGCCCCGAGCGGCAATTTTAGGTAGGAACAAAACACCGTTATATAAAGTTGTCGAATTTTAAAGATTTGGGGGCGGCAAAAATCCTAGTTACGAAATGCTTGAAGTTTTCAGGAATAATTTGGATATTATTCACAATAAACGCGTTTGGTATGGTCGTTCGAGATGGTCTTGCTTTTTTTTTCTGTGTAGATAGGGCTTCTCAACCGTTATGATATTCTCTGCTTTGGCTAGAAAGGCCGTCGTAGTTATTAAATGTTTTGGGGGAAAGAAAAAACCCCTGAAAATGTGTGATACACCAGGTTTTTTCATTTCATTGATTACGGCCATCCTTTTGAAGGCAAGTCATGCACCACAGAAGCCGCCTTGCTGTTGGAATGGATTGAACAAACAAATTGCTGTGTCTGGTGTATTGTAATTATATTTATTGAATTGAATGTGTGTGTGTGTGTGTGTGTCTTAGCCGAGAGAAGGAGTCGACCTTTTCAATCCTAGGAAAACAGACCAGGGTCTTGCTTCTCTCATTATCATATTAATTGGATGGATTGTGGGAAAAGGACGGTTGGAAGTTGCCACTAAAGGAGAATGGGGAGGGGGCGACTTCTTCGCTTCTCCTCTTACCTCACGCAGTATCGATTTCAAATATCGGAATGCAAATCCATAAATATGCATATTAAAGTACATATATATATCACCCTTTGTATCTCCTCCCACGACCTCCCGCGCTTTCTCTATTCATCGCTGGTATTACGGAGGCTCTTGTTCTGGTGGACTAGGCCGGGATTCCCTTCTCTTCCATGTTTAGGATTCGAGACCGTTTTGTGTTGATTGATCCGTTTTCGTGTGTGTCTGCGTATTTGTCACGGAATTCTGGATTAAATTCGTCTCCGCTGTCTTGCCGGCTTTTTTGAGAGAAAAATAATTTTTTCAAGTAAAACGGGTGAAAACCCTTTTCTATTGTTACTTCTGAACTCACATGTGTCCATTGTTTCTCCCCCCCCCTTTTAGGGAAGATGCGCACAGAGTGGACACCCCTTGAAAATTTATTTTCAGTTTTCGGAGCTCCATATTTTTGTTTATTGCCCTTTCAGTCCCTGTACGCACAAACTTGGGGGTTGATTTGTCTTGCTTTAGATCAGCGGTTCTTAACCTTTTTGGCTTACGGAGCCCGTAGCCCTCTTTTATTTATATACATTAGAGCTCGATTTTAACGACTTCGGTTGTAACGGCAGCTCTATTACAATGTCATCAATTGGCCGTTCTAATGGAAAATAATATTAACAGACCTCGCTTATAACGCGAATTAAAACGAAACAACTTCCGATATAACGACACATTTCTTGTTATTCCGTTTTATCATAATTAGTAATCTTAAAAATAAATAGTTTTATCTTAAAAAAATTTGTGAGACAATCCTCACTTAGCACTTGCCCGAGGATCTTGAGTGAAACACAGAGACAAATAAAGACCCTGTTATAACATAGTCGTCACATTTTCATTCTAATTTCAGCTTTTTTCCGAAACGCCATTCTTTTTGCAACCTCTTGCGAACAGAGTACGCCGATTTAAATCATGATTTTAAACCACTTGATTTAAAAAAAAAAAATCATTGGTTTAAATCACAAAAGTTAAAAATTTTGTTTTTTCTTTACATAAATTCAATGATATTGAAGTAAATGTAACCTGGTATGGTTTGCATGTTAACTGATATGTGATAAAGTTTGTAATTGAAAGATGTATAAGAGATCTTTTTTTGGGGAAATATAGACTTGAACTTAATCCCTACATACAGTTCAGAAAAAAAAAGCTGCTCTATCTCTAAATTTTATGAATGGAAAATATTGCAGAAAAATATAGGGAGCTCAACTTTGTGCAATGTACTAAAAATAGTGCAGTTTAGCTATGTGAACTAGGGTTCCCATGATTAAAAAACAGAGGAATAGTTTTTGTATAAAGCCTTGCCCTAATTGCTGATTCGAAATAGTAATAGATGTTGTACCAAAACATAGATATCATTGGACTTAGGCTTTACTTTTCGTATTAAAATTTTGAATTTGCTTGTTTTTTTTACCAAGATTCATTAAATCTGTAGAAGAATTAAGCGTAACTTAACGTGTAAACTATTAAGCAACATCATGCAAGTCGGAAACACATCCATTCACTGTGCAAGACATAATCTTACCAATAGAATTTGTTTTATTTAATTGATGCTGAATGGCCCTTTGGTTGTACATTGAGTAAATTGAGATACCTGAATCAAAGATGAATGATACTGAGTTGCCACCATGCATTCACTTTAATAGGGGTGGGGTTTCGTGAATAAAATCACTTTTCTCTACAAAAAAAATTTAATCCATGAAGTTAATTTGGGCTCAATGACCTTTCATTTTACATAAACACAGATTTTTGGTGTTGATATTTTTTGCTTATAGTTCGTTTGTAGTTTATTCATTAATGTTTAATTAAATTTGAGTGATTAGGAGAAAAAAACAGGTGATATGAAAATATGAATTCTTAATAATCAACAAGATTTGTTTTAATTAATAAGCAATCAGTTAATTTTAATAAAAAAATCGGATTTAAGTTAAAAAATCCTGCTTGCAGAGTATCTTCTTGAAAAACCCCTTACTTTATAGATTGATTAATAAACGGTTCTAACCAAGTTATTTTATCGAAATATTTTTCAGAATCTCTTTTGTAACAATACTATGACTTTGCTGTATCGATTTACGTGACTGATTTTTCAACAGTTTAATGGGTTTTATCGCCATAACTTTTTAATTTGTTTTTATGGAACGTTTTGTTCGTGGTTATAACATGTTAGACTCCCTTCGCGAACGTGAACTATTAATTTTCTCTTAACAATCAGAAATTTAAGTTGGTTTAAGTTTATGCACGAGGCAGAATTATTTTTTTTCTGAAAGTGTCCGTTTTTTTTGGAACAATGGCATTTTGAATGAAGGGTGTAAACGATTATCCCTTTCTTCCCCCTAGAAATGTTTACACAGTGTGAATCCCGATCACACTTATTTCCTTCAATTTTTGCGTTTTCTCTCTAAACCTCTGCTCGTATAATTTTTTTGTGCATCTTATAAAAAAAGAAAACCTAGAGTAAAACAAGAGAGAAAGAGGCAAGAGCTTATACGTTGGTAAGCTTCTATTGCCTTGGAATTATCACGTTCGCATACGTGTTTGAAAGCATAAGCGAGTCATGAATTACGAAAGCCTTTCGTAATACAGAGTGAGTACGGACGTGCACCTGTGAAAATGTCTGTGCGTGCTTTATTTGCCGGTTGGAAAAATGTTTACCTTCCGGATTAGGTATTGCAAAAAAATAAAATGAATAGAATGCTGCCGAGAGAGACTAACCATCGTGATATAGATTCTAGTTACACGTGTTTTCACATTATATGCGATTTTCAAATGAAAAAAAATAACTTCAATGCCATGTTTTACGTGAAAGAGTTTCGTACTTACATCTGAACAATAAGAATATGGGGAATCTTACACGCTAAGCGATATATGCTGCAACACGGATCGATGGCAGCCTATACCTGTTCAATGAAATGAAATTAAATTGGTCATATTTGATTTTATATTATTAAGATACTAGCTTAGTATACTAATACCAGGCGCTGCCCGGGTTTTATTCAATGAGGCTTTTTACATCACGTGATATCGTGATATCTCCCTTTTCTTTCGGGGACATACAAACCGTGTGTAAGTTAACCAATATGGCGACTTCCTGCGCTACCCATGAAATGAACAAATCTAGATTTAAAGAAACGTGGAAATGAATATCTTTTTTTCCCTTTTTAAGGGGCGTTTAGTATTTCGATCTCCCCTTGAACTTCAAGTTATTCATCTGCCTGTTTCTGCTTCCAAAAATGCTTCGTTAAAAGCTGTGCAATTTCTTCTATGTACTTTACGGGCCCATCATTAATTTTAAAACAAACTAAACTATATGAATTTATGCAGTTGAATATTAAAAGACAATACGGAAACAATTTTCATGCTTAAGAAGGTATAAATAAAAAATTTTAATCAATGTTATTGCATGGCTATCCAACTCAAAAGAAGGTCTGGCTAATTATTTCATATTCAATCTCCTGGGCTTCGTATATCTCTAAGCGAACTAGATATTTCAAAAATCGAGAATTCAATGCAATTTTTTAAATTATTGATGTGGTGGAAACCCCACTAAATTTTTGCATTTCTACAGTAAACTCGACAATTTTAACACTGATTTCTATGGGGATCATTCTTTGCCTGTCCCTCAAAGTGATGCTGATGATGATTCTGACGTCCATTCAAAAAGCTCTCATTATTGGGAAGATTGAAAAAGTGGCAAACCATTATAAAGGCATAAGCTATTATACATACACTGACAGCGTTATAAAGAAGTGACAAACCATTGTAAAGGCATATACACGTCTGAAACGCATTGCTAGGGAACCACGGTAACCAAAGTAAACGTTCCGAAAGTGATTTTTAAAGCCCAAAAACCATTGTTGCCCGACAGTTTTTTGCCCATTTGGGGCATTTGCCGTGCTCTGACGAAATTTTAAAGTAGCCTATCTTTTAAGTCGGGTCCCATTTGATATATGTGCAAAATTTGGCGACGATCGATAAAAATTGTAGATTTGTATAGAGGCAATACACACACGGGCACACACAAAATCAATTTTATATATTACAGATACTATTGCCGCTAAGGCAATGATTTCCAAACAGTTTGCCTCAGCATCTGTGGGTATTGAAAGATTTATTTGGGAGTCACAAAATAAAATTTTTTGGGATAAAATTGTACAAAGTGTAGCAAGAGCAGTGTTGTTATCTACGAGTGTGTCCCCTGGCAATTTACTACTAAGTCGTTCAAGTTCCTCAAGGTAGAAGTGCTGCGAGATATTTAGTTTCCGAGTGTGTTACGAAAGTGAAACGTTAAGAATTCCTGATCTGAATAAAATTGCCTGTCTTCCCCCCCCCCCCCCCCCATTTTTTTTTGAGTACGACAGTATCGTAGTCCGAAACGACGCGAAACTATTCACGTCTGTTTGCGTGATAAATCATTTACTGCGATATTCTTTTTTTTTTTTTTCAAATCAAATTTCGAATTATTCAGTTATTGGAATTATCAGTCGCAGGGAATTCTGTATTCTGTATTTTAGAAATATGACATCCATATTTGTCATGAGCATCTTTTTCTTAACCACCTCCGTGGGCATTTTGCCTGTTGTGGCCTTTATTTGTATTGCTTGGTATAGAACAATTATACAGTCGACACTCGTTAAATCAACTCCCACCGTTTCGTTGAAAACGGACGCTATATCGAAAGGAAAACATTGGTATATCATTATAGTAAAACATTTGGGACTTATTCTACTAGTTGTTGTAATGGAATTGTCGCTATAACGTGGGATGTTGTGTTGTCATTAAAACGAGTGTGTATTGTCTAGAAACCAACTGAAGGTAAATCAGATCGCACGTAATTCAAAAAAATAAAAATTGTGACCCCTCTCTCCATCTGAATGAAGATTATGCATGTATTTGTGATGTTGCAATAATATGTCGAATGGGTCTTTTCATTACGAAGGTAAACGACGAGAACAGAGTAACTGCGATTACATCAGTGAAAAATAATACGGTTCTTATTTATTACCTCTCCGGAGCTTGTTGTTTCCTCGTTTCAACTGTTATCGTTCTTCTAGATAATCATTTGCTAGCAGAAGCGATGTACGCTCTAACACACTACCTCTCTGTCTCCTTTTGAACATAGGGAAAGGTACTTTTCTGAAGTTTGCTCGAAAATGACGCCGATTTGTGTGGATTTTAGGATTAAGGATTTCTAGCTCATAACTATAGAGAGCGTTCTGTGAGTTTCCCCGGTACTATCAACGAAAGATAAGGCACTTATCCCCGGATTTATAGCTTTGCATTGTTGCTGCCGCCGATTAAGAAACTGCTACCTGATTCCACCCCTCTTCCTTCCTTTATTTTTACTTCCTCTTCTCCATTTTTTCTATTTTAACTTCCCGTTGGTGTTTACCAATACTTAGTTGCCTTTATTCGCAAGTCACCTTTATAATCCCGAGATTACATTTCGCTCTTTAAGGTTATTTCGTTCTTCATAGTGAACTGTTTCTGTTGTATGTGTAGAGGTCATAATGATTTTCTGAAATCTAGAAAACTTTCACATCTTCGTGCGTGTCCGTCTTAATCGCAGTCTCAGACAACTTTCATAGCTATCTGGTACGATTTATTATTCGCCTGCATTTACTCGCAAATTATTTTGTAATTCACGATTATATTCGTTGAAATGGCCCATCCTTCTCAGATATGTGGCCTTTCTGTATCAAATTTGCTGCGTATTGAATCGTGAGCTTTTTTGAAACTTGCTTACATTTGCATTTAAAAATGCAGATACTCATTTATGATGCCTCAGGTTTCGACATGTGGCGGGCTTCATCACATGTGAGGAATTTACGTATTATACTAATATTGGTATTCACAATGACACTTATTCGTTTGGTGCTTGCATAAAGCCTTTTCATTATACCAAACCCCCCCCCCCCCCTTCTCACTGGAATTTTTCTTCAGTTATTTTGACAGCACCTTCATAACTAAACCCCCTAGTCAATCATAGTTTCTTCCCTGCTGCATTCACCTGTGAACTTTCAATTGTACTCAGTAGGCTTATTTTTTTTCCTGCCTCGCCTTCTTATTGCCTATTTCAAAGAATCTTGTGCTTTTAAAATCTCTATGGAGAAAATTACCACCTTTATGAAATGAGAGTAGCCTACATTTTATGTTTTCCTTCCAAAAGTTCTGTAATGAGAATTCCTTTCTTTCCCCCCCCCTTCCTATGGTAAAGGCTGGAACCCTCATTTGAAAAGAAGTCCACAACTCGCACTCCCCCCCTCCCCCCCGTCCTGCAGCATACTTCGGTATTACACCTGACTTATGACCAGAAAGAGGTTTGGGGGGATGAGAGACAGAAAATTGACCAGAGAATGCGCTTTTGTGTGCGTGCGTGTGTGTTTGGGACACTACTTTTCAAGAAAAAGCCTGGGAATGTAATCTTGTTGATCGTATTACTGTATATGATACCGAAAACAACTATTCACTCTCCCCCTTCCGCCGACTAAAAATTCAGTTAGCCCGCGCTTTAACAGCCGAATGAATGAACGCCAGAACTTTGCCACTGGACTTATCCCGTTACCGAGATCTCTTCCAGCCCAGCTTCGTGGCAGAGTCAGGAACACTCTTTTGTGTCAAAAAAGGAAAAAAAAAACCACAAAATGTTTACATATTTTCCCCGAACAATTGGGTACTGGCGCGATTAACAAATTTTTTATGCCATCTCATCTGTTATCTTACGCTTGTCATATTATATACACAGGATACAAAAAAAAAGAAGAAAAAAAAAGGAAATGAGAATCTCTTATTATGAAACATAAAATATCCATCGGGGAGCCAGTCATCTCGCTTAACACCTTATGGGTGAGCAAATGGGTTTGATAACTTGCGGACTAGAAGCCAGCATCAGTTTTATTGGGTTGAGTTCACTCGCTCCGGTGGATTTAATGAAAATATACAAATGTGGGGAGGGGGGGAATACAGTAAAACCTCGATAAGTCGTCACCGCAAGTTATCGAAAAATTATGACGGCTTAAGCGGAGTTCCGTCAGTTTTAATGTGCAATGTTGGGAAAATCGTATAAATTTAAAGTAATATGACATTTATTAAAGTATAAATCAAAATAACAATATTAATAAAATTTATAGATTGCGAAAGAAAAATAATAGCAATTTTTTATCTTTTTTATCTCTTATTACTTATAATATTGTGGTAAAATGTACTGTACACTTTGATTTATACTAGGAATTTTTAATTTAGACTAACAGAGCCACTGTTAGAATAGGTAGCTTTTCTACATAATAGAACTCTCTATTGCACATTAATTTTACATATACATCAAATTTAATTTTAGTGTTTTAATTCTTCATCAGTAGTTTATGATACAACTACAAAGTAATCTCGAACACTTTCAACTTAGTGGACGGGCCCTGGGCAGTTAAAAGTACACAGAAGACCTCAACTTGAGAAAGAATGTCTGATTTTTTTCAACAAAGATATTTTGTTTAAATTTCAAGCCCTAAATTAGTAGAGTCCATGCTTTCTATGATAATTTATTATCCGTTGCACTTTGACTTTAATTTGATTCTTCGATTTACATAATGTTTGATTGACTTGCACTATATGTAATCTTTGACATCAATAAATTTTGGTTTTGCCGGAGATGCCTTGGTCCTCCCCCCCCCCCCCCTGGGGGGAGGGCGAAGTGCTTACGTTGCTTCTTGCGACAGAGCCTGCCTGTCTTGCAGTTTCTCCAGTACAGCCCATGCAGAAATGAGATCTAGCTTGAACAGTCCCTAACGTTCCAAAAACCTTAGTCGGCAAATGAACTTCCACAGCGTAACTTTCGTCACTCAAACTGTTCCGTTTGGGTATATAGGATGATTTTATGGTGACTTTTAAGCATATGACAATGTTGCTAATAAGCTCTTTTTTTTAATGGGAGCCATAAAAATAGTCTGTTCCTCTTTCTCAAACTTTTTCATAGTGACGAGTTAACCGAAATTAGCGACGAGTAAACGAGGGCTTAATAACATTGTTGTCTATGAGAGCCTGAAGAAAAATGACGACTTAACCGGAGTGACGACTTAACGAGGTTTTAATGTATATACAATTAGGGATCACTCGTGCCATCTCGCTTAACACCTCATTCGGTGAGCAACATGAATACGACAATATGAGTACGCACGTGTGTTGTGGACATGAAAGCGTGAAGAGCGATTTAACAGCCTCTTCCTCGCCATTAACTATAAAATATCAGAAACAGTTAACTAGAATACTGTATTAGCGGAATACAATATGTACACTACGTGTATTTTAAATTTTGTATAATTCTGTATAGTCTCAGTATCTAGATCATTTTTTTTCAGATTGATGTTAAAATGCCTCACCAAGAAAATTTATTTTTTTTGTAAAATTTTCAATTATGTATCTTTGCTAGGATCATATATACATAGTGAAATATATACGTTGAGAGTGAGAGGATTTTCTGTGCTATATATAAAATTTACATAATTTTTAAGGCATTCTTAAAATTACGAAATAATGATATTTTTATTTACGTTTGTTATGGGGGGGGGGGGAAGCACATATATGTTAGATTGATTGCTCGTAGAAGCATAAGTTCCCGCTTGTGTTTTCCCTGTAGCCGCTGTGGTTCGGTGTAGTCATGTGTGGGGGGGGGGGAGAATGGATGGGGGGAGCAGGATTACTATACAATATTGGTTACACGCGCTTACATAACAAGCTACTACGGAGATCCGACGGTGTGCCAGTGCACGTCGTTCTACCTAAAAGAACCTGCGCTCCACGAGTAAGCTGAAGATTAATGGTTTTTTGGACTAGTGCATTTTTATCATTCGGCCTGCGCACTCCTGGGGAAGAGTCGGTAGAAAAACGAAAGTTTTCAGAGGGCTTATAGAAAGAAAGAAAGAAAAAAAATTAAATATGGTGTCTCATAATCCCGTCCAGTTATCCTCCTCCTCTAACATCTTGCAACAAACCGTTATCGTCCTCATCGTAGATGAAGAGAGTGGAAAAAGAATGGAATTGGCATTGTATGTAATTTAGGAGTGTTCTTCCCCCTTCGCTCACCTGTTGTCCACACTTCCTCGCCAGTTGATAGGAGCACCTGCTGATTATATGCTGTACTGGCACGTATTTTATTACCGCCAACCTGGCTAAGATAAATTACCAGATAAAGTAAGAAGAGTTGTTCGATATACTCGTGCTTGCTCACGTGTGCTTTCCTGAAACTACTAGAATTATTATAAATAGTCGTTCAACGCCTTTTTTTATTTTTGCAGTTTTTGATTGTGATATTTTCAATAAGCAAGTATGTTGAGCTTTGTGGGTGACCCCTTTCCCCCCCCCCCCCCCCCCTCGTTCATATTATTTATGAGAGTAAGTTCCTTAAGTGAAAAGTGTGTGATTAAAACTTGTTAGAGCAACAACGGTGAAATTGCATTGAATCTTCGGTTGATGCCTGTTGATCAGTATGAAAAAACGTCGTTTTAAAGGAATTTGGATTGAGGTGAGAGATGATCCTTGGCTCTTCCCCCAAATTTTTTATTGGACTACCAATGAATCAAATGGATTTTTCAATGAATAAATCGTGAATCGTGATGAACCATAGGAATCCGTGGTAATGAAGTTCATTCTAGAATGTTAACAAAAAATCACACCCATTCCTTTTTTTTTAGGGGAGAAAAAAAATTAGTTCCCGAAATGTTGTACGTTAAATTTAGTATTCGTCACACCCTTTCCAAATAAAAATAGGTATACATATATATATAAAATTTTGAATATATTTAAAGTTCAAATATATAAAGGGTTATTCAGAAAAGATGACGGAAAACTTTAAGAGGTGGCAGTGCACATAAAAACTAACAATTTTCATCAAAGAATGCATGGTGTAACATGAAACGCAAACGAGCTAGCTTGTTTCGAAACGGCCGCTCCGCCGCAAACGTTAAAACGGCATCATGTTGAAATTTATCGGGAGAAAAAGAATACCATGCATGCAAATGTAACCTGGGGAAGAAGAAACCGTGTGCAAATCTTCGTCACAGTGAATAAAAGGCGCGGGCACCAGCCCTGTGAAGTTATTCCAGCGTGCAACCGCGTTCAAACAGTTGCAACGTCCAGGATAATGACGCACTTTAGTAATACTGGGTCCGCACCTTTCATTCACTGTGACGCAGATTTGCATACGGTTTCTTTTTCCTCAGGTCACATTTGCATGCATGGTGTTCTTTTTCTTTCGATAAATTTCAACAGGAATTTTGTTTTAACGTTTGCGTAGCGGCCGTTCCGAAACGCGCTAGCTCGTTTGCGTTTCATGTTAGACAATTCATTCTTTGACAATTATTTGTATTCGTGTGTACCATCACCAAGTTTTTCCCATCTTTTCTGGATCACCCTGTATATTCCTTTTTTTTTTTTAGTTACGTATTTTTGTTAGGGGTAGTCCGATTAATCGGGTCAGCTAATCGAACAGTTGAATTGTTAATCGCAGTTAAAATTTTAGTTGATTTAATCGACTCTATCAATCCGATCAGCCAGTTAAAAAAATTTGATTGATTCCCAGCTCTAATTTTTATACAGATTAATTCAAAATCAACGTTACAAAAAAACATTCCTGTGCAGTAATTAAATAATTTCACGCATATCGACATAATGTGGAAGGTTACATTTCGAAGTTTCTTTTTGGCAACTCGAACAAGGCTGTCATGTCCTACATGTTCATTAGAAATGCTGCTTTTTAGAAAAGTTTCTACCACATCTCTACCAGCATAGCCTCAGATCTACGGCTCCTTGAAATGCCAGATTGATCAGGCAATTGAATCGAACGCTTTATCCATCATCTATGCGCTGCTTTTACTGTTGTATGGTATTTTTTATGGTATTTTGTACTGGTATTTTTTCACATAATTCAAAGTATGTGATAAAAAGAAAAAGAAAAATAGTTGAAGTTTTTGCATATTCTAGCACATCCTCATCTTTCTATTTCATTTTGAATAACAGCACCTCTAATGAACATTTAGGAGAGCTGATGGCAGCTTTTAGGTGTTGCCAAATGAAACTTGGGAAGTTAACCTTCCACATTATGTTGATATGAGTGAAATTAATTAC
The DNA here is from genome assembly GCF_987345545.1 of Pholcus phalangioides. NCBI lineage: Eukaryota > Metazoa > Arthropoda > Arachnida > Araneae > Pholcidae > Pholcus > Pholcus phalangioides. The sequence goes on from NW_028301597.1 coordinate 51,839,780, forward strand.
TGCATTCAAAGGATTGTTTTCTTCATGTAACATTTATTTTGAACTAGCTTACCCGTCGCGCGTTGCTGCGATCTCAGAAGAAAGGAAATTCAAGGAAATGAAGGAAAGGGGGGGGGGGGAAGAACTATGCCAGATACCTTCGCGGGGGTGTACTCAAACAACTTCCCAAAGTTTCATGGCGATCGGATGAATGGTGTAGTAATGCATAAAGGACAAACAGACAGTTTAATACATACATATAAAACATTCGTTTTTATATGTATAGATTACTCTGTATATTCTGTTCGACTGGAACTTGACAAATCGAGAAAAAAAATCTGCGTGAGCCAAATTTTTTTAGAAAATCTATCCAAAGTACTGTAATCTGTTTTTTGCCACCAATGCAAACGTTTTTAGTCGTCAGCGTAACCTGATTCCTGGGATTTTTCAAACCGTCTGTTAGACCTAAGAAAAAACCGATTTTAATTACAAAATAATAAAACGATTCACAATGTGACCTTTAGAAGACTATTTTTTGATAATGCACAAATTTTTGATGAACATGTCATCTTGCGGAATCTAAAAAATTTAGAATGTGGGGAGAAGAAATATAATCAAGCCCATGGAATTTTAGCCAATATGTTCTAGATGGAAGCGTAATCAAATAATAACCAGTCGTATTTAAAATAAATAGGCTATTGTTATTGCGTAGTTGTTTCGGGTTACACAATCGCTTTTGGATCAGAATATCTGTAATTATTAAATCAGTTTATCTTTTCAAGTAGGGTTAGTTCTATTGAAATTTTATGATTGTGCAAAGCGTTTTTCACTTCTCCCTGCCACGATGATAAAGTTTACGGCGCTGCGATCAGGTTTGTTTTAACCTTATAATTGTAAAAAAAAAAAACCGAAAAGAAAAATTTCTTGCATGTACGTATGTAAAAAATATTTTTTTTTTCAGGTATGACTACTCTCCCAGAGGATTATTTTGCCTTTTTTAATGGTCGTAAAAAAAGCGATTAATGTCGGTGAGATGATGTCTGGCGAGAAATAGTAACTTGTGTCGTAAATTCTGGCGACACCTCTTGCCCTTATATTTTCTCAGCTTTAAAAGAGAAAAAAAAGGTCGGGGTAAACCTTTCTTTTCTTTATTTTTTCTGCTGTCTTATACATTTGAGAAACAGACGTGCGAATTTGTGTTATGTGTTTGTGGGAGTATCTTTACTTCACACCAATGTGTTATTTACCAGAAAACTTTTCTAAGATTTTGCAAGAGTCAAATAAGGAGGGAAAACATTGTGATGTTCAGTGCTTTGATAATGACATTTATTTTTATCCGGCAGAGAAATCGATCGTTTCCCAATCTGGGCAACCAACAGAAATATCGTACGTTACGTAATAGTCATCGTTGTGTACTATCGCAGAGACACAGAATTTGCTTTAATTTTTGAAACAGAGGACAATTTCTTCATACAAGCCAAATTACATCATATTTTTTCTTTTCTAATTCATCCTAAAGTTGTGTCACGTTCTTCTTTGAATGCGGGGGAAAATTACGGAGATCGATAGGAAAGAAATTGAATACGTTTTTTCGATACATAATTTTTTTCCCATGTCCAGGAACTGAAATTTTAGTTAGTGGGAAGGCGTGTGCCCAATGAAAGAAGATAAAGAAGCGCGTGTTGAAGTCGCGTGAATAATCGGGGGGGGGGGAATCTATTTTTCTCTGTGACATTGCAGGCTGTCATTTGTCCATTGTATATGCCCTGCAGTCTGTGTATATGTATGTTAAGAGTAAAAAGTTAAAATGCCACTAAAAGTCTTTAACTCCGCTTTTCGTTAATCCTATTTCCAAACCATAGAGTCAGCATTCATGGCAGCGCCAGCATTGACTGTTAGGAACCTACGTTTTTACCAAGTTCTTCACGTTTTCGACAGCTGTCAGTATGACCCCTAGACAGTGAGAAAGATACCATCTCTAGTACATTGTGGAGAGACTCCCCTTCCAGTAGAGCCCTCCTGTTTTTTTTATTTGGCTTCCCTCCTGCATTTTCCTCTCTTGAATGAGATTTTTTTAAATGTCACCCCGGCTACCTCCCACACACTTGTATACCCTCACATGTACTATTGGTAGGGTCCTGTATTTCCCTGCCTTACATAGAAAGGAAGGGAGATTCTCCTCTGTAGGAACTGTATGCAAATTGCTGCCATTCAACAGATTTCCCTAGCACATAGTCGTCCTAGAATGGGCCAATGTGTGCCACCGAGCGCGACTTCTGTCAAATGTTTGAAATCCCGCAGTTGGGGGGGGGGGGTTAGTCTCTGCCCCTTCCCCATCCCGTGGAACTTTTATATGGGGAGAGAACTAAGCTATCTACTGACGATAAAGGAGGGAAAGGGATGGGAAAGCAGTGTGTTTGGTATAAGGATATTCCAGAGGTGTGCGCTTCGTCCCTTGTGTTGAACTCGAACCAAGGTATTTGTGATAACATCCCTTGATCAGTTGAGGTGTACGCACCTTCCCACCCTCCTGAATACGATGCTTTTTGTTCCCCCCTCCCCCCTTCGTATTTTTTCTCGCTATATAAGTATATGAAAAAAATCCCTTCAGCTATAACCCTCCAATATTCCCTCTCGTGGTAACGTCGATATCGTTCCCAGCGTCTGGTTGCCGTGTGTACCGAAAAGCATACTGAAAAACGTAAACCTATACATAGCCGAATTCGTATCGTGTTTAGCTGTTGCAAGAGCACAAAGCGCTTTTTCTGAGTGGTCACCGGCAACGTAGAGTTCGGGAAAAAATGTTTTGATTGCGATCATATACCGATTGAGTTAGCTTAGCCCGGTATCCAAAACCATATTTTTTCATTCCCAACTGATCTCGTTTGTTTTTCAATGAAATGAGACACATCTTATTATTTAATCCAATTTTATCAAAGTTGCTGGTTTGTGTAAATGATGGCATTATGTCATGCACAGATGACAGTATAAGAGTTTGCGCGAAGTACGGTTTTTAAGCATAAAATATTTTCAATTCGCTCTTCCGAAATGTGTATTTTATGTTTCAGAGGAGAGGTTCTGTTTTTTCTAATTTAGAACATTGGATTTGACACGGTTAGCTGTTAAAAGACCAAAACAAGGAAAATTCTGCTGGAAAAAGGAAAGGAAGAAAGAGCTGGTATTGTGTTTTCTTTGGACCGATCAGTCCGGTCTTAGAAAGTTTTCCAATGAATCAGAAATAACGTAGAAAACAAGGCAAAAACACGGGGATAAAGGGAACTCTTAAAGACGGGCTGCCTATCGAAATTAATTTGTTCGAGACTAATCGAAGTTCCATAATTGTCAGAAAGAGGTAGTAAACAAATTATTTTATTGCAGCCTATAAAGTGGTCATTAGCCTGATTGCCCATGTTTTTTGTCTGTTAAAAATCACCAGGATATTTTTATCTTTTTATGGTGACATGGAAAATTATTTCATTGACGAGAAACCACGTAAAGTGCATGAAGATAAAAGGATTTCGTCGGAATTTTTCTTTCTTCCAAGAAATGTATGTGTTATGAAGTCAAGCAATTATGCTTGAAGAAATCCCTCTTGAAATACAGCCTAAAAATTCAAAAGTAATTGTATGTGCTACTCCGCTCTCATCCACAGCTGCACGAGTACAAAACAAAAATTTCTAAAAGATCAAAAACTTAACAAACAGATGGAATGACTTTTTTGTCTCTCCCGGTAATTCTGGTACGTATTACAAGAAAAATTTCAGGGGTTACTTTTTTCAGGATATTAATCATGTGTTGGATGAACACGTGGTTTATATAAAGGTATGCTTTTTATACCTTATTTTATTTTTCAAAAATCAAACTACATCAATAATGTGATGAATGTTTTGATAGCTATAAACTTGAAAGGTCTATAATTTTGTGATTTTTCAATGTCCCGAAACCTTGTTACAGGTTGGAGATCCGTTGATGAGGGAAAGTCAGCGTGAAAATTTTAACAAATAACTGTCAACGAAAAGAATAGGAAGGGGAAAGACGGAGGCGAGTTGTCGGGAGAGAATTTCAGGATTTTGGCAAGCGTGGTGAATGTGTACACGGCCAATTACATGCGAATCTGAATGATCATATATCACTTCAGTGACACTCCTAAAATCTCTGTAAAATTTGTTTTCAGAACGACCCCCTACCCCGCCCTCCTCCATCTCACCATATATCCTTGCGTCGTTTTTTTGTCCGCCTCCCTTTTCCTTTGGTGGTTAGTATAAGTAATAATATGAGTCGCTACAATAATAGGAAAAGGGTCCTTTGCGTGCCACCTCCCGATCCTTATTGGAAAGAACTCCTGTGGACAAACAAAACGTTTTATTGTAATACTGCTATTGCACAGGGAGCAGGGCTTCCGACGACAAAACATCTTTCACATCCTCGGCCATGGGGTTGAGAAGTTTTTATCTCATAATGTAAACGCGTGTATATATGCCTGTGAGAAGGGAGAAATGGAAATATAACCCCCCCCCCCAACTCTCTTACCTATTATATACTTATAAAAGCTTTGTCCCTATTCCCCTTGCACTGCTACCATTTGTAGGCTTATACTTTCAGAAAACACATTAAACCCGGGGACCCCAATCATTCAATTCCATTGACTCGAAAGATCGCAATGGAATGACTTCCTAAATGTATCAATTACACGAGTTGTATACCAATGCATGAGTACAAAAACAGTTGAAATTTATTCGCGTAGTCATCTATATTCCACATAAATCGTGCTATACAGCCAAACGTGGGTTGAAACGAATCAGACCCTTAAGAGAGGATCTGACGAGCTGGATCCGTTATCCGGAATTTCTAACGAATTGGTGCATGTTCTGAACCTAACGTGAAGTTTGTTTTTGTGTAATGCTTGTTATGTGTAGTGCTGCCATCAATTTCTCTAACCATTAGTGAAGTGTAATGAATGAATAATTGTTCGTTGTAGGCCTGTTGCTCTTTGTGGCGAGAGTTTGTAACGGTGAGATCGGTTCGTGTTTTCGCTTCAAAGTTAAGAACCGCAAAAAACTAACTTCGGGCGACCATCCCCGTGGCTACGGTGGGATTCGAACTCGGGTTCTCGCGATGCGAGTCTGTTACTATGATCACTCGACCACATAGGCACTATAGTTTCTTTCTAGGTTTAATTTTGGAGGGTTCTTCCACCAGTAGTGGAAAACATTAAAAGCTGTCGTGTCTCCCTGGGTAGATCAGTGTTTTGATTTTATCCAACTGTTGATAGGCGTGTGTGATGGGCGTTTTTGAACGATTTGAGTTTTAATTTTTTTATGATTATGATCTTCTATTATGATACATAAATATTGCGATATTGCTGCCAACAGGCTATCTATGTATTTGTGCTCTCACGCTTCAATAAAATCCCCCCCCCCTCCAGTTTCCATGTGCTGGAAATGAGGTCCTTTATTCTGCTTAGTGTAATACATGCGTATATATTTTTAGTTCTGCCGACCCCCAAGCATAAGATGTTTATATGCGACTGTTACCCATTGTAAGAAAAGACCTTTCAAGCGGAGGAAATCTTCAGAAGTCAACGCGTCTGTCACCCTCGTGACGAAGAAATCGACACTCGGTGACAAGTATTAGTTACAACGATTCTCCCCCCCCCCCCCCCCCGAATTGCTTTGACATCGCAAGAATGATTTCTTTTTTCTGCAGTATATTTATTATCTATGTCAGTGTATTTATTGTAAAGTGTATGCCAATATCCTCTTTTACATACGAATAGATGTCGCCAATTTTAACAATAGAAAGTTTTTCTGTTTGAATTCTAGTGGCTTGGTGAATTGTGGGGCCGCAGACATGGTGTTTGCCGCAGCACGTTGAGCGACTAATTTTCAGAGAACCTGTTGAAAGTATGAAGAGAATAAAAACTCATTCAATCACTAAACTTGAGAAAATGCTGAAGCAAGTCTGATTCTCACATTGACTAGTGCATCTAAAATTGATATCTCATGCTCGCTCAACGCGTGTATTTTTTTCTCGAATCTTTTGCTTGAAAAGTTGAAATGCTATTTTGAGCATTAAGTCCAAGGACGACTATGGATCTCATGTTTTGTTTTCATATGGTCGGGAAAATCGCCTTTTCCTCCATTTCTGTGTTATTTCCACCTCCTTCCTTTCCTCCCAAAGAATTTTTGTAACTTGAAACTGTAGTGCAGCTGTTACGGAGTGAATTCCCGGGGATGTATAAGCACCAGTATTTTTCTTACTACTCTCTCATCATAGCTTCCCCCACGCTCTTTCCACTCTTTCCGGAAAGTTCCATAGCCGAAAATGCTTGGAATTATTCTATTGGATAACTAGCCTGGGGAATAGCCGTGTTTTTACTCATCTGTATTTGGTGCTGATTGTAATGTTTGATTCCAATTTTACATGAGATAATGATCGGAAAACATTTCCGATGGATGTTTTTATTTTTTCGGAAATTTTTTTTGGTTAATGATGTTTTAATTATACGGATGTAAGCAAATATATCTCGGCAATTACTATGACTTTTTTTGGTGATAGCTCATTATTCGAATAGTTTTGTCCATTGTGCCATGCGTTCTCACGGATAAAGTCTCAAAGTAGAACTTGGACTTTAAAATGTTACTAATCTACTACTCTGCAAATGCTGGAAACGTATGAAATTAATCCCAGTCTATGATGAAATTTCACCTTGCTGGAGTGTCAAAATGTGTCACGTCCAATAGTTTGTAGTAACTATGAAATATCACAGAGTAACCGAGGAATTTAATTTCCTATACGAGAATAATTTTCTATCAGGTGCATATGGAAGATGCCAGTCACGTTACCTCTTGGGGCTTTTGTTTTGGGACAAGAGAACGGGAAATAAATCAGCCGGAAGAGAGAGACTTCTGCAAAAGCTCGGCAGCAGAGCCAGGCCTCGCGCCTTTACGGAGCAGTAGCAGAGTTGAACTGCTACTACTATTAGAGGGAAGGAGAAACCCGTTCGTATTCAGCGAACCAGAGGTTTATCCCCTTTAAGCACCCAATGGCAAAACTCAGTCGCCGAACATGACGAATTCCTCCTCCCATGCGGTGCGGCCATGCGTTCGGCAAACCGCCCGGTGCGGTCACGCTCTAGCGACGACAGCAGCTTCTCTGCTCTCTCTTTGTGTTTGCTTCTCTGCATCCCCGAGTCTCTGGAGATAGAGAGAACCAAATATCTATACGTATCTAGCGCACTGTGCAATTTACCGCTACGATAGAGATGCAAAACAGCAATGGACTTTCACGAGCTCAATGATGTAAGATCACGTAGTGCTTCTCATTCTCCTCTCCCAGAATGCCCCCGCCCCTTTTTATCTATCAGACATACTAGTGTATTGCTTGCTAGTCGATTGTAAGACAGAAGATGGAAAGCAGCCGTGTACAGGATAAGACTGGCGAGAGAAAAAAAATTTTTACCCCGCAGCAGCAAAAATATTCTCTGGAACATTTTCAACATCAACGACGAAGGAAGAGTCGCCCAGACGGAAGAAAACCTCGGAAACTGCACGGGCGATAACACTGAATATATTCATGCTCGTTCCGCGCTGCTTGTTTTAAAGTCTTTCCCGTTTTATACCACCCTTTGCCGTTTTTTTAAACCCTATCCTCCACGTATTGCTCCCTTTTCACCAATTGTCCGGAACTCTTCCTTTCCGTATCCAGCAGCTTTTTCTTTTCTTCGATCTAAGAGCAGTCGGTGGCAAAGGGTGGAGTCGGGTCGAAATGGCAAAAGATATGATAGGAAGGTAGAAGAATAGTGGAGAATGAAAAGAGTGTAGGTCGGAAAGAGCTAGAATGGGAAATATTAGAAACAATCAACGAAATCGTTGAATTTATCATCCATCCTGAGACAAATGTATTTGTTTTGATTCAAAAATTTCTCCCGATCATCTTCCTTCCTCGCATCCGGTGTTTTTTTGTGCGTCTCTATTTGTAGTCGTCTTTTCTTCGCCCTTTTTTTTTTTCTCGTTATATGAGGTCTTTGTTCGGTATTGTTCTTTGCTTCGCTTCAGCGACTTCAATTGACCGGAATTTTCGCCGTGAAACATTCATTATTTTTGTGGCAAAAACGGAAAGGAGAACCGGAGAGAGGTTGGGAAAAGAGATTTTGTGCGAGAAAAGGGAAAAAGACTTCAGTTGGAAATTGGCTCTATCTTTACCTTGATGTTCTTCTTCAAAAGGAGGAGAGCAAAAATCGGAATCCTCTCGCGATCGCAAGAGCAATCCTTTTTTTTTGTTTCATTCTCTTCTTTTTTCAATTGTCCGTATATTCTTCTCTCGCCCCCCCCCAACCTCCTCCTAAGCGCTTATGAATTTTGATGGCGCTACTTATTTATTTGTATCTGAAGATAAATATCATCTTTGTGACTTTTGTAGAGATAAATAAATTTAATTTCCTTAGCCCCGTTGTCGTTTTCTTTACACGAGACGAAAGACATTGGAATGTGCATGTTTCAAAAGGAAAAACATTTCTCTCCCTAAAATTGAATGATATGTCATTTATGGAATTTGTATCTTGTTTCATTTCATGGCTAATTTTTTTCTTTTTTTTGACATGGTTTCGCTTATTTCGTGAGATGTTGATGCATTTTCTTTCATTTACTTATTTTTTCCCTTAAAATATGGATTTCGAAATAGATATATCGGGTATTTCTGTATACATGTGAGGAAGAATGTTCTTTTGTAAAAGCAAAGTACATATTTTAATGCCCAAAAGTGAGGAGCCTTGCTTTCAATTATCCAAAGCATTTTCAATAATTCCAAGTGGCCCTGTCTATATTCTTTCTGATAGCCTTTTCTATCTTCCAAACATGAACATCATTTTCAAATGAATTCAAAAAGTTCTTAGACCGAATTTTAAAATAATTATGTTCAAGTGTTGGTTTTAGAGTGCTTATGGAGGGGAAGAAGGGAGATAAAAGTATCTTTCTTTTTTTCTTTCAAACCGAGCACAACTCAGGTCTATCGCCATCTATGGCTGATTTACTACCTAGTGAGTTGTGCTGGAAGTGTAGCTGTGCGTGTACCTAACAGTCTGAGTGCGAATGTAGTGTTGTTTGATTGTTCAGTGCTGCCATCTATATTTCAGAAGTGAGAGTGATGTGTTACGATTGAATTATATTTGTACCGTTTGTAGGTCTGTGGCAAGATTTTTCAAAGGGGGAGATCGGCTCGCATTCGCTCCTTGAAGTTGGGAACCAGGGAAAACCAACTTCAGCCAACCACCACTGTGGCGACGGTGGGGCTAGAACCCATGACCTCGCGGCGCAAGTCCGTCACTATGACCACTCGACCACCACAGCGGCTAGATAAAAGAGCTATAGAAAATTGTGAATGTTGTTTGATTGTTGTTGTACATGCTCATCACAGTTCGTTCATTCATTATTTGAGCGTTATTTTTGTAGCTTGCCAACAGTGCCAGATTTCGCTATAGGCTGAACGAGCTACTACTGCTTAACCGTACATATACTTCGTACACATTCTTCTACGGAATTGGTACGAAACGAATTGTTCGAATTGTAACGAATTGGTACATGCGAATGTGCGTGTACGGTTTGTGCATAGGGTTACCATATTCGAAAAATGAGCAAGGAGGACGCCTGTGCGCGCACATTCAGTGACGTAATTTATCCCAATTTCCTCGATAGATGGCGCCACTATTCCGACCAATAAAACTTGCCACAGTAATAATTTTTCCCAACTTCTAAAACAGAACCACTAAAAAAGCAGAAACAAAAAAAAATTTGTGGAAATTTCGACTGCTATTGGTGAATGCGTTTGTGAAGGAAAAACACTCATGTCAATGAAGAAATATATGTTTCAAAGCGGGAAAAAACAAATTTTTCCCGGAAAAAAAATAGTTATGGAAAAGGAGGACAAAAGGGCAAATTTTCCAAAACGTAGGGGGACGATTGAATTAACATCAAAAAGGAGGATGGATAGTAACCCTAGTTGTGAACCTAATGTGAAGTTGGTTTCAGTGTAATGCTTGTTATGTGTAGTGCTGCCATTAGTATCTGTCATCAATTTTCGTTAACTGAGTGAAGTGTAATGAATGAATAATTGTTCGTTGTAGGCCTGTTGCTCTCTTTGGCGAGACTTTTTAATGGGGAGATCTGCTTGCAAGGCTAAGCAGACTGCAGCTTAAGGCGTCAAAAATATCACTGTTATTTTTTGGAGCAATTGTTCAAATTTTAAGACAATGAAGTGGAAAGTTTGAAGAAAGAATGTGAAGTAACAAAAGAATTTTGTTACTTCACATTCTTCCAATGTAAATAATTAAGAGTTCGGAATGATTTAATCAACTTTTCTCACACAAATTGTATGATTATGATTCACCTCCCGAATGATACGTTCACTATTTTTCGGTTAATTTTCGAATGTAAGAAAACAACAAGGATATCAGAGAGCAAGACGGAATTAAATGTTGAAGTACAAAGTCTGTTTTTCCATTTGTTTTTCAATATCGTATGGAGGTGAACCAAAGCCTCCTAGATGTAGTATCTAGGAGGCTTTGGGAGAACCCTCCTCTCCCCTTTTCCTCTTATCTACCAGTTTATATAACGTGAATGAAAATTCTTGGAATTGTTAGTTTTCTTTTATTCTTTTTTAAAGCCGGAAAAAGAGGCTTAGCACAGTATGGAAGAAAGGGGGAGAAGATTATTTAATACGGATAGGGGGAGGGGGAAGACAATGCGTGTAAGCAATAGTCGAAAGAAAGAGAAAGCTTACATTGGATCCAGGGGAAGGAGAAAGGACGCAACATACATCGGTCCAGATAACGAAGGGAGGAATCTTACGTCAGAAGAGAAAGCATTCGAGCTGAATTTTTTTTTTTTCCGCTTCTTGCTTTCTTATTTCACGTGTTTTTTTTTCTTTCTACGGGAAAACGAACGCCGGAACCTTCCCGGATAAAAGAGAAAACAAAACAAACTACAAATAAACGTAAAATACGAGGCAGTTTTGAATTACGTTTTCAAAGAAACGAGAGAATTTTGATTCGTAGAAATACGAAGCGAGCTCGAAAGGAAGAAGACGCATTTATTTATTTGTGCATGTTTGGCGTCCTATGTTGTGTATGTGTGCGTGCGGGCGTATATATCTGTACATGTATGTGTATACATACACTATTTTCTCTCTTGCATTCCCCCCACCCCCGCAAGTATTCCTCGTTCTCGCCAGTACGAGAAGTGGTTGTGATTCTTTTGTTTTATATCATTTTTGATATATATATTTTATGGAAGGAAACGGGAAGTGACACAGAGAAATGAATTGCAACCCGAAACGGAAATAGCGAAAAATGAAGTTTCATTTTTTTTTATTCCGCGTTTGATTTCTTTCTTTTTTTTTTGAAGAGCATGAATTTTTTTTTCTCTTTTTTAGCGTTTTTTTTTCGTTAAAATTTTCCGTAATATACTGTGTAAATGAAGTTAAGCGTTGCCATCCATCGTGCTATTCAAGTGCGTGGTTTATCAGTAGAAGGAGGCCTATATAAGAAAGTTTAGTTCGGATAAGTATGGGAGGGGGAATTTCGGAATATTGTAGTTCCATAAGCCTGATTCGAAAAGTATTCTTTCATGAATATAAACAAAACATTCGAAGGTTCGAAACATTTGCATCTGTGGCACGATACATTCTTATACGTTGCAACCAGTTACCGGGTTAAAGATCAATATTGTGCTCTTCGTTTCCTAACGATCTGGTGACTGTGATTGACTGTCATTCGTTTTTTATCTGTTGAATCCCTTCTTTTTTGAAATATGACCACGGTGAAAGAAATACCGTATTCGTATTTCTTTTATATAAATTTTGACGTACTGAAATGAAGTTCTGTAATTAACTCGATATTTGATTAAGTCACTGGATAGAAAGAAAATTCAAATATTGTTTCGTTCTGCTTGATTAATCCTCATACGATTTCTCGCGGCATCATTAATGACCATTACATTTTTTCAGAGCGTGTGCAGTAGCGTTATTTTTATTTTTTACTTTTTTTCCCTTTCTCCTTCTCCTATCAGTTTTATAAAACAGGAAGATATCATTTTGATCTTTATATTCTTTTGAATGAGCGAAACTCTTTCTCTCTTACTCCGTTGCTCCATAAACGAGGATCTAGACCCCGAATCGTGAGGAAATTCATAAAATTTAACTGTCGATCATTACGAGAGAAGTGGCCAGATCATTATCATCATTCAAAAGTCAATTCGCTCCTTTTCCTGAAACGGGAGCGAACTTTTCGGGATACGTGATGATGAAACTTAATGTTTATGGTTCTCTTCCACTCCCTCATCCTGACTCGTAGTATGTGTGTGGCTCAATACCAGTAATAGAAATGTCTACACCATCCTCCACCTTTACTCTTCTTTCCAATCGCAAGCTGATCGCGATCAGAGTCACCTCCACTCCTTTCCCGGAAGGTATTAAAATAATATGATTAGGGATCACACACAGAGAAGAGTTTTCAAATAGTTAAAAAAATTTTCTTTTCACCGCTGTCTATCTATTGAGATATTGAACGAAACGAGTTTGTTACTGGTTGTTGTGTGCCATAAATTTATACCGAACCTTTTCTTGCTTCGTTAGCTTCCTCTTAAGGGATGATCCGTACTGTTTTAATGACCTTTCGTTTGGGCTTCTTTTTAGTGAGCACGCGCACTACCTGCGGGGGTTGGCGCTTTTCTCACTAGTATTTGTTACTTGCTATATTTATCTATCTTTTCACATCGTTTGCGACAAATAATTTCTATTATAAAAAACGTAGTTCATGTTATTTACTTTTGTTTCGCTTAGTATTTGAATTTTCGAATGGAACTACTAGGCTCATCGATTTAGAAACTCCCATTAATGAGTGACTCAAGTTCTCATTGTTGTGTGGTGATAAAAAAAATAAACTAAAATGTTCGGCTTCGACTAAAAAAGGGTCTCTTCGCCTCTTTCCACATGGAGTACGCCTTAAAATTTTGGAGACCATACCTACAGAAGGGTATAGACCTATAGCCTACTTCTATACCTCCTCTAAGCAGGGTATCTCGATTAAATCCCGATTTACATCACACGATTTAAAAAAAAATCACCGATTTAATCGGGCACTTCTGATATTCAAACCATTTCGAACAATATGGTTTTTTATACTTGTTTCATGTGGCTCAAGTAAATAAGCGATGGTTTCATATCGTAATTATTTGCACACTAAATAACCTTTCATCCGCCTAATTAAGAATTAGATTGATTTTTAAAATTTTTTCCTTTGATTTTTCCCTTCTGATCCTTTAGTTTAGATATATCAACCAAATAATTGCCTTAAAAATGGGATATTAAAAAAAAAGAAAAAAAAGAATTCATATCATGAGTGGTGAAATGAATGAAATTTTTGTTTTGTAAATTAAGTTTTAAATCTCACGTTCAGGGGGAAAAAATTAAGTGCTTCCATTTAAAAAATATATATTTTTTAAATTAATAAAACCGATGTTCTCCCAATTGGGAAGATTGTCGTTAAAAAGTTGTTATTGAAAAGTAAATGGGATAAAGATACTTGTTTTTCAAGTGAGGGGTCAGGTTGATAGAATTAATTCAGTTTTTCACAGAAGATTAGAAGATTTTAGAGAGAGGTTTCTAGGGTCTATTCCAAGAACATTCATTCCCATGGAGAAAGTGCAATCCTTCAAGAGATTATTGACTGTATGGACAAATTTTTATCTATTTAATGGGATTTACTACAGGTGTTTTGTAGAAGTTGGCAATACACTATCTGTGGGAATAATTGTCACAGCTGGTAAACAAGATATGTTTCTTTTCAAAAGCAATAATAAAAACTTACAATATTTTCAAAACTCTAATTATCAACAGAGAAATTTTTCATAGCTTGTAATGAACACTTTTTTTCCATGCAAGGTTGTTCTTTTGCAAAGAAAAGTTTATGTGGTATCAGTAATATTTATTAAGATTTTGCTCCAGAATACTTAAATTGATTAAATTAATTAATGATAGTTGCATAATATGACTAATTTTGGATTTTATCAAGCACAAATTTTAATACTGTTTTAAATGTAGAATGATTTGTTCTTAAATGGCATTGGTATGATAAATGAGATTTTTAGTAGTTTAATTATGCCAATGGGATTTTTTTTATAAGCAAAATAATGAGTGGTGGTCAGAGGTGTGTGATTGCTGGGCATTGTGATGTACTCGCAGGTGGCTCTGTGGTGGTCCTGACTTCGAGGTTCGAATATGAACCGGTCTACCCCTTAAGATAAAATATAGTCACAGTGAGTGATAAATCATTCAAATAAGTTACACTCATAAAATATTCCATAATTGTCAGTGTCGTCTTTCGAAGATTGATGGTAGTTACTGAACACACGCATGCACAAAGCTTACATAAATGCAAGGTAGGTTCCACAATAATTAACTCTGGCATGGTCTACTCTTTTGAAATAGAATGGTGCAGAATTGCCTCTACGGATAAAGATCAAGGCTGTGTACGGTTAGTAAGTGTTGGTCGACTACAGTTGGCTTTCTGTTGCTTTTGGTGAGAATGGGAGCTGGCGAGAGAGATCAGACTGACTTGAAAACACAATTGTTACAAATGTACAAACAATTGTACGAATAATTAAAAACCTTTTTAAGCCAGACTTGAAGCGAGACAGCTAACGCGCGCACCTCAGACGTATAAATACGTAAAGGAATACACATACAGCACTGCGCTTTGGCCAAGACTATGGGCAGTCAGTCCCGTTGAAGAAGTAATCATTTGTTATTGTATCTGATTGCATAACCGAGCCTTGCTTCTGCAATTTGAAGTACATATATGCATGTATACTGGTTGGTACCGGGAAGGGGGGTAGAAGAATCTGAATGATTCGATCTATCAACCGGTGTTAGCGACTGAAAAGTACCGCACGTATTTTTTTCATACCTTCACTTCGAGTAAAATAAGGACTTCGTTACGTAGTTAGTACTGCATGAAGATGTTATTCAGCAACCACGGGCACAAATACATAGACCGAGTTTTTATTTGGGGGGAGGAAAAATGCTGGGAGGAGGAAATTCTGTTTTTTTTTTGCTTTTAAATCCTTTCTCCTCTCGGAGGAGTTTGGTTAGTAGCCAGATTTCATCATTTTACGGAATGTCTGTCTCATCATCATCATCGTCCTAAAAAACGAAGGCTTTGAGAACGAAGATATTAATGATGACGACGGGAAAAAATAAATTTTTGGCAAAACCACCATTGGTTGAGATTCTGTGAATTCTTGCCGAAGTTTAATTAAGAGTAAGTTCGCGTAATGATCATAGATTTTTTTCACAAAGAAAGAACATAACAAACCATTGTTTGACATTTGGTCGCTCGTGCGATTAGGTATTCAAATGAATATTTTCGTTAAATAATTATGCTTATCGTGTATATATTTTAAACAAAAAATGTGAACGTGAATAAATGAGCAATTGAATATTTATATTTTCATGTCGAACGAAATAGGCCGTGTTCAAAATTTCTATTGACTTTTATTGTCGCTTCTCAATGATCAATTTCGAGTCATTAACTTTTAAGGCTATATAATAAAAACGGGCTGGGGGGGGGGGGTAGATGTTTTCTTATGCAGGAGGGGGGAAAAGCCCTAATCTCTGCTTCTGATCTCGAGTCTTATTCTATGATTTTTTTCTTCCATTTTTGGTTCGACTCTGGTTGTTATTTAATTCGAGAGCATCGCTCATTGTTTCTGGCACATAATTTCCCGTTAATTTGCAAAGAAACGCTTTTTTGTTATCGAATTTTTTTTCTGGTTGTGCCACTGTGTTATTCATCTTCAGGAAATTACTTATTAACCTTCAATCTTTTTTTCTTCTTAATAGGCATATATGCGTATGAGATGGGAAAGAGGTGGTTAAAGAAGCTCCTCTCTTGATTTTTCTCCCCTTCTTCAAACTGCTGGTGATCTTGAGATTCTTTTTTAATCTTTGTTCCTCATTCTTATTATTCTTCCATAATATGATGAGCCGCGAATAATGTGTAATACATCGCTATTATCATTGCTTTCGATCGTGCTCATCAACCTGGAAAAGAACTGGAGAAGAAAGAAAAGGAAGACATTTTTTTTTTAACAACCTTCTTTTCCCTCTTCTAGTTCTCATCTTGATGTTGTTTCTTATAACTATCCCCCCACTTGTTTTTTTCTCCTTTGTAGTGGCACCGCACCCTTGTGTTCATTTTTGAGTTGAACCTTCAGATATGATGTGCTGCTACAGCTTGTCATAAAAAGCCAACTTGTGATGTAATGGCATTATATACGAATAATATATACACATACATGAAAAAAATATTAAGGAAGAAATAAAATAAAACAAACGACAGAAGGGAAAAGGTAAGGGAGAAAAGCCATGGGCTATGTTTTCGGCCTAAAGCTGTCGATCAAGTTTTTCAACTGGCTGAAATGCCCCCCCCCCTCTCTCAATTCCGTATGGGGGGGGGGGGGGTTATGGAAAGTTGAGAGGTTTGGTGAACAAAAAAAAAAAGGCAAGAAAGGAGACTGTGCATTACCACCAACCTTCCTCCATCCCTTCCTTTGATCAGCATTTTTGTTTTCATGTGTGGTTTGCGGGGGAGCCTTTTTCCTCTTTTTTGACATGTCTGGGCATTTAAAGGGCTTGTTGAAGGTCAATAATACTGTTTTTTCCCTGCCTTGTATATTTTAATTAATTTATTTCATCATCAATTTTTAGTCCACTGCTGGATGGAGATCTCTAAATATTTCTTTTCAGAGTGTTTTTTGGCCGTAATCCTCCATGCTGGGCAGTGCGGGTTGGAGGATGCCCATTCGCGTCCGTTCACCACGTGTTAATTAAACATGGCTACTTACAGGCTGCACCATGAGAAGGTGTAGATTGGACTTGAAGGAATCGACTAGGAGTAGAGGCTTAAAGTCCTCATAATGAAGCAATTGAAGGGTCTCCTAGTTAATAAGTAAAGACTATTGAACAGCCCTAATGTATTTATTTATCATAATATATGTCGCGTTTTCTGTAGTCTGATCTAATAATATATATTTTTCATTTTTTCAATCAGATAAAGATTAAGTTGTTTATTTTTATCTCCTTATTTTTCACAAAAATAAGATCATGTAATAAAATCCCAGCTACATTTTGGTTAAATATTTCACGGGTATTTTCTCGTATGAGATAATATCATTCGAAAAATTTCAAGTAGCATACGACGAATAGTTTGTATTCACAAAATAAATCTTTCAAATTCCGAATTTATCTTTCTCTATTTTTAAAATGCAGATTCAAGTAACTGTTCTGAGCTGTCTGCTGGGATTTGAAAATTCTCTTAATGTTTTTTAAGGTTACATTAAGAAAGCATTTTTTTAATGGAAGAAAGTTAATGAAAGTTATAAGAACGAAATGATATTTAAAAAATTTCATTAGGTCGAGCGACATATTCTATTTTATTCATCGTTTTCTTGATATTCTTTCTATATTTTGATGTGTTCAATTTATTTTATGGTGATTTATAAATATTAAAACAAAATGTGTACTCAGTGTCTTGTCTTCTCTGGCAAGGTAAATAAGCTCTATCCGATACTGAATGAGATAGGGTGGAGGAATCCACGTTTCGAACTGGATTCGAGCTTTAATGAGCCGTGTTTCATTGAGCTCCAGGATCTTATATGCAACTAAAAACCCATAGTTTCCACTTAGGAAATTCGCCCATTTTTCGAGTTCTCTTTCTCGAAAAAATGCTACAAGTAGCAGTTCATTTGGCAGTTCTGTAAATGCCATCACCGCAAGCAGAGAAAGTGAAACAAGCTCTCTTTTTCTCTCTCGTATGGTTTATTTCTAGCTCAAGAATTCGACATCCTCCCGCGTCTTCTTTTTAATGCTAAAGCTGCTTTTCTTTTCTTTTAGCATTTCATTCTGCGAAGGTAAATCTTCTGGTAGGCAAAGCGTGAAGCGGAGAACAGATGACAGTTTCATTCATTTATTTCTCACGTTAGGGAAAAACTCTTTGACTTGACTTCAAACATCAGCAGTGGTGTATGCGATATCATGACTCCGTCAAGGGGAGAAAAATGTAATTTTTTAAGTAAAAGTTTTCTCTCTCCATCATCCAAACACTAGAGTACTGGGAATCGATAACTGTCATTAAATAATCACGAGATTGAAATTTTCCGACGTTTCATATCCCCGTAGATGTTGGATATCCTCGTTTATGAAATATATGGATTGTGAAAGCTTTCACTCAACAGCGTGAAATGGAAAAAAAATCTTACCAATTTACTACATAAGCCTGTACTATCTATGCTTATTTATTACTTATATTTCGTGCTAAATTTTCTTCTTTCAAATAGCCTTGTTTTGATTCGATAATTTTATTATTTTGCCGTTTTCCTAAAACAAACGCACAACAGACAAAGCTCAAAGGGGTGACTGATGATTTAAAAAAATGTCCATATTAAAAATTATTGCCGTTGCCTGTTCCCCCCCCCCCCCACTTCTGCAAGAAATACCGTAGCCAAGCGGAAATTTTTTAGCATTTATTCTTGCTATTGGAATATTTCGTTATCCTATCGCTGAAAATACGATTGGACTCGACAAAAAATAGCATTCAAAGAAATTTATTCAAACAGTTAGGTCTATGCACGATCCTCGTGCATGGGAGTGCTGTTCGGATGCATGTTCAAAATTGAAGTTGTATTATTAGTCCTTCAACACGTCGGAGCAGAGAGGGTCAATAAAACTTGGTGTGATCTGAGTAAGGGAGTTGTGACTCGTTAAGGAATTTGAACAATGATTCGAATCGCAACGTTGCACGAACACAGTAATTCAAATCATGTTCGCCTTAGGGAAATTCATGAAGTACTTTTTTTTTGCTTCCCCTGTCTCCGTGTTGCTAATTTTCAGATTCTGTCTGTCATTGATGAAGGGAAGCCAAAGAGGACGATGACGACGGGGAGTATTTGGACATGTTCCCCGAACGAGGAGGGGCGAAGGTGGAAACGATGGAGAAGAAGCCTCACAGTCGTTGTCTTGAAGACGGCTCGTTCGGGATCCGTACGCTGACATGCCGCCAAAATCTCTTGGAAACCTTTATCTTTCTCTTTTAGAGATAGAGGCTTTTCACTGTGGTCTTCTTTTATGAAGAAACGAGGTCGTCATTGGAGTTTATTCCTGTACACTTTCTTTGCTTGTCTGTCACGGATCCATCCGTCTCTAGTATATTTTTGTATTTAACTTTGTGCCTTCCTAATGAAGAGGAGTCGCGAGAGGAAGGGAGAGAACAGAAATTCGCTTCGTACCTGTGCCGCCATCTGTCGGTAACGACGCACCACTATGGGATTCTTTTTCGTATTGGATATTTTTTGTGTTTTTGGCCGAAAAGTTGGAATTCAAAAGCGGGGATAAAAACAACAACAATAAAATGTTGCAATCTTTCTCTGTGCAATCTTTCAGATTTTAGGGGAAAAGGAAAATTCTCTCTGCACGTGCGCGCACACACTATTTTATTTTCGTGTGTTGAGGAAAGTTACTCTGTAATTACTACTCTAATTACATCTGTATGGTTTGATTTCTTAAATTATCACCTTAATTCATCACTCACAAATGCATTGTTGATGGAAGTTGCTTCCAAGCCGGAGACGCTCGAGCACCAACAGCATTTTATAGCATTTCGCTGTAAACCCCTCCCCGCCCCAAGTTATAAATTTCATAACTCAAACAGTGGAACCCATATGTTATCTCTACTAATCGAATTTACGCACTTTATGTATGTAGCGAAAACGCGTCGCTGAAATAGTCTTCCGAAATAACAAACTTTAAGGTGATTTTTGACAGATACTTAAATAACCGCTGTCCTGGCTGGTGACCATTTTTAGAGTGGACAACATAGTGATAATCTATTGCGTTTTCCTGAGGATTCAGTTGGCGCTACGAGCCCCAAATAAACGGATCTCAATTGTTTTGACATGCGATCATGCGTACTTATATATATATTTTTTTTTGTTCCAATGGCCACAGTGTTATTACTGGAGGGTAAGAAAGTGCATTGAAAACATTTTGGAGGGGACGCGTTTTCAAAACGGTAACAACTCCGAAATAGTTTTCTGAGTTGTGCACGCTATAAGAACGGTGGAAAATTCTTCTGTATATTTTAGACTCCCAACTGTGCTTATACGCTCCCTACTATAATTAAATCTTTATGGAACTGAATGCGAATCAACTGAAGTGTGAGTTTTTAAAATGCAGAATTCTCAAAATGTATAATTTTGAGTTGTTGCTTTTTTGAACTTGGTCGTCGATGCGATCGAAATATTCCAGATTTTCGCTGAGATCGATGTGATGGATTATGAAATATTGTTACGGGTGATTGATTCTCAGTTGCTTTAACTCGGGGACACCAGTTCCGATTGGTTTTGGGGGGGGGGGACCACTTCAAGGTGTAGTGTCGCAATGAGTTTTTTTATCTAATAAAGTTGTAAATGTATGGAATACTTTACCTTCTGTTGTGAATTCTTCCACGATAGACACCTTCGAAGGAAATCTGATCGCCGAAGACGGGCGCGCTTTCCGGGCTGCAAGGAGACCGGAGTTCTCGGTACCTTCTGAGACGGAGGAGTTTACCTTTCAGCATAACATCCATAAAAATATATCTTTTCTTGGGCATGGCCCTCAGGGTGGGATTTTCGATGGAACCCTCTCTATAGTGAACTTACAGTAAATGATGAGAATCGTCCTGTCACCTCCCGGAATAGAGTGCTGTCAGCCCCACCCTTAGGGACATATTATATTAGGCCAACAAAAAAAATCATCTCATTTTTTAATTTTTTTTAAATCTTTGAAGGGATACCATAAGTGTATTAAAATTTAAGCAACAGTAATGTTATGTTGAAAACATTAGCGTTGTCTTATTCTGTTAATTTATTATATGATTTTAAAATATTCAGTTTCGTAGGTGTTTTCTTCAAGTAGGTACTATTTCATGCAACAAAATTAAAAATGTCATTAATATTTCCTTTGATGTCTTTGGGGAGGGGGGGGGGGAGGGCATATTCTAAGAAATTTCAGTTGCACGATTTTCGCATTCATACGACGTTTTCACTTAGTCTCTTGAACGTCATATAGATTGGGTTCCACCGTAATTTGGAAATACAAATCGCGGGCATCAGTAACATTAATTAGAATAAAGTAGTTTGAAATCACTTCTCTCATGTTCCTAATAAGTACCCAGGTTGTTAAAGAATCTGTAGGATTCGTGCATTTAATTCATGTGGGGAATGGTCTTAATCTTATGTCTGTAGTCTACAACACTTCTTATACCCCCCCCCCCCTCCCGGATAACTCTTTCACTGCTGCCTACCACGAGGAAGAGGGAAAAAAAACCTTTTTGACAGAGGGCCGCCGCCTCCCCCCAACTTTTTTTCGTGCGTAGTTTTCATTTATGTTGTCGGTTTACATGCGAGATTGGGGGTCTATGAAATGAGACCGTGCCATTGCTTTAACGGTAATTGTTAATTTACTTCAATTTTTTTGGAAAGGGGAGGGGTTAAACACTGATTGTGACATCTAGGTTATTCTTTTCTCAATGCGAACGCTTTTTTCTTGATGTGTCAAACGTGAAGGTTTATATGAAAATATTAGCTAAATTTTTCTTTTCTTACAAAACTTCTTGAAAACTGTCCTGCTTGTCCGTTTGATTGTGAGGTTCTTGGTTCCCGATTCTAAGAGCAGTTCGTTTATGACTCTCGCGCTTGTCGGTAAAAGTAGACCACGTACGACGAGGCATTAACTTGTCTATTGGATAAAAAAAACCAAGCAAAAGTTGTGTGAATGATAATGATAGTAAAAAAGAATCTCGTAATCAAAAGAACATGTTATTGCCGATAAGGAATGATTTAGAGCGGACGTCTTTAAAAGACGTTTTAATAGCCTTCACACGGATTCACTTTCCTCCATTGTGTGTGTGTTGAATTACGTAGCCGTTCTCCAGCCATCCCTCTGTGTATGGACTTCGGTTTTTACTTGTTCTGTTGTTCATTAGTAAGCTGCTGTTGTGTCCGCGGTTTTGATTTGTGTAGAGACTCTCTCTCTCTCTCCATTAATCAACGGCCTTCGGAAATTCTATACATTATCTGATTTTTTTCCCTTCTTATTTTCAAGGTGAACAATTCTTAGGCATTGAAAAATTACGTCGCGATCTTTTACGTGCGTTGAGTAGAAGGGGTTTCTAGAAATTTACCGCACGCGTACTTAAACTCCATACATAAAATGGGGTCAGTTTGCCTCCCCCGATGCTATACCGAGATTGAGAGATTTGTGCCATAGGTTTATCTTAATTGTGACTGCCGGCAGAAGTGCATATACACACAAGATTTACTAAAAATTATTATTGTATACTCTTGGTAAGTCATTTATTTAGCCGACTGACAGTCAAATGCTGTGCCAGTTTCACACTTTGGCGTCCTTCGAATCTCGGCTTGGGCATTACCGTGTTTGTAGCTAACACAAAAAATATCCTTTACAAATCACGCTGATGTCTTGGGAAAGCGTTTTTTGAGAACATGCTTTTTAATAGAAATCTGAATGTCAAAGGTGTTACGAGGTATTCAAGTATTATATAAGCGCCATAGGTGGAGGGTTGAATGTGATGATTAAGTCAATCAACCAGTGTCATTCGAATTTACTTACCTAGAAACTTCATTTTGTTATTCTAGTCTCACCACGAAGGGTTAACTAGACTGGACGTGAAGTTTGTACAGTGTCCTAAAAAGTCATTTCGTTTCGTATCACTCTGTATAAGTGATTGGTGCTCTAACCGCTCTGTGTGCGGACACCTTGCGGTAGCAATTTGCTATGTGGTCTTCTTGGCACTGTTTCTGTTGAGATTGTCTGCGGAGAAAATTTCTGACCAAGTCAATGACAAACTAATTCAATGAAACAATACAAAATAATTTTCTCTTTTGTTTATGGGCGAAACTGAATATTGTGATAGAAATAATAGATAATAAGTGGGTACTTTGACTTAAGGCGATATCCATCGAAAAACCATGAAGATGAAAACGAAAGACGCTATCAGGGCTATACTTTCCCCATAAATGTGAATCTAACAGATCTCTGGTCCAGTCACCCGGGAAATCAACTTTATAGTTTTTAATTTTTTTTTCTAATGATATAATATCCATTTAAATGCAAAGAATTATAAAAGTCATATATCGCTCAAGGATAGCGGGGGAAAGGACACGTATTGTTTCGGTTATTATCTGCTATGATGCAGTGTCACGTGTTTGCGTGTGCTTCCTCATCACGGTCTCCTCATTCTCAAAACCAGCCTCAATAGAGAGGAATACGTTGAGGAAAATTTTCGGACCAGAAACAATTTCCAAAAGTGAACTTTTCAGAGAGATGCTTTATGGTACGAACTTTCATAATTTGAAATTTATTGCTACGCCATTTTAATCGTCGGATTGCTGCATATTAAAAAAGAATGGTATAACAGCATTTGTAATTTTGCTAAAATGTATAATTCTGCTCAAGTAATATTGAATGGTTCAATAATACTAAATTAGGTGAAATTATTAACTCGATAATGTAATCTTAAATGTTTGAGATCGTATACTCCATTATAATTGATAGCCATTACTAATTTAAACTTGCTTATAACTTGAAACTTAATAAAATTGTTAAAAATATAACACTTTCACTTGCTTAAAATACTGTTGTATGTTTGGTCAGGATTCTTTAAAAAAAGTACACATGTGGCGAAATGTTCTAGAAATTCTATTTTGGTGTCTCAAAAATAAAAATTTGTAAACACACGACTGGCATCAATTTCAAACAATTCCCGTTATTCGTTTACCGTCGGGTAAGGAACATGTCGACTGTCAATCAATCGATGCTTTCACAGACCTTTGTATTTATGTCAGTGTAATATTTCGACTATCCCCTCTTCAATCCAATATTACCTTTGTGTTTCCCTTTAGCATGATCTTTCTATCAGGTCTTGATAAAGCGACCATGCCAAGAATAGAAGATTAAGGTCGAGCACCCTTACGTGATTCTGCCAAATCTCCCCACGCATTTGAACCCACACCCCCTTGTGATATCTCCGAGAGGAAAGTATAAAACAAAAAAAAAACGCTCACACACATATCCAGCTACACGTATGTGCATTCATGGCTAACCTCTCATCTCCACCCATTTACTTTTAATACTAAAAGGCTCCGAGGGGAAGAGAATAAAATAAAGAAAACCGAACACTTTTCAGAAAGGATTGAAGAACAACTCTTTTTCCTCCAGATATTTCGGAAATGTTTTATCCTCTCACGTCCGGCACATCCTTCTTTTTCCTCCTCCTTTCTATATATATATATATATATATCTTCATATAATGTGTGCCGCCACTATCTCCTCGAATCTTAATTTTATTCAAATTAAAGACCACCCTTCCTCTTAGACTACTTCTCCCCCCTTTTTTTTAAAGACTTTGCTTTTCATCCTGCATGTGCGCGACTGAAAGAGTATCTTTTTTTGGTTTTATGACATACGTGTGTACGTGTGTCAAATAATTGAGAAGGGCAAACGATTCCTCTCTCTTCACTCTACCCCCATTTACTGCTCACGATGGCGAAGTAAATAAATAGCGATGAATTTCGAATTCAAAAGTGTTGGGTGATTTTTAGGGCAGCTTTTTTTTCACTTCGGAAAAAAATAAATAAAAGCGTTTTTAGTAGTTTCTGTTTTACATCATTGCATTATACATTATTATTATTCATCGTCATCAAGCAGAGCAGACAATCTGAACTGAGGCTTCACCTTGAGGAGGGGGGGGGGTTACAAGGTGAAAGAAGTGAGTTGAAGAGAGGTAATAAAAAAGCCATAAAAATTATTTTATTTTGAAGTTCTTATCAGGATGAGTTTGCATTTGTTTTCGCCTAACAAAGTAGGAAGATGAAATGGAAAGTTGATGTGCGGGGGGGGGGGGAAGTGAACGTTCCTTATCCTAGGTGCTATTGCCGTTGCATTCGAACTATGCCTATACAACATATTATAATTCATTATTCAGCAAGCCAGCATCCACTTTCTCCTTTTTCCACATCTTCCAATTTCACTTCTAATATGGAAGACAGATGGCAGCACAACCGTAAAATGAAACACGCATAACTTTGACGTCATAAGTATGATAGGGTCACGTAATATACATACATATAACACAGCACGTTCCGGCATGCACTAATTCGTTAGAAATTCTCCAGAGGAATGTTTATAAGATGCATGTACTGTTAAGTAGTGATAGTATTCTTTGCAGCTTATCTACCCAATTTCTCAGCTGATAGCATAAGCACTACACAGAGAAAGACAGATAACACTGTTAAAAAAACCCTATTCTTAAGGAAATTTTCATGTTTTTAGAGTATATTGGGGCTGTTGATTCTGAAACTGGCATTGGTTTTGCCAGATTAGCTCTAGTTTTTGAGATAAAGTGAAAACTAAATTTAAATGGTAATACCATAAGAAGCATATAAACCACATTGAAACTGTGCATTATACATAAATACAGTAAATCATTTGAAAAAGTATTTCAGTGATTTTAGAGTCATTTCGGGGCATCGATTCCGAATTTGGTGTTAGACTGGTTCTAGTTTTTGAGATAAAGTGAAAATTATATTTCAATGGCAATACATTACATTGGTTGAGAGTTTGCATTATCTCAAAAACTGGAGCCAATTTGCCAGAACCAATGCCAGATTTTAAATTAATGCCCAAATGACTAAAATCACTGAAATATCTTTTCCAATCATTTGCTGTATTTATTTGTAACTCACAGTTTCAATGTGAAACTAACCTCCTTTGCTTCTATGATTACGTGACTAAGGCTTTGGGTAAGAGCAAAAATGTCGACGTTGTTTACCTTGATTTCCAGAAGGCATTCGATCGGGTCCAACATGGCAAACTCTTGAAGCGTTTACACGAGATTGGAATAGGGGGCAACTTGCTGAATTGGATAGAATCGTGGTTAAGAGATAGGTCGCAACGAGTTATGGTGAACGGGGAATTCTCTGGTTGGACAGACGTCACAAGTGGAGTTCCTCAGGGAAGTGTCCTTGGCCCCATACTTTTTTCACTTTTTATCGATAAACTCGATCAGGGTATCGATGGAATTACTAGCAAATTCGCAGATGATGTGAAGCTAATGGGGGTAATCGGGAATGAAAGCGATAGGGAGTTGCTCCAGACCAACTTAAACAAGATTGCAGCATGGGCAAATGAATGGAGCATGACGTTTAGCGTAGATAAGTGCATGGTCGCTCATTTTGGTTCGAACAACCCACGGTTCTCTTACGAGTTGAATGGTGTCACTATCCCGGATGCAACTAGAGTCACCGATTTGGGAATTCTCATTGACGAGCGACTTAAGTTTTCTGAACATTGTTCAGCGGTTGTCAAAAAATCGAATAGAATGCTTGGTCTCATTTTCAAAAAGGTCTCTTCGCGTTCTCCTAAAGTCATTCTTCCTCTTTTTCGAGGCTTAGTTCGTCCTGGACTGGAGTATGCTGTAAGGTTTTGGAGACCATACCTACAGAGGGACATAGACTTGGTTGAAGGGGTGCAGAGAAGAGCTACGCGTGTCCTTATTGGCACACAGGGCTTGAGTTATGAAGAAAGACTTCATTTTTTGAATATGTTTACATTGGATGAACGCAGGTGTCGAGGAGATATGATCGAAGTGTTCAAAATTTTCAATGGGATGGATAGGATGGACCATGAACTTTTAGTACACCGCCAATCGACTGCTTTTACAAGGGGACACCAGTATCGATTGGTGAGGGACAATGCAAGGTTATGGTGTCGCAGGGAATTTTTCTCCAATAGGGTTGTTAATAAATGGAATAGCTTACCCCCGGAGGTAGTAAATTGTAACACAATTGACACGTTTAAAAAGAAATACGATAAACATGTTGGGGTAAATCGAGAAGCTATCCATTCTTAGAATAAGACAACCATAAGTAATCTTTATGGGCATCGTATAATATTTTATCATGTGTATATATTGTTTGTAATTTGTGTTAATTGCATTTTTAATTGGGTTGCTGTATTTTTGAAACATATGACAACCATATTTTTATGGGCATCTTTTTATCAGCCACCTCGTTGGGCATTTTGCCTGTTGTGGCGTTGTATTTGTATTTGTATTTGTATGCTTCTTACGATATTACCATGGAAATTTAATTTTCTCTTTATCTCTAAAACTAGAGCCAATCTGACAAAAACCAAAATGCCAGATTCAAAATCTGCGCCCTAAAAATATCTTTGAGAACAAAATCAACGTTGAGCATTGTAGCAAATTGATAGGCATCGCTAACTTTTTATATGCCACATTATTTTTCTTTATTATTTCACCCAATGAATGATGATTCAATCATTCTTTCATGTTGATTACCAGATTTGGTTCATGTTGGAGTTAGTATAATTTTTTTCTCATGTCGAGTTATATTTATTTTTTAAAGCTGGTTATGATATCGGTATATTTTGTTCCCAGTTTTTAATTCTATCAGAAAATTTCTTTAAAAAAAATGGAATTCACTGGAAA
Organism: Pholcus phalangioides; assembly: GCF_987345545.1. Lineage (NCBI taxonomy): Eukaryota > Metazoa > Arthropoda > Arachnida > Araneae > Pholcidae > Pholcus > Pholcus phalangioides. The sequence continues at coordinate 51,867,381 of NW_028301597.1, forward strand.
TAAGAACATAGTTTTTGCGTTAATATGTAGAAAAAAAGAATTCGTTAAAAAGTAAAGTTATATTATACAGTAATACCCCGGAATTACGCGCAGGTGGGACTACCACTAAGCGCGTACGTCTGAGTACAATTTTGCACACGTACATTAAATAGTAGATAACTGGAATCAATTTTTCTAAAAACACCAGTATTTTCGAGAAAAAAATTCAATCAACATGCATGCTGGTTTTCAAACAATTCTCATTTATATTTTTAAATTGCTCCAAAATATGCACGTATGAAAGTCGTGTAGTGTTTAGTATTTGGTTCTTTTGGTGCATCGAAAGAAATGAGCTTCTTGAGTTAAAGCAATATAATTTCGTTATTAGTTTTTGTTTCTTTACTTCAAGTCAAATAAAGTGTCGAAAAGAGCTGTTGCTAGTGACCAGATGCGTTGTCAATGAATTTTAAATGACATCATTTTGAACTGAAAGCATCAAATTATGACCAAATCTTCTTCCGAAATGGAATTTATTTTTCTAAACATTTCCAAATTCGAAATTAATTTTCAAAATTTCTGAAAAATTTCAGATCTTAAACTGCTTCCCAGGTTTCTACTTTGAGCATCTTAAAAATCAGCGTAGCTTGGCTACGTGGGGTTTTCTGATTGAATGGACAAGACAAGGACAAAATAGATATGTCTTACTTAAGTATAACGTCGTAATTATAGAACATGATTTTTGCATATCAGTTATAATTCCACAACGCTTACGAAATGCGCCGAGTTCAACCTGGCATTTTTCTCAGAAAATCGTGTAAATCGGGGTAGCGTGTGTCGGGGTATGAATTTAGCGTGTGTTACATTAAGTTGTATTTTTGTTTTCCTATCACTTATGCGTACGAAATTCTCCATTCTGTCTATTTTTCTGTTGAAATGATCAATTATTATGTCACTCAAGAGTCAAAATCCATGAATCATCGACAGGTTAAATTTGAGTTTTTCCTCCCTTTCTGCATGAATCTCTGGGGTTATCGGTATTCAAGTATTTGGTATTTAACCTTTTTAACTAAATGCCTAACTGTAAATGAGTATATTTTAATCATTTTTTCCAAGCTTTTCGTCATTATTGGGTTAGTAAATATTATGATAATCATTACGGACCTCCTTGGTGTGGAATCTTCGCTAGATAACTCTCTCATTCTCATATGAGATGTGCCACCTGTATGGAAAAAGTTTGTTTCCTTCTTATAGCTTAGGTTGTGAAATTCAGGTGCAATTCCATGACTTTTTGCAGCGTTTCCTTGGTGAATGTGCGGGATTAAATTCTGGATAAGGTTGCATGCTCCTCCTCCTTTTTGACAAATGTGTTTCTGCCGGACGTGGAAGCCTGTCAGCAACTCGCATCATCATTATTCGAACAATTTCGTAATGGATCGCTGTCGACGTTTAACCCGTGAACCACTAATAAATTTCGAACAAGGCTTTTCCTCTCTCTCTCTCTCTCTCCACGATGGGATGGGATGGATGTTTCTGCTGCTGCACGGTAGCAGCCGCCCTGGAAGATGAATCGGGAAGTTGTTCGGATTCCATGTGCCCTTAGTAGTTTGTATTAGAGAGGAGCTAGGTGAATCTTCCTACACGAAGTCTAGAACGCGAGATGGAGAATGCGAGGGAATTATTCGCAGGGGGAGACCGAATTCCTACGTGTGGAGATGGCTCTTTCTGGGCTTTTGTTTCCCAAATCCAAAAAGTATGAACAAGAGCTTCTCTCTTTCTTTCTGGTGTTCACATTGTATGAAGGAAGTGTCTTGTTCTCTTTTATTTTTATTTTTTCTCCGAGCCCGTCATTTTTCCCCCATCTCCTGAAGGAACAGGCAAAGATTCAAAATAGATTCTTTGAGTTGGATGAGAGACAGGAATAGCTATAGCTCTCTTTCGTTTTTCGTGCTTTCTATGTTGCGCACTTAGACATCGTTGTTGAACGGTGAGGAAAAGAAAAGAAATAGGGAAAAAAATACTGACGAAATGAGTTGTGCGAAAAGCATTAACCGTTAATAACCTTCATGGGGATTTAAAGGGAAGAAGAGAGAATGGCTGATTCAAATCTAAATATTTAGAGCCCCAAATCTCTGTGGCGCATCTTAATATCTCTATATGAAGTTGGGAAATGGCTTCTTCAAAGTCTAGTGACTTCATTTCCGTAACTGGTTTCATTTCCCTTTGATCTTTTGCTATCGCGTGTCGATATCTCTGTTTCGCTAAGTAAGAGTTCGTGAATTTTTTTAAATCGTTGAACTGATTAAATAAGATGTGTTTTAATGCTGGTATTCGTAGGCCATTTTCCAGCGAATTCATACGAATACAGTCTCTTGAAGGTGTACTACAAGTCTGTCCACAATACTTAGATATAGCTAATTGAAACGAATAATAAATTTATATATTTTTTAAACATAAACATGTCAGCCACGAAGCCTTGGTTTCGGACGGTCTGTCAAACATAAAGAACAAGTATTCATAGATTTCAAAGTGATTTCCAAACAAAAATGAGAATTTCATTACATAATGAAAATATTGCGCTATTCTTCACAGCACCTTAAATTTTATGTTGCCATAGTATTAGTTTTCGAGGCCAAATATTAAATTGGTTTGAGTTTTATTCAGTCAGAAGGTCATGTGATACTCTTACGAAAAGATGACTTCATTCGTGGCCAATATAATTGACTATTGATAAAATGTAAGCTGAAATTTCGAAGAGAAATAGGACGTTACTTCGCTCAGAAAAATTCCTAGTGCAATACCTAAGAACTTCAGCTTTTAGGATAGCGCTTTATCTAGAATCTCATTAGTAAACATGAAAGGGATAATCAGAATTTTTCTTTTTCAGCGCGTTGTTCAAACATGTTCTGGGTAACTCACGGAGGATAGCTGAAGAGCGTTTAGACCGTTCTTGCTTATCAGCTGCACAAGAAGCTTTATATAGTGTATACGTATAAATATTATCTGCCGTTCTGAATGCGCTTGTGCTGCTTGTCGATGCTTGTCGTGTGAGCTGGAATCCAGAATGTTCTTTTCTTCTTGTAAACGCTCGTTTTCTCCGAGACATTGTAGAAAATAAAATGATAAAGAAGAAAAAAAACAGTGGGAAAATCTTTAAACTTGCAACTCGTGTCACCGTGGCTATCAGCGAAGCCATTTGAGTCACGTCGTTTAGAGGATAGCAGCACTGCCTCCAAAGGTTAAAAGGCTCGCATATAAAAAGACAGCCAGAGATTTCGCTTTTTGAATCAGTCATTCTAAGCGGCATCAAGAATCTTTCTAAAGCGATAGTGGCTTCCAAATGCATTGTGTGTAAGTGGTATAGTAGTTGTATAGGAGTTTTTTCTCTTCCGCCTACAGTTCGAAGATTAGGATTCTTTTTTCTCTTATGTTGTGCTGTCATATAGGTAATTCCGCTCTTTCTTATCAGTCGGCGAAGAGCCGTTTTCGTCGAGTTTAAATTCACTTCGTTTTTCCTCTTGGGTGTTCTTGTTGATTTCTGCGAGTGGAAATTCCTGTTTTCTGTTTTTCACCATGAACATTGCTCCCTGCGATGCGATATTATGTTTTCTGATTTTTCTCCGTTATTTGATTCTGCTATTGGAAGTGTTTGGATTCTCTTCTCCTGCTCCAATAATTGGAAATCTCTTCAAATTTTTTTTTTTAATTTTGAACAAAAGCTGAAAAAATCGAAGATAACTTCACTAACGGAGACATCGTTCAAGAGTTAATAAGAGCTTTGATATAATCAAAAATCATCTTGAAAGTGGCTCAATTTTATTAAAGCAAAAGCGTTTTTTTTGGCCTTGGTTTTTGGAAAATAATTTTCCGATTATACGGAAGGCTTCAAGAATTATGAACTTGATGTTACAAATGTCTGTCGTCAAAGGTATTCGCATTATATTCTATATTAGGGAATGGTAACTCGGTTCAGTTTCGGTTTTCTTTTTTGCTTCACGTTGGCTGAACCATCTGATTGTGAGCCGATATAGTACACGTGCTATGTTGTTACAAAGTGTTCAATGGCGGTAAGTGAATGGGGATTTCTTGAATTTTTATTGGATTGTTGAACTCACTTTAATCATCTTTTACAGTATTTTGCCCTTATTACAATCTTGATTTGATCGTATCAGTTCTCGTATGAAAACGTAACGTCCAAGTTGATAGTGCGTCTCTCGTTCCAGTAGAAGAAAATAAAATCGAGCCTAAAAAGGATAACGGTGTGAATGTGTACTCGCGTATACTGTATAAAATCTACTTACAACACACTCGTAGAAGGGATAGGAGTGCGTGTGGATTGCGAACAAATCTGTATTGATTCCCAATGTTCGAATTACATTGGAAAAGAGAGGCGTTTAATAGACTATTTCACTATCATCAAGAGGGGATATGAGATCGTGTTTAAAGTCCTTGTCTTCCTTCCTTAACTTCGCCCTCGAATCTTTCCTTCATTTTCGGGGATTTTTCCGTGATCGTTTATTGAAGTTTTCGGGAAGAAAATTAACACATTTTCCTCCTGCTCCTCTCTCATCCCGACGTCCCATCCTTCCTTCCTGAAACGACGTACGTACACTTTACCTTGTCTTCTCTCCTTGAGAGCGTCTCTTCTCTCGGAGAAGGAGAAGTCGTAACAATCGTTTGAGATCTTTTAGTGTGTGTGTGTGTATATGCGCATCCTCTTGCCTATCAATTCAGAGAGTCTTTAAACGCGCCTCATCAGTTTCTTGGGAGAAGGAGATTCATTAAAAAGGAAAATGGTTGAATGGATGGAGAGAGAAAGAGAGAGGCTGTGTGATGCTACTCGCCATTAATGATGGCTCCGAGGTAAAAGGGTGTTTAAATTAGCAATCTTTATCTCTGCCCCTCCGTCTTTCTTCTCTTGCCTTCCGATTGAGTCCGTCGCTACCTCCTCTGTGAGTCCTGTATACGCCGCACTGCTGCTGCCACTCTGACCTCCTCTCGCGCTACTTCGTGCGCGCGCACGCTCTCTCATCGCTTTTAGGATGCAAAGAGAGTTCGAGAAGTAAAAAAAATTTTTTTTTTTTCTTCTTTTACTAACTTCACTAACTCATCAGTTAAAAAAATGTTTTTTTTTCTATTTTCTATGCTTGCTTAGCTCTGTTAGGCGCTAGAATTAATTAAAACGTACGTCATACGTTAACGCTTTTAATTCACAGTAGCCTATATATTTATAAAGCTGTCCCTTCATCCGCCCTCACCCAACTGAAAACATCTTTCGCAATTTTTTTTTACTTTTATTTTCTTTCTTTCACATTATGATCTGCCATATGAAAGGCAATGGGGAGGGGGGGGGGGAGCAAGTGTGAGCTGCTAAACTAGTGTTTCATTATTTCTTTTTTATTATTATTACATTTTTAAAAAAAAAGTCTCGTTAGTTTTTTGATCTCAGTTTTTTTTTTTTTTAATTCGATGAATATATATATATTATTATTTTTTAAATTTTTTTGTCGTGTGTAGTTTTGTTCCATGCTAGCGCCTCGGGGTAATATTTCAAATCCGGTGTGGGGGGGGGTTCCTTAATTTATTGGTAGGACTTTATCGCGGTGTTTATAATTTATCGCCTGCCATAATGGGGGATAAAACCGCACATTTTTCATTAAATTAAGCCGAAGAAGAAGAAGCTCCCGGGATGAAACAATGAACGCCAAATGACCGAGAGCAGTTTTTTGAGGAGAGGAGAAAAAAAAAATGTATGTGTATATATATCGAGGCTCAAAAGAGAATTAAAAATTGAAAAATAAAATAGAAAAGATCTGAAAAGTTTGGTTACGGGGGAAAAAAAGACTGCGGAGGAAATTAGAATAAAAACTGCTGGATAGTTAAGTAGTTTTCATTGTTCTTTTACAGCTCGGGCAATAAATTACAGCCGGTCTTTTATTGTTTAATGAAATTTATAAATTTTCTGTTGACCTCCGCTGCCATTGTCTTGAATTGTGTGTGTGCGCTCGCCCCCACCGCTAGCTGCTGCGACTACGCTACTGTCTGCTACTAACGCGAAGTTTAGACAGAGGTTTTTGTGAACAGAAAAGGGCTTCTAATTACCGCATTAAGGGAAATTCTTCTGCCCTTCCCCGAAATGTGTGTATGAGGATTAAAAGACTTTTTGGTCGAGACTATGGTATAGTCGCGTTTCTCTCTTCCCACGTGTTTTGTTCTTCTGGCTTTGTTATAGGCTGTTTGTTTCTGTCCGACGTTGTCTTTTTTTTGGGGTATATATAATTGTCTTTTTCCATGGCAGAAATTGTTCCGATTCCTTTGTCTATTCATTTCTCCCGCTTTATTCTCCCCTTTCTTTTTATTCTGATCAATTTCATTTATATGTTTTGGAAAGGAGTCTTATTTGTGTTCAAAGTTTATATATTTTATTTCGGTGCCTTGATGCACTTAGCGTGTGACGAATTGTATGGTTGTGACCTGATTTGCGTTTGAATCTTGCGTTACGATTTCTGTTGCGGGCTTGGCCAATCTTTCTGATGTGCTTCACTCGGTCTTATATTGAGTGGTCACTTGCGGCTAATGCTTCGAAATGCAAAAAGGATTCATTCCAAGGAAATGACATCACCGTGTTATTTATTCTAAAGTGCATTTTTCACTTTTTTTTGTTTGTTTTTTTATTTACAAATAGCATATCGTAATTGGTAATGATAGAAACTTGTGATTTCCCCCCCCCCCCCATTTTCGACAAATAAATGAGCAGTTCTTGAAGGGAACATTTGAAAACTTAAACATATGTAATAGTTAAGGCTGAAAAATACTACACTGACGTAACGTCATGTCACGTCATAATCACATCACGTCAGTGTAGCTTTTACTCCGATCCTATTTAGTGTATGAAATGTGTGTTACGGATGGTAATATTGTTTGTAAAATATATAAAATAAACATAACATAATAAATATAACATGCATATTTGTTATAGTCATCTTTTTCTCGGCCACCTCGTTGGGCATTTTGCCTGTTGTGGCGTTGTATTTGTATTGCATGAGCTCACTATAAATTTTGACTGGAAACGTTCATCTGAAAGAAATTCTGCTCGTCGCATTATCATTCAGAATTAAAATGATAACGAATGTGATAATCAGAAAAGAAATATGCAAGTACCTTATATGTGATAGTGAATAAATATATAAATTTGTAAAATGTCGATACCGTGATTATTACCAGAAAAATGTTGTTGGGAGACTATCTGCCACTCTCAAGAGCCGTAACAAGAGCCGTGGTTTTTTCGCGTCATTTTTAATAGAGAAATGGATTTTCAATGTACGGGTGTTGCATGCGGCAATAAAATACTCAACAACATTTAAGTGGACGATGTGGAGGTCCTAAAGTAAGGGGTCTTCAACGTTTTACGCTCAAGGACCACAAAAAATTTGTCGCTTTCCGCGGGCCACTCATTAAATGCGTGGGGAGTGCCCCTCAAAGACGATCACAAACTAAATATGTTTCAAAATATTTTTAAAGATTTAAACATTAAATTCAATTAATTTTAACAAATATTAATTTTGAATTATTTAAAAGAAACATTTCAAATTATAGTGTCAAAAAAGCCTTTTTGCTATATTAATGCATTTCTGTTACTTGATAATGCTTTTGAAAGTTGGTAAATCTGAAAGGAAGGAGAAGTCACCTGTAACTCACCTAATTTGCTTCTATGATCACGTGACTAAGGCTTTGGGTAAGGGCAAAACTGTAGATGTTGTTTACCTTAATTTCCAGAAGGCACTCGATCGGGTCCAACATGGTAAACTCTTGAAGCGTTTACACGTTGAGAGATAGGTCACAACGGGTTATGGTGAACGGGGAATTCTCTGGTTGCACAGGCGTCACAAGTGCAGTTCCTCAGGGAAGTGTCCTTGGCCATAGTCCACTAAACAATTGAATGTCTAGTCGGCCGTGCCTCGGCCCCATACTTTTTTCCCTTTTTATCGATAAACTCGATCAGGGTATCGATGGGATTGCTAGCGAATTCGCAGATGATGTGAAGCTATTGGGGATAATCGGGAATCAAAACGATAGGGAGTTGCTCCAGACCAACTTGAACAGGATTGCAGCATGGGTAAATGAATGGAGCATGACGTTTAGCGTTGATAAGTGCATGGTCGCTCATTTTGGTTCGAATAACCCACGGTTCTCTTACGAGTTGAATGGTGTCACTATCCCGGATGCAACTAGGGTCACCGATTTGGGAATTCTCATTGACGAGCGGCTTAGGTTTTCTGAACATTGTTCAGCGGTGGTCAAAAAAGCGAATAGAATGCTCGGTCTCATTTTAAAAAAGGTCTCTTCGCGTTCTCCTAAAGTCATTCTTCCGCTTTTTCGAGGATTAGTTCGTCCTGGACTGGAGTATGCTGTAAGGTTTTGGAGACCATACCTACAGAGGGACATAGACTTGGTTGAAGGGGTGCAGAGAAGAGCTATGCGTGTCCTTATTGGCACACGGGGCTTGAGTTAAGAAGAGAGACTTCATGTTTTGAATATGTTTACATTGGATGAACGCAGGTGTCGAGGAGATATGATCGAAATGTTCAAAATTTTCAATGGGATGGATAGCATGGACCATGAACTTTTAGTACACCGCCAATCGACTGCTTTTACAAGGGGACACCAGTATCGATTGGTGAGGGACAATGCAAGGTTATGGTGTCGCAGGGAATTTTTCTCCAATAGGGTTGTTAATAAATGGAATAGCCTACCCCCGGAGGTAGTAAATTGTAACACAATTGACACGTTGAAAAAGAAATACGATAAACATCGGGTAAATCGAGAAGCTATCCATTCTTAGCATAAGGCAACCATAAGTATTCTTTATGGGCATTGTATAATATTTTATCATGTGTATATATTGTTTACAATTTTTGTTAATTGCATTTTTAACTGGGTTGCTATATTTTTGAAATATATGACATCCATATTTTTATGGGCATCTTTTTATCAGCCACCTCGTTGGGCATTTTGCCTGTTGTGGCGTTGTATTTGTATTTATCGCATAATATTTCCAGTCAGGTGATAGCTTGTTGCATAATAATGCAAAACATTCTGCTTTGGGATCTTTTAGTTTCTTTAATGGTCAGTTACTCTTGTTTTTGTGTTATTTTATCTTACTCTCGGTAGAAAATCAAGGCGAACACAGTGGCGCAAAACATAACACTGCTTAATTTTTCTTCATAGAAACGAAGCTAACGTTCGAGGCGTATTGAATTCGCGTAGAAAAAACTTCACTGCTGTAGAAGTTGCTGTTGAAATCTCACAACTATGTACAAATTTGTGGTCAACTATTCATAATTTAACAGAATAAAATACGGAAAATAATTTATCACATGGATACTCTGTTTTTTCTCGCCCCGTTGGTATTTTGTTGCTAAAAACTTGGAATCGCTTCACTCTGTGTAGGAGTTTACCTTATCACACTTTTTTTTTTTTGTCTTACACAAAAATCACCGACAGTGGCAACTTCATTAACACACGCTAGAGTCGGGTTGGTGCATCTATGTTATTAGATGTCATGATACCAATGTTATTAGATGACGGGAAAAAAAAACTTGCGAGGTGTTCAAAAATTGGTTGAAGGTGATTTCGAGCAAAAAAAAGAAAAGAAAAAAGAAAAAAAAAATCGTTATAGTGTTTTCTAAATCGTTTTAAAAAAATATTGTTACACAGGGAGGGATTTATCCTAGAGATGCTATCGTTATATCGGTATGTTTTAACATTAGATTAGAGGCAAATCAAATAAGATTTTAAAAAATAAAGGTTGTTGTGGAAAGATTTCGTTGTATTTGATACTCTCTCTTCATACTTTTATGTAATGCAAATAGAGTGAAACTCCAATGTAACGATATTCAAAAGGATCAGAGAAACGCATCGTTATAAAGGATTTATATCGTTATTGATGGAATATATATGTTAACACTATGAAAAGTGCATTGGGGCCAGAGATTTATATCGTTATATAGTATTTTCACTGTAATTTTTAGTATATTCTCTATATGCAGTGCACTCTCGCTGATTCTGCACATATCAGACCATAATGTGTTGGATTACTGGAAGGTAGTTGAAGAAAGCCGATCTATGTTATAAATAGTATATAAGTCAGTGGACAGACACACAGTGATGTTTTCTTATTGTTCACTTGTTGGAAGCCTTTATAAAAACGCAGGATTATGGAGCATCAACTGTAATATGACGCGTCTAAGATAGATGACGTGGTAATATTATAACGAGCCAATTTTCTGAGGGATTCCAAATGAATTGTGTTTCTGCTGGAAAGTGTATGTGTATTAGTGCGGCCCTACATATATTTATAACATCGTAGTTATGCGTTTTGAGAAGTGTTGCCATTATCCTTCATATTGCAAATAGATGTCTGAATTTTCGTGTTTATATATATATATCATGTTGATGATCTACCTGCTCTCTATGAAGATACACTTTTAAATTGGTGACTGACCACTCTGTGCCACCTGACCACGCACACGCCGGTCTGCTTCTTTACACTGCAATTTATCATTGGAGTGATATTCTGAGGAGAAACCCCATTTGATTTGTCTTCCGTGGATGGTTGTGGCATCTATATTTGAGTACATATTATGATGATTTGGATGCGCATAGTATTTTATGGGACGATGCCTTTTCGCGATCAACTGGCACCCAGTGAAGAAGAATCAAAGTAAAAGCAGAAGCAAGCGCTTGTTTTCTTTGGTGGTGCCCGCCGGTTTGTGTCTTGTCTTCTCTCTTTTTCCGAGCGTTGATGGACGAGACTACAGGTTTGGGAATTCATGCGTGATGATGATGATGGTTGTTACTTCTATCCTCCTTTTCGTACTTCATTTCTACAAGCTGCAGCTCCATTCTGGTATTGGAACCTTAAAAGCTATTTCCTGTCCTTTTCCCGTGCTTTTTTGGAAAAACATTTTTTTCCCCTCTTTCTCTCTCCTTTCCACAAACTCCCGCTGTCCCGTGCTTTTCGGAAGATTCGCTTTTGCACTTTTCTCCTAGAATGGGAACAAAAAAAAGAGAGAAATAAATAAGAACTTTTGAAAACAGGAGCTTCGACGCTGGTTTTAGCTTGGGCCTCGCATTAAGGTGTTGTTGTTACCTTTTTGGAAAGAGTCTCCTTCTCCTCGTATAGTCTCCCGAGAGACCAGTTTATTCATTGAACCGAACGACGATGTATCTTCATTTTTCGGGAGACTTTTCAGAGATGTTGTCATGTTATGGATTGCATTTGGACATACTCTAACCAGTGTTATTCTTCTCTCCTCTCTATTTCTCCCTTCCACATCTCCTTTTGTTTTCCTATTTCTCCTCATCTCTCGTGGAATTTCCAATGAAATGATGTTTTATACATCATAAGCTTCCCCTTGCTTCTCCCTACCATCAATTTTTATGCTGTCTGGCTCTGTGTTTTCTGTCGGACTGAATATCGGACGAAAGTGGATTCATGTTATCGGAATTTGAAAGGAAGGAAAAAGAATGAAACAACAAAAGAACTCATACTCGGGGGAAATTCTATAAATTATGAAAGTATCAGGAAACAGCGAAATATGTGCCGTTGAAGCGTCGTTATCCCTTGAGTCGGTGCATTTCTTTTTGTATCACGTGATGTGTGGTAGTGTAAGAAATCACATGCGTGGAATTTCGATAGAACCGAGATATCACATTATTTATACATTTTGGGTATTATTATCCAAGATTATTTAAGGCTTATTGCTGAAACACCATTCACAATTGGCTTCATTTAAAAACAGTTACAGGTAAATTGTTAGCAGTTGCTGAGAAAAATTTATGGAGGGAAAGTTTCATTTTTACCGATTGTTATATTTAAATTCGTGACCCATATTTTGGATTTTATGATTTATTACCAAAAGCAGTTCGCCAATGTTTATTGCTTTTTTATTCCCTCAACGTACATATACTTCACATGCGCAGATAAAAAAAACCCCGGTAATTGTGCACTGATCGCATTCCGAAAGCACGTGCGTGAGAAGTTTTTTTATGTAGAGTTTGTAAACACAAACCACGTGTAGGGAACAAATGCAACCTGCAAAGTGAGCCTATAAGTAGTGGATCATAGTTCATTATAATAGCTATTGAGGGGTGGGGTCCTTTTCAAGTGGTGCCCCCCCCCCTCCCTTTTAAGAGGCATGGGAAGGAGTTGGAGGAGGGATATATATACACACGTATGTACACATGTTTCGGAGCGAGGCAGTTGTCGACCCAGAGAGACTATCATTTATTCTGCGAGAAAGAGAGAGAGAGAGAGAGGTAAAGCCCATCCTCCTTAAACCCGCCTTTTCCACTCGCTGTGATGGATGACACTTTAATCTCACTTTTATGGAGCCTCAGACGAGGAAGAGACGAGAACTGATGGTAACCGTTCCTTTTCGTGTTGCTGCTGCTGCCTCCGTTTACCACTGAGAAAGATTCATATATGAACCAACCAAGTGTCATAAAGACAGAGATAGATTTTTAGAATGATTAATAATTATCGCTTACCATTTTCGTGTTAGTTTTTTTTTCTATTCGTTTGCATCCCCCCCCCCCCGAGTCCACTTATTTATTCATTTACATAGGCGCCCATGCTTCCGATTTACCCGAAAGCCCTTGATTTTTCAGTCTTACTAAAATCTTCCGGTCGGGAACCAGATTCTTATATAAATATTCAAATATTTATAGAAAAATCTAAAAAAATCCTAAAATTGTTTCTTTGCATAATATAAAATACCAAAAGAAAATCCTTTTGGCTTTGTAATCCTAGGTTGATCAAATACCCGCGACAGAAATACGTTAAATCGCCTATCATCGCCAGAAATGATGAAAATGCCAACAAATCCACCAATTCAAGGTCAATATTACAACTGACAATGTTAGTAAAGACCTCTTTCTACTTTTAAAATTCATTTTAATCTTTAATTCTTTTGTTCTTTCTTTTGTTGGTTGGCAGCCATTACCATTTTCTTTTCGCGTACCCCGTAACGGCCTCTCGTGCCCCCCATCCCGGGTTGGGAACCGCTGACTTAAATCATCGTAAAAACGTCAATCGCGGTAAATGAAGTGCTACTGCAAATAACAGGGGATTAAAATTAATTCTACGAAAAAAAAAAGTTTAACCCGTTATCTACTGATGGTACTTCAAATTGCCACCAACATTTTAATCACCTTAACATCTCTACGTGTATCGTTTAGTGCTGGTATTTAGAACTATGAAGTCTGTGTAACTAAATAATTTCTGGTTACCAGATGACAGCACGACTGTGGGTCGACAAGTTTTTTTAAACAAATTAATAAAATTCAGTTACATGTATCGCCCCTGTGAATGTCTTTACTGCTTTACACAAAAATGCAATGCAGTAAAACGCGCTTTTACAAAATGTTCCCTAATAAATGTATAAGGCAAATTACAGTCGAATTCCATTTCAGCGAACACTTTTCTAATCCCTCCAGATAAGTTTATATAGGAACAATGCAAAAAAATGGAATTCCTTTATAACGAAATTTCGTTGTAACGAAGTGAATTCTGTGGTGTCTTGGAGTTCGTTATAACGGGATTCGACTGTATTATCTTTGTGGTAAAATAAATGAATATTCATTATGTGTTTCAACGGTACTGACAAAACTTTAATTAAACAGGTTAATTAAATCGTTGTGTATTTGATATATATTTTTTTTGTTTTTTCCGTAATGTGGGAGATAAAGGGTTAAAATGACTAATATGTGAGAAAGATAATCATATCCATAGTCGAATTAGCATAACATAATTTATAAGTTGACAAAATAATTTTAGGGTGCACTTGACAGTTGGAAGACCAAAAAGTCTATTTTTTCCCCTTTATAAAGTAGTGCAGTTGTGATTCTCTGAACTTTTTGCACACAAAATGTTTCAATTTTGTGTGTACAAGCTATAGAAGTTGAGATATGACGAAGAATATTTCATAGGCATTCTGAGAGTCCCCCAGTTTAAAAGGACTGAAAAAACAAAAGACTCAATCTATTTCATAAACCAGGGCCGTAACTGGGGCGGGGGGGGGGGTAATTTTAGGCGGGAATAAAGAACCCTGTTACATAATCATCGAATTTGATTATATGATTATCGAATCATTTATAATGAATAATTAACAGCCCAACTGGTAGCTTTTTTCCACTTGCTATGTCTCTAGTGCAGGAAAAGTCACAAGATTCTGACTTGCAAAATGACAAAAAGGTTATAAAAAAATGACATCTTAAACAAATATTTGCATTTTTTAACATTGAGTGGATGCCTTATTTTTGTAGAGCCGTTTGAAGAAAAAATAATTTTTCTAAGAATTTGCTTCTTGATCTTCAAATGTGCATTTTTCTCAAAATGCAAATTTTTGTGATTTCTCAGATCTGGTTCAATCAATCCTTATGAAATTTTGCATACTTATTAACTTAGTGTAAGGCTGTAGAATGTACCTCAATCTTGAAAATTGAATGAAAATTTCAGATTTAGAAGTAAAAATAAGTGCAAAATTTTCAAAATAAGTGCAAAAATTTAAAATTTTGAATTTAAATTCAAATAAACGTTTATCATGCAAAACAAGAATTAGAATGTAACTCACCCTATCATACACGCAAGACACCTGTTTTTTTCAAGAGGCAAAATTTGACAAAAATTTCTTTTCTTCAAACATCAAATGTACAGATCTGAGGTATTTCAAAAGATTCATATTGAAGGATAAGATTAGCTACAATGCATATGATTTATTTATTTATTTATACAATATTGATTGGCCGAGGCCTATACAAGAGGATGCGGAATTATATATGGCAAAAGTGTCGATTGATGGTACGAGAAAATCGTAGTGCAATCTACAATATTTGATGGTAGGTTGTTCCAGTCGATAATAGTTCTTGGAAAAAAGCTAAATTTGTGACAATCTGAAGAGGCAAAGATGGGCTGTAATTTTTTAGAATGATTGAGTCTAACAGAGAAATGTGAAGGTTGGATTAGAATATTGGATGTGTCAATATTAAAAATCCCCATGGAGGAGTTTGTAAAGAAAAGTTAAATGAGAGATAAGTCGAAGACAGGAGAGCGGTTGGATATTGAGTTGTCGCTTGAGTTCCGTTATGGAGACAGATGAGGAGCAACAGTTAAAAATGAAACGAGTGGACTTATTTTGGATAGATTCTAATTTGTCCGTATGGTTTGGTTGGGGGGGGGGGGCTCAGGCTTCACAGGCATAGGAGAGGGCAGGGAGAATATATGTTTGGTAGCACAAGTGACGAATATGACGAGTGGAGTATTTTAGGTTAAGGCGAAGGAAAAACAGTTTAAAACATGATGAATTTCGTCACAAAAAATATCGACCAACTTTTAACTGATGTACAAAATAATGCATAGATTTGTCTTTTGCAGGGAAGTAAGTCCCTTAACCATTGATTTCAGTGAAGAAAAATTCACGAAGAGAGCTTCGCGTCGAAAATGTGAGACATTTTTATTTAAAACATTTGCGATGGACAAAATTGTGGGAAATAACGGGAATGACCACTCCCTATGCAATCCTCAATTTTCCCTTTTCCTTGTATGAGGTTTTCTTCGACCAACGCGAAATGCGTTTGTCACTTGGCAAACTACAGATTTTTGAAGTGTGGGAAGGGGCTTATGTGTTAGTTTTTATGATTAACATATTCGGGTGCCCTACCGCACCTCAATCAACTTTTGTTTTGTTGTTTACACATTTGTAGATATCATCAGTTTTATGCCCCGCATGTATTTCGTGTCCGATATTTCTGATATCGTAGAGTATACGCGTTCTACAAATAAGTTCTCTGTAATTCTTCTAAACCGTGACTCTCATACAAAAGTGTCTCAAAGGTTTCACATCAATCGCACTGATGGACTTAATCATGATATAGTTTTTAAACGTATATGACATAAATAATAATAAATTAGGTGCCGCAATTATTGCAATGTACGACTAAACCACACGTGCACGTCGTCCACATTCCTCTGCGGAATTTCTAACGAATTGGTACGTGTTGTGAACTTAACGTGAAGTTTGCGACTGTAATGCTGCCGTCTGCCATCAAATTTTCTGAGTGAAGTGCAGTGATGAATAATTGTACCGTTGTAGGCCTGTTGCTCTCTGTGGTGAGATTTTTTTTAAGGGGAGATCAGCTTGCATTTGCTCCTCCAAGTTGGGAACCACACAAAAAACTAACTTTAGCCGACCATCACTGTGGCGACGGTGGACTTCGAATATTGCATGCGCACTATAAAACGGATTAATTTTCACAACGAAACACGTCAGCAATGTTTGGTCTTTGTCTCGGAGCTATTTAAAAAAAAAAAAAGGTTCGCTGCTGAAGTCAGGGGGATCAGAAAACGAATCGGTCGAAACCATGGTCGTTATTCAATTCCTGTTCAACTTTCATCGCTCAAGTCAAGACTATTTTCTTTATCTTCAGGATTCGCAAAAAGATGGAAAGCCTTCAGTCATTGAGTTGATCATACAGTATTACGTTATTATACAGATATCAGAATTGTTAGGGAACGTCGCGCGGCTAACGCCTACCTTCCTCTTTACAAACGTGGAAAAATATTAACAACCCGAGTGTAATTACGCCGCTGTTTGTGATAATTATATTCAAGTTCATACGCACATCACGTATCGATAAGCGCTTAAGGACACCTTCATCACGAATCATTTTCGTAACACAATATGAAAGTCTTTCTCTCCGCATGTGTCCGACTGATCGTGTGTGCGTATATATATTATCTATATGTTTGTATCCTTAATCGGAGATCGCGACTTTTCTCCAGTAATCTCTCTCTCTCCCCTCTTGATGACAATTAGCGCCTCCCCCACCCCTCTCCCCCCGATCTCTTATTATAATGCTTGATTTCCGTCCGCTTTACCCGGTCATGTGCACGCACACTCATGCGTACGTACTCATCCCAGGCCATTACCTCATTTCAGAATAAAGAATAATGGTCCCGTCGCAAAGACGAGTTTTAAACCTATAAGAGGAGAAACGGAGGGAATGGGAAAGGTTTGAAACTAACGCTTAAGAATTGATGATTACTTTGTCTAACCCTTTTGCCATTAGCAGGCCGTAAGGTCTAAACTACTCTTTCGTTACTGAAGCGGGGCGGTATGACTGGCCCTGCTGCGCGTGTCTTCTCTTTCTCTGAGAGTGGCCTCATTAGGCTTCAGCTCCATTAATGACGTTTTGGCGCGAACGCCGACTAAGACATTAATGAGGCTCATGTCTACCGGTGGATCGCTGAAAGTTATTCTTCATTAGCCTCTTCGGTACTCTTCCCTTTACTTGTCCCCCCCCCCCCCCTCCGTACTATTGCACTTGGTGGCTGGTGTCGTTTACGTTTTAAAACCTCGAACTGTGGATGCTCTGCTAAATGGGCATCCTATGAGTGTCTTCACCCACCAACCCCGTATCGAAACCAGCGTGTTCCACTAGAAACAATGCAATGAGAAGCTGATATCTGCTTTAAACATCGTTGAAAGAAAAATGTTAGACAATCTATCTTAAGTTGTTCGCACTACGTATGGAAGTATATTGCTTTATAATTCCTTAATGGTATGAATTAGTTGACCGAAACGAGGGCGACGTTTTTGACCATCATTCTAGTGAATCCTATGTCCGTTAGAGAGTTTCAGAAGCCTACGCAGCATGACGATAGAAATCTCTAATAAAATTTTATTTTAGATCGATGTCTGATTTGCTCAATGAGAGATTAATCATTTCGGACTATATTACGTTTACATATGTATAGATATAGTGGCAAAAATATTTGACCACAGCTTTATTCACACAACATATTTATACAATGAAAATACAGAAGAAATTATCATTACACAGCATTTATTGATGTGGGTAAAACATTTTAACGCTATGGGAGCTGTTTAAGGGACCAGAGTAATATTTTTATATACTTGATTATCATTGTACAGGGTATTGTTACACTGTGTAAGAATTTCACACATTGTATATATATATATATGTATGTATATGAGATTTTTAAGATGCTCCGTGCGAGGCTACCAAACATTCACGTTGATGGAAATATCATGAACAACAGATACTAGGGATGTAGAAGTTACTTTTAACATAATTACACAAGAGCATTTAGAATTATCCCCCCGAGAATTGTACGATATCCAGATTTCTCGCATTGGCAACGTGACCATGCTTAGCTTATACTATTATCTGAAAATGTAACATACTTGCTAATATTGTTTTATGTTTATATCACGTATGTTATCTTTTATAGGTAAGAGTTTTTTTACTGGTTTTGCACTCACAATGAAATTTCATACCATAGGTAAGCTTTGAAAAATTCAACTCTATTCTTTTAAACTGCTTTCCCGTGTACCAGGAATTTCTTTCAACTTTTCCCCCCATACTGTTATTATCCTTTATATATACGTCTATGTGTAGGCGTGCACACACAACGACCTATATGTGTACGATGACGCTATAGTATCGACTTGAACGTTTGAGGTGGTTTCTCTCCCCCCCCCCCCCCCCACGTGAAATATTTATTAATAGAGGACGACACACTCTTTGCCTCGTTGTGTCCCACACCTTGTTAAACTAGGATCGGAAGAAGAGAGCATTTCTCGCCTCTCTCTCTCTCTCTCTCTCTGCGCTTTTCTAATATTTAGGATCCAGTTTAGATAGAGTTGATACTTTAGCCAAAAGTTTTTCCTCTTGGTCTCCCCCCCCCTCTCTCTCTCTCTCATGCACCGTCTCCGTTACATTACTTATTGACGAGAAGTAGAAGAAAGAACACAATCTTTATTTTTCGGCATCCTTCTATTTATTTATTTATTCATCTCCTGTTGTGTGTGTACATATATCCTCTTTTTATTATTATTTCATTTTACAGTGTACTTGTCCTTATAGTAGTTCCTATTTTTGTTTTAAAGGTATTCTTTTCCCACTTATAATTTATTCTTTCTTTCATTTGTGTGTATGGTACAATTTGTGTGATGGGAAAGTGAATTTATGTATATAGGAAGTGCGGGGGGGGGGGGGAGGGGATTATGGAATGTAGTAGTAATAATATGGAATTCCCTATTTTCTCCCCTTACAGGTGTTATTACCATCAAGTGGCACAGTGATAGAATACTTCAAAATGCCCCCCCCCCCCCAATTCATAATTGTCTACAGCAGTGGTTCTCAACCTTTTTTGTCCATGGCCCCCTTTCAACGATTTCTCATCTCTGTGGCCCCCCTTGTGTCACATTTCAAAGTGAAACTTGCGTGAGAATTTATTACACTTTTCTGAGAAATCAGCAAACCAGCGAGTCCCAAATAAATGGATTTAAATTGTTTAAAATATGATCATATACCCTTTTAGAATTTTTTTCTAATGTCAACAGCATTGTTCTTGCAGGATAGAAAACGTTCATTGAAATTATTTGGGAAGTTTCAAACCTGTTAATAGGAAACATACAATATCGGTTAAACAACTTTTAAAGAATTGCTGGTAGTGTCAACCTTAAAAGAAGTCTCAATACACTATTTGCTTCGATTACATATCGAAACAATCAGCGAACCAATTGACCATAAGACCTGAAATATGTTTAAAATTACGTTTTTCCTTTTGCATTGAAAGAAGTCGCATACGAACACTTGAGATTGAAACAGTAATTGCATGCCAATCACTATATAAGTTTCATAAGTTATGCAGCACAATATAGTTTTAAAAAAATTAAAATTCTTGGATATTTTTGCTCAGTATGGTTTTTATATCACAAAGTGTAACATGTACTTAAAGCAGTTGAATTTTTGTGATATTTTCATTGAGATACAGTGGATCCCACTTATAACGGTTTTCAAAAAACTGTCATGATAAACGTTGTAAGCGGGGAAACGCTTCAAATGGAAAATCTTAATTTGATTTGAAGTTGATCGTGAAAATAAGTCACGCTATGCGGGAAAACGTTCTAAGTGAGAAGTTATAAGCGGGATCGACTGTATATGGGGGAGAGGCTAATTTTCAAAAAAGCTTCAGTTGTGCAACTTTTGCGCTTATACTCAGTTTTGATACAGCCTCTTGAATGGCATATAGGTTAAGCAACAACTTACAAACAAATACAGAGTGTGTTTAAATATTGAATGATACACACGCATAATGGAATGAAAATTGCTACAACAAAAGTCATCCAGTATTTCAGAACTTCAAAGTTTATGCTTGAATTTGTACCTACTTTTCACATGTAATGATATATTGTAATGATATATGTATTTTGCACAGCTGAACATTTCGTGTATAAGTATAGAGATGAATGGTTGTCTCCAAATTATTATCAAGCTCTACATTCCACACTAACTTTTACAGGCTCTGAATGAACAAATAGCACTTAGGCCTATTTATCATTACAATAAATAAACAAATTGCTGTTATATAACTATATATAACAGCTATATAGTTATATAACTAATTATGTAACTATATTTCTGCAAATAAACAAAAGCGTGCTACTTTATAAAACTTTTTCCTATAGTAACTAAATAAGAGTTTGACTTATTTCTGTTGAAGTCTTTATTTGATGTTTTAAATTAAACTTGAGAAAAAAGCAATACAAAAATTTTCTTACCACCTTTTAGATTGCAAAGAATGTCAAGGTTCATAGGCAACAGGGTATATGTTATTTTACTGATGAATCGCTGATTCTAGAGGCATACTTACAATTATAAAAGTTATCCAAATAACGGGAACTACTCAGATAGGCCATTCGTGTTACAAGTTTTTGTATAGTTATTAAAATAAAGATGTTTACATTTTATACAGACACCCAGTAATCAAAAACTCAATTGGAAAGTTGATGCCAACTAAAAAGTTTTCGCGCTTCTAATCAGCATTAAATGCAGTCAAAATGGTTTATCCGTATTTAAATTTTGTTTTTTTCCAACTTTCCTCCATTTTTTTGACTTTGAATATATCATTGCCCGTAGAAACGTGGCAATTTTTTAGTTAGCATCAGGAGAGACAGGGCAACAACTTTCTAATTGGGTTTTTGAGCACAGGGTGTCCGTATAAAAAGTTGAAATCTTTATTTGAATAACTACACAACCCTTTGCAACATCAATGACATATCTGAGTCATGGTCCCCATAACTTGGAACAGGGCCCCTAGGCTGGGATCTTACGCGGGCCCCACGGTTACACTATTCACAGGTTCTTTTATAGTTGATTTATAGCGTGAAAAAGTAAATAATGATGAGAATAGTCCCGGGGCCCAGGACTAGAGCCCTGTCAGCCCCGCCCTTGTAAGCGCCATGATCTGAGTACTACATGTTGTTTGGATACTTTTTCCTAATGGGAAGTATGCTTCTAAAATCAGCGGTTCGCCAGTAAAATGCCACACATCCTGTTACCTATGCACCGTGTATATACATTTGTCTTGAAAGCTTATAATGATGTAACATAAGCTTATGACAAATTGAATAAACATGCAAAAAAGTCATTACACGCTTGTTTTTGTGAAAGTCTTAAAATTTCTGACACATCAAGCTTAATTTAATCTTTTAACTATTGAAATCCTATGGTAGGCATTGAAATATCCTGCTAACCACAACCAAAGGTCTAAATTAATTTTATTTTTCGTTGATTTGTATTTATGACGCTGCATAACAGTGATATTGGCTAGCCTCAGCATGGAGAGGGGAGGGGAGGTTAACAAATGTCCCTAAAAAAAAACAGGTAGTGATAATCACGTTATTTTACAAAATTACTTCTTTTCAGCAGAGGCAATAGATTGGCATCCCTTTTAGAAGTTGTAAAATAATACCCCAGAACAATAATTCTTTATTGGATATTTTGACCCCGAACAGACCCCCACTCTGTGCTTAGCTGAGGATAGATTTGTCTTAAGCTAGATGGCTATTTGTCTGTAATTGTGTGTTTAAAATGTGTGTGCGTGTTTTTTTTTTTTTTTTTTGACAAACTTTCATCTTTCACCCCTGTACTTCTTGGATTACATTTTACAGACTTGCCCTTCCTTCGGCTATTCGGATTTTAGCAGAAAATCTGATTTTGAAGAAAATTTTTTTCCATTTCATTTAGATCTCGGAATTTCTTTAGATTTTCCCTAAGCTTTCAAGCTGTCATGACATAATGACTTCGTATGCTCAAGATTATCCATTACTAATAGCATCCAAGATATTATATTCTGTGAAGGGACTACACAGAACCTGCTTAGGGAGGAGGGGGGGATGCACTTTTTCTCAATTGATTAAAAAAAAAGACAATTTTTTTTATCGGGTCCGTGGGAAAGGGCCCTCTTCCCCGGGGTGAATCTCCATATTTCTGGATTCCCAAAGTTAGCACGTCTGATCATATTTAATGTAACAGTTCTAGAATAAATATTTTATACCCATGAATATTTCAAACATGCAAAACTGCATATTTTACTGCAATAAGTTTCACATTGGCATTTCGATACTTTGATAACAAAAAATGTCCTGTAATCTACATGAATAAGTGTTTTATTCCCCCTTTAATGAAATCTTGAGAAATTTGAGGAAAGTGTATTTTTCAGAGAAAATGTTGCATCTGTGCACGGTCTGTTACCTTATAAAAACTAATTAGCAAAACAATTAGTACAAATATACACATATTTTGCTAATTGTACATTTAATTCTTTTTATCTGACTTCTACTCCGCCGATTATGCACGGGAAATTACAATATGCTTGCAGGATTTTTGTGAGAAAATTACAGGACTTCTGCGTTTTCAAGGTTGGCAGGGCTGCATTTACTACCAGCACTCAAAATAATGTCAATAAATGTGAACAAATCTGCCTTCTTAATGGCACCTCTCTTTGAATGAAAAGTCTTGGAACACCCACACAATTTCCTGCCTTCAAAGTTGCTCCATTTTGCTGGAGCCCCTTCTATAGTATGTATTTAGGCCTGCTGTCACCTGTAAGTCGTTAAACCACGGAGATTTGCATGCAACACTTTTTATTTACTTCCTCATGTTAATGTTACTTAAATAGGGGGAAAATTGAGAAGATATTCTATGTATTTTGTTTGAAATTAAAGTTTTTTGGTCACTATTTTCACAAATTCCTTTGACCCCCTTATCAGCAGTCGTGACTCCCCTTTTGCAAGATCCGTGGCTCCCTGAAATATGCTATAGGGCCTCTTTGTGGCCATATGACCTCCGGTTGAAGACCACTGGTCTACAGTCAGTGTGGCTCAGTTGTCACTATTATCACCCCGTTATAGGAAAAGATTTGTTTTTCCACTTCTAGAAATTTACTCAGCCAAGATTTGAGAGGTCTTCATTAATTATTGGATGAGTGCTTATTATTGAAACTGAGCGCACAATGTACATCCAGAGCGGTATTTTATTATGCTGTACTCATTTTTCAACTATCAGTTTTTCTGGTCAGATGGGACTTTTTTTTTTAAACATGGTGTGTCAGGTTATATGCAGTCTATAAGTGCAGGGCTCCCGCTTGTCCAATTTTTCTTACTTTTTGGTAAAATGCCCTACTTTTTAGCTTTTGTCATATGTTTTTACCAAATCCTATCAACAAAATTTATGTAATTTTAATTGAGGAAGTAACCATCTATATATGGCCAACTAATGCAAACGTAGTAGATTGCAATTAATGATTCTTCAAAGCAGGAATTCTACCATTTTTTAGTTTATTTGGGGGTTCGTGTGGACCATTTGGTTTATTAATTTTTTATTTGCTTAGTCTGGGGTTCAACAAGTAGAGTAGTCATTAAAGCAGGCAGAGACATAAACAATATTTGCAATACTCAGCAAAGAGCTAGAAATGCTTTATTTGTCAAAAACGATGACACTGCCATTGAATAGTAAAGTGTAAACAAAGCCCTTTAAAAAAAAAAGGATGGACAACACAGTAGGTTTCACCTTGACTTATTTATATTGGACTTTGTAATTTATAAATTTTTCACTGTGATTTTGAAAGTGCTCTTGAAAGAGCGTCATTCTTAAAAAACTTACATGTTTTCATAATTTGCTGTGCATTGTCGAAGGCAGTTGACAGACTGGACTGGTTGGGATTAAACATCAGATAACTAATCCTCGCTGTCATTGGATACTCATTGTAACTCTTAGATTAAACATCCTATATTTTTGATATTGATAAATATTTGTTTCTTATACATAATTTAGTAATTTTCTACTTGAAAATAGATAAATAAATTTGCAAATTGGAAAATTTTTAAATTTTTAACAGTTGATTCAGCTCACATTTATGAAGATAAAATACGCTTTTACGTATGCATTACTCATGTTAAATTATTAATTATTATTAATTTGTTTCACCTGAGTTTAGAAATTTCACGCAAGAAAACCTCCACTTTGTTTTTCTTTTGGCACGTCGTGGCTGAAAATCCATAATCATGTACAAAATATGGAAATGGACATGAATAGTATGCTTTGCAGAACTTATTAATATAGATTGGTTTTCCATCTTCAGCCCTGAACCAATTTCTGTTGAATTTCTTATTTTTTTTTATTTTTAAAACGAAAAATCTGACGAAATTTACAGTGCTTTGAAATCCTGTGAGAGCCGAACTTCTGACAGAAATCATACGAGAAAAGTAATTTTTTCGTTCTCAAACAATGTGTGTGTAGAAATGAGTTTTTCGCTTTAGAAATATTAATTTCTTCAAAGTCTAATTTGTGTTTTGCGGAAAACTCTATATTTTTTTTGTATAATATTGATTAGTTATATACATAAGTAGGACACAAATACCATGTGTGACAGAGTAGGGGTATATAACTGTAGATACACGAGATAGAACCATTTCGCGAGATGGGTCGTGCACCCCTGGTGTATGATGTTCGAGATGAAAGTAATATTTTTCCTGCTTCGAAATATTTTGTACCATGAATGGAGAAATTTACGGGTTTCGTTCATGAAACGCGCGTTATTTCTAGTAACGATCCGCAAAAGAAATCTCTCATTGAAAAATGATGGATCCCCATGCTTTAGGTTTATTGTTCAATTCGGGATATCTCTCAGTCTCTCTACACGGTGAAGCTGGCAGGCTGTCTGCTAACCTTCCCTCTCTACTTTACTGGAGATATCCATTTTTTCTGGCGAATTACACATCCGATTTCTCGAAATTCCTCTCTTACGTTTCGACCTGGCAGGTGGAGGATCCATCCTTACCTATATACCGGTATATATAAAGAAAGAAAAGATAAAGAAAAGGGTGGGAAAGATATCTTTTTGGATCCATCCATTCCTTTGCTGCAAGCCGCTCTGGAACTTCTATTTCCCGCTGTGTGTGTATATATATAAGGTTTTTTTTTCTTTTCTATCAGTTTTCGCCGTTTTACTGTGCAGATATAAATCAGGAAGAGCTCGTAAAATTTCAGCATTACGCCCCGGCGCTGACAGAATTGCTGTGATTATTTCGACATCGTTTACAAGATGGTCTATTCCGAACGCCCTCGGTCTCTCTCATTCGTATCCACCCCTCGTCCAATCTATCAAGACATCGTGGAACGAAAAATATATATATCTGGGGAGGGATATGTGTGCCGTGTAGAGAGAGATGAGTAAAGAGATTCTCTCTTGCGAAGTGGACTTGTAGACCACCTGTTCCTTGAGATTGGTACGAAAACGGGATATGTTCTCTTGACCTTATCCTATCTACCTCGGGAAGCCATTCATATAAAAAGGTGACTGTTTGATGTTTCTACAGTGACAAGGAATGGCCGCATAAATACAGCGGGAAACGAGCATCTGTGCGATGTCTTCCCATAAAATGTTTACGAGTCATAAAACCAGTCTGGCCCTGGACTCGATATTTACTGTTTGGTCTGAAGTGTTTCCATTCATCGAATTTACGTCGGATTTTTTTCAGACTTCATTTTCATCTGGGTTTGTTTCTTTGATTTGCTTCGTTAAAAATTTTCAGAGAATTTCATTTTTTCTTCTTTTTGTCAATTTTCTCTCTTTGGAATTTCTTCAACTCGTTTTTTGGAAACTTGTTACTAATATTGAAAGAAATCCTAATTTAAATTATTTTACGAGGTATTACGTTAAATAAGTAATTTTATCTATGTGGTCGTACTGAACGTGTTTTTTTTTTACAATGTACTTACTTTAAATCGTAAAATTTTAATTTTACCAATTATCTTTAATACGTTTTCAAGTTATCCATTACAAGAATTGGAAATTATATTTCATAGTGAACTATTCTTTTCCACTTCAACACAAAGCTTCGATACATTATCCGTAATGAAACGGGTTTCTACCGGCCTCATAAACTCCTAATATTACCCATTTTATTAAAGATTTACGATGAAAGTACGCATAACGGATCGAGCATAAGTGTGTGCGTGAAATGTGTACTACAAATAGAATGTTATAACAAGAAATATTCTCATTTTTGGGAATCTACCTTTTCTGCATAATTAATAATGTATAATAAGTATCACTTTTCTAACGTCTAAAACTTGGGCATTAGAAAAGTGATTGTGTTAGACGCGATTGCTTATAGCCCGCTGTATCGTAGAGGCTCATTGAAATTTGTTTGTCGAATAAAGTTTTGCAAACTTTCAAAGAAATATATTTTTAACTTGTCCGTTGGTTAATGACGACTTGTACTTATTGCCCTGTACAGCCGATAACTCCGCGCGAGGAAAAACTACAGTTAATTGAAGCAAATTAACTGATTTGATAGGTTCGCGATTGAACTTCCAGATAATATTATTTTCCACGCTTTCAATTATGTACGTCTTTCGAAAGTATTCGTTTGAATCCACGACGAGTGAAATTGTAATTATTTCTATTGCATTAATTTATTGTTATTTCGTTTTCTGAGCACTGTATAGTGTGTTGTATTTTGAGTGAGAGAAGTGAAAAAAGTTCAAAATTAAAATAACAAAAGGAAAAAGAAAAGGCCGACGTGCCCTTAACCTCTTCAAGAACGTCTTCAATCCCTGTAGGGAATAACGAAATTCATCCTTCATTTTGTGTGTGTGTATACATGCTCCTTTTTTTCCCCGCTTTTATATCTTGGCGCTCCTTTATGCCTTTGTAACCGCCGTTTCTCGAAGTCTGCTCTTGTATCTCGCATTTTTCACGTTTTCTTCGTCTTATAACTTCCCCTTTACCGTTTTTCGTGTTATGCGGCGTCTTCCCGCAAAAGCATCCTCACCCTGTCAGAAGCCTATTACAGGAGCCCCTTTATTATATTTTCCCCTGTATTATCCAATTTCTGGAGGCTTTAGCTTCTCCATTTCCCGAGGACGTGCTTTCCGTGACGATGCCGTTCCTCCTTTCGAACCAACTCAAGGAAGGAAGGAAGGAAAGGAACGTGTGCACACATATACACAAGTTGTACGTTGCTCTTGGTTTTCCTTACGTCTTTCTTTTTTTCCCCTATAAGGTAGTCTTATCGCTGCTCCCGATTTTTTTACCGCTTTTATTTTCTATGAGCTACACTTTTATTCCTTTATTATTATTTTGTATATTATTTTATTCCTCTTTGTCCTGAAGTTTCGATGTCTTCTGACCGCACATCTTTTAGTTTTTATTTTCATTTTTTAACCTGTGTGCGTGTGCCACTGCTTAGACGAACTCGTTGAAATCGCTGTTAAGCGAGTGACATTTTATTGGTTTAAGGATTTTCTAATTTGCTTCTGATCTTTTTTATAATTTACGGTTCTCCGCTTGCTAATAGAAGTATTTGCTCTCTGAATGACATTAAGTTGCATATAGAAGCTTTTTTTCAGCCTCCACTTTCAGCGCATAAAATAGGCCCGTGATAGACATGCTACTAAGTAGCAGGAAAGCATGCCACTTTCGAGCATATGCAACCAATAAGATTATTGGCAACATTTGCACGAATGTTATTACTGGTAAATGTTACCAGTAATCTTATTGGTTGAATATGCTCGAAAATGGAATGCTTTCGTGCTACTTAGTAGGATGTGTATCACGGGTCATAGGCAGGTTAGCTAGTTCTTTTTCTTCTCCGAAGAGAATTATTTAAATGCTACTCTAAATTAGAATGCGTGTACAGAAAAAACTTATATTTTAAAAACAAAGACACCAATGTGTTTAGGAGGTAGAGGCGATTCGGGTGTGTCGGAAGTGAAGTAAAAAGAGAGAAAAATATCAACTGTTATGTTATTGACATACACAGTGATCCTCACTACAACAATACTCGATATAAAAATAAATTCTTCTACAACGATATTTTCTCAAATTTTGGAATCGCCTATAGTCTAATTTCAAACTCCTCGATATAACGACATCCTTCACAGCGATAAATCCCTCTATAACGATATTTTTTGAGATTTTGAAACTGCTACAACGATATTTTTTATATATCCGGCTCAAATTCGAATTCAATATATTTTTAAATTTACCATTCAACCGGTTTTTGTTCATCTGAGGGTATCTTTTATTAATTACATCGGTATTACCGAAAGTTTACATGGAGTTGTCATTGATACTTCTTGGTTGAGACGGAAGCGTGATGCAATACACAGGGCCGCTCCGCTTCACAGGGGCAATTACGTTTAACTGAATTATACATTAATGAAATAATCAGTTATAATTTTTTGCGGTGAAGGCTGTGAAATTTTGTTACAACAATACTAATATATGATAAATCCCTCTACAACGATATTTTTCAAATCTCGTTTTGAATGACCTATAGTCTAATGTTAAACTGCTGCCTTTTCGCTTCTCGATATGACGATAATCCTTTTTCAGTGATATTTTTCTTGTCCGCAGAGTATCGTTATAGTTTCCTCTGGATTTCGTGGAAACCTTTAACCGTAAAAGTTTACACACCGCAATAATACACACTGGCATGCTGTATTCGATGTAGATCCTTCAGGGAAAAAACATTCTACTGTACTTGTTTGAACTAGCCACCCAGGTGATGTTATCAGTGGAGCCTATCAACAACTTTTGTACCAATTCCACACCATCCCGAGATGCGTGGTTTAGGCCCTCCGAAATCTGAATCAAGGTGTCATTCGACTTTTTTTCTCGTTTTGCGTTCATTCGTGGATTGTGGAAAGTTTGGCAATAAACTTCACCATTCATATTTAAGGTTTCCTCATTGAAATTAGTGACTAGCTGTTTGTTTTACACTGCTTTTTGAAACTCTCAAAAGCTTATTTATTTTATTTTTTTAATTCTCAAATTTGGAGTTTTTCCTTTCCCGAAATATTATGCAACATCAAATGTCCTGCAAAGGAGAATTATTTCTAGAAAAATTCTTCGCAATATACGGTGATAGTTCCGTGGATGTATCATAAAGCAAAGTTATGACAAAGAGCTCTTTCTGAAAATAACTTGTTCATGTCTGGCTAGGATTTCGACAATTAGTAAGCCATGCAAGGAAAAGAGCAGAATTCTTGTTGAACATGATGATTATTACATTTCTTAGAATCTTCTCCGTTGTCCTAACATGATTTTGCGTTGTGTAGGGAACAGCCAAATAATAAAAAAAAAAAGGTACAGGCGAGAGAAAAAGAATAGAAAAAAACCCATTTATATGGAAGGGGGAAAAAACACAGAAAATAAGAACTTTGTGAAGAGGATTAACGTTGGCCAAAGACTGCAGTAATGACCAGGGCTTTCCGCGTGACCATATTATTTACCGCGGCAGTTTTTTTTTCCGCCTCCTAAGAAGTTGTGCCTGAGGTTCTGCTGTCTTTCTCCAGTTTCTTTCTCTTTGTTTCATTTCTTGCGGCGTCTTTTGTGCACTCTTATTTTTTCTGGGAATTATTTCTTTTCTCCTGCGGCACCGAGATTGTCTTTCTTTTTGATCCATTTTTCTCCTTTTCTCTACGTTTGTTTCCTGGCCTTTGTCTTTGCACTTTGTTTTTAGGTTTCTTTCTTGGTTTTAATTCTCCCACTTTTTCTCATTTTTCTTTGGTCTGTTTCTTCCCCCCAATCTTTCCCTTCTCTTTGGGTCTGTAGGATTGTAACTTAGTTTTGTTTTTTCTTTCATTGAGGGACTTGTTGGTGACTGTGGCTTGCGTTTTGCTATTTTATATATATATATATATATATATATATATATATATATATATATATATATATATATTATCTGTTTGTGGCTCTTGCTCTTCATGTTTCCATTTTTTTCCGGGATTTTTTTTTTACATCTTTACTTAGGAAAACCCTTTTGTTGGGATTTCTGAATTTTCCCTTACTCTAGGGAAGGGAATGTGAAAAAAAGAACACATTTCCGAGTTTAGTGATTGTCTTTTTCTGGAGGAGGAGATGAGAAATGTGGAAGTTTGTTTGGTGTTCAGAGATGATGAGGAGAACGATGATTTTCCAGACATGGCCCTTGTATGTCTCTTTTTGTTCATCCTGCTTCTGTCGTTTTCTGCGCAATTATACATTTACTCATTTCCCACCCTACTGAAAACCGCCTGAAACTTAATTTTAAAAAGGTAATTCGTTTTCATTTTATTAATGACATTACAGTAGGCTACTATGTCGAACGTAGTAATGTCATTACTATTGTAACTGAACAGCAGAGAAATTTTGGGAATTTGAAATGTCCGTGGATGTTATTCTGCTTCGTGTCATTTACTTGTGTGTTGAAATCCAATGTTAATGAAATAAAATTGAGCTTATGTTAGTTTCCTATATGCAAATGGAAATTGAAATTTTCGTTTTATCTCTTGTATGCGATCCTTTTTCTTTCATTGTGAAAATGTTGAAAAATAAAGATGTTGATGTGATATCATTAAAAGAGGGGGAAAGTTTCTCTTATATTACTTTCGTAAGTCGTATGTATGAGTATACACATGTAAGGTTCTATTGGATTGTACGGAATCTAGGGTCAGCCGCAAGCAATCGATCACTTGTTTCTCTGAAATGAATCTTTGAACCTGCGGACGACCGACCCCTCTCATTTCTCAACCTATGCTCATTTGCCGCATATTAATGGTCTTCGGAATATAATTTAATGAGCTTTTGAGCGTTTTTCCTGTAGCTTTGAATTTCAAAAACCATTCATTTAATGCCACCTGCTCGCAGTACACCCTCTTCTCTGGTAAGTTACGGGTTCCGCATGATGCGAGTTCGATTTTTCTTCTCAAACTCGACTCCTGGCCTCTTTTCCTTTTTTTTAAACGTTGCACTATGCAAGTTAGCTTCTTTTTCGTGTGTGGTGTGTGTTCCGGTGTTTTTTTTACCCTGAGAATGGAGTCCTGTCACGCGAGAGTGGGCCTTGCCTTGTGTTATGGTAGGGCTGAGAGGAGTTAATAAAAATAAAAATATCACTTTTATTTGTGCTTATTAGATCCTCCCACTAAGCAACATTATTTCTCTGGTTCCTTCACCAGTGTCAGTGTCATCCTGCATGAATGTGTGGAATTGTTTTGAATTGTGTAAAATTGTATTTCATCTCTCTTGCTCTCCAACAAATTGCTAACAGATACTAATACTCAGAAATACTAGTGGAAATATATTCTACTTTGTATGTGTGGGTATGTACCTCGTATGAGTTGTGGCGAAATGATCAGTTCTCGTAATTTTAAATCTGTGTTTAAATTTAATTTTCTTTTGTTTGAGTATACGACTCAAGACATCACAGTACATCGGTGACTGTGAGTGGTCCAAACCACAGATTTTCAACCTGGCATTTTATAGACCCTCTACGGATTTGAGATATTTGAAAGGGGACACTGACGAAAACATAAAGTATCTCTAGGGAGGTATTGGACATGGGAGGTAGTTAGGAGGACCACAGAGCACTGTGAAAAAATATAGTTGTGTAGGAGTATAATTTTTTATTGAAGAAAAATGTAGTTGTGGTGGTGTAGTCCCTTAAAGCCACACAGTGGGTGTGTAGGTTTGTTGTAAGTGTCCCCTTTTTGTATATTTTTGTTCATTTTCGTACCTTTGTGATCTGTCTTTTTTAATGTTCTTCATGTCCAGTAAAAAAACATTAAGATATTGAAGCATTTAAGAGAAATTTAGGGAAGGGGTGCACTACTTAAAAATCCAGCAGAAACATTCTTAGGGGACCCCCCCCCCCCCGACACGCACGCAAGAGGAAGGATAACAGAACGTCTGTTAAACGGAATGACAGGGTCTCTGATATTTAATCTTATAAAATTTTTGTACACCTTAAATTTACTCAGAAATTAATTTGATAGGTGGAACGGGTGTCCCTGCTGGACAGGGGTGGGGGAAAACTGTTTGAAACAAAAAATATGATGCAATTATAACAATATGCTTTCAGTTAGGAAAGGTAGCCAAATAACGTGCCATGTTACGATTTGTCGTTTCTTTAACGGGGAGTCAAATAAGTAATGAGATACAAAATTCAATTTTTCATATGTTCTCCTGCCTTCTGACTTCAATTAGAAAGTTGTTGCCTCTGTTGAACCCAGCAAAGGGTAAAAAACGTTGCCAAGCACGCAGTATCAGCCGAGGTATTTGAACTTGATATATGCTGTTCGAATTTTCAGTAATTTTGAATTCAAATGTCTCAGCTAATATTGTGGCAGATATGCAAATGATTAGATGCACGGCGTGATTGCGCAATGTGTAATGCCGTCAGAGAGGGATGCTGAGCGAATTCGTCCGCATCTTTGGCTAGATTTTGCACGGAATTTTTTTAATTATTTGCCATAAATACCCTTAAAAACACCATATGAAGGTCCCTGTTTATCAATATCATGCACCCACGTACGTCTATCCCTCCGTTTCCTTCTGAGATGGAGATATAGCAACTTTAACTGCCTTTTGTGCATACTTACAATAAAATCTGCCAACAACGGCCACTGACGGGACCAAAATGATAAGCCGTTCTGTTCATTACGAATATTTAATTGATTACATACTTTAATAACTTTTAAATTTAATTTAAAAATTTTATTTTTTTTTCTTTTTAAATTTTTAAAATTATTTAAACAAATATAAATATTTGAAATATTATTTTAAATATTTTTTTTTATTTTTTTTAAACTTAAAAAAAAAAACTTTTATTACACAACGTTATCTACTCACCTCCGGATTAAAACGTTTGAAGGCCTTAAGCACTTGAATATTTTTGGTACCACCCCCCCCGAAACCTACAAGTATAGTTTAGTCTATAAACTGAAAAAAAAATGAAATTTTATATTTCAGAAGTGACTAATCTAAGGATGGGATTCCACCCTAAAAGGTTTATGAAAGTTATTTTATAAAACTTGAAAAAAGCAACCAATAAATTTATCGATTGCATTCGAGCAAATGCAACTGTTCATCTTATTCGTTGCATTTTGAAAAGAGTTATTATAAAATTTTTATAGTGTAATCCGGGCTTAAGGCCGGGATTACACTATAAAGTTTTATAAAAGTTAAAAAATTCAACCAATAGGCGCAGCGGTTGCATTCAAGCAAATGCAACCGGTGATCTTATTGTATGAATTTTTCACATTTTATCAAAGAGCTTTTACAAAACTTTTATATCGTAATCCCGGCCTAATACAGAATTGTGATGTGAATATTTCTAAGCACAGAGATTTTGAAAGTCTCCACCCCTCCCCCTTTTTTCTACTTGCAAAGTCTTTGATATATCCTAATTTTTTTTTTTTTTTTTTTTTGAAACATCGATGTTTTTGGATTGGATTTTTCGAACATTGTGGATGTTTTTGGAATTTTTCTTTTATATTTTTTCGAAAAGACAGATTTTTTTCAAAATCTTTTGAAAATATTTCAAGATATTTTCTCCCTTGGACTACTTGTGGGGATCGGAATGAAGGCATCTTTGTACCCATATTCTATGGGGCTCTAGATTAAACCACCTAAGAATGGCTCTAGGCTGCCCTATGGGCACTCTGAATCAGGGATAAAGGAGAAAAATAATTGCAAAAATTGCGAAAAAAATAGTTTTTATGCACGAATTTCAAACTAAAGATGCGGGCGTCGCATCTTTAGTGCTCGTGTGAAAAGGCATGCGGACCCGCATCCGCTCCGTGTGAAAGGGGCCTTATAAACCCATACGTTTATTATTTTGCGATACCGTGGCGTGTGCATATTTGGTGGAGAAGACCAGTGACTTTCGCTTCCTTCTTTTATTCTTCCATCAATAACATTCTCTTCCTCTATGTATTGTGTGCTGAAAATTTCTTTCTCTCCAATTGATGGTGACAAATGAGTTGTGTGATTGATTATATATCCGTTTTTTTTTCTCTCTATTACCTATTTGTCTCCGTTCATCATCGCTACCACTATTTTTTTTTTATTTTTCCCTGCATACTCCTCTTTTTATTTGTAATTTTATATTTTCCTCGATAACTACTTTTCTATTTTGAAAAAGCATCTATATATAGCGATTCGCACTCTATTTTCTCTCTCTTCTCTCACCACCATCATCGTGTGGTTTCTTAAACCTGCTCCTTATAAAACAGGGAAAGAAAGCTCAATCTATTGACCTTTTCGATTTTTTCTACTGAAAACTGATTTTTCTTGATCTTGTTGATTGTCTCAAATAATAATCGTTTTTATTCACGAATGATTCTCATGAAACGGACATGGCCGTCATAAACGTCTAGTACTATCACAAATATATATACTGTATATATTTTTGAAAACAAATTTTCGCTCAATATCAGTGTGTATTTTACATTGGGGTTGGTATTTGAGAATTTTGATGATTTCACGTGTGCATATTTTAAAGTAAGTATTCTTCATTTTGTGTGTCATTGCATGCATTTAATTTTGTTCTTCTAATCGTTAATCAAATTACCTTATACGGTGTTTCAACTGACAAATTCGTTCGCCTTTATTTTTCCGAGTGAACGAAGCCTCGGTTAAAATTCGAAAGGTTATTTATGCTTCTTTCCAAGGGTTATGAAAGTTTTCTTAGCATAGAACCGGGAGTACCTTGTGCGGATTCTTCTCCGATGCCGTAGTAGTGGAGGTGGAAAGAAAGAGGGCGAAGGAATATCTGGAGCGCATGCTGATGGCAGTTCGCCACGAAATATTTATAGCGATTTAATATCCTCATCAATAGGTTACGGAAGTTCACCCTAAAAGTCTTTTGTCATAGAGATGTTGCGAAAACCTCTCGAAGTTCGGGTTAAATGCTTGTGTATATTTATTCCTTTGAACGGCGCTTCATTGCGATGCTTCTCTTGAAAAATCTAAAGAGGTAAAAATTTGAAGACCGATTTAATTTAACGTATGTATCGGTGTTTTAGTTGCTCGCTTTTGCTGCTGCTTGAAACTTCTGGGAAACGCATAAAATTTATTGGAAGGCAGCCCATCTGTCACAACAGGGGAAAAGTTTTCCTCTTTTATAAGAAATAACTGTGCGCACACAGGTACATTTTGGCTCCGGAATTTTAACGGTAACATAATTTTGAAACACTGAACCCGACGCCGTATTCTCATGGCCTAGACTAATCATGGGCAAACTATTTCCCCCCCCCCAAAAAAAAAAATGCGTTCCAGTAGAAAAGTATCAATACGCACAAAATAAATGTCTAGGCTGACCATATTTTCTTCACAAAAATACGGGAAATAGAAAATCGGGATCCATACGGGATATCACAAATTATAGCCAAAAAATTGTCAAATGCTCGTAAAGTTCTTAACTATCGCTGAAATGCACTATTGCTGAAAAATTGCGAATGGCGGAAAATAGGAAGCTTCTGCGTGACTCGATGAAAGAAAATTTATAATTCACCAAACAAACGTATTTTTGACAAATATGTGAGAGGAATATCTTTATATGACATGGTGATATTATGATTAAGTTATAAAAAACTTCATTCTTGATTTCAAAAGTTAAAAAGAAACCTTATTGAAAATAAGAGAGAAAACGGAAAATTTTATATTTAAAAAAAAATTGCAATTCCAAAATTACGGAAATAACTCTTAAAATACAGGTCATAAAGTCACACTATAAGTTTTTCTCCCGCGAGCGACAGAAATACCGCATTTCGTGCCCGCAGTTGCACACCAGTTGTTCTAGACAAAACTCTTTGGATTTACCGCAAAAAAAAACCCCGTTATAGTATGAATTTACAATAAAACAAAAACAACCTCCACCACTTTTGAGCTATAGACTTTTATTCTTTCTGAATTCGAGGGACGATGAAAATTTGGTCACTGTGGATTATTATGGTGGAACAAAAAATATTGGACATCTTGGAACTTTTCTCAAATAGTAGTAATTTATGTAGACTAGTTGAAAATGTATCCCATACGAGCAAGGGGGATTAAAGAAAAAATAAAAAGGGCCGATGGAGTGATGGTGAATTGCTTAACAGAAGGGAGAGACCGTACGACAATAGGGAGGTATAGCAACATATATATGATAAAACAAAAGTAGTATCTGTAGTGAGAGATGTGACAAGGTAGCAGCGGTGCGAGGCCTGTATGTGTCAGCTCCTGTCTTTTCCCATGACGCTTAACTAATTAACGGCGCTGTAGGGCCACCTGGCGCCTGGGCGACATCAGATGTGGGGTGGAGTATAGTAGCAGCAGTAGCCCCTCATCTTTAATCCAAGGGAAAGACGACTTCCACTGACAGGTTAATGAAACTTTGATGTAGCCGGTGAGAGGAGGCCGTGGGAGAGAAGAGGTCTCTAGCCCCATCGCGAGAAAGCCCTGAAATGCTGATACTGAACCAGTGGATGAATAAAGAAAAAAAGTTTTCATATGTTTTTCTTTTGGATACTTGATTAAAAAAAACTCGAGACTATTGATACTTTTGCCGCTGTACTTCAGCCATTCTGACTCCCCAACTTGTGATGGATGGAGCGATGCTATTTCCTTTTTAAATTTCATAAATTTCAATGCCTGCTGCTGAGTTGTGTGTCGATAATGTGCATTTTTAAATGGATTTTCTTGAATTTAAAAAAAAATAAGTGAAGGATTTGTGAAGAATTTGTCTAGGCGCAAATTCCCTGGGCTATACATTTATGCCCGGACCGGGATTTCACCCCAGACCTGCACAGTCGAAGGACGGCTACTCGACTGCTAGGCGGTGGTTGTTTACGGCGAGGATGGACAAATGCAAGGCGCCAGGTCGCCATGGTGACTTAGAGATTAGTATTGTCGTCTAAAATTTTCCTTGTGTAGTTAACTGAATTGTAGGGTGAGCGCAGCACAAAATGTTTGGAATTTATAGCGGCATATCTGCTAACAAGAAAGAGGATCACTATGCCTTGAAAAGTCAAAAAAGCATTATTTTGGACCTTATGCTTCGGATAAATTTCTTGGCGCCTAAAAGATTGTTCTGGTGCCTAGACTTTTTCGCGATTTGTCCAGTCGTGGTTTACGGACTTTTGCTGACAAGGGGGGAGAGGGGGTCAAAAATGGCTAAAAATTTGCTTACGTAATACTTGAACGGCCCCTTAGTATTTAAAATAGAAATATTGATTTCTTAATTGTAAGCAATGCCAGCATGGGTTTTTAAAGTTCAAGATGAATGCCGGAAATATATTTCTTGCTCGCCAGTAAATGGAGTTGAACAATGTAGAAGAATGCCGTTAGATTTTTCTTGGGAGCCGTGGCTGACAAATTTTGAGAACCACTGCTTTAAACAGTTTTTAAAATTTCCCTGATCCGCATTATAACTACCACTGTCGAAATCACTAAACCCCGTTCCGAATGCCGTATCTTTTTTCTAGGAAGGATCTCCTGATTTTATGCTAGCGATAACGCTCCCTCCTCCAACTCCTCCAAGAATTAAAAAATAAAAAAACCAAGGAAAAGAAATACTCTGGCTTTTTTTCTATTAATTATACTGTACGTATATTCCTATACCACCCCGCATTGGGGGGATGGAAAACATGTTCTTAGATGAAGCATTGTTGCAAACGTGTTTGGAATCGTCATTGCCGAAATAAGAGAGTTTCAAGGGCTCGAGATATCTCGCAGTTGCCATAATACAACACCTCAATTTAGGTGAGATTATCGCGTTAATGTCGTTGTAAGGCTTATAAAAGGTTATGTAAGCTTGTTGCATTAGTTACATTTTATTAAAAGTTAACCAAAATCGTAAAGCAGACCTAGAAATAGTAATTTATAACTAAAACCGGGATTACGCTATAAAAATTTGATAAAAGATGTTTTACGAAATTAGGAAGGACAAAAAACCAATTTGCCTATTGTTACATTCACTCGGATGTAACCGATACGCTTATTGGTTGCATTTTTCAAGTGGAATTGGTGAGTGGGGAAAAGACAGCAAAAAGCATTTTAACATTCGATAGGAAAACTAAATTTTTTTCGAGAGTGAAAAAATAATTTTTTTACGCGTATATTTTTTTTAGGGAATTTTTTTAATAATACACAAATTGTGGTTGTTATTTCGAAACGTAATTCGCTTTTCTCCATTTACGTTGATGTCTTGGTGTACATTTTTTAAGAAATCGGTCGCGCACACACAGAATCAACGAGAATAGGTTTTAGCTATTATAAGCTAATCTGGAAGCTTTTTCTTTTAATCTCGCTAAAGGTTTCTTTTGTTTCCTCCTTTTCAACTAGGGTTACGTGTGCATTTGTGTACACTACGTTTGTAGATTGAGTACCGTCAGGTGGTTTTACTGTTAGATAGCAGAAGATTAAACTAAACTCCGCGAACTTCTCTCCAGTTGTTTATATTTATTCACGTTCCGTATGTACGTGTATTTGTATTAAGGGATGCGAAAATTTTTCTTCAATAGGTAAAGATATTTCAACAGTAGAAAAAATTAAACCAAGTTCTTTGATGTATGCGAATTCTCATTTTTTCCCACGCTGAATTTATATTTTTGTGCGTGTGAACATGGCTTGTACTTTTGCTCAAATACTTAATCCACGTACGCATTCACTAATTTAGAAGGGAAAACTCTTGGTAGAGAATTTTTTTCCCCTGTTTGTTTCGTACATGTTAAATATGCTTGTTTACTGTAGGAATTTTCGTTTGTTTGCGTTTTGTTTTCTTGTTTGATGACTGGGAATGTCAGTGTTTAGACTACCTGTAACAATATGGTATGTTGTAGTATCTGCATTTTGACCTTTAACCGCTTTGCTCACAAGCGATTGGTAAGAAATTCGGATAATCTCTGACGAATCAGTGATAAATACGATGCAAGTTTTGATGGGCTTATTCTAACGTAATCGCATGTTAGAAAAAGTAAGGGAAAAAAAGTATATATATGTGTGCATATATATAAAGAAAAAAAAAACAAAAGAGAGGAAAACAGCATATTACTTATACTCTCTGTAAGTGTTACAGATAAGAGATAGTAGGTATGTGAAGCATATTTCTCTTTTCACCCTCACCTACCTTTTTATTTCCCCTCTTATATACATGTATATAGTAGAATCTATTTAACCTTATAATAGAAGCATTTCTCCTCTCCCCCCCCCCCATCACGTAGATGAAAAGAATTACTTTTTTCATAGGGTCACAATGAAGCTTCGTGCTGAGGGGAGAAGGAAGAAAACAGATAGGCTTGTTTGAATTTATTCCACTGGCGTTTGGGCGCAATATTACGTCCCTGATCGTTAAGTGGTTAAGAAGCCTTTCATTGAAAAAACGAGTATTTTAGCTACACAGATTGTTCAAAGTTTTTACGGCAACTTTTGCCTTTCATATTTTTTCCTCCGATTACCCGTTTCTTAGAGCGTAGTAATAAGCTCCGTTTACATGTGCAAGATTGGGGGTAGCTTTTGTGATTATTACCTGCACGGCAATTTTTTTTCTCATTGGGGGAAAAGTGGGGGGGAGGGGGAGATCTGTCAGAGTCCCATCTTTGTTGCGGAATAATGGTGGGTGACTTCGTTCTCCTCTCCCATAATCCTTTGTGCCGCGAAAATTACTATTAGCTCCTTCGTCGTCCATCTTGAGCCAACCACCCGTTCAACCCACGTGACCAGGGACGACTTCCGAAAAGAAGGGGGGGGGGATACCGGGTAAATTGCATGTAAACGGGTTGTAGTGAAAATCCCTGTCACCGGGAACTTCCCAGGATATTTTATTACACGTGTAAACGGAGCTATAAAGTCTCCTAGTTAACTACTACGTCTATATAGGAGGCATTGGTAGTAAGCACGGGCAGGGATTCGGGGGGGGGCGGGGTTGCGTAGGGTCAATGAAAGAACAAACTAATCCATGTATATGCATATACATATGAATTGCATGGCGCTAATGGAATCAAAGGTTAGAGAGGCGTGCCCCCTCCCTAGCCTTTAAAGTCTATCTCTGCCTATGGTAATAAAAAACAGCCTCGCACATGTTACTACTACAATGAATGAATGAACGCCAGAACTCTGCCGTTGGACTTATCCCGTTGCCGAGATCTCTTCCACCCCAGCTTCGTGATTTACAAACATACAAAATTTTTATAATGTATTTCCCTCGCACAATCGGGTACTACTTTACCGCACACCAACTCCGGTCATAATCGCCACACGGCAATTTCCATCCAGTGGAGTTGGGTGGGAAATGAAGGCTCCATCCATCGTTGGTTGCCCTAGGCTCGGATTCGAACCCATGGACCTTGATGGTAACCGTTATAGTATATATAATATATAAACATCTTTACCACTGCGCCACTCGGACAATCAGGTACTGTCGCGATTAACAGATTTTGTGGTGATAACAGAAGAGATGATGTTGGGAGTTGGAGTAAGATTCCGGGGATTCGTTAAGACGAATGAATGTACATATTAGAATCAATATACCTATTTTAGAAGCAATTGGGGGGGGGGGCATGCCATCTCATCTGTTATTTTGCACTTATCATATTGTATACGTAGAATAAAACAAACAAACGAAAAGAAACTCTCATTGTAGAATGTAAAATATGTCATTTTGCTCAACATCTAAATGGGGTTGATTAGCGTTGTTAATTTCTTTTCTAGAAGACAGCATCAGCTTTATTAGGTTCAATTCACTCGCTCTGATGGATCAGATGAATATATGCAAAATAAAAATATTTTGTGGGGAATATATACAGTTGGTGGGGGGGGGGGAACCACTCGTGCCATCTCGCTTAGCGCCTCATTCGGCTCATACCGCCTATTCCTCAACAACGTATGCTATTATTACACACTTTGTATATATACCTGCATATTGTAGCACCAGGACCAGATGATATCTATCCCAGGGTTCTCAGGGAAGGTGCTAATGAATTGTTGGGGCCAGTCGCACAGATATACAGGAGTAGTGTTGCTGAGGGTATCGTCCCGAGAGATTGGAAACTGGCTAACGTTGTTCCGATATTTAAGAAGGGTAGTAGAGAAGTGGTGTCTAATTATCGTCCAGTGAGTTTGAAGAGCTCCCTCTCGAAAATTTTGGAAATTATCATCAAAAGGCAGTTTGTGAAGTGGATAGACGAGAATAATGTATTGTCGGATAATCAGCATGGGTTCAGGAAGGGGAAGTCATGTGTAACTAACCTCCTTTGCTTCTATGATTACGTGACTAAGGCTTTGGGTAAGAGCAAAAATGTCGACGTTGTTTACCTTGATTTCCAGAAGGCATTCGATCGGGTCCAACATGGCAAACTCTTGAAGCGTTTACACGAGATCGGAATAGGGGGCAACTTGCTGAATTGGATAGAATCGTGGTTAAGAGATAGGTCGCAACGAGTTATGGTGAACGGGGAATTCTCTGGTTGGACAGACGTAACAAGTGGAGTTCCTCAGGGAAGTGTCCTTGGCCCCATACTTTTTTCACTTTTTATCGATAAACTCGATCAGGGTATCGATGGAATTACTAGCAAATTCGCAGATGATGTGAAGCTAATGGGGGTAATCGGGAATGAAAGCGATAGGGAGTTGCTCCAGACCAACTTAAACAAGATTGCAGCATGGGCAAATGAATGGAGCATGACGTTTAGCGTAGATAAGTGCATGGTCGCTCATTTTGGTTCGAACAACCAACGGTTCTCTTACGAGTTGAATGGTGTCACTATCCCGGATGCAACTAGAGTCACCGATTTGGGAATTCTCATTGACGAGCGACTTAAGTTTTCTGAACATTGTTCAGCGGTTGTCAAAAAATCGAATAGAATGCTTGGTCTCATTTTCAAAAAGGTCTCTTCGCGTTCTCCTAAAGTCATTCTTCCTCTTTTTCGAGGCTTAGTTCGTCCTGGACTGGAGTATGCTGTAAGGTTTTGGAGACCATACCTACAGAGGGACATAGACTTGGTTGAAGGGGTGCAGAGAAGAGCTACGCGTGTCCTTATTGGCACACAGGGCTTGAGTTATGAAGAAAGACTTCATTTTTTGAATATGTTTACATTGGATGAACGCAGGTGTCGAGGAGATATGATCGAAGTGTTCAAAATTTTCAATGGGATGGATAGGATGGACCATGAACTTTTAGTACACCGCCAATCGACTGCTTTTACAAGGGGACACCAGTATCGATTGGTGAGGGACAATGCAAGGTTATGGTGTCGCAGGGAATTTTTCTCCAATAGGGTTGTTAATAAATGGAATAGCTTACCCCCGGAGGTAGTAAATTGTAACACAATTGACACGTTTAAAAAGAAATACGATAAACATGTTGGGGTAAATCGAGAAGCTATCCATTCTTAGAATAAGACAACCATAAGTAATCTTTATGGGCATCGTATAATATTTTATCATGTGTATATATTGTTTGTAATTTGTGTTAATTGCATTTTTAATTGGGTTGCTGTATTTTTGAAACATATGACAACCATATTTTTATGGGCATCTTTTTATCAGCCACCTCGTTGGGCATTTTGCCTGTTGTGGCGTTGTATTTGTATTTGTATTTGTATTTGTATATTCTATCGGTACGTTTGATGATTTTGCTTTCAAGGAAGCGTTTTTTTCTCTTGCGTAACTTGAAGCAGCGGTTCTCAACCTTTTTTGACTCGCGGAGCCCTTTCTGGTATATAATTTCTGTGGAGGAGCCCCGTAGGCCTATTTTTCATTCATTCATCAAAGTTACTGATTTAATATTATTATTCAAAAATACTTATAATTTTTTTTCCGAATTTACTGTTTTTTTGTATTTTTCTCGAGCTGCCGCGGAGCCCCTTGGGAGTTCACACGGAGCACCGGTTGAGAACCGCCGGCTTAGAGAAAGCAGTCGTTTCTAGGATAAATATTTTAGAACCCCCTTTGAGTTACGGAACCTTACGCCGTGTCAGATCTAAAAATTCCATCAACCAATATTCTGTGCTTTCATGCAAGTGTACTGAATATATTTTCTTGATCAGTGTTATTTAACCGAATATTTTTAGAGCCAAATATGGATTTTTAACCGAAATGGGGTAGTTGAGCATTCGCTTTAAAGAAAAGATGCAAGTTGTGCATTTTCCCATCTTTGTTTTATTTTCTCCCTAGCTGCAATTCCTTTTATTTTGCTGGTGAACGGAAGAGGGAATAAGCAATTTATTGAATTAGGCAAAAGAGTAAAGCAACAACTGATTGAAAATTTTCCCGTGCGCGTAAACTCACTATAGAAACAAGCAGGAGTTTGCCTCGAGCCAAACCCGCCGCGCCTTATGTCTAACATTCTAAAGCGCCCGTATATATATCTCTCTATCCCCACCCCACCCCTTTTTTGCATCTCCCTTTGTAATAACATAGTAAAATAGCAAGGGATACAGGCAATAGGGAGGGTTTCTTTGGTGGTTATTTCCGTTTTCTCGTATCTGTAATAACGGTGATTGAAAATCTCGATATTTTGAAGAACAAGAAAACTATGAGTAAAGCCTTGTATGAATTTAGAAAAAAATTGGAAGAATATTTTGTAGCCACACCGCTCTTTAGATTGATGAGGAATGTTGTAAAATCTGTGTCTGTGGGCTTTTTCCTTCCGTATTGTTTCCATGAATCGGCTGAATTTGAACCTCAACTTGAATCTTGCATTCTGATGCACTTCGGCCATTGCGAAGATTGTTTGTTACCTAATTCGCACTACAGCGTTTACTTTCAGATTGTATCAAATACAAGGTTACAACAGGCAAAATGCCCAACGAGGTGAGTGAGAAAAGGTTCTCTTAACAAATATGAATGTCATATTCCTAAAATACAGCAACCAAATTAACAATGCAATTATAAAAACTATATATATGATAAAATATTATACAATTCCCGTAAAAAATATTTATGGTCGCCTTATTGTAAGTATGGATAAGTTTCACGATTCACCCCAACATGTTTATGGTATTTATTTTTAAACGTGTCAGTTGTGTTAGAATTTACTACCCCCGGGGATAAGGTATTCCATTTATTAACAACCCTATTAGAGAAAAATTCCCTGAACACCACAGCCTAGAATTGCCCCTTACCAATCGATAGGGTTGTCCCCTTGTAAAAGCAGTCGATTGACGGCGCATTCCTCCGTTATGTATTAGTGACATGGTTTAAAATTTCTAGTTGTCCATCACGCTCATGCTGAGGGTTTTCGCATCTTTTTCATCATCCCTTGTCTTTTCAGAATTTCTTTATCAACCAATTTTATTTTTTCGTTGATGTCATTATGATGAAGTTCGTAATTTGCGGAGAGAAATCTAAACCGAACTACTAGATCCCGCTCCTTCTGATACAATGAAGAAGAGTTAGGTTTGAGAGAGGTACGAAACGTAACTATATGATCTACTGCTCAGTAATG
Source organism: Pholcus phalangioides (assembly GCF_987345545.1). Taxonomy (NCBI): domain Eukaryota; kingdom Metazoa; phylum Arthropoda; class Arachnida; order Araneae; family Pholcidae; genus Pholcus; species Pholcus phalangioides. The sequence continues at coordinate 51,911,984 of NW_028301597.1, forward strand.
AAATTTTCCCCTTTTCCCGAATCGCAAGTTGTCGTAGGCTTAATGCAATTTAAGGTCGAGGGAATGGGATTTGTGTGTGCGCCTGGTTAATCTAATAAATCGAGACGTGGATCGACTTCCACCCTAGACGGTGAAGAATCGACCATCAAATTGAACCGCTCTTGTGTATGCATTTATATCATATCTCGTCGATTACCATTGGTCAGACATCGAAGCACGATCCGGGTATCGGATTGCATTGTGTCTCGCATTCTACGGAAATCAGTTATGGATCCATCCCTTCGTGAGTCGAATCACGAGGGTTTAAATGATTGAAATAGCATTTATATAATTACTGTCACGCTCTTAATTGAGTCGGAGGAACGGTAGGTTAGAGACGCAGCCCACCTGGTGGCCGTTTCAAGTTTCAAGACGCATCTTTCCTTCCTTTTTGCCTCCTGCGTATATTACTTTTAAAAGAGTGTTAAAGTAACTCGATTTTCGCGATGGAGCGTCGCGAATATTATCTCATTTGTGCGCCTTCAATTAAAAGTCTCTGGTATACGTTTTCGACTGCGGTCCGCCTGTGTCGGTATCCCATCGGTGCTTATTGTTCCTGAGGGGCAGATTAAGGACTAAATCATTCACGGAGAATTTCGAGCCTCATAATGGGACTTTGAGCGGTTCGAAAAGGAAAATTTTTCCTTAACGAGGCTTCCGAGGTCATAGCGTAGGATATCATCTAACCACCGTGTTTCTTTCACCCCCACTCTTCTACCTTCAACCCACAAGTTGTTTTTTTTAATGCTTCAATACCTAGTTAAGTACTTGGTATTTTTATTTCCTGTTAAAAAAAAAGGAAATTAAAAGAAATAGGAAAAAAAGAGTAAGTGCCTTGAGCCCGATTTTAAGTTTATGAAGAAATTCTGTAGAAAAAAAAAAAAGAAGTACTAGTAATAATGATATCGCTGGACAGTTAAAGTGAAATTCCTCCGAATGTTTTTGGGTGCTTCGCTTTATAACACCCTCGGCGGTCGTTATTTTTCGAATTCATAATTTTTTAAGTCATTTTTGGAGCTTGAAACTGATCCAAGTTTATTAAATTAAGTTCTCTCCCCCCCCCCACTCATACCTCCTCCTTTTTTTTCGTATTACTTCCTTAGTGGGTTGTTTTTCTTTTCATTTTTATTGCCTTCTGTCTGCGTATTATAAAGGTTAGATACATTTCTAGCAATTTGCATGCATATAGCAGTAAAAAGGGTCTACGTTTCCCTTAGAAAGCGCCCCCTTGAGAGAAGTTTCATTTTGTTATAAAATTTAATTTTTTTTCGATCTCCGGCCTTTTCCCACTTTCGCTTCATTCGTTAGAGAGATAAGATGTGTTATTGCTGCGTTTTTATGTAATGACCTCCTTTTCCGCCCACAACATGTATGCAAATACTGTATCATATATACACACACACACGTTTTTGTGCTGTGAATTTTTTTTTCTTTAGCTGCATCAGGAAGTATATTCGTTCCTCTATATTAAAATCGGTGATTATTATGTTGTGTCGGTCTCTTACGTCTTTGAATCCAAAACGTCTCGTTCCGATTTCGAATCTTTGTAATCATATCATTCAGGATATAAGGTCTTATTTTGCTTTCAGCTTCACTTTTTTTTCATGAGCACTTTTCTTTTTTTTTCCAATATCGTAGGTTTTTGGAATCGTTGGGCGTGGTTCTGATAGTGAGTATACAAACCACATTCATGATATTTCATCATTATAAAAACAGCCAGTTTTGTTTTGAAAACGGCGTAAGTCGCAGTCTGTTCATAACATATAACAGCATTACCGTAACAAACTTTAGTGGCGCGTCTACTCTGAAATTTTCTATTACTACTGGAGTTTTTGCAGCCCGGGGCAGTTGCCTTCCTTTTAGTTTTCGCGGTATAACAGAAATCTATATCAATGGTAAACCCAATGACTGCCAAGGTTAAGTCATTAAAGATTTCTATTGCACGTCTAGCTTCAACTTTTGATTTGCTTTCTAAATAAAGAAATGATCTTTTTTATTTTTACTTTATTTTTTTGTGAATAACCGAATCAATATTATACAAAAGTTTATAAATAATATATAGATATTTTGAAATGTATCGAAAACTCAAGTTGTAAAACGCGAAGTGCTGAAATCATCGACTGGTGCAGATTCATGGCTAGTCCAGATCTCGAGGAAAAGTGCTCTTAATAGTATAATATGTAGATATCGAAAACGAGAAAATTTTTTAATGGATCGATAAATTCCAATTTGGCATCTATCTATCCCAGCTTGACAATTCCTGCTTATTAACGTGAGATTTCCATCAGAGCATGGCATTAAATGGTATGTGCAAGAATTTCCCGATGCGGGATTTTGCGTGTAGTCAAAGCAATATAGAGATGTAATTAAATTGATGAGGTCAAGCAAGAGTGTACAAATCGTTGGGAGGGCTGGAGGAACAGTAAGTTGGCCGTGGCTGTTCCGAACATACATACCTCCACCTTTCCCTTGACTCTTACCTACGCAAATGCTTCTCCCTCGCACTCACCTGTTCTCTTGTGCCCATCTTTCCTTCCCACCTTTAGTAGCGATTTCTAACTCGGTGCGCTTCCGCCAAAAGCTGAAACTTCAGTTTGCTCCTACCAAACACGCGATTTTCCCATTAGGGACGTCCACTTGAGCATTTTGGTCATCCTCTTGATTTCGTTTCAGGGGGAATTTGTTCGGAAATGTGCGGTTCACAGTCCAGCAGCATGTGTTCTCCGCGCGCGTGTATGTGTGTGTGTGTGTGTGAGAATGTGTTAAGGGCCACACAACAATTTGGGATTGATCAGCGAGCAGTTTATGACGTGTTGCAGATAATGCCATTCTTAAGCTATTTCCGAGTGCTTCCCTAATGAGTCGTGTCCAGTGAATCGGATTCGCGCTCGATTCGTGTTGGAACTCGAATCGTGAATCATGGCGTTCATTAAAGTCTCAAGTCCGAATTGACTCGAAGTGTGAATATATTTAATCTCGCGTCTTTGAGGATGGAAAACTGACTCTTGATTACGTCTAGGGATTGGATCGACCGGCGGTGTCGGGTCGGGTGGCTAGATGGTTCATTCTGGCTTGCGACGGATGTCTTCTCTTAATGCTCCGTCTCATCAACGTTTGTAAATTTCTCGTCGAGGGAAATTATTTACATTTTGAATATTATGGGTTTTCATTTCAGATAAAACACGAGCGGTGATTTACGATGCATCCTCGCCGTTTTGAGTGCGTGACGTGATATTGCGTTTCGTCATAGCCAAGTTATTCCTGGTCGAAACCTTCCTAGTATTTACTCAAATGGTCGAACACTTTGTTGTGTTTCGGTTTCCGAACCTAGCTGAACTTTAACGCGTTTGAACGATTTGGACGTGGTCAACATCGGAATTTCTATGAACAGAATGTGCAACGGTGACACGCTACTCTACTGTGAGGCACGAACTCTGGTGACATTCAGTTTTCATCTGGGTCAATTTCGAGCCTCTCTTCCCTTTTGAAAAGTCCCTTCCGGCAGACCCACTATGGGTTACTTCTACTTCTTGCAGGTTCGTTCAAATTTGAAAAATGGACGGTGAAAGCAATATGTACAAGAAACAGATGCTTCAGACATTCATAAATACGTTTCCAAAACATACATACATGCGGTACTTTTTGACGTCCATTGATTCGTTAGAAATTCCGCGAAATAATATTTTCGAGCTGCATGAACGGTCTTAGATTCTAGCAACAGTTGTTTACATCTGCGTCATCGCGCAGACCGTATTGTGGACTTGTTTATCAACAAAGTGTCTCGATCACGATGATTAAACACGAATACATAGATATCATTCTTTACACATTGTCAAGTCGGATAAAGATTTGTATTCAATAAAATGAGTTGAGATTACTGTCTTGGCTCGGTCAATACGCAACTCTTTTTTAAAGTAATAAAATAACAGTAATGTTTTATCTGTCTGCACATGGATCGCCATCAGTGTTATCAAGAAATATAATTTTGAAAAGTGATTTCACTCCTCTCCAAAATTTTAACGGTATTTTTGGAAAGTGGAGGGAAGGGGTATTTTTGTGTATCAGTGAAAAATGACGATTAAAAAACTACCAAAAATTTAAAGGAGTATTTTCACTTCTCAACGAAATTCGGAGAAGTAAATTGAATTTCGATGCATGATACAGAGTTGGCAACTGCCATGGATTGTCCGTAGTTTCTACGGACGGCCGGAATGAACTACGGAGCTGTGGGGGAGACTCTCTATACTACGGAAATCGGTTTAAAAAAACTGGTTCTTTGAGATATTGTGGTGTTTTACTTATTAATTTATTTTATAAAATTGCATTGATCCTTACCGTAACGATGAATTCGTATACGCATGTGAGAGATTTCGAGAGAAGACAAACTCGTAGTTCATCTGTTTTGTCTGTGCGGAAGGCAATCTCTAAAGCCTCGTCTAAAAATCCGCTGCTCTACTCGAACGCGCAAAAACCTTTTTTCTGTCAAAACCGCCCCACGCTGTGGGATAAAAACAGGATTTTGAATGGTTCAGCGCGACGGGTCCGGCCCTGGTTTCAATTACATAGTGGTGCATGGTCGAGCTCGCGGAACTTGTGTCGGAAAAAATGTTTCGTCGTAGGTGCCGTAGGACCTCTGATACGATGAAAACGAAAATGGAAGGGGGTCCAGGGTTGCTAGACGTCCGTATATACTGCCCAGAAGGGCGTATGCAAGTTGGGATTGCATTGAATATTCATGAATTAGGGGACTCGGTGACCTCGGAACGTTGCTTCGGAGGGGGGTGGGGCATGTGGCCTGAGCCCTATAGGGCTCATATACGGCACCGAGGTGCCGTATTTAATGAACTTTAAATTAAAATTTAAAAAAAAAAGTATTAAATTTTTGAGTGAATATTTTTATTGTACTATGATTATGTTGTCCCCATGGCTGAACATTCATCACTACTGACGAGCTTTAAGCATGTCTTCATGAAACACGCATCTATATGCGTATCGGCAAACACTGCGTTGTCATGTTGCTGAACCGTAAACTTTTATTTTAGTTGCATATGTCGATGGAAACCATCAAATATGAGACCCAAATCCTGTCTAGAGTTGTTAAATTAAGGTTTTGGTGTTTTGTATTTGTTCGAAAGAAAATGAATATGCACTGGATATTGCTGTATCAATAAAGGTAATTTTTATTGGCTGTTGAAGAAAGTTTGGCGTTTTCCTGACTGTCTGAAACACCCTTCGTGAAATTCAAGTTACTGTATTGCCTTATTAATTTTTTTTCAAGGGTTTCACAGGAAACTCGAAGGTGCTCGCCTATAGTTCTTTTATCATTCCGACTGGGTATTTTCCTCACTTCCATAAAGTTTTTCTCTGTAACGGTGACCTTTTCTCTTTAGTGCCAAGGAATGTATTTCTAGAGCTGCTGGGATCTTACATCCTTCATCCATCTGACCAATCCATCCACACACACGTGGTATTCGGGAGAGGGGGAATTTATCCGTCTTGGGTTAGAAGAGGAAAGAGTAAAGGTATATGGGAGTAAAAAAGATCCCCATGAATAATGGATGCCCTGAAAGTCCGTTCTGGCTGATTCCTTCATTTCCGACTGAAATAAGGGTACCATGTAGTGCCCTCTGAATGTGTGTGTGTATATATATATATTCTAGCAGCCCCTTATACGAATCCTTTTTGCAACTTTTCAATTCAACCAGTCTTATTTCTTTTTCTTTTTTAACCAGGCTTTGGTCGAGAGAAAATTCCTCGGAATATTTCGACCGGGGATGGGAAAGGAGGTTTGAGTCTAAAGGGAAATCGCCGCTTGCCTTTTATTTTTTTATTTTTTCAAGCTTCCAGGCGCGAAGAATAGAAAAGCGGAGAATATATATTTCTCATCACTTTTTTTTATACCATCACTATTTTCAACGAGTTTCTTCTCCTTTATTATTTCTTATGTTCTTCTGGAGAAAAAAATAAAGATAAAACTAAGTCGTCACAATTCAATTACCGTTTCATGTGATGCATAAATCTAGTAAAGCAGAATATTTGAACTAACTACTTCTTATATAGATTAATGTCTTTCTCTGTAGCACTCGTACACAGCAACATTTTCTCTCCCCCCCCCCCTCGCAATATCGTGTTCGAGTGGTCACATGCAAAGTACTGCTCGTGCTTGCGCTTAAGTGATTTGCTAGCTCTCTCGTAAGGCGAATGGCAAATAGCGTCGGTGACCCCTAAGAGATCACCTGATGTCGGCACATCTTAGAGACTCGAGGCACGTCTTCCGAATCGTATATGGTAAAAAATCTGTGCGGCTTGAACAAAAAACGAAACTTTTTTAGTTTTCTAATTTCGAGGCGTGAATATGAGCCGGTTTCCTATTGAAAACTCTTTCCGCAAAGAGCAGGTAACGTGATATTTACACAACTTAAAAACTCAGGCATCTACCATTTTCACTTCAAAATATGGAAGGCAGATAGAAGCACGTGTGAATTTTCTAGGGGTTCCACTGCTTCTCCAGGAGAGTAAAATAAATCAGTAATTCTTAAATGAATAAAAAAAGCCCATGGGGCTCCGCCGTGGAAATTATGTTCTGAGAAGGACTGATCTCTGCGAGTCAAAAAAAAGCTGAGAACTGCTGCCCCCTTCGCCTTCCCCCGAATCATGCCAGCAAGGCTTCAGATACACCTGTTGAGAAACAAACTACAGCTTGGATTCTTCTACCAATCAGATTTTTTTTTTTCAAATAACGTGAGACAGGTAGGACCATCACTCCAAAGAAATGGAGCTACCGCTTTTTCTCAGAAAGCCTTCAGCTCTCTTCTAATTTTTCCATGTGATTAAATCTTTGAAGCATTTTACACGGTATCCGAAAAAGTAAATAGATTCGATTTTGTCCTCGTAGTTATTATTTGTGACTGATGGTGGTCAAAATGAAAGCTTTACTTTGAAACGAGCGACATTAATTATGTAGCAGAGATAGTGTGATCTCTGTACGTTAACTCCTCTGTGCTTTGTAGGAATATTTCCTGTTTGGTTAGAGATTTCGTCTTGTGATAAGTTTTGGTATTTCCTATATTTTTCTTGTGTGTGTATGATAGTGAATGTATCGGGACTTCGTTTTCTTTGGTATGCTTTTTCTTGGAGTGGATCGTTGATGAAATAATCTGTTGTGTCAAAAAGGTGTGTACAATGTCTAAGACACACAAACATCAAACGACAGAATTGGTGACCCGGACGTGATTGGCGACCGCCACAGTTTCTTTTTTTTCTGCTTCTTTTGGGGGAACAAGGTAATACTAAATTCATTGACCTAGCGGGATTCGGTACCTTTCGAATCATTTTTTTCTCCCACCGCGTTTAATCCAATGTGTTCCCTGAAGAAATAGCTAACTGAAAAAGACACCAATTCGTTGGCTCCAAATCCCGATGGTGCTCGACATGGGAATGCTTCCTCCTCCCGTTGAATTGACCTTTTCCTCCTTCCTGGTATTTTTTCTTACGTATAGTTACTCCTTAAGTATAAGGAAAGAAGTATATTGGAATACTATTCGTTCAAACACGAAGTTGTTGATATTCGTTGTTTTTATTTTTAAAACAAGAATAAGTATTTACTTTTCTTTTGTTCTTTTCAAACCAATTGATTATTTCTCTACTGTATTAATTCTTCATCCTGGCTTATATGATTTCTCGACCCAAGATTAAGGTGTCTTGGATTTCAGTAGTACAAACTGATTGACTCTTTGTTAGTGAGATCAGAAATCTACATTTATTTATTTATATGAACCATGATCCATGAGGATAAAACGATATCGTTTGAGGTAATAATTTATTATTTATTTTTACAAATGATGCTCATGAAACCAAAGAGTTTTCTTTCACTGTTTATCATAATGATTCATCGTTTTTATTCATCACAAGCTTTAAGAAATATATTTCAATGAAAATAATGATAACGTTTTTAAAGGTTACGCATGTAACGGTTCGGACGGAAATACTAGGAGTCTAAAATATGGCTTTGCTCATTTAAAATCACTATTACCTTTTTCGTTCGACAGAATTTGGTGTCGAGAGGGGTTATAGTGTATAGTATATAAATGCTGATTTTAGAATAGAGTGTGAATGCGACGTATAACGTCGATATAAATAAATAAAGGTGACAAATCTGCCTTAGGTGGAGAATGAGACGCTCACACACATACACACAGAAGGGAATGAGTATCCTGGAAGAGAGAGGGGATATGATCATGAGAAAAGAAAACCTCTTTTCTCATTTTCCTGGATAGGAAAAAGAGAGGGTGAAAAAAATCTCGTAAAAAACGGAAAGAAATTGATGCTCATCTTTTTCATGAGCTGTTCCGGTTTATGCGTTTCTTCTATCTTTTGCTTTGCCGCCGCCGCCGCTCCTCGAGGTCTAGTCTCAGCTCTTCGAGTTCTTCAGAAGTGCCAGCGAAGAAAGAGTACCGAAGAAAGGGTGTTAATATTTCAGCAGCAATTCTAAATAAACTGTCTGACCTCCTGTATAATCTTCTGATCACTCTTTTTAAGAGGACTCTCATCTCATGGATGACTATGAACGGATAGATATATTGTAGGAAGAGAATTTCTTAGCCGCATTTTGCTGACTTTCATACTGATTACTGTATACGACTTTGATTTCTCTTTGTTTTACGTATTTTTTTCTTTAAATAACGCAAGTACGACGAGTCTTTAAATCTCATCATAACAATAAAATTTCAAATGTTACTAATTCCCCCCCCCCCCCAAGTTAGCTAACGACGATTGTATTGACCGCCTTATCTTACTTTTATTTCGTCACGTTATGATGAATATGTTTTTGCTTGTAAGATTTTTACAAAATGAAATCTTAGATTTTTTTAAATCCACTTTTTTTGAAGCGCCTGCGTTCTGGAAAATGTGATGCACGTTAATGAACAATTTCGAAAAAGTTGTCTTTGATTGTAAAACGTTTTTTTTTTGTTTTTTTTTCAGTTTAGATTCAGTTCTGCCTGTTAATGTTTTACAATTGTGGAACCGTGGATATTTTGCTTTTCAATTCCATGCTCGATTATTTCTTTTTCAATGTTCTCGGTAAATAAATCGACGATTTTAAAATGCTGCCGATTGTTTTCCCCATTCGTTTGTGTGTGTTAGATAGAGAGAGCGATCTATATTCCTCTCCAGCCTAAATCTGACGAAATGTTTCGCAGTTCTTTGGGAAAAACCTAAAAACTCTATGATGGTAATTTCTCAAAAGTGGTGCGTGTCTCGTGTCTTTTAACGTCTATTATTTGATCCCAGAATTACATGCGAAGAAGCTCTCCACCCGATGTTATCCTAAAAAGATTAACCACCTCCTCCTTCTTTTCTACTGTTTTCGCTTCCTTTCGCTAAGTATAAAGTAAATCCTTATTAAAAGCAACTCCCGCGAAAGGAAAATCGTTGAGGGCTCCCAGCGTTAAAACCCACGCGATTTTAATTGCAGTTCTTTCCCTATGTTCTCTCAGTTCGGAAAGATTCTGTCTACTACTCATTCTGCTCTTCCCCCCCCCCCCCTTTTGCTAACAGAACCAATTCGTTTTAAGCGCAAATTGCCATTCAGCATGAAACGAGCGAAAATATTCAGACAACTTCCTTCCAGAAGCAGCAATTCCAATGGTCGTTTTATAGATATCGAATGGTAAATTCATTTCCATCGGTTTATGAATTTCATTCCGGCAAACACTTATCATCATCGAGGAACAGGAAGAGAGAGGTTCGGCTCGGGAGGGGTTCGGCTGTGCGCGGGAGCGAATGGATGAATACCCCTGGTTCAAATCACTGAGTTTTGAACGCTGGTGATTCTTTTTCTGTCCGCCATTCCTCGCCCGTAATGAGTGGAATCTTTCAATCGACTCGAAGCAAAAGGATTGTAATTACGAACTCGCGTGTTGTTACGATTACCCGTCACCCTCCTCTACACCTGCCTGTGAGCTCAACGCTCTTTTACATGCACACACACATATCCATCCTATCCTTCCCTTTCCATCACTGCAATGTTTAAGCTTTCCAAATACCTCGCAGATCTACTGTTCCAGAATATTTGGACTCGTTCTCCTCCCCCCCCTCTCTACCTAACATTCATGCCCCTTTAAAATCGTTCCTGAGAATCCACTAAAATCGAGAACTTTCTTCCTTCCGGGCATTAAAACACGAGAAAGAGGAGAAAGATTTTCAAATAGGGAGGAGAAGGAGTGCACAGAATTAAGGTAGGTAAAAGTAGGAGGTGGTGAGAAGAGAGTTGGATTTTGTGCTAGAAATATTTTCACCAATAACAGTTTGCGAATCTTATTTCAACAGCTTTGTAATTACTACAGATACTACTGAGCACTTGTCTTGCTTATTTGCTTATACATGTACGTATGAAGAGATTCGGTGGGCTCTCAAGAAAACCTTTGCCGGATTTGTAGAGATTTTTAGGGTTTTGTTTATGTAGTTTTCGTATCTCCCTTTCGGAAACTTCATTACAGGCAGCGATTTGTGATTATTAATCCGACGCTTTTATTTATCCCCGGAGGCTGATGTGTGACATTTTGTCTGCTTTCGCTTGTCCATTATAAATACACTCGCCGGGTTTTCTCTTCTCTTTCGATCTTTCTGCTTGATTTTGTTAAGACTCGTTATTCACGAGGGCAGTGATTGTAGTCATGCAATAGAATCGGTGAACGTAACATTATTGACGTGAGAATATTTTTTGTTCATCAGAAGATAGACTCGTGTGCTTGTATTATTTTATGGTCAAAATAGACCACAGAAGAGAGATATTTCCTGTATTTGAATAGCGAAAATGTCAGAGAGGATTATTATATTTCTATGTTGCATTAAAAAAAGTCGTTCCGTTGTTTTTTCCCTCTTCGGTAAGCTAAATAGTTTATTTTCATACTTGAATGTTGCCCCTGAATATGTGCTTCGCTGGAAAGAGCTTGAGCATGCACGGAAGCAAAACACCAGGCATAGTGGTTTTTTTTGTCGAAGCAAAATTAAAACTTCGGAGCGTGCGATTTTGAAAGTACAATATCAGTGTGCTCACTTTCTTTTTCTTTCTTTTTCTATGCACATAAAATATGAAATAGATTTTAATTTTTCTAATTTGTTCTTTCCCAAAGTTCATTTCATCATTAGTTTTAATTCACTTTCCGTCTAAATTTTTTTTGTTCTACTAAACATCGTTCTCTTTTGTGAATGTGTCGAATGTCGTACTATGTCTTTTCCTTCAAAGATAAGTTTCAACGTGAATTTTCTAATCGGGGAAAGAGAAAGAGGACTCGTCTGTGACGTCGATAAGTTTGTGTGGGGTGGAAATGGTTCTCGCTTCGATGATGTAGAAAAAAAACGTTCTGCTTTTCTCTAGCGAGTAAATCAGAATCTTGCTTGTCATAATTCCTCGATTCGTTGGCTATGCATTTCCCCTCATTTTTCTGGAATGGTTTCCTTTCAGAGAAGTGCTTCGTGAAATTAGGCGCAGGAGAAGAACAGAATATCATATACGACGAATAAGTTAGGCTCCCCGTAATCTTTGTATGATCAGGCTACACACCAACTAAATCTCTTTTCTTATTCTTCGAACAAGAGAGGGAGATTCTTATTTCGCATCTTCTCTTCCAGAAACAAGTAAAATGAGAATATTCTGTAGTTGCAGGGATGATGATGATGCTGCAATGCTCGAGTTTCATTTTTGTCTGGAAGTTATTACAGTTAGTTGGTGTGGAATCGGAAGAACAGGAGGGTGGAAAGGAGAAGGAGTGTGAGGTGCTGCGGAAATTAAAATAATTGGAAGTTTCTTTGTTAAGTAGAGTTGTGTGTGATGGTGGGAGGGGACAGAAATGGGAGGGATGGTGGACAGAAACTAATCTGTATCATCGCATTCCCGTCCTGTTCCCACCAGCGAACTAACTCTTCAGTACAATCTTCCGAGAGTGCATTCGTTTCTTTTGTGGCGGTGGCAGTAGTCGTTCATGAAGAGAGCTCGGTGAATGTGTGTGTGTGTGGAGGAGGGAATGAATAAGGACATTTCATTTTTGCAGTTGAGGAGCCGTGTTATTATAATTCCTGTTTAATCATTCAGGACGCGACTTCATTACTGGAATTTGAGTCGCCATAGTATATACTACTCCTCGCTTCCTTCTTTTCAGTAAATGTATGTGCGTATATATTTCTGGTGCTGCTGAAGTAGGGGCCGTGCACAAAACCATCGCGTTCACAGTTTCGTGTGCTTTTTGAATTAATAAAAATATCATGTGCTATAGCCCAACTTTACGTTATGGCTTTTGATTAATTTATATCGTATCTGATCATTTCTTAAGACATATTGGTCAGCAAATGGTGCGGATATAAGACTTATTTCTTTATATTAGGTGATGATAGGTCAATAATGCATAGTTTCAAACGTGCATTAAATGGCCCTTTCTTTCCACTTTTTTAATGTACAAAATTACATTTTATTTGTCATCATGATATGCTTCAGTTTAATTTTTAAACATGGGTTCTCTTTTGCAACGATTCATGAATAGTGGAATCTGGAATCAGTTGACTACGGATTTTGTGGAGGAACCCTTAATAAGCGACACCGCATGTGTCTCAGCATCTATATCTCCCTTATAAACTTTGGTCCGCTTTCATTCCCTCTAGAACAGGAAAAGGAGAGGTGGGCCGCCCGGAGGGCTTCCGGTTTGATCCTTTGGTGGTAGCTCAATCCTTAGAGGTGGGCTTAGCGTTGCCGGCGAGGAGATAGATACTCCAGCAACAGACGGCGCTATATCATTCAATATTAATAAGCGGCATTTGTTCGTGGCTACGCACCATTCCGTGGACACTAGTACCGAGTGCGTATAAGAGAAAGGATTAGAGAGGAGATTGCAATTTATCATTACATTAATATTAGATCACATGTAAATAGGATAGTCTTCCCTCCACTCGATACCCCGACACACACGCACAGTGTCGTAATATAATTCTATGTGTATGTTCTTAACGTAGTGGGATTCCGAGACCTAGCGATGGATAGTGATCCCCTTTCTCTCACCGTTTTACCTCTTTCGGCACTTCCGCGAGAATGTTTGCAGGTGCTTCAAGGGTCCTAGTTTTGATGAATAAGATGTTTGTTCCTCGGCGATTAGCGATTCGTTATTAGACACGATGAAGTGTGAAGGATTCGCCGTACGAAAACACAGAAGGAGAGGAGGATTGTTCTTAGTCGTCTTCCTGTCACGCTCGAAAAGATCTCTCGGCAAACGATGTGATGATGTCATGAATAATGCATTCCCTTGCAAAGATATTTAATGTTTGGAATCACACCACCGAGTCCTAAATGCGACACAAAATGTGAAGTGTTTCAATACACCGATGCTCGAAGCTTAACAGGATGGTAAACATTCCGTTGTTTTCTCTCTCGCGGACTCATCTTGTTATCGCTGTAGCTGTCGAAAGTATAACCTGCGAAGAAAACCTTAACGAAAAAGTGATAGAGTTCGATACTGGAAAATTTCCCATATCGCTTGTAATTGTAAAATTGAGGAGTGTTCCCGATGTATATATGAACGATGTTAAAAACAAAAATTTCGCATCTATACACACGTACATGTAAATAGCTATCACAGATTCTAAAATCGAAGCATTTATTTTTCCACGCTATTTAAAAATTTCACACTCATTTTCATTTATCTCAAGAGACCAACGCAGCCAGTCCATAAGGTAATTAATGATAAGGAAGAAAAGTGGGACCCCCCATATAAATTTCGGCAAATTCTTGTCTCTTTGAAACCTTTCACGATTTCTTCGTGATGTTTGTTTTGCCCTTTGCTGGGGAAGGGGGCAGATGGACGTAATTACCACCGCTCTCTCTCTCCTAAACCCCACAGTGCTGTTCTCTTTCCATTGGAGCTCGGTCCCTATTAGCCGCTTATAATGTGGTTCCAAGAAGGAAAAAAAAGGGGGGGGGGTAAAGGTAAAGGGTGATTTTCGGCCGGATAGAGGTACAATACCCGCAGTTACGATTAGCTCCCATCGCCCGCATCGGTACTTAGGAAAATTCACTGTGACACTTTTCCGCTTCTGTTCCCATATACAGTTCCTTTACTGTCCTAGCTCACCTTTTTATTCTCTTCTGATGTCTGAACCGATGACCATTGACCTTCTTTGGCTTTGCTTCGTTAATTACATTGCATAGATATATATTCTTAACATTTGCCGCGTAAGCCCACAATGAACCATTCTATAATGTTTTCAGCCTCAGTCTTTTCTCGGACGAAACTGTGAAAGTACTGCAATGTTCCACATGAAGTTTGCGGTACTGTATATGCCTTGCTATCGAATGCTGTGTAGTAGTAAAAAATGCCGGAACTAGAGGAGGGCAGGGGAGGCGGGGGCAACTGCCCCGGGTGGCAAAATTTAGAGGGTGGCAATTTTATATGATAACAAAGAACACTTATGAAATTCTCGAATTTCAAAGTTGTGAGAGGGGCTTACAACAAAAATCCTAGTTAAAGCACTGGCTGTGTATTTTGATTTATTTTGGACCCGATATGACTATTTTTTGTGTTCATGTGGTATTCTTTTTATGTGGCTTTTGTTCTGTCTTTTATTTGTATTTTGTGTTTGTTTTTGCAAATAAAAAAAAACACTAATACTGCAGCATTCACGTACGAATAAGGCTTTTTTTTTGCAAATTAAACGGATAAATTGTAACTCCAGATAAGTTCAGTCCCAGGTTAAAACTTCTGTTGATGAATCCAAGTTTAAAATATTTCGAAAATGGTATTAATATTAAATTAAAAAATATTGTGTTTGCTCTCAAGAACTTCACATACGCTATCTGTGTGGCTACGATTAAATTTGTCATCTTCAGAGATTGTGTAGTAGTTTCAACACGTATTTTTAAAGTGATTTCCAGCATAGTTCCTTCCTTGACATTTTGAGAAGTCCTCAAAAACTATTTTTTTTTTTTTTTGTTCGGCTATGCTTTGGTCATTTTTTGGAAATCAATAGCCATTTTCCCGTTGGAGAGGTTATTCTGCCATCAGTTTGATATCCTCGGACTATGTTTCCTCTTTCCTTTTTTTGACTTTTCCACTTCACCTTTTTTTCTTTCTAGGGAAGAAGATTAGATCTATTCGATCTACACTTTTATATATTGCCTGTGCTATTCAGTTTTTGCTCCTCCCCCACGGGGTTTCGCTTCTGCTGCTCCTATTTTTTTCCCCCTCTCGGAAAAATCCGGAATATTTTTTCGAGCAAAAGGAGATTCAGCGCAACCAGCTGAGCTTTGGCCGATTGCTGTTCCTTGGTACATTCTCTCTTCCTACTCCGCTTGTGATGGGGGCCCACTTATGAGAAATCCCAGATCCACAATGGATCCCGGTGAGGAGCCTCCCGGCGTTCATTTCCATTTTCCCGATTTCTTTGGCCTGATTCCTGGATACCCCCTACGAACTCCTTTCAGGTCCAAAACTTTTCTTTTTCTCTCCCTCTCTTCTGCGTTTTTTCTTCCTTGTGTGTGTGCGCGCGCGGAACACTCTCCAATAGAAATAAAATGGATTGAACCTGAAAAAAGGGGGGGGGGAAATAGAATAAAATAAAAATTCGAGGGGAGGGGGCTTCAGTTTAGTTTGGGTGGAAGGTCCTCCAGAAACGTTGGGACCAGTTTCTTCTCCAGTTCGAAGTTTCCTGAAAGTTTTTTCTTCTTTTCGTTCTGTCTGGATTTTTTTCTCCTTCTCTTTACTATACTCCAGTGTGTGTAAGGCCTGTATTTCCATCTGAAAGCCCAGGCCTGCAAGAGCTCTTTACCCCTTCCTTTACCCTCTCCTTTTTTTCTGCTATGTGCACATTTTTTTTTTCTTTTTTGCTCATGTTCTCCTATGGTATTTTTTCCATTGGAAGCTTTCAGTGATCAGATAGGCAATCTTCTTAACAACTTCATGACCGGATTGTGGACCCGATCGAAAATGGAAGAATGGAGAAAAGAAGAGCGTCGATGGAAATGCGATGGAAGAAGAGCTCCAGTGGTGCTCGTTTTTTCATTCCTTTTTTTATTCGTTTCTTTCGTGTACTTGGAGAAGCGAAAAGGACCCTTTTCTTTTTATAGGCATAGATTTATGGAACCTAGATACTTGATGAAATTCTTCGCATTGACCAAAATACAAGATTTTTTTTTTTTTTTTCCATCTTCTCCCAGAATGTTCAATATACGCCTGATTGCAATGCATCACCATACTCGTATACTCTTCAGCTCGTTCATGTTCATTATAATAAAAAGCATTGGTACATTTTAGTTTGTTTATTCTTTGTTTTTGAATTGTGGTTGTATCTTGCAACTCTCTCGGTTTCAAAATCATCGAAAAGATCGAATTGATTTCGCGAAGCTTGCAAAAATCCTACTTGACACCGATCTTTTTCCGGTATACTTTTGCTTCAGTTCCGTAAATTTTCCAACAGTTTCTAATTTCAAGTCTACGCTAATCAAGGAGAATATAGCAAAACTTCCAATTCTTAAATGATAGAGTATCATCTAATTAGTACAAAACAGTGTTACAGTTCTGTTTCCGGAGGCTAATTTTCGAAATCTCCCACTTGGAGCGCGGCTATGGCTTGTTGCACTTGATAGGACGTAGTCACTTTATTATATCATTATCTAAATTTCATAGCTTTGTCTCTCTCCATTCACGAATTATTTGAGGTTGAAGTGACTCTCTGCACCGTCTTGTCTGAGCGGCCTACCGTCATTGGGCTGCATTTACGGCAGCATATTTTATGAAGAATATTGTTTAGTTCGGTTTGCACTACCATCCCTTCTCTTTCGCGCCATGAATTTTTGAACATCCTGTATATATGAGTTTGGATTGTCGAAGTTTATCTTGCGAAACATATATTACGTATTTATCCGATTTACTTAATTTCAAGATTCGAAAATGCATTGGCAGTATATATTGCTGTCGAAAAATCCTTTTAATTAATTTTTTATATTCGTTATGAATTTTTTTTTGATGGGACCGCACCCACCAGAATGGAAACAGTAATTTATTCTGTCACCTAAATATTCACATTTAACATCGTATCCTTACCGGTCGCTTGGAAGACTACAATTTTTTAAATTCATAATTGAGCCTTTTGTTCTTTTGATGTTTACTGTAATTATTATTTCAATTGTATTGTAATGTTATTGTGCGCTTTTTCTCTTTCTTCAATAAACTGCATTGACATCCTCCAAAAATTGAGAATCTCCGCATTGCATGAAACATCACTCCTATTTTGAAGCGTAATACGGTTATTTAAGGAATAATATATTATTACACAATTCAATTTTATTTATTTTCATATTTCACGTCGAGAGCTTTTCCGCTAATACGCTGTACAAGTCTTTTTATGAAGGAAAAAATAATCGCGAATAACGTTCTATTTACCAAATTTTGGAATATAAATTCGAATGAAACTATTTTGACGTTCTTACAACATAAAAAAAGGAAGTTGCGATGAAAATGTCAAAAAAGAAAGGAAAAAAAGACTAATATCATTTTAAAAAATGGAATTATGGGATGTATTATAGACGGTTTTTAACTTAGTTTTCGTTTCGTGTTTTTCAAAAAATAGAATGTTCTTGTCATTTTCATTAAAGATTCAAGTCTAATGTTTCGTAAATTTTACTTTCGTCAGTATTCCTTGCTTTTAAGAACACTTTTTTTCCCCTGCACCTACGAATATAAAATACATTTAATTCCGCAAGAAAACTAAAAGAATTAGGTTAGAAAAAATAACAATCTTGTCTCGCGAAACCGAAACTTTTCCTTCGTTCGCCTTGTAGTTTTTCACGAGTCATGTAATGCCCTTATCTATTTATTTTTTTTAACTCTCTTTTAGAGTAATTTTTGTCTTCTTGTGCTCACATTTTTATTAGATAGTCACGCATTTTTCGCTCGTGTTTATTAACGGAATTAATTTTCGCGTGGTTTTAAATATTAAGTTTTGCTTATTTTTCGAACAAAAAGTTGATGGGATAGAAGGAAAAAAAAAGGAATAATTTTTATTAGGAGAAATTTTCTTAGGTGAGCAAATAGTTATTTTATGAAAGTACTTCATCTTTCTTTCTGGGGTCTTTTAGAAATTTGTCTCCCTAGTTTTTCGATTAATTGCATTTCGTGCGGCACTGTTTCTTAACATCGTGTAAAATAGAAACTTATTTTTTTTGTTTGTTTGTTTTTATATATATATATCTATATCTATTTTGTCTTTTTTCGATTTTTTATTTATTTACTTTTTTTTTTGAGATTATTGTTTTAACGTTTTCAAAAATGCTAGTGTTTTTTGTCTCTTTGTTAAATAACGAATAGTCTTATTGTTCACAGGTTTTAATGCTAAATTATTTCATGAATTTTTTTAAATCTTCTATCTGTTATAAATAAATAATTCTGTCGAGTTCATCTCTAATAATAAATTATCGCTGAAAATGTATTAAGCTTCTAACAATCTTAAACTTGCCTTAGATTTCAACTGTTACACATTTCGGGTTGTTATGCCGTGGTTGATTTCATTTCTATCCCTCGTCACATTATGACAGGAGAAATTACTCCTCATTTTCAGCCAATGTGCTTGTAATTACGTTCCTAGAAGATTGTGTCGTATCTTTCCTCTGTTCCCTGCACTAAGAGTTTAAATGAAAGTTCTGCCATCGGCATGACTCGACCACAGGATAACATCGTGGAAACATTATAGTTCTATGAACTTCGGCCGCAAAAACCACACCTCTTTCTCTTATTAGTGCTTCCTCATTTTTGATGACTATTTTCAGGTTCTTCCATACGATTTATTTTCAGGTTTATTTGTGGTTGCTGCTCAATATACATGCATTTACATTGCATTTATTGAGTTTTCACCTAAAATATGATAACTGGAATATATCCGTAGGTTTTAGCATTGTCGTTCAACATTTTTTCGTTTATTTTCCATTGTTATGAAGCTGTTAGAAATGTGAAACATGTTTCTGAAATTCTGTTATATACAGTACTTTCCTTTTCCCACGCATAATTATTACTAAAGAATGTATTTCGTACATCATATACTTTATGAAATTTTACTACTGTATATACTTGATTACACATCTTCCGCGCTCCTGTAATCACCACAGTTTTTTTATTGTTTGCAAATCTATATCTTGTAATATCAGAGCATGTCGGAAAAATGAAGGTCTTTCTCTCTGAAAGAGATATCTTGCCAGTCTCGTGGGGAAAAGAGTCTCTTGCTGCATAGGGTCATTCATAACTGGACCGTGGTCGATTTCCCTGAATGACATTGACGTATCGTGGCACTTTTTTTAGGGTTTATTTTTGCTGCAATGTTTTCTTGTTTATTATTATTCTTTTTCCCTCTGTATTTTGTTTTTCTTCAGACGAATGAGAAGAGTGACAGTGTCGTTGTCGTGTTGACATTATTCCATTTGTTATGCTGCAATCACGGGCGAGAGCTTTCTGTAATAAGCAATTTATTACGGAAATGTCTAGTACTTTTTTCTGGCAAATTTTTTTCCTTGGGGTTTGTTTTGGCTTCCATAGCTATTTATTTCCTTGTGTTATTGGTGACAGAGACCATTGATAAAACAATGTATAAATATACAGTTTGAAATAAATTGAAAAACAAAACTCTTCTTTGATTCGTGGATAACTATCACTTTGGCTTTAACTGGGTCTCCCCTTACCACAAACATTTCGAAAATTGGTTTCGGAAGGCCAATTTTTTTTTTTTCAACGTGACCTATTCTATTAGGAAGCAGTGATACTGAGGCATTTCTTGTTTGCCAGATTTAAACTCTCTCGATTGTTCTGATTAGGCTTTCTTTCAATTTATATTTTTCTCTCGCAGTGTTCAAGAAAAGCAATGACAGATGGTGAACAAGTGCAAAGATTTCTTCTTCCGACTTAACTTGGTATGGAGGGGAGTCGGGGAACCGAAGCGTGTTACGTAAAAAAAAAAAGCTTAGGAGCTTAAGTTTTTTAGATAACCCTGATGAGGAGGGCATTGCTTCTTGGAAAAAACAGCTAACGTCTCTAAAACAACGTTACTCCCTCCCCCCATTCACTGTTACATATATCGTGTGTATATGAAGGTTAGTAAGCGAAGCAGGGAGAAGGTTTTTAAGCTCAGTAATCGTCTGGTTAATCTTCAGCCAACGATTTTATTTATAAACAAAGACAACGGGAAGAGAACTCCAGAACTTCTCTAGTTGCTGCTGGATTTGCTCGAAACTCACTGGGACCCGTTCCCGTCCCTCAATAAGAGGGGGTGCGAAGATAAGCTCGAAATTTTAGATAACAGCTGTACAGATAAGAGAACGTCCTGGCTGGTTACTCGGAAGGCATCTAACTCCAACTGCACTGCCATGTTTTGAGTGGGGGGAAGACACTCTTTACCTTATCCACAGTGTGTTACTTAAGAAAGTTTGACGCACTAGTGAAAATTAGTTCTCCAGACCTTTATTTTTATGCCTGCTGTTTCAACTCTATAAATGTATACAGAATATAGAAAAATGAGCAAGATATGATATCTCTTATAAGATCAATCTGGAAAATGTTTTCAATGCTAGAGTGGACTTCAATTGTTTGAATGCGCACAAGCGTGTATTAAAGAAATTGTACTCACACTCTTATTATACGAGTAGAAAGACACGAACGCTGTTTTTCCCTGCACCCCTGAAAATATCCCTGACGATTTCACACTAATAGAATATCTATCTAAAGACCAAAAGGATGTCTTCTATTGTTGTAAATGCTTATTTAATACAATACAAATACAGTACTACTGTCGTTTATTGTTGAAAAATTGTTTAGTAAAATCCCCGTTGGAGAGGGTATTTGATAGAAATATATCCTTTGTGCTAATTCGTTTCTGTTATCGTTCTGAAATAAATTTCATTTTAATTGGGTAAAATAATTTTTGAATACGAGGTATTTCATTGTTGGGTCGGAATATGCTATATAAGTTATCTCTTTTCTTTCGCCTTGTGTTTCTCGAATATGTCGTGTAACAATGTTTTTCGACTGACGGACGCGGTTTGGCATTCGCGCCGCGGTAGCGAGGAAAAGGAAGAAGAATAGTTGTTTGATTCGTGATGGATGATGGAATAGGGGGTTAAATTTGCTCGCCTTGTATCCTTCCTTTCCTTGAAGGGATGTTTAACCACAGCGTTTACAGTTTCTCAAGTAGGAGGAGGAAGAGAAGAAAGATTTCTGGCAGGATCCGTTAGAGGGCGCGTGAATGGAAATGATGGATGGAGATTTTACACACTCTGGAATGATCAGTGGCTGCTGCTGCTGCTTCAACTCGAAATGTTAAGAGGTTATGGGGGAGAGAAAATGATGGGAAGAGTTCTTATATCCATGTTGTTAAAGGGGAAGGTAAGACTCCCTTGACAGCTGTCAAGGAAGCAGTTTTTGACATCTTTTCCCGCCTAAATTTTTCCTCTTAACGCTTTAAACGGACATCAGACTGTCAGGAATTTTCATGTCCTCCCCTTCCCTTGTGAAGAAAGAGAGAGAGAGAGATACACACACACACACATGGAAGATGCCCTCGCCGAGTACTTCATTACAGATCCAAAAAAACCACATCTCTCTTTCTTGTCCGTTCATTTGGATTCCACTATTTCTCAACTATTTATTTACATTCATTACATTACCCCCCCCCCCATATTTGACAAAACTCTGAATTCCATCGATGATCTTCCTACTATATGTAGGTTATCATTATATTATTTTAATATCATCACACGGTGCCAGTTTTCAATTACGGAAAATAAAATTTTCTTGGTTTCCCTCCCATTGTCTAGTACTTTTCCGCTCAGGTTCCCCGGGCTAGGATATTTCAAGGGGAAATGGCTTGAGGCCTATTAGTTTCTTCCGTGTGCGAACTATGCTCCCACCCCTTAAAACTGAATTAAATTTATTTTTAAAGATAGAGAATTTGAAATGGTTTTAATAAATTAGAAGTCTTTTCCTCCCCCTCCCCTTTTTTATAATCTTTTCTTATAAAGTATTCTGAGAGGAAGCATTTTTATTATGGCTGTGAATCGGTTAAAGATTTTAACCCGTTAATCTTTTATTGAATTAATCTAATATTTTTGAATGCTTATCATTAATAGCAAACGTAGTATTGGTAACTATATTATATTAACCGATGCTACGAAAATATATTGTATTCATTTCATGTATCTATCCACTTAATTGTTGCAAACAAATGTAGAAATTGATTCAGAGTTGAAATCCGTCCACTGGAAGCTATTTAATATGCTGAACGAACATGTCACATTCTGGAATTTCTTAACTTGGATCTCGTCCGTTTTTTTAACAATTATTTTAGGTTAGTCACTGATTCCGAGACTATTTCAATTTTCACTCATACTGTTACTTTTTCCCTTGAAAATGCTCTCAAATAGTATACTGGTGGAGGAAGGAAGCCGATGTTTCCCTTGTAAGGAAAGTGCTGTTCACAATGGAGTCAATAAATTTTGGTCTTGCCTTGCAAAACTTTCATGACACTCAATTTGAAACTGAGCCACTTATCTGAAATGTTATAAAAAACATAATATATAACATAATATATAACATAATATATAACATAATATATAACATAATATATAACATAATATATAACATAATATATAACATAATATATAAATCTATAAGATGTCTCAAATTATTGAGACATATAGATTTATTCAAATCATGTTAGATTATAAACTTTTAATAAAAATTCGAATCGAATTTTCATCAGATTGATCGAATCGATTAATTCACCTAAAGCAACTGCAGACTGCTATTCAAAATTAATCGATTTGCCTACCCGATAAAAAAACCCTAATTTTTATGGATTTAACCCTTTAAGTGACATTGACGAGATATCTTGCCTACTTAGAAGCCTCCTAATTTCTCATTAACAAGTCCAGATATTCTGTAAGGTTGATTTTTGAATGGAACAGTTTTCCCAATACCCCTTAGTTTGCACCTGCTGAAAATCGGAAGGTAGTCGACTTGATTTAAAAAAAGATATTGCATTCGGAAGGAGGCTTAGATATTTCTGTTGCGCCGCTTAAAGTGTTAAAAATTTATTTTCTTTTCGGATATGAATTGTACGATTTGTTCTTCGTTTTTTCTAATATATTACCTGTTACGAATGCATTGCGTATTCATTGAACTTTATTTAACTAAAGTTTCTCATTCATCCAGATATTTTTCTTTTCCTTATCTCGTCTGGGAGGATGATTTCACAAACATCTGTCCACGGCAGACTACAACGAAATCCTCTTTTCGGTACTTATTTCGCATTGAAAGAGGGAGAGAGCATTGGGAGCCGTCATCTGTTTGTGTGGAGAGAAAAGGAGGTCGTAAAATTTTTATGACCGCTCTTCTCGTACCAGAGCATCATGACAAAGGGTTTACCTAACTTTTATAGCGCGAAAACGGAGATAAAAGTGAAGGAGCAGCCTACGTCCAACATAATATTGTAGTAATGGTAATACAATGCGCCGAGAAATAGAACCAATACCACGCGGTGTGTTGTTGCTAAAAGACGAATTAAAACTTTCTTTCTGTCATTTCCCGACGATCTGGCGTGGTTTCGGTTTATTTTTGATGAAAAAAAAAATTATTTTTCTAAAAAATGTATATCGATTATGCTTACACAAATATATTGGGGGGAGGGGACTTTGCAAGGGCAATCTCAAGATTGACCTTTGGAGAACGTCTACCGGGGTTGCTTTTTTTGGGGGGGGGGCAGGCACAACGAATTTCTTCCAGAGAATTTTTAGTTACTAATCATATCAGAAAGCTTTTCAAATTAACAGAAATGGATTAAGGTAGCATATAAGTCAATACCTTTTTCTTTGGGTCAATAATTTTTGGCACCTTAATATTTTTTTGTGGTGCCTAGATTTTTCGCTATTCGTCCCAGCCCTAGAATACAGTAACACCTTGTTAAGTCGTCACTCACGTTAATGAGAAATAATGACGGTTTAAGCGAAGTGCTCTCAGTTTCAATGTGCAATAGTGTGAAAATCGTATAATTTTAAAGTTGGTAACATTTATTAAAATATGAATTAAAGTTACAATATTAACAAAATTTATAGATTACGGAAGAAAAAACTAAATTTTTAATTTTTTTAAGTTTTTAGTATTTTACTTATTATTACTTAAATACACTGGTTTTCTTATTCATGACACTAATACTGGGTAGACTCGAACATGGAGCCAATTTTGGTTTGAGTGGGTCCTAGGCAGGGCGAAGCACAGTAAGAAGGCATCAACTTGAAAAAAAAAACATTTTAATTGAATTTGAAGTCCTAAATAAGTGAGGTCCTATGCAGAAATTACGTCCATCTCGAACAGTACCCTAAAATTTAAGAACTTTTGGTTGTTTTTAGTCGGCAAATGAACTTCTACAGTGTCACTTTCGTCAGTTGAATTGTTCTAATTGTTCTTTTTTGATACATTAAGCTTTTGTGGCCGCTTTTTAATATGTGACCATGCTGTTATCAAGCTCTTTCTTCAAAGGGAGCCATAGAAATCTCATCCATTCCTCTCTCTCAAAATTTTAACATAGTGACGAGTTAACCGAAGTTAGCAACGAGTAAACGAGAGTTCAATAGCATTGCTATTTATGATAGCTAGACGGGACAGAATAAAAATTACAACTTAAACGGAGTGACGAGTTTTTACTGTATAATATCTACATGGTGATTCAGTGAAGATGGGGAAAACTTTAAGAGGTGGTAGAATGCACAAAAAACAAACAGTTTTCATCAAAGAATGCATGGTCTCAGATGAAATACAAACGTGCTACAGGGCGCAACATAGTAAAACCGAGGATACGAAGAGAAAACACAAGAATAACGTATACTTTAAAAAAACAATTTTAATGAATAATGTGATAATTTTTTTTTTTGATCAGAAATAAATATTTCCAATCTATTTTACAACTGCTTTATTTTGCTTTAGTATAATCCAGATTGAATTATGGCATTGCATGTTGGGGGAGGGGGAACATACTTCAGCAATCTTTCTATACTTTTCGTCACACAGAAGTCCTTCATCCCTATCATTTTGAGTTAAAATAGACTCGCGCATACATTTCCACTTTTCAATCAATTAAAGCTACTTCCTCTGCAACATCTGTACGTTTATAAAAGCTTAAAAATGTTTTATAAAAGAAGTGGCCATCTCAATCTGAAATTATATAAATCTGGAATACAATTTAGACATCATACTATACAGGTACATAAGTCAAATAAAACTTGTTCCAAAAAGTTTTCCTTTATTCAGCTCTTAAAATATTTAATTTACTTACTCAGTTAATAAGGGAACAGTCTTCATGTACATCTTTTTTTATCAACTTGAAATCTTGATTGTTAACTCAAGATGTTTTAAATTAGCTATTTGACATTTTAATGTAATCTTCTCTTATCTTGCACACGCCGCAAAATGCCAATTTTTTTGTCTATCATCTCCATTCCTGTTGCCACTGATTTCTTGATGTTACATATATATATATATATATATATATATATGTGTGTGTGTGTGTAATTTTTTTTCCTTTCATTATTATTTATGCCGACAGATATGTGTCGGTTATTGTTTTGTAAGCTCACAAGCTTGCTTAGCCCCTAAATATTTTGTAATTGTTTCAAAATTTTAAATAAAAGAAAATGTCTAAATATCGAAAATTTACAATAATTTCTCAAAAGAGCGACCGCTAACGGTGGTGCTAGAAGAACGGCAGCGAAGGAGGGGTTGGCGAACGCTCTGGAATATTTCAGGCATAACGTGAACCTCTCCAACAGCAGCAGAAAGTCTTACGATTAGGTCCTCTTCATAGTCAAGAGGATTCTCATACATCAGACTCTTCAGCTGTCCCCACAAAAAGAAATCAAGACACGACAGATTATAGACCACCTCGCCAGATCCATAGGTTTGGAAAAGTGACGTCCACATAGTGCCGTATCTCTCGCCCAAAATGGACTGCAGCTCCATCGTGCTGGAACACGCATACGCCGCCGGAGGGCAGTTGGAGCACTATGTCTATCGCCATCTATGGGCGATTTACTACCTAGTGAGTTGTGCCGGAAGTGTAACTGTGTGTGTACCTAATAGTCTGAGTGCGCTGTAGTGTTGTTTGATTTTTCAGTGTTGCCACATTTATATTTCAGAAGTGAAGTGAGTGATGTGTTACGATTGAATTACATTTGTACTGATTTGTAGGTCTGTTCCTCTCTGTGGCGAGAGTTTTTAAAGGGGAGATCGGCTCGCATTCGCGCCTTAAAGTTGAGAACCACAGAAAACCAATTTCAGCGGACCACCACTGTGGCGAAGGTGGGGTTTGAACTCGGGACCTCTCGACGCGAGTCCCTCATTATGACCACTCGACCACCACAGCTGCATGTTATAGGATATAGCATTTATAGTGCATGCATAGTATCGTCTTTGTTCGGTCGCAAATTGCGATAAAAAAAACGATTGATTCTGAATCAACGATCGGATCATCGACCCTCTACGACGATGGTGTTTTATATGATTGTGTGGGAATAAATCAGCCCCGTTATTATTGGCCAACTTCGCGCAACCGAAAGAATCCTCCTGTTGGCAAATTTGTTTCGGGGTCGCCCCGTGTTGTTTCCGCGTCTTCCTGTGGTGAAAGAGCGTCAGGGAAACTCTTGCCGTCGTCGACATGCCTTGCACAGACAGGATGAAGGATCGTTCATCAATCTTTTTACTCTCGCAAAAGTGGTAGGCGAAGAAAAGAATCCGATAAAGTAAGCTCTTTGCTGACAGGCGCTCTATCTTCCAAGTCGAAGACTATGGGTTTCCTTATATCTTCTTCTCTCTCTCCGTCACCACAACCGACATAAATAGATAGACTAACCCACCACTGCCACCTTCTATCTTTCCCTGAGAGCATAACGGATTCCTCTGTTTCTCGTCGTGTCGAGTCCAGTGCTGAAATGAAAGCTGCGTGCTTATGCACGCACAATATGAAGAGACGATTCGCTTAAGAGAGGGATTTTCCATTTTGTTTTGTTACTTTCAAACATTTTTTTTAATCCCACTCATGATGGATGGGCATCTAATTGATTTGTAGTTTTGAGTTGTGTGCTACTTTACTATGTCTTCTCGATTCGCTGAACAATAATGATGAATATTGGCGAGAGATGGTTCCAGTAAGAACGGGCAACTACCCCTAAATCAGTGAACGATATCAATATTTCCTAATACAATGTGGTGAATAGTGCCGTCATTAATTTATCGAATGTACTCCACGAGTTATAGAAGCTGTATATTGTCTCTCCATTTGATTTTTATTCCTTCCTGAGAGTTAAATTATCCCATTGGAGAGTAGGAAAGAGGAGAGATGAAGTAAAAAAAAGAAAACGTTTTCATTGGGCGGTTCTTTTTTCGGAGTCAGAGGCGATGGAAGTCGCCTCCTCCTTCTCTCAGTCATTCAGGCGGCTTCTGGCACAAGGAATAACCCCTTGCTCCTAGGCGGCAACAGATTCATTTGGAGCCTTTCAATCGGCGTCGATGTGTTTGTAAGAGAGCGTCGGGTACGCGAGCGCACTAAAATACATCCAGTGGCGTAGGAAGAACGAGGCTACGAAGAATCAAGCAAAATAAAGGGGAAAAAATTCCAAGAACGGAGAAAGATAGAAAAAGAATAATAATGAAAAAAAAAATAAAGAAGTGAAGGGAAAGGAGGTCGTGAAAAGGGGACTCAATGGAAATGCTTTCCCACCAGTGGTGGTAGAGGGCGGTATTAGAAAAGTATCTACTTAACTTTCATGAGGTGCCTCCACATCTCCACCATCTATCCATCCAAGTAGCTCGTTCAATCACACCATAAAAAGCGCCACTCGAATCCATTGCTGCCACCACCTCGGTCTTCACACTCGGGCGGCCTGTCCTCACACCAACGACCACCCTCATTCTTCGAAGAAAAATAAAGCCAGAGAAAGGACACCCTCTCACCTACCTCACTTCCCTCACCCACTTTTTTTTTCCTTTCATGAAAGGCAGTTAACTCTTCAGTAATCAATATGCCATTAGGCCTCGCGATGCTCTAGTCTGTCCTCTCTGCCGCCACCACTGTGCTACGCCACTGTAGCTGGAAAAACTTCTCTGCCTGCCCTCTCTCTTTCTTGCATGCCCTGGTGTATGCACCACTTCTACCACTTGGGAACATAATCACTTGGAGCCGATCTGTGGAAAATATGTAGCTATAGCCTTCTTTCCTATAAAAGGGCGGCAAGAGACAGTGTGAAGGGAAAAAAAACAAGAAGAAAGAGAACACACACACCAAAAAAAAAATGTATATAAATGTAGATATAGATATAAAGGGGGGGGGGGGATGAGGATACTGGACGGGGGAGGTTATCCTGGCGTCTTTTTCAGAGTGGGCATCTCCCGTCGGACCCCTTTCCATCTTTGCTGTCTTCATAGCCATTGATCGCCAATATAATCACATGCATGTAGGATCGTCATTTTGAAGGCATTAATGTGCCCTCTCCGATAAAGGCCTTTGGCTGTCCTAGCCTTGTGCCCTTTATCACCGCCCCTTCCCTCTTTCCGGAAGGATACTGTGTAAAAAAAGTTACAACGATCTCTCCTCTATGGATATATACCCATGTTTTATCTATTTCATGTATCGTTTATATGAATAAATCTATGTTTTCCATCATTCGTGTCATGCTCGTCTCAGTTCTCTTGAATTTTTTTTATTTTTTTTTTCAACTGTTGCCTCTTGCTGTTATATACCAGGGTATACATGCATGCATATCTTTTTTGTGCACATGTATGACTTTCGATATTTCCGTTTTGAAATCGTCCTTTTAGAGAGTGCGTTTGAACCACGCGCCATTGTCCGACAGCACATGCGGACCTCGCCGCTCGTGGCTCCGTGATGAGAAATAATGGTGTATTGGGAAAGGCAGCGAAAATGAAAAGAAGTGTGCTCTAAGATGTTTTTCTTCTCAGAGAACATATACATTTATGAATTTTTCTTCCCATGCCGGCCTCTCTTCAATTTGTTCCTCGTTTGCTGTTTTTCGTTGCCCTTTTCAAGTCCACTTTGGTAATGGATAGGACGGATAGCAACGTTTCATTCATTCTTTTTGCTGGTTTTTTTTTTAGTTTTTGTTGCTGTCTACTATAAATGCGCATCTGTTATCATGGGCCACTTCATGTTTCTCTCTTGCTCTCACACACATTTTTTTTTCATTCTTATATACGTATTTGTTAGCTAGTCTTTGGTTTTTTTAGTTTTTCATCATCTTATCCTGGAGCGTTTTCTGGTATTTTATTGGCTTTACGTATTGCTCGTATGCCTTCCATTTTTCTCCTGAGGAAGAAAGAGAGAGAAAGATCTGAACGCCTTTGATGTTCATTTCCTCTATATAGCTGTGAGAGAATAGAGGAAGGGATATGGAGAAGATCCTACATAAAAATAGGCCTTTTTAGCTTCGGAAATGACAGATAAATCACGGGTGGATCCTCTGTCTATTTCTCAAGATATGGCTTTCCGATAACGAATATATGCAATTGAGAATGCATTATGCCCCTTTGCCTGAATTTTTGCCTTTGGTTACTTGTTACTGCTTTCTTTTACACTTAGGAAGAAGGAATAGAAAAAAAGAAAAAGAAATGCCCAGTTTTCATTACGCATAAATTTCTTAAATCTGACCATTTGAAGTTAACTTATTGCTTAATAAGTATTTGCAGTACATTTTCAATGCGCAAATGCGGGCCGGTCTCGCATTAAAAAAGCTCTCTCTACAGAGAGCAGACAAACCTTTAACATGATACCTACTCATCATGAAAAGTCAAGCATTTACCATCCCCACTTCAAAATATGGAAGCCAGATAGCAGCATCAGTAGAACAAGAAACAAGCCCAACTCTGACAATATAAATACGTTAGAACCACACATACGCCCAAAGGACAAGTTCCGACGTGTACCGATGCGTTAGAAATTCTGCAGACGAATATGTGCAAGGTGCATATGCGGTTTAGTATTAGTAGAAGATTCGATGAAAATTAAGTTAATTCTTAACTTACGACAATTTGAACATGTTACGTCGATACGAGCTCTATTCAACGAAACTGGGGATACACCACCTTCTGATAACCAATCATCCATACATTAGAATCGGTTCGTAAGAAGCGCGTTAAGAATCGAGCTCGGAAGGCAACCACGATGCAATTGTTAAGGTAACGTGACGATAGACAGGCCGAAAAATTTCCTTTTGGGGAATTTCGCCGCTTACTAATCAGCGCCCAGCTAAAAATTAACAACGTGTTGTTGACAAGAAAGGGGGGAAAAAGAATTTTAGAATAACACTTGCCTGAAAAAATGACGGGTTCATTTAAGGAAATGTGAACATGATTGCGAAGAAATGATAAATACATAATGCTTTTTGAGCCATGTTGCAGTAAAAAACCGAAACATATTCATACTTGATTATCCGATATGATTCGAATCAAAGATTCTCTTTCCACGGGTATGGAGCATATCCCCCACTCCCCGCCTCCACAAAGAGTGAGCTGTTGTTGTGAATAATCATCGGCTATTTCAGTAAGTTTGATAAATTTTGCTCACATGCCACGAATCTATCACATTTGCGGGTCATTATGCATAATCGTCAATCTATGGTTAATGCGATAAATACGTCAGCGTTATGTTTGCATTATGTATGTAAGTAAAGCTAACATTACAAGACTAACAATAATTTTTATCATATGCTTCTTGTTTACTTAAAGTAGTAGTTTAGTTTTCATGGCGAAATGCGCATGGTACTGTACATGCATCGCATAGCTGCTTCGTGGTCAAATAAAAAATAATAGTGATCAGATAACAAGTACACAGTAATAGTAAAAATTGACATTTCTGTAATGCTGGCTTCTTTTACATACATTGAAGTGTGTGTGGGGAAAAAACAAACGCAACAGCAGGCTTATCATGATTTTTATATTTGTGTACAATTATATTTTGGCCGATTAGAGCTTTTTCTCATATATTGTGTGAAAAATTCGATTTTCTCGCACTTTTTTAGCTTAGAAAAATTGTTTAATCTAGAAGTTCCCATAACATAAAAAATTTGAAGTATTTATGACCCATCGATCATGATATATCTATGGATTGAAAATTTGAGAATTATGCATAATCACTGGTAAATGTGATGAATGTAGCAAAATTTACCAAACTTTATCGAGATGATCTGATATTTTTTATCCTTATTACCAACATATATGCTATTTATAGACTCCAACACTGTTTCCCACATTACCTTTCGATAATTTAAAAAGTTGGACGAATTCCGTATTCGGCAATAAAAATACATCTGTAAAATGTATCTTTTTAATTTTCTTTAAATATGATCGTTAATACGAAACAAAAATTAACGTAAATTCTTTGTTTAATAGAATTTTTTTTATCTCGCATGGAAGAAAACAATTGTCTACTAAGAATCGAGCTAAGAAGTGGGGTCACACCCGATTCTTGACGATGGAAAGAACACGATTCTTAGTTAAGAATGTGGTAGTGAAACTGCCTCTCTATTCTTAACTAAAGATCAAATCCGTAGTTAAGAATCGGATTCTTATTAAGAATCAGAAAATGGTACACCCCCCTGGTTTCATAAAAATCCATTAAATATTGGTGTGCTGAGTTAATGTTATCGGAAGACCCCTGGCAACGGAAGGGAATAGCATTGTTCGAAACGTTTTTTATCAAATATTGAACGGTTTTCATGACGTGAACGATTCAGCTCGTTCTAATATGATTGTAAGAAATGCACGCTGACTTTCCGTACTTGGTAACCCAACGTTAGGTCGAAGAAAACGGCGTTTTTCCATTTCGCTTAGTATTCGTTTTTTCCACTTTTCAAGTGAAGATATTTAGGCAGTGATGTGATCTGTAAAGAAGGCAAGAGATTTTAAGAAGAATTAGTGCACGCTTCAAGATGGGAGCGACTGATAACACTGGGCAACAAAATTTCAAAAAAATTTCTGCTTCCGAGATGAAAATAGCCATTTCCTAATTAATTCATTGTGCTGAGTACGAATATGACAAAGAAAAATCTGGTTTCGCTACGGTTATTTTGTAATGTGTGCGCGTTATTGAGAAAAAAATGTATATAGGCCTATGTAAATATATTGCACTGCTCAACAAAAAAAAATATTTTTTTCATGTTCTTAAAAATTTTTTTAATGTTTTCAGGGCATATTGGGGCTGCTACTTCTGAATCTGGCGAAGGTTTTGTCAGATTGGCTCCAGTTTTTGAGATAAATTAAAAAACGAATTTCTCAATTGTAATACATAAGTAGCACACAAATCACGATGAAACTGCGTATTATAAATAAATATAGTAAATCGTTGGCAAAGATATTTCAGTGATTTTAGACTCATTTTGAGACGCTGATTCCGAATCTGCCATTGGTTTTATCAAATTGACTCTAGTTTTTGAGAAAAAGGGAAAATTAAATTTCATTATTAATACATAAGCAGCAGCATATAAATCACATTGTTGAGAGTATGCATTATCCCAAAAATTAGAGCCAATTCGGAAAAACCAGTGCTAGATTCGAAATTAGAGGGCCCAATATCACCCTAAAACCAATGAATTATCTTTGGTAATCATTTACTGTAGTTGTTTATGTTGCGCAGTTTCAATGTCATTTGTATACTGCTTATGGCATTATCATTGAAGTTTAATTTTTACGTTAGCTCACAAATTGGAGCCAATCTGACAAAACGAATGCGAGATTCGAAATCAGCACTCCCCCAATGTACCCTAAAATCCTTCAATTATCTTTGATAGCAATATCAATGTTGAACAGTGTAACAGAATCAGGGGCGTCGGAAGTGTTTCGAACCTGTGGGTGCCAGTCTTGAGATTCATGTAGGAAATTTCGATTTATTAATCAATTCCGTGGGTGCTCGAATCCGTTCTACAAACTTCCGTGGGTGCTCGAGCACCCCCGGCTCCGACGCCACTGAACAGAATTAATACAACTTTCACTCATCCCTTTCACTTCAGTTCTGGCATGTAAATGAAGATTCTAGTTTCGCGAGACTATTTGGTGTGACCTTAACTATAAGCTCGTTGAAATGTTTCGTGAAAATTTGCTTAAACAAGGGTCTGATGTGGTGGTCGTGTGTGTTTTGCGTGTCTATCTTCGGTTCCCCCCCCCCCCATTTCTGAATCTAAATTGTATTCGACCAAAAAAAATGCATTCACGGCTCTCACCTTTTATTATGTTCGGCCTCGTGCCGGGAAGGGGCGCCTTTCGGACACTCTCCGGAGGGCGTCTCGGCCCGGCACCCCTGACTCTCCCCAACGTGACCCAACCCGCAAGGGTAAAAGGCTTATATCCCGGGAGGGACAGAGCCTGGGTCGTGTCTGGTCTGTCAGCCTCGTACCTGTTTGCTTGTGATGTACAAATGCTATATGTTACGTCGAAAGCCTGAAATAGTCCAGTTTGCGAATTGGTTGGCTATTTCGTATATTGGTCAAATTCGCTGTAAATTGATCATCTAGTGTCCGATCTATTCTTGATTTCGAGCTTTGGCAAGTCTGTTCGCGAAATGGCATAGAGTTATCAACCAAAGTTGGAAGAAAAAAGGCATGATGTTAAATTTCGTCTATTCATTATCACATCACTTGGTGCAACAGGATGAGCTTCTATGACATTTCGAATTACACAACTGAAATGTCTCTCTCTAGACATTTATACAGGTTAAACTGAAGGAGCACTCTGATTCACACGATAGCATAATAAGCTTTATTCTCCAAACATTAACACAAAGCCATTCAGAAATGCGACCGACTACTATGGCCGCCAGAACGGAATCAACTGCCAAACCAAACAGCGCGTGCATTTCCGAGGTCGTGGTTTGCGTTGTTGACAATAAGGGGTCATTCAAGTATTACGTCATCATCGATGGGGGGGGGGCGGGGGTTCCGATTTGCTGACTTTTGATGACAGGGGGGAAGGGAGGGTTTGAATAATGCTTACGTCATCAACCCCTCTTTATGAAAATATGAGTTAGGATTCATAGGGGCAGAGTTGATGACGAAATTTTGCTGACAAGGTGGGGGGGGGGGGTCAGCGTTTTGCTGACGGGGGGTCCATACCTTATCCTCAGGTGCAAACTTGGGTTTGAGATCGGGATCCGTCGTCAGATATTGACCCGGTTTCAGCAGGTCCAACCGACTTCTCATGGCTCGATTGAACATCGCCGTATAAGAAGCTTGGCCCGTTCAGGAGGCAGGTGTCCTTTAATAATGAAACTGGAATCTATCAAGCCTTTTCTCTCTGGAAAGAGGGCCGCCCTTAATTTTCCTCAACGCATACTTTGGAGAATCAGACACAGTTGTCGGCACAGGTAGCCTACTGAAAGCACAGCATTAGCGTAAGATGATTTTTTCCGATATACAATGTTGTACGAGTACGCTAATAGTACAAGCGCCTGACGCTGAATACGTGAAACAGGCATTGGAGCCACCGGTTTAGTCTCAGAAAAGAGGCCCTACCCCTCAACGACAAGGCTTCTCTTTCGAGCTGGCTGTAGTTCCTTTCTGCTTTCGTTAGGAATCGAGACGCAAAATCAATAGAACGATCGTCCACAGCTGAGGGATGTGACAGCACAGCTCCCACGCCGTACGGACGAGCGTCACACTCGAGACCCAGCTATTCTATTGTCTATATGAACGAGCACTTTGAGGGAGGCAACTTGATACCAGCTTCCTGCAAAGTACACATCATTTTGTTCATATTCCTTAAATGATCCGAAGCAGAGCTGCCCGTTATTACCAAGTCGTCTAGGAAGCACAACGCATTTTCATGCCCTTGGAAGAGCTTGTCCATCTCTCTCTGAAAAATTTATGGAACTGACGCTGCCTCAAAAGACAGTCTCGTGTATCTGAACAATCCTCTGAGTGTTAACTACTAGTAAGTTCGTCCAGTTCTACTTGACAGTGCGCATCCGGTAAGTCGATCTTTGAAAATGACATCTCCCCCCCCCCCCCAAAGACGAGTGTACAAGTCCTCGACCTTGGGCAATGGATACCTCTCTCTCGAGATCTGTAGCAACGGTGGCGGTGAGCGTGAAGTCACCACACAGTCGAATCCTACCGTTCGCCTTCAGGACTGGTACTACAGGTGTCGTCCATTACGATGACGATACTCCTTCCAAAACACCTAAATCCAAAAGTCTATTTATTTCTTCTACGAATAAGGCAGGGGTGGCCTTTGAAGAATTTTGGTGTAACACATACCCTATTTGCTGCGTCCGAGTGGTCTTTGGATGCGCATCCAAAGACCACTCGGACGCAGCAAATACAAAGGCGAACTCTTCGGACGACCAGACGTAAACATCACTCTTCATTCGTGTGAGTTCTGACCACGAGGTCCTGATGACGGCTCTCCATTGAAGAGCCGAAACGCGTCGACCATTCGACCAGTGTAATTTATTTGTCTTAAAAACGTGGCAATTTTTGTATAAATTAAAACCAGGCAAAGTTACTCATTTTTTTTTTTTGTGATAATTTCAACTTTTGATTATTCACCGAACCATCTATCGCGCCCACTATCTTCAGACCTGAGTTTGATACAAGTACCTTTCAAAGGTGGAAATTTACATTGGTGCTTCTTGAACAGCGAATAAGGCATGACCGCAAATGGTGATCCCGTGTCCTCCATCTCCGTTACCATAGGTAACCTTTGGATCATGACTTGCACTGTACTGGTGGGGGAGAATCAGACAGCGAGTTCCACTTCAACACGTCGAACAGAGAGACGAGTCATCCAGCTGGTTGACACTCTCTACGCACAGCGTCTTTCGCATTTAGCTCCGATATTCCGTTTATTCTTGACTGACTGACATACTCTGGCTAAGTGTCCCGTCTTCCCGCATGAATGGCACGTACTCTTAGAAAACTTGCAAGTAGCAACCGACTACAATGCCGCCAGAACGGGTCAATACCAATAAATTGTGACCCAATGATATATATAACAACAACAAACCAGAAGCGACAGAGAATCTTCATACCCAACCGTCTTACATAAGCACATCGAATTTTGGCCAAGGATCTCCAGCCACTTTGTGAGATGCCCGGCCAAAGTGGAAAAAAAACGCTAGTCGTTCTCATTATCGGACTTCATAACAACTCTCGGCCAATTCGCAAAGTGGCCGAACTTCGGATTTTGCCCGTAACATATACGTATTTTATATATATATATATATATATATATATCATTCCAACCGTGATGGTAAATAAGGAAGGAATTATCTTCTTTTTCTTCGATTGTCTCTTGGCTTTGGTCATGACTTGTCACACTTTTTTTTGATTGCCGTCCGTGTTGTGCAGTGACGGTGCGTGGCTCAAAGAAGAGGGATGAGGATGAAAGACTCATCTCTGTCTCAGTTCTCAAGACGTGTATGCGTGCGTCTAAACTTCTTCATTCATACGGTTTTTTTCTCTTTATCTCTATCTTCCCTTTTTTTAAAGGTAAGCAGTGGCGTTCATTTTTTCTATGATGACTTTCTCATTATTAAGAACTCCGTGGTGCGAAACCAGAACAAATGAAATTGGGTGGGGGAATCCTTGGTCTTGCTGTTTCTGTAAGGTTTCATTTATTACTATCGATAGGTCATGTGTTCTCGTTTTGCAATTATTCCTTTAGTTTTTTTTAAAAACTAGAAATACGTTTAGTTCTGGTGAGTATAACATGTTGGGTTGAATTGAATGAACCAAGTATTCATCAGGTAGTTACAAAACTTTTGACATTTTCGTCATTGGTTCAGAGTCTCTAGTTGCATATAACAGAAGAATTATATGTGGGTAGTGTTGCAATTTGAGTCAGATGATTATGTGGGGAAAGAGTTGACATTACTGCCATACCGTGTGGCTTTGAATTATCACTCCATCTCAATACCCGATTGATTGAAGCTTAATGTCTTTCGAGTGATGGGTCGACGCTTTCGATGGAACTCGATCAGTTTCGGAAAAATTTAAGATGTAATGGATCGAAAAAGTTTGACGATGAGAAAAGTGAAACTATGAATTTAATAATGATCTTTCCCCGCACTTCCCTCACAGCATTATGTATTATTTTTCCCTAAGGCTTTGTCCTGGCGTCTTGTTTATTTCTGTGATCAACAGACTTCCGGAAGACATTTTTGTGAACTAACATTTGTTGGCTTCGTTCCCGAGATGCCTTTTTTCACTTCTTTCCCGCCTGTGGTTAGGCTTTGTTTTTATAATTTTTTTTTCTGTACTTTGTGTGTATATATACTGTATATAAATATATATATATATATATATAGAATATTTTTTTTCCTTGCGTCCCAGGCGTTTTCTTGTCCGTCCGCAAACGCCTCGCGTGATAAATGAGTTTGTCTCTTTCTTTTTTTGGAAGCTGTGATTTTTCGCTGGGTGACTGTCACTGTCGTGGTGTACGCGTTCGTCAGTGTAAAATCCATCCATCCTTCCATCCCTGGCATGTTCTCTTGCTTTTTTTTCTGCTGAGGCGCCTGGTCTGTTTCAAAAACACTCTGGACATGGCTGGGTATCGACTTTCAAGATTCTCTTTCTTTCTATACTGTAGTAGGACTAACGAGAATAGACACACTATCCTTCCTTCCCCCCCCCCACTTAACTCAACCCCCTGTTCTGCCTGTGAATATAAAAGCATATTGAATGTACACAGAATTTTTCCACCCTCTCGATCGTTTTCCCACTACCACATCTCATCTGTTTGTTTTTGAATTAAGCCATAGATCAATCTCAATTTCTGCTTTAAAACAATGCGACCGATATCACTTTTTTGCTGTGAATAGTACCGTGTACGGTATTTATTCATATTTACAGGAGCTTGGAGTTAAGTGGTTTTTTAATGGAAAATGCGCAATCCTTAATTTCAAACATAATCGCCAAATTAATAATTTGTTGAAGATGAAAATTTTGCCGAGATTCAGAAATGAAATGCCGAAGCTTATAATGACATTTTCATTTTTACGGACTGTTCAGTTTCATACCTGAAGTCCAACTTTATTGTGAGTCGAGTCGTAAAGAAAAAAAAACATCGTTTGATGTGATGCTCATTATTGGCAACAATTTGCTAATTTTGAGCCACGGGTTAGATGGTGTTCTTGTATAGAATTTATATATAGCGAATGTGGAGTAACGACCGCGTTTGCAGCTACAAAGCAAGCTTGCTATTTTTGAAGCCAGTAGCATGAGAGCAATATTTTTTTATTTTCATTTAATACGGTGCGCAGGAATCTGCAGTTTTGATTACGATTTTCATCCAAAGACCATTTTCCCTAATTTTAGATCCCATTCAATTAAGTTATTTTATATATAGTAATTGTATGCGAAATCGTACCCCGACGTACGCTGTTATCGTTGGTCCCACCTACCGCTCGACTTTGAGTCACTGATAATAATACTGTACTAAATAGTTTAAAATAACTTGCCCGAATCTAACCCTTTAAGTGACATTGACGAGATATCTCGCTTCGTTAAAGGCCTCTTATTTTAGCATTGATAAATTTGACAATCTCGAATATTTTGTAACGTTGATTTCTCAATGGAATATTTTTCTTTATACTCTTTACTTCGCACCTGCTGGAAATCGGATGTAGGATAACTTAAGTAAAAAAAGATATGGCGTTTTATTGTGGATTTAGTGATTTCTGCTATGTCACTTAAAGGTTTAATGTGCAACATTGAAATTAGAAAATATTTTTACACAAAACAGTTTCGGAAACTTGGCTGCATTTTAACACATTTCGATTTACGGATAACATTGTTGAAATTAATTAATTTCTCTGGCGAGATTTTTAAAATGGCCACCCATGAATAATTCGATGTATTTCCTTCCATAGGGCGCATAACCGGAATAGTCTGTGCTCCAGACTCTCGCTTTTCTCTACAACTATACTACGACTATATATTGGACTTTGCCTTCGAATGTGGATAGATCTTAGTGCAGTTTCAGAACGGAAGGAGTCTGTGATCTTCATCATGATTTCCCATCAGTACAGTTTTTCCCTTCTCACCCACTCTTCATCGTTTTTGCTTCAATTTGTTCCGAATCTGGGGTCTACCCGCTAGCTCATATTTATGATTCTGCTTATAGTTTTATCTCAGTTTTCCTCCAGGGAGGGTTTTTGTGGAAAAACAAAATAGACGGGAGGGTGGGAGGAAAAGAACATCGGTAAGAAAGACCCACCTTTTCTCGTAGCTTTTCTATATTTTTATCATTTGCTGCTTTTTCCTCCTCAGAAGGAGTGCATTCCTGTTCCTCACCCTCTCAAAACTTTTCGGAATCCATCCTTCCTTCCATTCTATATACCAACCAACATATTCTATTTTTTTCCCTTCATTCATCCTTCTCTTTCTGTACATGTGCAGCTTTTCGTTGGTTACGCTATAAATGGATTGCGCAAAGACGATGTTGAAGCGAGTGAGAGAGAGTGCAGAGAAGCGATTTGAAGAAAAAAATTTTCCCCCTTGGATGTGAATGAAGGAGAAAAAAAACGTTTTTTTTTTTTTTTTTTTTCAAATGCTTTGAGGGAATGAGGGATGGAAATTTAGAGTTCAAAAGAAAAATAAAAGAATTCTGCTTGAAGATGACGACGACGAAACGTTGCTGCTTTTCGTCTACACAGTAATGTTTTCCACAGTTAAAAACATCGCTCCTTGTTGTGAAAATTTTCCATTTCTCTATCGCTTTTTTTTTTTCGTTTCTTCTGTTGCCGCTGTACAAGTTTTCTCTGGGAGGTTCTTTTCTCGGTGCCATCGTTTTGTGTTGTTTGCTCAGATGCTTTTCCTCTTCTTCGGTGTTGTTCCTCCTTTACCTCGAGCATCGTCTCTGCGTTCGTCTCAATCGCCTTTTGTTAAGGGAAGGTTGCAGGAATGTTCTTTGGAGGCTTCTTTTCCAATCCCCATGTCCGCACCGCTAACGTCTCTTTGAAGATGCCATTCCGATTCTCCGTTTATTCTATTCTCTATTTTCTTCTCCTCCGCCTCCTTATATATATTTTCACTCTATAGGTTCTGTCTGATCGCCTTTTCTCGAGCTTCCATTTCTCTTTATTTGTATTATTCTTCCTTTTCCTTTCTTGTAAGGGTTTTTTCTCTCCCCTTTATTTCCTTTATTTTATTCTCTTTATTGCATTCTCGGTTTTTCTTTTTCCTCAGCTTTTTGCTCTCTATCAAAAACAGACATGGACGTATCGTCCTAGTCTTTTCTTTTCTATATGCGTATATGTATTTTTTCCTTGCCCGTCTACTCGTTTTTTCTCCATCCTGATGCGGCTTCTGTTGTTGTTTGTAGCCGCCAAGAACTGTTGTTGATAAATATTTGCCTCTCCAAAGACCAAGTAGTTTCCTCGCTCATCTAGATATTTCCCATATCCAAACCGATTCTCTTCTTGTGCCATCTTTTCGCTCTTCTCTATCTTTGTG
This sequence comes from Pholcus phalangioides, assembly GCF_987345545.1. NCBI lineage: Eukaryota > Metazoa > Arthropoda > Arachnida > Araneae > Pholcidae > Pholcus > Pholcus phalangioides. The sequence continues at coordinate 51,952,548 of NW_028301597.1, forward strand.
ACGCTCGCCTTTTCCTTCCATCTCTCCTCTCTCTCTTTCTTTCCCTGTACACATACATACGTACTTGTATATATACTTGTGTATGTGTTTTTCCTCTCTTTCTTCGCTGAGATAGAAGTAAAGGCGTTCGTAAGAGAGAACAGAAGAGAGAGGAGAGAGATCAGAGAATCAAGAACGCATTTGGGAATACCATGATGGAATTTACAAACGATTTCTGATGGCTACATACATCACTAGATTTTTCCCCTCCCCTTTTCTATATTATACTTGTGTGTGCAGTGGTGAAGAGGGAGGGGGGAGATGACTGAGTGCGGAAGAAAATAAACGCTCGCCCAAAAGTGGCAAGTCACTGATGGTGATTCTTGCCTTTTTTTTTTTTTTACTTTATTCATCTTTTATTCTCTTCTGCATTTCGCTCTTTCACAGAAACAGATTTTCTTCGAGTAGTTTCATCTATTTCTTCTTCTACTTCTCTTCATACCCACTTTCCGACTATTTTCCTTCCCTTTCCTCCTCTTTCCCTCTCTCCATATTTCGGTTATTGCGGCTGGTGTTACTCTGACTGGCGTAGAGTGACATTGGGTCCCTGTAATATGCTCTTCGAAGTCAGAGATGGGCCTGTCAATATATTTTCCTTTCTCCTTCTGCTATTTCAGAGCCAATTCGTAGTTTTAGAATGTTAGAAAAGAACTTTTTGAATGCGTTTTGTTTTTTGTTCTTTTTAGTGTTTGAATACTCGAATGGGTGTATGTTGCGTATTTTGTCACGCCATTCTTTCGGGACACGCTTAGGATCAATCGACGTCGTCATACAATAAATGTCATTCCTGTCGCGGAAATGATCAAAATTTTGTCTTATCGTCATTTTTCTTTTACTCCCCGCTATCAACGTGTTTTGTAGTATTTCTTCTTCTATTCGTGGCGTTTATGTCTATATATATATTTATATGCTCTCGTGAATCCTATTTTCAGAGTTTTTTTGTTGTTGTTCAGAGCCTTTTTTTTTTTTATTTCCTCCCCTGGAAAAGTTTCTTTAGCTCTCTCATGCACGAATGTCTTATTCATTTTTTCAAAAAATGTAGCATGATGCAGCACCAACTCCGTTGAAACTCCTGATTTTTAAACTAGCTTGTGGTACCAATTTAGCGTCCCAAGATGAGGATTACGAGCCAGCAAGGCGCTCAATGATACCTGATAATTAAGACCATATATAGGGTACATAGCAAACAGGAATAATGTAATCGAAACCCAATAGAAAGTTTTTGTCCTGTCTCTCCTGATGCCAACAAAAAAAAAACAAGTTTGCAATATTTACTGAGATATTCGAATTCGAAAAACGGAGGAAAGTTTGGTAAAACAGTGTTAAATGCGGATAAAACGGTTTTCCCGCATTTAGAGCTGTTTTTCCTCCCAAATTTCCTCCGTTTTTCAAATTTGAATATCTCAGTGAATATTGCACTTGGAAACGTGGAATTTTTTTGTTGTCATTAGGAGAGACAGAGTAAAAACTATCTAATTGGGTTTCGGGGCACCACGGTGACTGAATAAAAAGTTAATTTTTTTTTTATTTTAATAACTATACAACCCTATGCAACATGAATGAATCTGAGTACTTACTACACGTTATTCGGGAACTTTTTCTAATTGGAAGTGTGCTTCTAGAATCAACGGTTCGCTAGTAAAATGTCATACCCTTTGTTTGCTATGCACCCTGTATATCTGCCCTCATAGGAGGCTCGCATCCGTGAGAAAGTTCATGAAGGGTATATCTTGTAAAGTAGTGATAACATAACTGAGAAACATCGCACACGCATTGTAAGGATGCCTTGTTTTCCGCCAACTCGCGTTAGTTTCGTTCATTTTGAACACCCCCTATTCCATATTACCCACCAAAATTTTTTTTGACACCGTTTTTCTCGGAAACGATATTTATTTCAAATACTTTTTACATTTGTCAATGTAACGACGAGAATTCAAATTTTATAAAACATTTAAAAAAAATTTCTAAAAAAATATATTTTAGGTTCCTATAGGAATAATCCAAAAATTAAAAATGATATTCCATATTACCCGCACTTTCTATACATAAATTTATCACTTTTATCAGTGATTATCCGTAGTTCCCGAACTAAGTTGGTAATTATGGTAAATATGTGAAAGAAAAATCGTACGGAAATGTGACTTAAATTCAACCACTTATCAGTTTCTCCCTATTGTCATATCGTTTCTGTCGGAGGTATTGGTTACTTTAAATAAAATTATGTTTTCGTCCTTGGTGATATTTTCGACTGATGCTTTTGTTTTCGTTCTCCATTTTCTTTGGGTGCCTTTGGAACATTCGAACCGGGAGGGGCTGGGGAAAGAAAAGCTTTAAGGGTAAATAGATAGTTTCCTAAGGCAGGCGTAGGTGGCAGAGTTGGGCGTAGTAGTAGCTGCGGGGTAGTGAAGTCCCCCCCCCCCCCCGAAGTTTTTCTCTCTGAAACACAACCGCCTTTCCAAATATATTTGGAAGGCCTGGAAAAATTCGGGAAAAAAAATATAGAAGAAGAAAAGCAAAAATAAAAAAAAATAAAGAGTACATTTTCGTTTCCCTTTCTTTGGTATATCCTTCTGGTGTTCGTGATATATATATATATAAAACTAAATGGTGGAGGGCGTTCGGATTCGTTCGTAGCTGCTGCAAGAGCTTCAGTCACTTTGGTACGTTAGCGATTTCTCCACAATTGCAGACCCGAGTCAATGGGTGCCCGGAGAATTGCGAAAAGCTTCGGGCCTCTTATCTTTTTGTGCCCCGTTCTTAAGGGATAGCAAGGAGAAGGATAAAGGAGCGAGAGAGACAGAGGAAAGGAGAAAGAAATGGAAGGGAAGAAATTCTTAAAAGAGAGGAAGAGAGGAAAGGATTCCTTCTTCTCATGTAATGTCGAACGCTATATTACGGTTTGTGTACGTTTTCGATCCTCCACAAGCTCATGTCGATAGATAGACTTTGGCTGGCTAAAGGAAGTATCGTGGGAGGGAAGTGTTCCACGATGGAAGGCGGTGTTCGGCTTGTTCCACAAAGATCCTCACAAAAACGCGCGATTCTTTCTCTCTTTCTTGAAGCCTCTTCTAGCCCTTCCTTCCCCTTTTATTCATCAAAAATACATTAGCGTATAACCGCAATTTCTTTTTCTTTCTATCTTTTGGATGGAAAACCTTACATACTATACATACGTGTACTGGAAAAATCCCCCTTCTTTCCACCTTTATTCCACCGACACTATCCTGGCACAAACTACAAACCGATAGCTTTCCTAGAATTCGAACTTCATGCCGGATTCTCTCCTTCATATTTATTTTGAGTTCTTTCCAAATTGTGAAATTGCTGAAATCCTGGAATTTTTCCCCTTTTTCCTTGACGTGACCGTAATTTTAAAGCCAAATTTCGAGAATTATTAAGTGGCTACAAAAAATAAAGTTATTAATTAATATTTGTTCATTTTGTCCCGTTTTCCCCACTGCTAGCTCAACGGATCTCGTATAATAAGAAATCATAGATAAATAAGATTGTTATTGTTATTATTACCATTGGTTCGTGTGGGAATTGCCTCGAACGCCTACAAGAATTTGATTTTCGCTTTTCGAGATGAATTTTGTCTTCATACTGTATGTATGGTGTTTATTTCTCGTATTCTGTATTCACATGTGTTGTCATGCAAAATAAATATAGATGTGTCTATCATATAATCGATGCGATGACGTTTATTGATTCGAGTTACTGGAATCGAGTGTTACAATATGTCAACGTTAAGAACGTGCATTTCGCAGTTTTTTTGTCATGTCTGTGGGAAAGAAAAACTATGAGTCATTTAATTCAAATAATGCTACTGTGCTGCAAAAAATATCACATTAATCAGAAGGGTAATCCGATTAATGAGTAAATTATAAGTAATTCATGTACTATTTCTTAGTTGTCAGAAGCAGGGTTCATCAATTTCTTTTAGTAATTGACCTTTTCTTTCTTTTTTTCTAGGTGAGTAACAAATTTGAAATGAGACTATATTTCTGTCATTTGTGTGGTAAGTTGAACAATGTCTATTCGATTTCAGTTTTATTTTTTAATACTACTATACTTACCTGTACATGCACCTCGTAAACATTCCTCTGGAGAATTTCTAACGAATCGCTACATAATGGAACGTGTTGTATATGTGCGTATCCCTAACATATTTATATTGTCAGAGGCGAATGGCAGAACAATATCCGCAGTTATCGTGATGTACTGCTGTCATCTGTCTCCCATATTGTGAAGTGGAAATAGAAAATGTCTGAATTTCATGATATGTAAGTATCATGTTGAAGATCTGCCTGATGTCTGTGGAGAGAATGTTTCCCCCCGGAACGGTCGTGTTAAAGAATTTTTTTTTAGTTTATCAAACGATTCGTTTTACATCTATAACATACGATATGACCTCCCATATCCAAAACTTCGCATCCGGAACAAACAAAATAATTTTTTATGCATATATTCAATGTATGTGTGGACTGAGAAAATGTATCTAGTCGGTTACGGAAGAAATAATGTGAATTTGTGGTTCGTCAGCTTTAGTTAAAGTTGTATAAATAAAGCAAGCAAGTTTCTTCGTTTGGTGCTTATTTCAGCCTTTTTACAGCTGTATGAGGTATTTATATCCAAAATTATTCGCATCCTAAATGGATTCAGCCTCTTTCCGGTGTTAATATTTCGGACACACACAAAAAAAGTTGTTTTTTGCATTAGTATCAAGCTTCAGAGTCGTTCTTTGCTCGCCGAACTGCTAGAACTGGCTGATGTATTATTACCGTTGGCTTTCGTACGTGTACGTCTGGCTTTACTTATAGATTGCATAATAAAGATACTGGCTCTTTCATGGAAGCTGCTGTTTTGGTGTTTGCTTCTAACTGATGATGCGGTCTTGCGATGTTCCGCTGCTGGTCAGGAAACGGTGAGCCTTCGATCTCTCGGGACTCATCGGATGCTCTTTCGGCCAAAACTAACGACTGGCTCGAAGTATCCCACGTTCCTCTCTCATCGGTAATTAGCGCTCAGAAAGAACGTATTCGCTTCTCTGGTGGCTGATTAAGAAGAGGAGGGATATGTTGAGATCGGTTCTTTCTTCAGAAGGCCATTGGTTTCATTCTCATTAAAATCTACTGAGTTCTTAGTTAAAAAAAAAAAACATGAATAAACTGGACATTGTGTGTATTGTTTGTAATAGAAATGTCTTCGTAGACTTCAGTTACAGGTCTTGATACAGACGTCGGTGAGTAATTCTATATTTTAACGCAATTTATGAGAACCAGCAAAGGAAAAATGCATTCCTACGCGTTTCGGTCCACTATGATTCATTTTCAGAGGATAGATATAACCACTATCCCATGATACTACGCTGAGACCAATAGGATGGACGAAATAGGCCCTATTGTAATGCAACCAATCGGAACGTTGTTTCGGACACGCATGAAGGCATTCGACTTAATTCCGACCACCACGTTTGATTTGTACGGCCGTGTGTTTTTTTCCAGCTGAGCAACAGGGATTAAAGATATGGTAACCAACCCAAAAGGTGTGATAGTTACTCTACGTGTATCCTCTGAAGACGACACTCATATTGTGTCGCAACGCTTAAGGGTTTGTACTTATTCCCTGCTATCTGCCTCTATCGTTGATACTTTATTGTGTTAGTAACGGATTCCAATTTCTCCATAATTTTATATTAGTTTACTGGAGTTGGCACAATTGTTTATCCCTTTCCTTGTGAAAACCTATATCTTTAGTTGAAATGGGAAAACAGTTGTAGTAAAACTTTTATGGTAATTATTTTTTTCCCTCTGTTTGGGTTGTCAGTAAGAAAATTGGTAATGAAAATGAGACGTTCTGAACGAATCGTAAGTTGTTTCTTTTATTTGTTTTGCGGGGGAGAGGAAATTAAATTCTCGTCTGGGAAACGTTCAGATATTTGACGTTCAAGGTTGGCTGGTAATTTTAGGATCTCGGAGAATAGATGAGAGTTGTAATTCTTCGTCAAAGGAAAGCATAGGCGAGCATCACGTTTGTGATCTTACGCATTCCGTTCCGTTGGCGGGAATGTTTTTACTGCTGAATTTCGATAACATCGAACTGGTGTGAATTCACCAATGGATAATGCATCAGCAACCAACAGTGAGGGGGGGGGGGAAAGAGAAATTCAAATTTGTTCACTGCTAACCCTAACCTAAAGCACCAGTGCTATAGCTCGTGGAAAGTTTTAGATATATATACACACACACACACCAGAGAAGAGGATATAACGAAGTATAACGGCGAAAAAAGCCCATTGCTTGCCGAGAGAGAGGAAAAAATATATATATAAACTGTGGTGTGTGATCCAGTTCCCGAGCCCCCGTTTTCCTTTTTTTTTTCGTGCTACTGCTATACGCCCTGCTGATCCAAAATTCTCTTAGAGTAATCCTTATATGCCGTAATAAATAGCACCAAGCAATTTTTCCGGCTCTCCGCCAACGATATTAGTTTCGCCATCCCTCCACACTTACTTCATCCTCCTGTTCCTCTCACATCATCTTCCTGGAGAGAAAAATTCTCCGGAGAAAAAGAGCAGCAACAAGAAATTCGGTTTTCCGAGAGAGAAGAAGAGAGAGATTACTTTTCTAGCAGGCTGAGGCGAGTCGGTGGATGTTGACTGCTGCTGTTCTGGCAGTATACCACCACAGCAGCACTTTCCGCAGCCCCCGAATGAAACTCATCTATAAAACAATCGTCTTCCATTCTGCAAAGTCGTTCGTTGGTTATTTTTCTGGCGGAAAATCGACTCTTTTCTCGCGCACACTGCCCAAACGCTTTTTTTTTTTACTTTTTTCATATCCACACAAGCATTCCGAGTTATCTCCAGCGTAGTCTTCCTAGGAGACCATCGGAATTTCCATCAATGTATTCTGATGCTTTTAGTGCTGTTCTCATATGTATCATCAGGTTGCCGTTACCGAATTGTAAAAAAATCTTTCTTGTGAAGCAATTTTGTAGGATTTACTACATCTTTGTCGTATTTCAAGGAGTCTGTGTTATAATATTATCTCTCTTCTATTGCTTATCATTGAACGCGTTATTTGTTTTTAGTTGACTGCACGCGTCACCGGATCCGTTTTGTCGTTGTTGTTTCACCTACACCCCATTTCTACTCATGTTCGAATTCCCACAGTGTATTTGTTCTCGGACGTCAAGGTGAAGCCATCAAGCAAGAGTGGCATATGCGGGCGATACTGTACTGGGTTGAGATGGCGAGAGAATCTGTTCCTCCAACCCCGCAACCAACGAGAGCCGCCCTTCGGTTTCCAGGGTGAGATGCTGCCGTCAGTCTTGGATGATATACGACCTGCCTTCCTTTCCCTTTCCAGGGAACCCATCTCTTGAATTAATCATGTGCCTGTTAGCCCCGGCGATGACTACTGCGATGTCTTCAGCACAACACCGTCCTCTTCTCGCTTTCTGCGCACACACACACACGGAGAAATAAATGAATAGATGTTGGTCCGGTAGTAATAGTAGTAGTAGTAGTGGGAAACAAGGCTATAACACGCTTGCTGCTTCTGCACTTTGCTGGCGTCGTTACTTAAATGCCGCGGCGTGGAATATATCATCACGTTTTGCCTCGTTCGCTCGTCTTTCCCATAGTAGTAGTTCTGCCACGCTTATGGGTTGTGGCTATTAGCTTGATTGTTATGTCCGATTCTTCGTCATATATCTGAGGATAGTACAGTATGCGTGTTTTCTACTCCTCTCTTTCTTTCCGGGATCGCCACCTGTTCAATCACTGGTTGTAGGCCAAGTCTATTTCTGAACCATAGCCACTGCTTAATGTTTAACTTCATTTCTATCGATTTCTTATTGACAAAATTGTGAAGGTTATAAATGCTTTGTATATTAAATATATATATATATATATATATATATTAAATTTACCTACATGGTTAGTGATTATGCATAATCTACACTTATTCCGTATGGACGTACAAATCCAGTCGGCCCGCTGATCGGATACCTCGCTTAAACGGAAGAAATCTTCCATCATCAAAATTTTTCCTGTAGAGACAATATTCCCCGCTTAATATGATAATTTCAACGACTTTCTCCCTCTTAATCGAATATTACGCTTCACACGTCAATTGTTAATACACGTAATTCCAAATGTTTTATTCAATGAAAACATTAAGGGAAAATATGTTACTCTAAGTTAAGATAAATACATTTGAAAGTACGTACTGGCCTCTATGTATTCAAGTTGTCTTCAGAACGTTCATTTAATTTTATTTTTGTTCTCTGTTGAGTCAATAGAGGGTGATAATTTTCCTAAGTAAAGGAAAGTAATTACAGTGATCACACAATATCTAGGATTTTTAAAGATAATTTTTATTTCATTTTTGATGTCTGATTTATTCGAGAAGCTTTATTAATATAGATCCTTCATCAGTTTTCAATATACAGACGATACTAATGTTGTAAAATATCAAGCAATTAAATTGCTCCCGCATAATCGGATATCGCGTGCTGGAATCGTTGGTATCCGATTAATCGGGGTCGACTGTATATACAATTTTTTAATCTTTATTTTCCGGGTTTCGAGTAATCCATTTGCAGTTCATCCGAGATTTCCAGAAAGTTTCAAAGCCCTTATATCATTTTTCCCTCCGAGAAACTACTACATATGTACGGGTTTCATGAAATTTTTGCATTTCTATTCTGAACGTTTCTCTTTTTCTTGGGGACCATTTCTTACTGTCTCTAGTAATGGAAGTTTTTTCTTGGGTTTTTTTCCCCCCCCCCCTTCTTCCTGCAAAAAAATTCTCCTAGAAGAAGCAGCAACTCCTAGGATATTTTCTTTTGGCGCTGCATGCGCTCATCTTTTCGGATCTTCGCTCCTCTCTTGTGACACGAGGCATTTTTTCTGAGGATTTATGCCCCGGTCCAGAGGTAATGAACCTTGACCCCTTCCCACTCCTTCTTTCATCCTGGGAGCAGGAGGATCAAATATCTTTTTCTCGCCCATACACACACCCCTGGGCTCTCTATTTTTCTTTCTCTGTTATACCTACAGCTCGTCTGCATTGTAGATTCTGTGTTTCTTTTCCCAGTCACCATTTTTCGGGCATTTCTTGAATCACGAGTCGAGGTGGTGGAGAGCGGAAAAATTGACAGAGAGAGTCAACAGTTCCTCTGCCATATCCATCCCTATCTTCCTTCCGACTCCATCATTCACATGCTTCTTCCAGACTTCGTATAAAATCGCCATCTCTTGCGCGATTCGTCAACTTAATCCGATCACCGAATAAATCTCCAAGTTATTATAAAACAAGTTGGCATATCTTTGCTTGCGTTGAACTTGGTGGTGCCAGGGAAAAAAAAAATTCTCTGAAGAGTTACCGAATTTTGTTCCCATTAGTGCAGTGGATGTTTATGGAATAACAAACACTTGTCTTCCAAAATAAATATACAATCTGCGGTGCTGTTTCAGGGTTGCTTTTTTGATCGTTGCCAAAGTTCTAGAGAGCGCATTTGGTCTCACATAATCAGTGTCTTCATTGTTTGTGACATTGCGGTTCATTTGTTTTGGTTGTTGTATATCTTTTGATGGGAAATGAGGAATATCTGTTCACACAACGTGAGACTTTTTTGTCATTTTCTCCTCCGATGGCTGGCAGTTACCATGTGTGACATCAGCATCGTGTTTTCTCTAAATGCTCGCAGCTGGCTCCAGAAGTTCTGCGTCACTTCAAGCTCTCTATCCTCAGCTGGATAACAAACCATACAAAAAAAAGAAAAAAAAAATTTCCCCTCCTGGTCTCACAGATGATGCCTTGATACGATGGCATCACATTTGTATAATATTGTGTTGATGATGACGATGAAAAACAAGAGCTACGAATGTGACACCAGCAGCGGCACAAGGCGTTCAGTGTAACACTTTTCACCCCTTCCGTCATTTTTAATCGCCTTCTTCGCTAATGAAATATATAAAATGAGGAGCGAGAGGGGATGAAAAGACTCTTCTCATGCTAAGATATCTTTTTTCATCCTCAGAAAACTAAATTTATAGCTCTAATTTATTTTTAATTTTTCCACCACTATTTTTTTTTTATTTTCGTAATTGTTTCTCTAGTGCTTGAGAAAGAATAAACAGCAATGTGTACATATAGAATATGTCGCGGTTGTCTTTTTATTATTATTCTGCGGGATCATTCGTGTCATGCCCTTCCCCTCCCCCCTAAGTTGTCACGTGATATCCGAGAATCTCCAGATATTAAATTTGTTTCGTGAGTTTCGTCCTTTAAAGTTCAAGTCAATTTTACTTCTGCGAAAGGAAATGATATTTTTTCATTGTGTCAAAATCCTATCCCGTTCTCTAATGAAAAGGATCGGATTAAAATGCTGTTTCGCTTCTGTAATTGGCCTTGTTCAACAGCCCTCGTTATAACGTCTCTCGATTGCGTCTTCATCTTCTCCTCTTCATTTAGATTCGAGAGATTTCTTTTTCTTGAAACGAACTATTTAAAATCGCTTCGCGTATCCAATTTGTTGGGATATTTATTGCGAAACACCAGGAGAAACCTCCCCGAATGGCATTGTAAAGAGGTTGTTGTCGACGCGGTTTTAAGTTACTCAGATTTTCTTCCTGTTGCAATGTGGTGTTTAGGATCGTCCATGTTTTAAAACACGGCAAAAATTAAATCAACTTCATGATTTCTGTATGTTTAAACCTTTTAGCAGTTTGAGCTCTACGGTCGTTACGGAAAATTTACATGTTTTCGTGTTCCCCCCGCCCCTTTGTTGTCCTTTTACGTGTTAGTAATAGGATTATTCCTCCTCCAAAAAATTCAAGCGTGCTTTAAGAGCAATACAGTTTTTACGAGTGGTAAATGATGAATAGAACAACTAGGTGATGTGATATTGGTGACTAAATTATAGTAAAGGAAAATTAAATTGAATATTGAAGGGAAACGTTATATGTCCGCAGTACCTTGATATTTCATTCATATCCTCATTGCGTTCACTCCTAATAACAAAAACTTTTTTTTTCTCCTTAATCAAATATAATCAATCTAGTAAAACAAAATAGTTCATATTTATCAAACAAAATACAGTATAATAAAAAAAATATTTTTTTAAATATATTTTACGTGCTATCCGGAAAGATATCTTCACCATAATGTTTCTTCGAATCGACAGTCTGGTTCCGTGAAGCATAAAGCATAAACTAGCCTAACATTTGCTATTAATAATGAATATCTCTTCCTTTTTTCGAATATTTGATATATTTATGCTCCTATAATTCAAATCCAGAACTCCCCCCCCCCCCCCCGTTCGCTTCAGTCTATTGGTATGAATTCGTAAAAAAAGTTGGAAATGGGGCAGAAATTAAGTAGCAGCTAATGAAATGCTATAAAAATCTCCTTGAAAACAAGGGTAAAAAAAAAAGTTGAGAACAAAGTTTAAAGAGGATTTTTTTTCCCTCTATCTTACTTCGGTAGAATGACTCCTAGAGTCTGTGATGGATTTTTTTCCTCTTTTTTTTTAAATACTTGCATCTCCGACCCTCCCCCTTTCCAACCTTTTCAGTCTAATTTTCAGTATTTTTATTCCCAGTATTTCTTTTTTCTTCATTTTTAAAAAAATGAAAAAAAAATTCTCAAGAAGAAAATGATTTGAAGAGGTCTTAAGTTGGAGGGGAAAATATCACGGTGTAATTTTTTTTTTTCTGGAAAGATCAGTTTATTGCTGAAATTTCTTCAAGGTAGAAAATCGGAGAGAGAAAAAGGAAGCGAAGCGGGGGGGGGGGGGGAGAGGCCAGACTGGAAAAGAATTGAATAAAAGAAGTCGTAGTTCTTCTCAATCTAAAAAGAAACTAATGAAAGAAATCGTTTTCCTCCATCTCTTTGCCATGTATGCATGTATATATATTATCATTATTATTATCATTTTTTTCATTTAGGGAATTTTTCCCCTCCACCACTGCTCTCACTCTCCCCGTAATTTTAAAAACGCATTTGAAAATTTCCACGAAAATTATATACTTGCTGTAACTGGATGAAGAAAACGCAAATTTTTATTGACGCGTCTTTTTTTATTTTCTTCTTTCTCCCTGCCAGTTATTATTATTATTTTTTGTATCTTTTTAATGTTTTTCATTCCGTCTGATTTTTATTTTTGAATTGATATGCTTGATGTATTTGTGCTTCGCTGAATCCTTTTCTCGCTGGTCTGGTTTTTTTCCCCCTATACATGTATATATATTTCATGGATGATGTCATTTCACTTTCTTTTTTTATTTTATTAATGGCGCCACTGAAGGAAAGAATCCATTTTTTTTACTATTCTTTTTCATTGATTTCAATTGCAGGTTATGTTTTTTTTAAATTAACTTCTACCTTTGTGGCTCGAATTGAAGTAGATGCTATTGCTTGATATTTATGATATGCAGTGAAACATTGGTATAACGATACTCAGCGGATGAAGAAAAATATCTCTGTACAAGGCATATCGTTGTATCGAGAGCCAGCATTTTTATCACGTGCCACCAAATTTACGCTGTTGACATCTTAACTAAACCTACGTTGTTAATACCGTCAGAAAATGTACTTAAAGCACGCCGCTCGAAACTGTAATTGATTAGTTGATTATTAAAATTCGTTTAGGTTCATTGCCCCTGTAAATAAGTTTACTGTATTTCACTTTTTGCGTCTTACACAGAATAAAAAAGTGGCAATACCAGAAACTTCATCTCTCGATATTCACGTGGTGCAAAACACCGATGTTATTATAGATGCTCTTGGAAGAATGAAGACGAGTTTGAGCGAAATATATTAAAAAACATATATTTAGCGGTTTCACAATCTCTGAAAAAAATATCGTTATACAGGGATTTATCGTATTATAGGACATCGGTGCATCGAGAGACGTTTAATATTAGACTAGACAATTACAAACGTATTTGGAAAAAATATCTTTGTAGATGGGTTTATCGTGTTGAAGCGGAGTTCCACTGTACATATTTTGTTTGATACAAAATGTTCATTTCTAATCAGTCTTCAGAATAGTGGGTCCATTTTTATTTTAGATGCGATCCGCCGACTTCGACGGTCAGTTTTTCCGAATTGCGTCGTGAGCATTTCGTTGTTCAGTGTTAGTCAATGGATTAAATTCGAACATAGCAAGTTTCTCAACTGTTATGCATGTTCCAGTGTTCCGCCCCTATATAACGATGCATGACAAGCCAGTAAACCTCTACCAATCACCCACTCCTGGTCTTACTAGAATGATTCCATATTATGTAAATTCCTGTAAAGCGAGCACTTATTTACAATTACCATTACAATAGTGTTTGGGTACGGTCGATTTAAACAAGCTGTACTGTAGCAATTTAGTTTCCTTCAAATAATTTCGCATTTTCTCAAAAGATCCGCGAAAGTTCTTGGAGCATGGCTATTGTTTGAAAAGGGTTTAACGAACGCCTCGTTAATGTGAAACCGCTTAACGCGAAGTATGTAGGTATTTGGTCCCGTTGAAAAAATTTAATTTCTATTGGACAAGATCAAATTTATTTGACATGAAATACAGTCGCTCCGCTTAAACGGATAAAATCCCCTGGAGCCAAGATTTCTTTCATAAAGACGATGTTGCAATACTTACGGTGTTAAATAGCAATTGAATTGTTCCTGTATAATCGAATACCCCTCTCTTAATCGGATATTATGCTGGAGAGCCCGTTAGAGCGTCGCCGACTGTATATCCTTGGTCTCTTCGATTTCGCATGACAAAGGTCGACCGCATTTCAAGGGATCTCAGACCATGGATATCATTTCCAGAGCCTCACGAGAGTAGGCTAAAACACACTTTTGTTTCGAGATTTACTCTTTCTAAAGTGTGCTGAATCTCGGTGAACGACTAAACTCGGGTGTTTGGTTGGGACGCCTACACGATTTCGCCGTAATTTTAAATAGTGTTGATGAGATGGATGTATATATATATATATATATATATATATAATGTGAGCTGGTGAATGTTCAGCTCATTAATGGAAACGTGTTTCGTAACAGATGCCCCGGCAATGTGATATTCTCTCGTCCTTGTGACCCTTATACTTCCCTCTTGGTGAAGAGAGAAGGGTTTCTTTTTCTTTTTTTATATTTTCTATATGTGTGAACTGGTAGTATGAAAATATCTATTTCCATCTCTTCCCACATTCTTCCTCCTCCAGCCTCTCCTGAAAGTGAAATATTGCATTTTTTGACATCCTGTCCCCCTCACGCCTCTTTTTAGTTTTTTTTTTCCTGACCGATCTTTGCTTTTTACATATATGTGTAGTGGAATTTCTTCTGGCTAGGATTGCTTTTTTTCTTTTTCCTTAGAGAGGAAATTGTGATGAAAGCTTCAAGTGCGTTTCCAATTTTCAGCTTTTAGAACTCGGAGCTCTCATTGCTTTCCACCACCATCTTGCCCTCGAAAGTTAATCCCTTCCCCTTCCGAAATATCAACTTTTTGGTGTATGTTGTTTAGTTACTTACTAAACTTTTTTTAAGCTCGGTTAGTCATTTACAATAGTTAGTTTATTAGGTTTTTATGTATTTATTTTACTGATGATTTATATCCTGTCCATCGCTTTGAAAATCTTGAAGGTTCCGATCATATCCTCCCTACCGATAAAAAATACTATGCTAATACTAACACTGAACAACAAATTTTGACAAAGTTTCTGCGTCCGAAACAAAAATAGTTCTAGTATTATTCGGTGTAACACACCATAAAAAATATGGATTGGCTGCAGTTTTCTATGAAACTGCACATACGTCTAATAACGCAAAACAGTGCATTGAAACACAACATAGAAATCCACGAAATTTTGTCGTTATAACCGAGGTTGACATTTTCAAGATTTTTTTTAACGAAAACTATAATCATATTAAATAAAATACAGTGCATGAAGCCCCAAAGAAAATATTTTGCATTGTTCTGCCAGGTTTGCTAGAAATTCCTATAACAGACCATTATGAGAAATTTGCTATTGTAGTGTTTTCCGTAAAATTCTTCCGGATTGTTCTGCGACGTACGTACCAGTTTTCGGTATATTATGTTTCGGTAGGCGAAATCACAGACAATTGGTAGATATATTGGCAATTACAATATATTGCTTATAAATAAGCCTTGGTGAGAATTGCATTGCTACAGCAAGTCTGTAAAAATATATTTCACGGGGACAAAATGAAATCTTGGCAAATATGTGAGATTGTTTTTTTGTCATATTCACAATCTATAAATTATGCGAATTAACTTAATTCCTCATTCAAGTGAATATTAGAAATAAAAGTAAGTTTCGCTGAAAAAAAAAAGATTTTAATGTAATCGTCGGGAAGAGAAAAATACGGAAATTTTTCTTAATAAGAATAATTAGCAAGTCGGAACGACAAATATTCAATCAATGTTTTTTTTCGACGTTAGATGTAAATAAAACAACACAGACACGAGCGTTTCCTGGATGCCATCAGTTCTGATCTTTTGAATTTCTTGAGAAAACGTCATTGAAACGACAGCGAAAGCGACGAAAAATGTGTCGTTATGTGCAAGGTTGTTGCCTTTCATCGACGTTGTAAGCCAGATTCATTAACATTATTGTCTGTGGGAATCAGTCCAGACCGCCAATTCATGACATTATAGCTGAGGTGTCTCATTATAACAATTTCACTGTATGTATAAACTTCACTTACATGCAGAGGTACAATTTCAATATAAATTGAAACGCACAACACAAGTATTGCACATAAAAAAAAAAAACAGCAAAAAATTCATATAACGTAAAAGCATTACAGCAAAACAGTTGATTTATCTGCGTCTGACATATACTTGGTTTTGCATTGCGTTTATTCTGGACATAAGGAGCAGCATCTCTCACAATTGTCCAACAGTAGTCAGCCAGCATCGAGGTTGACCTTTTCCCCGGTAATGTTTTCTATCGTCCATACACTTTTTTAACCATACGCTCGTATAGCAATTTTTTAAAATGATAATATCTTTAAAACAAGAGCCAATAAAACTTTCTTACGGCAATTATATTCGTGTTCAGCAGGGCAAAATCATTCGGACTTGTCATTCTCAGAGTGATGGATTCGCATCGCGATGATTCGGGATCAAACCCCACCGCCGCCGCAGTGGTGGTCGTCTGAAGTTGGTTTTCTGTGGTTCCCAACTTCGAGGCACAAATTCGAACCGATATCTCCGTTAAAAAGTTTCGCTGCAGAGAACAACAGGTCTACAACAGTACAAATATTCAAACATCACGCTTCACTTGTAATATAGATGTCAACACTAAAAATTCACACACAACACTGTATACGCACTCACACTGTTAGGTACGCATACTCACACTTCCGGCACATCTCAATCGGTAGTAAATTGCCCTTGGCGATATACTGGAGTTGTGATCGGTGTGAAAGGAAGTAGCTCTTGTCTTCACTCTTTCACGTACTGCAGAAAAGAAGGGATTCGCTCCCTGCTGAAGCTGAACAAGATTTTTTATGGATTTCGTGAAGAAAAACTAATCAGTTATTTTCCCCGTTATTAATTTCAGATTAAGTATTTCAAAAAGAAATGTGTGAAATGCCTTCATTGAAACTTGTATGTGGTTACACGCGAGATATTGCACAATCGATGCAACGGAAAACATCGAATTTGTGTCGCATGTTGTTCTCTGACCCCGTGGAAACTCGATATTGTTATATTTTGCAACTGTCTTCAAGGAATGATATTACGTTGGAATATTTTTGTGCATATTTGTGCATCACAAATGGAATATATTTGGAAATCTATTGGACTGTGGCGATAATAAACGCACATATTTTTTGCTCTTCACACGGCGAAGTTATTGCTATTGTAACTAAAGATATTTTATTTTCATCTTCGAAAATTGTCGCTCAAGTAAAATTCAACTCTTTTCTTCCTAAATGTTCTTTGTTGAAAATTATTGTATCGCTCTTGAAAAAGTGAAAGAAAAAGAATCAGAGACGAGCTGTGTATACGTATGTCCTATGCAGAAGAAAGAGAGAAAATGCATTTCGAGTACCCGAAATAAGTTTTTTTTTCTCCTTTAGCCACTTTGATGGAATATTCCATCATTCATCTCTTCTTCTCTTTCGCTCAGTTGGAGCAGCAGTTGACAGAAGAGAACATTTGACCTGGAGGGTCCGTCTCCTCCTACTCCACTATTTTTTTCTTCTTTCCTGGGAATGGCCCGGATGCTTTGCCCGTGTTCGAAGAAAAGAACTAGTTGAAATCATATCGACTCTTTTTGTACTTTTTTCTTTAGAGAATCATTCTGTGATGCATTTTTAAGGGAACCAACTTTCTTTATATAGTCTGCAACACTCGAGTAAATGTATCTGAGATATCTCACGAAAGAATATAATAATTGATTTTATCTGCTTTTCCTGATACGTTTTCTTTTCAAATCATTTTCCCATTTTTAAAGTCATCTCCGTAATTGTCACTATAGAAAGTTTCAAATCATATGACTTGGATGCCAAGTCAACTCGAGATATACACACACTGTCTGCTGAATGTTTTTTCCATTTACAAGTACAATTCTGGCCACATATTGTAGTTTCCCGAGTAAACTGATCCCCCAAAACTTGTTACGTATTGAACGTTGGGTTATGAAAGTTCCGCGGATGATTTCAGTGTTGAGGTAAACGAATTGACATCGTGCGTCAACCTGGACAATCGTGCGAACTTTTTTCTCACGAACGTGCGTGTATATAGCGCCCTTGTTCCTGTTCGAGTTATCAAAAAATTGTGATTGATATCGGGGATCGTAGACTGTTATTACGATGCGTATTTAGCCCAGTCGTCGACAGCCTCCACTGGACACAAAAATAAAACAGACAAACGCTGGTGATTCTATCTCGAGAAGTCACTGATTGATCATCAGACCGGTTTGTCTTCTCAGCCTTGCGAAGTGAGCATGCCTATTCGATGGACCCGAAAATCCTCAGTTTCGGAAGAATGGCTCTTACTCTTCTCTGGCTATTGTTATTATTTTTCTACGAGCCGGTGACGATATGTGCCGAGCAAAATTGCATTGCTGCAGCCCTTTTTTTTTACCCGTCGAAGAGTTGCTGGGAAGGGCGAAGAAGTAGGAGATACAGATATATATGGAATAAGAAAGAAAAAAAAATTGAATTTTTTTCCTTCGTTCTTCTTCCCCCCCCCCCCCCCACGCGAAGCCCAACTGTCCATCAAGCCATGGCTGCTGCTTCTGATTTTTTCGTTTCTTCAGGTTCAGGCTCTCAGACTGTGCAGTGAAGCGTTCCTTACAGGCGCTGACACATCTTCGCCACCTTTTGGTGTCTTCGTGCGCTTTGCACAATTTTTTTTTCGGTGTCGTTCGTCAGGGTAGCGCTAAGGAATGTATTTCCTTGCAAGCGTAACATGTAATAGTTCGTTTTTTTTTTCACCATCTCTCTCGGCTTCAATTCTTTTTCCAGGAATAGAAGAATAGAGCGAAAAGAATAACTGTGTGAAGAAGCTCGAAAAAAGAAGAGAGGAAAAAGGCCTAAAAAAACAACAGAAAAGTAGAAAAGGGAGAAGAAGTCTTTCGGAGAGAAAGAGAGGAACGTGATTTTGCTTTTCGGGATTCCTCCCGGGGGTATATCTTCTTGTGCCATTGTCCCCCCTTTTTACGATCCGCAATATCCTATGGGATCACAAGGGTATGTTGGTTGAAGGAGAGCCGAGAGTAGGAGAAGAGAGAGACACACAGAGATATAGAAAAGGAGAAGAATTTGATCGAAGAGTGTGGGACACGGACCATGTTCTCGAGAAAAGTAAATTCCGATTTTCTTTTTTCTTGCTCCTCTCGATATTTTCTTTCCTATTTTCTTGTGGACATCTTCACGGGAAATGAGAAACGATTTCTTTTTATCGATTTTCCCTTGTAAACCTGCTGCGCGTTCCGATAAGGTGACACACACAGAAAGAATCTTCAAACTTTTTATTCTGAAGCCTGTGATGTGTGTTATTATATTACTTCGCAAAATTGGCATCCGAACGGTCAATTACCGCGCCAGTCGGATCAAATCATCAGAATTGTTATTTTCTTTAATGTAGAATACCGCATCTCGAATGGTGGTTGAAGTAATTTTTCCAATGCCTATTTTTTTTTCTTTAATGAAATTAAATGTGCTTTTGAATGAGTTTTTCTATCAAGATTCGTAAAGCAAAAAAAAAGTCCACATGTCCAGCATCTGAAATAAGGCTTCTCCTCCGCATGTTATTCATCATGTAACTATTCGCTATCGCAGTGTCTCTATATTTTTATTCCTGATGGTATTTTCATACATGGGCTAACTCGAGTTAGGGAACAACGGATCGTTTGTTTATTTTGATTTCGACCAGCGTTTCCGTTTGTCGAAAAAGGGAAAAGTATCTTCTATTGCATATCTTTACATAAACAATTTCTCTCTCTCAGAGTATTTACAGAATTCGCCGGAGAAGTTTCTCTGAATTTCCTGTGTTTGGCAGAATTTTTTTGTTCTTGTATTCCTGAAAATATATATTTGTGAAAAATATATTTTATCTCTTTTTCTTCCTTTTTTTGAATTAAATATTCCCAACTTGTGATACGTGCTTGAAAACCGTTATAAGAAATGTTATAAATTTGTATCGATAATCATTTTTGACATTACTAAGCTATCGGAATGAGCAAAGTGTCGGGGGGAAGGAACGAAAATACGAATAGTAAGGGTCTAAGGTCCTAAGAGTAAACCGTAGTCACTCGGTAAACCACCAGCTAACTTGAGTCAACTGCATATTATGTGACAGTCGTGGTTTGCTTGTATGATCATAAAAGTTCTTGCTTAGGATTGTTCCACTTTCAAAAACAAAAACTTTGTTCGTTGGATCAGGAAACTTTGTGATGTATTGACGAAAGTTTACTTGCTCGTTCTTCATGTCGTGGGAAACTGAAATAAATTGGCTCATCTTGCATTTGACGTAAGAGCGTGGAATGCATCCCGAACATCCCTGATAATAATTCATCCCAGCATCGTTGTGGTAGTTAATTCAAATATATACGTATATGGAACTTCAATACGGTGCCGAGGTCGTGTTTCATGTCATTGTGATGATAGCGCATCGCTTTCTTCCTCGTTACCGCACATACCCTTCCCCTGTATTCATTATATATTTCTCTCTTTATTTGATCTGCGCGCGTGTGTGATCGGAATAACGCTCCGGGTAGAATTTATCATAAAGACAAATGACGAATTTGAAACTCGCTGAACGCGGGCACGACTTCCTTATTAAATACATGGCCCTTCTTACGCAGGTCTTTGTTTACTTTCGTGTCCCGCAGGTGCATATATGTGTATAATCATTCGTTCGGGTTCCATAATCAAGAATAAGTGGATCTCTTTTAACTATCGAATTCTTTCTCTTTTGGAGATGAACATAAGATAAGTGAAATGCCTCGCTGGAGATGCCTCTTATATTTGTCGCTCGAGTCGAATGTATATTAATGTTTTGTTCTTTTGAGCAAGCAAAAATTCCCATTGATCACAACTCCACGGCTATACAATTAAATCGCCACGGTATTACCAATTTATCATTGTTATGAATCCATACACTTGAATTTCATGATTCAATTTGACTCTCACGATACCTTGTCATTGCTTTCTGATGATGACTTTTCGAAAAGTTTTTAGGTAGCTATAGATAATAATATCATGTGCATAATAATTAATTAAAAGAAATGTTACCTGTATGTTGAAACAAAAAAAGGGGGGAATCGCAGGAATATCAATTGACCACTCACAAAAGCAATCTCGCGGTAGAGTTATGGCATGTTGAAGATGAAGCTGTGGAGACAGAGTGTTACTTGACAAGGAGTGTTAATATGTTTTTCTTTGGTCTTAACTAAGAGTGTGAGCACCAATTCCAAACAGAGGAGAGAATCCGCTAAAGCTTGTGCCGGCGCCAAGAAACCGACCTTCGTATCACATAGATCATCTTCACTGAATAAATATTTTGATAGCGGCTGCGAAATCTGGTCCCGACCCTCTCTGCCTTCCCTTTGCATAACGTTCAGATCTTGATGCGAATCTCCTCGCAAAACACAGTCGTGGATCTTTATCAAGGAAAATCTGCTTTTCATGTTATATATGTATCGAGGAATGCCGAATAGGCTTTTTTCAAAATTGACAACTTTCTCTGATGTTGTGAGCGTATAGATTTTCACGTCTTCTGCGAGGTTCTCTCCTTACATAATAACAATACTTACATGTGCAATCATTTAATTTGCGGCAGTATTTGTATATTATCGTCATGGACATTACTTGACAGAAGAAAACACTCAAATTATTCTGAAAAATTCGTGTAAAAAGCTTCATATTGGGAAAACGATGCCTTTATTTATTCATGGGCAATGGGTGCCTGACTCGTGTGGAAACAGATAAATAAATGCAATTATAAAACTTGTAAGAATGCGTTCGGATTGACATATTCCCCAGGATACACGTTATAGAAAAAAAAAAATCATTGTATTTCGATTCGAATTTATTGAACGTTTAACGTGTTTTGTTATTTATCATTTTAATTTTTCTCGTTGAGCGTATCATCATTCATTGTTCGACGTCTCGGTAATTACCTTATTCCGAAATGTATTGGTGTTTTAAAAAATCGTACGAATTTTCTCGGAGGTATCAAGGATTTAGAATTACATTTTGTTTTGGGAATGCTAATACGATCCTTTCTTGGTTATCTTTATTTTTCCTACCTCTTATTCCTGCCATTTTATTTTTATCCGAATCGTAATTATTCGTTTGGCGCATTTTCTTTTCCCGATTCACTTATTTTTCTTATTACTACGACATTAATATATTCTTTTTGGCGAGACGTAAATATTTCATTAAAATTGTCCCGCTTCATCAGAAGAGGGGCGAAATCTCATTACGGTCGCGAGATGCGATCTCGTTCCTTTTCGGAGGCAAATACGAAGAGATGTTATGTATGTATACGTTTCCAGGGGGGGGGGGGGAGAGAAGGAGGAAAAAAACTCTTAATACTACTGCGACAACTTCTTTCTCTTCTGGTTCCATTTGCTTGTTTATGCTACGTAAGAGACGTCGAAATCTCTTCTTTATGCAAATGAAGAGCTGGAGATTCTTTTTTTTTTCACTTGCTTCGTTTTAATGTTGTCGTTTTATTGGAGACGCGGGAGTAGAGTGTGTGTGTAGATGTCACGTGGAGGAGCCATTCCTCGCGGGGGCCGTATTCGCTACAGCTTCGGATAGATGTCAGTGATCATTAGCCAGGCACAAACTGCTGTTGTACTGTCTGTGGTTAACATCATTTCTGTCACCACTAGAGAGCTGTTTAGGTAGCTTTAAAGAAACGTAAGAAAAGAGACCTATTAAAGCTTCTGGGGAAAAGGAGGGGGGGGACGCTTAAAAAGAGCCGATGCTACTACTAATTCGCTCTCTCTCTCTCTTCCTGAGAGAGGATCCTTTAGTAGCGCTTGTTGCCTTTTTATCGTTGCCAGTTATTGCGCGAGTCGTAAGGAATGTTGTTGTTTTTTCTTTCGGATTTTTTTAAAAATATTTATTAATATTATTATTTGCTGTTTTTGATGCAACGACATTTGAGAAGGAATGGAAGCGGAACGTCGAACGTGTAAGTAAAAGAGAGAGAATGAGGCTAGCGATCAGCCAGCATCTCTACCTCACACGTCGACTTTTATGTTCATTCCCTTTCGAGTGAAAGTGGAAAAAAAAGCCTACTTATATTTCTGCGAATTAAATTGGCCGAATTAAAAGATTCGCAATTTAGTTTCGTAGAGAGAGAGGTTCGATTTTTATTATTATTATCGTCTTTGAAAATTAAACGCCGGCAGTTTTCAGAAGTTGTCTTCTCATTAAATATTTATTTGAATTTAACGATGTAGAAACTTTGTGAGGCACTTAATTTTTACTTTCGGGAAAATGGGTGGAAAAAGTGAAGAGGAACAGGGAAATGAGCATACGTATTTGTATTAGAGAAGTTTCGAAAAGAAAAAAAATCTATAGTATACCGATTGCTTTTTTTTTTTTGTTATCTTGGTTGAACTCTCAAAGATGTGAGTTATGGCTGGCTTTTGACCAGAGGTGCCCTCCCACCCCCACTTATTTTATTCAAAATATACAATGAGAAAGCCTTTTTTTGAATTAAAATTCCCGATTCTTTATATAGCCTTCAGTAAAATCAATATGAATGTAATTATAATTTAATAGCCCTAAAAAATACTCCATTCCGTTGATTTGACTTGAGTGATTATGGAACATGTTCATCGAATTATTGAAAAGATCGTTTGTGACTTGTGAGTTCGTGTAACTCAGCTGCTATAGTTTGAAAGCTCGCGCTGGGGGAATCGCTTGGAGTCGGAATCTCTTCATACAGAAATGCATATTCATGTTTTTCTTCACACTTATCATGAATGCGTGTTGCTTTATTGGAATCTGTGGAATCTATTTCATCGCGACTACGTTTCAAAATTTTGTGAATTGCTCTCACCCAGTGAGACGGTTCAGTAAATGGCAAAATACCGAGTAAACTAAGACAATTTTTTTTTTCTTTGCCGTTCTGGCACAAGCTAAAATTGAATTTTTGCGGAATCCATGAAAATAGAATAACAGCTTCTTCTCGTCATCCTCTCACTCCCCCTTTATTTTCTGTTTCATTCTATTTTTTTCCCCTTCATTAGTTTTTCTGCTTCACTAATTTCATTAAACATAAATTTGGTAAGACAAAAAAAAATTTCTCAAAAGCTTTTACAAAAAAAGAAAGAGGGGATAGGGAGAGATCCAAAGAATCTTTCGCGTGCCGCTTTTCTTGAATGAAAATCTCCAAACTTTTCGTACATTAATGTGAAGATTCGGTAGAACCTTTTTTTTTTTTTTTCTTCTCTCCTATCGTAATATCTTTTGAAAAACTTTTTTTTTCTTTTATTCTTTCAACCCGTGTTTTAAAAACAAGTTTTTCGTTTAGCGAGTTTTTCTTTTTCTTCTCATGCACCCTTTTTTACTGGTCCTGACAGTTTTGGGTTTTACTTCACCTAATTAACATCACTGAGCAAAAAGCTTCTAAGCGATAAACGCAGCTGTTTTGTGTGTAGCGACGAAGAAGAAAAAGACAATGGAAAAACGGGGATGGAACAAAAAAAAGACCAGGAGGGAAAAAAATTATATTTTCCGAAAAATTTTTAGGACTTACTTGTTAAAAGGTATACGCTTTATTGCACAGTTTTCGCGACTTGTTCAAAAAGGGTGGAGAGTTCAAAGAGTTTTAGACTTTACAAAAAAAAAAAAAAAAAATAGAAGTGGTTGATAGGAGAGAGGAAAGAAAAAACGCTGAATTTTCTTACCTTAAAAAGGTGATGTCACTTCTTTTTTGATGTCTGATAATTTAGGTAATTGCTTCGGATCCGCATTTGCGGGTAAAAAAAATTTGAACAATTTTTTTTAAGAAGTCTATATGATGCTTTAAGTTTATTTGAAGTAGTTTTTGCAGCTGCTCTTAAAAGAAAACTTGTCAAAATCCTTGCGGAACGAGTATAAAAAAGTATGAGAACGAGGAAGTGATTATAGCAAACAAAGAGAGAAAAAACTTCTTTAGCGTTATTTTAAAGTACAGATTAAAAGTGAAGTTTATGAAAGGCGCCATCTTAATTTTTGTGTAAGGGGGTTCCCCCCCCCCCACTTTCCTTTTATTTTTCCTAATTTCGACACGTGTCTATCAGATGCGCGTTAAATGATAGATCTCGTTCTAGTAAGTGATGAAGTAAAGGTGAAGAAAAAAAGTTTTTCAAACATTTCCTCGTGTAATGCGGGGGGGGGGGGGGGCAGCAGAGGAAATTCTGTTTTCGGTTTGAAGGAACTTCACAGAGAAATCTAGCTTGGAAATGAAGCGTTGATACATATCTTTGATTTGTAAAAAATTTTCCGTATAGAAGTTTCGGTTTAACCATTGATATTATCACTGCTTTTACACGCTTAGCTCATGATGATGACATAAATACGTTAGAGCGACTCATGTACAGCACTTTCTGGTATGCACCAATTAGTTAGAAATTCCAGAGGAATATTTGCGAGTTGCATGTAAGTTGTAATATTTAATAACTGATTCGTTGAAATAATAATAATCAATTTCGTTATTAATTGTTCACGTCTCCGAACATATGCAGCTTATCATTCTTTGCTGTTACTATTAACCGTATAAGTCGCATTGGCGAGATATCTCGGCTCCTTTTAAAGGCATCTTATTTTAGAATTGACAAGCCCAGATATTTTGTGAAGTTGATTTCTCAGTGGAATAATTTTTCCTATACCCCTTAGTTTGCAACTGCTAAAAATCGAACGAATGATTTTTTTTTTTTTTTTTTAAAGATATGACATTTTGTAGTGGATTTAGTGATTTCTGCTATGCCACTTAAAGGGGTAAAAGAATCCACTAGATATTTTTCATTTATTTCCTAAAATACGTCATCGTAACTGGTGGATATATTCGGTGTATATATATATATATATATATATATATATATATATATATATATATATATATATAATTTTTTCTTTCTTTCTTCTCTGAACATACCGCTCGGAGAGAAAGCCATTCCGAGACTGATGTTTCAATGTATATGCGTGTACATTTTTCTTTAAATAGATGGTGAATTCTGTGCTTTTGGAAATCAGTGAAAGAAGTTCGGTGCAACATCTTCAGTTTTTAGGGTAATCATTGAGGTTAAAAAATCGCAATGCATTGTTGAAAATGAATTGGCCAATAAGACTCCTGAAGAAAGAGGTGGAACAGGGGAAACAAAAACTATGGGAAGAATTTGTGGAGCTTTTTGGAGTATCTTAAATGAGGAGAGAACTCTTTGCCCGGCTCTCTAATTACTGAGAAATGTCAAGGTCCAGGAGGATAAGAAACGGGAGTGAAAAAAAAAATAGAGCAAGGAGTCGAGAAATTGCAAATTAAAAAAAGTTTAGGGGGAGGGCTTCCAAATTGCTCTCGGGCTCGAGTGTGTGTGTCTCGTCAGCAGTCAGGTGACGTGTGCCAGCTGGGCATTTAGGTGAAGGGAGTCGTCGGTGGGTGGGGGGGGGGGGAGCGATAGTATGTGTCTGTAACAAAAGGGCTGTCTTTGGAGCCTTCCGAATTGCGATAATGGCTCTGTTAATGAATGTTCATAAATAAAGTTAGCGCCCGTTTGGTAATGGCTAACCCATTAACTCGCTGACGAGGTGAAGCCGTAGTTCGAGGTCGGGATGTGGGTTGGGAAATGGAAGAGTTTGAAGGAAAAGGCCATCACCAGGATGGACAGCACACCTCCTGTTTCTGATCTCACGTTTGTAGAGACGCCCTCCGCTTTCCCCATCGTACATACACCGTCTCGTTCCATCACACTTTTTGGCGGAATCCTAGTTTTTTTTTGCACTCCCGCTCTGATCTCTTAGTTAACTCATTGTATGAGCGTCTGTATACCTGCATACACTCTTGCTGAAAAGAGGAGAACGCGGATAAATTTCCAACTTGAGCACATGATTTTAAGCTCTACTTACTCCCTTTATATCCAACTCTTCTAATGAGGGAAGTGCTTCATCAAGTAAAAACAATGGATATTTGCTCTCGTTACTCTTTTTTGACCAACGGCTTTATTCGTGATTTGCATCCTCCTCTCGAAAAAGTTTTTTTTTTAGCTATAACTTATGCTGAGTTATTCTTTACAGCAGCTTCGCTACATCAAATCACCAATATCACTTCCCACACCCCAACCCGAAGAGTTTAAACTGGAAGAAAAAACATTTTCTCTCTTAACTGGAGTAAGAGTGTTGAAGAAAATTGGCGTTGGGAAATGAAGTCTGGCATTTTTTCATCGCAGTTTTGTATTCTGAAAACCGAAGAAAATTTCTATCGGAAATATACTGTACAATGTAATTAAGCAATTGCATTAGTTTTAATACCAAACCCTGTTTTGTAAAATTGCTGAAGCTATAAAGATCTAAATTATAACTGAAGTGTGTCTTAACATTCACATTACACGTGTTAAAAGAGAAACTACCGAGCGGTGCAAGTTGCTAAGTGAAGTTATTTCATTTTCGCGTCAAATATACGAAATTTCGGAAAAAGAGCAAGTAAAAATTTAATTTTTGTATTCTACGGTATAGCTTTACTCTGTAATGACAAGACCTATGTTTTTAGGAAAACTCAAGTTTCAAGAAACGATGAGCTAAAAAAACAACTTCAATATTGATTGTTATCAATCGGTTTCATGTTTAACTTTCCTTGTATGATACTTTCACTGCTCGATAGTAGAGCGTGCAGTGAAAACAATTTGCATTCGATGAAGCTGTATTTTATGAAGCGTTGCATGATGGACATCGAGACCTATTCAATGCTTCTATGAATTTCGTTGCTTGTGAGGGAACCGGAATTTCTTCGAATTTTCGGCCATTTAAGAATGCCCGAGTTATTCCAAAGATTTATTTTTTTCGTCCGTCCTTCTCTTGTTGAAGATGTGAACAGGGAAGTCTATATACATATATATACCTTTGCGCGCAGTCTTCCTTATGTTGATGATAGTTTATGACTTGCTTAATCCCTGCTCCCTCCGATAACGAATAGAGCAATCAAGAGCCGTCTTATCCTGACTTACTGAACCTATACATCTTGTCATCAATGAGCGATATGATCTTGTATCCAATGTCGCGCTTTGCTTCTGTTTTCCAAGAGGAGCTTAAGTGTGACTTTTAGTGCAAACTGATAATGAAAATGAAGAATCGAAATCCGGCAACTATATCTCCTTCTCACGCTTTCCAAGCTAAATACGTGAAAAATTCCGATTCTACACGTTTCTTCGATCAAGAGCGATTTTGTGTTTTTTTTCTCCTTTGCTGCTTCTTGTACTTCATCATTGAGAGGCTTTTCGTTCTCTTTGTTTTCTAACCTCTTCTTCGGGCAGTTTTTATTTATTTTTTTTATTTCTCGTCTTTGCTGGTTAACACCTTCGGATTCACCATCCATCCTGACAGTTGCGATAAGTTGTCTCAAAAGGCTGACTAGGCTTGGGTAGAAGGATGACTCGAGACTTATCTCTCGGTCTTGTCCAGGTGGACGTGGATAGGAAAGGAAAAAACCTCTTTTCAGTTGGTTACTTAAGAGATAGTCGCACCGAACTTATTCTCAACTCGGTTACTTTTTCTCGTGTTTGTTTCGGGGATACTTTTTGTGCTTCTTTCGTTGAAGCTCTTATCTTTCTTGAGTAATGACTTCCGACACAAAAATTCTGTCAGATAAATAATTTATTGAACTTCAGTTCTACTTTTGAATGTCATTATAATAATCAAAATTTTAATTCACACATCCTATGTTAAAAATTCCGGCCACCTTTGAACACTACGTCTCTCTCGCAACTTCAGAAAGTAGTTATTGAGACATTTCATCGCATTTTTGTTCGTTTGGTGTTAATGTGCGGCGATGCATATTTGAGATCGCATTTCAACGTGTTTTTGGTCGCGGTTGAAAAGACAAGGGGTTGATCTCTCTCTCCCCCTCCCCTTCCCCAACTTTTTTCTTGATGCTTCTCCAATGCTTCTGAGCAGTCTCTCTCTCTCTCCTTACCCAAACGGGAGTGTCATCTTCTGCCCAGAGGGCCGAAGGAAGATGCTGTAAGAGCTGTCAAGAGTTTTTGTATTATCCCCCCCCCCATCGTTGTCATCCCCCTTCTTGTCTTTGAAGTCTTGGATGATATGCTCTCCGTGATGCCTCTCGTGTGAATTCAATTATGTTCTCTCTTGCAATGGTGATGGTCGGAGTAAGTGACGAGGTGGTGTTTTTTCCTTTCAGTGTTTTTTTATTTTATTTTGGGGTCCCTTTGCACCACACCACCAATTAGAGACGGCAGCGGCTTACTTCCCCCCCCCCCCATAGTTTCGAGCCGTCACCGCAGCTTGTACTGATTTTGTGATTTTTCTCACCTTATTATTGTCTTTTTTTCCCCTTAGCTGCATTTTTTTTCTTCTCGTAGACGGGTTATTATTTTTCTCTCTCCCATTCTCAATTTTCCGAGCATCCTCTTCTGCCTCTCGTGGAACCTAGGTATCAGTTCGTCTTACGTTATCCACAAGTGGGGAGGGGGGGGGGGTGTGACAAGAAATGCTCTGCTGCAACGAGCAAATAAACGGAAAAAAAAAAAATGACGAAAACCAACGAGGAAATAAACAATCCCCTGAATCGCTGAAAAAGTATATCTCTATTTGCAATTGTTTCTTATAATTTTGTTCTTTGATCGTTTCTTCCATGATAGGAAAACCTTCTTTTTATTTCTTTCGTTGTGATAAGCCCTTGATACTCCGCTTTCAATGGATCGGGTTTGGCTAAGCGATGGCTGGACGAGAATGCGTTTTATTTTTACGTTCGAAATTCTTTGGGCGATAAATTTTTCGCTGACAATAAGTACGTATTTGATGTCG
The DNA here is from genome assembly GCF_987345545.1 of Pholcus phalangioides. Lineage (NCBI taxonomy): Eukaryota > Metazoa > Arthropoda > Arachnida > Araneae > Pholcidae > Pholcus > Pholcus phalangioides. The sequence goes on from NW_028301597.1 coordinate 51,982,100, forward strand.
CAATGTGTTTCGCAAAATTTATCGCACAAATCATTTGATTTCTCCACTCTACCCGTGCATGTATTAAAGTTATTAAATAATCGTAAACATGTTTTCGAATAAAAAGGTAGTCGTCTTGTCTATTTTAATGAATACGGTATACAATACGGGAAATGCGGTTCGTGGAATCCCAGTTTGCATCCCTTAAGGGATAAATAGCCGTTTGCGTATCTGCCACCTCTGGGAGCATGCACTATCTAACTTGTAGAAATTTCATTTTTTTTTTTTTTTTTTGTAGAGTTTTTATGTTTCGATTTACCTATACCGAAATTCGTGTATATAGTGAGAGAATGGTCCGGGTGATGAGAGGATTTTTTTTTTTTTTTTTTTTTGGTGATCCCTCTCTCTGGGGGTGTGGAAAAAAAAAGAGTGTGCTGTGTTTGCCTGGATTAAAAAGCATAATCCCGATGCTTCGGAAGAATTCCGTTTCTAATATTCATAGCCTGGACGTGTTAGCGTTTCAGCAAGAAAGGTTGTTCATGAATCTTCTAGCTTATTATGGAAGTCTGCTGTGCTTAGGGATGGATACTGTAGCAGCTATCCCTTCCTTGTGCGTGATTTTCACTGGTTATCCACTTTTGCTCTCTCTCTCTCATTCCGTGTTGTGTTTTTTTTATCTCTCTCTCTCTCTCTCTCTGGTTCAAGTGTAACTACTCACTCTACCTCACGAGCATTTCGTAGCGTTGCCTTAGTAACGGGATTGTAAAGAAGTAGTAGTAGTGGTGATGGTGGAAGTGAGAGCACGATGCTTTTTCTCTTGCTCTTCCCATCACACGGACCCGTCGAAAAGAGGCGAACTGCCAAAAACAACCCCCCTGTTAATGGATTTCGCATTAGAGGAGAAAACGTCTCGGCCACAAAGCCAACGGACAAATGGTGTGAGGTAGAAGCGATGGATATATATATACACACGTTTGGGTAAGAAAGTACCGTGTGTATGTGTGGGTGAGGATCCAGCGCCCCTTGGGGTACCCACCTTCGCATCCATCCATTCTTGGTGTATTTCCCACACTGTTCTTTTCTTCGCCAGCTCCACATTTTCTTTATATATATTTTTCTACACTCGTACATTTTTGAGAGAGGTTGAGGTCCTTAGTCGTTACGTTGATTGGGTAATAACGGGCCATGAGCAACTAAAATGGGGCCGAGTCCACGTTTTTCCCTGGGATTTTTCTTTTCACTCTCTTCCACACGTTTGGCTCTTTCCCTTAATATATTTTTCTTTTTTCAGTTTTACCTCTCTCACTCTTGTCTCATCGTCTCTTTATTTACTTCTTTCCTTCTTTTCACATTCGGTGCATCGCTCATTCTTCGCCACAAACCTTCTCTTTCTGGCTCATCCTAGATTTAGGAAAGAGAATTTGTGAAACCATCTGAGTAGCTTTTAGTCTGAGTGGATTAGAAGTGTTCGGTTGCCGTCTACCGTGATTTTTCTTTTATACTTAGGTGTTTGTGTGATACTGCGACTCGGATAGCAAGGTATTCATACTGCATCTTTTGCATAATAAATTGCTTTTTCGTCATCATCTTGAAAATGATTATAGTCAATAACATGTAGGACAATGAAGTCGATATGTTTTACTCGTGTGCAATACTAATTTTGTCTTTTGATGATCGGGGGGGGGGGGGGAAATCACGTTATGATCCCATATTGCTTGCCATTTCAATTCTTCCATATACACCCCTATCTACCACCTCCTTCTGAAATACAAATACAAATACAACGCCACAACAGGCAAAATGCCCAACGAGGTGGCTGATAAAAAGATGCCCATAAAAATATGGGCATATCTTCTTTACATACATATCGGAGATTTATACAAATACATACCATGTGTATAAATAGATGTAGATCAGAGGTTTTCAACCCTTTTCGAATTGCAAACACTGCGTATGCCCATGATCAGAATAAGCCCACCCTTACAGAAAGTTTGACATACGTATTTCTGGAATCAAGCTAATTGTAATCCTTGAGTACCATTTTGTACAGGGTTTTTCACTTGATCAAGTTCTCGCGAGCACGAATGCGGACACAAGCATTGAGCAATCTTGGTATTTCAGGGAGCAACTTGGTGCTTGCGAGCAACAGGTTGAAGATGCTTCTTATAGATTGATTACTCATGAACCGCTGTCACTAAAATTTATGAAATCGTATGATATCAGAATTCTTGCGGTGCATTCAAAATTTTTCATATTTAGCATTCAAAAACTATTCGGAATCTTTCAATGAAATCATACGCTCTTGATTCAAGATTTCATTCCGGCTAATAGCTTCCTTAAATATTCAAAAAATAGTCCAATATATCATAAGGAAATTAAGAAATGGTCCCAGAGATTATAGTTCTTAAAATTGCAGTGCTTTTTCTTATGCGAGAAAGTTCTTCGAATTTATTTTGTTCAAAATTAATATAGGACTATGCCGGTGGTGAAGGGAACTTTATCTCCTTTTTTTTCAATATTGGAATAACGATATAAGATATAGGACATAGTCCTGTTTCAATAAATAAGAGTGATATTCACTTTATAATAATCATGTCACAATAAAGAACCACCCAAAAAAAAAACATTTCAACTGCTCACACGATGATGCCCTTCACCTCCGGCATATACAAATCGGTTTTTTTGTAAAAGATAGACATCCCATTTATATCTGCTGGAATCAGGCAATATTCCATGTCTATCGGTTGATGACCGCTCAATAATCACCTCGGATTAAAGTTATCCGGGGATACCTTCTCATTCCCGTCTCGTAACCTATCCCCCCCCCCTTTTTTTATAAACATACATAAAGTATGTATACAGCTAACGAGCTTGGTACAACCTTACATTTTATGTGCGTGTGAATCAACAAGTTTCTCATGTCGGAACGTGTTTTCATGATGAACATGTTTAAACACACACGGTATTACGTTAACGTTGGAGTTTCCTGGTGGGGTTTACATTGGAGACGGCGCCGTTTTAAAATTAATTTTCTTCTGATAAGTTGTCGTCTTTAGATCTCTTGTTTCGTCTCAAATAATTGCGATACTGTTCTTTATGATGACGAGTCGTGTTTGATGATGATATTGCTGGTCGTGTTTTTTTTTTTTTCTTTTTTTCGCTGCTTAATTTCATCAAGTTCGCCGAGATTTACGTAATGGGTGGGAGGAAAAAAATTCAGGTAAAATTTAATATCCGGCTCGAAAGTAAAATAAAATCCAAAATAAGTATCGCTGGTTATTTATTCATCGAGAGAAAATGGTTTCTTTGAGGAATTCATCAATATTCCGAGTTCTCGTTTGAGTTTTTTCCCCTCCCCTCCCTTTTTTAATGATATCAGCCAAAAGGGGAAAAAACGTAGTAGGTGGGAGGCAATAATAAAAAGTGAAATGAGTGGGATATATCTAAATGTTTTTTGAACGTGTCGTGACTGGCGCGAATTCGCGTGCTGCTCCTTTCGTTTCTGCGAATAATACTAACGAGATGGGATTTCGATTAATAAGGTTCGAGTTTTTAATCGTCGTTACTTGAGAGAATAGGTTTTCCTCACTTAAATCTGCATTAACATCTAGATTATGGTTCTCTCTCGCTCTCTGTAGTTGTTGGTGAGAGCCGCCCGCACACATTATACACATAGGATGCAATACTCTCTTTCTCTTCTCTCACGCACGCGATATGCCTTCTCTTTTCTACTCCTTTTTCTCCCTTCCCTTTGAAGTCTTTTATATTTGCTGGCATCCATCGAGCTCTCTCCCGCCCCCCCCCCCCCCTTCAGCATTGTATCCTCCTCCTCTTGCATCCCTCATCTTTCTCTCCTCTATTGATCTTTTCATCCCTGGAAGCTATCGATGTAGATGGCGCTCGCATCATAAGGTGCTTTATAGTAGGTTTTGGTGCCAGGGTTAATATCTGAATTCAACTCCGCTCGTTTGCCACTTTTGGTGCTCGCGCGTCGTCAAGTTTTGAATTAGCTTGGTACCATTATATCCGTACGTTGTGTTTGGTTATATTTTTTTTTTTTTTTACTAATATATTCCAAGAGACGATTACTGCTTATTTTTTACAAACAGGACTTTTAAGGCTTAGCTGAACTAGTATCGTTAGTAATACTGATTCAATCTTTTATCTCGTGTGAACTATTACTTTTGTATTATGCTACGTCAGTCGTACATAAACGTTTGTTACATTGATGAGAGGAGATGATTGACAAAAATTTCAATTCTTATTCGTGAAGTTGAGCAGATGATCAGTATGAGATTTGAGTTTGTAACGGACTGCAGTTCCCATTTCCACTTGTCCCCCCCCCCATTATTTATTTACTTTTTACGGGTTAAGTCAGACGGAGACCCATCAAACGGTGAAGAGTTTTCTTGAGACCTGATGATGGAGATTCCAGTCAGGAAATACAGAAAGTGTGTATTGCGGCTAATAAGTTTGTTTCATCAATGGGAACATCAAAATGCGAAGTGATACTAGCGTGACATATCGGTATGATACCCGCTATCTGTTCAGAGGTGATTGTTGCCGCTGTGGTGGTCGAGTGGTCATAGTGACGAACTCGCTTCACGAGGTCCCGGGTTCGAACCCCACCATCGCCACACTGGTGGTCGGCTGAAGTTGATTTTCTGTGGTTCGAGCAATCCGATCTCCCCTTTAAAAAGTCTCGCCACAGAGAGTAACAGACCTACAAATATAATTCAATCATAATACACTTCACTTCAGAAATATAGATGGTAGCACGGAAAAATCAAACACAGTTAAACTTCCGGCACAACTCACTTGGTAGTAAATCGCCCACAGATGGTGATACACCTTAGTTGTGCTCGGTTTGAAAGAAAGAAAGAGGTGATTTTTTTTTATTATGGGGGCCATTCAAGTATTACGTAAGCAGATTTTCAGCCATTTGGCCCCCCTCTCCCCTTGTCAGCAAAACTTCGTCAGCAGCTTAGAATATTTCATATCTTCAAAAAGCGGTGGTTTATGACGTAAGCAACCTTCAAACCACCCTCCCTTGTCATCAGAAGTCAACAAATCCGAACCCCCCCCCCCCCCCGATGCTGACGTAATACTTGAATGATCCCTATTCTACAATCTATATACGTGGTTATCAGCCAGCCCTGGGGTATTCTAGGGTGGCCGCGGTTGAAGATCAAGTAGGTGAAAACGGCAGGTAATATCAAAGGGACCACATACTAGATCTAGGAAGAAAAAATACAGATATGAAGCATTTAAGTAAAGTATGGTAGGAAATGGCAAGAACAATATTAAAATGCACTAGAACTGCCGGTAACGCCCCACAAGAAGGAAGTTAACTGTGATGATCTCAACGCCACTCTCACCAAGACATAAAACAAAGGAAAGTTGAGAAACTGGGCTATCGACGTTAAAATGCGTTCAAATATGTATTGAAGAGGAAATCCAGCTTGCTTGTATATATTTTACGGTAAATGCGGTTATTTTATACATAGCAACCGGTTATTGTGTATAATCACTGACCATTTTGGTAAGTTTGATAAATTTCCATAAATTTATCACTTCTAAGGTGAGTGATTTTGCATAATACCCAAGTGTGGTTGGTAAATTTAATAAGTACTAAAGTAATGAGTATTAAGTTTGAATTTTCCTAAATTAATCGCTTTTATTGGTGATTATGCATAATACCCAAGCTTTTCGCGTCGTTTGTAAACGTGATAAATCGTACTATATGATATAGGTACTATATTCATATATGTATTGTATCATTATATCGGGGGAAGGGTCGTAAAATTTATTCTCATTATATCGGGGTCCGAGAATATTCATCACACATACTACATGAAATACATTTGGAATTTTTTTTATCAAATTCTCCAATTACACACGGATATTATGCATAATGACAGACAAAGGCGATAAACGAAACAGTTATTTTCCGGATATTATGCTGAGGTGAGCTCGGAAAGAAAAGTCATCACGTCTCCGCCGGGACTCGAACCCAGGCCCTCTTGCATACCGGGCAAGCATGGATGCACTTTTCTTTCCGAGCTCACCTCAGCATAATATCCGGAAAATAACTGTTTCGTTGATATCTCTGACTGAGAAAAAAGCCATCTATATCTCTCTAAAGGCGATAAAGTTCAAGTGTTTATTAAATTTACTTACGGCACTTGGGCATAAATGCCGATAAAAGTAATAAGTTTATCAAACAAAGACGATTGGTAAGAATGCATAATAACCGGTTATTGGGAAAAATAACCAATTTATTACATTTACCGTAACGTAATATAGTAATCGAACAAAGTTCCTTTTATTCGGATTACAGATTGATGTTTTCATTCGTTAATTCACAATTGCAAGTATAAATAAATATACGTGTATCAGATAATCTGTTCTTTGAGCAATTGATGAGTTTATTAGACGCCATTTTGAAATTACTATATCGGGAGCTTTAAATGTTTTTTTTTCTTTCTGCACCTCGGTGGAAACCCACCTACCCTCAGACAATAAATTATTTTCAGCATTTTTTGTAGAATTTTTGCATATTTATGAGCGCATAATAATTAAAGAGATCTTGATCAGGTTTTTGTTCTTCCCTTGACAGCTTTGATAAGCGCCTCTACCCCCCTCTCCCCCATTTTTTATCGCGTGCTTTTTTTTTGTGTGTATTTTTTCGTCTTCTTGAGGGGATAGAGAAGTATTGTAATGACGTGTTTTGTGCTGGTGGTTTATTATATTTCTCTTTTGTTCCTTATTCCTAGAGCTGTCGAACAGTAAGGTTTTTTTTTAAAAATACATTTCTTGTTTTCATGTGCAACGTGTTACTTTTTTTTTTGCCAGTGGTGTCATCATCTTATTTTTTAATTCTTTACTTCTTGATTTTTGAAGAGGTCTTTTCTGACTTTTTTCCCCTTCTATTCAGCAGACCCAAAAAAACTTCATTTTTTCGAAGAAAAATAAAAGAGAAATTATGCACAGAATCATGCGGAGAGAAGAAAGGAGCTCTTTATCATTGACAGTTTGATAAGGGAAAAGTATTCTCGTGGTTTCAGAACATTTAGCAAGAAAGAAATGGGGGAGGGGGTTGTAACTGTGGGATTGTGTATCGTGGAATATTTTTATACCCCGTAGTCATGTTAACATGACGCACGCGAATTTTTTTCTTTCTTCCCCTTTAGCTGCTTGCCTCACGGCATATTCCAGAACTTTTTTTATTAAAAATTTTTTTGTTCTTTTCCCGCATCCTATCTTGAACATGCCTGCATCATTTTTATATTTTACCCGTCGTATGCATAGTCTCTTATAATTTGAAACGTAGGTAGGCTACTTGTATCAAAATTAGACAGGTAGAAGAGAAACAACTTGCGATGATATGGGAGAAAACAGAGTCTTTAACTTCTTCGACAATTTCTCAGAAGTATGGACTCGCGTGCACTGCAGTATTCTAATTGGCCCAGCAGATTGGCTACAACCAGATGCATGCGAGTTTTGACTAATATATATAATTGAAGTAGAACATGAAAATTATTTCTGTTATGGTCTTTACCCATTTTTGACCGATCCTCCAATTCATGACCTAATCGCACGATTCTTTTATATATGATAACTGGTTGCTTGGGCAACATATGTGATAAGCTTCAAAAAATTAGATGTTGATTCATAAGGTTTTTCTTTGTAATTAATTTCCAATTAATTACATTTTTAATTAACGTAAGTGAAATAATTTGTAATTATGATTTTGGGAAACATTACGTGACAAAAGAAATCCAACGGAAAACTTTTTTCTATTATCAAAAAATTTGCTCATAGTCAGGAGAAAAAATTTCCAGATCGAAAAAATGAAATTTCGATTTAATTTTTTGAAAAGTCATAAAAAATTAAATTTCTTTGTATAAAAAATTTTAAAAATACCATGACACTCATTAGACCGTTTAATTAGAAAAAAATCTTGATTTCCCACAAATATTGCATGAAAATTAATTTAAAAAAATTTCAAACACAGCGTTGTGCAAATGCAACTTCGGTCAGAAACGTGTTGAGCGAGCGCCAGAATTTAAGGTAGAGTTTCAAGAGCACTGGCATGCACTTTGGTCGTCGTCGAATTTATCGCACCTTTTGCGGAATCGTGTTGCCGAGCAATGATTCGTCGGATGTCAAGGAAATTCATCGCCATCACAAAAGCTTCTTCTGTCCTCATATGAAGTTCGGCGAGAGCTTTGAAAAATGATCCGTCTCGCTCTTTTTCTTCCTACACCGATGTATTTATAGGATTTGATTGCATTTATATCTCCTCAAAAATGTCATTTTTATTTTACTTTGAACTTTCTCTTCAATTATTATCCCCATTCGCCTGCAACTACTATGTTTCATTCGATTACCCTTTCCTTTTTCTCCCACTGTCATTGATCCGCGGGGATCAATCAAAATCCGGCAAAAAGGCGGGAGGACCTCAAATCCATCCTCTCTCTCCATAGAAAATGGCAAATGTGCGCGATAAGTTGGAACCGCTTAGCCACCAGCTGTGCCAGTCGCTCATAAAACGATCGTCAGCAACTTCTTCTTCTCTCCACTCTACTGATTGATTATGCATGGGGTGCTACATTGAACACTCAATGAGCCGAATATAAATCCTTCCGCTTCCATTGGTTAAAGTTATGGTACTTGGAAGAGGGAGGGCGACCTGCATTAAACAGTTATTAAGCCGCGAGAAACTGCTTCACGTCCAAAACTATAACCACCACCACCCGTTGCCAAACCCCTCGCCCCCTATCCTTTCTTTTTTTCTATTAGCCAAGAGTGGAATTTATTTCCTTCTAGCTCAAACGGTTTTTTTTTTTGCTCTCTTTCGATTGCAGATTCATATTATTCGATAGCTAAGGAGTCTGATTCCGCACACCCTTGAAAAAAACATCTGTAGTTATGTGCGGTTAATTGTTGTCTCTCAGGGTAATTTTTAACAAAATTAATTAATTTCATTTATCGGCGTTTCCATGACTGTCGCCAATTTCTAAAATAGCGTTTAAGGTAAGATTCTTCCATAAACTTGTGTGTACCAAAAATTTCCTTCAATATGCAAATTCTTTCATTATACAATTAAAAAAAATCATAATAATGATAAATTAAAAAATATTATTTTCATTAAAAAATAATAAATAAATAACTTGTTGCAAGTTATTGCTCAGAGATAATTTCAGAACGATGGTAACTAAGAATTTTTGTACTAATGATGTTCGATTTCTAGTAGTCGTACCGAAATTGCTGATTTTCAATGGAAACCAGTATTTGGGAACTACTAGCTTACTCAAAAGAAGAGCCTTGTAAAGAACATAATTTTTTCACTACCACATAATGGAAGAAATGAAATAATTATCATGTAAAATTTTTGGTAGATCATTTTAGTTGTAATTAAAGCATAAAACAGAAAAAGTTGTATAATAAATAATTTTTGAAAAAACAAAAAACAAAAGGGTTGGACAAATCACCAAAGATTTACATGCCCGAAAAATACTTCTAAATATTCACGTATTTACTTATTTCAGTGTAAAAATCATTTCTTATTGTGAAATGAACACACAACAGTTTTAATATAAATCATCATCTGAATCTGCCTCATCACTACTGTGACTGTTGGTATGGTGAAAACCAGCGGAGTGTTTCCCGATCTTATTTTTCATACTGTCGCTTTCGTCAGAATCTGTTTTTAGATTCAGGGTCAAATTTATCACTTTTTGGACTGCCTATGCTGATCCTCATAAAATTAATCCGGTGGTCACCATAATATTAAAACTCTAAGATCAGTCAATTACAATTTTGCGCGCTGTTGGTGAGTTACTGTTCACTCCTCTCATGGAATCGTGGCCATTTCAAGTTCTGGAACTAGACTTGGGCAGGTGCGAGTGTAGTATATATATATATATATTTATTTATTTATTCCTTCTGGGACATCCCGAGGGAAACGGTCAAATTACATTTTTTTTTTTGATATTATACCAAAAATCGCGTATTTTATGACAAATTTCATTAAAAAGAAGTCAGTAACAAGCCACATCTTTTGGACGAAAAAAGAGGGACTCGAAAACGCCTCCATTTTTTTAAAAATATTTTTTAATGAAATTTTAAATTTACATTTTTTTAGATTTTTTGTATAATATTCAAAAAATCAATTTGGCCGTTTCCCTCGGGGTCTCCCAGAAGGAATAAATGTAATACTACTTGCGAGGGACGAAAGCGGCACCAGGCCGCAAAATATTAAGGGCCGTAGAAATAAAATACATTAAAATGCATTGACGATGTAATCCATCGCAACTCAGAAAACGGTGAAATGACCACAGAAAAAGATTACCGCTGGGAGGTCCCACATCAAGGGGTTAGCGCACCAACCTCTCGATGAGTATAAATAAAAAAAGGCTGCCGTTCGGAATCGGCAATAAATTGTAGGTCCCGGTCGAATTAGCCCTCGCGTGCAGAAAATTACCCTGGTGTGACAAAAATGATCAGATGATCCATCGTAATTGCCTAAGTCCTGGCTGGAAATTAAATTAGAATAAATAGTAGCTCCTAAATAACAATTATTTAGGAAGTACCATCAGGAAACCTTATTATATAGCTTGCCCAGGAAGTCCCTCTTTTTCTTTTCAACCGGTAATTTAAACGTTTCTTCAATTGAAAAGGGTTCAAATAACGTGCTCATTTTACGCGTCATTTATATTCTCTTCCCCCCCCCCCACATCCCCTCAACAAGGTTTCTGAACACGCATAAACCCCCCAATATTCGCCTTATTACGCAACCTATACAGTTATTGCGGTGAGTCGTAAAATGACTGATTTTGCATCTCCGCCTGTAATCAAAACACCAAAAGTGTTTAATTTTTTTGTTTTTTTACATGCCCGCGTCAATGGTTCAAAAACATACATACCCCGGGCATGTCGGGCAACAGATTTATCCTGGTACACAATTAATTAATTAACCTGGTACTTGAAGGTTTCGTCAGCACCATACGCTTAGAATAAAAAATACCAATTTAAATATGTTGAATAACATATATATATATACTTATGACTATTTATTATACCCCAAAGAAAGCCATAATTTGTTTTGTATACTTGTTAGGGAGCATTTTGTGAAAGTGTTTTACTGCATCACCCTTTTGTGTACAAGCAGTGAGAGGACGCGGGTTCGATTCCCCGCAAGGGCCATTGAATTTTCTTTTTTTCCTAAAATCATCGTCGCATCAGCCATCTGTTAAACCTTCGTAATGCAGTAAATACTTTTTTACAGGGGCGAAATATGTAATTGAATTTACAGTGAATATATAAAAAAAAAACAAGTCTCACATTTGTAGTGTCATCTGGTAATCGTAAAGTGGTTATGCATTCTTTATGTTTGAAGATACAAACACCCAACAACATATGTAAGGGATGTCACTCACGGGAATTAAAAAATTACTGATACTTCAAGGCAGGACCCCACAACTTTAAAATTCGATAATTTTATAAAGGTGTTCTTTGTTCCCACCTAAAATTGTCGCCCCCCCCCCGATCTCCAGTTACGGCCCTGGTTTAAGGTACCATCAGTAGTGGAAGGGTTAAACGAAGGCTGGGGTTTGTTGATTTATGAGTGTATGTATAACGATAGGATGGAGAAGAAATAATTTTGTGGAAATCTCTTTCGAATCGTCATGGCTTCATAATGCTTTACCTACTGAATGCTGCCTGTGAGTTATAGTCATTTTAGTAGGTTAGTAAAGCTGAAATGTAAGAGCTGCTTTACATATGAGGGGGAAAAATGGTAACGTTATAAGAACATTATGTAGTTCTAACCAACAATAACAAGCTAAAAAACGAAGCCTCTTTTCTGATGTCTTCGAATGTTGCGGTAAAACTGGATCGGATGGTAAGACGATAATAATAAAGGAATATGATTTTTTTTTTCAATCTATAATGAGATTATCGTAGTTTTTCAAATCGACTTTCAAGAGTTTGTTTTATTTATTGTCTTGGGAAGAATGAAAAAAAAATCCAATAAGAGGTTTTCATAAGCATCAAAATAGAACAAATGGATTAATAAACGGAGTTCACAATGTTAAAATATTTGTCAGCCATTTTTGTATACAAATTTGTCTTGTTTTGGAAGTGAGAAATGGAAATTTCTTCTTGCTCCAAAAACCCCTTTTCTTTCTTCTTAAAAATAGAATTGGAGGGAGAGAAAAGCACGTGGTGAAAGTTTCTCACTTTAACAAGGACCGATATCCCGACTTAAGATTACGTCGGGGAAAAGCACGTAACCACAGTGGACATTGATAAAGTGTTGAAATCGCTCTTAAACTCCCTCTTTTGCTCGTAAGAATGACAGCGTAAGCGACATCATTCCCATCATATGTTATTTGTGACTCTATCTCTCTCTCCTTGATCTCATTCACTGTTTGGCAGCAACTTTATTCTCTTTCTATGCTTCCACCTCCTCTTTTCGCGTTTACGGTAACCGGACTCTCCGGATCATTTGAAAGCATCGTAAAAATGTGCGACTGAAGATCCGATCCAACTCGTAAAATAGGAATGGCCAATAAACGATCGTAAAAGTCGAGTTTCGGGCTCTCCCCACGTTCGTCTCCATTTCTTTCTAAGATGAGAATGTATATGTGTGTGTTTCTATGTAATATTTCCTCTGTAATTTTTTTCAGTATTTGCTTTCTCGATACGTTCTCAGAAATTCACGAATTGAGTTTTTTTCCCTCCATTCTGAAATTTTCTTCACTTTCGAGAATCGTTCAGTCAGAAGGTCGTGAGAAATTATCGTGAGCGTAAATTCCCACTTCAAAGTATTCATTCTAAGTTATCAAAGTTTGAAGCGATCATACTATGAACAGTATACAATTGCTTTCATTTGTAATGACATATTTTTTTTGGACACATTATAAAATTTATTGTGTGTGCATACCTGTGTAAATGTACACCGTTTATGTAAATAGAATGTTATGACAAGTTGCTTTAATAGAAATTTATGATTGTAAATTATTGGTGTTCTGAAAGGACGAGAAGTCTCTTGAAGATCATAAAGTGGGTGTATGTACATGTTCATTTTTGTTTAATTTTCGTGAATTTTTTTCTTGTTATCTTCTTTTCTTTGTATTTTTGTACGCGTTCTGCCCAATTAAAAAAAAAAAACTTGCATTTCAAATATAAATCGAAAGATAACATGTTCTTAAATTCTTTCTCACACTTGAAAGTCCTACAACGCAGTCAGTTTTGTTTTTACCAGACCTAACTTGCTGCGGCACATCAGCAGAAATTGGCGTCCATATTGAAAACATTCCCACGACGTGTTTTGTTTTTTTAATCTTCGAACCTATCATAAATCGGAGTTTTATCAGGTATTTTGTTCAACCAATCGGAAGGGAAACAAAGGAACTAAAAGTATTCGGATGACGTGAATTCTCTCTGGAGCACAGACACTCGGTAGATATGAATTCGCGAAGTTGCGTTAGGAGTGCTAAGGCACTATACACGCACGTGCTCAAAAACATGTACCAGTGATGTTATAATTAAGAGTGCCAAGACATTTCAGAGCAACGTTTCTAGAACATATACTAAAAGGATGGTTGGTGGTTCAATAAGTTTTTTATTAATTTTAAAGTGAGTGAGTAAATCTGTGATCAAGATGTGAATTTGATTAAAACTAAAGAAAAGGTGGCGAGTGACCATGTTTTATTATTATTATAATTGATTTGGGGTGAATGAAATAATAGATCAAATGCATTGTTCTGATTTATTATAAGTTTTAATATTAAAAGTTCCTATGTTCTTAAACACAAATATTCTGTCGTTTATTTATTTATTTTTTTGTGCAATTTTAATTTCATTTGAAAATATGTCGTGACACGGCCGACGAAAAAATTATCTTGCGTTAGAGAAACTTGTTCAACAATGATCGGAATTGGAGTCGTGAAAAAGCTGGAGGGACGAATGGATTCGCCCTAAAAATACGAATTTGTGATTTGATCCCAGTATTGACTAGTTAGCCATTCGAAGATATCATTTTCATCGTCGGAATGATATGGAAGATGTTTTCGAAGATTCAGGATAAATTTTTCACTCTTATCGAATAAATGTCCCTCTTCCCATTTACATGCGAGTATTGGTTGATGTGTATTGGTGATACGATGTGTTTGATCGAAAACCACTTGGAACTTTTTCACCTTATTTCACGAGTGATTCAATTTTTTTTTTCAGCTGTTAGAGAGAAAGTGAGCTTCGTTGCTCTCTCCCCTTCTTTTTCCCCGCTTATTTGGTGTCAGCATGAGCGATTTCTGTCCTGAATTCCAACTATTTCGTTCCGACCGTGGCCTGTCAAGCAAAAGGGATGAAAAGGATGTTTCAGGAATGAATGAATTCTGATGCCGCTTCTGCTTTGATCAGAAGAGCGGGAAGTGCTCAGAGTGGGTGAGTGAGAGGAATAAAGGAGGAACACGCCCGATACTTGATTGAATTTTCCGCACACAGAGAGACACCACATGATCGAATCCAGGCTACAAAACGGGCAGCTTTGTACGACGTTTCTCATCCTGTCTCTGTCCCGAATGTTAGAGGTGGTAGCAGTAGTAACCGGTTGGAATCGAATTTTACTGTGACTAAGCTTATTACTTACTACATGAAGGCCCCTGGACTTTTCCCTCTCACACGTATAACTCGTGAGAAAAAAAAGGGACGTATGTGTGATGAGGCGAATTCATGTCGATGTCATGAATCACCTGTCAATTGAAACACCCTGCCCCCCCCCCCCCACAACTACGTGTTCCGTGTCAGAATAGGGTCAAGTTGTATCCCATGGCAGTCATTCTGTTCCCCTTCAGGTTCGTGTCATTCAAGACGTAAGTGGTGCTGTAATGATCGTAGACGAACGCTCGTTATTGTGAATATCACCGTGGCGGGGGGGATTTTTAATGAGCCTTTTAATGTTATTTTTTCCAATTTACATTTCTTTTCATAACTTTGAACTTTTTTAATTAACGTTAGTTGCGATCGTCCCTTGTGGAAGCTGAATGAACGCCAGTACTCTGCTGCCGGACTTATCCCGTTGCCGAGATCCCTTCCAGCCCAGCTTTGTGATAGGTTCTTCAAGGCTGTGGCAAGGAGGACTCTGATATACCTGTAATTTTATTATTGACATGAAGTATTGCAGTCGCACACATTCATCTATGATTCCTTGGACATCGTCGCACGTGGAAAATAACCGCTTCACGCTATTGCCGTTTCTCTAAGAGAGAAGAAAGCGTCTGAGTTTGTGTTTTCGTATTAGAGTTTCTCGTAAAAACTAGAAAATTTATTCTTTAAAGGAGAGGGCGCTTTCGGAGATATAACAGAGAAAAGGGTTTTTTTTCCAAAGTGTTTCCTTTCAGGTTTTCTCTTTCCATGTGTGTATTTTAGAGGCTTTCATGGGCGGGAACGTACAACTCGGAACAGCGCTAAAATGGCCGTTGCTTCCATCACCGCCGCCGCCACTGGTCCTCGCTCTTTTATACCACCCAGAGACTCAGTCGATGGACCATTTCATTAGTGCTCTGCTGAAAAACTCTTAATTACACTGCGATGCCGGTTAATTAAGGAAAGCAGCTAATGAACTAAAGGCGTTGGAGTGAGCGCCATTACGGGCAGCTAGGGCTTAAAACACTGGCCCCCTCTCTATCCCATTCCCCTCGCTCTCATGTGTGTGTGTGTGTGCTTTTGCCAAGCGTAGCGAAGGCTTGTTTGGCAATTGGAAGCGGCTCTAAAAAGAAGATATCCTTACTCTTTCTCTGTTAATGGGTGGGTAGTGTGATGTGTAGGATCTCGCACCCTTACGCCACTGGCCCGGCCACCCTTATATGCTCATCATCTTGCCTCTGTGTCTGTTGTGCACTGGATTTAATTCCGTTGGTCCATAAGGAAGGGGGGGGGGAAGAGTTTTGTGCTTGCTTTTACTCTGCTCAGAAAAGCCTTTTTAAAAGATGGAGTGGGGGAAAATGGAAAAGAGCTGAAATCATAGCATGCGTCGGGAGTCATAAAAGAGGGCTTTTGGTGGTTTGTGATTCTTTCGGCGCTAAAAATGCTAACTTGCGCCTCTTCTCGCTCCTGTTTCTCCCATATTTCCTTTTTTTTCTCTCTCTCTTTTACTCTTTTTTTCTCCTTCTCGGGCTTTTCCGGACTTTTCTTGATTTGGTTTTGGGCTGTGGTGATAAATGAAACTGGTTTGTGTTTGCGTTGGTTTCGCTTCCGCTGTTTTCATTTTAATTCTTTTAAGCGCGTCTCTTCTTTTGGCGTTATTTTTCCGTTCTCCCTCCCACTATCTCATTCTTTTTCTCTCCAAAAACCCGCTTAGTTGTTATTCAAATCATAGTTTTCAAATCATTGTTGGAGTTCGTGTGTTTTGAATTAGTATTTCGTTTCATTTGTGTGTGTGTGTGTGTTTTTTTCCCTCGTGTTTCCTTACTTTTATTCCCGGCGTATGAGAGAGTATTTTTGGAAAAGAGTAACTTAGGTTGTTCCACGGAAACGAGCAGCAACCACGGGATAATAACTGTGAAAGAGGGACAGTTGCGAAAGATTATGTTTTTATTTTAGTAACTTTTTTTTTTTTACTTTTGCTCCGCCATGTTTCGAGGAAAACTTTTACGCAGTCATTATTTCTGGGTCATTTCTCGCTGAAGTTGAAAGTTTTATCCTTTTCAAAAGAAATCATCAGAAGCACTCGGTTTTCCCCTAACGATGTTTTAGATGTCATTTGCGGCAAAATGTTTTTAAGGTCTCTGTGTTTAATGTAAAACGATTTAAAGGACGTTTAAATACATGGGGTGTCTCCAATGAATGTCGGAATTCGTCTCACCCTTCTTTTTTTTCTCTCCTTTTCTCTCTCCCTGACGAGAGGTAAAAAAGGAATGAATTTCTGGAAGAAAAGTTGATATAATCGCGATTAGCGACAGTGCCTGTTACACATATTCACCACCTACTTATGCTTCGTGATATTCCGATTGGGCTTTCAAAGGATTCGTGTGTGAAATCTATTTTGCGATACAATTTAATGATGATCGATTTTATTTACAACCCGAATTTCGTCGTCACACAATTCCACTTTTCCGCTAAGTTCCAAATTATTTGCAATATTCATTAATGGAGGTGAGATTTTCGTGCTGTGTAAGTTGTTTCTAATTTATAGGTTTCGATAGAGCTTGGTAGCCCAGGTCGATAAGATACTAGCCTACTGCACTAAAGCAAGTTTTTTGGTGTCGTGAGGTCGATACCCAGTTTGTTTGTCCGTCTCAGAATTTTTCCTGACAGCGGTACAATAGAAACACCGATAAGATCATCACAAAACACATTGCCATCGCAGGAATTCTCCATACCGAGGATTTGGTAATACCAATACCATAGACTAAAGATATATATTAGTGTATACTACTATTGTTACTTTATGGGTAATGCCGCGCGTCACATCGGTAAATTTGATAAATTTGTCTAAATTTTGATTAGCGCACCAACAGGCATATGCAAACGTATTGCTGAATTGTGCCCCGTTCGAACTTGATAGACTTCAGCTTAGGCCCCCCCCCCCCCACGGGCAGAAAATGACCTTATTTCGAAAAAATTTTGTCAAATGATCGAGGCGTTTTAATTTCGCTCTGCGATTAAAAACTGTAAAAAGTTGGCTAAATTAACTACCTAAAGGAACCTTTCTAAGAACACATTACCTTACAGGAATAAAAATGTAATGAGTATACTATGTATTTCTATTTAGGGTTCTATTCGTTAAGCGCTGTTACATGTTTTACTGCACATGAACCACAGTAAAATAAACCTCTTTGCGAGTAAAGACTATTAAAAGACTGGCTTGTAACACGTGAGAATTCGTCCTTGCGCACTAACATTGCATATGATACGTACTTTTCCATTTTTGTCTTTTATGATAAGGTTTCAAACTGTGTTCTCACAATTGCAAATAGATCAGCCATCAAATCATTTGCGACATCCGCATCATCTTGAGATGCGGTTTCATGTTATGAAAAAAATATATAACTGATAATGATGGACATGTAATGTATATGTTACGGAGTAAATGTGATTAATGAGGTTATTACGCATACTTACCCAGCATTTTTTAATAAGTTTGATAAATTTCCCTAAATTTATGAATTTTTCACTTTTACCGATGGTTATGTATGTATGTACCCAAGCTTCGCGTCGTTAGTAAACATGATGAACAGTATTATATGATATACTATCCATGATAATGCGTACATACATTCTATCATTAATCGGGGTACGATCGTAAAACTTGTTATCATTATATATCTGAGTTCTATATTCTTCATGCATACTAGATTCATTTGGAAATTTTTTTCATATTTATCGTATTCATATAGAATGCATAATCACAGACAAAGGTGATAAATTTCAAGTGTTTGTCAAATTTACCAAAGACACTTGGTTGTTACGCATAATCGCCGTTTAAAGTGATGGTGTTTTCGGTATTGGTCAATTTTTTTCCCCCTACGACGCTTGGGTATTATGCATAATCTCCGGTAAAAGTGATAATTTTTATTTATCAAACTTATCAAAGATGATTACGTAAGCATGCATAATTACTGGTTATTAAGTATGAAACTATTTGTCACATTTACTGTAATATATACAATGTTTATAAATCGGTGTTATTGACATATTTGAAATGATATTTACGAGTAGAATGAAGGTTTCTGACGTAATAACTCCTTGAAAATGATATGTATGAACTTGAAGCATACACATTCACAATCTGTTTCAAAAAGGCTTTAATTCGATGTACTACAAGCCTATATAATGATGATTTTGAAAAAATTTCCTTGTTGCATTACTTTGTGAGATTCGCATACTTTTGGAGGCACGCTGTTCATTGAGAAAATGACAAGCAAACGTGACAATAAGTAAAATTGTCATATTGAGAATCCACTTGTTCCATACCAATTGAAAAACCAAACGTGGCACACTTTCTAAAGCATAATACGACTCCCCCTTCAATTAATAGCAGCTCTGATGAGCCGTCTCCCACTTTTTGCCTTTCACAGGACCAGCGTCATATTATTTTTTGAGTATTTTATCTTACACGTCAGCCCACCCCGGTAAGCGCTCAATTCTAGGTTGGGACGATTTTTGAGGAACGGTGGATGTCCCTCTTGTGTATTAGCTCTGTATTTCTCTCGTTCATGAAAGCTCTTATTGCCTGTTTATTTTTGTGGCTTGATTGATCGAATTTAAAATTCGGTTGCTACCTTGTTATTCTATTTTTGTTGAAATTTTTCAACGTTTTATCTTCCTCGAAATTAATGTGTTTTCCAGATTATTTCATTTTTTCTATTTACCTTATATCCGGATCGATTTGCACTTACATTGCCCGAATGCCCTGCTCTAATAAACGTAACTTCTCGCTTTCATCTTTTAGTATGGGCCGGGTGAAAAACAATTTTTTTTAATGAATTTTATTTTGTAATTCGGTTATCCAGTATCATTACTATAATCTCGGGCTCGGAGTTCTCGTTGTTCTAAGCGAAGAAAAACGGAAAGAATCGTTCGAAGAAATAGAACGATTTCCTTCGCCACCCATACATTACCAGTGTGAGTGCGTGGATCTTTTTAAAAATTCAAAACTCGTCGCTCAAGTGGAGTTTGAGCATCTTGCCGAGAATAAAGAGATGGGAGCACCAGAGAGTGAGAGAATGTCGGTTGGCTCGTTATTAATTTGCCCGAAGCTCGAGACTTGAAATGTTCGCTTCTCTACTTTTGAAACTTTTGACTTGAAAGAAATTAATGCCTCTCTTTCTGTTCTTGCGAGCAAATTCGCGAAGAAAATTCTCTCTCTCTCTCTCTCTAACAACATCCACTCATCTGGCAATAGTGTTTCATTGTATATGATTCCAGACTTTTCTCTTTCCCTCTCATCATCATCATCGTACTTTTCTTGTTGTTCTCATTCACCCTCCCACTAATTTGCCAGGGCAATGGAGGCGATGGTTGCTATTGTCCCGCTTCATTGAGCCGTCAAGTGGCAAAATAAAATTGCTAAAAGCGAAAACCCTGTTTTCCTGAATTTTCGCTCCTGTTTTGCTGTCTCTCTTTCTTTCCTCTCTGTCTCCTTGCCTTTATATAAAGAGAAAGTGAACGCGCGCATGGACGTATTATGAGTGCGTGTGTGCGCAACACATAAAATTAAGCTACATTTCCCAGCTTCCAAATTAGCCCCTTATTCCCGGCCAATGGGCCATTACGCCTGGAAATTAGTTGAAATATATGATGGGTTCGCTGAAAGCGGGAGCGTGTGTGTGTGTGTGTGTGTGTGTGTAAGAGAGAAAAGAATGCGTTGAGTTTTTATTTTATTTTCCTCTTCCCCCGCCCTCCTTCCCCACCAATTCTTTATTATTATTGTTTTGGCCACTTATCGAGTGGTGCTTTCGCTTCCCGGTCGAAGTTATTTTTCATGATGTCGGAGGAAGGGAGTGTTGCCGCTCCAAGTTATTGCCGAAGCCTTGATTTAATGCCTGATGTGCAGTCCTTTATGCGTCTTTTCGGCAGTAATTGCTTATCGGTGTCCTTTATTTTTTTTCATTATTTATTCTTTATTCCCTCGCCCTCTGCCACGCGATTTTCGCCGTTTTAAAAGGAATTGCCGTTCAATTTGCGTTTGAGCGATTCGCGCACTTTTCGCCACTGCTTCTCCTTCCGCCGGCATCGCTTGTTTTATTGATAACTGCAATAAGATGTCCCTTCACCTGCGATGATGAGGACGTTTTATCTTGGGAAATACTGCGTTTTGTTCGTTCGACGTCGATGTTTATTATGGCCAAGATGATGATGGCGACGAGGAGAACGTTTTCCAACGCGAGGGAGAGATAGAAAATTAAAAAAAAAAAAGAAAGAGGGAGAACTCGTGTTATGAGCTTTTAACAACTGATGAACGGAATGAAAAGTGATTAGTTCATTGTTTGCTTCTTCCTCCGCCGCTGCAACTTCTTTGTCATCTCGTCGTCTAAACGACAACGTTAGAGTGTTATTTTACTCTTCTCTATAAACGGTGTGAAAGAAGAAAGAATCGCTATTTTGCGGAGAGTCATATATTCTCCCGACTGATTATTATGGACATGCGTTCCTTTTTTATGATTTTATTATTTCCTCCGCGTGGCATTCATCAAGTTGAATGGTAATTGGTTATACTTTGTGTTATTTTCACACGAATGCGAGGAGTTGGTATGTTTTCCCATTTTACGAACTCTGTTTTGCTGTTGGACGCGGAATGAATTCCATCATCAAAATTAGATTCGTTCAAGTGAAATAATCAGAGCAGAATTACAGTCGGACCTTACGAAGTCGGAAAAAACAGCGAAAATGTTGTATTCGTCTTATATGTGTGAACTTCGTTATATCCGTATCCTCTTGATAAGCGCAGATAAGCAATACGAAATTCACGGGAAATGGAAAACTTTCGTTATAGGTGAAAATCCGTAATACCTGTATTCTTTAAAAGAGTCCGGCTGTATAAGTGTTATAGTGGTCTCGGACTTCTCCAGACAACACCATAACTCCCCGAAACAGAGCCGTAGCCTATCCAATAAACGTTCTCATTTGGCGAGAATTTTCTTTACGTATTTTTTTAAATCTAGTTTAAAAAGATTTAATTTTTTTGTAAAAATCCTCAAGGAAAACTTGAACGCGCAACATTTTATTTCAATGATAGTGCTTGTGTGTGCGTTTTTTTATTATTATTTTTTAAATGTAAATTACATGTGGTGTGTGATGTCGTGTTTCTACGAAAACTCTTTCGGTTATTTTTTCCAGAACGGCTCATGTACCGCAAATTGCAGTAGATACGTACGCAGAATGTCATATTAGGAAGAATAATTAGGGAATTTTATTTATTTCTTGCAAGTGTTCGAATAGTCGATGTTGATGGAATTAATTCTTTATCAAAGCAAAAATCATGTAAATCTTGCCTTGGTTGTCTGTCACGTTATAATACTGTTAAAAATGCCCGAGAATTGTGTTCGAATGAGAACAAGTGTGTCTTATAGTTTTGCCTTGGTTCCTCATATTACGATCACGGAACCCCACCATTCATATTTCTGTTTGTCCTTGTAAATATCCTTTGAAGTTTGTTGTACTTTGTAAAGTTGGTTTTGTTTTCTCGTCTCCCATCCATTTGACACAGTTCTCCAGCCCTTTTCTAAGTCAGACATAAACTAGAGGCTATCCAGAGAAGAAATCGAACTAGCTCTTCTCGGAATTCCCTTCCACAACCTCCACGGCAACAATGATAATTACATTACGCATAACTCCGAGAAATAATACGTGAAATAGCCTCGAACCCAGAAGCGTAAAAATTGCACGCATAACATCCTCTTTTCCCCCATCCTCTGAACTCTTGAAATATCTTAGGTTTCTCGCCCTTAGTGTTAGTGCAGCCACCGTTTTTCCTATCGCACCCATCCCGCTTCGTGTAAGGAAAACTGCAAATTCCAGGATCCTCTTTCGCGTCTGCGTTTCGTGGATAATTCTTGGCAACTGGTTGTGTGCGTTTCTCCTTCATTCCTGTCCGACCTCCTGCTTTCCCTAGCAGATCCGAAGCCTTTGCCGCAGATGAAAACTTCCTAAAGCTATTCCGACCGAAATTTAATTTCTTTCTCACCAAAGAAAATTAGCCATATAAATACCAACGAGAGAGAAATATCTACAGCAAAAGTAAAGCCTCGCTCTCTGCAGTGTATGAGGCTCGTTCTGTCGAGGCTAGATGAAAGAGGGGTGGGTGGCTCATGTTTGGATTGTTTGCGTGTAACTATAATTAATTCCGAGTTTTAGAATCTGCATTTCGCACGTAAAAGATTGTTCTGTGTGTCTTTTCCGTTAGATCTGTTGTTGTGGGAGGAGGCGGAGGAAACTAAGGAGGGGGAGGAAGGATTTTCTGTGATGCGAATCCTCGGGTTTTGGGTTGTCTTGTCGCCCAAATTAACGAGTGCGCGCTTCTGCCTTCTTGTTTCTCGAGCGTTATGAATATTAATAGGGTTGCGGTGTGTCTGCGAGTTCTTCTTGTCCTTCTCTTCCCCGCTCTTAGTTTTGTTTTCCACGGATCCTTGAAGGTATCGGTGAAGAAGAAGCGGATGCTCGGAAAAATGAAGAAAGGTGGCGAGGCTGTGTCGGAGAGCTAAGAGATCTATTCCGTGTTTATACCGTGGAAAACTTATAAAGGCGAGAGGAACAACTGAACGAGGAAAGGAAGAGGAAGGGTCCCTTGAAGATGGTAATTCCTGGCCACACCGCGCGCGACGAAGACAGAGGTGTGAAAAAGAATCCCTGATTTATGAAAAGGAATTTTCTGGAAAAGCGCTTTGTGTAATTCCTCTTTGCCGCTCGTTTCCTTTTGTCAGTGCCGTGAAGTTTTAAGACTCGAAATGTATGTATGTATATGGTGTGAAGGGGAGAAGGATTTTCGTTTAGAATTGCTCGGAATTTTCATTTGATGGTTTCTCTTGTGGTTATGCTTCCTTCTCTTTCTTCCTTTCTCCGGATTTATTCACTTCCAGCGTTACCCGTGGAATTTTCCAGATGACTTTCGAGCTTCAAACATTGTTCTTGGCTTTGATGTCAACATTCCTTCGGTATCACGCTTTTGAGGGTGTTGACGTGCAGAGTGTGTACGAATCCCAACCTCTGAAAGTAATTAGTACATCCTTCTCGTGTGAAACAACAAAGTATTTCTAGTTTCGGTCGGTGCTTGTTGTCTCTGTGCAGCTATCTATAATCGATGTTCCATTTGGTCGTATTCAGTCCTTTTTTCCCCAATATGGAATTACTCGAAGAGAAAAAAGAACTTCCCAAAAGGGAAAACGTAAGAAATATTTCATATAGCGAACATAAAATGAACCATATGGTTAAGAGAGCCACCCACTATTCTTCCTTCAGCTGAAGATGGTACACCGCCCATGTAAAAAGAGATGACGCGATTCTTAAATTCGCATGCATTGCATTAATTGCTATGTGCGTATTGGAGCGAGTATAAAATATTTGAAACTTTAAATCAGTTGTAATATCACTAATCTATGCCATAAAATGTGTTAATTATTTTCTTTCATTTCTTTTTATTCGTGTTATGCATTTATTTCTACCCGATAGTGAGGTTTCGTTATGGGCATCGTCACGTAATTTCAACTTCCAAGATTCTCAAAAACAAAGAGCAGAATTCTTCTGCGGTAGGGGAGAGATACAAACGCTTTGTGATTTTTAACATAAGAAATCTTTTCACCTACTCCTTTATAAAAGATTCAGCCGAAGAAAGGATATACCAAAGCACAGGGGGGGTCACGCATCGCGTGTGTTGTTTTATATTATTAGTGTTATCATCATCATACAATTTTTTTATATGTAAGTATATTTATTCCTTCCGACAGGGGGGTCTTCAAGTGGAAACACGATGTGTCTCGCAACAAAATGCTTTCACATTTGCAGTTCGGGCTTCCGATGTGTGTAGGATAGTAAAAATCCGATATATAAATAGAATACGGCTTATAACAAGAATCTCGCTATTTACTTATTTTATTTACTCATATACATATTTTGTCAATGGAAGCACTGTATGTGATTTGCGAGCGATTGTCGAATGCGTAGTTAATGCCAAAGATACAGAAATTATTCGGTTGTAGCGAATTAGAAATTGTGAATGTTTTTTTTCCTTTAAGTTGAAAAATTGAACTAAAAGAATGGATTACTATTAGTTATTATTTCGCATCTTACACATTACTCTCAGGTACTTCTAACGGAGGACGAACTCAGAAAAGTTGCATTTTTCACCCGCTCTTCATATTTTTAGACTTTCTTCAAACATGGGAATATTTTTTAACTTTCTTCAACCAAGAGTTGAAGAACCACTGTTACTGCCTAGGCTTATTTGAAATTGAGAAAACCTAGTGAGACCTACTCTGTCGCATATGCACCATAACTGGTGTTACTGGAACTTTAATTAAGGACATAAAAGCAATTCCTACCTTCGCTGGTGGCAAAAACAAAATAAAATCATACATGGGCAGCGAGCTGAATCGCAATCTGCTTAGATAAATAGAAATATGAAATTTTTTATTCACAAAAAATTGCCATCATAATCTTAGTTCATCATCAAAGATATAATTTAGTCTCTTGTTCGTCCTTTTTCAAAACGTCCGAACTGTTAGCTACGACGTAGCATGTTAAGAAACGAACTGATTCCAGAATAAATTCGTTTCTTGAAGCCAGGATATTTTTGACCGAGACTCGCAGTTTAAAGTCGTTTCCGAACGGCTGATCAAATTGTGCTGAGAAAACTTTCCGATGAGCAAAAAAATTAAATAAATAACGAGTCCATAAAGACTGCAGTGAGAATTTTAATTGTTGTGTCGGTTGGCTAAATCGTTTTGAGAATACGAAATTCCATGTCAAAAAAGTCTTAAGCAGAGGTTCTCAAACTTTTTTCACCCGCGGTTCTTTTACCCAATTAATGGTTCATCTGCGGTTCCCCAGAATGAAGAAATAAAGACTGTCTTTAACGAGTCGACTGCTGTGAGACCAAAAATCAAGTTCATTTGCTAATATTCGAACGAAATAATGCAAGATGATTATAGTAATATACTTATGGGAAGAATTTTCTAAAATTTAAAGTTTGACAAAAAAAAATTTAAATTCACTTGTAACGAGAAATCCGTTTTTATTACAATTTTGCCCGTAATTGTGAACTCTCGTTATAACGGGCTTTTACTGCATTTTTCTTCCCTTTTTTTCTCGGTCTCTTTCCGTAGAAAACAACCGACGTGTTAAAGCTCTAGTCAGTGAATCCAAAATTGGAGACATTGAAACCTTATATCGATAGTTGATCTTGGGAATTTTCGTTCTTGGGAAAAGTTTTGTTCTCTCTCATTTGAATGACCACTGTAAATGAGGAATTTGGAATGATATTTATTTACTGCCATAGATTTCTTTACACATCATAGTAATGCGTATATGCTGGTTAGGGTTGATATTTCTTACGTATGTTTATTTACCGCGATTTCTTATGTTTTAGATATAATTTAGAGTTTTGAAAAAAAAATTTAACCAAAAAATGTCTTCCCTTCCATAAACTTGATCGTTGTGCTGCTATTGCAGTTGCTTATTATAATCACGGATAATATCATTTAGGAATTGTAACCACTTTTCCAAAGAACGGAACGGACCAATATCATAGGAAAAATTCGTTTACAGTTATTTTGCATATTCCCCTGTAAGCTATCATTATCAGACTGCAAGATCATGTAGGGTGCTAGGTGTTCTCTTCCTTCTTTCCTTCCCATCGTGAAAGCAAATGTATGAAAAAAATGGTCCGTTCCTTTTCAGTACTTGATTTGAATGACGCTCATTTCGTTAATATTTCCCCACTCACTATCAACATGAATGATGATTTTAAGCAATACATGAAATCGAATTGTCCCTCAACATATCTTTCTCCAGCAAATGCTGATGAAATCTATTAAAAAATTACCCACTTCTGGATCCTTTGTGTAAACAATCGACACCGAGGTCTTGAAAATTCTTCCATATAATATTTTCAATACTCTCTGAGATTTAATAAATATATGTATGGCTAGTGGTGAACTTCCGAGGTCTTTAAAATCAGCTACCGTAACCCCCATTTATAAATCTGTGGAGATCCGAATGATTTCATCAACTTCAGACCAATCTCAATTTTACCTTCTAACTCAAAAATATTTGAAACAATTATCAAAAATAGAATTTTTTTTCTTTCTTGTCTAACAATCAGTTTGGATTCCTTCCTAATAAAAGCACAGAAACTGCTCTACTAACATTTACTACATTTCTCACTGAAAATACTGATGAATTTAAAAAAAAACCAATGCAATTTTTCTTGATGTAAGAAAAGCTTTTGATAGCGTGAATCGTCATATAAGTTGTATCGTCATATAAATCGTCGTCTAAATAAGTTGTCATGTATCGGAGATAATGCTTTCAATCTGAATTGCTGCTTATTTAAACCATAGAACACAATCAGTCAAAATTCACAATAGCCTTAGCACCCCATTGAAAATAGTTAAAATCCTTCCTCGGAGCTCTGTCTTGGGACCATTATTATTTTAAATATTCATACATGATTTATGCAACTTAAACATAAATGGCAATATCATAACTTTTGCCGATGACACAGTATTACTTTACTCAGGTGACGATTTCCAATCTCTAACTAACCTAATCAATACTGATTTAATTAAAATTCGAAAGTGGTTTGTTGTGCTACTTGAATCAGTCGTTTTTACTACCTCTTTATCACCCCTTGTTTCACTCACTCCTACTATATGGTCTAACTGTTTGGGATTCTGACTACCTTTCAACTCTTTACCCTATAATCAGCCTCCATAAGAGAATAATTAGAATCATCACAAATAGTTTTACTGCACCATCAACATCTTGGAAAACTTACACAGACCTGCCAACTCTCCCGATTTAGGCGGGAGACTCCGGATTTTTCATTCTCCCTCCCGCTCTCCGGATTTGTTACAATTTCTCCGGATTTTGGCAGAACATTAGATTTTACGCGAGCTTTCACGTTGTCGTGGCGTCAATGATTACCGTCACCGTTAGGGAAAACACCCATAGGGGACAGCCGTAGTCATTTCCATCGAGCACAGTCTGTGACCGCATTTAAGCAACTGGCAAAGACGCGACTTCGTTTTCGGAGCGTTTATCGGCAATCATTTATCAGGGGCATGACCTTGGTTGCCGAAATTCCTGTACAATCGTTATTGCATTGCATTAACAGCCGTGCGGTAACCACGTTTTTTCGTCCGCAGCTTTGTAATTTGAATTTTTTTTTCTTCCGATTAAACATCTTCAAAAAGAAAATATAAAGCTTTAAGCTATATAAAGCTTTTAAGAGTTCATATACCCAAGATTATCAATCACTGATAGCATCCACAAAAGGAAAAACATACTTTATAAACAGTATGTAGATGTGATTTCTCTATTCCGCATGGAAAAACTGACATGAAATTATATTCTTCTCAGGGGCAATGCTGAACCTGCCTTGGTGGGGAGGGGGGAAGAATGTAACTTTTTCTTAATTTATTAAAAAAAATATTTTTTTTCTGATTTTTTTATGAACTTTTTTTTTGATCGACTCTATGAGTGTCGGGGGGGGGGGGCACCCCCCCTCGGGAGAATCTCCGGATTTCTGGATTTTAAAACTTGGCACGTTTGCTTACATTACGTCAATTATATTTGTATAAGTCCATTCTCCTCCTATTTAGAGGTGAATTCTTCTTACCTTTAAATACAATCTCGATCTTCAAATAGACTAAATAATGTGTATTCGCTTCCGTTACCTCATAAAAAAAACTTTTAAAGAAACATTTTATTTATCTTAACCCAAAATTCTACAATACATTACCATCAGAAATCACTGGCAATACTGATTTATCTTTAAAAAATGTGTCAAGCAATACATGTTCTCATGTGATAGTGTAGAGAATTTGTTTTAATGTTTTTCTGTTCCTCATGTAGTTTTTAAATGACGTAACAGTTTAATTTAATTATCTATTTGTTTTTGCTTTTGATTCCAATATCCGAAAATATATATTTTTAGATGCAGCATGTAGAACTGCTTTTCAATCCTCTGCCATGAATTTTCTTGAATTTGAGTAATTTGCATTTTTTAGTCAAATATTTGGTTTTCCATACTAATTTTTACTGGCATTTACCAGAACGGGTCAGTTTTTTTATTGAATCCTTGGTAAATTTTTCTCTTGTGTACTTTTATATGATAACAATAAATTTGATTTGATTAGTTTCTTTCAGTTGACCAGATTCAAATTTAGTTTTCCGCAGACTTTCTCAAGAAATTTATGAAACGTATTCAACAATAAAAATAAATTACCGTAATTCGTGGTATATTTTACACAATTCCATTCTAACGCCCCACAATGGCTGAATAACGAAATAGAGGATTTTAGCTTAAAGAGTGGAAAAATGTCCCGTTTTAGAATGCAATAGAGCAACATTTTGCTATGAATTATGTGAAAAAGAAAAACAGTTGTCACGGTTTACCAATACTCGTTTACTATACGTTCCGTTCGACCAAATGGATGTATGGTCACCGTACGTGCAAATGGGATATTTTTCGGATACAGTTATCAACATTCGCTTGTTGTTATCGGAAACCCCGAGTCCCGATGTGATTACATTAAGCGGCGTGAACTGTATTTAGATAAGATTGTGTCGTTATTTGCATGTTATGCTGTCGTGATAAGGTGATACTTACTTTGTAGAATTTTCAGAAAAATATAGTTTCCACATGGAAACTCTTGTGATTACTCACTTCCTAGTCCATGATCGGTATTTAGTGTCAATGCTGAGAGGAAAAAAAATTGTGGATCATTCTATTCTTTGTGTTTTTTTTCTGATGTAATTTGTATGATTTTTAATTTTTTCTGTATAAAAACTCAATTATTTCATATTATGTATTTATGAATTGATAATTAATTTGCATATATTTTTTTCTCAATCCACAGGTAAGAAAAAAATTTCTTTGGAATATCGCGAAACTAATTTCTTGAGGAGAAAAAAAGTAAGACGTGCTTTGTTCCTCTTTTTTTCTTCCAATTTATCATATGTATTTTTACTCTTTACACAAATTCCGAAATATTCTCGATCATATTACAAAAATATTTTTGTCTAATAACCATGAAGAATAATTTTGTGGTTAGATGGCAAAATGTCACAAGTCACTTTTCCCAAAAAAATTCAGTTCGCATTCTGGAATCTCGTTCGTCAAAATTTTGGAAGGTGACAAAATTTCGTCCATCTCTTTCGGTTTATGAGGAACCACCAAATTGCAGTAAGTCAGAGCCACAATATCACATTTTTGCAAAATATTGTTTACAAATTTGTCCTCGTGAAATTTTAAAAAATCGACTTATTACATTTTGCTATCTGAGCACAGATTTTGTATAAGCGAGGCACCCAGTTTTATTTTCGCCAGCTCACGTTGTTTTATCATATCTCTGCATTTATTTAGTGTGCTATATTGTCTTGTAGGAATGATTGGGTTTTCTCAATCTTAATTTTTCAACAACTTTTAAAAAATTGATTTGAGTTCTCGCGTCGGGGAATCTCGAATAATCTGAATTGTTAAAAATAACAGTTTCATGGAATGATAATTAAATATCTGTGTTTCAAATCGTTCGGATGCAATTGACATCGTTTGCATTCTCGAGCTGAACGTAAACAACGCTTTGGGAAGAGAGCAGAAGCAAAACTGAATCTCCAAGAAACTGCCTTTTTTATCCGTTGCACCGGAGTGCCATCTATACGGCATCTGTGTAACTTTCGAATCTTCTCTTCCCCCCCCCCCCTCCCATTCACCTTCAACATCAACTCTTCTCCGCGGGAGGTGGAGATTTTGTATTAAAAAAATTATGAGAGGGTTCCCAGCTACCTGGAAAGTCAAGGAAAATGTTTGGTCAGAAATGAGGGAAGTATTCAAATAAAGTCAGCAAAAGTTCTATGAAGGGAGAAAAACAAACTCGAAAACAAAAATTCGAAATTTGGGGAAATTTTAAGATTTTGAATTATATATATATTTTCTTCCTGAATTTTCGTGAAGTAACTGATCAAGCAGATTTTGCTGGGGACCTTGTATAGTCATCTCAGTGAGATCTAGTCTACGTCATTGTTTGACGTGCTGTTACGGAAAATATACAAATACAAAACACGTGGTTTAGGAATGACGGCACCAATGCTAATTTTATATCCTCCTACTTCCCCCCCCCCCACTAAGTACTAATAAGAAATAACTGATTAAAGAAGAACAATCACAGTTTTCGTATTCGACGGAGTTCACATCGTTTACTTTCTGTACCCGTAGTTAGTTGCGACTCGCTGCTATAGGAATGTATCTGTTACGTTCGTCGAATATGGTGGTATTATTGCTGCTGGATGTGTGTGGAATGGTTTACAGCTAAAACTTGAGAAGCCGTCTTACAGTGACGAACACGTATAGGGTGAAGGTGGGGGAGACAGTGGGCGGGTATTGTGCATCTCGTGCGAATTAATTAAAATCCCGCTTTTGGGGAGTACCTGCTCTATCTCTTGCCTGTGTAACGGAAGTCAGCAAAGGCAATCGGTTTCCTCGCTCAACTATTCGAGATATAGCCCTCGCTCTCCATCTATCTCTGCTATCTAAACTCATCAAGAAATCGTAGGAGGTGGGGGTGTAATTGCAAATTGCGCCGCTCCTAGTCGCTGTTACTCGTCCGAATTGATCTATTGGTGGGTTACAACGCTCCATATTTTTTTACTTTTTAGAGTGTACTTCCCAAAGAGAATTTGGATTTATTATCAAAACAAACCCATTATTCTTTTCCAAGTACTCCATCCAACCAAACAATTTATTTTTCTTAGCAAAATAGCGATTGGGGTTGGCTTCTACACGAATTGTACATTTATAAAATAGTTTGTATGTATACTTGTGTTTGCCGCGTGATCATATTTGAGTGAATAGTGTCCCGACGCAACCATTGTTGCAGGAAATAGCTTTTCAATGATACGTGTAGGTTAACGTCAGCTTTCGAAATTGCGAAATCTCTCTCTCTCTCTTAATTAAAATAACTGCCCTCTCGTTTGATGGAACGAAGTTTTTAGTTTAGTATCAAGTCTTTATCTTAATTTACCCTTACAGCGGGAATCCCGAGATATATCTCGTCAAACTTGATCTGCTTTGTTTCGGTCACCTCGAAATATCTCAGGTTATTAACACGCTTATATTTCCAATGTGACAGTTATCAAATGCGGATCAGGAAAATTTTAAAAACCGCTTAAAGGGTTAATGCCCATAGAAGCATCTGATTGAATGTCTGAAGGACGAGATCAATCCTATGAAAGTGATCTAATCCGAAAAAAATTTCATCACTTTGTTGTTAGCGAAACGCATTGTATTCATTAGTGAATGGTCCCTCATCTCACCGCGATCGGGTTGTCTAGTTTTCTTCTGTGCAATCTAGTTGCTCTTCCTTCCACGCTGCAGCGAATGTTTTCGAATTTAGGCAGACACAAACTCTTGCTGTTGCTGCGATAAAGCTTCAGCGCGGAAACCAGTGAATGGGGGAGGGGAAGGGCAATCCCTGAAAATGAACACATTTGATTAGCGTTTAATTATTATTCGCACAGTCCACTTTCTTCCCGCCTCCAACTAACCTGCTATCTATCCATTCTCTGGTATGTGCATGCAAGAGGGAAAACTCTTCTTGTTGTTTTGCCATTTCTCTCCCGACAGCTGCTGGTGCTGGACTTGCTTTCCTGTCCTTCCCTCCGGCGTTATCTCTTCGTACGAACGATTGTTCCTTTTTCGAATTCGAATCTATCGCGCAACAACTTTTCTATCTTTTGCTCCATTTAATTAGCTGCTATCGCAAACTTTGTGTCGGTAATTGTTGTGCCGCTTTTCGGGAGAATCTGACGGAGGGGTAGGTGGCATGTCCCGGAATGTGCGCGCGCATCTTCCCGGCCCATGGCCCAGAAGAAGTAGTGACGCGACGTCGCCCGCCGTCAAATATATTTTTGTTGCTTTGATCTGTGATTTTTCCCTTGGTTGTATCGTCGAAGAGAAAAGGCGGCGAGGGCAACGAATACTGATGGCGCTGTGATGGCGTTTACCATTTCCTGTGTGTAGGACTTTACGCAATATATATATATATATATATGTGTACGTATAAAGTAAATGTCGTTGTTGTCTGAGCCGTTATCTGTCTGTGAGCTTCCGAATCTGAGTTTATCGGAGAAAACTTTAGTAAATTGAGTTTATTTTATTTCGTCGAATTTCCGCCGTTCGCCTCGTTTTCTTCTTGTTCGGTTCACGGAAATAGATGAATAAATGTAATATTGAAATGCTCTTTTTTTATTATTTGTTATCTTACTTAACGCGAAATTTCTGACGCGATAATTCCGCGACGTGATTAGAAAAAGAATTTCAGACACTATTTTATATCTTCACGTTATTTTTCAGAAATACCGGAGTACATTGATATTTTTAAGCGTAAAATTTCCTTCGCTCTTACACGCAGATGCTTGAGAAAAGGTATTACTTTTGAGTCATCTCCATAATACAGAAACTAGTTCACTTGGTTGTTTTCAAATGATAAATTCAGTATAATATAATTTAACAACAAAAAAATTGTCTCTCCCGTTGAGATCAAACGTCATTTTATTTGAAAATTATTTCAGAGAGAGAGAGACCATGTTCTTTTTTTTCATTTTGCTTTATTCATAGTTATGGCTATTTTGCAAGGCTTGTTTTGTGTTGGTTGTTATGCTAATGTTTATAAAAACACGCAAAATATTAAAAAAATAAATTCCGTGTGAACTATAAATATGGACATTTTCAAGTTCTCTCTTAATTGAGGATTTGGTCGTTCTTTACTTGCAGTACAAGCACAAAGTGCTTTTTTTTTCTAATTATTATTCAACAACAGCAAAAACATGACAAGTGGTACAAACTTGTACAAAAACACAAACAAAAACACAAAAAATACATGAATTAGGAACATTCACTCTGTGGCCCCAAGGGGCTAGGGTGTCCTTCCAGTAGGTCTACAAAATGTTAGTCAAATGGCAGCCATGATAATTTTTCAAAAAATTTAATTGATGGGTAGGGTTATGTAATTGAATTTTGTTAACATCCTTTTTCCTTTTCTAAATATAAAGCAACAGAATAAGCCATTTTATAGCAAGTCGTGTGTGTACATATTAACATTCTATCTTATTAGTGTAATCAATATTATGTATACACATTTTTAATCAATATATAAAAGTTTTCAATATACTCATGCAAGTACATACAAAACAAAAATGAAAATAAAAAATGTAAGCAAAAAATTTCCATATTAGCATTGTGCAGGGGGATTGTAAAGATTACGTATGCATAAATAAAATGGTCAAATTCTAAAAAGTCAATTTCTTTTAATATATAATGTAAAAATAATAATTATGACCATATACTCAAAACTATATGCATCAATACTGTGATAATATTACATTAGGTTCGTTTTATTGCTGTTATCAAACCTCCCAAGCATCTGGATTGATTGCTTTAACGAAAGTCTGCTGTAACAAAATTTTAAATTGAATTGTTTATAATTTTTGAAAACATCATTAAAATGAAACAGATGTAAAGAGAAAGAATAAAAGTTTTGGCCAACACTGTGGGGTCCAAAAATATAAAGGCCCTTGCTCATAAGTGGGTAATAATTAGTTTTTTTCTCCAGTTCAGATTATTCTGCTTGTTTGTTTTTTAATTGAAAATGGCATTCTTAAATTTAGATGCTTTTTCGTGATCGAATCCGATAACGGAATCGCTGTTTATGTTATAGGAATTCGTCCCTGGCGAATAAGGAATGTATCGAGAAGCTTCTCCCATGGGAAAGAAAGATTTGAGGAATGAGACGTTATTAACGAGTTCGTAATCACCAAAATCAACATGACAGAGGTTTGTGATCCCTCGAAACCGGCGGTTTTGCCAGCGATAAATCGCTAAAAAGCAATTTTTGCCTTCTCATAGTTTTCTGTCGTCGTTTACAAAGGGTGATTATCGGAAGGTGAAGCGGAGCTGACGAAGGGTTAAACCCGTAGGCTAGGTTTTAAGAGAAAGAGATGGTGGAGGAGAGGGTTCTCGGGACCATCATTAATCATCGAAATGCATCGACGGTGGAATGAATCAGTTAATGGCCGCGCGAGAAGATGAGTCGAGAGATTTTTTTTTCTTTTCATTTTCAGTATTCGCATGTGAGGCTGGCTGTTCGGTTATCATAAGTTGAACAGGTGATTCCGCGATTGTGCAACAGATGCAAATAATACGAAAAAACCTTGCTGTTATACCAGCGGTCGACGATGATTATGATCGTACCTAATTATTAGCGAGTCGCGATCATGAAATGTAAATTAGCGTCGATGATTTCATTCCATCATCTTTTCAACTTATGCGCGTGGCGTCGCAAAAACTTGTTTTATATATATATCTCATTTAGTTCGGTAATCGGTGTGATAATTGACGAAGCGTTGAATAAGTTTTGGTTTATCTTTTCGACCCTATGCCAGATATAGTTCTCAGATCACGAGAAGAGTTACGCGAACTCCCCCTCTCTGGAGTGGGTCCATTTCGACGAGGGGAAAGGATAAAAATTTCCCCGGGTTGCCAGTAAAGGCCGCAAATCTTGGCGCAAATCTGTTCTCTCTGTGTTATGCGGGTATTCTTCACTCTTCAGTGAACTCCGTCAGTCTTCACGCTTGAGTGAGCTGCGCTTTTTGTGTTGGCGTTTGTAAAAGATGTTCTCGAAAATTGCTATAAATTTTGGAAGTAAATTAAATTTTTTAATTTAAAAATTTTGAATTTTTATTAAATTTAATATTTTGAACTAAAATATTTGATACAGAAAAAATTCGAAGGGAGTAGTGATAATTTAGTAATGAAGGGAGTAAAATTACTTTAAATTAATAATTTAATACAAAAGGGGAGTATTATTAATATAATAATAATAATTTATTACTACTGTAAATTATATGGCATTTTCTTCGGTTTAATTTCTATACCTCAACGAGAGAATGCCACCTGCTAGCAATTAGCCATTCTTCTTCTGTTTACCTTCTCTTATAGCCATATCATCGTCTTTTTTGTATTAAAATAATGTGCCGTGAGTGCTGGAGCAGCCGGGCCGTCTTAAGAGCATCACGGGCTTTCCCGGGACAAGTGATTTTTCTGAGGCCCTACCACGTAAATTCTGGAAAATTTCAACCAGATCTTATTTTTGTGAATCTAATGCGACAATGCCTCAAGACGACATTGTCGAACAGCCGGTGTTTACGCAACAAAAACACTGCGATGACGATGTTATCGAGAGCACTGCCGTGGCGCTTTTAGTGAAATTTCTAGGAGGCCAAAATAGCGCAAAATACGCCAAACGGGAAAGCGCCGTTGCTAATGCGCTATTCTCGATGGGCAGTTGCTTTACCTGAAAGTAAAAAATAGAATCGTCCGACGTGACGTAGCCAGTGTTCTTCTCGTGATCGGTGGACTATACCTTCGCCGAGATTGTTCAAAGAATGGACCTCATTCCGTTAAGTAGTCCCAACAATCTCGCGAACAACTCTGGTTTTTCAACAGCCAAATGATCGATTGTTTTTATGCTTCAATTTGTTGTGGGTCGGAGTTTTTGTCACCGAGATTTATTTTCGTAGTATATATATATATTTATTGTTTTTTTTTTTTTTTTAATATGGTCCTCATGTATTCCCCTGATCCAAACAGGGAATCTATTAGTTTTAGTAGACATCCATGCCCGAACTGGGATTCGAACCCAGACTTGCACAGTCAGAGGTCTGTGAAGACATCACATTGCGTGGAAGAGAATAAAATTGACCCGTAATAGACACGAAAATGTTTAGCGAGTGGGTAGCGTCCACATTAAAAAATTTTATTGTCTTCACGTGTCTCCCAATTTACTGTTTGATCATCTTATGTTCAGAATGTGAAACCATTTTCCGGTCATAAAGAAGGTATCTGACCTGTGTCATTTTTCGACTCCTCCCTACTTCCTAGTTTAAGGCTTTTCTCTCCCGCTCTTCAAACTTTTCCTTCTCGGTGCTTCTGCAAGAATCTGGAGCGACTGGAGCTGTCCCCTGTTTGCCTTTATGCATGTCATTAACATTCCAACCAAGCGGATCTCTAATTAAAAATTTAATTTCGTTCCTTCAGCATTTCTGTATATCATACCACAGCCGATCCCTCTCCTTCCCATCCAGTGTCTCGGTAGGAAAGGACGGGGGGGGGGGGGGGGGTTACGAAAATTCTTTCGCCGAAGTCCCCAAAATTTCCTGGTCCTCTTTTCTGTGTGTTGTCGTCGCTTTTCACCCCGTCTTAATAGCTTTCGGAGTTTTATGGGTTTTATCGGGTTTGGCTTCCATTCTTGGTTTAATTTGAGGTGCTTTGCCTCGCACTCCTCCCTTTCTCTATTTTTCCCCCAGCTTCCTCCGCGACGACGTCTTTGCATAACGCTCATTCGTGCTTCCACCCCACATCGTCCATAACAGAGGATGGGGGGAAAGGTGCTCTTTTTACTGAGCACCGACGCAAATATTTTTGGTGGAGGCAGAAAATCTCCCATTGTCTTCTAAACGATTGATTCTTCTTCGACGTGTGCCAAACACATCGACTCGTCCATAAAGTTTTTTTTTATCTCCTTTTTTTCAACTCCCAGTGCTCCCGGCGATTGAATTATTAAGGCATATGCTGTTCTTATCCACACTAGTCTTCACATTGTTTTGTTTTCCTTTTAACTCATGTCTCGTCTTTCTATGCTCTTCATTGATAGGTATTGGTTTCGAGGTGATGTGTGAATTTGGTTCACATCTACTGAAACTTTCTATCACTTGGCCATATAGTTTATATCGGGAAATTCCCAAGCTTTCTTTGTGAATGCGATTTAAATTTTAAATATCTCGCTTCACCACTGACCAATCTTGAGGCTCGTCTGGGGCACCTGAGAATATCTCATACCTCTTGAGAATCGCATCCCTGTTACCAGTCGTAACTTTGTTTCCTCTCCAAAATATGTTAAGACACCCCTGACGGATCTCATTCTATCTCAGGGTTACACGGCACACAGTTTGAGAATCAGTGGTTTGGGAATTGATTAATTCGGTTCTCTATGTCTTCCCCAGTTGGAATCGATAGCATCCGATCGATTCGAAAATTTTCTGATTCGATTACCGTTGCTCTTGGTCTCACTCTCTACAATGTGCTCCCGTTTCTTTGATAACTGATTGTTCCCGATCGTAATGCTTATCACATTGAAGAACCCACCTTATATGTAGAATCATTGTAGAGTGGAAATACTCTACCGAAGTTTCTGCTCACGTGAAAATAATATGGTCCAAAGGGGGGCCATGGTTGAAATAAGGTTAAGAAACACTGATTTAGTCGTCAAAAGTAACTCTTTTGTTTGTTACCTTGTAGACCACTGTTTCGCAGATGAGAAGAAAAATTTTTGAAAGGGAGTTAGAGATAGAACAAAAAGTTTGGGGAAACTACGTTGTAAACCAATTTTCTAAACTTTTTGTTCCATTGCCCCTTTTTTCAAAATTTTTTGTCTTCTCATCTCCCTCAAGTCAGACCAACCTGCAAGATCCTATACTAAACCTAAAACGTCTACCGCCCCTGAACCATTTCGTCGCTTCCCAGGGAGTGATATTGTCCACTTTGGGAAACACTGTTGCAGACCAATGTGTAATCTTCAGTATCTACCCTCCTGTTTATGGAAAGCAGCTGTAGAAATTTCACCCCTATCTTTTCAAAACATTTCTCCATCCTTCAGAGATTCTTCGCAATGGTTAAAATAGGAAAAGAAGTTTTAGGAAATATAAAAAAGAAACGATGATTTTAAACACGGACATACATTGATGGTGGTGGTGGTATTTGTGCGAACGCGTAGTTATACCGGTGGGAAGGGATGAGATGAAATTTCTCCATTTTCATCGGCTGATGCGATTCGATTACTTTTACTCAATTTCTCCAACGAATTTTTGCGAATTCTTATCGTCGAATCTAACGACCCATTCCTTAAATGTAAAACGTACCGCGTACCACTTCACGCGGTACAATAGAGAGATAGTGTGGATGGTGGTGGTGGTTTTAAATGTGATGGAGACGGGCGTCTTGTCTAAGAAAAGCCCGCGAAGATTGGAAGGAGGGTGAAGTAAAGAGATTGTTGGCTGAGGGCGATATCGGTGCTGCGAAAGGAATCAAGATTCAACGTTGCTTCAGAATTGTACGCCACCTGGGGTTTTCCTGTCCCTTCAGACATCTTTTGCCACCACCGACCGCCTTCACCGGTGGTGGTATAGTATCCAAAGCATCACCAACACCACCATCATCATCGTCTCTTTCTAGTGGTAAAAGAGAAGGAGAAATAGATGGTGAAGTTCAGGTGGGTTGGTGTCGAGCAAAGAGAAAGGAAAGAGAGGAGAGAGGTTGAGGGACCTCCTGCCTTTGTAATTACGCACATCAATGCAATCGAAGATGTTATAGTCGCTTGGCTTCGATTAAAGTAATGGGGAAATGTTGTCTTTTGGAACATTAAACCCCCCTGGAGCGAAGACCCCAAGATTTTCGATGATTTCCTAAGTAAGTGGGGGAAAACGATCGTTTCTCGTGCAAAGAAGAAGCTGCTGCTTCCTGCAATCGAAGCCAGATAAAAGTTGGCGATGGAAGAGGAATCAAGAACCGAAACACGAGAAATAAAAGGCGAAAAAATATATTTAAAGAAAGAATTCGCTTTGCTATCGCACTGAAATGAAGGCGATATTTGCTTTCGGTTTCGCTCATGTTTGTGCCTCAGAAATTGGCCTGGACCACCTAAAGCTTGGCATTTTCGCCCCCCCCCCCAAATCTTTCCTTCCGTTTCTTCAAACACAAGAGACCTCCCCCATAAGTGAAAATAACGCGTTCGAAACAAAGGGTTTTGGTGATATCGACTCTAGAGGATCGTGAGGAAACCCTCGCTGATAAATTTCTTTCGTTTCAAGAGCTAGGAATTGTGTATGCCAACAGTTCTGTTCTTTTCGTATGTAGCCTACATCCGTTTGCTATCACCTTTCTTATATTGTGATGG
Source organism: Pholcus phalangioides (assembly GCF_987345545.1). NCBI lineage: Eukaryota > Metazoa > Arthropoda > Arachnida > Araneae > Pholcidae > Pholcus > Pholcus phalangioides. The sequence continues at coordinate 52,021,813 of NW_028301597.1, forward strand.
AAATAGGGGGGAAGAATACGTAGCTTTATGTGTGCATGAAATGAACGGATCTGACGAACGTATCAAAAATTCATCGACAGAGGAAATGGAAAAGCGCTAGAGAACGTTTGCGATTGTCTATTGCATTTCCTATCATTCGTGGTGGTCTTTTATTTATGTGAAGGAAGGTATCAGAACGTTTTTTGCGTTGGTAGTGTTTGAACGAAAAATGTTCGCTGTAAATATTGTACGACAAGCGAATGTACGAAGATATATATGAATACCTCATGATTTTGCTGTTAGAATGACACACCGTATATATATATACGCGTGTATAAGCCGTGTAATTTTGCTCAAAAATTCGTTCCTATAGTGTGGAAATGAGCTTATATAGATATCGCTTTTTGAGGGAAAAAAGCATTTCAACACGAGTTTTGCCTATAGCAGGAGGTGCACAACCTGCGGCCCTCAGTTGAGATCCATACTGTTTGCAGATAAAAAATTTTGCTTGGCTCCTAGGAAATTCCACTGGTCCCTAAATATTTTTTTCGATTTGTCGAGCCCTGGTTTGAAACATTCAATAGAAAAGTTTTTTTTTTATACTTAGTACAAAATTTCTGCTTGCGCATCTTTAGTGACACGAAGGATGTAGCATTTATTGCCATGACATGGATGCCACAAAGAATGCAAAGCTTTTTTTTCCCCCACTTCCAACCTTCTCTCTTAAATGCTTTAAGCTGTTTGACTATCTTTGATAGCTTTTTTTTTTTTTCAAAACAGGTCCATACTTCTGGAATCGCCCTGATTTCTCCAACACGGTCTACTGTAACACCAATGGAAAACATGTATTACAGCTTTTGATACGGCAGATCCCCGTCAACCTCTTTCTTTCCACAGAACGCACCACTTACTAGCCATCTTTTAGATTTTGACCAGAATTTTATGAGCTTTTTTGTTTCATCACCCCAATAGAAAACGAAATTTTTTCAACATCGTCCCTTTTGCTAAACCAACTTATAGGATCCTATGTTGTACAACTGCAATCAACGCCGCTTATTAAAATCACGGATAACTTTATCACTCCGATATTGTTATCACTTTTTCAAAGAATGGGACTGACCAATATCATAACATGGGGAAAAAATTAGTTTTTTGTTATCGCGACTCGGATAAAGTTCTTTTTTTTCCCATCGAAATTTTGTTGTCTTTGCGCATTCTGAAGCTAAAGTTCAACCAAATATAATTTTTTCCTCTAAGTCATCATTTCAGGCTAATACTAAACCAGACATGCACCTCGTCCATATTCGTCTTCGGAACTTCTAACGAATAGGTACATGCTGGAATGTGTGTGTGTACATATAGTGAACCTTCCGTGAAGTTTGCTTCTGTGTAATGCTTGTTATGTGTAGTGCTGCCCTCTGCAATCAATTTTTTTTTAACTATTAGTTTTTTTCTCAACTCATAGTGAGTGAAGTGTAATGAATGAATAAATATACACTTGTAATCCTGTTGCTCTCTGAGGTGAGACTTTTTAACGGGAAGATCGGCTCGCATTCGCTCCTCGAAGTTGGGAACCGCAGAAAACCAACTTCAGCCAACCACCACTGCGGCGACGGTGGGGTTTGAACCCGGATCCTCGCGATGTGAGTCCGTCATTATGACCACTCGACCACCGCAGCGGCTCGTTATCAGGCTGCAAGACTGTAGAAGGCTCGGAGGTGTTCTCTCCTCTCCCCCCCCCCCGTAATCGGTCCGTTGTATTTATGAAGGCAAATAAATATATGACAAAAAAAACTTTTTCAGTTCTTGATAAGCTTCTTTCAGTTGACTATATTAAAATTTCCTTTTCCGAGAGGCTTTCCCAAGGGATTTATGAAACGTTTTGTACATTTAAAAAAATTAATTAATTATATACCTGCGACAGTTTCATCCTTAAGCCTCACAATGGCTGAAAAGAAAAATCCAGAATTTTAGCTTAAAGGAAGAAAGAAGTCCCGTTTCTTAGAATTAAAAAAAAAAACGGAACCTTTGAACATTTTAAAACCAATTATGTAGGAAAGAAAAACAAAGTTGCCACGTTTTACCAATACCCATTTACCAAACGGGATGTATGGTCATTGTATTTGCAAACTGGATTTCCTTTTTTTTAATGTAAGTTATTGTTATCAGACAACTTGATTCCCGATGTGATCACATTAAGCGGCGTTGACTGTATTTGTAGCTTAATTGGCCCCTGTGGTCAGTGACATCCCCACAAGGGTAGATATCGCTTCGCCACCCACTTCGTGTAACTAATCTAAGACCGTGATTTTATTTGTTTTGATCGATGCAAAGCTTTATTGCATATTCAAGAAGAGTGGTTTCTTTTAATACTTGTGGAAATATACAGTGAAGATTTCATTTTCGTACGTACACACACAACTTGAAGCGTTTTATACGTCTTTCCCAAAAGCATGTAACGAATGCGAGTCGGCGGCCGCGTCATCATCGTCATCGCATATCCCTCAAGAGTTGCTCGTTGTGTAGTTTGTGGTTTCCCTTCGAAAAGGAAACTCTGGCTGGTACTCGAGGGTATTTAAAAATAATCTGTTGGCGATTTCATTCCGAGAATTTCACACTTTGGAATTCGCAACTCGTTTCGGGGGACCCTTTCGATCAAGAGTTTGCTGTCCCATCCCACATTCTTCTCCTGCCAAGTCCCGGACTGGGAGAGAAGGCAGAAAATGTTCGTGTTGGGAGAAGTCCACGTGTGTAAGTGTATATATATATGGGGTTATGTGTATTTCTCTTGCGGGGAAGAAGTTGTAGCGACGACGTTAATATTTTCTTCCTTTTCCTCGAGTAATGCAATGCGGTCTGGAGTAAGGGGAGGGCAAAAGTTTCCCTAAGTCTCCATAACTCATCAAGAAGTTCCCGGACCTGGGAAATGGCCTTTACTGCCCGGAGCGACAAAAGATCACGGCCGGGAAAAGTTTTCCTACTGGAGAAGAGGATCACACGATGAGGAGGAGGTTTGAGAGATTCTTGAGGGAATGGTGATGGTCTCCTGAGTGGCATCCCGACCGCCAGAGGGCGCGAGACGTCACTCCATCACCGAGTCGAGGTGGTTGGTGATCTGTAATGGCGGGTTTCACGAACATTCTTGATCGAGATGATTCTTGATACCTGTGTTTGGCGACGCTTCTCCAAATTGGCTCGCCCCATATCGCGCACTTTTTCCATGGGCAATATTATTTTCTTCGGTTTTATTCGAAGAAATCGGGTATAATTTATTTGCTTAGTATTTAAAATAGCGTATCCACAAAATAATATACTTAATACACTTATATTTTATTCAACTCGTTATGTTGTAATGCATCCCCCAGCAGTTTACAAACTTGGTATAAATGTGCAATATGTAATTGGATTGTTTATTCAGCCAACATGTAACAGAGTGTATCGTAAGATTTTTGGGATACGAAAGACTAGTATGGGTAAGCTTCCCTAGCCGCACTTATCCTTATATATCCTTTCCACTAGTGCGCAATTGCATCCCTTCTTAATGCTATTTTTATATTCTTTATTTAATGCACTTGCTCTTCGTCGACAGTAGTGTCATGTGTGCTTCTATGCAAAGTAATGAACATATATTTTTTTTTGAAACTGTGCATGTATTCATCAATAATTTGGTCCCGCCGCATATTCAGTCTCTGTCTGCGCTTGTCCTGTTCTGTTTCCATATTACACGTTGCAAACAGGAAGCTGGGTGTTCCTCAAGAAAATTGTATTAGCATAGGTGAGAAGGCGAAGGTGGAAAATCTGCCCCTCCCCCGTTCGAAAAGCCACGAGCTTGAAAGAGCGATTGCTGTTAGGGTGTCACCGAAATTCGGGTCGTCTGTAGGCTTCCCTGGGTGTATTGTTACATACTCCGGTGGTGACCTATTAAAAATTCCTCGGAATATGGACTGGGTCGCCGTATAGGAGGAAGAAATCAAAATGAAAAAATATTTTATATTCGTTCAAAGCGAAAACGTGTTTGTTTCTAAACTTTTTAAAGTCGATTTATCCGATTTTGGGGGGGGGGGGGGTGAACTAAAGAAACATGCAACGAAAGTACAGTTGGTATGGGTAAATATAAACCTTTACCTCCTATTCTCACACAATCTGGGAGTGGTCCGAGAAATTGTGAAGTCATACGTGGAACTAGACTCACTGCATTATTTTCTTACGCATTAGTTGATTCATTACACGAGACGCACTGGATTCTGCATAGTATGTGTACCATCGGACTAAATTACATGTGAATTTTTTTTCAAATAGTAGTAACTTAAATTTTACTTTTTCCTAAGAGATCCGTGAGACCTGTGTAGGGAAATTCTAGCGAGCGCACACATATTTCTCCCATTTCACTGTCTTTTCTAGCGAACGATACTTAACTAATATGTTTACAAAAATAAATCTTAAGAAACCGTAAAATTTAATTATGTCTCTGTGTAAGAGAGCGTAATATTGCGTGAAAGTTGGCAGGTCAGCGGTAGAACCTCGGTGACCGATGTTCACCATCGAATAGCATCGCTTTCATCAGCATGCCCCTCGGTATTTTATTGAATTAATCAAATCAAATTTATTCATTTCCAACATACAGAGATATAGATTAGTTTAAAAAAAATGCATATTTATCGACAATAACCGTTTTTAATACATATCGTTCTATTGTGGTTAGATTGTAACAGGCTAGCCGTGCCTTAAAATTCCATTTGCCCAACCGAGGTCCCTAGTGGCCTGGAAAGTCAGGGAAAAAGTAAAAGTTTTGGCAAAAGTCAGAGAAATATGCATATGCTTGATAGAATTCATAGAAATGGGAAAGGGGGGAAGCTGAGACTCGAAAAACAAAAATGTGAAATTTGGTAGGAATAGGATTATATTTATTTCTACCGGAGTTTTGGTTAGGCAAATGATCGAGCAGATTGTACTTAGAACTCTGCCAACTTTATTTAACGAGGTAGAACTGAACACTGTCACACACAGGCTTTAGTATTTAAAAAATAGATCATTCTTAACGAGAGACAAATTCTGAGATTATTTTATGCTCTAGGTAAAACAATATTTCCCTGAAGAAAAAATGTTGGCTGTCAGTGGTTTGTGCCGCCCCCCCCCAAAAGCAGAATATTTTGCATTGTTCTGCAACGAGCCCCCAGCTAACTAGAAATATTCTGCGGTAAAAATTCCTATCATATTTAATATTTTTCTTGTTCAGCGGCAGCATTAATTGTTCTTAATACAATACAATACAAATACAACGCCACAACAGGCAAATTGCCCAACGAGGTGGCTGACTTGAGAAGACTGTGGCATACATCGCAGTTTTTGGCATGTTCTGCTGTGGGGTCTCTTCCCCCCCCCCCCCCACTTATTCCTTGATTTATGCATTGTGTCTAGAATAAAACCTGTGGTAAATACTGTAGGTATATGATTGTCGTAATTGTCTTTGGCGTCTTTTGATGCTTGTCTTGGTTACCGACAGTACCGCAAACTATATTTTGCTCCCTCTCCCTCATATTATAGTGACCATTCTTGCCCCCATATAGCATCAACCAGCCGAGTGAGAATCCATTGCTTCAATGATGGCAGTGGGAAATAGAGAAAGGATTTCAGGATGGTTCGTAGATCTGTTCAAGAGATGAGAGAGAAGAGTCCAGTGTATGTGTGCGCGCATGCCATTAACCTCTTCCTTTTCCCTGCCATATCCCGTGGGTGTGATTTGAGAGCGTATCTGCCCGCTCCTGTAATTAGAAGGAAGGACCCCGTAGCTACCTAAAATCCCCGACGCCTCTCGTTTTCTGTTAGGCCTTTCGTCAGGCGACATCAGCTATTCCTCTGACTCAATCTTTCCTTATACACTAAGCATTACTTGCCCTTTCGAACTTACTAAAATGCTTCCTTCCCTTATAGATACAGATTTTTCACTTTCGCCAAGTTTTGTTCGTTTTCCTTGTGTATATGTAACGGTAAATCTGATAAATCTGTTATTATGAATAATCTTTGATAAGTTTGAATTTCCCTAAATTAATCACTCTTATCGGTGATTATGCATTAATGTCCAAGCGTCGCGTCGATGGTAAACATGATAAATCGTACTATATGATATAATACTATGCATGTATTGTGCCATTATATCGGGGTACGATCGTAAAATTTGATATGATTATATTAGGGTACGATTGTAAAATATTCGACACGATTATATCGTCGAACTATATTCACCACACATCATACTCAATTGGAATTTTTTTCATATTTATCAAATTCACCAATTACACTAGGGCATAAGCACAGCTAAAGGCGATAAATTTCAAGTATTTTTCAAATTTACCAACAACAACAAATTTACCAATACCCAAGTATGAGTATTATGCATAATCGCTGATAAAAGTAATAAGTTTATCAAACTTGAGACGATCGCTAAGAATGCATAATAACACGATATTAAGTACAATAACGGGTTTATCACATTTAACGTTACATATGTTTTTCTCTTCGTATCTACGCAGATATGATGAATTTTTGTAAGGAACGGTTCACTTTGATGCGATATGACGTGTGCATGAATCTCTCCGGTGAATGTCACATATCGCACTTTTCGTTGATTTTGAATTTCGTTGCCCAAGAAAAGGACAGCCTGGAGATTAGTTTTCTTCGCGAATTAATCAGAGCAAACACAACACTCTCTCTCTCTCTCTCTCTTGTGAAGACAAAGTAACTGTGACCTACGAGAGAGGAACCATTGTTCGTTGCGGTCGCGTGCATACATACCCAATCTTTCACAATGCATCTCATTACATTTCTAGCTCTTCCATTGCGTTGAAAATTGGTATCAAAAACGCTTCCCCCTTTACTTCTAACAAAAATAAAGAAACGAAATTTTAATGGAATGCGCTCATATTTTTTTTACCCTATCCTTCCGGCTTTTTTCCCTTCGTTTTTTCTTTTTTATTGTTATTATTCCAGCAGGAGTTCCTTATCCTGTAGCTGTAGGTGCAGACTAATGTGGGAACGTATGTGTGGAATGAAGCGCGTTATTCCTTGCTTTGTTCTAGGCTTTTTCTTTTTTTCCTCGAGTTGTAGGATTGGATATAAGTTCGTGGGAAGATATGCACAAGCCTTTCGGGAACGAGGTATAGGAAATTATTAAAGATTAAAATACGAGGATAGAAAGAGTTTTGTATGGTTTTTCTTTTCTTTTTTTCCCGCTTTTTGTTTTGTTTCCTGAGTGGAAAAACGGGAGGGAAGAAGAAAAAAGGGGGAAGCGAGTTAAAAGTCTTTTGCCAGAAATAATTTGATTTAAAAAATGTGCACCTATCTGTGTGTACGTGCACCCCTCCCCACCCCCAGGCAGTCCCAGCTACCCTGGAAAAATTTTCTGAACAGGAAATTTTCTCTCTGCTTTCCCCGTGACTCCCACGCCTTGTTTTTCGAGATTAGCCATTGGTGTGTTTTGGAGAAACAAAAACTAATTTTGAAATAGTTCCTGGTCGTACAAGTTTTATTAAATTTCTATCCCGTAGAATATGTTTTCCGCTTTTCAAGAAGAGAGGGAGAGGAATATTAAATTGCGTTTTGCTCAGTTTTTTCTTCTTTTTCTTTCTTGTATCCTAGAAGAACTCATTGCATTGTCATTGATTGGGTTTTACACTGGGTTGTTACGGAAGCTATTTTTTTCCTCTTCCCAGCATTTTTGCTTATATATTTTTGCCCTCTTTCTCTCTCCCCCCCCCCCCCCCCTCGTCTTCCTGAGTTGTATGTTTTCTTTCCTAATTTTATGGATGAAAATTCAAAAGTCAGTTCCTGCTGCGCGTGCGTTCGATTGAATGAATGCGTTCGTTCATTGGTGGATTTCGTGGAACGAACAGTACCGAACACTTTGGAAAAAATGAAATGAAATGAAAAGAGATAAAGAACAGACGAAAAAAATAATAATGATCTCCGTTCGAAATTCCGGGCATCGAATGTTCTCAAAAATTGCATCTCGCGAAGCCATCGAATCATTGTTATTTGTGAAATGGGTTCGATGAATCATACGAACCCATTCGCTTCGAAATTGGCATTAGTAGAGAGTTTATAATGATATATATAAATAAATAAATAATACTGTACGCACTTACACATATCACTCATGAACTATTACCGTGATGCAAAATTGAAAGAAATCAATTTCTGTAAAGTGGATGAAATCGCGTTGCGGTATCCTCTAAAAATGTTATTAAAAAAAATACTTAGCAAAACACATTTAAGCTTATTAATGCGTACTTGAAAAGTGGCAGGTTGTGGATACGCGACGGCTGAATTTTTTTCTTTTTTTGCCCATTCGTGTGTGTGCGTAGATAGCAGGGCATTGTATAGCTTAATAATTTAAGCATTCATCATCTTCACTTGAAAATATGGAAGACGGATGGCAGCATCAGCAGAACACGGACAAGAACTACTCTGACAACATAAATATATTAGGGACACGCATATACACATACACCACGCTCCTGCACGGATCAATTCGTCCGAAATTCAACGGGGGAGTGTGTATGAGGTGCTTGTACGGTTAAGTAGTAGTAATGGATGTACGAATTTTCTCAATAATAAACTCTATTCCACTGCATAGTCAGTCCCGGGGAAAATACGTTGTAAAAAATTTGTATGGTTTTTCTTTTTTTGACTCGAAATAAAGTGTTCCGGACTCTGCCACGAAGCTGGGCTGAAAGAGATCTTGGCAACGGTATAAATCCAGTGGCAAAGTTCTGGCATTCATTTATTCATGCATAGTCGGTCAAGCAACAGACAGAGAAAGACTATAATAATAACGATTCAGTTCGTAGCTGGTAATCAGTTTTAATGTGATCGTAAGGTAACTTCGCTCAAAGTGGAAAGAATGTTATTTCTCCATTTCTTTATTTTCAAATTGGTTACCTGCAAAAACATTTTAATGTTTCCACGATGGAATTTTGGATGAAATGAAAGAAATGCACTATTTCTTCCCCCACATTATTTTTATGTCTACGTATTAAACCAGAAATATTTAAATCGAACTTATTGAGATAATTCGGCGTAACACTATCGAGTCCGGATCCTCATTTGGTTGATCACTACGTTTTCTCAACTCTATAATTTTTGCGTTTGGTATTGATATCAAATTTGAATTTTAGTACTATATTGTTATTTTTTTGTGTATAAAATTCGGAATAATTTCTATTGCTTTTCAACAATTAAAGACGTGTTAAAAAAAAAAATTTTTGCGCATATTTTCTTACAAGTTGATAATATATAGAAGTTAATAATTCCTTTTCACATTTTTTCTACGTGATGCCACATTTGAATATGATGAAAACAATATGTATAGTCGAATATCGGGTGATGAGCAATGTGAGAGAATGTATGAAACACTGCACTTGGTTTAAAAGTAGTTTCTGGATACATGTATTACTTTTTGAAGAGATTGTATAAAGTAGAAACCCAATTTCCCCGATTTAACTTTTTTTTAAAGTTCATATTTGCACATTTATAATAAACTCGACATTGACTTGTGGAATGAGACTCGGTTTTGTCCGATTAGTTAATCGGGATTCCAGTGTATTTGTTCGGCGTGGAGAGACTCGTAACTGTGTAAAGTTGGTTTCCTTTACAACTAGGTGATTCTGCTAAGAAACAAATCTACAGTGCCCACAATTCATTCACTCCGATTTCACGTCCGATTCGAAACTCGTTCATCAGGTTTTTTTATTTTTTTCATGTATTTATTATTACTTATAAATTTATTTTAATTTCATGAACAATTTGTTTGAGACAGGTGCAGTATTGAATAGGCCTATATACACTTGTGTGAAATTATTCTCTTTAGAAACAAATGCTTTTTTTTTAAGTTTTTATCTCGCCATGCTCTGTATCGATGAACATAACGCATGCTTGATATAAAAAAATAAATAAATAAAATATTAAAATTTTATCACACTATCGTTATAATTATGTAGTATGAATTTAAATACATCAAATGCACATGTAAATAACTCTCGTGAATGATATAGCAAACGTTTGCAGTCTTCTCCTGCGTATAATCTGTGGATCGCTAAATTTCATCTGCATCTTTTTCCCCCACGAGAAGTTGGAATAGAAATAAATATTTTTAAAATCAATTTGTGAAAAGCAGCAGCTTTTATAGATGCGAGTAAAAAAAATTACATTTGTTCCACAGAAACGTGACAAAAAAAACTCTTCACTCTTCAAGATTTCATTATTGATGAATGATTTTCACACTCATATATATATTCTACTAAGTAGAGAAATTTGCATGTGCGGATAATATGTAAACAATTGCGGTGCTTATTCATTTTCTCGGAAAATTTATTTTTCATCTTAAATTTTATCTTACGCATGCGATAATTTGAAAGTCATTTTGATGGTTATGTTATTTAAAAAACTAGTAACTGATATAGATCTTCAGATTCATTCAAAATTCTTTTCGTCCCCATCGTTGAAACACACAAATGTCAAAGCTTGATCTCTTCAGAAATGTGATAATGTGTTACTGTGTTTGTTTAGAAAATGAGAAGGAAGAATCGTCTATGCTTATACTTTTTTTATTTATTGAAAAAAAAATTCTGGTCATCAAAATCTGGCGTTTGCGAAGAAAAGAAAAATTAACGTTATATTTTAGATGTGCTGTAAAAGGTAATTCTACATGCAATCCACCTCAGAGTGAGATTTTTCCCATCATACTGGAAGACGGGGAAAAAAAGAATAGGTTACTTTTTTTACTGCAAAATTTCCAAAAATTTTGATAAAGGATCGACATTTCCTATTTTACTCCATCTACCAACAAGCACATGTTGAACACAAAAGGCATTCTACCGCAACCTCCGTAACGATTTGTTGTTCAGCCCCTGCGTGGACCCTGATGTCCATTCCAACAGATTTAAGGCCATCAGCTTGGGCTGGTGAGTTTTTCCTCTTCCCCTCGTTTTCTATATATATTATTTTTCCTCTCCTGCTCACACACATTGTGGTCAGTATATAAATTGCATCAGACTATACATCATTTACTATCGCCTCTCTACTCTGTCTAGTATCTTCCCTTTTTTCCCCCGTCGCAACAGATTTTACAAAACTGCGATTTTAGAGGGGGGAAGTTTTGGTTTTTCCCTGGAGGAGAGGAAATGATAAATGAAAACGGTGCATTCGCAAAGAACGAACGCGCTTTTTTTTTCTTAAGCTGGTGATATGCTTTCCCGTGTTTGTTTTTTACTTGTTTATATATCGTCCTATTGAGTGTCATGTCACGCTCACTCATTTCATGTTCCACTATGTTCAGTACTTATATCTGTTACTTTTGAGCGTTAGTCAGCTTTTCTTTCTTACGAATCGGGTTTTCTGTAGTTGGGACGACTTACAGCTTATTTTGTGTCTCTCGGTGTAGCTTTTCATCGAAGATAAGACAAAGTAACACAATTTTATCCTTTCGCCGTGCCGTTATTCTGATTATAGTGCCAAAACGTATTTTATTTTTCAGGCAAAGGGTGCATCAACATATGCGTACTTTTTTAGTCATCAGAGATAATGAGTTTCGAGGTACTTTACCTGAATTATTTGAAACTCATTTCTATTCGGCGTCTAGTTCTTTTTCATTTTCTGTGGTGAGCAATATCAAATTTTTATCCACTGGAAGCTTTCGTGACATAGAGACAAGGACGGAAAATATCGGTAGCATATAAGTTTTTTTTTTTCTCTCCTTGTTGGTTGCTTTGAAATTTCGAAAAGAGGTCTCTTTCTTAAAAGGCTCTGCTGCTGGCCTTTTCGCTTGTCGTGCTGTTGCTGGGAGACCTCCCGCAATTTTTGAATCATTCCGATCTATAACGTCGACGCCATTTTCTTCATTTTGTCTCTCTTTCGACTTCTTCGAAGAAAAGTCTCGCGAAAAATCCCCATTCTTTTCACACGATGAAGTTTGGGCTCTCTTGTAAAAGAGTGGAATTTCCCCCTTTTTTTCTGTATTTTCTACGGAGTTAGATGGCAGGCAGAAAGTAGTAGCTAGTGTGAATGGTTCAGCTTTTTCTGTTTTCGGGGTGGGTCGTAGAGGATAAAATAGCCTTCCTGTGCATCTCTTGAATAGGAAGAATTCAGAAGTTAGAGAGCAGGAGTACCTCATGCCCCAAGTAAGAAAAAAGAAAATGGGAAAGAGGCTTGTGTTGTATATGAAATGGGGAAAAAAGCTTGAGACTGGGATATACTGAAACTGCTTGGCAATATAGAGGGAAAAAATAATTTTTCCCTCTATATTTTTATGTAGCGGTTGTTTTCTTTTTCTCTATGTATATCGTATATTATTTTCATGTGAATCCCCCTTACCCTGTATCTAGTTAAAGACTATCATCTTGACGCAGAATCTTTTTAAATGGGAAGAAAATATGCTATTTTTTTCTTTTTTTTCTCAAAGCGAATCGAAACAAAGTGTACCTTCCCATGATTCGAACGAATAAGTTTGTGACAACTTTGATGAACAAGTCATCTCCAAACATTTTTTATAATATTCTTATATCTGATATACTGCATAAGGTAAGGCTAAATGATTTACCATCCATTTAAATATAAATCTCCATTCTAATGCAAATATTCCCATTAAAAGAAGTCACGAGGAGAGTGTGATGCGTAGAGATCTGGCTGTCCACTTCCATAGTATCATCGTCACTTACACAGCGACCGATGCAATGGTTGTGAATAATTTTAAATAAGTTTTAAGTCCGAAGGAAGTTCGAACAATTTCCGAACTTCCTTTGTTTTTCATTTATGTTTATAAAGTGCGTATTAATCTACGTACAAACAGTTATTGTCGTTTGTAATTGGGTCAATTATTTTGACTTGGCAATGTATCAATGTGTATATTAATGTAACTCAAATGTAATATCGATATGTAGCCTGTACTAATAATGTGTTTATTTGTCGAATTTCATCGTTGAAATTCAAATTTATTCATCTACGGTACGTCATAATCAAACATTTATGTTCATATGTGTACAGGAAAAGGTAAATGAAACATTAATCATCATTGCAGAAAAGGAAATAAAAATAGAATGGTGTAGATAGAGGACGGGGAGAAACGGCCCTAGGGAAAAAAAAAGTGGCACAAGCATAGAACTGGAAACAATATGCATATATAAGTATACATACGCAATTATACAGTATCAGAGTTGCCAACCTCTCAGATTGCCCGTAGTTTCTATGAACGGCCGCAATAAATTACGAAGCTACGGGAAACTCAATACTACGGAAATCGGTTTAAAAAAAACAGGTGTTTTAGTTTCTTGCAGCGGTGTTATTATTTTCTTTTAATTGGATCGATCTTTACCATAACGATAAATTCCTATACGCACGTAAGAGAGTTCGAGAGAAGACAAACTCGGGGCCGATCTGTTTTGTCTGTGCGTAGGAGGCAATCTAAGCCGCATCCAAACCCACCGCTCTACACGATGCCCAAACGCGCGAAAACCTTTTCCGTAATACGCTGTGGCCTAAAAACAGGTTTTTGAATGGTTCAGCGTGGCTGGTCTGGGCCCGGCTTCATTTCCATAGTACATGGTCGAGCTCGCAAAACTTGCATCGGAAAGAATGCTTCGCCGTAGGAGCTCTGATACGAAGAAAACGGGGATGGGGGTCTAGGGTTGCTATACGTCTCACAAGGGCGTATGCAGGTTGCAATTGAATTGAATATTCGTGAATTTGTTAAGGGACTCGGCGACCTCTAAAAGTTGCTTCGGGAGTTGAGAGGGGAGGGTCATGTGACCTGAGCCTTCTTGGTTCCGGTGCCTATGAGGTGCTGTATTAAATGAACTTTCAATTAAAATTTCAAAAATTAAATTTTGAGTTTATTTTTTATTGCACTATGATTCGCTCCAAAAATGCGTTTTTCTTTGTTCTCGAGAGTTTTATTTACCGTGTTTTTTTATTTTTTGGATCAAACTCTGTGGTCTTATTTATTTTTCTAGATTGTGAGTTCAATTATTCTCTTTAGTTAGATTTTGATGCTGGATTTTTAGAAGGACTTCCATTGCTGGATTTGCGAGATGAGTGGTTCTTCTTATTACTCTCAACTTTTTCAACTTTCATGGTGTATTTTCGGTCGACTTAAATTTTATTCTCTCGCTCTCATTTCATTTTCATTGTTCTCTTGCCAGGATTGTGACCGTTGTTTTTTTTTAAATAATCGGTTTCTTTGCCCACATGCTCGTATAGGGGGGAATAACTGATTTTTCTTTCCCGCCATTTTTGTGTTTTTCCCGCTTTCTTGATACAGTTTGAGTTTGAGATTTTTGGGACGTTAGTGTTAGCGAACAGTGTATACTTTTCCCGGGTATTCTCAGTAAATTTTTTATAAATATTTTTTCTCATTTTTGGTCCTATTGTTTCAGTATTAGTGAATAGATAAGTATCTATGCATACTTAGAATTAGAGAACCATAAATACATTTTATGAGTATTGTATAATATTTTTTTTATTGTGTGTGTGTATATATATATATATTAGCTATAATACCCGGCGCTGCCCGGGTTTTCTTCAATGAGGCTTTTTTGGATCACGTGATATCTCCCTCTCTTTTTCTTGAGGGACATACAACCCGTGTCCAAGTTAACCAATATGGCGACCTGCGCGATTCATGAAATAAACAAATATAGATTTACACAGAAACGTAGAAATGAATATATATTTTTCTGTTTTTAAGGGGCGCTAGGTATTTCGATCCCCCCCCCCCCCCCCGAAGTTATCCATCTGTCTGTTCCAGCTTCCAAAAATCCTTAGTTACAGCTGTGGAATTTTTTCGATGCACTTTTCACGGGCTCATAACTAATTTTAAAATATCCTAACCCACATGAATTCATGCAAATAAATATCAAAAGAGACAATATGGAGACATTAATTTTCATACTTGAGAAGATATAAATGAAATCAATGATATTGCTCGAATATCCAACTCAAAAGTATAGGTTTGGCTAATTACTTCGTATTTAATCTCCTGGGCTTCGTATATCTCTAAGCGAACTGAATATTTCAAAAATCAAGAACTCAATACAATTTTTAAAATTATTGATGGGGCGGAAAATCCCACTAATTTCCTCATTTCTACAGTAAAATCGACAATTTTAGCACTGATTTCTATGAGGATCACCCTTTTCCTGACTCTCAAAGCGATGCTGATGATGATTATGACGTCTATTCAAAAAGCCTCATTACTGAGAGTATATTGAAAATGTGGCAAACCATTATAAAGGCATAAACTATTATACATATACTAACAGGATTAAAGAAGTGACAAACCGTTGTAAAGGCATATACACGTCTGAAACGCATTGCTAGGGAACCACGGTAACCAAAGTAAACGTTCGGAAAGTGATTGTTGAGGCCCAAAAACCATTGTTGCCCGACAGTTTTTTGCCCATTTGGGACATTTGCCCTGGGCTGACGAAATTTTAAAGTAGCCTATCGCTCAAGTCGGGTCCCATTTGGTATATATGCAAAATTTGGCGACCATCGATCTAAAATTGTAGATTTTTATAGAGAACATACACACAGACAGACAGAAAATCAATTTCATATATATAGATATATATATATTGTTTGTAATTTTTTTAATTGCATTTTTAATTGGGTTGCTGTGCTTTAGTAATTTATGGCATCCATACTTGTTATAGGCATCTTTATCTCAGCCACCTCGTTGGGCATTTTTGCCTGTTGTGGCCTTGTGTTTGTATTTTGTTGTTCTAGTGGGTACCCCCCCCCCCCCCTCCTCATGACAAAGCTGAACATTCATCACTACTGACAAGCTATAAGCCAATTTGGCATAACTGCAATATATACACATATGATTAAGCGACATATAATACAATAAGTAATTAAACTTAGTTGAAAGCGAACCCAATTTTTCGACAGGTAATAGTAATAAATTATTTGTCAACTTTCTTCTTGAACATGGGCAGACTATTTATATGTGTTAGACTGTGTGATAAAAATTATTCCAGAATCTAGGTACCAGAGAATTTGTATTGTAATGAGCATTAGCTATGGTGGAATGAGATGGGTATGAGATCTTGTATTATAATAGTGTGATAGTTATCTTAAGGTTATAATCGGGTTTTCCCGTTCTTTTTCAAACGTATGCTAGCCTCTTTTTGTTGACCCACGATCATCGAACCTCAAACATCCGTTAAGTTTAAAATAATTCTTCGTTTTCTAATCTCGGTAAAATAGATTGTCCAGTTATGGTGACGCTAGTTTCGAATAAATAAATATTTGTGTGCTGTGACCTTTTGGTTGCAGTTTTCGAATTGATTATTTTTTAATAAATAAATTGCGTAGACTTCGCCTCCGTTCATTTTTCTGGCCTCTGTGTTGTTATATCTGTGGCAGTACGTCTGTTTGGAGCCAGGCTCTTCAGAGCGAACTGCGTCTCTCTACCACAAACTCGTCGCCTTTTCGCTTATGCAAACTAGTCTTTCTTCGGGTGCAACCGACCAGCCGCCGGCCCACATCCCTTAGCACTGGTTTTTCTATTGGAAACGCGCGTCGTTCCCGCCAGCCTCATATCTGCAATATTAAAGAGTTCCTTTTATACGCAAAGAAATGACTCAGTCGCTGCATGCATACTTATATTACACAACGGAGCCTTAGGGACATTAGAATTGCAAGAATGGCGATATATACAGTATAGAGAAGATCCTGAAAGAGAAGAGAGAAATATTCCGGAAAAGATAGGCGATAGATTCAGTACTGGAATGCGAATTTTATTCAAATTCGGGAGAACGCGCCGGAGTATCGCGTTGTAACATATTTTCCAGAAGCTTTTTTTCCCCCCATTGCTATCCGTTCTTTTTTTTTTTCTCCTTCCTGTTGCTCTTCTTTTCCACCGTCAGGTTATTACAGTGCGATTATCGCCCCGTTGAAATTCAAGCTTCCTCTACTTTTTCGGGCTCTGATCCGGACGCCTTTGAATTGATGAGCAGTAGCACCACCATCCGCATTTCCAAAAGAAAAGAGAACTAAAATTATTCGAGGAAGAGCTCAAGTAAAAAGAAAGGAAAGCGGTCAAGTTGCAGTGGCCGCGGCCTAGAAGAGGATTCTTATGCTTTGTTTTGGAAGCGAAATCCGACTTCGAGGACGAATAACGTTCAACTATCTCGCTTGATTCGATGAATCCTCTTTCATTATTTGTCTTCATTCACCGTGTAATTTCTTTCTGAAATAAATTAAACCTTTCTCGCCCACACTCCTTGTAAATACTCTGGTAACGGGAAAGGATTTTCACTAATAGAGTATCGTGTGAATACGTCTGGTATAGTTAGTGATATTATAACACGATTTACTTGGTAGAAGAAGGGGTGTTTTTTTCCCACTTTTTTTATATAGCAAGTTATCTATGATTAAATCTAACGGATTAATTAGAATTCATTTGATGATTTCTCTCTGTGGTATCGTTGGGAGCTTGTATTGCGTCAAACACTCAACGGTGTGTAAATGAAATTTCTCACTCTCATGTTATAAAGTGAAACTTCGCTTCAACGATACTCGATAGAGATAAATCGCTCTACAACGATTTTTTTTTTCTTTTCAAATGTTGTTTGGAATCGCCTATTGTCTACTGTTAAACTCCTTTCGATACAACGATATCCTTTACTGCGATTAAACCCGTCTATAATGATAGTTTCTGCCGATATTTCGAAACCAATATGACGATATTAATTATATTTCACTCAAAGTCACTTCGATGTATTTTTTTAATTTCTCGTCAGTGTTTGTTTTTTCATGGGTGCTTAATACCTTGGAAAGTGTTAATAAAGTTACAGTGAAGCTACTTTCTGCGTATAGTACACAAGTAATGGGAGGTAAACCCCCGTTGCAGTGTAAAGTAACTAACTGAATTTTATAAATTAATCAATTGTAATGTATTATGAACTAATCAATTATAATGAATTTCAAATATAACTTTTTGTGGCGAAAAAATTCATTTTATGATGGTACCAACTTAGAGGAGATGCCAACAACAGCATAAATTTGGTGGTGACTCATGATAATGCTACCTCTCGATATAACGCGATAGCCTCTCTACAACGATATTTTTTCTTAGTCCGCAGAGTATAGTTATATCAAGGTTTCACTGTATTGCATTGAAAATGATATGCACATGAATTTTGAACATCGTATTGTATGTATTATCACATTCTTTCCACTAAATAGCTTCAAATGTAATTTGTTTCCGAGAGGAAGAGAGAGAGACGTCTTCTCTCTTTCTGTGACGAAATACGCGCAAAGGTTCCGAATATTCGTCTCCCTTCTCTTTTTTGTACTCTTTCAGGCCATAAATCGCATTTCCAGGTCCTTTTGTCTGTCTCTTTTCCTTTTTCCCTCTTTTTGTCTCTGAACGACTTATTGGTTGGGCTTTTCTCCTCTTTCTCTGAACCCTGAGCCATTTTTGTCTGTGCCGCTACGTAGCTTAACAACAACAACAAGCACTGTATGTTCCAATCTCCGCTCGCTCACACTGTATGGAGCAAAAAAAATAGTAGTCTCTCTCTCTCCACCTTTCTGTGATTTTTCTTTATATATATATATATATATATATATATATATATATATATATATATATATATATATATATATATATATATATATATATATATATATATATATATATATATATATATGTGTGTGTGTGTATACACATACTATCTATCTCATCGTCGGTATGGGTTTTGGATGCCTACCACGGCGTGATTATGTCTTCACGGATCGAGAGGCGTATTTTCTGCATTCACATACGGATAGAAAACCATTCCATGTTCCTCGTAATATTTCCTTTGGCTGTCTCAATATCTTACCCGGAGCTCTCTATGCCTCCATCTTCTGTTTTCATCTCGTTCGTTTCTTATATGCCCCTTCACCACTCACAGACCCCTCCTTTTTCTTTGTTTGCCGGTTTTCTTCTTCCTTCGAGTATATTTCTTGGTCTGGAGCCAAGGCGGTCCACATAAATTATACAGAAAATGGTTTTTGCGGCGGATATATAGAAAAGCAAGACTGCGTACCCTTCTCTTTCCTTCTTTCGTGTATATATATATATGTACACACGCACACAGACTCTCGCGAATATATATATGTATGTACGCTCACATTCGAGGACGGTAGGACTCTAGAGACGGGAGTCGGGTAAGATGCCGAGGTATGAGTCCAGTGTGTATGTAGTATAACGCTGGAGGGGGGGGCGTATAAAGATAGAGGAAAGAAGAAAATATTCCTACAAAATCCATTCCCGAAGTGAAGGATAAAGAAGATTAAAATATCTTTTCGATGGTCGGGATAACTGTCTGTGGAAACGGAGATTGGTATTTGGGGGGGGGGGAAGACAACAACTCTCCGGAACAGCGGCATGCGAATCTCGCTCTTCAATCCATTTCTCCCCTTCTTTAACTCCCCTTTTTTGGTTTTATGTACGTATAAACTCCGTTCTTTTTTTTGCTTTGCATATTTTTTTAATACTTTTATTTTCTGTCTGAAAACTTCATCCGGATGAATATCCATTAAGCTGTTTGATTTTTCTCAATGAGTCTCTTTCACCGACACCATCTCTAGCGAGCTTATCTCACTTTGCGATTATCACTGTGATTTTTCATTGCCGTGATTATAACCACATTACTGCCTTGTTTCGACTTGAGGCTGTTGCAGCTTTTGTTGGTCACTTGTTGTGGCTCTCCCATAAAGTCGTGAGCTCTTTATACCAGTGTTTCTCAACCTTTTTCAGCACATGCTCTTCCCCCCCCCCCCTTTAGATAATATTTCTTCCCGTGGTTCCCGTTTCATCCGGAACTCCTACTCCATTTAAGAGTAAGACTCCTTTCTATTTATCGAATTGAAATCAATCTCAGAACTAAATTTATAATAATTAAAAATTCGATAAATAAGATCGATTTCTGAAAACCTGGACCGGGCAAGAGTCCAGAAGGTGAGTGATAATTTCTCCCAAGAGCCGAATTATATCGGAAAAATAGGTCTGTTAGAAATACGGGACTGCACCAATGAATTTGCACAATAAAACAAACCTCCTCTCACATCACCCTGGGTTTACGCCTACACTGGGCTACAGACCAGTGAGCTTTCTTCTTGTGGGGGTTTTATGCATGACCGTTTCAATATCATGGATTCCTTGGCAAATTGATGTTCTAGGAGCTCCATACTTAGCTGGAAGTAACAGCTAAGTATGTAGCTACATAGTCCCCGTGGGTAAAAATGGCCCTGGTTTTTTTTTTTTTTTTTTTGGACAGCTCTGCTGGATTACGAAAGTAGTCACATTTTTCCCAGCATATTCCACTTGAAGGTTTTACTTCTCCACAGCTTTCGGTGGCCCCCCCCCCTTTACCACTTATCATGGTTCTCTATTCCAATTCTCTTTTCAACCGTGCCCCCCCCCCCCACCAGAGTATCCCAGGACTGGAAGGCCATATGACCCCAGGTTGAGAACCACTGCTTCATACCATGGGGTTTCAACCTTTTTCGGGCCGATTGCTTTATTTATTCATATTACCTGAAGTAGAACGATCGTTCGGCAATATCTAGAGATGTGACTTAATCAGCATCGAGACAATCTTTAGCTCATAATGCAGGACTATACGTTATACCTAGAAGGACCAACGGCAGTCATTTTGACTATTGCTGCCTTTCAATACAATATACTTAACCACACAAAATGTTTACAATAAAAAGTAGCAAGCATTGTCCCACGTGGATATTTTGTGAATTTTGTAGAAATTTACGTTTTCTCAAGTATACAGGGTGTCTATAAAATGACTCCAACTTTAAATATGAAGCACATTTTTTGGCAAGATTTTACCATGAAAATGATTTTACAAGGCTAAACATTGCACATCACGTCGTACATTGCTTCATTTTAATGATGTGTACCTTTTTATGCGTTCATCATGGTCTTTTCTATTCAGATTATTCGGATGTTTGGCACTATGGAATGTCACCGTAAATTTGCACTATGGAAGAAAAACTATAGTGCTATTAAAATTCCATACTACAAATTAATTCATAAAGAGTACACAGTTGTAAAAAAATTCACATTTTTCTCTTTCGTCAGTATTATCTGATTCAGACCAGTCACTTTCGCAATCAATAACTTCTCTTTCAGGTGGTAAAATCATAATCTTCATTGCTAGTGTTTGCATCGCAAGTCTCCTGAGCCTCAGATTCATTGTCCAAAATATCATTTAGTACTCATAAAATATCATTATTGTTCAAACAATTGTCCATCTCTAAGACCTCTAAGGCTGCGATTTACATTATGAAGTTTGATAAAAGATATTTTATAAAACTTGAAAAACAACCTATAAGAGTGTCAGTTACATTCGAGCGAATGTAACCAAACTTGGGCATCCTAGGTGTAAATGTCGATATATGCCGTACCTTCAATATCTATTTCTCCAATACCTTCAATATTGGTCTCTAAATTTTTGTACACCAAGAGAGGTATAGAAATAATGAAAATTCACCAAACAGTGGGTGTGTACGGTAGATATTGTCGAGATTTATATTTTTCAATATCGAAAACAGTCAAAATGACTGCTCTGGCCGTTCTAGTATTAAAGGGTCGATACTCGGTGTACACAAATGACAAGGTTTAGTCTTCGTTTATGAAGAGTATCGTGATATTAATATGACGATAAATATTTCTCTGAAATATTTCGCTCTTAAAAAGAAAGTTGTGATACGTCTGCATCACATTCACGATGTCTTCTATTTACGTTAAAATCTCTTCAATATGTATTTTACTCAAAGATTGCATAATTTGTGTAGCATTTGGCTAAAATATCTGTGCATATTTTCTACCAGAAGAATTTTGTAGGAAAACTTCCGATAGTTAAAGTATTAAAGTCCCCAATTCAAAGCTTCGTGGTCAAAGGTGTTGGAATTATAAATTTTATCATCCTGTTTAATTTTTTTTTCTCCCCTATCGATAGCAGTGTGTTATATTCTTCGATATATTCGTTTGTATGTAGCATTTTCCGGTGTATTTGCATATCTATAACGCTTTTGTCCTTGGTACAGACTGCCAGCATCAGATAATGGATAAATGAATACAGGGCAAGGGATAAGAAGATGAAGTTGTGATTCGACAGCGGAATAGTCGACCAAGAAACATAAGTATGAGGGAGGAGGATTACGTGTTTATCTTTTCGCTGTGAGAGTACCACCATATGGTTAGGAGGACACGATACCGACCGAGAAAGAACGTCTTTCACACATCACGAGATGGCGGCGTTGTGCAGAGAGCAAGTGACAACGTGTGTGACGTCTCGATTCTTCTCGATGCCGTGCGGTGAACCAACTCTCAGTGGAAGGGGTTATCCCCGTGAAAGATCGGACAAGCGTGAAAGACGTCTTTTGCACACTTTGTCGAGCACATGTGCCCTACGTTTTGGACGTGGCAAAGGATGTTTTTGGTTGTCCGGTTCAGTTAAAAGACGCTCTCCCTTTCTCTCATCACATTGTTGCGGTTCGAGGTGTGCACTTGCCTCGTTTGATTCGAAGATAGCAAGTTCGGTCGCTGGTGCGAGAATCATTTTGTTTGCCGCGACACTTCCTTTCATCTCTTTTCCATACACCTTTTTTATGCGTGTCATTCGGTTAGAGCACGTCCATGTATATAATATTTCATTTTCCTCATCTTTTTCGTATACGCATTTTTTAGTGCTTGTTCGATAAGTTTAGACCTACGGATTCTGATCAATTAATGTAATACGTGCAAAATATTGTGCCAAGTATAAATTTCATGCCCAAAGACATTGATGGTTGTTGATGATGATATCGTCTTCGTGGAAAGGTAATTCACTGCATGATAACGGGTGTTATAGATTTTTCATACTTAGCGCACATTTCGAGTTTTTTGTTATTTTTTGATTCTTATAGGTTTGGGGGGGGGGGATGAGACAATAACCAGTGATCATAATAAGGCAAGTTAACTATACCTAAATATCTTGCTATTATGGCCGTTGATAAATCAGTTTGTGGGACCTGCCGAGACGTGTTTCAGTCGTCGCCTTGTACAATTTCTCAAAATGTCGAGTGGTGCAAACGCTGATAACATCTGATGTCTCAGCGGTCGCCGGTAACACTGTTCGTGTTTCTCTGCGCATCGTGGCCAGTCTATGAGAGTATACTATAGTTGCCGTTGCAGCTTCTCTAGCTTGTTTTCGAAAACGGCTCGCTAACTAGATTTGCGCAACTGCGGAAAAGTCTCGTGTGTCTCCGGAACTCTCCGCAGGACATTAATTTCTCGTGGAAAGATTTGTCCATTTGCGGGATCTAATTGAAACGGAGACGACATAATGACCTCGCTGAGTTAAACTTGCAGCAGCTTTGTTGTTGCGTTAGAACGTACATATTTAGAGATGGCTCCTTTCTCTCCTCCTCCACGAACTCGCTAACTTGAAGAGATGAATAAGTCGCATGAGAGAGACCGTTAAATTTGGCTGTTCTCGTATGAGCGACTCGATTTCTCGCAACGTTTATAAAATGTCTACTTCTGTGCTTCTTATTAAATTTTGCTTCTACTCCGACGACTACTGAGAAAGTTTTCAACTCTTGATGCACTCGGTACATTTAACCTTTTCTAATCCGTTGATAGGACAGGGCCGTTTGCCTTGTGGAACTCGAGATACAGTTATCGCTGCCGCATATATACCAGGTGATCCGCGGAACGCACTAAGAAGCACCTGGTTTTCGTTTTCCGATTGACATGTCGTTTCTTGTCTCATCATCCTGAACGCTATTTATTCATTTATACAGGGTGTAGGCCTATAGATAACAGGGCGTATGAAATTTTACTGGCGGACCGTTTATTCTAGAAGCATATTTCCAATTAAGAAAATTATTCATGTTGCAACTGATTGTATAGTTATCAAAGTAAAAAAGAATAACTTTTTATGCAGTCCCCGTATGCCCAAAAACCCCCCATTACAAAGTTGTTGCCCTGTCTTTCCTGCGGGACTCCCACTTGTCCTTCAAAGCAACAGTTTGCATATCGAAGCAGTTGGATACATTGGGTTATTCCATGTTTTGTGGTTCTGATGCTACCCAATAGCATTCGGATTTTTAGTTTATGGAAAAAATTCCAATTAATATAATTTTTTAAAATTAGTTTGCTTATATTTACACAAATATTTGGCCGAATACCTAAGCATTATTAAGCCGAACCCAGTAGCAGCCGAATATCCGTCCGATCTCTATAAACAATGAGAGAAACAAAACTCTGCAAAGAATTAGCAATGAAAATGCTTGATTTGTCAAAAACGATGACGCTGGCATTGAAACAAACAAATCCCTTTAAAAAAGAATAGACAGCTCAGTAAAACCAACTGGTTCATCTTGACTTGTTTGCATTGGACCTTGTAATGTGCACATTTTACACTGTGCTTTTGGAATTGGTCTGGAAATCATTAAAAAAAAATTCTACGTAATTTGCTGTGCATCGAGAAAGAGTTGACAGTTTGGACTTTGAAAGGTTCTTCGAAAAAAAGAATGCAGTGTGAATGTGTAGAATATAGTGTGAGGAGAGACAAAAGTATCATTATATTTTCATATAATCAGATTATATACCATTGTATTTTCCCCCGCTCTGTCCCACTTCTCACCTGTTTCTTCTCTTGCTTTCTGGAGGTATCGAGTCGAATCCTGGTCCTAAAGTTCTCCACTCACCCACAACTTTTCAAATACAAACAAGATCAAATTCCCTTTCTGATGCACCCAAAGCACCTGATAATTCTGATTCTTCCATCCTTCTTAATATACAAGATACTCAAATGGCCATTCTCAATCAAAACTGACATTTCTCTCACAAAAACAGGACTCTTTCAGTATCCAACTAAACGTCTTATTTCAACTATTAAGTGCGGTTGAAGACAAATTTTTTCCCATTGAAGACCTCCAAAAACGGGTATCCGATCTTTCATCAGATTTCTCTGAATTCCATTCTTCCCTTATCAGCAAAATAGCCGATCTGGAGGACCGCTCCCGTCGTGCCAACTTAATTTTTCGTGGCATCCCAGAGGAACCCTCGGACTTGGAAACCCTCTAGACCAGCGGTTCTCAACCGGTGCTCCGTGGAGCCCTTGAAGCTCCTTGTGCACTCTCCAGGGGCTCCGCGGCCGCTCGAGGAAAATTAAAAGAAATAGTTAAAATTAAAAAAATAATAATTGTAAATATTTTCAAATAGAAGTAAAAATAAATCAGTAACTTTGATGAATAATTAAAAAATTGGCCTATAGAGAGTCTCCGTCATAGAATTTTTTTACTTAAAATGGCTCCGCAAGTCAAAAAAGGTTGAGAACCGCTGCTCTAGACGTTTGAATTAAAAATAATTAATTACTGCTCCGGTCTTTTGGACATCAAAATTGCACATGCCGATATTGACCGTTGCCACAGACTTGGTTCTAAAAGAGACGCTGGATCTACACTCTCAATAATTAAATAAATATAAAATCAAAACCGAAATTCTTAAAAACGCTTTCAAATTAAAGAATAGTGGCACTAAATTTCCGAGGATTTTTCTCCCGAGACCCGCAGACTGGATTTGGAGGGCTTCCCAGAAATTCCGCGATGCTGGTTTGAACGTCAAACTATTTCATTACTTTACCCTCATCAATGACACTAAATACATTTGGGATCTCAACACCAATTATATTTTCCCGATTTCCCAATCTTATTGTAGTCCTACCCCCCCCCCGGGGTCTGACTTCCCTCAGTCTTCTTTTCCCACCCGAACTTCGCCACCTCAAATTCCCTTGTAGCACCTCAGAAAAATTTCTTCAAAAAATCGGTACTATTAATACAAGAAGCATTACCAATAAAATTCATTCTTTCTAATCCATATTGTTCATAATCCCAATTTTCGTGCTGTCACTGAAACCTGGTTATAAAGAAATATTAGCAATTCCGAATTCTTACCGCCTAACTACCTTGCGTTTCGTAAAGATAGAAACACCCAGTGAGGGGGGCGCGTTGCCCTCGTCTTTAACATCTCCATTCCTCTTCTTGAAATATCTTTGGACACCAATCTTGAAATTATTGGTTCTGAGTTGCTTTGCCCGAACTGCGCTCCCGTTGCAATATTTTCTCTTTATTTACCCCCTCCGCCCCAGATATTCACTGTTTAGTCTAATTGGAATCGATTTTAGATGGATTTTATAATTCACACGTCCTAATTATAGCTGGTGACTGGGACCTGCCCGGAATTGACTTGCACAAAATGGAGTCCCTCTGAAGTAACCATTTTATTAATGATAGAATTCTTTTTCTTTTCTTCAAGTTTAATCTTGTTCAAACTATTCTAGAACGGACAAGAATCTCGAACCACTCAAGCTCTACATTATACCTAATTGCCGTTTCAAATAAAATCCCGGTTTTCGATTTCTTGGTTTTTGATGGCGTTTCCGACCACAAAATGCCTTTTGTAAATTTTTCCCTCGATCACACTCTCCCTTCCTTTAAACACGCTGCAAAACTCAACTTCAACAAGGCTGACTTCCCCCTTTTGCAAAATATCCTTCCCACCCATTTCCCTGATTTCGTTTCATCATCTTCCTCAAATGATGTTCATATTCTCTGGAGTAAATTCAAAGCTGTTATCGATAAATGCAAAGCCTCTGTTCCCATCAAAAATACCTCTTCAAAATGTATCTTTAACCCCTGGATCAATCGTGATATTTTCCAATTAAAAAAGAAAAATCGCCAAAGTGTCTTCAAACTCAAATTCAATAACTCCCTTTCTCTCAGAAATAAGATCTCCACACGTGACCTTAAAAATCTCATGCTTCGCCAAAAAACAAAAATTATCTAACTAACTCGTTACCTCAATACCTTAAAACCAAGCCCTCAAAATTTTGGAATTTTCTTCGCCCTAATTCAGCTGGTCAGTCTTCCCTTAAAATTGATAACATTGACCTTATTTCTCACCTTTATATCGCCATAGAATTTAATAGGACTTTTTCATCTGTTTTTTCGTCGGACCGCCGCTCCTCAATACTCCTTTTCCGATTCATTATTGAACTCTAGTCTTGTCTTCACTAAAGCAGGCCTTCTGAACCTTTTAAAAAAACTGCAACCCCACTCCACTGGCCCTGATGGAATCCCAAATAATATTCTCAAATTTTGCGCTGATGAAATCTTTAATTATTTTTTAATTATTTTCAACGTCTCATTAAACTACTCTAACTTGCCCTCTGACTGGAAAATTAATAAGATTATCCCAATTCATAAATCAGGATCTCTTTGAAATCCCCTTAATTTCAAACCAGTCGCTATCACCTCTACCTGCTGCAAGCTTTTTGAGCACATAGTTGTCTAGGAAATCCGCTCACATACCTTGATTCAATAAACTTCTTTTTCTCAAATCAACATGGCCTTCGATCATCTTTACGTGTAACTACCCAATTAGCTCTTTTTCATACGTGATTTATCAAGCAGTATTGACAAAAATGTCCAAGCTTATATAATTTTCTTGGATTTCTCTAAAGCTTTTGATAGGATGCCCCACAATAAACTCCTACTTAAACTCCAAAACCTTGGCCTATGTGTTCAACTGCTTAAATGGGTGAAAGCCTTCCTTACCAACCGCAGTCAGTTTGTCTCCTTCAAGGGCCAGAACTCTCAATTTCTCCAGATTAAGTCTGGCAACCGCAAGGGTTCGGTCCTCTTGCCATTATTTTTTTCAGTTATATTAACGATCTTCTTAATTCCATCAATTTGTCATATCAGACTCTGTAGATGATTGCGTCATCTACCAATCAGTGCACAACGAATCCGACCAAGCATCTCTCCAAAATAACCTCAACATTTTATCTGAATGGTGCTCATTCTGGCAATTACTTCTTAATTCTTCAAAAACAGTTTTTATGAAAATTACTCGCAAAAGACTTCCCCTCGTTTCTTCTTACACTATCAATAACTCTTTTACCACCGAAGTTTCTAATTATAAATATCTGGGTGTAATTATTTCTGCCGAGCTCCGTTGGAATCTCCATGTTGATTACCTCTTTCATAAGTGTCTCCAAAAACTATTTTTTTCTTCGTCGGAACCTCAAAAATCTCTGCTTCCAAACCTACATCCTTCCTGTACTCTCATGTGCCTATGAAATCTGGGACCCTCATACTCTCTCCAATATAGACAAATTAGAATCTATTCAAAGTAAATCCGCCTGTTTCCTTCTTAACTGTTGGTCATCTTCTGCTAATGAACTTAAGCGCCAACTCAATATGCAACCGCTTTTTACCCGTAGCTATCTCTCGACTATCTTTCCTTTTTAAAATTCTCCACGGCCATTTTCATATTGACACCTCAAATTTTGTAATTCCAGCTTCATACTTTTCAAAAGAATTAACCATTCACAAAAATTGAAACCCATCTGTGCATCCACAGATTGTTTCAAATTTAGTTTCTTTCCTCGAACAATAACCGATTGGAACAACCTCCCGTCAAGCATTATTGATTGTACAACAGTTTCCGATTTTATATGTAACATCAATCGTCTCTGTCAAACTTCACCACCGCATTCCCTTGTATAGGCCTCGGCCAAGCAATATTGTATAAATAAAATAAATAAAAAGAATTTTCTGTGATTGTTGTTACACTGTTTTGCGAGAAATTGTTTTTGTTACCAAGTCATTTTTTTGCCATTGTGCTTTGGCTGGAGTCAATGGCCGAGACACTGAAATAGCGCTATGCTGTTGTTTTTTTTATTTTAAAAAAAACCACATTTTTTTAGTTTTTTATTTATTTATTGTGCTATGAATATGTTGTCTTAGGGAAGTAAGTACCTCCCCCATTCCCTCCGTCCTACTTTTCCTAATTTTTTGAGTGGGAGTCTCGTTTCCTACCGTCTATTCATCATGAGAAGAAGAAAAAATTTCATGGGTAGCCTAAGAAGAGTTTTTATGTAGTGGAACTATTCTCGCATATATTTAACCAACGTTTTTCTCTGGTACGTGTGCGAAAATCTTTCCACCTTTTTTCGGTTATCTTCTGGAGAAAGGTATTTTACATTGCGTCGATACCTTGATATCGTTGTTAGTGCAGAGCCATTTGTGCTTTGGTACTTTTCTCTACTTGTCGTGAATAGCTTTTACATCCTTTAGAAGTGCTTCCTTTACTTTGATACGAATTGGATGTGCACCGATTTCGCTAGGGGATTTATAAATAAATTTCGAAATGGATCAGCACCAGCCACATCCAGAAGAATTTTTCCTCTCTTTACCTTGTTTTGTTGGTGCATCGTATACAATAAATCCCGTCGTCTTTAGTTCTGTTCATCGGATGCTCTCTAATCTCGCTCCTCCTTCACGAAATCTTGCTGCTCCTTTTATTTTGCAAAAGAGAAAGACTCCTGTAACAATCTCAAGACTTATTCGTCTCGTATATATATCGAGTGCGTGCGATACCCGAGAATTCTGCTGCTTCGTCCTCTCTCCTCCCCAATATGGTAAATTTCTTCATCAGCTTCTGATAGAGTTCCGAGGTTTAAGCTTCCTTCTTTGCCGTTTTCTGTTTTCCTACTTCACTTCCAAGACTCATTTTCATCCATTTCACACTTCCTGGATCAGGATTCATTCGCTTCAGCTTTTCCTGCAAATGTTTAGAATTTTTTTCGGGAGGAGTTAGGGAGGGAGGAAAAAAATCGAATAAATTCCAGGTAAAATTGTCTGAGAAAGAAAGATGCAGTCAAACCTCGTTAGGTCGTCACCCGGGTAACGCGCCACTCCGCTTACCAGGCCACTTTTTGGAAATCCTAAGCGTCCTCTGTGGGGTTCTAATGTTATTAAACTCCTGATAATGCGTCATTCCGCTTCGCTTAAGGAGTCACTTTTTATGAAAGCATTCTTTCGAAAATGACCATACATATCGGAAACTCTTCCTAAAATACGCACAAGTTCAACGTTCACTTTTTATCGCGTCAAAGATCTACCTAGCATTTCAAGCAGAAGCCAATGAACCATAGATATAATATAACCAATCTTAAGTCTATGTAATGAACCCTCCATTTCTCTCTCCCACCTTTCACTGCAGTCTTGACAGATTCTTTCAACATTTGGCTATTTCTTATTTGGGAATGGTTCAGCTGAAATTTTCTTTTCTTGGTGAGTTTTGGTTCTTGGTCAGCTTTCACTGAAAGGTATCCATGGTTTAAGCCGCTTAATATTTTTGTCCGCTTTTTTGACGTTTTAAACAAATCTTAGATAGACGTATTGTCAAGCAGCTGTAACCCTAAGTTTGTTCACCTTTGAAGACAAAGCAGCGTTATAGTAGATAGAGGCAGAGGGCCGTCTTTAGAGCATCATGGGCTCCCGGGCCAAGTGATTTTTCTGAGATCCCACCTGGCAAATTCTCGAAAATTTTAACTGGTTCTCATTTTTGTGAGGCTCGCATTCTCTTGAAGCCCCCGGGCCGTGCGTTAAGACGGCACTGGATAGAGGAATATCAAAAATCGACCTATTAAGAAAATTTGTATCAGTACTGGAAAGCAAGCACAACAGACTTCCAATTTCTTCTTTGAAGAAAACGATCGCTTCTTCAACTTCCATTTCCACACAAACAACTCACCAGTGGTTTTTTTTCAGTGAAAAATGAACAATTTTTTTTCAAAGCTCTGAAGAATATTTTATTTTCATTTATGATGTTTCGTAAGAATTAAACTGTCATGCAAGACGACAATGCACATAAACGTGCGGAAAAATTTGCGAATTTTCGAAAATCGAAAAAGATAATATTTTGTGTTGTTCAAATGCGTAATTATATAGCAAACAAACATTAATTCATCAAGAAAAACTCAATATTCTATGACTAATCAATTTTCTTTCGTGACTGAACTTGTTTGAATAACTATAATTTGTTTTTGTTTTTTCTGCATGAATGCATCAATAGGGAGACGTTGCCATGTCTTACACCGTTTAACGAGTCACTTTGCTTATGGGGTCATATTTGTGGCCTCCTAATAGTGACTTATTAGCGAGGTTTGATTGTACTTGGTTCGTGTATTTTTCTTCATTTCCCTTAACTTCATCATTCTTCGTCGTGCACACTTTCCTAACCTATGTTGTTGTTGTTTTTTCTATTTTTCACCGACAGTAGAGAAATCTAGAATCTTCATTGTACTGAGAGGAGGGAATATGCGTATTATACCAGTGCATATACCGACGACTTAGTCAGTAGGAAAAGATTTCACGATTGTGGAAAAAGAAGTAATAGTGTTACAAAGTCATTTTGTATCCAAATCGCTGGAGAGGCATTACGTTGTCCGCGTTTGCGAGCTTTGATATCGGGAACGGATGCCGTCCTCCTCTTTTTTTTTTCCTCTCCACAAAAAAAAAACATTGAGAGGAGAAAGAGATGAGCAACTGATGGAAGGACATCCTCTCCGTTCTTGAATCCTCATCCTACCTCCAATTCCCGCTTTTTTCTCTTTTTTTTTTTTTTTTTCATTGCTCGAAGTTTTTATTATTTTTCAATCCTATTCTTCTCCTCTGTATATAGCTTCTCATCCTCTGTGTATGTTTGTCTCTCTCTCTCTCTCTCTCATGTTGTTCGCTGAGAAATCGGAGTCGACACCGTTTCAATAAAAAAAATCTCTCTCTCCGTCCCTCAATCCTCCTTTTTCCCCAAATGGAAAAACTGTCTGGATGCAGGGCGTGCCGCATTATTTCAATTGCGGTGTTTGTGGCGCCTGGGCTATTTCTCGGTATACGGTCGCAGGTATAAGATTTCCTCGATTTTCGGTTTTCTCCTCACCTTATTGTCTCGAGCACATATTGCGCTGCGTCGGGTTCAGTTTTTCCTGTAAGACGCTCTTGTAATGCGCGACTCGTGCCATTTGCTACCTGAAGACTATCCATTTTTCGTTGTATCTCTTAGGAGAACTGTAACTCGAATAGCTGGCACTATATCATCGCTGCGGATTTCTGTTCTTTCTCTTCCTAACCTCCCGTTTAAAGTATTTGACATCCTTCCACTATGATGTAATCCTATCGGTTCTGATAGGTGTCAGAAAAAAAAAAGAAAAACATAAAAATCGAAGCTGTCTGAGAATATCTAACATCTCATGGTATCATTTAGGAGCGATACAATCTTCTTAAGAATTACTATCCTTTGTGAAGAACTTTCCATTCGTTATTGAAAAAAAGACAATATTTCATTTTGCGTTCTGTATGTTTGAGAGAGTCATATATGAATTCTGTATATCAATGACATTGTTATATTCTATATAGATTGGATAAATTCAATACCAGATTCTATCATATGCAAGACAAGATTCTTGTACGATTATCTACGCAAAGACAATGGAACGATTACGGACTGATTAACTGTGGACGATCTTTGATTACAATTTTTATTCCATATTTCTCATTTGGTATATGTATATATTAGGGCAAATGTGATAAATACGGTTATTATTAATGCACAACATTTTGGTAAAATTGGTAAATTTTCCTGTATTTATCTCTTTTACCGGTGATTATGTATAGTACCCAAGCGTCGCGTCGTTGTTAAACATGATAAATTGTACTATATGATCTACTGTCGTAAAATTTTTTATTATTATATCGAGTTCCGACTATATTCATCGCACATACGAGATTCATTTGGAATTTATTTCTTATTTATGAAATTCACCAATTTCACTACAGCATTATGCAGTCACAGATGAAGGCGATAAATTTTAATTATATATAAAATTTTTAACGACGCTTGGGTATTATGCATAATCGCGAGTAAAAATGATAATTTTTTAATATTTATGAAATTTGCCAATGACGCTTGGCATTATGCATATTCGCCGGTAAAAGTGATAAATTTATCAAACTTACCAAGGCTATTAAATAAGTATGCATAATAACCGATTGATCACATTTATCGTAATACACTGCTGGCCACCCAAATTGCAACACCAAGAAAGACGAGATATCGCAACAATATTTATTTTGTAGATAACATGTTGACCAAGCATCAAATGATTAAATTTATAGACTTCTGTGAAGTGTGGTTCCTGCCAAAATCAGTAGCCAGAGTAGCCGCCATTGTTGGAGATCACCGCTGCCACACGCCTCCGCATTGATTCAAAGAGACTTTGGATGTGTTCTTGGGGTACAGCAGACCAAGCAGCTTCCACGCGTTGCCAAAGTTGATCTGGTATGGCAGCTGGGGATGTAATCTGGGTCAATCGTTGAGCAACCATGGACCACATGTTTTCTATCGGCGAAAGATCCGGAGAGCGAGCTGGCCAGGGAAGCAATTCAATCTGGTGATTGACGAAGAACCTTTGGACAATGCGTGCCACGTGTGGTCGCGCATTATCCTGTTGAAATATGGCTGTGGGCAAGCCCTGAAGGTAAGGAAGGACAACTGGCTCCAACACCTCGGAGATGTAGCGCTGGCTTTTTAAAGTACCGGCAATGCGTACTAGAGGAGTGCGAGAGTGATATCCAATACCGCCTCATACCATAATACCCGGTGCAGGACCAGTGTGGCGGTGCATAACGCAGCTGCTCAGCATCCTCTCTCCACGGTGTCTTCAGACTCGAATCCGACCATCGTGGTGTTGCAGACAGAAGCGTGACTCGTCAGTAAAGACAATTTCATTCCATTGTGCCGTCCACATCCTTCTTTCATCGCACCATTGGCGGCGGAGACGTCTGTGGTTCTGCGTCAAGGGTAGACGAAGCAATGGACGTCTTACGGACAGACCACTCTGCTGTAAACGCCGTCGAATGGTACGCGCAGACACTGGATGATGCGGTACAGACTGAATGTGCTGTGCTATGGTTCGTGATGTGGCTGAACGATCCGTCACTGCCATACGCACAATACGCCTGTCATCACGTGAAGTGGTGCACTGAGGTGGATGCGATCGAACACGTCGGTCCGTCGTACCCTCCTGCATCCAACGATCACATATTATCCGCATTACAGTTGTTTGGTTTCGTCCAACACGACTACCGATTTCCCTGAAAGATAATCCACAATCTCGGTAGGCCACTATCCTTCCTCTGTCGAACTCGGATACTTGATCAAAAGATGATCGCTGTTTTCTACGAGGCATAATTGATCGTTTTTTTTGAAAAAACCACAAGAAAAACACAATTGCCGTACCTCAAATCGTCCAAATCTCCAAGCCTTAAATAGCGCTTTGAAGTGGCGCCACAGGTGCGCGTGATGTGCGTCTGCGCTGAAATTCTAATCATTTGCATATCTCACCTCCGCTAATGCATGTTGTAAATTTCATATTATTTGCATGCTTCCTTCAGGGTGTTGCATTTACGGTGGCCAGCAGTGTATATATACGAAATCACGTTGTTCGTTGTTTTCTCACCAATTAATAAATTTCCGAATACACCCATTCTTCGGGAACGCTTCTATATCGCTGTGAGATGTGGAGCGGGGGGGGGGGGGTGTCCGGTCCTTCAGTGGTCAATGCATTTTTGAAACGGGGGAAGTAAATAAAATAACTCGATGAATAGGAGTGGAAAATGAATTATGTACATATGTAATGTTATGGATATATGCTATCACCTAAAAAAATTCATGGACTAGGGAGTTTTCGTCGCTTCTGCAAAACTCAACGTTCAAAAGCGTCTCAAGTAGATGCGCAAAGGATCATAGGTGTTACGTGATTAAGTGAACGGGCTTGCCACCATACAACCGAAAACGTGTCATAATTTCTGCCGTATTCAGTATCTACTCGTCCGTTGTTTACCTGTTGTGAAGGGATGTTTGAGCCCAACGGAAATGGAAAAACTGGCAATTGAAATAAGAATTTATTAGTGACTGTGGATTACCCGCAACCTATTCCGTGCTTACCATACTGTTAAGTTTTAGGACAGTTGTATAAATGTGGGTACGCACGCACGGTAAAATTTTTACGATACCCTCGACAGATAACATGTCTACGCCAGATTGCCATACTATGCGTGGCGTTCATAGTCGCTAGATTTATAGTTAGTGGAAAGCGTAAGAAATCATCTGGAGGTCTAGTTATCGTGATATTGGGCAAATATGACAGAAATATGTCACTCTAAGTGAACTTTATGCCTCTATATTCGCTCGTATCACATTGTGAATTCCGTCTACATGTTGCTCAATGAGGTAGGGTCCCCACTATAGAAATTCCTTCTGTCCAGTTTTTCGCAACAGTGTGCATTTTTATTCTGATGTTTCAATCATTTATGTCAGTGATTACCAACCTTCGATGCTTCAAGTGCCTACCAGAGAGGCTTACGT
Organism: Pholcus phalangioides; assembly: GCF_987345545.1. NCBI lineage: Eukaryota > Metazoa > Arthropoda > Arachnida > Araneae > Pholcidae > Pholcus > Pholcus phalangioides. The sequence goes on from NW_028301597.1 coordinate 52,057,115, forward strand.
AGTCCTAGAAATGCACAGAATGTGTGTGAACCCCCCCCCCATAGAAATGTGTATGAATTTCTCGTATATTATTCCATAACTAATGTTTTATAAATTTACCAATTTTCTGCCAAGGCTGATTATTTTTCGTGTTTATCGCGTGATATGTATTCACTTCATTGCCTAAATTTGGCATCGTAGGTATATTATTACAATATGATAGCTTGTCAGGTTCAACGGAACGTTTACGATATTTAATCGCATCGCTGCTTGTTGAATTTCGGTTTTATGTTTCGAAAATTTATTCGAATGGAGGAGGTGAGGGCAAGAAATCGCGTGGAATAAAAATAAACGTATCTCTTTTGGAGAATCATCTTCTTCCCTTCTACGAGCTGCGTCGTCGAATCAGCGTGATCCATGAGTACATTCCTGGATGCATGAATGTTTGAACCTAGATTCTTCAAGTCTTCTAGTGTGTACAACACATATGGTATATATGTGAGTGTGTTGTTGTGCGTGAGAAAATGTTATACATTTTTCCGAACGAGCGTATATGCACACAGTGTGTACGTGAGGGGAAGGGAGCTGATGACTGGCGTGTTTCAAACACATCAGCGGGCCTTTGTGCTCTGCGACCGCAATCATTCGGCCAAAACCTGCCGTTTGCGTGTTATTCTCACTTTTCTGCAATTTGTAGAGTTTGTTTTTGTATGGTATGTGATGGTTTCAAAGTGAGTAAATAATGTCAGGATGCGCTCTTCTCCCTGATTCGACGAATTAATTTTTGTTTTTGATTCGCGTGCCCTGTAACCGCGTAATTAGATGCCACTTTGTGGGTGGGTGTGTGTGTGTGTTTTTCTTGATATAATCGGATACTCCTCGATCGATGTTCATATCAACCTCGCTCTTTTTCTGCTTGAAAATATACACTCTATATAGTGATGTTTTCTTTTAATAACTGTGATGTTTGTATTGTATTGCACACTAACGGTTTTTGAATGATAAGAGAGTTATGTTTTTCGACTAGTAATTAATTTGTGTTACTTGTCTCTCCCATTTAGTTTTGAGCTTGAGGAACACACAAGAAGAAGAGCCACCAGATCCTCAGTTGATGAGGCTAGACAACATGCTCATAGCCGAAGGGGTTGCAGGACCCGAGAAAGGAGGTGGTTCAGCGGCAGCGGCTAACGCGACGGCGGCCGCGGCCAGTGGTCCCATGTCCGAAAACGCCATCGAACACTCCGACTATCGGGCCAAGTTGGCCCAAATCCGCCAAATCTATCATCAGGAACTAGAAAAATACGAACAGGTAAGTACTTTAATTTGTTAAACGGGCGTGTGTTCGCAAATATTTCTTTGTTAAGCCTGAAGAGTTACTTCCCCGTCAGATCAGTAAATGAAATGTGATACAGTAGAGACTAGATAATCCGAGGTGGATAGGACTGATTTCGATTATTCTCGGATTATCGAAAAAAGTCGAATTATCCGAAAAGCAATAAAAAAAATGCTTTAAATATATACTGGTTTTATTTGAAAAAAAAGACAAGACTGACAACATCAGTACTGAATGAATGAACGCCTGAAATTTGCCATTCGGACCTAGAGTTCTCTTAGTTATCGTTCCATTGAAAAATACGGCACCTGTCTCAAAAAGGGTTCCTTATTTCCCTAATGTAATTATCATTCGGGAATCGCCGTACCCACTTTCTCTGAATCGAGAGCTTTAAGTATCATATTTGTGATGGCGGTCTTGTCCAATACAACTGAATCTCAATATACGAGGAAGAACTAGATAACTAGCGCTGCCAGACGAATGAAAAAGAAGAAAAAGGTAATTAGAACGGATTATTTCCCGCTGTCAGCTCTGGCAGATCACGTTTAAATCATAAACACTGACGGAGGAGAAGAATGAAAAAAATAATTATTATATCGCGGTAATAATTCAACCCGACGAATCCCTTAATTACACGGAAAGATTGAGAAACTCCGAGGCAATATTATCATTATTGTTATTATCTGTTCCTTGGGATTTCTGACCATGTGTCAGAATTTCTGCTGCTGCTCAGATTAAAAGCAGGGCGAGATGCAGTTGCAGCAGCAGCACCAACAACCAACTATCCTCTGGAAGTCTCCGGCGTAAAACGGACATCGTACGCAATTAAGTAGCGTGACCAGCTTCCACCTCTTCCTGTCGTTCTCCAGCCACTTTATACCCCCCGTTCTCAGAGAATCCTCTGCTTTCTGTACCTCCCCCGCCGACCCTCTTCCCTGGGCTTCACCTAAAAGTCTACTAATTAGTCGGCACCGGCGCAATTTGTATGCTAATAGCTGAAGCTAACCAAATTGTCTGGGCCACTCGGGAGGAGGATATAGGCAGAAGGAGAGCAGAAATGTAGTACGTGTGTGTACGTTGTAGAAGGAGAGAGAGCTTCTCTAGGTAGGAAGGGCGAAAAGCTAAGGCAACGGCAATTACTGTTAGCAATCCATCAACCTTTATTACTTAGCTGGCGTTCCAGGAGGAGAAGGCTCGGGCTATAGCTCGGGCCTCGATGTAAACGCCGTGTGCCGGAATATATAAACACGCTTTAACTTCTCTCTCCTGCTTCTCGAAGGTTGGAGGAAGCAGGAGGAGGGTGTTGGTCTTCGAATACAAAGAGCAGGGGCATCTCATCCATCAGGGAACAGTTTGGGCAAAAATGTTTGTAAATTAGCTTTTCCCATTCCTTGTACACACACACACCACACACATGCCGCCATCATCCCTTTTCTACAGCTCACAGCCCCCGACCTTCTATCCATGCTACAAGCCAAACGAGGTTGAAAGTTTTGGTTTCTTTAATTGGTTTTCTTGGGAAACCCCCCTCAAAACCCCTTAAAGTAGAGTCGAAAAATCTTTAAGCTAGAAAGGCTTTAAAATTAGAAGAGAAGAAGGCAGGGAAAAAAATCTTGAGTGGAAAAACTCCAAGGGATGAATGTTGTATGCATACCATATGTGAAAAAAAAATTCAACGCCTCCACTGTTTTTTCCCCCCTCCCTCCTTCTCACCTTTCGTTAATTTCGGGAACCTAATAACGATTACGTGAGTAGCTGAGGCAAAGTTTGCGAACTGTCACTCGAATTATTTAGTTCTCGTTGGTTTAAAGAGAGGGTCGTGCCCACACCAACTGTTATATCTACACACATACCGGATAGTTTACTCTGTGTGTGTGTGTGTGAACCCCCGTAGAATACGTCCGCAGGAAACAGTTATGCGACGATGTTTGTCCATTTCCACAAACATTGAATGTGGTTTGTTTGAAGACCGACGAGGGCTCGAGGCATCGAGAGAGGCATACGCTATCAGCGAAGCTTAATAAGCTCGTGGGTGAGTTGGAATAGGAGATATTAGTATTATACGCCATACATGCGTGCCAAGTACTTTGGTGATCAAATCGTACATAATGAGGTTATTCGCAGCACTGTTGAGTTACACCATGGCTCCATGATAAGCTTAACTGCTGTCACCTTTCTCTCTCTCTCTCAGTAGATGTACGGTAATACTCTAGCATCGTGAGTATATATATATAATGATAGTGGGCATCATAGAAAGCAATATCATGCTAAATGTTCCGAGTGTAATAGGTAAATGGCATTATGAGGAGGTTGTTTTACATTCGATGATATTATGGCCAGGTCTAGGCTCTCATGTAGAACCCTGCTTACGTTTTACACACCAACAGGAATGTTTCTTGATTATATTGAACTGGGTTATCTATTTCTTTTTTTTTAATTGTAGGGGAAGATAATTTTCTTCCACCGATAAATTGATAAAACTTCACGGGAGGCAGAAATTGTCACTTGAGATTCAGTGGCGGATCAATTCGAATACTTCCTGCGTGCTTAGGATATTGTGTTATACAATTAAATTGCGCTGTAGTTAACATTCCTCTCACCAAGCAATCCTATCATCATCCTTGTTAAGGTTTCACAGTGGTGGAAGAATTATAGATCCAGGTTAAAAATGGCGATTTGAAAAAGAAAAGTTACCGTCAGAATTTTTTTAATTTTTCTTTCAGAGATGATGATTACGATGGGAAATAATATGTTGAAAACCTATTCGAATTTTTTTTTTCTTTTTTTTCGATTAACCGTGTAATGCGATTTGAGAAAAACTGTAAGGCCACTCCCCCTTCACTCACGTTCACTTAACTTATTTGCTCATCGTTATGGCTAAGTATCATGTTTACGAATCGAGCTTCGCGGAACATGGGATGAGGCAAAGACCTATATCTTATTGAAAAAGGTAAGATTCTCGTTTCAAATGTGTGGATTAATCTCTCGAGAAATGGGATATAATAGTAATTTTTTTAAACACTGGTTAACAGTTTCTTGAAGAACAGCTAAGAATTCGCTGAAAAGCGCTTAATTTTAAACGAGATGCACGGTAAAATGTAGTGTTTGAAGACAATTCATATAAGTATATAAAATTTCAAGCGTTTGTACACTTTAAAATTGAGTGCTTTTTAAGTATAATGAACTTCAATCTCATCACTGTGTTCTCGTAAAGGGGTGATCAAGGAAGCCTCTTTATTTCGAACACGTTGAATGCGGACTTCCTAATCTTAAATTGCGGACATTTCTACGGTACAAGAGAGTTCCAAAACGTTCCCAATTTTTTGTTGAGTAGGTAAACTTTACCTAATAATAATCTAAAAATCGCCAACGAAAAAGGCAAATACAATTAAAATCCAAAACTCTTAATGCATTTCGATACACTATGGGTAAAGAAGAGTCTAGTTGTACCCTCCTACAATTGATGTGCCTACTAAAAACTCAAGTTTGAAATCCCTTACAAATGCTATACCACAGAATAAACTATGTGACATTTATTGCATTCCATGTGGTGATTGCCCTCTTGGTTATATTGGACAGACAAGGAGATCCATAAAAGCAATATTAAATAAACACGCTCGTTGTGTTAAGAATAAAGAATGTGGAAAATTGACCATCGCCGCTCACTGCTGGCAAGAGGGCCATAGATTCAAATTTCAGGAAGCGAGAGTTTTCGACAAAGTGAAGTCCACGGCTGATTTAGACTTCTATGGAGGCACATATATTCGGGCCTTCAAAAATAAATTAGTAAACGACAATAAATCAACACAGCCGATCGCAGAGCCATGGCCTAAGTTCATTACGAGCAGGATCTTAAGAAAATTCGAATAGACTAATCAGATGCTATCATTTCCGAAGCAGCCAAACAGGGCGTTATAGAAGATTTACACGCAGGCGCTCAGCTTCATTCTGGTCTCGTCGTTGAAAGACGTATTTTTTTTCTTTCCGCTGAGCAACCGAGAATTAATATTTGATAACCAATCCAAGTGGGATCTTCGGTCAGCGTGTCTAAATACATTGACAGTTTTGTATTTTCCTTGTATTTTTATCTTTTTCGTTGGTGATTTTTCTGAGCTACCAATTTTTTTTTTCCAAATCTATGGTAATTGCTATTCTCTTCTAACACGACGATCAGTTGAAAGAAAACGGCCGAACTGCACTTTTATATTCGGAATAGAATTTGCTGTTCTTCAAGAAATCGTTAACCAGAGTCTTAATCAGAGTCTTATTTCTTTTGCTTCGTCCCGTTTTTACGAATCGAGGTTCTTGGAAAACAATCACTTAGAATTTTTCGAGAAGCCCTCAGAAATTATGCCTAGCCATAAGGATATGTAAATAACGTACGTGACGTTAGAAAAAGGGAGTCATCTTATTGTTTTTTTTAATTGCAATTACTCTATAAATCAAATGAACAAATATTCATTGAAAAGTATTTTGAATAATTTTAAAGATGTTATTTCTCACACATCATAATCATCATCTCTGAGGGAAAAAATGTATATATTGTGACGTTTCCTTTTTTTTTATCGCCATCTTTTACCTACCCTACAATTTTTTCCACCGCTGAATTATTTTTAAGTGAACGTTACGTACATAATGATTCACGAAAATTCCATTTGCAGAAATTTAGTTTCTATGCAGTAGTGGAACATTGAGTAATTTTAAGTAGAATTGAAATTTATACAAAAATTGCCACGTTTTTAAGACAAATAAATTACACTGGTCGAATGGTCACCATTCGACCAGTGTAATTTATTTGTCTTAAAAACGTGGCAATTTTTGTATAAATTAAAACCAGGCAAAGTTACTCATTTTTTTGTGATAATAGAATTGAAATGTTCACCTCATGTGATTAGAGATTGTAAAAAGAGGAAAGAATCATCCGAATAGCATAGAAGTTACAAAGGCAGCTAGTTGATGCGAAGATAAGATCCAGGAAAGAAAATTTAAGTTTCCTTTTCCACTTCCTCTCACTTGCCGCTAACGAATGATAACCCGTTCAACGCTAACGAATCCTCTTTCCTCAGAGCTCGTTTGTGTTGAACGGGGCCGCACTTGGACAGCCAGACCTAACTCAGGCCAAATCTCACAATTTCATAACATAGATGTTACCGGCAATGAAAAATTGGGGGGGGGGGGTTGTAACATCGCTCTAATATTCTCTTCCAGAGACAATATTTTGTGTTCCATAGACTCTTTGTGCCAATAGGACGCAGGCCAGGCACCCATTCCGCCAATAAGATGAAAGCCAGCCACAGACCCCCCTCCTTTACAGAATAATATCCAGCTCATAGTAATGTAAAACAGTAAGTCATTTTTTTTCTCACGTAAATTAACAATCCCCCTGAAGCCTCTTGAAGGTCCTCTGGTTTGAAATCACTGTCTAATCATTCGCATGTCTCAGCTCAGATTTCCTCTCTCAATTGACGTGTAAGTGCACACAAGTATGGACAGTTGATAGAGTATGACATAATCGCGGGATGCGTGAGTGTAGACACCACATGCACCTGACAGTGCCGGATCATTCAGTTACTTCAGAGTAACCACAACTTGTAGCACTGCAGAGAGCTTAGTGTATTCTGCTTTCATGATCGAACTCCTCTTTTCAACCGAAATCTGTGTGAAAACAGATTCTACTACTTTGCAGAGGGATTAGTTATTCCCTTAAGCCAGTGAACCATGGACGCTGCATGGTTTAACTTGTGCTAGCCTAAACATAGTAGATAATTAACTATATAAACTCGCCTAATACACGCCAAAGCTAATTATCCAACCGTGAACCTTTAACTTCCGATAGTTATTTTAAAATACCACTAATTTTTTAACTCCAGTAACATCCTTTACATACGTTGTTGGGTTTTGGTATTTTGAAGTACAAAGGCTGTATAACTGCTTTAAAAATTACCAGATGACAGCACAAGTGTGGGATTATTTTTTCAATTATATTAATTAATGAAATTCGATGAGATATTTCGCCGTTGTAAAAATGTTTACTTCATCACACTTTTGCGTAATGCAGCAAAACACTGCTTTTTTACATAGTGTTTCCTAAACAATGCATAAAACAAATTATGGCTTTCTTTGTGGTAAAATGAATATTCACTGTCTGGTATTATTCAACACATTTGAATTTTTTATTATAAGCGTATAAGGCTGAAGAAACTTAATCAAGTACGACGTTAATTAATTTGTTCTGTACTAAACATGCGGTAGTGAAAGGGTTAACCTTGTCCCGGAGTGATTGTCTTGTCCTGGTCTGTAGTAAATTAAGCCTCTATCACCCAACGCGGAGCTATACAGGTCTCAGCGTCAGATATTAGTAACACCCCCAGCAGAAACAATGGTCATTCCGGTAACAAACTTTCCTTGTAGGAAAGTAGATTCTGGATATATTTATGTGTGTGTATGTGTATATTTATCCCTCTCTCTCTCTCTCTCCGTTGGGGGTCGAGGAGTAAGAGAACTGGGCCCTAGCGAAAGCTTCCTAAACTCTTTTTGTCTATAACATGTGTTATCTAGCAAAGTTAGTCTATTTCCGGTTTTTTTTCTTTTCCTTTATCTTTTTGCCTAAAGACGTTTTCTCTTCATCTCACCATCTCTTACCTCTCTCTCTCGTAAGGGTTTTGCCAGGATCGTAAATAACAGCTGGAAAAACATTTCGCCCTCTCGAAAATGTCCTTTTATTACCCGAAAAACACGCGCTCCCGAATAAAACGAAATAAAATGTCTCCTCACCCGCCCTTTTTTTCCATCTTCATCCCTTTTTATTTTATTTTTATTATTATTTGTATCTGCGGGGGTTTTAAAACCCGTGACAGGGAGAATCTCTCGTTTTCTTTTTGTTTCGGAGCCGTGAGATGGGCCGGATCACACGGGGATCACGCTCGTGACAGGGCGCGGCGTCTTCCCTGTCACGAGGTGATCCCCTCCGCTTCCAAGGGATGTACAGATCGCGCGCACAAGCAGCTCTTCCAGCTGTGCTTCCTCCTTCTTTCCTACGTGTCCTTACACATCTCTCTTAGGGATTTTCCTTCCGTTGTTTTTCCCTCGTTTTTCTACAAAGTAAAAAAAACCGAGAGATTAAGGGGTTAATTGTGGAAGGTTTGACTGAAAACTGAACGATAATTTTATTTTGTGAAAACGCCGCTCTGACGGAATGAAAGGCTTACTCACTCCTTGCTCTTATTCTTTTCCGTCCCAGTCTTGTACTTCCCGCGCTTTCCCCCTTTTTTCTGTCCCTCTATTTATTATCTAGTTCGCTGCCGGCTTTTTTTCCCCCCGCCATTAGTTTTGGTACCTAGGAGATAGAAGAGAATGCTTCTTATTCTCCCTCACTATTATTCTTTCACTAAGATGCTCTCATGGTTATGTTTTATTTTAGGAGTTAGTTTAAATCATAGTTTCTCAATCTTTTTGTTTCATCGCTCCCTTTTCAGAATTTTTTTTGTTCCATCGGCCCCAACTCAAGCGTACCCATAGGATCCTATGTTATCCTACCCGTAGCTTCTATCGCTCTCCGGGACAGTTCCATCATTCACCAGGGGGTAATATTGCCCACTTTGGGAAACAGTGGTTTAAATGGAGCATTTTGTTTCTCCTTACTGTGGTTCGTCAGCGAACAAAGTAGTCGGATATGTTAGTGACCACTTAGGTGCATTGTTATTGGTATTAAGAAATCATCATCAGATTTTAAATAACTTTCGTAGCTAAGGAATTGGTGAGTGAAATTCCGTTGTAAAATCTGTTGAGCGAGGGTGAAATGAATGAATGAAAGCCAGAACTATGCCACCGGACTTATCCCGTTTGCCGAGATCTCTTCCAGCCCAGCTTCGTGGCAGAGTCTAGAACACTTTATTTTGTGTCAAAAAAAACCATACAAACTTTTTACAACATATTTTCCCCGGACAATTGGGTGCAGTCGCGATTTACAAATTTTGTAACAGTTTTTACAGACGAGATGGGGTTGGGAGTTGGAGAAAAGTTAAGACGGATGAATGTACACATATTAGGATGGAGGTATGTTTTAAAAGAAATTGAGGGGAGGGGGGCATTCCCTCCAACCATATAACAAATATTTTGTCAGCTGGAGACAGGCCAGTAACTACTACTTCACCAAACACCAACTCTGGCCATATCGCTATATTGCAATTTACTGCCATTGGTTGGAAGTGAAGGCGCTGTCTATCGGTGGTCGCCTCGAGTTCGTTAGGGAAAATATCTTATCTATATTCTCCCTTGGGTTCGAACCCGGGACCCTGACAACAACCTTCATGATGGTAGACGAGCATCTTACCACCATGCCACTCGGGCACAGGCCAGTAACTAGTGGGGGGGGGGAACTGCCCCGGGCGGCAAAATTTAGGGTGGTGACAGTTTTAGGGGGGAACAAAGAACACCATTACAAAATCATCGAATTTTAAAGATGTGGGGTGGCAAAAATCTTAGTTACGACCCTGGCTGGAGATATTGATTCGTGTGCCTATTTATGCTTTGAAGCGGTTTTTATATGCGAAAAATATCTACCAAACTATTCTGGGAAACTACAGATAAACTATGACTCGGGCTAGGGGGAGCGGGTGACAAGAGTTTGAGAACCGCTGTTGTAGAGGGATTATTGTTATATCGAGAGGGGCAACATCATCCTTACTTGCGATCAAATTTATGCTGTTATCTTTTCTACGTCGGCATTATTAGTGCCTCTAGAAAATGCGCTTTTATATATTTATTCGCCACAGAAAGCTGTAACTGATCCGTTTACAGCCACCTCGTTGGTATTTTGCGTGCTGTGGCCTTGTATTAATAAAATTTCTTCTAGATTCATTTCCCCTGTAAAGAAGTTTACCGCATTGCACTTTTGTGTCGTACACAGAAAGTAGCAATATCAATAACTTCCTTTAGTTTTCGATGAACCTTTAGTTAGTGCAACATACTACGTCAAAAGACGTTTTTTGAAGAATGAAAACAAGTGCCGAAGTTGAAATTAAATTTAAAACAATTTTCAGCAAAATATTAAAAAAAATATCGTTGCATATGTGTAGTGGTTTCAAAATCTGAAAAATATCGTTATGAAGGGATTTGTCGTGGTTAAAGATGTCGTTGTATGGAGATAAGTTTAACATTAGACTATAGGCAATTCCAAAGCATCGTTGTAAGGGGATTAATCGTTGTTGCGAAATTCCACTGTATTTTATTAGAAGCAATGAGGGGGCTCATGCCATACCATCTGTTATCTCACACCCTTCATATTATATACTATACATAAAAATTTTCATTCAAGGGTATGAAATGAAATGGAGCATTCTATTCGATTTTTTGGCCACCGCTGAACAATGTTCTGAAAACCTGAGCCGCTCGTCAAACATACCCTTGAATGAAAATTTGAAATTCTGTGAAAGTATTGTATTTTTCATATCCTGAGTAGTTGAATGAGGTTGAAAAAAGAAAATCATGCTTTTCTCACTCTTAGAGATTGGGATTTATTTCTGAAATATCTCCTCCAGCTCACAAACGGGGGTGGGGATCCGTGTCCGAGCGATTTCTTATTTTTTTGTAGTGATGAATACCTTACTCAACCAAAATGGGGAGAGATACAAGCGCGTCATTCCCATTATCATGACGATCATATCTTTTTTCACCAACCTCGAGCCCTGTGTTGGTCTTCCCCCGTCTCCACTGTGCTTGCTCGCTTGCTACGCATCTTGAATATCCTGCTCGGTTTTCCACAAGTAATTTTGTCCCGGAAAATATCCCCTTTCTTTCGGCGGTGGTTCTCTGCAGAAATTTCCCTCGTCCTAATAGCAAGGCAGGAGTCTTCTCGGTTGGAAGTCTCAAAATTGATTTCTTGTTTGCTGCTACTGTTACTCCCGTCGCGTGTTTAACAGATTATCGGCTGTCTCATATTAGCTCCTCTCAGCATCGCCTGTCATTCTGTCCTGCTGCTGGTGTGATGATGATCCTCCGTCCCTTCTCGGACTTCCCCCCCACCCACCCACCCACCCACTACGTATCATTCGTGCATTACACAGTGTCTTGTTCCGAACAGAAAGATGAGGAGAAAGGATAAAAAGAGAGGGGGGAATTGTTATAAATAAATATATATGTATCTTAGAATATGATGGCATCGAGAGGATGGAATAGGAAGGAGAGTGCCGTAAAGAGAATGCGCCGTTTCCGTAATAACTTGTGGCAAGAGCAAGCGTTTGTAATCAGATTTGGTGCTTGCGGTTTCGAGAACTCTTCTCTGAAGATTTCATAGAGACCAAAAAAAAAAAAAAAAAAAAGATTGCGAGAAAAATGGCGAGAGAGAAAAGATTTTTATATAGGGTAATAGGTAAAAGGGTTGAAGGCAGAGAGGTAAAAGAGAGAAAAGAGACTTCCTCAAATAGTGTAAAGTTTTTTTTCTTAACGTAGTGAAATGAAGGTTTTTGTGGTGGCGGAAAGCAAGGGGCTCTCTTCTTATCCTCAAGGTGAGAGGTGGAGGTGATGTTAGAAGGAGGGGCTGCTCTCATCTCAAAAGCCCCCTTGTTTGAAAAGTATATAACTAACTGTGTGAAGCAGCATCACAAGGGGTCGCCGTGTGTGTGGAGCGGGGATCTCCGAAGGTAATACTCTTTCGATTTTCCGGGTAAAATCCCCTCCTCAGTAAAATATTCAGGCTCCTTTTCTGCAGAAGTTTAAGTAGCGGGCTCCTCGATAATGATATTAAGTTCCTTCCACGATTGATGGCTCCCCGGAGGATAAGGATGACGGGAGAGCGAAGAAGCCCAAGAAATCCATGTCTCTCTCCTTCTCCTCTTTTCCCAAAGTCTTATAATATAAAGAAGGAAGAGGCTGAGGTGGGATGGGCGGCTCGAGGAATTTCTAGCGGCTGCCACCTGAGGACTTTGGCTGCCTTGGCCATTTATAATGAATTCTCTCTTCAGGAGGAGAGAGGGAGTGAGAGCTCCGTTGTCGCGTTATAAAGACGTCTGTAATGAAGAATCGCGAGTTTTAGGAGAAAGGAAGAGATGCGTAGAGAGAGAGAGAGAGTAGTTGAAGGATGTGTTTAAAGCGGACACTCTCTTATCCCTGCTTTTCGTTTTCCCACAGCGGTGTATATAACAACGAGTATACGTTGTACAGATGAGACGGAAAGGGATATGTTCGCTCTATTCTCGCGCGCACACACTCAAAATTCACATATGTGAGGAGTCCCGGAAGAACCATGTACTTAGCAATCTTAGATTTTCACTTCCGTTTCAGGTAAAAGCATACTTGGATGGCCACGACGATGGTCTGTTTGGTCATTGTTGACAACGCGCACCTTCTCTTTGGATTTTAGCTTTGCAATTGCGAGCTTCCATGTTCTTTGAGTTTTCTTTCATGCAATGCTATCATGAATCAGATGTTCTTGTGCCGCCACCCCTAAGTATTGTTTAACCCTTACTGCGGCAATGAAGAGATATTTCGCCTAACTTGATGTTTTGTGGTTTACAAGATATCTCTCGTCCTTATCACTCTCTTATTTCGGCAATGCCAAGCCCAGCTAGCTCTGTACAAAGCTTTGTTTGCAAACATGTTTTCCACCTCAACCTGTTACATCGATTGCCAGTGGGCAGAGTCGGATTTTGTTCAAAGTTTGATGGCAGAAGGAGATAGACGATGTTTTTATTCCTCCGCTTCGGGGTAGTAGAGGAATATTGGTGTAGGTATAAATAATAGAAAAGACCAGTGCATTTCTCTTTTTTTTTTTTATTAATATTATCTCTGTTGGGGCGAAGCACTTATCACTAGCACGGAATGGGGAAAAAACATCCTTCTTCAAAAAAATAGTGGCATTTCACGGAGGATTTAGTGATTTTCACTGTGGCAGTTATAATGCGGATCAGGGAGATTTGAAAAACTTCTTAAAAGGGGGTTAAAATCCGAAATTAAGAAATTTCTAATTGCTTAACGCGGCTTTGGGTGCGTGGAACCTTCGGATCATGCATCGATGCATCAAATTAACTAGCGTACTTAAAAATTCAATTAATTTGCAACAGTTCGAGTGGATTCAGTTCGGGGGTTTTCTATGAAATAAATCATTTAATTGGAAGTTTATCTCTAATCCCGCAAAAGACACGCTACCAGTGATTTGATAAATCTAAACACTGACGCTCGTAGGAAATATTTTCTCTCGTGACAGCGAATTGAGTGTATTTAACGATTGTCAGTTTGTTGGCTTGAATCCGTTCAAGATGTCTAAGTTCATTAAAACTGCACTTTTCTGAGAGCACACTGATCTTTTTTGGTTCCTTGCGCCTCGGCGTAAGTTGGAATCTTTGAAGAGTGCGATTCGAAACTAAGAATCTGATTTGTGTTGATGTGAAGACTATTTTCCGACAGCACGCATACAACAGGCAAATTACCCAACGAGGTGGCTGAAAAAAAGATGGCCATAAAAATTATAGATGTCAAAGACACTCGTAAGCAAAATTAAGAGAATTAGCACACACATTATGTCGAATTTCTAAAAAACTAGTGGACCGATTTTAGTGAAATTTGGCGCAAATGTCGTAACAGAGCAAGATGTACCATCATGATTAATGGCATAGCTCAAGTCGTCTCTCCCATACCCATTCTACAATTTGCAGATGATATAAAACTATTCTCAACGACGGACAACACAATAGGCCTCGAGACTGCCTGCTTTCGTCTCTTCCGTTGGAGCGCCCAGAACAATCTTCTTATTTCTATCGTCAAAAGTGGCTCTATGCATCTAGGCAGACCCACCGACCCCGTCTGTTATCAGATGGGTCCTGAAGCTTTACAACACTTGACCATATGCTCCGATCTGGGTATTTCGTTATCCGGATCTCTTGACTTCACTGATCGTTATCGTTATATGGTATGCAGGGCCAATAGAGTCGCATATATGATACGTACGGCGTACAGCAAGTGCGATATGCATACCCTGTCTTTCGCTTTTTGCACATATGTCCGCCCGATTCTTGAATACTGCTCGCAGGTGTGGTGTCCATACAAAATTAAAGACATATTACTCATCGAGTGTCCCCAAAGGGCTTTTACTAAACGACTTCCAGGTATTGGTGGAAGATCATACCAAGAGAGACTCGAGATACTTGGCCTTCACTCCTTGGAGTGGAAGAGGGCTCGATCTGATATAATTATGTGCTATAAACTGGTACACAATATGATATATTTACCTTCCGGTAATCCTTTTTTCGAAATCTTGGACAGACCACCTAACCTCCGTAGACACAGTCTTCAACTGAAAATTCCAGTGGCCAGAGGCGACCGTTACTTCTATGGCTTCAGATGCCGTTCGGTTAGACTGAGGAACAATCTGCCTCGCGACCTCGTTTCTGCCCCCTATACTGGATTCGTCTCTTCCTTGGACGATTTTAACTTTTCTCCTTACATGAAGTGTTTTTCCATTTGATTTATGTTTTCTTTTTTTTTATGCTTCTTGTTTAATCTTACCAGTGTAAGTGCATCTGCCTACTGGGTTGTGGGATAAATAAATAAATACAAAAGTCATACGCACGCATGATTGTCAGTAAAGCTCATCATTGCAGGAATGTCCAAAATCCACGTTGCGATATCGAACCGAAAATGAGTCTAATAGGGGGGTATGGTCCCCTCTCACAGTCAAACAGGTCGCACAGAGCGACGGCCTACTGAACACGAGGCAGTTGAGGAGTCCCTGTGGCAATCTGTCCCACTCCTGCAGCAATGCAGTTTTCAGTTCCGGGAATTTCCCGTTCCATTCCCTGATTCGGGATGGTTCTCGGAGGAGGATAACGAGATGCAATAGCCCTCCCAAGAGCGTCCCAGACGTGTTCTATTGTGTTTGGGTCAGGTGATCTGGCTAGCCAATCCATACACCGAATATCCTCACTTTCCAGGTAATCGTTGACCAGGATGAGCGTTGACGTCCATGAACAGGAACAGAAGGCCAACTGCGCCCCTGAAAAGTCTAACATAGGGCTCGAAGGTCTCCTCTTTATACCGCCCAGCAGTCACGAACCCTCTACCAAACACATGGAGGGGTGTGTGTGGCCGTCTAACATAATGCCTGACAGACCATGACACCTCCGCCACCATAGTGGTCCATTTCCTTGATGCGGGAGGGATGCTATCGTGTACTAGGCTCTCTCCAGATGAGTGTACGTCGAGAATCAGTGTCCAGGCTGAATATCGACACATCTGTGAAGAGCTGAATTCTGGTCCAAGGCTGATGTTGTTTGCACCATGCTAAACGCTCTCTCTTGTTTGCTGCAGTGAGCGGGACGTAAACAGCGGGTCTTCTGGCATAAAGCCCTCTCTCACGAAGCCTTCGGGCAACAGTAAACCGTGAAACTCGAGTTCCAGTGGCAGCGTGCAGTTCACGTGAGAGCTGTGATGCTTTAGCAGTCCTGTGGTGCCGCGCTGAAAGTGCCAAATAATGATCCTCATTGGTCGTCGTGGCTCTTCGACGACCTTGTCCAGGTCTTCTCGATATGGATACAGTGTCTTGAAACTGTTTCCATAAATTGCAGATGACACTAGGCATGACATCGAGCTCTGTGGCCACCTGCACTTGTGATTGCCCTGCCTCCAATCTACCGACGATTCTCCATCTCATTCCGTCATCCATACGTTTGTGGCTACTCATTTTACTTGATAGCTTATAAAATTTACCAAACTCTTGCTAGAAACACAGCGAATGTCACCGAGGAGTACGAGCACACGAATTGTGGGAAATCCCTCGTGCCCTTATCATCCCCTCCGTGGTCACAGCTCCGCCCACACGCACGTATACGCTTACGTATTCGACACGTACTTTTGGTTCAGTATTTTTTGTGGAAATACACACAAATGTGCAAATTTTCTTAATTGTGCACCAATATAAGGTATGGTATCCAAACCCTAACGGCATACTCCAGTCCAGGAAGAACTAAGCCTCGGAAAAGTGGAAGAATGACTTTAGGGAAAACGGGAAGAGACCTTTTTGAAAATTAGACCAAGCATTCTATTCGCTTTTTTTACCACCGCTGAACAATGTTCAGAAAACCTAAGCCGCTCGTCAATGAGAGATCCCTAATCGGTGACCCTAGTTGCGAAAGAATAATAATAGCATTCAACTCGTGAGTGAAGTGTGGGTTATTCGAACCCAAATGAGAGACCATGCTTTTATCCAAACTATAAAGGTCATGCTCCATTCTTTTTCAAGCCCATGCTTCAATCATTCAAATTCGTCTGGAGCGTTTCACTGTCGCTTGGATTCCCGACTACCCCCAATAGCCTCACGGCATTTGCGAAATTATTTCCATCAGCATTTAGAATGACGAAATTCCACCAAATACGCAGTTTTGCACGGTTATAAACATGGGCACCTAAGAGACGACATTTCACGCGACTTGGTTAAATGGAAACTGTTGGAAAATATTTGATTTATGTGAGTGGAGTATTATTATAGTTGCTAGTATTTGCTATTAATTTAAATTTCTTAATCGAGTTCGACTTCAAAATATTTGTTGTATCAGGAATTCAGAAATTAGAATTATTGATGTCAGTCGGATTGATGCTTTATGGAACTTTTTTCTCTCTCACCCCCTCCTATGCTGACTGCTGCGCATCAATTCTTTTGGTCTGATGATCATTTACCTCCACTCCAGAGCTTTCGGAATATCTGCGTATTCAATGCTCGATCAGCGATGTCTCCGTCATTATCTTGTGGTTTCAGATCTCTTGGATGCCTTAATCCGGATTTACTCTCCCCTTTTCTATCCTGGAATCAGCGATGGCCGGCAAATTTACCAGTATGAGGGGGAAAGAGATATGTCCGGGAAGAAGAGGGTAAGAGGGAGGTGGGTCGGGACGGAAGCTTGGAATTAACGAAATGCTCATCGCGGCGAAAGTAATGCCCCGGACGCCGCATTTCATGGCTTTCATCCCTCAGAGAAAGGATCGCACAAGGTTAAACAAAGGGCGCTTTATCAAAAGCTTCACCCATTAGGCCTGGTGGCCCTGCTGCTGGATATAATCTCTCCTGGTAGCCGAAATCTCCCTTTGCCGTCCCCCTCCCCCACCACATTATTATTACTCGTACTCATGCAGTGCAGAACTGGCATCCTCTGTTCATGTTTGCATGCCTCACAGGATTGTTCACATCTCTCTCTCCTCTTACTTCTCGCTTCTATCTTCATCACCACGTAGAACTTGTATTGCATGCTTCGTTAGCGTCATCTGTTTGTGTATTTTTTGTATTGAACCTGTTCATGAGTCTTGTATATGGGTGTGTACTTTAACATTTACCGCATCCTTTAAAAGTCGTTAACGAATAAAAACCTTTTTTCCCTTCCAATTTAAGAAATGTTTATTCCTCCTTGTGTTCTGAGCACAGCAATTTCAGTTATGCTCCTTAATTGGTTTTGTTTCCAGCCTAATTTCCCCAAACTTTCATCTTCCCCTTCGGCAGCATTTTTTTTCTCTCATCGCCCCCAACTTAAATCAACCCATAGGATCCTATGTTATACCCGTATCTTCTATCGCTCCCTTCACTATTCTACCGCCCCCAGACGGCGATATCACCCTTCTGGGAAACACCTGCTTACTTATTACATAGTAAGTAGTAGTCATTTAGCAATTAATCGTTGTTATGATTGTGTTCATTATATTTCAATGTTTGCAAACTGGCCGATTATGATAATGGGTGCTCTTCGTTATATCTGAAGATGATGATCACTCTCCGCTGTCATCTTCGGATAAGTCGTCGTCTATTGGCAGTGTCAACTTTGGCCTGAGTTAGTTCTGGCTGTCCGTGTACCACCCAGTTCAGCGCACACGAGCTCTAAGGAAAATAGGATTCGTTGCCTTTGTAGTGTAGTGGTCTAGCCGCTATGCTGTGTGGACTCTAATCGTGAGAATCCAGGTTCGAACCCGTTGACACGTAGTGGTGGTCGGCTGAAGTTGGCGCGGTTTCCAACTTCAAATCGTGAATGCCAGCTGGTCTCTCATTTCGAAAAGTCTCTCAGCAGAGAGTAGCAACCTTCAACATGATAATTACACAACACGAAAATGCAAACATTTACCGTCTTTACTTCAAATATGGAATACAGATGGCAAGAACACTAAATAAACACAACTTTAACAACGTTAGAGTAATGCGTATACATAGTTCCGACGTGTATACCGATTCATTCGCAGAGAAATGTGTATAAGGCGCATGTTCTGTTGAAATTAGCAGTTGAAAGGCCTTTGAAAAACCTGATTACGTCTTTTCTCTTTTTTAGGAACAACTTCACCGTAAACACAAAATGCTCGTTACACAAAAAAAGAGTTCTTATGAGAAAAGTTTCATCCCCTGACTTTTACATTTTATTTTATTTTTTAGAACTTTTAATTTGCCTTTGATATCCAATTCGCTTATGGAGGGTTTAAGATGAGAGTTTCTCTTGAGAAGTGGGGACAACTCCGAGCAGTTTCTCTACTTAAAACAGGCCGCGTTTTAAAAATCGCGCATTTAATCTGCCTACCGCCTGCTCTCTTCCCACTAGTGGTAATACAGATAGTGAGAATAGAATGGATATATCCAAGCGGGGCTCTCTCTCGAAGTCTGTGGGAGAGAGCCATTAATCATCGTATCCAACGAGTTGCCAAGAAAAGAGCAATCATGGCCAATCAGGCCGCGATTGTTTGAACGCAGCGCGCGTGCCGTTGCATCTGGTGAGAAAAGTGGGGAGGGGTGAGAAGAAGGGACAGACACACACACACACACACGAGCACGCGAATGAATGCACACACTCTTTTGCGTCACCTCCTTCACTACCCCCTAGAAAACCTTTTCTGGAACTTCTCATCAGAGAGAAAACCCGCCATCAAAACTCCTTTTGAAACATGCACTTACTCATGATCCCGTGCCACCACTCGCGCGCTCGCGCACACACACACTCCAGCGTACTACCTATATCCTTCTTCTGTAAGGGGGTCCTCCAGCATAATCTCGCGTTGCTCTTCGCGATCTTTTGCAAGTGAAACATCATTTATCAAAATGCTTCTTCCTCTTGCCCACTTCCTCTCTCGTACATGTCTTTCTTCTTCTACGTCTCAGTAATGATAAGTGACATTGGTTTGAAGGGGGGGGGGCTGGTCGAGGGGTCAACCACCCACCTTTACATTCCCTTACACGCGTGGTTTCTTAGTTTTGCGTTTGATTCTTATGCTTGCGTTGGGCTTGTCACCTTTTCCTCGAAGGGCGTTTTAGAACACGTCGATGCTCGGCTATTATAATGCAAAATTGCAACTGCCATCAAGAGTCACGTGATGCCATCTTTCCGGCATATATAAGGCATATTTCTATCAAAGCTGGACAAATCTACAGCCCGACATGCCCGGAGCATGTGAAAAAGCCCAAAAAATGTGGGGGGGGGGGGAGTTTGAGGGTTCAGATAAATGAGAAATGCAAATATGCATACAGTAGATTCCCGCTAATCCGTCACATATCAGACCAGGGTGTGCCGGATTACTGGAAGTCAATTGAAAAAGCCCATTTAAATAATATAAATTTCTGCGCAAAGACATGTAGTGGCATGTTTTCCTCTCCTATGCTCGATGGAAACCAGCCCAGGATTATCGGGAGTCTTCTACTGTATATACACTTTTCGTTATTTAAATTCTTCATTAAGTGTTTTCATCAGTATATGACAACACATTTGTTTTGAATGTGTGGGCAAAATGTTGTGAAAAGGGAAATTCGGTTAGACCAACTTTAAAAGTTTTATGAAAGTTCTTTTACAAAATTTGACAAATGCAACCAATGAGCTTATCGACTGTATTTGCTTGAGCGTAACCGATATACTCATTGGTGGATAGGGGGGGGGGAGTGAATTTTCTAAAATTATCCGTGTGCGAAATTTATTAGTGTTGTAGAAAATTGTGAGATTGCATAAAACGAAGGAATAATTCGAAATTTATTTTTATTGTAGTTCAATGCTCTTATCGTTGTATATTATCTGCATATTTTCATCAATAGATAGCAGCACATTCGTTTGGAATGCGAGAGAAAAATTTGCTCAAAATTAAAAACTAAGCAATGTTTTTTCAGGCATGTAAAGTATTGATTCGGGCGTGTTAATTCTTTTAGATTTGTCCAGCCCTGATGTGTATAGAAAGAAGAGATTCACACACACACACGTTGTATCCAGCTGATATATTGTACAGAAAACTGTTTGGTAATTGTCATCGTGATTGTTGGTTTTATCGATCGTTCGAGACTGAGAAAATGACAGCTCGTTTCACATACTCGTAGACACAGCCATGCGCTCCTTCATTGTCATTACGGTCTTGACCATGATCAAATGCGTGTATTATCCGTCTTTCTTTAACGAAAATGTAAAATTAAAAATTTATTGGGGTTCTTCTTTCGGAGTGAAATAATTATCTCATTTTGTGGATCTTGCCATCATGTTTTCATTACCTATGTGGTTGATAATTAATTTGAGTTCCTGGTGAGTTGTTCCAGAAGGTCGCAATTTATACTCGAATTTCGTAATGAAGAACTTCCAAGGAACTGATGATCAGTATTCTCCAGCGATAAGTTAGATAGGGCGAATTTTGTTTTGCTATGGTGGTTGTTGGAGCGAGAGAAGGTGAATGGGTGAGAATATCGGTATGGGAGGATGGGTAAAAGCTGGAATATGCCGGCTGGAAAGAGGGAGTCGGATGTTGTGGAAGAAGCTCCTGGAAGAAACAAGAAGATCCGGAAGAAAAAAAAAGGAGAAAACACTTTTCTGATGCCCAAAGAGCTGGAGCTGTCAGTGGTGAAACAAAACACAGCACCCCCCGAATGTGATTAGTGTTCCATAAGCCTTATGGAATAACCTCTCGCAAGTTGATGTACATATAAGGCTCTTTTGCTGTGTTGCGTGTACTGTATGCGGTGGGTGGGAGCGCCCTTCCCTCTTTCTACATCTCCCTGTGCGTGGTGTGGTGTATTCGTATATGCTCCCGCCCGGCTTTAGTTTCTCTCTACTTCACTCTGTGGCCCCCGTTGCCTTCTAGATTAGCTACTTCTTTCTTTCTTGTTTTTTGTTCTTCTCTCTTAGCAAGGAAAGAGCTTGGAGCTTTAGCTTTCTGGATCGGGAGCTAAACTAGTTACTCGTAGAACAGGAACAGCAGGCCAGAAAGAGAGCGAGAGAGAACCGGGAGAGATATCATGAGTTATGTCAGCGCTAATTGGAGTCGACGGCTACGCGGTCCCACCTATTGGTACTAGGGCTTCTTTCTCCATCTCCCCCGAACATGCTGAGCTATGGGCGATATAAATTCTCCTTTGGGAGCCACCTGCTTGTTATGGACTCGTTCTCTCTCTGCGAAACCTTCCTCCATCGCGATCTCTTCTACGGCTACCCTCTCAAGTAATCCTCCATCCACCTCTCTCTCCTTCCAGGAGTTGTACGTTAACACCACAGTATATACTGGCACCATACTCCATAGATAAGGTGAAATGTGGACTGGAGAAGTGCCTGGTGGTTTAGTGTAGGGTCCGTTTGGGCAGATTGAGAGAGATATGCCAGTTTTGAAACTGTATTCCATTCCTCCCTTTTAGACTATGCCAGTCTATTGTTTTGCTCTCTCTTCTCTTCCCCCCCCCCTCCGAATTTCAATGGTATCCAACTCGCTCTCTTTCTTTCCCTTGTATTCCATAAAGCATGCACTCTATTATGCTGCTTACTGCGTTCTCACTTATGAGATTATCTTCAAAAATACCGTACTACCAAATGTATATAAATTTATGACATACCGCTCCCGCACATACTCTTCCTCTTTCGACATCCAGCCTGCCTCTTCCTTGATTTTCTCGTGCTCATTCCCTAAGTTAAAAAAAAATTCATATTTTATGAATTACTTCTTCCAATTATTTGTTCTTTATTTGTGAGAATTTGCTGGATAGTTATTACCAAAATGCGACCCGTTTATCAGCTACGGGAGAACTGATTATCGATCAAATGCTAAAAATGGTTATGGATTATACGTACAGGGAGTAGCTGAAATTATCCAATGAAAAAAAAAAAAAAAAAAGAGTTAAAAATAGATGTTACGCACGTAAAAGAAGTGAATTAATATAACTTGACTGTGATACTGGCTGTCACTATTTTCGACCATTTTGAACCGCCGAATACTTTTGGTTTATCGCATCCTCTACCTACAGCGTGATATGTGTAGTAAATATGGACGTAGAAATTCTTTCTAAATGGGGTTGTCAGAATCTCCAAGTGCATAAATATTTGCATATACATGTATGTATATGCAAACGTATGTATGTATCGCTTAAACAGGATTGCAGCATGGGCAAATGAATGGAGCATGACGTTTAGCGTCGATAAGTGCATGGTCGCTCATTTTGGTTCGAACAACCCACGGTTCTCTTACGAGTTGAATGGTGTCACTATCCCGGATGCAACTAGGGTCACCGATTTTGGAATTCTCATTGACGAGCGACTTAGGTTTTCTGAACATTATTCAGCGGTGGTCAAAAAAGCGAATAAAATGCTTGGTCTCATTTTCAAAAAGGTCTCTTCGCGTTCTCCTAAAGTCATTCTTCCGCTTTTTCGAGGCTTAGTTCGTCCTGGACTGGAGTATGCTGTAAGGTTTTGGAGACCATACCTGCAGAGGGACATAGACTTGGTTGAAGGGGTGCAGAGAAGAGCTGCGCGTGTCCTTATTGGCACACGGGGCTTGAATTATGAAGAGAGACTTCATGTTTTGAATATGTTTACATTGGATGAACGCATGTGGCGAGGAGATATGATCGAAGTGTTCAAAATTTTCAATGGGATGGATAGGATGGACCATGAACTTTTAGTACACCGCCAATCGACTGCTTTTACAAGGGGACACCAGTATCGATTGGTGAGGTACAATGCAAGGTTATGGTGTCGCAGGGAATTTTTCTCTAATAGGGTTGTTAATAAATGGAATACCTTATCCCCGCAGGTAGTAAATTGTAACACAATTGACACGTTTAAAAAGAAATACGATAAACATGTTGGGGTAAATCGAGAAGCTATCCATTCTTAGAATAAGACAACCATAAGTATTCATTATGGGCATTGTATAATATTTTATCATGTGTATATATTGTTTAGAATTTGTGTTAATTGCATTTTTAATTGGGTTGCTGTATTTTTTAAATATATGACATCCATATTTTTATGGGCATCTTTTTATCAGCCACCTCGTTGGGCATTTTGTCTGTTGTGGCGTTGTATTTGTATGTCCTTAAAACATTTAATCCTATGCATTTAAATGTTTTAATTTAGTGCAAGAATGTAAAATAATGATTTTAAATCTCAGGGACACTAAATTGCTGCTCGTGAGATGTTAATGGTGTTCCCTGGAGTTTGATCTAATGCTGATCTCCTCCCCCCCCCCCCTCCCCCAGAGAAAATGAATTCTCCCTCCTTTGAGCGTCCGTACGGCGAATTATATTTGCCAGGCCGGGAGTTCGTATCTCTTATCGCACCCTATTTCTTTGAACGCAAACCGTACATTTCATCAGTGATCGCATTGATTAGTGTTAGCTGTTCTTATAATAATTTCTGATAAGCATTGTTTCAACATTATTCATATGAAACGAACAGATTCCCCCAAATTACATTTTAATAGGTCTTCTAATATTCGCGAACATAGCTGAAATAAACGATTCATATTAGAATTTCGGTAGTCCAGACAAGACAGCTACAACGTCTATGTTTCGAGTATGCACGTTATATTGCCATTTAATTTAATTAGATCAGTATGTCGTTCGATGTTTAAAAGCTAATTTATATGAATGGTTGTTTTTTTTTTTTCTTTCTACTTGAAAACGAAGGCGTGTAACGAGTTCACGACGCACGTTATGAACCTGTTACGGGAGCAAAGCCGCACGAGGCCCATCACGGGGAAAGAGATCGAGCGAATGGTCCAAATCATCCACAAGAAGTTCAACTCCATCCAGGTCCAGCTCAAGCAGAGCACGTGCGAAGCCGTCATGATCCTTCGGTCCAGGTTTCTGGATGCGAGGTAAGTGAGATTATCAATTATTATAATATCATTGTTGACGGATTATAATATCATTTGGGACGATACGTAAATGCTACGTTCTTCTTGTTCTATTTCTATTGTTCAATGAAATCGCCGTTTTTCTCTAGTTTTTTTAGGATTATCGTAGTATTTACGCATCTTTTACTGATTTTTCTATGTTCGATGTTAATCATTGTGATTTCCAACTGCTTCCCTAGATTCATTTCCTTTTCTCATGTGGATGAGATGTCTATTTCTGAAAGAAAAAAAAACTTAGTTGGCGGGGAGGGGGGAGAGATTGTTTTCTTCCTTCGGGAAATGTGAATGTAAGTAGTAATTGCCCTTAGTTGTGGAAGCTCACATTTAAAAAAAATGGAAAACAGAAAAACTATACACACAGAAATATTTGCGGACCTTCTTCACGGTGACATAAGCTTCGATAGTGCATTTTGAGGGGGGGGGCCGATGGACGGAAAGAAAGAATGTCCTTCGTGTGGCTTTGTCCCCCCCCCCCCCCTTCATCTTCGGAATACACATAAAAAGATGAAAACGGGTGAAAAGAGGGCCGCCAGATAAGAAGAGTATTTCTCGATTCATTTAACTTTTATAGATACCGAATAACTGACCACCGCATTATCCACCGTTCGAAGGGACAGAGAGAGACGTAGACCAGAAATTTTCAGTGGATTCAGCGAAACGAACGCCATTTTCTTTATTTCTTTCTTCTGTTGCTCAATATATAAATATAGGCTTGATCCGCGGGACAAAGTCTTAAACCTCGGGTCGGAATTGGGCTTAAGCTTCGCGAACCGAAAGTCTATGACGGATTCTTCTCTAAGAAGGACTTGACAACGAAAATAAAATTCTCCGGCCACGGATTAGGGGGGGGGGGTGAGAGGGATGGATGAGGGCGAGCGCCCACTAGCAAGCACTTTTTTTTGTGCTTGGGAGAATTAAGCCAAGGCTAGCGAATGTTTGGAGGGAAAAGCGGCCATATTGCCCAGCCGTGTAATGGGTGCCGCACTTCATGGGCCGTGCACTATTCTCATAATTCTACTTCTGTCTCTGAGATGGGTTATCTCATCCCTTTTTCTTCCACATCTCTCCTTTAGCATTTCTCTCCCAACCTCCTCTTTCTCTCTCTCTCCCCCTCCCCCACCCCACCTTCCATATTACTGTTTTTGCTGTAGAATGTCATTTCTGGTTGGTGGCACACTCTCTTCTTCCCCCGTTTATATTAGTGGATATGCATAATATATTTAGTCATCCAATAAAAACTCATGTTGTTGGGAAATTTACGAAGCTGTTTCTCATTTTCTGCTACCTCAAATTGCACGAGAAAAAAGGTTGATTAGGCAAGCTCGAATGCGTGCTTATATCCAAAATTATAAATCTTGGGAGATTCCGTATTTGATTTTCGAAGAAATTGTTACTTATCGAGTACATATGCATTTTCCTCGGCAGCTTTATGCTATTCCCTTTGAATAAGTATATTTCCATGTTTTTGTTTATTTTTTCGCCATTTAGGTGAATTTTTACTCTTTGGAATTAACACTTGTACATTCGGTAATGAACCTCTCCGAGAATGGTGTAATGAGTTTTTACTTCTTCTACTTACTTTACTGATAACGAACCATTTCTCCATTTGATTTTTATTTATTCATTTTTCATCTGAACTTTCTGGAAACTGCTTGGAGTTGTGTTTATTGCTATTATAGAGCGTATGAGAGAGGAAAGAGATGGTAGCGGCTTTCTGTTTGTTTACTTTCGGATCGAAATTCGCTCTTCAGTCTTAAAAGAACTAATTGAGGGAATTCGAATTATTACTTTTTTCTTAAAATGCTTCTTCTGTGCTCTTTGCTCAACTGATGCGTTCATCCGTTCCCCGTTGTTTTAAATTGAAATTTTAACATTTTCCTTCGGTTGAAGGTTCTGTTCCCTCTTCCCCAGTCTCAGGCCGTTCTTTTTTTTACATTATTATTATTTATTCATCTGCATGCATGTGTGTGTGTGTGTGTATGTATGTACATGCACGCGTGGTCTTATTTCATATTTTTATTAAAAGCTCGCCTAACGGAGTCTATGTACGATGCCGTTATAGTTATTTGTGTCGTAGCTTTATCCCTAAATTCTCTCTCGTTTTCTCTTCTTTCCTCCGCCGTCTGAGGTAAAAACGCGCATTTTTCAGAACATAAGCGCGGAATTAAACGAGTACAAAAATCCCCTTCTGCTGCAACCGTCAATAAATTTTCGCCATTGGTTTAATTAAAGTTTATGCTGTCACGGTGAGCCCCCCCCCCACCCCACCCCACTCTCTACTTCTCTTCTACTCGCGATGTCTCATTTCGAAAGTGGGGGGGGGGGTTGGTTTCGTTTTCTCTTCCGGTATCGCTGGTCTTATTCCAAAAAGATGCGGGAAAGAGATGGAGGTATTGAAAACAAAAACAAAAAAAATTATCCTGGAAAGAGCAGAGAGAAATTTTGGTGAAACGACGGATTTAAACAAAGATGAGTGGTAGAAGAGCCTGATAAAGAAGAATTTTTGTTTGGAGAAAGAGTGGGAGTTATAAAAAAAATTGAATTTTTTGATACGTTATATGAAATTTGTTTAACGACGGAAATTAAATCGAGAGTTTGGTAGAGGGCGGCGAAGAAGAAACGGGCTTATTTTTCCTCGAAACATTGCGGGGGCAACATTATATCCTCTTTTAAAGGCGTCGGTACCCAATACCAGTCGAGAGGAAAATGATCTCGTCTAAACTTTTCCTACCTACCGCATGTTTAGTTAGGGGAATGGGCCCGATCTCTCTGGGCACTAAATGGTTTCCTGGACTCCGAGGCTTTCCTCAATCCAGTCAATTATTTCGCTAACGAGGGTGACGTGCCAACAAAGAATGAGAAGCTTTTGGAGTCTTAATCTTTCTTATAAGAGAAAAGAAAGAGGAGAGTTGTTGAAAATTCTCCTCTCTCTGGGGTTCCAGACTTTCAATATGTAAAATTCGTTTAGGTATCTTTTAACAGGAGAAATCGAACTTGAATGAATAGAGATTATATATTATATTATAGTGTGGAAAATAGAAAAGCAGGCTAAAACAACAACGAACGAGTAGAATTGACTGTGATGGGGGGGGGGGGGGGGACGTTGAAAGAAGAATGATATAAGTGACTCGTAACACTTTCTCTACCCCGTGTTTCAGTTATTGTTGAGGGGATTAGCGTTCGGTGAGGAATTTGGGTTTCTTTCTTTTTAGATGAATTTCATCGGAGGTGAGGAAATTATACGGGAAACAACCATTTAGATTAATCGAACAGGTGAAGAGACAGCACTCTTCGGCGCCAAGTTCATATTCTCACGCGTTTAAATAACAATTTTTCAAAATTTGTACCATCAAAGACAGTGTTTGTTTCCTAGTGTTCTAGCCAAAAGCCGACTACACTGTTCGTATATTTATTTTTACTTCTGCCTAATTAAATTATTTCCTACGTGATTTTACTTTAATTGGTGTGAAATACTTCCATTGAATCATTCGTTTATTCCAAGTAAGTGCTGCTATTCATTGACTGCTCGTCTAGTCCTCTTTCGTGGTGGTTAACAAGAAATATAACGTATAATGGATCAGGGACCCGTAATGGCCAACTTTCCTCAATCGTAGAAAACGAGAGGTCCGTGATTCCGTTGTTTGCGACTTCAGAATTTTTATCTCAACTTATATGAAGCTCTGTTTCCGAGTCACTGGTCTTTGCGGTTGCATATGTGTAGTTTCATCCTTTTTTAATCGATCGATTATGTCTTGTAATAATCTTTATATTTTTCTATATTTATCTTTCATTTTTAATGTTTTCGTCGTTCAATGAAAATATAGAAGGAAGGTCTCCTTTGAGACGTCTTGGAAGCGATATCGAATGATGCAATTTGTGGTGAGCCGAATATATTTTCCCAGTTACTTTCCAAGCTTAGCATCTTGACTGCAATTTCGAATTCGTTATAATAGTCTAACTCGTAATATTGTACTCCGCTTCAGAAGAGAACTGGTAATATACTGCTGTCGCACGGACAGAGAGAAAGATTTCCATATTCATACTCTGTATTCGTTTCAGATTTGTGCAGTAATTTACGCTCCGATGCTTACCTACTAGTAGTATACATATCATGGTACGGTAAATGTTATAAATGTATAATAATAAATAATTTATAAATTATGCACTATATATTACGCATAATCGCCGAGCATTTTGGTAAGTTTGATAAATTATTCCAAATTTGTCACTTTTACTTCGGTTTTGCATAGTACCCAAGTGTTATTGATAAATTTAATAAGTACTAAAAAAATTAACGCTTTTACCGGCTATTATGCGTAATACCCAAGTGTGGCGTCGTTTGTAAACATGATAATTCGCACTATATATGATAATTCATACATTTATTTTATCAATATATCGGGGTACGATCGTAAAATTGGTTAATGTTATATCGAAGTCTGACTATATTCATTACACATAATATACTCATTTGGATTTTTTCTCAAATTCACCAATTACATCAGGCTAGGGGATTATTCATAATCGCAGATAAACGATAAATTTCAAGTGTGTATCAAATTTACCAACGACGTTTGGTTATTACGCATATTCGCTGGTAAGAGTGATAAATTTATCAAACTTGCCATGACGGTCGATAATTATGCATAATAATCTGTTAGTATGTATAATAACCGATCATTGCGCATACGTACCGACCGTCATAACGGTAAATGTGATAAATCGGTTATTATATATAATAACCGATTTATCACATTTACCATAGTAAATATAAATAAAACGATGTTGTTAACGGGATTATTCATGTTTTTCTGTCTTAATTTCAGACGGAAGAGGCGGAATTTTTCCAAACAGGCGACAGAAATCCTCAATGAGTATTTCTATTCGCACCTCAGTAACCCTTATCCTAGTGAAGAAGCAAAAGAGGAACTGGCGAGGAAGTGTGGCATCACGGTCTCTCAGGTAAACACCATTCATACATACAAGGTGTTCGTTCGTTGTCAAGTAACTAATTCCCGTATCATTAGTCTTAAGGTAATTTCTATTTGCAAAAAAAAAATGTTTCAAATATTCTCATGTCATCTAATAAGCCGCTTGAGTGAAAAAAAAAAACTATTTCTAGTGCGTATTTCTTTCACGAGAGTTATGTGGGGGGGAGGGGGGGGCCCAATCTTCTGCGGCTGAAATTCCCAGTCATGAAACATTCAGTTTTATAACTTTAAGGCATAACTTCCACCAGAAAATACATTTCGTCCAAGCTCTTAGGGTTAATGTCTACAACGTAATATCCAATGTAAGGTGTTTTTTTTAAACTTTCCTTAAATGATGCAACATAAGAATCTGTTAGGGTGCTTCTAATAAATTGATGAAATAATTATTATATATTAGTAGTGGCCAGTTATCAGTTATTCTAAACACTGGTGAGATCATATCTGGTGGGAAGAACCATCTAGGGCAGTAGTTCTCAACCTTTGGAAGCCCTCGGTTGAGAGTAAATCTGTCTGTGTAATTGAAAGGCCCGGTCATACACACAACTAACGAGAAATTAATGGGAAAAATAAAACTGCGAAGGACTCTCACGGCCTGGTTTGACTTGTGTTATGGCCCGGCGGTTGGGAAACACTGGTCTAGAGTATGCCATGGAGTTGGAGATTGTTTGTTTCGTTGTTCTGTTCGACGAGTTCAGTCTGTCCATTAAATGTACCGAGATGCAATATATTCAGTTTTCTATAGTCGTCCTGCGTCTTCTAACTCCGTGGTTCTCAACCTTTTTTAGATCATGGCCCATATTTTCTTCTAGTGCTCTCCCCGTCGTGGCTAGGGCCCCAACCCCCATGAAGAAGTGAGACTCTTCCTACTTATTAAACTGGTTTAGTGAAAACTAAATTTATGATGAACAAAAATTTTATAAATAAAATCGATCTTTTACCCTCGACCAGGCACAGATCTAGGAGGGGAGAAAAATAGAGATGATCATTCCCCCCCCCCTTCTCAAGAGCCGAATTATATAAGAAAAATAGGTCTATATAAAATATGGGATGATCCAACTAACCTACTCGATAAATCGCCTCACCCGACACATCACTAGTTGTCCGCACCTACCCTGGACCAGAGTTTAGTAAGCTTCTTTCTTGTGGGCGGTTCTATGGTATGGCCATCTTGATAAATGATTTTTTTTATCTCGAACCCATCCTGGGTTCCCGGGCAAAGTGGTGTTCTGAGGCCATATTCTTACCTGGAGGTAACCGTAACAGCTTGCATATTTACACTCGAAAATCACCAAATATCATCATGTAGGCTCCCCGTGGACATGACATGAAGATCCCAAGGAATGCCCACGTTGTTTAAGATGGCCCTGGGTCCACGGATGGCTCTGCTGGGTTCTGAAAATGGTCACACTTTTGTCCAACATATTTGGACATAATTTCACTTGAAAACGTTATTACTCCGCATCTCTCTGTGGTTCCCCCCTTCACCACTTGTTGTGGCTCCTTTCATCTTATTTTTTGATTGATCCCCTTAAAATATCCTAGGATTGCAAAGTGGCCAAATGGTTGAGATCCTCTCCTCCCAGGTTGAGAACCACTGCTTTAACTTCCAATTGGAAAGTTTCGCTGCCTCTGCTGAGCCCAACAAAAAATTCCATGTTTTTAAGTGCAATATTCGCTGAAAATGAGGGAAGGAACAGCGTACGAAGTGTGAAACAAGCTTGGCCATTTGTCTTTATATGGTTTCTTTCCCTCGTTTTCAGCGAGTTTTAAACTCGGATATCTCTGCTAGTATTGAACTTGAAAAACATGGATTTATGTTTTTTATTTAATTTTTTTGGGTCCATGAAAGGCAGGATACCTACTTTGTAATGAAATTTGAAGGGTAAGATCGCATAAGAAATTAAATTTTGTATCCCGATACATATACGGCGCTTAGTAAAATAAATGACACGTAAGATGATCACGCTATTTAAATACTTTTTCTTTTGAAAGTATGTTTTTATAACCAATGGTTTACGAGTCATTGCAGGTGAAACGGACTTGAGTTTTCACTCTGTCTAGTTGAGACTCAAAAAGATCGTGTTTTTTTTTTTCTTCTTCTTAATAATTTGGTGATGTGTGAAACACTTGAAACATTTTTTTTCTTATTGGAAATTACTTCTGAGGGACTAACGGTTCAGGAAAGAGCTATTCGACAACGATATATAAGTTGAAAGCCTGTATATGTTTTATACTTTGATATCAGACTGACTATTCCATGTGCGTACGTTAGTTGTTTGAGATAGTATTCCCCCCCCCCCTCTTGCTCAGGCAGTTTTTTAATTGGTTGGCTCTTTGACGTGCAAATAGAGAGCTAGCCTGTTCACAACTTGTCCGTTCGAGCACTGACTTCTCTTTCTTAGGATATGAGTAATGAGTCGGTCGAGCACGAACTTCGTTTTTTTTAACAGGTAAGAACGCAGGTGTGATAAATGATGAACAATCCCGTTTCGAGACACGTGTTTAAAGCTCTATTCCTTCCTCCGATTCTCCCCTCCCCTCCTGAAGTAACTGCTACAAGGGAGGAGATGTCAGTTTAATGAGATCTCCCTGAGTCAGCCTTCAGCATCGAAGATTATGAACTAATTAATCGATCTCTAGTACAATTGGCTTCATTGTGGGATTTACGACTTTTCTTTTTCTTTTAAATATTTCTAGGTCTCCAACTGGTTTGGTAACAAGAGGATAAGATATAAGAAAAATATTGGTAAAGCTCAAGAAGAAGCAAACCTTTACGCTGCCAAAAAAGCAGGTTAATTTTTTTTTCAATAATTTTGTTTCGATGGCTACACATATTTGCAAGCATCGCGCTTTTATTCCCATTTCCTTTATGCCTGAAAACGATTTGAACACTGAGAAAATTATTGACGGGACGGGACTGACAGTTGATCTTGACACTTTCTCTTATCAATTTCTTCTGTCTATACGCCAGGGCTGAACAATATCCGATGCTCCAGGTCGCCGTGGTAACTAAAAAATTGTTACTGTCTCTTAATATTTTCTTTGTGTAGTTACTAAATTGCAACACAAAATGTTTGAGCCAACATGAAAGAGGGTCACTATACCCTAAAAAAGTCGAAAGCAGCATTATTTTGGACCTTATTCTTCGGGTAAAAAAAAATTTTGCCGCCGAAAACTTTTTTTTCCGGCTCAGATTTTTTTGTGATTTGTCCAGCGCTGCTCTACGCAATGAAATGGCTTAAACTATTTGGAAAGTCAAATTTGTTTTTCTGGTTTGATATTAGTGTTTTATATTGCGGCTTGCGGCTATTACGTTTTGGATAGACTAAAAATTAACGCTAATGATACGTTACATAATTCGGAGTAATATTCAGTTGAACTCACCTTTACAGTCTTTTAGAGCAACCTATCTGTTATTTATATCGAGTTTATAGATATTTATCCGCTCTCTCTCTCTCTTCATATTCATAAATAGATATATAGATACATGTATATATATATATATGACACTTTTTCGGATTGTATTACCGATAGTAGTAGTTGTATTGTGCTCGAGAGAGAGAGAGAGAGGAATATGAGTGTCAAGTGTCTTTCTTCCCTATACCAGTTTTATTTCTCGTCCAATCCTCTTTCGGCTGATAAGAGAGAGCATATTTTTACCGAATAAAGGAAACCCGGCATTGTATTCGTATACATATATCTTTGGATATTCGCTTTTGTATTTTTCTCGAATTTCGTTTGCCTCAGTCGGTAGGTAGGTTGGAGAACGAAGCTTAAATTTTCTCTCTCTCGCCACGCACATATCCCATTTTGTGCAAAGAGAACTTATTATCTAAAGTCAGGTAGAATATCAAAGAGAAGGGTGTTATGTCTGAGGGAAGGATGGGAATGTGCGAAAAGGAACTGGAAAAGGGTTTTAGTCTCCCGAAAGTCATAATTTCAGACTCCTCGTATGTGTGCGCATCCCCATTCGCTCTTCCTCTTATCCTCGATCCCTCTTTCCATTGCCTCCATTAAATGTCCCCATAAACCACAGGACCCCGAGGTTGGCTAAAGCATGCTAATTCGGTATATATTCGGAGCGGTCTGCTTATCGCTGGAGGACCAGCGGCGGACGGCCCATCGTAGCTCGCCGCCGAGAAGCGATGGCCGCCCGGGGACCGTGGGCCCGTGTTTGCCCGTCCACCAGACGTGCCGTCGAGATAAGGAGAGAAAACGTGCACAGTCTTTAATCTGAGGCAGCCGGGAGTAAAGGCGGGGGATCGTCGATCCTTTTATCGCGAGAGGCCAGGCCTGGCCATTCTTCCACCCTCCGTCTTCTCTCTCTCTCTTCTCTTATAACACTTCTTTAACCTTCCCTCTCTCAACATCATTCTCTTGTACCTGCTCTCTGCACATTCACTTTTATTCTCTCTCTCTCTCGGCTGCTTCGTTTCCCTCCGTCCAACTGAGTGAATTTCCACGTCCATGAATTTCTCGTAGCTCGTGTGAAAGTCCGAAACGGAACTCACTTTTAAAATCGTCTGAAATGTTAAGAGCACAGAGTTGTTGTTTTTTTCTTCCAGCTGAGTACTTGTTCGGTGCTGTACGTGGATAGATATAAATGTACGTTTGTTCCCGTGTACTAGCGTCAGACTGCCGCTACTGCTTTCACCCCTCCTTCGGTTTATTCAGTGGTTGAAGTTGTTGCAAAAACATACTTTTATTTCCGCTGATCTGGCTGGAATAGAATTTCAGCTTGTTTTTGTTGTGTAGTCTGAAGAGAATAGCGAATGTACGTGTGGCAAAAGCTGTGCGTGTTCAGAAATCTAAGTGATGCCAAACAACAACATTTTAATATCCCTTTGAGAAATGAGTTCTTTTGGGAATTTATTTCAACAAAGTCTGCTTGATATTGGCTCTTGGATTTCGCAACAAGTCGATTAGTGTGACTGGAAATAAGGTCTAACAAAATCGGTTTTATCTTCGTCGATGTTTTTCGACGAATCTAAGTTACTTCGTTTCCTCGATAAGGCTTCTTGGCGTCTCTGTCGTTCGGTATGCTATTTGATGAAATGCATTGAAAGTGTTTCCGCTCTACCGATATCGGCATCTTCGTTGTTCGACCCAACAGCAATTTAAGACATCATTTAGAAAAAATTCAGCTTGCGACCTTTTAGGTGGAAGGAAGGAGTGAGTTGACATCTGTGACTATCCCGACTAAAAAAAGTCAACCTATGGAACGGCGATTAGCCTTACAAGTTCACTCGGATTAGTTTTTTGTGACAATATCTAGTGCAATAGTTCACCTATAGCAGCAGCTCTGGCTCAGCATGTTTACGTTGAAATGTTCAGCTGTCCATCCCGACCTAATCTTTTAGAATGACTTAGTTTTAGGCTACAATCACTATTTCCATTTTTGTCTTATACAGGGTGTTTCAGAAAAAAATCGCCAAAATAAAAAAGCAATTCAATCAAACAATAACTAACCAAAATCACGTAGGTGCGCAAACGCCACCCGGAGCCGCCATTGGGAGTTGTTACGCCACACACGTTACGCTTGTAAAGCAATCCCGAACTCGCGCAAGGACGTGCACCCGGCGGCAAGCATGCAATCCATGCGAAGTCGAAGTGTGTCGTTGCGTCTGGATTGTTATCGTATGCCTGAATTGCCCTTTGATTTTCGCGATTGTTTTTCTTTCTTTTTTTTTTGAAACACCCTGTATATATTGTATAGCCACTTTCGAATATCTGTCTATGGCACATGATAGTTAACCTCAACTTTTCATTCTATCATGGATGTAAAGGTAGTGGTCTTTCTAGGCCCCCCCCCCCCCAAGACAACCAAAATTCAAATTTTTTCTAATATTCATCCAAAAAATTAAATCTCAAAAGAGGAAACAGCTTTATACATATATGACATCTTAATCAATTTCAGTTGATTTAAAATGATCTCTGAAAGTTAGTATCTCGAAATTCTCTTGAAGAAATTCTTTATGGCGCCCGCAAACGCAGTGTGCCCCCTCCAAAGGTCGATCGTGCTTACGTTCCTGCCCCCCCCCCAATACTAATATAGATTTGAGATGAGAACTCCTTCGACATTGTTACGGAGGAGGGGGTTGAGGCCGTCTGTGGGGCAATCTGATCTTGGGCGAGTCAATCTGATACGTGTATTCAATACGTAGTACTCGCTCAAACTTATTCTCCATCCGTCCGTTTTCATCCTCCTTGTCCTTCCTATCCGGTCATTCTATGATGGTCTTGTAGCCGGACCCATCCTTTCTCCCTCCACCTTCCTGCCTCCTCCATCAGCCTCCTTCCTCGCAGTAGTAGTGGATGTTGGGAAAATCGCTTTATCTCCAATCTAAGGAAGGACTTGTTTCCCAGAGCAATCTGTTTAAATATCGGAATGCTATCTCTTTACGTATTGCTATTGGCGTCGCCAGGCAGAAGCTGAAATCAAATAAGCTCTGTAGTAGTTCCGGTTCAGCTGGAGAAGATAGGAAATTGGGAGGCACTGGGAAACAAGGGGATGGTGCGGAAAATAGAAAAATCAAAGGACGTGGGATAGAATATAAGGAAGGAAGAAACAGCGAGGAATAAATACATAGAATGAAAAAAAAGTAAGAGAGGAAGGAAAGCTCTTTTCTCAGTCGTTGGGATTTTGTTTGAGTTGTGCCAGGAAAGAAGGAAAAAGGGGCCTAGGCAAATGTTTGGCCAGGCTACAACAGAAAAAGCCTTCGGTCCCACAAGCCTTTTTCTTTCCTTCTTTGATTCTGTCTCGATTCTTTTTCTTTTTGCTTCCCTCTGGAGGCAGAATATATCCTGTGCTTACTTCTTACTTCATTTGCTCACGTTCTGTTATTGGTTTTAGGCTTGCTCCTTTTTTTCTTCCCCCCCCCCTTTCCTGGCTCCATTTCTCCTTCCTCCCTAAAGCCTTAGGGGTATTTACTTCGTTGGTTTGTTTGTACGTATATCTTGCTCCTTCCACAACGTTCTTCGGATTCTTTCGAATTATATATTTTTTTTTCACACCCAGATATTTTCCTGTTTTCATTCCTGTGAGTTTTGCTTTAACCTCTCGAAACCAAACTTCGCGTTTCCAGCTTTTCAACAGTTTCAAGTGAGCTGCTGCTGCTCGAATTGTATCAACAACGAGAAGACCGGGTTGACACCTTTCTTCCTACCCTCCTTCACTTGAAGATTAACTTTTGGTAATGACAAACTCCAACTGCAAATGTTGGAACAAAACATTCATTCGAATGTGGCTTTTTACCCATCCCTCCCTGAAGCGTGTTGACTTTGATGAAGATTTCGCTGCATTAAAATACTTAGACAGCATTTGTTTTCGTTTAGTGTGTACTCTTTGAAACCTTTCATCTTGCAATAATCTTATCTTGCTCTATTGGAGCATTGTTATGTTTATCTTCGATAGATTCCGTTGGCTACTTTACTCATATCCTGTGAGGAGTGAGTAACAGACCCACCATCTAAATAAAACTATGCATTGAAGTACCCTATGGCGATATGATAGCTGCCAAGTCCCCTGGATTTTCCAGGAGTTTCTCAAATTTCTACCCCGTCTCCCGGACTCCCAAAAAATTGCTGTCTTCTAAATTTTGAACTTTGTAAGAAAAAAAACCCATTTTTGGGGGGGGGGGAAATTATTCCCTAAGAATTTACTCTGAGAAAAAGACCGGTTTTTTTTTGTTTTTTTTTTCTTTTCGTTTTTAATTCTCGAAATGACGTCAGAGCATGACGAAATGTGTCGCCATTGCGTCAAATCACAAAAAAGTATTTCGTTTTCGCGGAAAAGACAAAATTCGCCAATCGGCCAGGATCAGTCGGCATTTTCGACATCCAAATTTGGTGAAATGATTTGTACCTGCTTTAATCATAAATCCCGTTTCGAGCCCAACGGCGATTTTTTTTTTTTTTTTTTTTTTTTTTTTTTTTGTCATGATTTGATTCGAAAATAGTAATGACGGGAAATTTAACCTACTGGTTGGAGATGATTAGTGACTTGGCGCTAATCGGTGGTGACTTGTACGATGCTAAGGGAGAAATCCTTACAATTTTACTTTTGTTAATGAAAAACCTCTACAATGTGTTTCAAAAATCCCTTTTTATTTTTATACAAAATTTGGATCCGTCCGAAAATCTCCCTAATTCTCATTCTCCAAAGTTGGCGGCTATGCTATATATCGGCATTGTACTGTCCCGCCGGTGGATCGTCTCGTCCTGCTTCAGTTAATAGGTGTTGGTCGTGTTTTTAATGATGCGGACTAGATTTATTGTCGGTTGTATTTTTTTATTATTAGGCGGATGAATGCGGACACCCACGAATAGCGTGTAGTGCACCAGTTATATATTGTATAACTGATTATTAGTATTATGGTATTGAATTATCCTATCAGCCTCGCTGAAATCGTTTCGACGTTCGCCTTTTGTTCCAGACACTAGACTTGGCCGTTTCTCAACACCATGTACAAGCACTTCCATTATTAATGTAGCATTTGTATAGAGTTCAGATAGTTCACTGATGTATTATGATCAGACAAAATAGTAATGGCCGCGATATCGAATTAAAAAAAATTAATTGTATAGCTGTGTGTTGTATCCCCGACCTGAATGCGTTGCTTTGTTTTTCAGTGATGATCGTTGATCTATCAATGATACAAGCAAGAATGTTGAGGTGGTTGCTTTGGAAATGCGCTCGTCGCCTGTTCAGTGAAGTTGAAGGCCCTCCTTCAGCCTCCCCTCCCTTTTTCACCCACGTTGATGGATTCAACCGGGCGAATGGATATCCTCTCTGCCAGTATCTTCTCCCACTTCGGATGCATTATTCCAGTTATTTCGGATATTCCCATTCACACTCTCTCCCCTTATGATATCGACCATCCCTTCTTGCTTGCCTTGGTCAGTCAGTCAGTAGCCGTTCCCGTTCTCTCTCACACATACACACTCGTATTCTACCCTGGTAGTACACGAGATCGTACAAAAGGAGTTGCTAGTTGTCTTCCTGCTTCCACTGCCCCATCTCCGTGGTCCTGGTGCCGATGGGTCGCTCTCCACTTATTCCAATTCCACTCTATCTTCTGTTATGTACATCACTTCTTTCGTCTCGATTCATGGAGCCGTCATCGCTACTATGGACGAGGGACATCGGCCATTTACAAACAGATTTCTCTGTGGAATTGCAATTCTGACAGTATATATTAAAACGAATAAATACTCTCTCGAGAGATGATGATGCCGATCCTTCGCTGACGCTGCAACTATCGCAGACCAATGAAATTCTCATCAATCAATCCTCGTCCATCCGATCAGAAAACCGACTGTGACGGCGAGTCACTCGTCGAACATTACGAAGCACGTGCTGTATGTACACTAGACTAGAAAACACTAGACAGTACACACCTGATGCTTGTATATTCGCGTCAAGAATTTCGAAACCTTGTCATTGAAGGCAGAATATGTCGATTGATGTGGCACGTGTTGTACAGTGATAGATATGGCGATATCGTTAATCTATCACATTTAGAGATCAATTTGTTAATTATATTTATTCGATCTGTGAATGAAAAATAATGCGTGTTACGCGTGTTAATGTAACAGAATTTGTGGGATTCCACACAAAGATCTCCTATTCATTGTAAAAAATGAAGTGATAGTCAGTTGCGAACGTCAAAGTGATTTTGGTTCTGTTCTCTAAGACTTCAAGAGGTTGTTTGGGCTCCAGATTCATGCAAATGATGCAAAGCCGTGGCCGGTGACCCTGAAAGAAGAAAAAATGTTAGGAAAGTTAACCATAATACAGTCGAATCTCGTTATAACGAACGCCAAGAGACCAGAGGAATCACTTCGTTAAAACGAAATTCCGTTATAAAGGAATTCCAGGTTACCTAGCATTGTTCCTATGTAAACTTATTTGGGGGATTAGAAAAGTGTTCGTTAAAACGAAATCCCACTGTAGATAGATATATACGGCATTTTTCTAAGGCTATTTTGCTTTCAGTATGATTTCTCCTCACGCCTGGAAGGAAATTTCTGGCTACGACCGTTTTGTGAAAACATTTGAAGCTGTTTTTATGAAGTACATGATTTTCGTGGTACATTTGATAAATAGAATGTTCATGAAACTCCACACAAGATTACTACCAACTGTTTCTTTCCCCTCTATAGGAAGCTTTGTTGTTGATTCTCTGATGAAATGCTTCAGCGAGTCCATCCACTTTCACGGGTCTTTTGCGTAATTTATCATATTTCATATTGGTCTTATATTCTTCATTCTGTTCTGCGAAAGTTCTCCCTGGACGGCATCTTTATATCTTGGCTACATTAGTACCCTATACTCCCCTTCTGCGTCCCTCCCTCTTTTTTTGCCTCTTTTGAGACACGCACACACTGCTTTCCTATATCTCTTTACTCTCTCTCTCTCTCGGAATGGGCTGACAGGAGTGCAGGGTCCCCTAATTGAATGACCACTTTTCTGTCCTGGACGCCTTACAGCGCACTCCT
Organism: Pholcus phalangioides; assembly: GCF_987345545.1. NCBI lineage: Eukaryota > Metazoa > Arthropoda > Arachnida > Araneae > Pholcidae > Pholcus > Pholcus phalangioides. The sequence goes on from NW_028301597.1 coordinate 52,097,021, forward strand.
TCCTCCTTGCAATTTCTTCTCCTTCCATACATGGTCCATACTTTAATAAATTTTTACTCTTCTCTCTCCGTTCTCCCCCATCTTTCCATCTTTTATGCTCACACACATGTACACTCTTTACTGGGGTTGACCGTCGTGGAAGAAGAAAATGGGGTTGGAAGCGGGAACGAACCTCAAATGGATTTCTTCTTCTTCGTCTGTCCACTAAATTGCAATGTGCATTTGGCTTGAGGAGAGTGGTCGGTGGAAGAGTAGCTGTTGGGGATGAAGAAATCCTCTGGAATCTCTGGAAAAAAGAGGAGTTGGAGGACTTGGTGTATGAGGAGAAAGTATCTTCCGTTTCTGACAGCTCCCCAATATTGGGTTACCCTTGCTGCATGTAACGGACCACACGAGAATGTGAGGGTTTTCTGAGGCGAAGTTGAATGTTGCCGCTTTGGCTTCTGAGTTCATATACGGACGTCTTGAAGTTAGTTGATTTCAGAAAAATTTTCCCAAAGAGTCGTTCGGTTTAAAGTCTATTACCATATGTAGATGGGGACGGGGTTAGATTTTTTAGGGGGACATAGAAGCTGGCATCACTTTGGGAGAAACTCGAAAGTCAGCCACCTCGTTGGGCAATTTGCCTGTTGTGGCGTTGTATTTGTATGTATATAATGAAATTTGTAAATCTTCATTTTCTTCTGTTTCTATCAATTGGTAGTCTTAATTGATTTGCCTTTGATCATTTCATTGGTGAAAATGAAGAAAATTATTTCTGAACTTATCAGCGTACTAGGACTACGACATGGCTGGAGGCTTTCTGAACAGCTTTTTCAAATATATGATTTCACCCAATATATACAGTCCTCGTCTGCATAAAATGGCCATGACGCGACGAAAGTATGAACTGTTTTTGGAACAGATTATTGCATCGCTTACGTTACATTAGGAAGTGTCCATCCTCCAACGTTACAACCGTTTAATGGGATTTGAAAGAGATCATATCGTTCACTACCACTAAGGAAGAAGGCTGCCTGGTCTTACCTACCGATCACTTATTCGGCCACAACATGCGCTACTTTTGTTCATTCCCTCTTCGCCATTGAGTGCACAGATCGTGAGGAGCAGAGCAAAAAAAAAAAACCGCGCACGAACCATTCTTGACTTTTCTGTATCTATGTTGGACCTGCCAAGTCTCACGAATTTCTACTCAATGTCTCAGACTCCTAAAAATGTACTATACCTTCCGAATTTCAACTGTGATTGTAAAAATCCCTACTTTTGAGGAAAAAAAAATTATCCCAAGCATAATTTTGTAAAAAATGAACCAAGCGACACATTTCCAGATCACTAAAAAGTGATCGGTGGTATATCACCTGTTGCTCCGTGGCGCATTGTCAGATCCAGAGTACGTAAGTAGCCCGTAGCACATCTTAAGGTCACTTAACTAACCCGTGGCGAAGTTGCAGATCTTACTTAAAAATGTCCCTTTCCCACACCATGTAAGATTTCCGTGGCATATTTACAAATCAACGTGGTGCAGTTGTGATTCGCGGCACATATTTACATATCACTCAAATGACCAGTGACACTGTTCCAGATCACTTAAGTGACCCGACACGTTTTCGAATCAACGAAGTGGTCCGCATCCTTTTTGAATGTTGAACAACTTTGATGCAAATTGTCATCATTGCGTCAAGTCACAAAAAGAAATTCATTTTCGGAGGGGAAAAAGACAAAATTCGCCAGCAGCCAGTGTCAATTCGACCTTTCGACATCAGAAATTAGGGAGATAACCATATGTCCCTTTTCGAGCCCGATGACAATTTTTTTTTGTTGACGTGATTTGATTAGAAGTAGTAATTACGGATAATTTTTAACCTACTGGGGTTGGCGATGGCTTGCACAATGTCACGTTTTTGCAAAGGGTTAAAATCCCTACAGTTTCACCTTTTGTTGATGGAAAAATTCATTCATTGCATTTATTTGTATTCCTTTTGTATTTATTTTTGTAAGAAATTTGGATCAGCTCAAAAATCTTTCCAATTTTCATTCTCCAAAATTGGCAGCTATGCTATGGGGTTTTTTTAATTATACAAATTCTTAGCATCACATATACCGCGTGAGAGTTATGAAACCGTACCATCGCTAATCTTGCCCAATTCTACATGTTTGTGTGCATCGACTCTGGCCATGACATCCTGGATGTGAGTGCGTTACGCTCGTTGTACTTGCTACCTACGTGGTCGGTGGATCGCTGCTGTTGTTATCGTTGTTGGTAGTTTCCCGAATCTTAACGTCGAACAAAGAGCTTCTCTCGAGGAGAAACTAGTCTTTTCTCCGGTGTTGAGATATGTACCAATAATTCCGATTTCTGCAGAACTTGAATAGAGGAATCGCATCGTTGCAGAGAAAAGAGTTCGGGAGAAAATGTTTCGGAAGTTTTAGCGGAATTTCAATTCCTGGTATTTCCTTGTGGAGGAAAATCCTTTTGTCTTCCTTTTCTATAGCCCCTGCGAAGACAAACTCTATGGTTGCGCTGTCCACAGTTTTCCAGAGGAAAAGCTTCAGGATTTCGAGGTGGTCGGAAAGGGTGAGGTTGGAAAAGAGATCATAGGGTGGCGTTGAACATGTCTGCATATGCAAGTGTGTCTGTTGGTGCGTGTTCGGTTTCCTATCGAACGTCAGCTTTTCCGTTGGGCTTTGATTTGCTGGGAAAGTTTCGCCAAATTCCATTTGCTTCTCCCTGCCTTCCTTTTCCCGATTCGTGTCTCCGTACGAGCGGACATTGTTAACGATTACCTTTGTTTCGAAACGGGAAGAATTCGTTTCAAAATATCACTTGGATTGCTGCTGGTCGGTGACTTTTAGGGGAAATAACAAACGCGTGTTTGTAGAGAGGGAGCTCTCAAAGAAGAGGTTGGAGTAAAGGACAGTAGTCGTGTGTGTGTGTGTGTTTGAAGCCTGCTTTCGACAGCTCGACTTTTCTCTCTGAAAAGTTTTGACGAAAATGCACGCAACATTATCCAATGATATATTCGAAATTTTCACGGGCAAATAGAGTCGCTATTTATGCTATGAAGAAACAAGTCGAACTGTGAGTGTGTCTACTCTTAGATTCTCGAGCTTGGCTGCCATTAGCAGAAACGAAATTTATCGTAATGTCCGCTCTTCTATTCCCGAGAAACACGAGTCCCTTTCATTGAAGCTGCGTCGAAAGGACAGTCAAATGTGAAGGACGACGTTTTGCTAATAATTACTATAATAATCCCCTTTGTTGGGCAATTGAGTTGCAAACTAAAGGTAGCCTCTTTCTTCCCTATCAAGTTCAAATGCTATTCGTTTTTACTCTCGAAAATCCGGTACAAGTGGCAACACGCACATTCCAGTCTGATCATATTTGCAGGCATCGATAAGTAAAAGATAATCGGTATATTCCGGTATCATTGGTCCAAAAGCCTTTCTGGTCAAAGTCCCAGCCGGCCACAATCAAGATTATTTTCGATGCGCATACCACTTTACGAATTTTTACCCGCAGACTATGCGTCAAATTTTTACGGGACACGAGTATTCTCTCCGTTCCTGAAAAATATTTTTCGGCTGTCTTCTTATTTTCATATAAATGTTCAATTTGTCACTTTTTCGAGCTCTATATTTTTGAGCCATAAATTCTATTATCGCAATGTAGATTGTGTATGTATGTACATCGGTAGAAATTCATCTTACCCACACCATGTTGAGCATACACACCAGAACTTGAGGATTCAGGGTGCCTTCTTAAAATAAACATTTTAAGAAAGCTTAGCCTCTCCCCACAAGAGTAATGTAATTGTATTATACTAGTCCCCATGCGGACAATCCGGTATCTCGTACGCATGGGAGTAACAGCAAGTATGCCCAAAGATGAAAAACTTAACAGAGGCGCATTGAATAAAGAACTTCTTTGAAAAATGGAACAGAATTACTTTAATTTTTGAAAAGCGTTTGCGCGCCACTGATACCATGGCGTTCCGCGGGTTGATGAGATATCACTTTGGTGGGATTTCCATTCCGTGTCTATCAGGAACATTCGGGTGATTCTAAAGTCCAGAGACATCCCACAGGCTCGAAACCATTGCGATGTAAATCCAATAAAATATCAAGATGCGATTTTCCCCGTAATTGGTATCCTATAATTATAATATCAGTAGTACAGTTACATGCACATGCAATATTACTTCTAATGTACGGTCCCTTGTATCATTGGCAGTATGAATTAGTGAACAGTCAGCCGTGTCAGATTTTAGCTATTGGTTAAGCTGAAAATAGTCGGTGCTCCGAGGTCTGATCGTTATTGAGAGACTTTCCCTGAAGATTTCTGTCTTTCACTCTTGTTAGAAAATGAAAGGGGCATAGTCAGAATTGTCTCACTATTTCTACCTTTGCTGTTGGCTAATGGGAAAGGGCTTCTGAAGTTATGGTGCATAGGCGTCTGAATTGTGTTTTTCTTCCATCGTAAGAAATCCTTCCATCTTGCAGGGATGGGCGAATGCTATTAGGAAATGGAATGAAGTTTTGGTTCTTTTTCCCCGAAAAAAAGTTTCTGTGAAGGAAAGAATCGGAAGGAAAACTGGAAGTGAGCATAGGGGGGGGGGGGGAACTAATAACAAAAGGGCTCGTCGTTGTCGCTTCACCCCCTCAGCTGTTGTCGTCCACGAGGAGAGCGAGAAGGCGACCCACAACTCCCGAACATGCGGACATAAATATCTCCATAGAGGTTGGGAAGAAGCAGCCTTCTTATTCCGTGGTAGCCAAGAAGAAATGGAAAAGCGTACATCCTCTCTTTCTCTCACTCTCTACACACATATATGCGTGGATATATTTCTACGGCAATATCTGGGAAAGCTTCGGAAGGGGCTCTTCGTCCCTTTCTTTTTCCCGTCCCATGTGTCAGAGGTTTTGATGCATTAATGCTATTCCATTTCGTCTTGTCATCGTGGGACGTATTTTTGCCGAACAGCGACGCGCATAAACACTGAAAACATAGATAGTACTGGCTCCTGCGCGCGCCACTCGCAAATGTGTATGGATCATAGATAGATGTATGTGTGCCTGCGTGCGCGCAGCATTACCACCACGAGAGCTTGGGATTCGCAAAAGGAAAATGTACCACCAGCAGTAGTATGTATGTACGAGCGGCGGCTACACCGTGAGTTATAGTGAGTTTTTTCGGGTGAAGGAGAGAGTCTGAGAAAAGTACTAAGGAATTGCTAGGCATATAACGCGGTGAGGAAATGAAAAGAAACAGGGAGAGCAGGAAAAATAGTAGCATAAGCAGGAGAAAGGGGAAAGACGGTATCTCTTATATCCATTTCCTGATAGATGGGACCGTCTTATGTAGGTGCACGTCTCCATTCATGTTACACATACGAGCTACAACCGCCTGGACGACCTTCTTACAGCACTCTGAAAAGCAAGCTCCCGACGTACATTGGAGCAGAGCAGAAATTTACATTACGAGCAGCGGCTCCCTCCCTGTCATTGACCATGGCGACCATCCGGATTTAGCATAACGGCAGTCCAGGGAGTTTTACGGTGACACATAATTCCCCTCCGGAGGAAAAAGAAAAGCTCGCATCTCTCAATATGTGTGTGTGTGTGGACTTGGTGTGTGTGTCTTTTCTTTATCTCTCTTTCTTCTTGTTTTCATTCCTATGAAAATGGTGCATTTCGCATATAGTCAATTCCCCGATTGACCATTTCACGGTACGTTTGCACTCGAGGGAAGAGAGAAGTTGTGTGTGCGCTGCATCAGCTTCTCGTCTTTGTGACTTTCCTGTCCTGTTTTTCTCCGATTTATAAATATTTGAATTTCATGAATTTCCTCTTCACACCGGGAACTTGTTTAGGAATCCGGTTCGCTTTAAATGACCCTCTACGTGTATATGCTATTTGGCCTGGCTTCTGTTTCCCTTGTGTATTCCTCGCGTTTACGTCATAATCCGTCTTGATAATTTTAGTGCCTAACCTAACCACAAGATGATTGTTTCATTTTTCGGTGATGCATCACCATCCATGTCGTTGGGCATTCTTCTCGTCTTGGACGCTAGTCTGACTCTGTAGGATGTAGAGATTGGGTGGACATTCCTTCGATGTGGGTCGGTTTCGTGTCATCTCCATGAAGAGCGAAGTTTTGTGTGAGATTTTACGGACTAGGGGGTTTTAATTTTGAGCCTTTTGCGTTGAAAACATCTTTTTTGAGCCAGGTTATTGTTTAGGAGGACACTGCCGTATGGTTCTTCCTATTAGAACTGACACACGCCGACGATCGAGCACCACTAGGGATGTTTTATTGGCGATGGAGATGAAACCAGGGCCTGCTTATGTGGGTGCGATCGCACCGGGTCGCAAAATATTAGGGGCAGTGAAACAGGATATATATATATATTGCTCACGCATTACATCTTGACTTTGCTTATTGAAATCGTTGCTTGAAATTTTATAGATTCATAGATACGTCATAGGAAAAAATATGTGCCGTACGCCTTATATACACAGCTTTGAAGTGGCGGCAAACTTAGAGGCGTGATATTAGGCATCGAGAGGAACAAAAATTGCCGTAGAACATCGTATCGCAAACCACGTTTAGTCGGTGAAAATCGAAAGAATACGTTTGAAGGGTGTGACGTCGAGTTGGACAAAAAGGCCAATGATAAGTAGGAAAACACATTTATTTAAGATAGCATTTATACCTTCTCGGCGGCAACTCTTGTAATCATCTCTCTTCGTCTGACATTGAACTGGCATTGACACAGGCTGTGTTTTAATCATGCTGTCAAATAAATGTTTTTTTCTACTTATCATTGGCCGTTTTGTCCCACTCGATGTCACACCCTTCATAAGTATTTTTGCTATTTTCACCGACTTAACGTGGTTTGCGATACCACGTTCTATGGCAATTTTTGTTCCTCTTGATGCCTAATATCACCCCTCTGAGTTTGTCGCCACTTCAAGGCAATACCCTGTATATTAATCGATACACATATAAACACGAACCCATGGCTAGAGATGGGTCCTTGATTTTTTGATAGTACCTCGAACTAAAACTTTTAAAGGGCTCGTATTGATTTTGATGATTTTGAAAAAATATATATATAGTGTAGCTTGAAGAGTAGAAAATATCTAAGCTCTATAACTGGGGGGCGTCCATCATGTGAAGGCTATGGTCTTGACATTATAATGACCCCCCGGGGGAGGAAGATTCTCTGCGGCCCCTACCAACAGACTGAAAATGCCAATCATCTCAATTCTGAAACTTCCATGATGTACATTGGACATTTTCCCCTAGTACTTTAGTCTCGTTGGCACGATCCCCCTCCCCCATGCACCTATCCCACCTGGTAGGCTCATGCACAGTGTTATACGCAAAAAAAAAAAAAATTTGAAGGGTAATTTCACTCCTCTCCAAAATTCTAAGGGTATTTTTGTAAAAAAGGGGGTATTTTTTTTATGAAAAACAGAAATAACTCTATAGAAAATAATGTAAAATTCGAAGGAGTATTTTCACTCAACGAAATTCGGAGGAGTAAAATTGAATTTTAATGCGTGAATCACGTGTCTAGGTGCGTATTGGCGGACACTGCTTATGCATTAAGACGGCCCAGCATACAGCATCCCCTCTCGGACAGGGTTTTTGACGAACCTTCAAGCCAAAACTCCTAGTTGGCTGTCATAAACTAATTAACAGTAGATGTACGAAACAATTAAAAAATTTACCCATGGTCTATGGGCTAGGCTAGGAGGTCTTTAACTTTTCTAGAGTCGCGAGCACTGATTTCTACTGATTTATGGTCAGCATCAGAAAAAGCATCTTTTGATAACTCCGACATAGGCTCAAACTTTTGGGTGCTTGCTCACTGAAGCACCCAAAAGTTTCTCGGTGCTCACGAGAAACAGGCTGAAGATTTATGGGCTAGAGCTTTTCAAAAGTCGTCGTAGGTGGATTCAGTCACGAGTCATCTGGTGGAAGGGGGGCCCTGGATGAACCCTTCGAAAGCCTTGTTTTGTACTTTTCGTTGTTCGCAAGAAAGATATTTCTACTATTCTAGTGAGTGACTCGTCAAATCACTACCTCACGATCATTGAGAAAGCTTTAGACATAGCAAAGCCATTCCATCTCAATAATTTTCATTGAGGTTCTGGGTTCACGTTTCATTGGACGGTTATTTCTCGTGAAGGGAAACCACACAGAAGTGGAAAATTTTGCCCTCCGACGACATTCGACTCTTAAAATTGTTTTCATTGGTGGTTCCAACCTCACCCTGGATTGTATCATCCGTTACCGTGTATTATTGATGGAAAAGCTGTATGGAGCGACGAGGGTTCACTATCATCATCGTATTCATCCTCATTGGAAAACTAGCTTTCTTTGTTTTAATGCTCGAGTCATTATAAATCTATCCTTTCTTGTGTACTGTGGGAACTTCTTTCCTCTGATGAAATGTCTGAGACATTCTGGAAAACTACTGACGTGGTGACTCTTTCTGCTGGATGTGTTTTGTTTTTTTTTGTTTTTGATGCGGTTGCATGTTGGACATCGTACTCATGCGGATAGGCTAGTTGCATTCGGTAATCGGGTGAAATTGTCATGGCTATGAATATCAGTCGGTGCTTTATTAAATAATTATCATTCCATTTCCGTTTTTGGAAACATTTCTAATTAGGGTAATCATATTTTATTCCCTATTATCGGCGACGGCGACCATCTTCGGGATGTGAACCCGGGGCCGTAAATTCTGATCAATTTCCTGCTCCGAACGCCGTAAACTTTGTTGTTGTTGCTGCTTGACGTTTTCGGTCGCGTACGTATGGTATGTATGTATTTTGTGGTTGGTAGCAGCTCTCCGTGTGCTTTTTCTTTGTATAACGCAATAAATAACGTTCAATAATATGACAAATTTCGTTCGTTTCTCGGGGAGGAGGTCACGTGATTCCCGCCGTATTAAATTACGAGCGAAAGGCCCCGGTGACTTTTCAGCATGTCTCTGGAGGGCCCCGAATCGACGAGATATGATTTGTTGCTCTTGTTCTGTCGAGACAAAAGGCTCCCACGGCATGTCGATGGCCCTCGAGCTCCTTTTCTCCCATATATTCATTATTTTTCTCTGGCAATTACACTAATAGGGGCGACCGACTATCATATAATTATGATAAACTTCTAGATGAGCCATTCGGATGACATCAGCGGTCGAGGTCGTGGAAAACAAACAACGACATTTCTAGAAAATGCACGAGGTTGCGCATTCCAGATGGAATCATTCAACAAGGGAAAGGAAAAAAAAATCTGGTGACGCGGTCATTTTTATTCGTTTCGCATACGTCATTGAATGGATACACGCCGTAGTGCCTATTCGACATGCATTTTGATCCGTCGTATAGGCTGTGTGTGTTCCTAATTGACTGCCCGTTAATTGACTGCCCGTTGCCAATTTGAGCGGAGTACAATCTGGAAAGCTCTCTGATTCGGTCTCGTAGCACAGTCTATGTCTCCGAATACACAGTATTTTGATAGTGTTTGCTCTCAAAATTGCGTTCACTCCGTGTAATGTACACATGCGGTTGATGCAATTATAATTAGCGATAGGAACAAAAATCCTATTTCCAGACTTATGGTTTATCCCTTCATAATAACCTAATGACACACATAGCAAGACACAAAATCAGTTCGCGAAATTGCGCTTAAATTAGCACAACACATTTTGCTTTTTCTATTTTTTTTTTAATATTCGTTTCGCATGACCGTGTGTTATGGTTTTATTTTCTTTCGTATTTGTTATAGCGGGCTCTTCCCCTTATAACCTAGTGCCAACGTCCCAAGGTCAGCAGCCTGGTCAGATGATCAGTCCGCCGCCACCTGGTGCACCCCAGGACAGTATGTACAACATGAGCTTGAACGGAGGAGGGGACTCCTACCAGTCCATGGGGGCCAATGTACAGTCTCAGGTGAGAGCAAAATCCAAATTCTCATATTTACCATCGTCTTTGTTGTTGTTTTCTGTGCATCCATTTGTATAAGGTGTGCAAATTAATTCTCGGCTCTTTCTTTTTCCGCTAAATTTCCTTAACAATTTATATTTTTAAAAAAAATCCTATTCTCTTAACCAATCTTTGAAATTAACCACTTCGCTTCCTACGCATTCGTGCTATCTTTTTCATTGTTGAATTTCAATTCCAAGAAAATGCAAGTCCTGTCCCCACCAATGGAGGGGTAATGGCTTAAATTTGTCTCAAAAGCTATAAAGCCGATTAAATGCCCAATTTGAAAAGTTCAAGATATTCAGCCAGGTAGTATTCTGCGGGAGCAACCGTCAATTTTATATTCCAGTTATGTGATTGAATTTCCTACCGATCATCGTGTTCGAGGTCATTTTTGTTCAGTATGGACGCGTGATGGGTTTTGAAGTGAAATTTTCTTTTTTCTTTTTCCTCGTCCATTATAAATTTTGGCGATTGTGAGCAAAAATTGTGGGTTTTTTTCTCTTTTCCTCCAGTGCATCGCTAACAGGAATCATTTGCTATTCATGTTCGACAGCGAATGTTTCACCGAGTTATTGTAACCCATATATACTCAACAGCGGGCCAAAGTAGCCCTCGGAGTCATCGGATGTGGCCATTTACCTCAAGCTTAAGTTTGTAAAAATGAACTAAGCAGTACATAACCAGATGTCTAAAGTGACTTGCGGCCATTTACAAATCAATTAAGTGACCCAGCGGAATGTTCTAGATCCCTTAAGTGGTTCGCGGCACATTCTTACCTCACTTAAGTGAGACACTTGTCTTTTTTTTTTTCTATAGGTTTGAGTTTGCAGGAAACCCAAAGTCCTAATTTGAAGCTTTTTCAGCTTGTAAATACGTTGCTAAGTTCTTTTGCTAAATCGAAAGACCGTGAGATTATGGGAATCTTCTTCCAAAAGCTGTCTCAGTTACTTGTTTTTTGTGTACGACCCGATGATATCACGGGAGTTGCCCATTAATAAAGGCGAGTATTGCCAGCCATTCCTGAATAGCTGGAATCATTTTTTGCGAGGACTGTGGGAACAGAATTTCAATCCGAAGCCGAAACTTCAGAGTTGTCCCCCCCAAACTGAAAAGTGAAAGAGAAACAGTTCCTGAAATGTTGGTTCTCCAAGATTTTGGATGGTCATCGCCGAGAATTAAGGTGCACACCTATTTATTAATCATAATGCTGTCGTACCCACTTTTAACAAAGTCTAAAAAAACAGTGAAACTATTCGTTACACTCCATTAATAAATAATTATCTTACATATGAATGTGAAAGTATGTATGTCTGGTTGTTCCCTATACAAATCTACAATTTTAGACCAATCGTCGCCAAATTGTGCACATATACCAAACAGGACCGGGATTGAACCATAGGCTACTTTAAATGTTCGCCAGAGCTAGGCAAATGCCCGAAATGAGCGAAAAATCGTCGGGAAACAATTGTTCCTGGGCCTCAACAGTCACTTTCGGAATGTTTACTTTGGTTACCGTGGTTCTCAAACAATGCGTTTCAGACATGCATTATGCGTTCACAATGGTTTGTCACATCTTTTAATGCTGCCAGTATTATGTATAACTGTTTGTCACTTTCTCAATCCTTCCAGCAATTGAAGAAATCCCGGGCATTGCCGGGTATTATTTCTAGTGATTAATAAATCATAGTACAGTCTTACCCGCTTATAACAAAGTCTGAAAAAACACCGAAACTATTTGTTACACTTGAATTTCGTTATGCCCGTACCAGCTTGAAATGATGCGTTTAAGCTGATTAAATTTAGTTAAAATCTCACGCATCAACAAAATATGTGTCAATTATTGCTTTTTTTTCCTTGACGCATTTGTGGACTTGGAATGTTTTGCGTTTAAATCATTTTTACCCAACGAGCATTCAAAATGTGATGCCTTTTCTTTTGTTATAAGCACGGGCACAGGAAAATTCTTTCGTCTCATTTCCCCCCCCCCCCCCGAACTATTTGGAAAAAGAATAACGAATTTTTCGAATGACCTTGAATGTTTTTTTCATTATATCTCATTCTCTCTCACTCTTTTTAGCTTTCAATCCACTGTGTAGCTGTAATTTCTGAAGCAATGAGTAGTGTTTTCCACTTCGACATTCTGAAAATTGATTAGCACGAATAATTTTATCGTTAGCACGCGATGAAACCACCATAATCAACGTCCAGATCTACCTTGAGAATGGCGAATTTGCGCTAAAGGTGGTTTGGAGGTTAGATTCTTGGGAATAAATAACCTCAAGCCCCCCTTTCTCCCTAATGAGGTTCTCTGCAAACAAAATAAGATTTTACAGAGAAAAGTAGTCGGTAAAATAACAAAATAGGATTTTACAGTAACCAAACCAATCCTACTGGAATGTCTTCCAAGGGAAAAAAGGAGACATTATCAGGTGCTTATCTTATTATTTAGATAAGGCTACAGACCTGCCAACTCTCCCGATTTTTCATCCTTCCTCCCGCTCTCCGGATTTTGGCAGAAAATTAGATTTTACGCGAGCTTTCACGTTGTCGTGGCGTCAATGATTACCGTCGTCGTTAGGGAAAACACCCATAGAGGACAGCCATAGTCATTTCCATCGAACAGTCTGAAAAAAAGTCTCTGTGACCGCATTTACGCAACTGGCAAAGACGTGACTGTTTATGTAGTGTTTATCGGCAGTCATTTATCAGGGGCATGACCTTGATTGCCGAAATTCCTGTATAATCGTTATTGTATTCTATTAACAGCCGTGCGGTAAACACGGTTTTTCGTCGGCAGCTTTGTAATTTGATTTTTTTTTTAAATTTTTTCTTCCGATTAAACGTCTTCAGAAAGAAAATATAAAACTTTAAGCTATATACACCTTTTAAGAGTTCAGAGTTCATATACCCAAGATAGAATGACTGATAGCATCCACGAAAGGAAACACTTATATTTTATGAACAGTATGTAGATGTGATATCTCTATTCTGCATGAAAAGACTGACATGGAATTATATTCTGCTCAGGGGCAATGCAGAACCTGCCTTGGGAGGGGGGGGGGGGGAAATGTAACTTTTTCTTGATCATTTGATCATTTTTGTCGCACCACGGTCATTTTCTGCACACGAGGGCTAATTAGACCGGGACCTACAATTTATTGCCGATTCCGAACGGCAGGCTTGTTTTTCATACTCATCGAGAGGTTGGTGCGCTAACCCCTCGATGGGGGACTCCCTGCGGTAGCAATTTTTTGCTGCGGTCAAGTGGCCGTTTTTTGTTGTACCCGTGTCAGGAAAGTTTTCTGACAAGGACGAACCGGGTATCGAACTCGCGACACCTCTAAACACCTTTTGGTACTTTAGGCGAGCATCGTATCGACCGGGCTACCACGCCCCTAACTTTTTCTTAATTGATTAAAAAACAATATTTTTCTTTGTTTTCGAAAAAAAAAAACCAACTTTTTTGAATTTTTTTTTTTTGATATAGTCTATGAGTGTTGGGGGGGGGGGAGGCCCCCGTCGGGAGAATTTCTGGATTTCAAAAGTTGGCACGTCTGAGATTACAAAGAAATTTGTGACAGTTCCATATTTGAAAATTCGTTATAGGCGAACTTTGTAACATCCAATCGATGTTCGTTGTAAACAATCAGCATAGCATACATAAGCAATACGGAATTCACCGGACACGAAAAAAAAACTTCGTTATATGCAAAAATTCATAATATCCGTGTTCGTCATGAGCTTGTCCGGCTGTATTTATAAATAGGCTATGAGTGAAACTCGAGTTCGTTAACTCTGTGTTTCCGGTTATGAATGTTGAGTGATTCTCGGGAAATAGACGTCCTCGTATGTTACCTTGGAACAGACTCTGGTTCCAAGCTAATATTCGAAATATGTACTGAATTCAAACTGTTGAAAGACGGATTTCAGCGTGATTAGCCAGAGCCTCGCTTGAAATAATGCATTCTTCCCAATTCGTACTCGCACTGCACATCTGGTAGAAATTTCATATCTTGAGTTCTCTAGTGTCCCAAGATCTAGCTCAATTATGTGTGGGATCGTCGTCATTCTATCCGGAAATAATGTTTTCAAAGCACCCCTTTTCAAGTTAGTGTTTAGAAAGTAGGACGTGTTCTAGTTGACGATTAGTTCATCGCGTTCTTTCCGCGCTTCATAATCGAATAAAAACTCGGCCGCTGAATAACGACGCGGTGCTCCAAAGGTGTGCCGAGGGAGGATGGAGCTAATTCTGGAAAGAAAAGTGTTTTTTCTCCTGGAAAAAAGAGTGAAAAGAATTATCGTTTGTTGAGCGACGGACAACACACAGAATGCGCAGAAGCCATCCCCGTACTCCCCCCTCCCCCAATCCGATTAGTTCAAACTAACGACCGCTGTTTAAAACGTAGCGAAGAACGCAAGGCTGTTTTTTGCGTGTGTGTCACCTACGAAGGAGGAGACGGCGAAGGTGCCTGCTTGTCACTCGCGTTGGCTGACGGGCTCTTGGGAGGAGAAATGGCTAATTTGGCCTCCACTGCTTTTGTGTCTCAAACTCTTCTTTTATTAGTACCTTCCGAAAAAAACAAAGCTTTGTTCTTTTTCGCTTTGTGCGTGCTGCTGAAACGTTTGTTGGCGGAAATCGAGTTAGTAAAGGTTTGCTTTTGTCCCTTGTTAGTTAGTTAGCAATGCAGCCATTTTTATTGTCTTATTTTTCCTCCCTAAATGTTGGGGGCAACGTAATTCCCCGTTTTTTGCCTCCTGTGTTCTGTGGAATCGTGTGTTGCAATGGCGATAGAAGCCGCTTCAGAGAAAATAAGAATTTGAAACGAATGGCTATTGTATATGTGTAACTGCGACTGTTATGAATGCGGTTATTTTGCAAAGTAACCGGTTATTACGCATACTTACAGAGCATTTTGGTAAGTTTGATAAGCTTGTTAATTACATACTTCTACCGGTGATTATGCATACCTAATGGTTATGCAGTACCCAAACGTCGTTGGTAAATATGATAAATCGTATTACAATCCGTCACAAAGGTTTAGACACTGGATTTTTAACTGCTCCATGAATACTGTTTCAAATTTGGATTTATTTTATTATTTATTTATTTTGCTAGTGGTCAGAATGCAAAAACCTGCTTTAGACATCGGTCATTTTCAAGGAAAATAAGTTTTGGATATTTTAAACTCAAAATTTTGGGACACTTTCGATTGTATGCAAATTTCGAAGATGTCGTCTTTGTTGCGTATCAGGGACGTGATAGTATGAAAGTGGAAAGCTATCGGATTGGTTTTCGTTAAAAAAAAAAAATTGCCGAAGTTTTCGCATATTTTGTGCGATGAAATCCTTCGAGTGCCTACTTCATTTGAAAGCAAAAAGAAAGGCTGTAAACGACATTGATATTGCTTTGAGCAGGTCGAAATGATGTGCCTGTCGTGTATTGACCCAACGTGTTTCCCAAAAGCCAAAACATGGTTGTGGTAGGCAACGCAGTATAAGTTTACGCGAAAACAAAACCGATGGAAGAATGGCTTCGTGAAATTATGAAAAGTGCTGGAGTGAAAATTTCAACAGACACAGTTGTATTTGATTTATAAAAGAGTGGTTATGAAATCGCCTGTTGTAAGAAAACACCAAAGAGAGGTGGAAAAGAGGGACTGGAATGGGCACGAAATCAGACAAATAGCTTGGTATCATATTTAGTGATGCAAAAAAGAAAGGAACTCGCATGTTCCAGGCGGATGTTTTCTTAACATTTCAACGTACCTATTCAAAGGTCTGCGGCCACAAAAAAAAAAGCTCTTTGATGGCGAAAATGTATCGATTTTAGACTGACCATCGAGGAGTTCTAACTTGAATCCTATTAGGAATGTGTTAGGCTTACGTAAGGTAAGTGTGTTTGCAAATGAAATACAGTATTCGACTGTTGATGACTTGAAGAGCTCTATCGAGGAAGCACAGTACGCTTTCGATGTTAGAACCCTACGGAATTTAACTAGATCCATTGAAGAGGGTAGTGTGTTTGATGTTGTTAGAAAAAAATTAGAATTCTATTAGCTATCGAAAGCTAGTAATTCTGAACTTTCGAGACGGCCTTTTTCTAACTAGTATAAATTTTTTTTTTCTGTAAATGTAGAAATGCTTCAGGTATTATCCATTATAAGGTGCTAATTTTATTCGCCGTATTTTTATTGTTATTTTAAAAAAAGAGAGGTATCATTAGAGGTACGATCGTAAAATTTGTTATTATGATGCAAAAAAGCATCCTTGAGAAAACGATTAAAACACAAAATATCTTGTTAGGCGCCCCCGTTCGATTTCAAGGCACTTATTCATTTTTTACCGACACCTTAAAGTGCTGCAGAAAACATTGGTCCGGATTCAAAGTTCCAATGACTATTTTCAGTACAGTTTTATCGTCGCCATAACTCGCGATGTCGTAAAATGTCGCGGCACACAATTTGAGAATCAACAAGTTACAAGGCATTTTTCCTACGTCATCGCTTCTGGGCTCTTCGCCCAGTCGCGAGCACCGTCAATGTCCATGATCACAAAAATAGCATGTGGGCAACTGCGACATACGCTCCAGCTCAAAATCAGTACAGGATGTCCCATAAATTCATAAATATTTTAAAAATTCATAAAAAATGAAGGAATTGACATATTTGTGAATGCGGTTTGTGAAAAAGTTTTTTTCGCGAAGGGAGATTTTTATTTTTAATTTAATTTTGATGCTAAAAAAAATTTAGTTCAGATTTGTGTCGATAGCAGGCGCTTCACAAAAACAAATCACTTGAAATATGCAAATCAGAGTCCTGTAAAATGCAATGTGTACGATTAGCAGCTCATTTCGGAATCTTCCTGTCACTAGCGTTTACATAAGGTTTCCATTGGTTGTTTTATCTCAGCAATGAATCGCTGAGATTTTTCTCGCTGAGATTTATTTACTCCTTTTTTTTACACAGAAAAAAAACTTCCCCTTAAGAATTAGGAGGAAGAGAAATTGCGAAAATTCATTTGTGAGAATAACTTTTTCGCAAACCCCAAAATTCAAATATACCAATTCCTTCAATTTTTGTAAATTTTTAAACTACTTATGAATTTATGGGACACTGATACTTCGCGAGAACGGAATCAAACAATCACTGAGCACTCTTGGATGCTTCGTTGAGCACCATCTTGCTCGTGAGCAACAAGTTCAGAATAATGTAGTGTAGGGGTTTGTTTATTCGGCAGCCTCCATCTTCCCTGTTGAAAATCAATCATTTCCGTCTCTACCTCTCCATGGACAATCGGCTAAGGCGTGTATCACAGAGTGTGTTCACATTATTGTGTTCTTTTTTACTTCGAAGCTTATAAATTTGAGTGCGTTTGTATTTGAATGAAATGTAATTTTTCTTCTTTTCTTAACGTATTGGTGCTGATAATAACACGTGTTTTGTTTTGTTGCAGGCTAATGCCCTCAGGCACGTCATCTCCCAAACGGCGGGTTACGCCGATGGAGCAGGTGGAATGTATGACAGCATGCATCAGGTACGTACAAAAATATGCATCGAGCATTCGCACAACAATCTCTAGGATTTGTGTTTCAGTAGAAATCGACATCGGATCTCTCGTTGATGTCGAAAAATGACAATTAGCACGCATTTTACGTCGCACTGCGATGTTCCGAACCTCGTCCATAACGCCTGGAGTACACATCCTACTAGGTAGCTCGAAAGCATGTCACTTTCGAGCCAATGTTACCAACAAGCTCATTGGTTGCATACCATATGTTTGAAAGAGGCATGCTTTCGTGCTACATAGTAGCATGTAAATTCCAGGCCTAATACGTATCTGCCAACAGGTGTTACAGTTTGACTGTAACTTCTTTCAATTGATAGTATACTGTAAGTGTGGCCGAGTGGCATGGTGGTAAGATGCTCGTCTACCATCGTGAAGGTTGTTGTCAGGGTCCCGGGTTGGAACCCAAGGGAGGAGGATATTGATAAGATATTTTCCCTAACGAACTCGAGGCGACCACCGATAGACAGCGCCTTCACTTCCAACCCATCTCACTAATGGCAGTAAATTGCACTATAGCGATATGGCCAGAGTTGGTGTTTGGTGAAGTAGTATACTGTAAGCATACTAAAGTAGTTGCGGATTTTTAACCGGTGGGCCGCCAATGATAGCAATCTGATCACAACACCCTTTCGACATGCCAAAGCCGCTGGTTTATAATATCAAATTAAACCGGATCTAGTGGCAGACGAGAAGTGTATATCCAACCAAAGTGCGGCAGAATTAATTAAAGCAATATATAGGAAAGCGAACGTTATTAAGCTCCAAATTAAAGAGATACCGGATATATTCTTTAAATAAGAACTTTCGTTTCGCTACAGGGCCACATTGAACATTTCGATCAAACCATCACACTACCATCGACTTCTCACAAAACGAAAACAACGAAAAAAGGCAAATTCAACAAATAAATACTAAAATTCTTAATGCATTTCGACGCACTATGGGTGCGTCTTCAGAGGATAACAGTGTGTCAAAATGTATTAGGAATACCATATTTTTCAATGTATTTGCTTTCTTTCGTTGTTCTTGTTTTGCGATTATATCGGAAGTCAAAGGATTACTTATTAAAATTAAAATTAGTTCTGTTGGGCAATCATTCGTGCTTATAACAAGTTGAATATTTATTTCCTATTTGCTCGCTAATGGAATTTTTTGTGTTGTTTTTTGCAGCCGACGGAACTGCATCCCTAGTCTCTGTCCATTGGGTCCCGGAGTTTAGTTTTTGGTATCCCGCTGGAAGTCAAAGTCATGCCACATACTCACACAAACACAACATTACAAGAAAAAAAAGGTGCTGCTAAAGAAATACTTTGTTGTTTTTGGGGGCCGAAGGGCCACGAACTCGTCTCTCTCTTTACTCTTTTCTGTCTTAACTGTGACTGTCAGTGCTGCATCGACACGAATTTTGTTTTATAACCATCATCATGCGAGTGTTACAGTGGTGATGACGAAGAACAATTCTGGATCGTCACGCGCGCCAAGACAACAAAAAGACAAAAACGAGGAGGCATTTCATCGCGTAATGCGTATATAAATATATATATAAATATTATATATATAAATATAAATATATAAATTTGTGCCATAAGACATTCATTTTCATTGGACTTCGGAGGTGCTACCTTCCTACCTATCCCCCTACATACGAAAAAAAATTGTAAAATTTACAAACGAAAATGTTGCCACGTGAGAAAAATCCTCCCGAAGAACGAATTTTTTTCCCCTTTTTTTGAAGATACGTGTTGTTGTTATTTTTGTGTGTGTCTTTCTCTGTCGTGTTTTCTTTTACAATGTTTTGTGTGTGTGTGTGTACGTATTCGTGTGCGTGTTCGTCCTGCGCGTTTTTTCTCGTGTTGCGTCGTATCTTCTTTTATTTTTCTCCTCTCATCAAAATAAACAAACACAAAAAGGCTGGCCGGGGAGGGAGCAACGGGGGAGCAGAAGAAAATGATTGTTGATTGATTGTTGGTACCTTCGTTTCGAGGGGGCCCCCCCGATCCCCTCCCCCACCCCTTCCATTGTCCGTCTTCTCTCGATGTCGTCCATTAATTGATAATTGTCGCCTTTGCGACCCCGCCCCCCTTCCCGTGCACCCCCCTTCAAGCATCCCCCTTTTAGTATGAGGGGGAAGGGGAATAAAATTCCAAAAATTAAAATTTTTAAAAATAATAATTGGGGGGTAAATAAACATACACATTGTACTTAGTATATGTCATCGCATCACGTGATCCATACGATGACCTGGAGTTTGTTGCTGTTGCTAAAAATTGTTTAAAATACCAGCAGGAAAATTGAATGTGGTACAATTTGCTGCCGTCTTTCTGTTATTCTGAAACTGCCGTAAAATTCGAATTCATCACTTGATGACAAATTTTTTTTTTTTTTTTAAATTCCCGTCGAATGCTATTTTTTAGTTAAAAGTACCTTAACACGGGGCTACTTTGCATCGTTTTTGAATGTTTATCAGGGAAATCCCTTGCTACATGTGCGTAACAAATACCCACTGTGATCTTTTCTAAACCTCACTTTTCCTGGCATGCAAACTCCAACATTCAATAGTCTCTTGTCCGTCGAGTTTGTGGCATGCTGGCGAATGCGGGAAATACGGTATATATTGTCCGCGGCACATTTCCAGATATAAATTAAGTAACATTTTACATCAAGTAATTGGCCCGCGACTTGTTTCCAAACCAATGAAGTGGCCTGCACTGTCCAAAATGTTGAGCACCCTTGCTTTACACCAGGCATCTTCAACCCGTTGCTCTCGAGCACCACGGTGCTCCCCTGAAGCACCTGGAATGGTAGATGCTCGTAGCCGATTTCGTGCTCGCGAGCGTTTGATTAACGTTCCCATGAAACACCTTGTACAAACTGCATTCAAGGACTGAAATCATCCTGATTTCGTGGACTCGTAATGCTAAACTTGCCGCGTAAGGGTGCTCTTCTTTAGATGATGGATACGGGCAGTGCTCGTGACTGGAAAAAATTTGAAGACCTCTGCTTTTTACACTCTTCCCACTGCTTTTGTGTGTGGTGCAAAGTAACACCTGTTTTACTCAGAACATAACCTTCAAATTACAATCGAGCATATAATGATGAATAATCAGTTGTTTCCAACTTTATAGGTATGATTTAGAAGACACACAATTAGCTTCTACGTATAAAATAAACAGCATTTACTTTCTAATTAAGTTGTTTTTCGACAGAAAATGCAACTTTTTTTCGACAAAAATTCCACGTTAAATCAACTGATAAAGCAAACGACATCCAAAATTGCGGATACATCACTAAGGCCGCGATTACACTACGAAAGCTTGATAAAAGTTATTTTATAAAACTTGATAAACGCAACCAATAAGCGAATCGGTTACATTCGACCAAATGTAATCGATAGGCTTAAGTTTAATGGTTTTCTTTTTCAAGTTTTGTAAAAAATCTTTTATCAAACTTTTATAGTGTAATCCCGGCCTTAATCAAATCCGAGAGTTGACCGATAATGAGTCCTGTCGGGGAAAATCAAAACCGTTCGTAAATTTTAATTAGAATAGCCGCTAGACAACTGCGAATCTTTTTTCAAGATTGGTGCAAAGTAGCCCCGGAAAACGATAATCGAAAATTTTTGCATTATTATGTTGGGATTCTTTTCGTAAGTGTTGCCAACAGTCAAAAAAAATATTTCCCAACCAAATTCTTCATCAAAAACAACTAGAATTCATTTTAGTCATATCCAGATGACCATACGTCCTCGGGCATTCCCGTATTTTCACATAATTTAATAATTGACTACTAGTACGCAAGAAAATTTTTGAAAAAGACTAGAAAAAAAAACAACTAAATTGGTATTTTCCTCCTCATTTAAATGGCCGAAAAAAAAACTGTTGGCAACACACTGCTTTTCTTGCGCATATCCATTGTTATGCAAATAACGCTTTTGGATCGCCCCCGTACCCAATTCATTTCTTCCCATTACATGGCCAGTATTCTAATATGTGCATTTGTGCCATTTTTTTTTAAACCCCCCCCCCTCCCCTCGTAGTTTATTGTGGTGTATGTTACAGTGACATATTTCAATTTCCTTTTTCTTTAATCGTTAAGCGCAAAATCGTCATCTTTATAAAAATGCTCAATTTTTATTATTTCCCTTTCTTTTAAAGATATTATATGTGCAGTATCTGTTTGCCTTGTGTAATACTCTCTCTTGCACTGCAATGTTAATTGGATGCTCAGCTTCATTTGTACGTAATTGGTAACAAAATTGAAATCGTTAATAACGTTCTTCATCAACTTTAATATGTTATATTGTGTGCAATTTTTTCTACGAGATAAGATATTTTTTGTGGATGTCGTTTTGCATGATACAGAGTCGTTCTGAACCCATCGTTAGGGGGTGAAATTACAATAATTTCTGTCATAAATTCTGAATTCTCGTCATTTCTGGAAATCTGCATTTTCGTCTACAAAGAAATAATTTCTTCCATAAATTCTGGATTTCCACCTTGTCTATATAGAATTGCTTTTTTTTTTTTTAAATAAATTCTGAACTTTTATCAATTCTGGAATCATTTCTTGCATTTATTCCGAATTTTCATTATTTTTATTTTCTTACTTTCGATTCCCCTTCTCTCACAGAAGTAGCATATATGAGGGTGATCCTGATAAAGCATGCTGAAAATATTCTGTGCGAAAGAACGCGAGACGCTTATTTATGTACTATTGATGTGCTGATTTTAATTAGAGTTCTATTAGATGACAACCGTAGCATCTTGGAGCAGGGGCTTAGGTCTTTGGTGGGACCCAAGCCAGGATTATTCGCTGGCCCCCTATGAAAGAAAAACATTAATGGGTTTCATCTCGGGGGGCCACAGGCTAACGCGCACAGACCCCTTAAAATCTTTCCAAGGATCACCAAGGGGTCCGTGGACTTGTGGTTAAGAACCACTGCCCTAGTATGGATATCCCAATTTCAGAGTCATAGCTTAAACGTGGCAAGTATAACATTGCTCTCTACCTGCGGAAAAATACGCAATGTTATCAAGACATTGTGACTAATTAGTGCTACAAAAATGAATTTCGTGTGTTCTCACCTGAACTCAACAAATCGAGCACGACCAGGTTCTATTGAGTAGGCCCACGTGGGCATAATATGGGGAGGGAGTCGGAATGAATTGGATACTCGAATTCAGCCACATCGAGTTCACGAGTCCGTTGTTCATGGGAGCTCGCAAGATATTGACCGGTATCTCGCGTCGGCTTGCTTACAGGGCTGGCTGCACGGGTTTTGTTCCCCATTCGGCCTGGATCCATTCTATTCTTCCGCTCATGTGTGGGGCCTCCATCACGGGTAGGCGTCTTAGTCTGTTTATTGGGCCCAAAGCTGCATTAAGAGTTAACTTTCAAGCGGCTTTGATTGGGCCCTTCGCCTCTTTTCTGTTAGGTAGGCCTTGTGCCTCTTTTTATTCTCACTAGGAGTTCTGCAGATGCGCTCCATCGGCATCGTTCTCACCTGAAACGACTCGATGATGGTACTTCCTTCTCCCAATTTTTGGTTCAGAATCACCCTGTACTTTCCAAGTAGATGTTTCCATCAAAATCAACTGGAAACCGTGTTTAGACAACCAAAATTAAAGCATTGTCTGAGGCTTATATGGCCGGCGTTTAACGACTTACAAGTAGTTTCTGGGCAATTACGCCATGGTCTAAGGCATTTTCTTCCTGAAGTTTCGCCCACATCTGTGGGAGGCATCTTCTAAGGTTGAGCTTCTTACCTCTAGTTGTGCGAAGCCTTTCTCGCTTGTCGCGAAAACCTACGTCCGTTTAACCTCAGAAGATACCACCCCTCCCCCACAGATGTGGGCGAAACTTCAGTAAGAAAATGCCTTGTACTGTGGCCTAATATCTCGGAAATCACTTGTAAGTCATTAACCAGAATTTATGTTAGTCATTATTTAGATTACTATACGTCCCGTATTTTCATGTAATTTAATAATAGACTACTAAGTGCACGGGAAATTTTTTGGAAAAAGACTAGAAAAAAAACTAGGTGGGCATTTTTTCCAACTAAACGGCCGAAAACAAAAGACCAGATCTACTTGGAAAATAACTAATTTGAGCAACACTGTCTGAACGAGCTCGATGATGACGCCCCTCCCCCATGTTTTTGGTTCAGAATCACTCTGTGTGTGTAGTACGACAAATTATTTCTCCTGTTGAATAATTTGAAATCACTGATTTTTCATTGATTGAATTTTTTTAATTGTTGATATTTCCCCCCCCCCCTTCATTTCTCAATGTGCGGTAATTTGTCGCGTAAATTGATGATTGTTTTGCGAGACGGTAATGAAAATGTGGATCTTTCAGGGTACTTCTCCCACGGTATAAATGTATAAGTAATGCTCTCTCTCTCTCTCAGTATGCAAGAAAATGCCTCGTGAAAGTAACGATCGGATTTTTAATTGAATGTGTATATATATATACTGTATAATGTATTGCCAGAGAGAGGGGGACACGCTCCAGGTCAGTCAGTGTACAATTGTTTTCTTGTACAGTTTTTAGCCTAAAGAAGGGAAAATATAAAACAGTTTGTTTGAGCGTCGGTAAACGATTAATTAAGCAAAAAAAAAGATAATTATTGTGCGTTGAATTATTTTTCCTTTTTATTAATATTATTTTTTACTACTACTACTGAAGACATTGTTGTGTAAAATTACGTACATACAATTGCTTGTTCATTACAAGTTGATAAAGATTGTCGGGATTTTTAACCGAACAACAGTGTGATGATGTATCTAATTGTCCTCTTTGTACAGTTTTTTCGCCGCCGCCGCCGCCATGTACAGAATATTTTTCACGACCGCCAACCCTCCCCCGATTTCTTTATTTTTCAACAATACATTATTTAAGGAAGAAGAAGCTCCAATCTTTCTCTCTCTCATTGCAATTCTTTTGTTGTCAAGAAAATGTGTAATTAATTGATTCGATTGTTGTTTGTTTCGCCCCCCCCCGTCCCCCGAATGTTTGATCCGCCCCCCAACCCTTCCTTGTCAAAGAAAAAAAAGAGAATGTGCTGTAGAATATTGATCTGTGCGTCTTGAGTGTTACGTAATGTTCACTCGAGTATCTGATGATGAGAAAAAAAAATAAATATTTTGAATTTTTAATCTTGTGTCTCGCCATTTCTTTATTACGAGTTTTCTTTTTTAAGGCACGGGGTGGACCAAAAGTCACTAGACACCTAGGCCTTTCAGAAATTTAAAAAAAAAAATTTAACGTGAATTTCAACATTTATATGGTTTGAATCAAAATTCGTGACGCAAATTCATTTATCTTATAACGAAAGAAAGTTCGATACTTCTACTACAGATGGCGCTTCTTCGCTTGAAGAATGAAAATTTAATTACTTGCAAAAACATTTATCCGTGTACGAACATTTTTTTGCCAGCTTTAAGTTCTACTAACAAAGGGTCCAAAGGTATCGTCCTTAAAAAATGTAGGTACTCTCATCTCACTCAAAAACAAAAAAAATTATAGACGAAAATTTAAAGCCTCAAAAAATTATTAGAAATGATAACAGTTTCGGCTACTCATCGCCTCTCACGCTTCTTGGCGATATCTTAAAAAAAACTTTTCTATCTTTCCCCAGCTTCTCTTTATTTCTAGAAAAACTAGTTATTCTTTCTCTTCTGTTCCGTACCTGATCGTGCGTTGTTTGAATGACGTCACTCTCTAGGGTTGCGGAATTCATTCTTGGCCTTGTTCAAAATATCAATATTTGCATTTCTTTTCGAGTGACATAATAATTGCGCGGATTTTTTTTTATATTTCTGCTTATGTTCAAATGAGTAGAATCAATGGTAATTTTTTTGAAGACGTCACCTTTAGATTCTTTCCTTGTATAAGTTGTTCAGCTCTACGTCACAGAAAAATGATGGCATCGGAGAAACGATGTGACTCTTGTCTACTCCACCTGTAGGCGGAGTTAAATTTTGCTTGTGGTTCTAACTCATTGGTTTAGACATCACGCTCGTACGAAAAATGTAAAAAGTCTCTTGTTTGTTGGTTCTCAACGCATTTTCAAATACATGATGAGGGCTTGCCCTCGCGCATACTATACACATTTACAACCGTTGAATTATCGCATATCAGCTTCTTGACATCGATTCTCGATTTCCAAAGAGGCTCGCAAATTAATACAGTAATCGAGACGCGTGTCAATCAAAGACGTCAGTTTGTGTCTAAGCATTCGTTATGTGAGTGATCTTCGCGTACATGTGGAATTTTATTTGTGTTATGCTAGGGACGTAACTTCGAATTGGAGTGGCCCTGGACCAAACGGTTTACGGAAACTTTGTCCCCCGAAATTTCATCCCCGATATAATTTGGCCTCTGGCATTTCTTCTCCCTGATCGTATGAGTGACCAAGTGAGTTGAACATTCCACTTTTCCTGACCTTATGAGTAACCGAATGAATGACCTATTTTGTAGTCACTCACTTTCTCATTCATTCGGTCACTCACTCCATTAATGTCACTCGATCACTCCATTAATGTCACTCGATCACTCATATGGTCACTCACTCGATCGTTCACATGGTAATTTACTCAACCATGCACTCAGTCACTCCCTTGGTCATTCATACGCTCACTCATACAGATAATTGCACACTCACCCTTAACGAAAGTGAGATTTCCCTTCAAAAAAGTTTGAGAACACTGCTGAAGGCTAGGAAGGTCTACAATTTTTTGATGCTATTGTCAAAGGCTTACTTCGTTGACTACCGCATTCGAGCAAAATCTTCTAAGGCAGAAGTCGCTTGACTTGTGATTGAACATGAAGTTTCTTGAACCTGTACACGTTTTGGAGTTTTTAAGAATAAAAGCGGTCATAAATTTTTTTAAATGATGTTTACACTATGCGTTTACGATAAACACCGCGTGACAAAATGTACGTTTGTTTACGGATTCTTATTATTACTTTATACTTTGTCGTGGCTCCTAGACCTTTACGCTTCGATATCTCTCCGAGATGGGAAGTGGGGTCTGTCCAGTCTTCAAAGGCCCCTAGACACTCCGATTATTATGATTGAATACAGTGCCTGTGCCTGATATACTCGTATTTGACTGGCACTTTGCTGCGTTTGAAATCGAGACCCCTCTTCCAAGAGTAAAAAGTCTTTCATCAGTGGTACTCCATCTGAGCGGTCAGCGTTATTATTCAGCTCATCACTATCATATTCGTCAACTTCTCATAGCCATATTTGCCAACTACTACGGAATTTGCGTTGTCACTACGCATTTCTACCCTAAAATACGAAACTACGGTGAATCGGGAAAAACTGCAAATACGTTGTTATTTTTAGGAACTTCTTTTGTTCAAGGATTTCTTTGAATTCCGTTATACTATTGAGTACAAAATGACGTCACGCAAAGATCGCATCTCCAAACAATAAATATCAAATTAATAACAGAATATGGGCATAAAAAGGTGGCCGTTTTCACTAAAGATAACTCTTATCGTAGCTTAAGAGTTATTTTTGATAAATAAAAGTTCAAATTTCACAGATTTCGCTGTAAAAAGAAAAACTTGATGTCTACAGAATATATAAAATAGATTTTCTGTGTGCGTATGTTCTTTACACAAATAAACAATGTCATATCGACCTTTGTGTACCAAATAGGTCTCGACTCAAACGATAGGCCACATTCGTCAGAGTTGGGCAAATGCCCCGATAGGGTCAAAAAACTGTTCATCGGCAATGACTTTTGGAATGCCTTCTTTTTCGTTAAATAGGTTCTCAATGGTATGTCACTTTGTGCTCCCAGTATATGAAGAAAACACCACAGCAGTATAAGTTATAGTTTGATATAGAATATGTCAAATTCACAATTTTTTTTCTAAAGTTGAAAAAATTAATTTGAATTTTTTAAAAAAGCCCATGGGGAAAAAAATGATTTTTTAAAATTTTTGTTAGGGGGGAAATCCCCCTTCTCCGGCGCGATGAGCTTTTGCCACTGCGGAAAGGCTTGGTTCCACGGTTGGCCTTCGCATGACACACCAGACTAATCGCGTCTTTTCAAGGAGTGGGGCCAAAAAAGCCCTAATTTATATCAAAAGCTTATGCTGTATAATGAATTAAATGAATAAATTTGGCTGAATAACCTTCAAAATTGCTTAGGCCCCGGACCATGGAACTCGTTGACACGTTTTTACATTAAACGCTTATTTCCGTAAGGTGCAGAGGCGACTCGAAACAGTAAGCGTGGGTTTTCAGCAGGGCTTGTTCCTCGCATGCACAGATTGGGCACGGGTCCAGGGCCGCGAAATCGGCTGCCTTTTGTAGTTTAGACACGTCCCACATACTCCATCCGCTGCGTATTCCTCTGTCTTAAAGAAGACCACATGCTAGGGGCCCCAAAAATTCATATTTGCTTAGGGCCCGAACTTGTGAAGAATACACTCTGGTTTTCACAGATCCATGTTTGGTAATTGTGGCTCCAGTTACATTCTGAAGGCTGAACCCATCTGAAAAATAATATTCAGTATATACAGCGTTGGAATTGAAAAATAAAAGTCACAAGAACTTATAAGAAATTTACAAGAACCTACTGGTCCGCAGACATCATGAGTGGTCCGCTAAACGAAATCTGCTCTGAATATTAGTTCATTTTCTCCTAAATATATTACAAGTAGTATATTACTTGTATTATTTAGAAGAATGTGCGCGCGATATATCACCAAAGGGTGCAAAAAGCCATAAAACAACAATTAGACAATCGTTCGGCGTATCAGTGATTTTCCTATATGAGATTCTTCCGCGATCAATGTATCATCGCGGAAGGAGGCGAGCAGACGAAAGTTTTCGCTACTGCTCCCGCGGACAACCAAGTTCTTTTTCTCTCTGGTCTCGGACCAGGCGGACCACCAATGATTTCGACCGCTGATATGGCTATGTAAAAACGAATTGATATTTTTCTCATCTAGATTCACGATTCCCCTTCCTCCAGGGTCTTTCTTCCAGGGTCCTTTGGACCCCTGATTAAGAACCCCTTAATTTCACATGAATATACCCTCGTCCCTCCAGAGTACGATGCAATTTTTTATTGAGTGCAAGGTATATGGGAGCAGTATAAATCTTCAACAAAACAACAATAGCAGGAGCTTTACCTGAGCTCCCGGCCAGTTATTTGGCACCTGAAAAATAATGACACGCCAAGAGAAATACGAATATTGATTACAGTAAAACCTGTCTTAAAGTAGACACCTACGGTTCCATTAAAATCTGTCCCCAGTTAGACAGGTGTGCGTGTCTGAGATATGGAGGTACAGTTTTGTGGACAATATGATCATTCGCAGTTCAACGCAAAGCTGTGTCAAATAGGTGTCTACGCGTTAACAGATTTTACCTGTAAATTCACTTACCCCTTACTGGATGTGTCTGATCCGCCACAGAGGTTCGGTTTCAATTTACAAAATTCTCAAAAATCTCCCTTTACCAGTTTTAAGAGTGAAAATACAGTGTGTCATAAAATGAGCAATCTAAATTGTTATACGGTCCCCCGGTCTTCTAATTTCCAGTTAGAAAGTTGTTGGCCTGTATTTCCCGAGGCCACCAGAAAAAATTCCGGGGTTTTAATTGCAATATTCCCTGAGATATTCCAATTCAAAAATCGAAGCAAAATTATGAAAGAACAGCAAAAACAAACCACGTGACGAAGGCTTTGGGTAAGGGCAAAAATGTAGATGTTGTTTACCTTGATTTCCAGAAGGCATTCGATCGTGTCCAACATTTTAAACTCTTGAAGCGTTTACACGAGATTGGAATTGGGGGCAACTTGCTGAATTGGATAGAATCGTGGTTAAGAGATAGGTCGCAACGAGTTATGGTGAACGGGGAATTCTCTGGTTGGACAGACGTCACAAGTGGAGTTCCTCAAGGAAGTGTGCTAGGCCCCATACTTTTTTCAATTTTTATCGACAAACTCGATCAGGGTATCGATGGGATTGCTAGCAAATTCGCAGATGATGTGAAGCTAATGGGGGGAATCGGGAATCAAAACGATAGGGAGTTGCTCCAGACCAACTTAAACAGGATTGCAGCATGGGCAAATGAATGGAGCATGACGTTTAGCGTAGATAAGTGCATGGTCGCTCATTTTGGTTCGAACAACCCACGGTTCTCTTTCGAGTTGAATGGTATCACTATCCCGGATGCAACTAGGGTCACCGATTTGGAAATTCTCATTGATGAGTGGCTTAGGTGTTCAGTGGTGGTCAAAAACTCGAATAGTATACTTGGTCTCATTTTCAAAAAGGTCTTTTCGCGTTCTCCTAAAGTCATTCTTCCGCTTTTTTGAGGCTTAGTTCGTCCTGGTCTGTAGTATGCTGTAAGGTTTTGGAGACCATACCTACAGAGGGACATAGACTTGGTTGAAGGGGTGCAGAGAAGAGCTGCGCGTGTCCTTATTGGCACACGGGGCTTGAGTTATGAAGAGAGACTTCATTTTTTGAATATGCTTACATTGGATGAACGCGGGTGTCGAGGAGATATGATCGAAGTGTTCAAAAGTTTCAATGGGATGGATAGGATGGACCATGAACTTTTAGTGCACCACCAATCGACTGCTTTTACAAGGGGACACCAGTATCGATTGGTGAGGGACAATGCAAGGCTATGGTGTCGCAGGGAATTTTTCTCTAATAGGGTTGTTAATAAATGGAATAGCTTACCCCCGGAGGTAGTAAATTGCAACACAATTGACACGTTCAAAAAGAAATACGATAAACATGTTGGGGTAAATCGAGAAGCTATCCATTCTTAGAATAAGACAACCATAAGTATTCTTTATAGGCGTTGTATAATATTTTATCATGTGTATATATTGTTTATAATTTGTGTTAATTGCATTTTTAATTGGGTTGCTGTATTTTTGAAACATATGACATCCATATTTTTATGGGCATCTTCTTCTCAGCCGCCTCGTTGGGCATTTTGTTTGTTGTGGGGCTGTATTTGTATTAAAAACTAATACGGACAACGCTCCTTTCCCTCATTTATGCTGTCCTTTCTCAACTTTTCACCGATTTTCGAATTCGAATATCTCAGTGAATATTACAGTTAGAAACCTTGGAATGTTTTCTGGTTGCCTCGAGGAATACAGAGCGGTAAATTTCTAACTGGAAATTAGAAGACTGGGAGACCGTATAACAATTTAGATTGCCCATTTTATGACACACTGTATTTTTACTCTTAAAAGTGGTAAAGGGTGATTTTTGAGCATGTTTTAAATTGAAACCGAACCTTTACGACAAACGGTTGTTGAGATAAAGGCCGCAAAAGCACTTACATTCCACCCTGTTGTAACGAGTTGGCACTAAAACGGGGTTTTCTACATTATATTTGCTGTAGATAAAATTTGTGCCGCGAAGCGGGGTTGGTGCTATAACGAGGTTCAACTGTATTTATTAAAAAAAACATATTTATAATGACCGAGAGATTATTTGACCCTAATGATGACTATTTCAAAATACAAATTCAATCAACACGATGACAGACATTTTTTGGGAAATCGGTCATCACCTCGAAACGATAAAAAGATAATAATAAAAAGACGACGATCCCTCATAGATTAAATTTCACACCCTCCTCCCTCACCCTCAT
Source organism: Pholcus phalangioides (assembly GCF_987345545.1). Classification (NCBI taxonomy): domain Eukaryota; kingdom Metazoa; phylum Arthropoda; class Arachnida; order Araneae; family Pholcidae; genus Pholcus; species Pholcus phalangioides. The sequence continues at coordinate 52,128,240 of NW_028301597.1, forward strand.
ACGTGTATATTCATTTTCGGTGACTTTTGAGTGACTCTCCCGCGATGAATTCTTTATAAAGTTCATAAGAATTTCAAACGAAAAATAAAAAAATAAGAAGAAGGGAGGATCATTTCCAAAGAAAAACCGGGGAGAAGAAAAAACGAACCTGAACAATTTTGGGTCGTTCTTCTTCTTAATTTCCCTAGTCGTGGTGCCATTTTTTAATATCTCAAAAAACCACTAGCGATTATTATTAAGGACCCCGTGAATCATTGAAATTCTTGCCGAGAAAGAAAATCCATCTTCCATCATCTCTCCTTTTTTTGCCTATATTATTATTATTATCGTGATCGCCTCTTATTCGACCCCCTTCTTCCTCCCCACAACCTTTTGAATTAATTTTTCCCATCACATCTTTTAATATATTTTTTTTTTAGGAGGACTTTTTCCTTTGCTTTGGTGTCTTGGCGTATCGCCATCGTTCTTTGTCCGAAACCCATTGAGAGAAGAGATCACTTAATCAATAATTATGGTCTTCATCTTATTCTATCTCACATCAAGAAGAAGATGTTTAATTTGAAGCAGATACGTAATTGTTCTTTTTTGAATAATTCGCCGCATTAAATGAAAAAAGAAAAGTAATAAAATATCTCTCGCGGCTCTTTTTTTTTTCAAAGATTTAGCTGAAAAAAAAAAATTTGAATTAAATTTTTTTTCCTTTTTAGTGAGGGAAAAAAATCGATATTTAAAAGAAAAAAAAAAATTTTTTTTTTTCATTTATTTTTTATGAGAAGACAGAGTAAAAAAAAAGAGAGGAGGGTAGTTAATGTTGAATGGTTGGTTTGAATTTTTCATTAGACCGCGATTCGATTGACTGTCATTATTTTCTTGAGATGGCGCTCATCATTTTTGCTTTTTTTTTTAATTTTTTTGGTTTCTCAATATTTCAAGCCCGGAAATGATGACACAATGAATATCACACTCTGATTATTATTATTATTAAAAAAAGAAACGAATTATTTAATTTTCTTTTTTCCTTATGTAAATGAATAGATTCGTGACACGCAAAAGTGGAAACTGATCTCTCTTTAATTATTTTCTATCCAGTTTCTGTTCTCCAGAATTGCGTAAAAATATTTTTAATGCGAGATACTGTTGCAATATAATATAAGTATCTGGTATGGTGTTCGCTGTATTACGGAAGTTATACCGCGACGCTCATATTTCTGTTGATTCGCTACACAAATACAAAGGCAGCTTCAGGCAAACTGCCCAACGACGGGGGGGGGGGGGGGGGGGCGCCGCTGGAAAATGCAAAAAAGGCCTCAAAATATGGTTTTATTGATTATAATATGGATGTCAAGTAAAAATTAAAATTTCAGCTATCTAAAATGAAAAGCAATTTTCGTGAAAAAAAACAAAATCTCTAAGTGTGTGTATATGCGTGCTTACGTACGAGTACAAGTAAGGGAGTTGTCCCTTACCAGATGATAGCGGTGTGCCCCCGTCGCAGTACTCAATTGGCACACTGCTCCTTATAAGTTACTGTATCCATTCAACACCACCTATAGAAGAAGGCCTCCGCTCGGAGCTCGTGGGTGAGATGACCTTCTTCAGTGACGCACCACGAGCATCGTGCGGAGGTGGTGTTAATAAATTCCGTTGAAAGTTTTAGATGCTTCAATCCTATCCGCTCCGACACCTGCGTTCCTCAAAAGCAAACATATTCAACAAATCGAGTCTTTCTTCAGAGCTCAAGCCTTGTGTACCAACAAGGATACGCGTAGCTCTTCACTTCACGCCGTCAACCAAGTCTATGTTCTTCTGTAGGAACTGTGCCAAAAAACCTTACGGTATACTTCTGTCTAGGACGAACCAAGTCCCGAAAAAGCTGAACTTAGAGAACGCGAACAGACCTTTTTGAAAATGAAACCGAGCATTCTATTCTACTTTATTGCCACCGCTGAACAATGTTCAGAAAAACTAACTACTCGTCAATGAGAATGGCCAAATCGGTGACCCTAGTTGCATCCGGAATAGTAACGGCCATTCAACTCATAAGTGAAACGCGGATCGTTTGAACCAAAATGAGTGACCATGCACTTGTCAACGTTTAAATTCATAATCCATTCCTTGCTGCAATCCTGTTTAGTTTGGTTGTCTGAAGCCTCTCCCTATCACTTGAATTCCTCACTACCACAATTAGCTTCACGTAATCTGTGAATTTGCTAGCAATACCATCACTACCACTGAACGGGAAAAAGTGCACAATGTATGGGCCCAAAGGCACTTTCTTGAAGAACTCCACTTGTGACGCCTGTCCAATTAGAAAATTCCTCGGTGATCATAATCCGCCGTGGCCTATCTCGCAACTGTGATTCTATCAAATTTAACAAAATTTTCGAGAGGAGTTCGTCAAATTCATTTGATGATAATTGGCGATGGTTTATCTACTGCCCTTCTCTCACGAATATCACATTACCAGCTTCCAATCTCGTGCCCGATACACCTCAGCAACACTAGTCCCGTAAATCTTTGCAACAGGGCACCAACACTTCAGTAGCACATTCCGTAAGAACCCTGTAATAAATCTCTAGTATTGGTGCTTTGCTAGCACATATACATTTTAAAGATGTTTTAGGACCACATCTTCCATTCGAATATCGTTGATCATAACACGATACACCCGTATTTGACTATCAACCTCTCTATTATATACTGATGTGAAAAGTCATGGAATGCGCGACACATGTTTTATTGTTCTCCACCCTAAGTCATGCTTCCATCCATCCATCCGCCCATGTTGCAATCATATCCGAGTTTTTCTGGAGCAACTCCCTATCGCTTGGAACATTTCTTGGCGATGATCTCATGAATTAAGAGAGCCTTCTTCTTTAAGTTTAAATTACATTACTACATTCATCTCGCCAAATATTCCGAATTCGTGTAAAGTGCAATCACACGTCGAGAAATTGTATTGCATGGTACACAGAATTCTCGGGGAAATAACTTTTCCTCCGATCTCTTTCTAAACGAAAAATTGAAAAGAAAAGAAATGGCCGACACCACATTCCATATTTTGCCTCGTTCTTTCCTTACTCCCTCCATTTTCTGGATCTTTATTTTTGCCTCCAAAAGCCGCTTATTAAATCCGTTATCCCCGCGTAAGTATAGGGTTCGAGCCCGTTTGTCTTTTCCTTCTGTCCCGGAATTTTCTCCCCCTTCTCGGTTGTTGCAGGAGAAGAGGATAGACTGGGGTGTCCGGGAATCTGTCTGTCCCCTTGTCGCTAAAATTGTAGAGTCGGCAGAAGGCAAAGGGTTTTGTCTGTGGAAGGACGGGGGGGGGGGGGGAGGGGAGAAATTAATTGCTTCGTAGATGTTGGCAGAAACTCGTTTACTGCGTGTGCCACCTTCTATTTTTTCTTCTGATTCTGTTCTTTATTTTTCGGCACTTAATGGCGAAATTTCGTCGTCTTCCCAATAATAACATCGAGAACCACTATTAAGCCTCTTCCCCTATTTTGTGTGAGTGACTCTTTCTGCTCAGCAATTTGAGTTCCGAAGGACCCCCTCCTCCTTCCCTTCCACCACATTCGAAACATTCCAGTCAATTATACCCTTAACTCCAAATCGATTTCATGTGTGTGTGTACACCATGTCGAGAAATAATTTCAGAAGAACAACCAACTTATATTCTACTCACTATAATGATAACTGGTGTGTTTATGTTATAGAAAGACGGGTCCGAAAGTATGTTCGGTGATCCAAAACGAAGAGACAGGACAGGGTTCTAAGAAATGGTTGGTCGAACCTTTAGACACACATATTCAACCCATGACCCGCGGAGTCATTTGATATGGCCGGCAATGTCTAACTTATTTTTGTAAGAAATGAAACAAGTGGCACATTTTCCGATTACTTAAGTGACCCGCAATGTAGTTCCACATCGCTTGAGTGGCCCGTGACATATTTCCCGATCACTCAAGTGACCTTCAGCTCATTTACAGATCACTCGAGCAGCCCGCGTCATATTTCATAAATCTCTCTTCCCATGGTCTCATTAAGATATCCTAAAAATCTGGCTACATTTCGCAAAACCCCTGAGTTGCGTAGTGGTAAGATGTTCGTCCACAACCGTGAAGTTTACCGTCACGAACCCAGGGAAGAATATAGATAAGATATTTTCCTATATAACGAGCTTGAGGTGACCGCCGATAGATGGTGCCTTCGTTTCCAACCCAACTCATAAATGGCAGTAAATTGCAATACAGCGATATGGCCAGAGTTGGTGCTTGGTGAAATAGTATAATTTTCAGTCTCATTAATTTTAGAATTGTTTTTCATCAATTCTGGAAGCATTTTCCATAATTTTGGAAAATATTGATTATGGATTGAAGTAGGCTCTTCCGACCCATTTCAAGAGCCCCTGTGACCCATAGGTTACGAACCTCTTACCTACACCATCGTCGTGGACCAGTGTTAGTCCGCGGGGCCTGAGATGAAGACCCTTGGATTATTTATTTATACAAATACAAATACAACGCCACCACAGGCAAAATGCCCAATGAGGTGGCTGAGAAAAAGATGCCCGTAAAAATATGGATGTCATATATTTCAAAGCAACCCAATTAAAAATTTATTTACACATCTCAACAGGCTGAGCCCAATTACAGAGATGGGAAACCACTATGTACATAAATGATACCAAAAATACAGTATAAAAGAAAAGTAAAATAATAATAATAACTCGTCAAATTTACACATTAAAAATAAAATCATTAAACAAACACATAATACAAAAATATATATACGCAATGGAAACGCAAGTTGAGAATTCGATACAAAGAAGGCACGTCTACCCAAAAAATAAAAATGAAAAACCGAAAATAGATGAAAATTTCACAAAAATACAACAAGAAAAGTAAACGGAAGGAAATTAATACGAAAACAAATGAAAAGAAGAGAAGAATCGTGATGCCAAAGAACTCTTACAGAAAAAAAAACCATTGATAAGAAATATGTGCAGTACCTAGTGGAATAAGGAATCTTTATGAAAAATATCTGGGAATTCCCCCGTATTATAATTTTTGCACGCTCGCAAAATAGGGGAAGTATTTAAAATGTTAGTGCTTTCACGAGGTAAATAAAAACAATTTCGGGAACTATGAGCCCGTCGTTCGCGAGATGGCACGGAGATGTTAATTGGTCTCGTCAAATAAGAGTCATCGATTTTGCCGTTAAGAACTTTGTGTAGGAATGATAGTTCTCGCGCGTTGTACGTCTGCTATCTTGAGAGATGTAATCTTGAAATAAGAGAGAAGATCCGAAGTAGGTACATTTGGAACGTACTCACCAAAAGCCTTCCGGAATACTGACCTCAAAAATGTTTTCTCTACCCTTTCAATACGCACTCTCACCATTGCAGGAATATGGCCCCATATCACTGAGCTATACTCAAGTGAGGGTAAGACATACAAATACAAATACAACGCCACAACAGACAAAATGCCCAACGAGGTGGCTGATAAAAAGATGCCCATAAAAATATGGTTGTCATATATTTCAAAAATACAGCAACCCAATTAAAAATGCAATTGCAAGCCCCGTGTGCCAATAAGGACACGCGTAGCTCTTCTCTGCACCCCTTCAACCAAGTCTATGTCCCTCCGTAGGTATGGTCTCCAAAACCTTACAGCATACTCCAGTCCAGGACGAACTAAGCCTCGAAAAAAAGGAAGAATGACTTTAGGAGAACGCGAAGAGACCTTTTTGAAAATGAGACCAAGCATTCTATTCGATTTTTTGACCACCGCTGAACAATGTTCAGAAAACCTAAGCCGCTCGTCAATGAGAATTCCTAAATCGGTGGCCCTAGTTGCATGCGAGATAGTGATATCATTCAACTCGTAAGAGAACCGTGGGTTGTTCGAATCAAAATGAGCGACCATGCACTTATCAACGCTAATGCGTCACGTCATGCTCCATTCATTTGCCCATGCTGCAATCCTGTTTAAGTTGGTCTGGAGCAACTCCCTATCGTTTTGATTCCCGATTACCCCCATTAGCTTCACATCATCTGCGAATTTACTAGTAATCCCATCGATACCCTGATCGAGTTTGTCGATAGAAAGTGAAAAAAGTATGGAGCCAAGGACACTTCCCTGAGGAACTCCACTTGTGACGTCTGTCCAACCAGAGAATTCCCCGAAATATATATTCTCGCATATACATATGCGAGATAAAGTCGTACCATCGCTGGAACAGAGCTGAATGACTCAGACGACCTAACGATAAAGCCAAGTGACTTGTTGGGCTTTGACAGGACGCTTTCTGCGTGAGCGCTGAAGTTCAAATCACTTTTGAAAATTGCACCTAAATTCATTACAATGCTCTTTCTTACTATAGCTGCTGCATCTACGGTGTAATCGTGAAGCAATGGATGCAACTTTCGCATGAATGAAACGACACTGCACTTTGAAACATCCAGCCCCAGATTGTTGTCACGACACCAATGATTAAGACGGAATATATCATTTTGAAGAGCCAAGCAGCCTTCTATGGATTGAATTGATCGATGAAATTTTGGGTCATCTGCGAACATGAGACAATGGCTATCGTAAAGATACAACGTCATTTACAAAAATGATAAAGAGTAACGGAACAAGGTTAGATCCCTGAGAAACACCAGACATGCTTGTATATGGTTTAGAAAGATTTCCTGATGCCAGACTAACGATGTTTGTTCTATCACTCATCTAGGAAGTGAACCCAAGCTTCAGAGATTCCTTTGACAAACAAAGTTGTGAGCGTGATTTTATCAAGAGTACATGATGATCTACTCGATCGAAAGCTTTTTCAACATCTGTGTGTATAGTGCCTATCTGTTCCCTACTGTTGCGAGCAATCGACAAATCATGGGTGAAGTTCGCAAGATTGGTTACAGTTGAGCGTTTGCGAACAAAACCGTGCTGAAATGGACTCAATGAAGGTGCAAAGTGACTATACAGTTTTTCGTAAAAATCGATGATTCTAGAATTTTTTCGAAAGAACTTAGAATCGAAATCGATCTGCAGTTAGTAACATTGGATGGGTCACCCTTTTTATGAATGAATATTTTGTGAACTATGCTTGCCAATTTCCACGACGAAGGAAAGCAACCTGCTCTTAATAATTTATTGAACATAATTATGAACGGACGTGGCAGTAATTCGCCACAACCTTTGACTACATAAGTCGGAATACCACCTGGACCGATGACCCTGGATGACTTGACCTCCTTACAGCCAGCGCATAAGACTTTAGCTTCCCTAAACTGTATGTGCGTAAGATGGAAGACGAAGGATATGTATCCGCCGAAAACTGCCATTGTGAAATCGACTGTAAAGAAATATTGTCATTCGTAAACACAGATTCAAAGTAATCCGCGAAGACATTAGAAGTTTCTTGCCCAGTTGAAGAAGTAGAGCCACTAAACTGCATTGCGCTTGGAATAATGTCACGTTTTCGTTTGGACTTTATGAATTGCCAAAACCATGAAGGATCCCGTTGAAGGCCATTTTCAATACGTTTTAAACAGTTCCTATACACAGTGCGAAACTTTTCTTTGCATAATCGTCTGGCTAAATAGAAGTGAAGTTTAGACTCCACACACATACGGTACAAAGATATTTTTTCCTAGTTTGATGTTTTATTGCTATGCTGTTAATGATTTCACCGTTGAACCATGAAGGGAATTTACGTCGATGCGCTTTCTTTTGTGGAACACAAGAGCCAAGATTAGACAGAATATGTGAAACACAGAGCTTTTCTCACATGATCGTCATTTTTATCGACATTCTCTTATACGAAGAGGCAAATTCACAGACTAAATAAAAGATTATTTTCAACCACAGTATGTAAGACGAAAGAAAGAGAAAAAGAAATTGAGACGACGCATAAGAATATTTATTTATCGGTTGTTAGTCAAACGTCGTCGTTATGACCGTTGGGCAATGAAGTCATTCTAAAAGTCCAGCAAAAATAAAACAAAAGAAAAGAAAAAAAGGGACTCGAAAAGAGAAGAAGGGACAGGAATACGTAAAATTGGACGAAATAAATAAGGTAAGAAAAGTTGTTATGAAATCTAACTGGATTCGTCAATTGTTGGCGCGTGATCCAAAACTCTGAGCAGTTCTAGTTGTTGTTGTTCTTCTTCAAGGAGAAGAAGAAGCTTCTTCTCTTGTTATTTTGTTTGTCGAGTGGGAGAGACGTCCGAACAAGTCCAGAATATAAATGCCGTCTCCTTTCCCAACTGGATGGCGCTCACTCATTCCTCGGTGGTCTCCTGAGGATTATGGACATCGCACTCATGCACCTTCCTTACAAAGATGATAAGACTGAATAAAAATAGAAAGAAATGCTAGTCCGTGTGGAATAATGACTGGACATGGCACACACACACACACACATGAAAGCGCTCTTCCTCACACGGCCATATTTTGTGCGGCTTTAATCTCTTTCCCGCACGAGGCACTTTTTTAATGTGACTGCCTCCTCTCGACTGAAATAATAACTATTACCAGATGGAATTCTTCGAAACCTTCTGTAGTTTGTCTCACCCACACACGACGCTAATAATATTTTTAGGCAGCATCGTATACAAGGTGATTCTAACTTCATGGGGTAAACTTTAACCACTTGACGTACAAGCTTTTGGCAACCAATTTGTATTATCTCTGTTTGATGAATCGGTGATAAATGTGGTAACCTTGTCCTAACCTAACCGCGCGCACCTTAAAAAGAGAAAGAAAAACCAAAGGGAAAGCAAAATATATATAAAAGGAAAACGTGAATAGATAAGGTAGGTAAGAGATTTTATTTTTTGGAAGAGTCCTGTTTTCACCCTCATTACATGTTCTCTTTCGTTCTTACTTGCATATAGTAATGTATGGGGAGGGGGATCATTAACAAGAGTATAGAAAGAAAGATAGAAAGAAGGGAAAGAAAAGCAACTTCAATTGAGATAGAATTAGTATAAAGCTTTTCAGTGGTGAAGAGAGAGGAAAGAAACCCCAGAGAACTTGTTTGAATTTATTCCATTAGTGTTTCAACGTGATATTACGCCCGTGATCGTAAAGAGGTTAAGACGTGATACGAGGCACCTGAACAATCATTTTTTGTCATAGAATGTGCGGTCGAATCCCAATAGCAAACGGTAGAGGGTGTTTTTAGAGAGTGCACAACAGCACTTCACCTAATAAATGCCAGTGTCATATTTTTCTGACGAATTTTCTGCTGTAAGTGTAATCAACCATTTTCGAGGTTGCAGGGTGTTGTAATGCGGTAGGCCTTCACATGGTGCAACCTGGGTAACGCAAATTCTACCACAAGTCAATATACTCAATTGTATATACAATTACAGTGACAGACTCGCGAGGCGAGGATCCGGGTTCGAACCCCACAGTGGTGGTCGGCTGAAGTTGGATTTCTGTGGTTCCCAACTTCAAGGCGCAAATGCGAGCCGATCTCCCCGTTAAAAAGTCTCACCACAGAGAGCAACAGTCCTACAACGATAAATCATTCAATCATAACACTTCACTCATAGTTAGAAAAACTGGTGGCAGATGGCAGCACTACACATAACAAGCATTACAGAGAAACAAAAAACTTCACGTCAGGTTTCACTACACGTACACGCACATTCCCGCATGTACCGATTTGTTGGGGGGTGGGGGGTGTGGGGGGGTGCATGTGTGGTGTAGCAGTAGTAGGTAGGATCTCCAAAAAATGGCTCGGGGATCCAGGATGTTCTTAAGTCAGCCACCTCGTTGGGCAATTTGCCTGTTGTGGCGTTGTACTTGTACTTGTACTACTACAACTAAACCACACATGCACCTCGTCCATATTCCTCTCCGGAACCTCTATCGAATTGGTTCCCTTGGGGAATGTGCGTGTACGTGTAGTGAAACCTGATGTGAAGTTTGTTTCTGTGTAATGCTTGTTATGTGTAGTGCTGCCATCTGCCACCAGTTTTTCTAACTATGAGTGAAGTGTAATGATTGAATAATTTATCGTTGTAGGCCTGTTGCTCTCTGTGGCGAGACTTTTTAATGGGGAGATCGGCTCGCATTTGCGCCTCGAAGTTGGGAGGACCTCGTTGAGTGGCCATTTTCTCTACATCGCTCGCTTCTCGAGTATGTGCATTATAGAACAAAACAATACATTTGTTTCAGTCTCTATTCCCGTGCCTCTTTGTCGCCGCAATATGTACGCGGCCTTAGTCGTTATGTATATCGAGGTTTCACTGTACTTTATGCAGAACTTAAAATACCAGATCATTCGATCAATTTTTTAATTTGTATTATTAGGGATCTGTTCTTTCCTTATAGCAAGTACCGTTCATGTTTCCTCACATTTTTCTCTTTTACTACCTCATTATTATTATACCGAATCTCTCTCCGCGTGCTAAAGAGTGAAGAAAGTTTCCATAAAGCAAAACTTCCATATTCTTTACCTATTCAGGCTAAATATCACAGGTCAGCGTTTCTCAACCTAGGGTCCGCAGACCAGAGGTAGTGTACAAGCAGATTTGATGAAATTATTCATGGTTTAGAGAGAGTCTCTCTCTCTCTCTCTCCAGTGGTGTAGATGGTAGCATGCTTGTCCGGTAGTGCTTATGGTGGGGTGAGGTGCTTATGTTTTTCACTCTTTACAAAATTACAGTATAATCTCAGTTCAAGAAAGCGGTTTGAACCCCAAACCCTTTCCTTGCGTACGCCGAAGACCGAGCCTATGCCATCCTATTTACAAATGTTTCCCACCTGATAATGCCATTCATGAACAGAAAATCCGATTGATTCCCGAAAAGGCATTTCTGTTGATGTAGGTTATGATGTTTGTAAGTTATAACAGTATATACAAAAAAGCTTATACAAAGAGAACTAACTATCTCAAGGCATTTGGATATTTATAGTTAATAGTATTACAGAAAATATTTTCCCGCACGCCCCACAAATGGAAACACACACAACGTCTATTTTCCTACTGGGAAACAACAAAGAACGAGATCTTTTTATTGTTGTGTGAGCATTTGATAAATATATATTTTTCACAAGAGATTGTTGTGTTGTCGATTATGCCATCACACAGCTGCGTGTGTATATATATATATATATATATATATATATATATATATATATACACACGCGCGGTTGCTACCATTTATATATTTGACAAGTTAATTTCACCAAGTTCCGAAGACGAAAAATTGTTGTTGTCTTCACAATTGAAAACGAAACTCTCCCTTCTTTTGGGATTGGGAACAGGATGATGACAAATATCTAAAGCAATGGCTTCTTCTTCTTCTTGCGTTTTTCTTCCTTTCCCATATATATATATATACTGAGTATTGGGGGAAGGGGCAATAATAAAAAAAAATGCAATAATGGCCAAGAACCGGCAGTTGCGAGTTGCTGCTCATTTCGGGAAACTGAAAAACAGCTCCGACTGCAAAAAATGATGCAGTTACGGTCGCACCTTTAAAAGAGTCTGAGTGAAGATAAGATTTATGTGCCACTGACTGTTCCCAAAAGCACAACAGCTGGTCCGTGATGGTGCACCATTTACCCCCTACCGGAATCAGAAGAAACCATCTCTTAATCTAAAATTGGACAAACAGTTGTATTTGTGTTCGTATGACCTCGGGTCTGATGGTCAGAAATTCTGAAAATGTAAAGCCAACGAAGAGATAGCTTTGGTTGAAAGTTTTTAATGAAAATTTAAGAATGCGTAGTAAGTAAAAGTTTTTAAGGTTGCCTGTGTGAGGTTAACTGATGAGCAGGTCTGATTTTGACTGGGATGGGCCCTGGGAAAAAGAGGTTCGGTATGTCAGCAAATACAGTACATGTTTGTGAACACATAAAAAAAAGGATATGCACTATTTCAAGTAAGAAATGTGTAATGTAAAATTCTCCATGAAATATCTTACAAGGAAAAAAAAAAGATTTTTTCGCCCTCTCATATGAGCAAAATCATTGATAACGTCATCGAAATCTAATTTCTGAGTTATTTCAGCTTTTCAATACACAATAAAGCTAAAGATGACAGTTTTTCTTGAAAAGGACTTGACCGAACTGATGATTTCATCCCTTTCTAATAAGAATCTTTTCCTAGAACACACAGTTGGATATCGGTTATGTTGTTGTCAATGATGATTCAATGGTGTCCCGCTGTAGTGGCTGCGTGTTCATAGTCCCCACCGGCTTCAGTGGTGGTCGGCTGAATTGAAATTTTCATTTATTATTTTTTTATTTTGAATTTCATTTTTCCATGCACTCGTCCTGCAGGAACACTTCGATATCTCTCCGAGAGGGGAAGCGGGGTGTTTCCGGTCTTTAAAAGTCAAAGGTGATCGGCTGAAGTTGGTTTTATGTGGTTCCCAACCTCGAGGCGCGAATGCGAGCCGATCTCCCCGTTAAAAAGTCTCACCACAGAGAACAACAGGCTTAAAAAAAAGTACAAATATTCAATCATTACGCTTCATTCACTTCTGAAATATATAGATCGCAGCACTGAAAAATCAGACACAACACTAGATACGCACGTTGTCCATAGATGGCGATAAATCTGAGTTGTGCTCGGCTTGAAAGAGAGAAAGATTCAATGTTGTCCTAACATCTGGAAACGACTCTTCTAAACCTCTAGCGTTATTTAACATTTGTGGCATTCTGTCACCAACCTGAAGCAAGGATGAACATTGTTAAAATTCGTCTGAAAAAGTGTTTGCAAAATCAGATGCATAAAGTTTTGCATTGCACAAATATGCAAAATCTTAATGAATGTTTGAGGATTTCATGTTGATCAGACACGCTAACTGTTTTTGTCATCGTTTCATAAATCATTTTACGGCTAAAAAGATGTAAAATTGAGGAATCGAACTGCGACACAAAAGACTGTGAAACGTCTTTTTGTCGTGGAGTTGATACTGCTGTAGGTGCATTGTACATGCCGGGTAAAATCTATTACTGATTGTATATTATTAAAATTGATATTTAATAGGGTTTATTAATAATAAACACTTTGGAAATGGTATGATGTAAATTAGGGAGAAAATGCTTCGATTTTTCAAAATTTTGTCAAATAAAATTTTTAAAAATTTGAGTGAAATATATACTACAAGTACATATTATATAAAATTCGGGATCCCTTAAAACACGGGGTCCTGGGCAAATGCCCATGTTGTCTATGCGGAAATTTGGTCTTGTTGGTGAGCCGTATATAAAGTGCATTGCTAAGTCCCCTTGCCGCAAATTACAGTATACTCGTAATGTTATGCGTTAATGCAAGGGAACAAGTGCAAAAGACGCGTAAGTTACAGATGCGTATAAGTGAAAATCAAGGAGAAAATGCACTTAAGAAATATCTATGACATGAAAATTGTGTGTGTGTGTGTGTGAGAGAGAGAGAGAGAGAGAGAGATACAGACGCAAGTGCATTAAATTCTAATACAGGTGCTGGTGGTTTCATTCTCAGATCATAAGATATTATTTTCGTCAACCTTTTTAGACCCAAGCATTCTGTTTTCGGAATTTTCAAAATGATTTGCATTTTTGATACTCAAAAAAAATGCATTAAAAGCATAAACGCGTGTCAGCAAATCTTTATTTTTTTAAACTTTTTTTCAAATTTCCATTTTTTGTAATTTGTGAAGAAATGTAATTAATTTCTTTCAAGTTTTCTCAGCCAAGATGATGGAGCTTAATGATGACGATCTTAATGTGCCTGCTCAGTTAATTTTTACAAAATTAGGTTTGGGATCGCGGGCCGCATCAGATGACTCCGAGGGCCACATGTGGCCAGCGGGCCATGGATTGAGAATATATGCTCTGAATAGTTCTTAGCTACATTTTCTGGAGCATTCGATTGGCATTCGCAATACAATCGAGCGGAGAATATTTCCTTCCGTATGATCAAAAGCAATATGTATTCAATTTTTGTTTCATCTTTTGAAATCGTCAATTTTCTATCGAAGGTATTCTAGGAGCTTGGCATTGATGCCGAACGAGGACAATGTCCAAAGAATGCCGAAATAAGCACTTTTATTTTGTATTGAGGAGGTCGGAGCAATGGATGGTGATGATGATTCGTGTTTTGAGCTGATCCGAAGCCAACTTTTGCTGTTCGAGGGGAAAATATTCCCTTGAAAGATGTCTTTTTCTTATTTATTTCCACAGCGAGCGAGGGCCGGCTACTTACGGGCTTTTTTTTTTTGGTGGCCCTTAATCGAGATCTTGACCATGTTTCCGAGAGATTGAAGGAGAGAAGCAGCAGCAGCCAAGAAAGAAATGTGCATTGGTCGCTCAAGGTAAGAAGTGGGGGAAAGAGAGGCCCTTTTCTTACCTGAGGGTCGTCGATCAAAAATGGCATAGCTAAGGGAATCGAACCGTGGCATAGCCAGCGGTCATCAGGCGGAGCTGATTGAAAGTATAAATCTCTCTCCCGAAGGGCTCTCTCTCTCCTCTCCCTTTGGGCATCGACCGAATTCCTTTCCCCCTTCATCTTTCTTCTTTTTTATTTCATTCGACATTTTTATAATATGATCGTCATCGAAAGTCGCTATTAAATAACTTAATGCCAACGATTCTCAAGATAAATGAACAAAAATTCTTACGAAACATTTCCTATCTTCTTACCTTTTTCATTTTGTTTTGAAAAATTTGAAATATATACGCTTGTGTGTCTTTTGTTGGCTTGTTCTTGTATATGTTTACGCGGTAAACGTGATAAATCCGGTTCAGTATACATAATAGAAAGCAATTATGCATAATCGCAATGGCAAGTTTGATACATTTCCCTAAATTTACCATTTTTACCGGCGATTATGCATAATACCCAAGTGTCGCGTCATTGGTAAACATGATAAATCGTACTATGTCATATACTATACATGATAATTCACGCATATATTGTATCATTATATTGGGGGTACGGTCTTAAAATTTGTATCATTATACTGTCTGGGTCCGACTATGTTTACCGCACATAATAGCCTCGTTTGGAATTTTTTCATATTTATCACATTCATGTATATTCGATAGTTAAAAAGAGTGATAAATTTATCAAACTCAAGACGATTGGCAAGTACGCATAATAACCAACCACATTACCACATTTACCGTAACACACACACACACACTCATATACAAATACAAATACAACGCCACAACGGGAAAAATGCCCAACGAGGTGGCTGATAAAAAGATGCCCATAAAAATATGGATGTCATATATTTCAAAAATACAGCAACTCAATTAAAAATGCAATTAACACAAATTATAAACTCATATATAATATATGTATACCGGGAGGACGAGAAGCCCTGGACTAATTTTAAAAATTGATAACAAATCAAACACTGAACATAGAAAGGTGTGGTTTGCACTAAAATATTTATCAGCGCCTAGAGTTTTTTTTTGTTTTTTTTTGATAAATTAAAAAAAGTTCAAATTTCGTGCAAAGGTGTTTTCTTTTTGCAAACCTTGATGTGAGTTTAAACTGAAACACGAGATCGAGTCAGCTGTGACTCAGTCTATGAATATAATCTCCGTATTATTTGGCAAAAACTGAATAATCTCAATGATATCTGCCAGGTGACGAAAGATTCGGTCATAAAGCACATATCTCCAAAAATATATTCCAAAAAATTTCAAGATACATGCTATAAGTTAATTTAAATTATTTTCGTATATAAATTTTACTTTAAAATGTGTTGAAAGCGTGTATTTGTTTTGCGCACAATCTGTATATTATGTCCATGTTTTTTAATGAGGATAAAATCAAATGACATGATGCGTTTGATGAGAGAACGCCAGTCTTTTACAATATTGATTTTGATGAGACCTACTGTTCAAAGCCGGATGGATAGGGCACGGGTGTATAACCTGCGGCACGCGTGCTTCCAATGGCTCACCATGGTACTCAATGTGACTCGTGAAGACTCCTATTTGTATACAGAGTGTCCTGTAAGCGCTAGCACGGAGGAAATTTGGGAAGAACAGCGTTAAATGTGGCCGCATTCAACGCTGTTCTTTCCCAAATTGCCTCCTTTTTTGGAATTTAAATATCTCTGTGAATACTGCACTTAAGAAACGTGGAATTCTTTTGTTGTCATCAGGAGAGACAGGGCAACAACTTTCCAATTGAAAGTTAGACCACCGTGTTTAAAATGTTATTTTTATTTTTATTTTGTTGCACACTGTATTTTCACTCTCAAAACTGGTACAGGGTAATTTCTGAGCATTTTTTAAAATGATATCATACCTCTACGATGGACGGTTGATGAGCCGCGCTATCACACTCAGGGCATCTTGTATATTTTAATGTATTTTTTTGTAAAATAAAAAATTGTTGAACTGAATTTACGTGCGTAAGCCTCGTGGTGGCACCCGAGGAGTCTCAACAGTTTTCCAAAAAGAAAACAAATCCAAACAAGAACAATTTGGAGTAATTGCTGTTGAGCAGAGAAAATTTCACCTTTTTCTTTGTTCACAAAATAGCGACAAGCAACTCGTTCTATTCCTGAAGATTTCATTATTGACGAAATAGATTTTCGTATGCGGATGATTCGCCCTCTGAGAACTGCGTGGTTACATTTTTCGCTCAGAGAAGCCAAATCTGCATCGGCGGATTGATTAAATACAAGAACATGCGGCAGGTTGCAATTCCCTTCAGTAATCGTGTTTGAAAATCAATCTATCCAGAAGCTATATATAATGATTATATATAAATGAGAGAGAGAATGACTCAGCCATTTTTTTATGGGCACTGTATTATTATCCCATTTCGAGTATTTCATTTATTTTTCTGAATTATTCCCGACTTTGAGTAGCTATATTTAGTTATGGCAACGATAATATTTTACGAACATTTTTCCTCAAAAATGTTACTTCTGCATTATACAGGGTAGTAAGAAAAGCCCCTGGGCAACATTTTATTGGTGAACCATTAATTCTTCAAGCGTAATACTTTCTCCCGATTGGAAAAAGGATCCAAATAACGCGTAAACCTCAGGTACACGCTATTTACCTTGCAAATGGTTGTATAGTTACGAAAATAAAGAAAAATGACTTTCTACGAACGCCCTGTCCTCAAAAACCCAACTAGAAAGTTGTTGCCCTGTCTGTTCTGAGGCAAATTAAAAACATTACACGTTTCTAACCGCAATATTCACTGAGGTATTTGAATTCAAAAGTCTGGGGAAAAATTGGGGAAAACAGCAAAAAAAAAAAAAAAAAACTAACGAACAACGCTTCTTTCCCCTCATTTATGCTCTTCTTTCCCAATTTCCGTCATTTTTTTTTAATTCAAATATCTTAATGAATATTGTGTATTTTTTATTTTAATTTATTTTTGCGTGTCAGAAGACGCAGGGCAACAACTTTCTAATTGGGTTTTCAAGGGCAGGGTATTCGTATAAATAACTTTTGCATTTTAATAACTATACAACCCTTTGCAATACGAATGACGTATCTTAGGTCCACCCGTTATTTGTATACTTTTTCTAATCGGAAGTATGGCTCTAGGGTCAATGGTTTGTCAGTAAACTGTGGCTCTTATCGACTTTCCTTGCTACCCTATGTAAATGAATGACAGTCATTTTTCATGGGCAATGTATATATTACCCCCCTTTAAGCTATTTCAATTTATTTTTCTGAATTATACCCAAATTATTTGGGTTTTCCAAAAAAACATTTCCATTATTTGGGTTGCTGTAGATATTTTTATGAGCATTTTTCTCAAAATTGTTATTTCTTCATTACGTATGTTATATTATATATTTTTTCCTTTGTCTTTCTCAATTTTTTACCCCCTTTTTCATTCTTTAATTTTTTCCCAGTCCCCTTGTTGAACGATTTATCTGCTGTTGCTTTAGAATTTGTACTTGTATTTTTCTTCTGAATATATTCCACTATATCATCAATTCATAATTATAACGTCACGCTGTGTCTTCATCACGGATCCATTGCAACGTGGAATCGTATATGTTACGGATCCAAAGGCTTTTCTTCGCGCTAGTCTCATTCATACTACTACTTTGACAGGCATCGCGCGAAGTTATCATGAATATTATTATTATTATTATCACTAACTCGAAATCGGTGAATTGTTGTTTGGCGTTTGCTTATATTCGCTCAACACAGATAGATAATAATCATCGTTGTGCGAGAATTCATTCGTGGCTTGCATCAGTATATATAGATGGTGGTAGGATGAATGAAATGAAAGGGCATTTCCCGGGGAAACGCAAACTTTGACTAAACATCATCATCACCATCACCATTTGCGAGTTTTCGCGGCTGTGGGGAAATCCAAACGTTTGTTACCCAAAGTTATCAATCACTGGCAATTAATTCGAGCCGCATGTTCGAAGTTTACCCCGCCCGTTTATTCAGACGATTGCCAAACCTACTGGCTGCATACGCCATGTGTGTAGGAGCATACGGTACGCACATAACGAAGGAATGCTCGCTCGTGAGAGGAAGAGTTAATAACACATTTCCAAGTTCACGATGACTTTATAGGGCGTTATTTGGTTTAGGGGATTTATATCTCCAAAAGGATATAGAATACTGGTCGGTTCTATTCGTTAAGCTAACCTAAGAAAGCATCTCTCATAATATGTACTAGTAATAATGCATATTGTTATTAGCAGATACTCCAGAATAATCAGAGTTATCCAGAATAATCCAGAAAACGATCTATTTCACTGTGAATAAGTCGACGTTTACGACAATCGCACGATTCGGCAATTCGCTTCACTGTGGACGCGCTTTCCTCTGGATGAGTGGGTTCGAGTCGTCATCGAGAGCTGTTTTTCAAGCTCTGAAGCTGTAATAATCACTCATAACGTGAAAGAAAAAGACCGTAGTGATGTGAGGGAAAAAAAACTATCTGACTGGTCTGTTAGTCGCATCAATCGAAGGCACGTGATACATATTCACTAGAGTTAAAATAAATACATATTTATTGTTTACTACATGTATGCACACACACACACACAGTAAATTTACAAAGTTTACTGATGACGTGTATGATTGGCATGAAGTACTGCCGTGGGGTTAGTAGGGGGTATAGGAATAGGATCCACAACTTTAACTTAGGCCTGAAGGACATGTGCTTCTCACTTGGAGCTTTCATCGGTAGGTTGCATCGTTGGGATGGGATTCACCTAAATAGGTAGAGGAGATCTGGGAGGTTTAAGATAGGCTTAAAGGTCAGATTTGTTTACTCCCAGACCACGTAGACGGGAATGGGGGTTACTTAATGATAATAATAACATACAAATATAATGTAATAATATATATAATAATATTACCGGAGAAGTTTTCACCTCTGACTTGGATGGCTTTTCGATTGACACTAAAGCATGGGGCAAATTAAAATGTGTTCTAATAAATGCCAGGAGCTTGGGTAGTAAGAAGTATTTTTTAGAAACTATGACAGCTGGGGAGAGGGCCTAGATCTTACAGTCATTACAGAATCTTGGGCAAACGATGGAGATGAATTTTTCTTCAGGATACGATACTTTTTTGAGAAATATATCTGATAGGAAAGGGGGTGGAGTGTTGATATACGTGAAATCATGTTTGAAGACTAAAGAGTGTAACGTGCAGAGAAGTGATATTGAAACTATATATGGGTTGAGCTGGAAAAACAAAAGACATCATAAACTTATTGTTGGGGTTTGTTACAATCAACCGAATAGGGATCCAAACTACTGTAGATCGATCGTCAAACTTCAGGATGAAATTTCGTACATGTGTAAGCATAAGAAGGTTGTCATATTAGGAAATTTCAATTACCCGGGTATCGATTGGGCGAACCTTCCAGCTAGGGATCGATATGAAAGAGACTTTCTTAAGTTGATACTCGAAATTCTTTTGTATCAGCATGTATAAGAAGCCATTATTGGTTCTGCTATTTTGGTTTTAGTTCTCACTGGTTCCGAGGATCTTGTGGAACGTGTATCGTGGTGTGGGGGGGGGGGTGAGTTTTCTTCTAGTGATCATCGTGCCGTTAGTTTTCTCTGTAACTTTTTTTCGGGGATGGCTGATAAGAAGAAAATGGTTCCTTGTTTTCCTAGAACCAACTTTGATCTTTTGAGTGATAGAATAGCGGGAATTTTCGAAGGCTGGTTGGAATCGGTAGGGGTGGTAAATCAATGGGGAAAATTTAGTGCGAAGCTGTCCTCTGTTTTACGCAACATCATACCCCTTGTTCGTAAGAAGCGTGTCTGTACACCGTGCCCCCTCTGGTTCACGGATAGAGTGCGCAATCTTTATCTCGAAAAGAAAAGAACATTCAGAGAGTATAAAAATGGGTCAGGTGGCCTGTCATTATCATCAAAAGGCAGTTTGTGAAGTGGATAGACGAGAATAATGTATTGTCGGATAATCAGCATGGGTTCAGGAAGGGGAAGTCATGTGTAACTAACCTCCTTTGCTTCTATGATTACGTGACTAAGGCTTTGGGTAAGAGCAAAAATGTCGACGTTGTTTACCTTGATTTCCAGAAGGCATGCGATCGGGTCCAACATGGCAAACTCTTGAAGCGTTTACACGAGATTGGAATAGGGGGCAACTTGCTGAATTGGATAGAATCGTGGTTAAGAGATAGGTCGCAACGAGTTATGGTGAACGGGGAATTCTCTGGTTGGACAGACGTCACAAGTGGAGTTCCTCAGGGAAGTGTCCTTGGCCCCATACTTTTTTCACTTTTTATCGACAAACTCGATCAGGGTATCGATGGAATTACTAGCAAATTCGCAGATGATGTGAAGCTAATGGGGGTAATCGGGAATGAAAGCGATAGGGAGTTGCTCCAGACCAACTTAAACAAGATTGCAGCATGGGCAAATGAATGGAGCATGACGTTTAGCGTCGATAAGTGCATGGTCGCTCATTTTGGTTCGAACAACCCACGGTTCTCTTACGAGTTGAATGGTGTCACTATCCCGGATGCAACTAGGGTCACCGATTTGGGAATTCTCATTGACGAGCGGCTTAGGTTTTCTGAACATTGTTCAGCGGTGGTCAAAAAAGCGAATAGAATGCTTGGTCTCATTTTCAAAAAGGTCTCTTCGCGTTCTCCTAAAGTCATTCTTCCGCTTTTTCGAGGCTTAGTTCGTCCTGGACTGGAGTATGCTGTAAGGTTTTGGAGACCATACCTACAGATCGACATAGACTTGGTTGAAGGGGTGCAGAGAAGAGCTACGCGTGCCCTTATTGGCACACAGGGCTTGAATTATGAAGAGAGACTTCATTTTTTGAATATGTTTACATTGGTTGAACGCAGGTGTCGAGGAGATATGATCGAAGTGTTCAAAATTTTCAATGGGATGGATAGGATGGACCATGAATTTTTAGTACACCGCCAATCGACTGCTTTTACAAAGGGACACCAGTATCGATTGGTGAGGTACAATGCAAGGTTATGGTGTCGCAGGGAATTTTTCTCTAATAGGGTTGTTAATAAATGGAATACCTTATCCCCGGAGGTAGTAAATTGTAACACAATTGACACGTTTAAAAAGAAATACGATAAACATGTTGGGGTAAATCGAGAAGCTATCCATTCTTAGAATAAGACAACCATATAAGTATTTTTTATGTGGGCATTGTATTATATTTTATCATGTATATATAGTCATTAGTTTTTATAATTACATTTTTAATTGGGGGTTGCTGTACTTTAGAAATGTATGACATCCATATTTGTTATGGGCATCTTTTTCTCGGGCATTTCGTTGGGTATTTTACCTGTTATGGCGTTGTATTTTTATCTTTATTTGTAGTTTTGAAAATTTTTAGAAAAGTTTTGAACAAAACTAGAGAATTAATTATGTCCCACAATATCTCTGAGCAGGGCTTTAACGGAAAGATTTTTTTTCTTCTTGTTTGGGCTCTTAAGCTTAAGTTTCTTAGCTAGACTCCTATATTGATTTCTACTAAATTTGAAACGTTAAAAGAAAATGATTGAAGTTTTCAAACTTAATCCCTGAATATTCTATATATTCCAGGCCAGAGCACTTTCTGCCTCCCTTCCCCCCCCCCCCAACCCCGACTGGGGCTGTGGCCAGCAATGTCGTTCATGGATTAATGATTCTCGTTTAACACATTTTTGACAGCTCTTCCAATCCTTGACCAAATTGCATAATTGAAATTCCCTAATATGACAGCCCTTTATGCTTACACATGCGCGAAATTTCATCACGAAACATAGAGGTTTAGTTTGAATTCTTCATTCAATTAATTATGACAAACTCCTACAATCAGCTTATGGCGCTTTTTGTTTACAGTTTCTGTATCAGTAAGGACTCAGTAAGCTACACTGTCTAGCAAGCACACTTGATTTCACGTACATCAAGACTTCGCCCCTTTCTCTACCACATCTATTTCTGAAAAAAATATCATATCCAGAGATTTGCAAGGATTCACACTCACATCCTCTCTCTCATCTCTTTCCCAAAAATATTTTGTAAGAGCTATGAGATCAAGGCTGTCCAAAGCTATCATAGTTTCTAAAAAATCTTTCATATTACCCAAAATCCTAGCACACATTTTAAGCTATCTAAGTCACAGTTCAGTAATTCCTTGCCTACAATATTATGATCAACATTAATGAACCCACATTCCCGTCTACCTGATCTGGAGGTAAAAAAGTCTAGGTAAGCCTATCGTAAACTTCCCAAACGCTCCACACTCCGCTTATTCAGGTGAATGCCATCCCAACAAAGGCAGCTATCAGTGAAATCAGAAATTTCCACTAAACCCCAAGAAAGGAGCAACTGTCCTTCCGGCGTGAGTTGAAATGCTGGATCCTACTTGTGATTGCCCTACCCCCCCCCCCCTCCCCAAGCAGTTTGGAATCACTGACATCTCTCAGCCCTACTCCCGAGCGGATTATAGTAAGTCACGGTACTGTGGAATATTCACTCTTACCTGGCTTATCCCCACCCACAAAGCAACCCTCCCTTGGAACTCACGCCTATGAAAAACGTTTTGAACGTCGTCTATCTTCCTCCCTGGAAGACAACAGCACTCGAATCCCCAAAAATCACTGCATACCCTGCAATACAAATACGTTTCACGTAATGAAAACATTTCTCACTCATCAAAAACAATTCATAATTTTCTTCATCATCTTCAGCAATGAATGTGGGTTTTAAAAAAAAAGTTAAATAAACTTCAAAAAAATTAATTTCAAAAGAGTGAAACTTTTGTGAAGAGCCACCTTCATACAGGATCGATTATTTTTTTTCCGGTTTGAGATTTCCTACTATGTATTAGTTCGCCTCTATCAAGAGGTCACCTCTCTGAAGAAGCACAGTTTATTGAGGAACGAGAAGCGACTCTAAAGAAAGGATTTGGTATTTATTCATTTAGAATCACTCCCATTCCTCCAGAAGCAATGCGAAAAATAACACCAGTACAGTATAAGTAAAAAATAAAGCTAATAAAAGAGAAACATTTTTTTCGAAAAAAAGGAAGAAATGGTGAATTCTTAATAAGAAATAACAGAAAACAATTAATAATAAAAAGAAAATTCTTTAGGCCATCTTATTATTATTGTTATTTTCTTAGGATAGTAATTTCCAAGTTATTTATTTATTTTATTTTTGTTGTGTGTGTTGTTATAAGGCTGATTGGATGCGTATCGTTGCTGCAGTGGTGTATGATCATTCCCCAGAACGTCATCAACGGATCGGAAGAGAGAAGACAAAAATTTTTGTGGTGCGGTCAGAACTGCCATTAGTCATTTACTTTCTTCGAGATGTTTTTCTGTTGTTCTTTTTCATTTCTTCTCTTCCAATTCCCGGGATAATACATTGTATCTAAAATTACTTCATTTCTTCTCTGGGAAAGAGAGAGCCTTTTCCTTTGGTTGGTGGTGAGGACAAGACTTTTATGACTTCTTTTTCGAAGCATCTAGAAGTTATCAATTTCTGGTGCTAATGTACTTCTTTTCCCTCCTCCTTTTCCTCTTTTTTTTTTTTTAAAGGAAATAACGACAGTGATTCGACAATTAACAATTTTTCCTCTTTCGTCGCATCTATCTATCTACCTACCTATCTATAGCACATGCCCCGACTTGTGCAGTATAGAAAATCCGTTAATTCTCGGCTGAAAAAATAATAAAAATAATCGAAGAAAAATTTTTCGCTTTAAAAATTGCTAAAAAAATTATTAATAATTTCATGAGAAATGCTTCTTTTTTGAAAATCTCTTAAGATGGCATCAATTTTTTTTTTATCGGATTATTATTATTATTTTAAATTTACGACATTAATTTTTCGTATCGTGTATTTTTCTTTATAAGTTTTCATTACGTTGAGAGGAAGCATTATTGCTTCGTGATGGTTTAGAATAAAATAATTCTGACGCTATTAATTGACTGAAGAATTCGCGGGGGTTGTCTTTCGATATCACCCGTTTACCTATTAATTTAGTAATAAACTCTCAAGTTGTTTATTAACGGTTTAAATTCAGTTTAACGATATTTGAGGGCCTCTGTAATCACACGGATCAGCGACGTTAAGTGCGTAAGTGATTCTAATGGTATCTCAAATCACTGATGAACCTCGAATAATATAAATTTCATTTCTTATAAACGAACATAGAACTTCGTAAAACAGGAGTCTTTAATGGAGCTCGCGGGCCAAAAAGGCGTACCATAGCATTCCCATTATTAGACAGGGTTACCCAAATTACTAAGTTTTTTATTTACTCTGAGACTATTTTTTCTTCATAAATTTGAATTTTTTTTTTAATTTTGAAATAACTTTTCACCGATTACAACTTTTATTCTATGGTTCGTAAATTAATTAAAATTAATTATTTCTTTTATTAATTCTGAAAATTTTCCCGATAATTCTGAGATAATTTTTTTCATCAATTTTAAATTGTCGTTAATTATGAAATTATTTCTTTCACCAATTCATTTTTTTCATGAATTATTACTTTTGACAATCATTCTACTTCTGAAATCACTCTCAATAATTCTGCAATTATTTCTATCAGTAGTTCTGCAATTATTTCTATCAATAGTTCTGCAATTATTTCTATCAGTAGTTCGGCAATTATTTCTATCAGTAGTTCTGCAATTATTTCTATCAGTAGTTCTGCAATTATTTCTATCAGTAGTTCGGCAATTATTTCTATCAGTAGTTCTGCAATTATTTCTATCAGTAGTTCTGCAATTATTTCTATCAGTAGTTCTGCAATTATTTCTATCAGTAGTTCTGCAATTATTTATTTCAGTAACTATTTTTTCATTAGTTATACATTTTCATGTGTTATGAAATTATTTCTTTGATTGGGGTGTTTTTTAACATTTCTGTAAATTCTTTAATTTTGTACATCTTTCAGAAGCCGAACTTTGCCTCTCAAAAAAATTATATGAAATCATAGATTCCAAAAAGTGTTTTGGCTCCGGATTCCCCCGAATCCGTTGCGACGGCCCATTTAATGTATCAAACCATACATACAGCATTACTTAATGTATCAAACCATACATACAGCATTACTTAATGTATCAAACCATACATACAGCATTACTTAATGTATCAAACCATACATACAGCATTACTTAATGTATCAAACCATACATACAGCATTACTTAATGTATCAAACCATACATACAGCATTACTTAATGTATCAAACCATACATACAGCATTACTTAATGTATCAAACCATACATACAGCATTACTTAATGTATCAAACCATACATACAGCATTACTTAATGTATCAAACCATACATACAGCATTACTTAATGTATCAAACCATACATACAGCATTACTTAATGTATCAAACCATACATACAGCATTACTTAATGTATCAAACCATACATACAGCATTACTTAATGTATCAAACCATACATACAGCATTACTTAATGTATCAAACCATACATACAGCATTACTTAATGTATCAAACCATACATACAGCATTACTTAATGTATCAAACCATAATGTATCAAACCATACATACAGCATTACTTAATGTATCAAATTATAGCATTACACAACAGTACAGATTTCAGTGGCCAGCGCTCTTCTCTCGACGAATTTTTTTTTTTTTGTAATTCAAACTTTTTTCTATGTAAAGTAACTTTTTTTCAAAAAAATGGTCGGCGGGGCACAGCAAAAAGTTCGGATGGCCACATTTGGCCCGTGGGCCATGGATTGATGATCCTTGTCGTAGAATAAAGGATATATAAGTATTGCTCATTAGCATTTTATAAATATACTGCATTTAAAAAAAGTACTTCAAAGTCATAGAAAAGACCGTGTAATAGAGTTGGTACATGAAAGATATATTTAATTTTATAACATGCTTATATGCATTTTGATTGAATCGGCCAAAATCAGGATTAAGTCTGATTTGGCAGATGAGTTTATTAGAGCAATCCGAAAAATCGATGAATTTCTCCCCACAATGTCCTTTGATCATTATAATTAACACACAACAAACTTTTCAGCGATGGACTTTGGATATTATGGTTGTCAAAAAATTTCACATTTGCCATATAAGTTGTGGCCATGGTTCGCTTTCAAACAATGTCATATTCCAACAACAAACCTTTTTTCAACAATAACTTATGGTTATGGTTCGCAAACATTGCATTTTTACAGCAATAACTTATGGCTATGTTTCGTAAACTTTGCCAACAACTTGTAGACATAGTTCACAAACAATGCCTTTTCCAACTATAACTCTCGGTTATGGTTCGCAAACAATGAATTTTTCCAACAAAAACTAGTAGTATATACATGATCATATCTGGGCCCGGGGGGCCCAGATATGATCATGTAATAGAGGGGTGGGGCCCAGATATGATCATGTAGCAGGTGGTTGTCTCCCAGATATGATCATGTCTCCTCGTTTTATTAATGATAATAAACAAACTTCAAGTTTATAAGCAGTAATTCTATCAACTCTGCGGTAGTGTAGTGGTTATAGTCATAAACATTAACCTACACTGCTGTAGAGTTTTTAGGAAAATCAGAAAAAGAGATGTAAGAGTTCAAAATAAGCGAGAAACAGTTTTATATATTTATTTTTATTTTTTGCAATATTCTGTTCTATCATGATTGTAAAACTTATTAGAATAGATTTATTTAATTCCACCTACCAAAAATCTATTTATCTCAGAAGGAGCTAACTTCTAACACTTATTCAAGAACCACAGCTCAAGAAAGTTAACTCGTGTTCACGCATGAGGTGGAGTTTTGAATAAAAATGAATTTTCCAAATTTTTTTACACAGGACGTGATAGAGAATGATCTTTTTCATTTTAGATTTCCATCTACGACTGTGGTTTCTGGACCTACGTTAAGTGGAAAAACTACTTTAGTTAGGAAGTTATTGAAGTGTAACATTTATGGAAAAGACATAAAAAGTATAATGTGGTGTTATTCAACATTTCAACAATGGTTTTTGGAAGAAAGAAATATAAATTTCCATCAGGGGCTACCTCAAGCGTTTGAAAATAATGCCGATATAATTGTAATTGATGATTTATTAGAATCTCTGAATGAAGAGGTCTCTCGCTTATTTACAGTTACTTCTCATCATGGAAATAAAAGTGTAATACTTTTGACTCAAAATTTGTTTCCTAAAAATAAGATATTTAGAAACATCACTCTTAACACTCATTATCTTATTTTATTCGGAAACAACAGAGATTCGAGTCAAATTCAATGTTTGTCGCGACAAATGTTTCCAAGTAAATCTAAGTACTTTATTGATGCTTATAAAAAAGCGACAGAGAATCCATATGGGCATTTGTTGATCGATTGTCATCCGTTAAGCAACAAAACCTTTCGTTTAAGAGATTCATGCTTTCCCGATTTTGATGGTGTTTATTGGGTGTATGTTCCTTCAGCATGAAGTCAATACGTAAGAATTATCATATGTTGGCATTTTTACAAAAAGCAAATCCATCTCAACGTCGCGCTATACTGAAAACGCTCACTGGATCACAGTTAAATTGTATATGTGAAATATGTTTAAATACCCTGAACGGGAATGTTGGAAAAGCAAATATCTCAAAGCTTAAGAAATATAAGACGGTGATTAGAAAGCTCGCTGACAAAAAAGTTTCAGACACTGTCAAGAAACAGTTGCTAACAAATCAGACCGGAGGTGCATTTTTACCATATTTGATTCCAACTGTAATCAGCGCATTAGGAAGTCTTTTCCAACGATAAAAAATGGCTCAAAAAATGGCTTTAGTCCCAGAACAATATTTGTTACCTCGACGTATGCAAATTTCTGAAGAATCACGAACGGAAGATGAAATCGAATCTCTTTTGAATACTAATCACATGGCAGATGATGTTAAGGTTAAGATACTTAATAACATGGTATCAAAATACAAAAGACTTGTTCACACGCCGTATGAGCCCGTTAAAGTTTCTATTGAAAAGTCATCTGATGAATCGAAGGAAGAAGCTATTCCAATAAGCAATTCTGCCGAATTAGTTGATGAAGATCCAATGGTACAACAAATATTGCTTTCAATTCCACAAACAACCAGAAAATTCGTTCCGGCTCTTATAGATAAAATGAAGCAAGCTAATCTATTTTGGAACAAACAGGGTCAGTTGATTATAAATGGAGATTTGCTACCAGGAAGTCATGTGATTGATATATTTTCATTTATGTTGAGAAACCGAAAGAACATAAATTGGCCCCCGGGCTTTAATTTGTTTTTTCAAGAACTGATCAAGACTGGAATTCCTTTGGAATGGATACAAAATGAAGTACTAAAAAGAAGTTTCGCACATACGTCTCCTATACAGATTCAGGGGAAAAGCCTGGTGACACTATCAAAAAAGACCTCCCCTGAAGGCCATGTAAGTTCAGTAAATTTTCCTGAAGGTTATTTCACACCCTCACGGGAAAGTAAATTTAAGAAAAAAGAACATAAATTGGTAAGCCGCAGAGAACGGAGTAGAAGTCACGAACCTGCTGGTGCACAATGGTCAAACTATTAGAAAAAATCTACTATAATTTCGAAAGCCCGGCGTCATTTGGAGGTGTAAGAAAATTAGCTGAGCAAGCAAGAATTTCTCAACGGAAAGCGAAAGATTGGTTGATGAGTCAGGATGTGTATACACTCCATAAACCAGTGAGATATCGGTTTCCCACAAGACGAACTATAGCTCTAGGACCGAATGAGTTATGGCAAGCTGATTTGATGGATATGAAAAAATATTCACGTGAAAACAAAGGAATAAAATATTTGTTAGTCGTTGTTGATGTGTTTCGAAGAAAACTTTTTGTTCATGCGCTCAAAAATAAAACACAAGAACAGGTTTTAGAAGGATTCAAAACACTTTTTAAACGAGAGAAGTGTCAGAAACTTCATACTGATCACGGAACGGAATTTTTTAATCGAAAATTGCAAAGTTTTTTTAAAAGTTATGGTGTTCATCATTATGGAACTCAATCTCCGAATAAAGCTTCTTTAGCAGAAAGAAAAATCCGCCAAATTAAGGAAAAAATATATCGGATTTTCACTCACACTTCAAAATATAAATACATTGACTTTTTACCCGTCTTAGTCAAATCTATCAATGATTCTATAAATCGCAGCACAGGTTTTGCTCCGTCAAAAATTAAAAAAATTCATCATTCGACAATATTTAAGAAATTATATGGTTCTAATGCAAACACTAAATTTAAGTTGAATATAAACGATCAGGTTAGAATATCGAAAACGCGGAAAGTTTTTCATAAATCTTATCTACCCCATTGGACACATGAAATTTTTCTAATCAAATCACGATATAAAACTCAACCACCGACGTATGATTTAATAGATTTGAAAGGTGAACCATTGATTGGACGCTTCTATGAGTTCGAATTACAAAGAGTGACAAAACCTTCAAATGCATTTTGGAAAATTGAAAAAATATTAAAATCACGTGAAGTTGGTAAACGCAAACAGTATCTCGTCCAGTGGCATGGTTTCGGACCTAAGTTCAATTCTTGGATTGAAGCAACGGCTTTGAAAAAATGAAAAATCAATTTTTTGTGACACTTGCAAGCAATGCTAATGATGATTTGTTTCCACAAAATACACAGAGTCATTTTGTGACAAAATTGTTCACTCCGTTACATTTAGAAGGTGATTGGAAATGTGCGCTCACTGATGCCATTTTTCCAAAATCATGGCACAATATTACTGAAAGTAATTCAAAATATCAGGTTTCGTTCACAGAGGAGATAGATGAACCTGATGTTAGAGAATATCAAATATTCATTTCTCCTGATGTGGACACTATTAATCAACGAATTTTGCATACAGCTAATACTAATCTGGTATCGTTTCAAATTAAAGATACTGAAGTAATTGTGACTATTCCAAAAGACTATGAGATAAAGATTACTGTTGAGCATGCCGATAAACTGCTATACATGTTGCATTTACCTGTGAAAGACGCAATCATAAATTCCACATCAACGTTCAAGTTTAGGTCTACGGGGAGTGATGTTAGTGAGCAATATTTCACCCTAGTGGACAAACGTAGTTTTCTGGTTCCAAATTTCATGATTCCGGTTAAGTACGTCAAAGAAGAATTCTCAAAATTATCATTTTTTGAAGCTTTAAATGAAAATATCAAGTTGATTACGAATAGAAATGCAGTCGAATTTTCACTCGATAAAACTGAAAAATATGTGCAAATAAAAGTTTCAAATGGCTTTGAATTGATCGTCAACAAGAATGATGCTGCATCTTTTGCTGCCTTAATGAATTTGAATAAAGAAGTTACAAAATTTTCCCATGGCTTGACTGCTCGTGTATATAACAAAGAGAGTGTTAAAATTAACAATTCGGATTTCTTTGAAATAGCAGAGGTTGCCTTTAGGCGTAAAATAGAAATTGAAAAAACAGAAAAATTTTCCCTGCCTCAAGGGCTATATTCTAGAGGTGAGCAACTGACGCACAGTTTCGAAAAAATTACTTTTCACATGCTAAAAAAAAATATGTCGAGAATAATGGTACCAGAAAACCATAAATTAACTCTATCAAGGGAATTAGCTGATTTTTTGGGTTTTGAGAGGCTGCAATTTCCACATGGCATATATTTTTCAAAATATCCGTTGCAATTGCATACAGCTATTTCTGAAATATTCATTTATACAGATGTGATAACTAGTCAGATCATAGGAAATGTTATGGCCCCCTTGTTGAAAATTATACCTGTTCTAAATGAGGGGGAAAACCAACAGATAGTTAGATCTTATAATAATCCTTTGTATTATTCTGTAAGTAAGAATTTCATCGAGTCTATTGAAATTCAAATTTGTTCAACATCTGGTGAACTTTTGAATTTTTCTGAGGGGAAAGTATTTCTTACCCTTTCTTTCATAGAGATGTAAAAAGAGAACTTTTCTCCAGCGCTTCTCATAATAGATATTATTTAGAAGCAGGTGTACTTTCATGGATATACATATGTATATAAGAGAATTATATGTTTACTTCTCATCATAATAGATAATATTTCACCAAAAGAATGTTATGTGCTCGACAATGTTGCAATTATTACATCAGTCAGCAAACTGGCAATGGTTTGCCCTATTTTCAAGGAAGATTAATTCAGCGGGGAAATGGTTTTTTTTCCAATATATTTCGTAGTGCTGTACCATTATTATCCCAAGTAGGTCATTACTTAGGTAAACAATTTTTGAAGTCGGGAATCCAGGTAGCATCTGATGTTATACAAGGCCAGAACTTTAAAACAGCTGCTAAATCTAGATTGATGCAAATGCGAGATAAAATTGCAGGTGATGTAGTTGACAAGATGCAGTCAGGTTCGGGCAGAAAGCGACGTGCAAATACTAAAAAAAAGATTAAAAAAAGACGGAAAGATATTTTTTCCTAAAATTATAAAAAGATATGTTCATGTATTTTTTTTCACTTCTCTTTCAACATGGAGGACAAAGGTTGTATCTGTCTCAAGTCAGAATTAGATGTTTTTGAAAAACAATTAATTCAAGTCGCTGTGGAAGGTTCAACATTTGTTGAAGTGAAGCCAGTTGCCAGCATCACCCAAAAAGGCCCAATTGAATTTTTGATAAATAACACAAATAGTGAAAAATATATAGATCCGTCTCAAATTTATCTTCACTTGAAAGCTAAGATCGTTAAACAAGACGGATCCGATTTGCCCGAAACAAGTAAATCTACACCAATAAACTATATTTTAAATACTTGTTTTTCTTCTTTGCAAGTATTTTTGAATGATAAGCCCATCAACAACTACGCTAACTATGCTTACAAAGCATACATAGAATCATTATTATTCACATCAGAAGCTGCTCAAAACAGTTATCTTACCAGTTCCCTCTATATCAAAGATACTGCTGGAAAACTGGACAATTTTGACCCCCAGACAAGTCTTAATAAGGGATTGAAAAAAAGACATGAACGTTGTAAGGCATCGCAAGAAATGGATCTTTTCGGATTGCTTCATTTCGATTTGGCTCAACAACCAAAACTTCTGATAAATGGTGTAGACGTCAGAATTAAACTAGAAAGAAATAAAGATTCGTTTGTGTTGATGAGCGATGTAACAGACACTAAATTACAAATAACAGACGCTAGTTTGTACGTGCGAAAAGTACAAATAGCTCCTTCTGTTCTTTTAGGCCATGCCAAAGCATTAGAAATAGGGAATATACAAATTCCGATACGAAAATCGGATTTGAAAACTTTTACTGTTCCAAATGGGACGCAAACTCACTCTATTGCAAATGCATTTTTAAGTGAGATTCCTAGTAGAATTGTTCTTGGTTTAGTTCCAAACAAAAATTTCAGCGGTGATGAAAGAAAAAATCCGTTTAATTTCGGACATTCGAATATAAATTATATATGTTTGAGAAAAGACGGTGTCACATATCCATCAAATCCCTACACCCCTTCTGCTAAATCATACGCTCGAAGTTATATGTCACTTTTCACAGATTTAAATAAATTTGCTAGTACTACAGATATTCCGATACTTTACGAGGACTATCCTCAGGGATTCATGCTATTTGGTTTCGACCTCACGCCTGACTATTCATCAGATAAACAAGATTACATCAGCACTATAGAAACCTCAAATCTTTCTATTGAAATGAAATTTTCAGAAGCTCTAACTGAGACGATGACTTTGATTGTTTATTCTCAAGTTCCAAAAACTGTGCAAATTGATAAATCTAGAAACGTTTACACAGATTTCTAAACATGAATTCCATTGACTTGTTTCAAATAGCACATAGCGATGGTTTACTATCACCAGTGTTCGCCGGAGTTTTTGCATGTGACCAACTCCCCCAACAAAAACGAAGAAAGCATAAGGCCTTTATTGTGAATTTAGATACAAAACATAAACCAGGTTCACATTGGATTGCTATGTATTTCGATGATAATAAATGTTATTATTTTGATAGTTATGGAATAATATGCAAAAACATACATATCTTACGATTCATGCATAAAAACTCGAGAGTAATTGAATACAATGTAACGGTGTATCAATCCCCATTCTCACGAACATGTGGTATTTTCTGTTTATATTTCCTTGCGCATATTGTGCGAGGTAAAAGACTGGACAAGCTAACAAGAAATAAAGAAGAAAATGAGAAAAAAATGCATGCTTTTGCTTCGAAACAAGTACTGAACTATCCTGATATACCTCAAAGCGATGTCATACAGTACTGTGAGAGTTTGCTTTAAACCAATTAGTGGTCCTAATTCATTTTTAATAAAAAAATTCGATCTTGTTATTCGTCATTCCATAATTTTGTAGGAGGAGTTATATGAACGTTGGTTTAGATGTTATATAAAAAGATATAGTAATGATAAAAAAATCTATTCTAAAAGTATGGAGCGATATGGTTACATCTACGTTTCTTCGGAAGCAAAGCCTATTTTTTGCTCTCCAAATTTATATTCTGATTTGATTGATGCTCTCAAAGATGGTGTAGCACAGGATCTCGATTATCTGGAATGTTGTTCTCTCCATCTACGCTATTTTAAAATTTTAAGTAATAAAAGCATTTTAGATTCCCTTCATAATCAATGGTTGCCTAACTGTTCACTAGTGAATGAAGAGTATGGTTTCATCATCCTTCGTGAAGAAGAATCCCATTTCGTTCCCCAAATATATGGCAGTCTATTTTACAACAATCTTTTTGATTGTTTAAAAGATGCTGTTGAATGCAATATCCAAGATGGGAATAACTCTAGTAAGATTGGTTATTTTAAAATGCTGAAAAGTGAAAAAGAAGTTATTGAAGAAATCCATCGACATTTGAGGAAAAAAACTTGAAATTGTTCGGCACAGTATCTACAAATTGTGAAAAATACCCAATGAACACTTTTGGGAAAACATATTGTAACCGCAAACATATGTAATTTGTATTGCTGTGATTTTTTTAAAACTGATTTGTTGAAAAAAAAATGTACAAAATGTCTGAAATGTTCAAACAATAAAAGTTATTTCACAAAATATTTTGTACGCATATTTTTTTTTTCTTGTCATTTCTTTATGAAGAGAAACTGAAGTAGATGATTTCTAAGTTCATTAACTTGGAGAGAGAGTAAGTATTAATATAGTAAAACATACAACTGAACAAAAAAATAGACACACAACAAAAACTGCAATCATTCAAGTTCTTTATTCTGAAGACCGGGAACAAGTAGAAATACAAGACCATTTATCCCAATAAATACAATCAGAAATTGCTTCAGTATTTCCAAATAATAAATAATTATTCATACGAGCAACAGTTCTGCAATTTATATGATAACTCACAATGAATACGATAAACTTGAAATATAATCCAGACTAATTTTTCTCTGATTATTTTTTTATGAAAAATGTAATATTGCTTTCATTTTACAGTAGACTCCCGATAATCTGACACAAATGAGGAGCCCTACCACAGGGAAATGCATGTAACACAGTAGATTCTAGAATCCCCATACAGGTGAAACTAGGATTTGGATTGGACATCGTCAACCCAACCTCTGGTTTCCGTTCTCATCCAACAGCCGAGGACCCCAACTGCTAGACTTATCGAACCAATACTGGTCTGAGTCGGTACTCCCGCGAGATCCCCGGTGGTTTCCTGGGGTCTAAAATTAACAATTAATGAAAAAGATGGAAATTATAAGGGATCCTAGGTTATCGTGTCGCATAAACTTCTATGCAAAGACAAGCAGCGACATGTTTTCCTCTTCTATGCTCGAAGGATCCCCCCACCCCCAAAAAAAACAACAAAAGAACGTCAGATTAGGAACAGGCAGACTATTGAGAATCTACTGTAATAACAAAACAGTTGCATGTGCTGAAACATTGTTCAGACGTTGTTTCACCTCCATTTTCTTTAAAAGATTATAAATAGTAATAATAACATTTGGCACAAAATGTTCTCATTATTCACTCGTCGCTCGATTTTATAAACCTCAAATTTCATTCCAGCATTGACTTGGTGCAAAGAAGATGAATTAATAGAAAATAAGTATACTCAAACCATGATTTTTTTTGTTGGGTATATTGTATCACGTTTTAAGTAATATTCGAATTTTTTATCTTCTATTCCATCCCCCCCCCTTCCCCCGAAGTTAATAGAAACGAGCAACGACTGTAATATAAAGATAAAATAAATAAAAGATATTAACAACATAGTTATACTCAAAATGTGGTACAAATACACCCAAACCACTACATTTTGGGTAATATCTACGTTGTTCATCTTCCATTTTTTCACCTCCATATCATGAAGAATATAATACTTTCTTCACTCGAGGGTAATGGATACAGAAAACAAGAATTAAGAGTCTCGTAGTAAGTAATGACCAAATGACTTAACGGTTATTCCATTGTCATCGATAAATTTTTTATCATAGTAAGGAGTTAAGGAAATTTTATTTTGAATTATCGTTGACAGTTTATGTTTCCGACTTCTGATAAGAGTTTGTGAATGATGCAACAATAAATCTGAGAATAATACATCTTTGTACATCTGATGCGAAATGTTTTCAACAACGTTTTTTTTTATGCCTTTTGCAGTCTTTTTATTTGTGTTCCCAAAAATGTATGAGTACATCTTGGGTTTGATAGCGCACACTTCTTTAATTGGTACTGATTTTGTTTCGTCTTTGAAACATCCTAATTTTCCTGTATTAGTCTTGCTGTACAATTGATGATTGGTAGGATAGTTGCTAGTATCCATAAAGTGACTGAAATGATTCTTCAAATCAGTATAAAGATCACGCGTATGGATGTGTAATAAAAGTGAATCGGTGTCAGTGTAAATTAGAGAACATTTTTCGTCATAAAAGTTTTTGAAATAGTCGTAATATGCTTTATACATATGCAATTTGCTAAGTTCTAATACACTAAAACCGACATATATGGGTTTATTTAACAAAAGATTAGTTTTCTTCAACTTAAAAACTACGAAATTGTCATTTATGCTTTCAAAATATTCTAAAGCAGGATTTGACATATATCTCTGACACTGAGCTTTGGTTACCGCGGTCTTTACATTAACACGTTTTCTGACATTTTCACACGATTTACCAAAAAAAGAATTGTTAAGAAGTTTGAAAAAAGATCTATCAAATTCGTTATTTGCTTCTATACGTTTATCATTATTGAATAAAATGTAATCCTTTAACCATGGAGTTTGTCTAAAAGACAAAGCTCTATGTATTTTTTTGATTTTCAACCCCTGTTGAAGGTAGTACTTTAGATTACGATAGTGAACAACGTATTTTTGTTTGTCGAACAAATTAGGTATTAACTTTTTCACCCCCTTATTAAATTTAAGACCCAACTGTTTCATGATTCGTTTTTGATAGGGGGAAATCATATCATAACTTATCACTAAATGTTCTGCAGCTAATGGAAAGTCGTCAGTTTTCTTATGAATAGAATCGGGATAAATAAGATCAACCTCAAGAAAATAGCCAGTTTCACAGTTATCTGAAATCTTCGTTACATCCAGTTTTTGAATTTCACGGTTAGAAAGCCATTTAAAATTATCTATTGGAAGAAAATCAGTCATAACTACTCCGTATAAGTTATTCGCGTCGATGGACATGATATAACTGTTAGGTTTTTTGTCATCATAACCATCAATGTATGGATTATTGGCTTTTGCAAACCGTTTGTTAACGTAGCTGATTCCTCCACGTATGCCCGATTCAATGAAAAGATACATATCAACGTCCGTTAGAAGTTCTAATTTCACTTCAGTTTTTTTTAATCCTGCATTAAATGACAAATCCGCTGCTGTAAGAAAATATATGGGATCGATTTCATAATATTTATATGACAATTTTCTGAAACTATTAAAAACATCAGCTAACAGTAAAACATCAGTCATTTGATACAGACGTAGATAGTCCTCAAAAGTTTTACATTGGTAGTATTTCCATATTAGATGAGCATGTTTATATTCATCATCAGTTACTGATTTTCTAGTCAAAATATTATAAAACTTATTTTTTTCTGGCAACTGTTTTTCATTTAAAACTTCTTGTGAGTCAAAGTAACTGTATGGAAATATCCCCTTTTGCCTTAAAAGATGGCAATATGCACTTTCACCAAAAAACATATTGAATATAGGGAATTCATAATTACTTATATTTAAATTATGAACAAGAGTAGATAATGATGCGCTGAGAAAATTGAAACTATCGAGAAATTTTATTCTATCCAGAGAAAATGTTGTGAATTTTTCCATATTAACAGGTATAACTCGTATAACATTTGCTACTTTCCTAGACAAATGTTTTAGTATTAAGTGTGAATCATAACCAGATCCGTTATGCATTATCACTGGAACAAAATATTTATTTCGAAATTGGAGGTTGCATGTTTGGTGGGCGAGCCCACGAAACTCCCCTGTAAAATGATTATGGTCCCTAACTCTCATTTCTCCACGAATGAATGTATTTTTACATATGTGACATTCGTTCAGATTTGTATGCATTAAAGTTGATTCATTGATAGGAACATTTTTTAAAAGCTTTTTTAAAACGATTTCTGTAATTTTATTGAGTAAAACAAGAAAATGCTGGACAGCATCCTTTCCTACATAGTCTGCATGATAGAGAATTTTATTTTTGTTATTTACTACTACTAGAGCATATGAAATCGGACAGTGGGTTTCTATTTCTTGCGTAGAGCTCACAGTCAGATCCTGTTTTTTATCATCATATAGACTTTTTTGCGTGTAACATTCAAAGTCGGCAAATACGGAAAACTCGTGCTCGACCATTTTTTCAGTTGATTTGAAAAAAAGTTTAGAATCGTTTTTGCTTGGCATGGAGAGTTTTTGAAACTTTCTGTTTAAACAAATTTCTCTATGGCTAAACAACGTTTTCTTTCTTTGGAAGCCGATAAGACAGTTTTTGCAAAAATGGTGAATACCATTTTTTGTGTTCATTAATCGATTAAAATTTTTTATTAAGTAGTAGTGGTTTTCAAAATACAGTAAATCAACTACATTTGCTGTCTCCTTCTTACTTATATAAATAGGAAAAATCTCACTATCATAAGCGAAAACATTTATAGAAAAATTATTTTTATTTTCAAAATAAGGAATTTTGTCAATTGCCATAGGAAAAACTATATTATTTGTATTTAAGAGTTTGATATACTTCTTATACGAATTCACATCATTTTTATGAGAAGAAACAGGAAACAGCTTTGCTAAAATGCAGTAAATGAAGCAAAGATCATCTTCACATTTTATGTTGAGTATGCATTTTTTATTTTGTAGTTTTTTTGGCAATTTTACTTTATAGCATCCACCACTAGTACTATTATATTTTCCTGTATGTATGTCAATATGTTTGATAGTCTTTATAACCCACCCACTTCCAAACCTTGTAAAGTTCTCTATTGAGTTTATGATTTTGTTATAAGCGGAATCTAATTTTTCATCAATTTCGAAAGAAGATGTCAAACGTTCTGCGAAAGAGCAAAAATAAAAATCTCGCTGTCTTAGTTCATCGCCAATGTATTTCATAAAAGTAATGGATAAGCAAATAATAAAACGAAGTCTTAATGATAATGAATTTTTAGAGAATAGATCATGAAGAGAACTTCGTACATTATTCAAAGAAAATAAAGGATCGATGATACTATTGCCAGTGATTTTGTATGTATATGTCTTACTCCAACCCTTAAATGCTGATGATTTTTCCACAAACTCCACCATTATGCACCACACCAAGAGTCAGATGCTATGTCATCAATCTTTCAAATGATGGTAAACAGTATCTACTCCCTTTTTTAACAGGGGGACTTGATCAATTGCAATATTGAAATGCTTCAAAGCAGCATTATCACTCGTAACACGACAGAAGCACATATACCACGTACCTCGAAATTCTTTTACTTCAATTGAAATTCCCTTTCCGCAATACACAGCAAAAGGCGTGATCAACTTCTGTTCATCATATCCATCATCTACCAAAATCACATCGTATGTCGGCGATGGTTTCTTTTTTGAGGTTTTCTTCGGTTCTTCACTCGAGGTTCTCTTTTTAGCTCCGGCTTTTTTCGGTTTTGATGTTGTGGCGATGAGTTCTTCACCGTCATCATCAGTTAGATTAGCTGTACGTTTCTTTCGTAACTCTAAATCTAAGTCTGATTTGGAAAAATGGAAAAAAACTATACGCAGATATATTTTTCAATTAAAAAAATCATAAAATTTTGAATAAATGGTATAGTACAGTAATATCGGAGTTGAACGCGAGTTTGATGTGATATATATTGAACTAAAAATTATTCAGTCCGAACAATGAGGATTTTTGAGAAAAACTTAAAAAGTAGAACACCGATGAATCTACTAAAAATAAAGACTACTTACTACTGAAACCTCAAAAAGAAAATTAATATATGGTATATTATAGAAAAAGAGAAAGATCCATATTATTATAGATGGATACACTATGAAAATTTCATCGAACCAGAGTATAGTATCATTACATTAGATTTTCACAGTATTTACAAGAAAAAAATTTCTTACCCGAAAAAGACATCCTCGGAATATGATCTTGTAAACTACTTGTTCCCAGTCTTCTAAAACGCTAGTAAAAATGTCTTTATATATATTCATGCACTCGCAATTATCTGCTTTGCAAAAATAAGAAATATTTTTCCATCTAAATGAAAAATAAATACATGAAGGCACACAAAACATTTCAAGAATCCGTCTAATGATTTTCGAGAAATAAGCATCCGTATAAATATAGCGATTTAATTCCCATTTTCTCTATTTGCCAACCTGCCTTTTTTCTCTAAGAATGTTCCATTGCATGGATAAAGAATTCATAATCCATAAAAGTTACCTTTTCTTTCATAATTTCGTTCAAGTAAAAAGTTTGTAAGCTTTAATAAATTATTTTCTCTTACGTCCTACATACATCTTAAGATGTATCATTCTTTCAGTACATTTAAAAGGGATAATAATGAACAAATGAAGGTCCAAATAAGATAATTTATGAAGCGAGAGCATAAATATGATCATTATCATATCTGAAACCCCTCTATTACATGATCATATCTGGGCCCCCCGGGCCCAGATATGATCATGTATATACTACTACTGAATGCTAAAAACTACTACTTATATGGCCATAACCGTAAGTTATTGTTGGAAAAAAGGAATTGTTTTTGTGAACTTCCGAAAAATGGCTTATGATTAATACGTTTGGCAATAACGCATTTTCCCAAAAATGCCTATTGAACATCATTGTTAGTTGTAATGCATTTTTCTAACAATCGCTTCTGGAACCTTATTATTTATCATATTTGTCAACAATGACTTTTGATTATTATGGCTGGGAAACACCGCATTTTTTATTATAATGGTATATGGTCGCTATAGTTTGCTAACAAGACATTTTTTCTAAAAACTGCTTGAGGTTTCCATAGCTTGATAATTGTATGCCCAGTGTAAGTGTGCATTCATGCTTGCTAGAGGTGTGGGTAGAATAAAATAAAATAATTGAAATCACACACACACACCGTCTCCTTGCTTGAAATTAATGCCGATTTCAGCGACAGTATAGAGTATATAATAATTCTAAATGTTAATGGAACTCCGTATATTGCATGATCGGATACAATGGGAACCATTCATGTGTTCCCCGTTGTTTTATATCTATTTTTTTATTGTACCCGATACACTACGATTAGTTTATAAAGCAACGATGAACCATTTTACCAGGAAAAATAAAAAGTACAAATGTATAGAAATGAATTACCTTTTGGGTTTGATAATACAACTGAATAATCGACGTTAGATGTACCCAACATCTGACGTCGATTATTCAATTGTACAAATGTATAACGCAGAGTGAAGGGACTATATTTTAAAATAATATTTTTACTCTTTAACCCTATAGTTTATCTGGAAAAGTGGAAGTCAAGACACCTGGCGTCTTGGCTCCCACGTCAACATTTTTTCCAGGAAGACCACTCGCCCTCTTGAACCGCCAACTACGAATGCCTGCAACAAGAAAATCCCAATCAACAAGAAAAAAATTGATAACTTGCAAAAGCTTGCTGAATATACCACAGGCTATCAGTTTCATCTTAAGGCATGGGCCCGGGGGCCCTCACAAAAATGAGATCTGGTTGAAATTTTCAAGAATTTGCCTGGTAGGGCCTCAGAAAAATCACTTGGTTAAGACGGCCCTGCAGGCTATGCTGGATTCTACGACATGACTGTGAGTTGGTCGACATCTGAAGTTAAAATAAGAGGAGATTCTAACTATGCACAATAGTGCACGAGATACTACATATGATTGTTATATTTCTGCAAAATATCTGTATTTCACTAAATTAAAATTCAACGTTATCAAAAAAGGCAGCTTCGTCGATTTTCGCCCCTAACTGAACTTATTAATATCATAAAAATGATTAAACAGTGTTTTAAATTTGTTTTATCGCAAAAACCCTATAAGGGGTCATTCAAGTATTACGTTAGCATTGATGGGGGAAGGGAGGGGGCTTCTGCTTTGCTGACTGATGACAAGGTGGGGGAGGGAGGAGTTTGAACGATGCTTAGTCATCAACCACCCTTTATGAAGATATGAAATATTCTTAATGGCGTCTTATTCGGTGCGCCAAAAACGAAAAAAAAAAACTTTCGATAGTTATTGGGCACCTGAACTAACATTCTCCCTATTGATAAGTCCCGTACAGAGTCACTTTAGTGAGATCTGTAAATGCTTCACGGATCCTTCGAACACTCAGGAAATGTGCCACCCATCACTCAAGTGATCCGTAATTATGCCACGGATCACTTAAGTAATCTGGGAATGTTCCGGGGTAACTTGAATGATGTAGAACCACACTGGGGGCGCTTAAGTGCTCTAAAACTGTGCCACATGTCACTCAAGGGATCTCTAAATGTGCCACGGATCATTTAAGTGCTCTGGAACTGCATCACGAGTTACTTAATTACTTAAGTGACCTTTGAATATGAAAGTGATCGTTGAGGCCTACTTAGTGATCTGAAAATGTGCCACGGGCCACTCGAATGCTCTGGAATTGTGTCACGGATCACTCAAATGCTCTGAAATTGTGCCACGGGTCATTTAAGCGATTTGTAAATATGCCGCTTAGTTCATTTTTACAAAATTAGGTTTGAGGGGGGTAAGCCACATCAGATAGCCTTCAGGGCCACATTTGGTCTGCGGGTCAAGAGTTTACCACATATGGCTTAAAGGGTGGGTCGCAATGAATTTCTTAAAGAGAAATTTTGAGTTCTTACAATTCAGATAGCATTAAAATTAACAGAAATCGATTACAACAACACATATATAGGTATTTTCTTTCAAAATTTTATTTTTTTTGTTAAATATTTTTTGCATTGAAAATGTTTTTTTTCGTCCGCGGGGGGGGGGGCATGCCCTCCACCTGCGTACGTTTCTGATCCCACCAATATGCGTTAGAAGGCAGGGGTCGATGCTGACGAAATTTTGGTGACAAGGGGGAGGGGGTCAAAAATGGCTAAAAATTTGCTGACGTAATACTTGAACAGCCCCTCAGTGCAGAGACTGTAATTTTTTTTTACCCCCTCCCTTTAATCTTAATGAATAGATCGCATTTCCATTTTATGTGGGGAAACGTCCTTTCACATTCAGGATTTTTTTTTCGTAAAAAATATCTGTTTTTTTTTACATAAGTTAGAAGGTTTTCTTGATTATCTCAAAACTAGAAATTCTGCATTTATGGTGTTTCTGAAATATGCGCTTCAATTAATGATCAATAGTCAAATACACAAATCAGACAATTCAGTTGTCAAAGCTCACAAACCAATGGAACGTTTTCAACAAAAGAAGAAACAATTCCTCAAAATTGAAGTCAAATTTTCCACTCAAGTGTTTATTCGAAT
The DNA here is from genome assembly GCF_987345545.1 of Pholcus phalangioides. Classification (NCBI taxonomy): domain Eukaryota; kingdom Metazoa; phylum Arthropoda; class Arachnida; order Araneae; family Pholcidae; genus Pholcus; species Pholcus phalangioides. The sequence goes on from NW_028301597.1 coordinate 52,171,694, forward strand.
ACGCAGTCGATATTATAATCGACGACGAGCAATAAAATTGATAAAATACTCGATCATTTCTTTGAAAAAAAGGATAAGAATAAGGAATCAGCCCATAAAAAACAATCAAGTTCTCGTTACGATGCTGAATTCCATCTGTTCCATTAAATCTGAGGGAACGAGGGGAAAAGAAAACCATTACAGAAATGATGTTCGAATTTTTACAAGAGCCGAAACATAGTTTCAGTAAAAAATATTTATCTCTTTTCGTAAGAAAAATCACATCAAGGAAAAATAATAATAATATAAGAAAAGAGGAAGGCGAATAATAATAATAATAATAATAAAAATTGGAGTGAGAAAGTTTTTTTTAAATATTTTTTTGCTGCTCACAGCCACAATCTTCTTTGTTCGCGTTTCATCACCGTCTTTAAATCTTTAGTCCATCCAATTCTCATCATCTTCCACGAAACGACCGATTCCCCTTTTCCATCCTTATTCCTAAGGATCTTAACCCCGTTTTCTCTACTGACTTCTTACTCCCCGTCCTTATATTCACATTCATTCCGTTCCTCCTCCTTCCCTACATTCCAACCCTTCAAAGAACAATGACATCTTTTTCCGTAGCCGTCCTCCATTCCTCCAACGCTATCAACATTTCGAGGCGTTGGCACATCTATTGCCTTTTTTATATATTCATCCTCAGTCTGATCTTTCTGGTGGTGGTGCTGCTGCTTCTCCTCCTTCGAAGAACGCGTGCAAGAACCGAGATAAAAAAGTAATTTGGATTTGATTACAGTCATAGATTAATGCGATGAATTTTAACGAGGAGTGAGAAGACACACATACACATATAAAAGAGAGAGGAGAATGAATAGAGGGGGTTATGAAAAGAATGGCCTCCGAAGAGAATGATGTTTAAAACGAAAGAGAGAAGAAAGAGAAATAAGTCCTCCTCTTTCTCAATAGGTGAAAACTTGAGAAGAATAAAGGAACTCATCTCTTTATTTTTTTTTTTTACTTTTTGAAGAACAAAATCGGAGATATCTCTCGAGAAAAGTTCCGTTAAATATTCTACGAATAATAAAAGGAGAAGCGACTTTAACCCTTAAGTTACTGCTTTTCGAGAAAGTAGTATGGCTATTTTTTTATAAAGTTCGTCGGAATCGATTCTAAGAAAATTGCGTTTGATTCCGTTCGAGAACTTATCATAATGCAGTATGAGATTGAAAACAAATCGTTTTGTTTAATGCTAACGATTTTTGTTTTTTAAATTCGTTTCGCATGGAAACTTATCTAGAAATTTTCTTATTTTTTTCTGTAAAAATTCTCAGAAAGTAGAAATTTTGATTCGGTTTGTGTAAAATTTTTAGAAATTACAAGTGGTTTAATAGTTACTGCTTCTTAAAAAAGTGGAAAAAGTATGACTGTTTTTAAAAATAATAATAAAGTTTCGTCGGAATCGATTCCAAGAAAATTACGTTTGATTGCGCTCGAAAACGTATCATAATGCAGTATGAGATTAAACTATTTTTGTTATTTCTTTTAAATTTGTTTCGTTTGGAAACTTATCGAGAAATTTCCTAAATTTTTCTGCGAAAATTCTAGACAATAGAAATTTCGATACGGTTTGGGTCGAATCTTACGAAATTATAAATGGTTTAATTTCATTGTTTGTGAAAGAGAAAAAAAACTCGTGCAGAGAAATAGTTTTAAGAACAATTCCTCCTCCTCTTCAATAGGTGAAAACTTGAGAAGAATAAAAGAACTCGTCTCTTTTTTTCTACCATTTGTCGAAGTTACCGAGATGTCTCTCGAGAAAAGTTCCGTTAAATATTCTACGAATAATAAAAGGAGAAGCGACTTTAACTCTTGAGTTACTGCCTCCCCAGAAAATAGTACGGTTATTTTTTGAAATGAAACTTCTTTAGCCAGGGGAGTGAATTTTTGTGAAGGAAAGGAAACTCATCACAAAAAGTGCAACGCTTTCTTTTTCCTCAAAACCCGTTCCGTAGGGTAACTGATTGTGTGATGAAGTTTCGAGAAGCAGATGGGTTGTGGTGGCTGTGGGTGGAGGGGGCGGTGTCAATAGACATTCTGTCGTGTAAAAAAAAGTTGGGTGGGGTTAGATTTGGGCGGTTCGTGTCGGTAAAGATAGTTTATTACCTTTTCTTTCCCCCTTGCCCTAACGCCGTACCCTTTGGTCACACGAGTATATTTAATGCCAGCTATAGCAGAATGCCTCCTACCGATATTCGTGACGTCATCAACCTTGGTCGTCGAAATCCGTCGTTTCTGTAAAGGGGTTTTCCAGTAGCAGCACAAACGAGCAACTCAGCACACACTATGGTTGTAACCCCCGGCATGTTATATAATCGACCCTTGTTGTAATTATATTTTTCCTTAATATTACAAAAAAGAGGTTGAATTATCAAAGAAATGAGCTATCTGCTATAGCTGGTGTTGGTATATTTCGCACGGGAACTCAAGTTTTGTGACGTCAAAGTACCAGCACCTAATTGATTTCGCTGTAATAATGCAGAATACATCCTGAGCGCTTCGCTTTTTTCTTTTTAAAGCCCAAAATTTTTGAGTGAACGAATCTGTCACACATGGGATTTACAGCGGATGCAATTATGGTTCCATATGACGCCAAACTCGTTAGAATTCTAAGGGGCGGATGGTGTCGTGTGATTTAACGAATCAATTAGATAAAGTGGGTCAAGTTTAGGGGGGGGGTTAAGAAAGATAAGGTGTCAACAAGATTAATCTTATTTAAAATTAAATTTAAAATGTCTAAATTCAATTTTAACTAATTAAAATTAAATTTAATTGAGGTAAATCTAGTCACATGTCAAACCTAAAAGTTTCACTTCTATCGCCGAGATTCTCACGTTGATTTTTTTGGAAGTTTCTTCGATTCTAAGGAAAAGCGTTTGGTGCTGTTTGAGAAGTTATCATAATGAAATATGAAATTCAAAACAAATCATTTAGTTTATTGCTAATGATTTCTGTTTTTTAAATTTGTTTCGCTTGGAAACGTATGTTTTTCTGTAAAAATTCTCAGAAAGTAGAAATTGCGATACGGTTTGTGTCAAATCTTACGAAATTACAAACGATTTAATTTCATTGTTTGTAAAAGAAAAAAAAACTCGTGCAGAGAGGAAAAATTTTCATAAATCGCTGTTAAAGAAAATGTTTCTGATTTAAAAGTTTTCTCATTATGACAAGTCATATTTGAAAAGATTAATTAATTTACTAATGGTTAAAAAAATTTTTTTATTCGTCAAATTTCATCGAATTTCAAAGCAAGTTTTCTTCCAGAAATTGCAACAAAAGCATGTGGGAATTTATTTTTCTCATAATGGAAATACAATGAAAGCTGTGTCTGGAGGGTTCTAACTCTGTTAAATCTCTACAAAGAGCCGATCTGAGGGAATGAGAGTAGTCATCGCGAAAAGAAGTTAAATCATATTTATATAATTTTTTTTTTAAGTTATCCTTTTGTTTATATGTACAGGGTGTCCCATAAATTAGCAAATAGTTTAAAAATTCATAAAAATTGAAGGAATTGGCATATTGAATGTGGTTTGCAAGAAAGTTATTCTCGCGGAGGGCCATTTTTTTGGTAAGGAAAAAAATAGTTCAAATTTTTGCAGGGAGAGTGCCAGTGAAATCAGTCCGGCCGGAGTAATTGGACCTGAAACCTTCTTCAATCTCTTCTGTGGCCTAAACGTTCGTAAAGCTTCAGTCGGCGATTCGTGGTTGAGGTAAAATCTACTAATGTCAACATCACGATAATAACTTCTTGTAAGTGCCAGTTAGGGGGCCGTTCAAGTATTACGTAAGCAAATTTTTAGCCATTTTTGACGTTAGCATTATTCAAACCCTCCCTCCCCCCTTGTCATCAAAAGTCAGCAAATCGGAAACCCCCCCCCCCCCATCGATGATGACGTTATACTTGAATGGCCCCTTACAGGAAAATTCAGAAATGCGCTGTTAATCGTACAACCTGCATTTTATAGGACTCTGATTTCCAGTGATTTGCTTTCGCGCAAGGCCCTCTGTAGAGAAAATTTTGAAATAATTCTTTTTTCTTTACTGAAAAAACCCATTAATTTTTATTTGAGAATATACCTCTATCACGAATGGTTCATGAGATAAAGGCCGCATTAGCACTTACGCAGGACACCCTGTATGTACATTTAATGATCACATAAGCTTCGAAAATTTAAAAAATGCAAGCAATAATTTTTCTGATTTCTTAAATGTTTTTCTCTCTCTCTCGTGTATTCAAAAAATACTCAAATTCTATAATGTACATCATTTTTAATAATATATGTATTAATTATATTACATTATACTAAATGCAATACTATATTCTTCTAAAATACACAATTACTCTGGACGTAGGGCATCAAAAATTTTTGCTTTTCTTTACATAAAATGGTTGCAGATATTTTGAAAAGAAAAGCAAATATATAGTTAATTAATCTTGCAATGGGCATGGATAACACGAATATGTACTTTTAAATTAACTGAATTATTCGCCCATAATGCATTTTAAGTATAGCAAATACAGGGTTCCCAGCAAAATCTATACTCGATTATTTCCCTGACCGAATTCAAAAATTTGCCTCACTTTTCCTGACCAAATTCTTAAAGAAAAATATTTCAAAATCTTAACATTCCAAATGATTTTTGAGAATGTTTTTTTTTTCTTCATAGAATTTTCCTCTGACTTTTATCATATATTTTCATTTTTTTTCCTGACTATTTCTAAATATTTTACATTTTCCCTGACTTTCCAGGCCACTTCCTATTTCAGGGAACCCTTAAACATCACGTCCCTCGCCTTATAAAATAAATATAAATGTACGTATTAGTTTTCAGTTCGGATATAACGAGAGAGAACTTCGCTAAAAATTTCCTGATTCTGGTATATGAAAAACTTCTTTTTTTTTTAAAAGAAACCATGTTCTTACAAAGAAACAAGACTTTTAGGAAACTTTAGCATCAAATTCAAAAAAATAAGAAAAATTTAAAAATGATTTTCTTTTTCGCGACACTTTTCTGTCTAAATGCTCTCTTTTCTAAAGCATTCATTCACATACCCGAACACAACAACAGCAAATGCTCTGTCTCATCACTGCCATCTTCGTGTGCGTTTCTTCGAATAATCTTTCCACACCATAATCATCATCATCATCAAAGCACAAAAAAATTACTTTTTTTCCCCTCCTCGAAAAAAATATAAAAGGGGGGAAAAAAACTGAAATAAAATTTTTCACTGGAAATTTTAAGGGGAAAAAAAGTGAAAAAACGGAAACTTGAAAAGAAATTTTTTTCAAGAAATAAGAAAGAGCGTCACACACAAGCAAGACGAACATGAGAGAGCGAGAGGGTGGATGGATATCAGATAGAAAAGTTGGTCTCCACCATGAATGGGTTATGATTTTTACTGCGGCACGCTCTATTAATTTTAGTAGCCGTAAAAATTTTACTGCCTCGTCTTCCAGGGGCGGGTGTTTATAACCTCGGATCCGCTAGGTGGCGACAATCGAAAAAGCATTTTGTTGTCTTTTTTTTCTCTTACCTCTTAACACTTTCATTCCTAGTCTTATATATATATTCTTCCGTCAATGTGGAATCCAGTGCCTGGAATAGAGATGGAGAATTGCCTTTTTCTAAAGGCACTTTCCTCTCTCTCTGTATAGAGTGGAACCTCGTTTATACGACGTTCAAGAGCTCGAGTCAAAACGTCGTATAAATGTGTAAGTCGAATAACTAAGGCTTTTTAAAAAAAGAAGATCCCCCCCCCCTCCCACAGACATACAAAATATAAAGTTCACGATGAGTTTAATTGTATCTCCGATTCTGTTATATATAAAAACAATATCATTTCAATCATACTGGAGGGGGAAAAATTCAATCGCATTTCAAATCACTTAAAGAACAGTCCTTTGGGACACGACATTGGGTAAAAAATTGCAAAAGAATCTTCTCGACTTAAGAAAATTGCCCATTGTGGATTCTCATTATTTTGGCAGTAAATGATTTACAACCAGCTGCTTGGTCTTTGATTTTGTTTCTCCTCTTTATAATCGGTTTCAAAGTTACCACAGGCATATTCAACTGTTTTGCAAGATCAGCTTTTTGTCATAATTTAAAATTCTTGTTGAATTCTCCCAATATCCATTTTTTTTTTTTTAGACAAAGCACTTTTCGTTTTGTAGACATTACGAACGGCGGATTCAGCACGGCAAGCAAGCAAAACACCGCACTGAGAGAAAATTCTACAAAAAATGATCGAAAGAACTTAGTGTGTCTGCGTGTTCCATATATGTCTCCTATCGACAGACCTGTACCCTCTAAATGCTTACACAATGTGGAGTTTCTTACCCCTAGGGATATTGCTGAAAAAATTGGGAGGAAAAAAATTCTGAAAGGACATATGCAACCCTTTTCTGTGGAGCTCGCTGCGTCACCTTCCTCAGAAATAAGTAGTAAAAAAATCACTCAAGTGCCCAATGTAAATGCCAATCAGTATCACTAGCTATTTTCATATACAATCACCCTAAAATTTATGGCTTTTGCGGTGTCAATATGCAAGAACTGTCGCAGCAACGCGGTTTGACTACATACAAAAAATAGCGCGCATTTGATGGATGTAAATGACAATTTATCAAAAGATTCGGAGTTCAAGTCGAAGTGAAAACATCGAATAATTGAGATTTTGAGTCGAATAAATGAATTATTTTACCATTAAAATGTATAGGAACCAATTGCGACCGAAGCCTAACGTCGTACAAATGTGAAAGTCGTACAACTGAGCGACGTATAAACGAAGTTCCACTATATATATACAAGAAAAGTCTTACCCCGAAAAAAAAACTTGTTTTTGATTCTTTGGACTTTCTTTTTACTTCAATATCGGGCTTTCTTGGTAAGCGTCGATAAAAAAGGTATTTTCACTGGTACGAACATTTCGCGAGAGTCTGATACTTATTTTCTTTTTTTCTTCATGGGATTTCATATATATGGAAAGATAGAAAAAGCATTTTTTGATAAACGGCCACCAAGCACAAGAAGAAGAAAACTGGTTGCTGTGAGAAGAAGAAGAACATTTAAAATGAGCGATGTGCACCTGGGGTAAAATCAACTCGATATTCACGGCATGTTGAAGAAAATGTTGTAGAAGAAGTTGAGTTATGCCGCATTATAAAACTGATACAATTTGAAGAAGTGACTGGAGCTGTGTGTGTGCTCGTGTTCGGTGATCTGTAAATCGGATGCATCCGACGCTACCTTTTTTTTCTTATTTTTCACGATAACGCTTGCTTCTGCTACTTCACTATTACTTACTTCATGACGTTGCTTCTTGCTCTCATCTTCGTGTCATTCTTCAAAGATCGAAATTTCGATACGTTCAAATATGGTCGCATACATTCTTTAATTTATTTAATATTTTTTTTTATTTCTTCAAAATCATCGATTGAATTTTCTGGATGTTATGCCGAAACTAATGTTTGGAAAAGTGATTTTTGTCTCCTCCGGGAAATCACTTTTCCAAATATTAGTTTCGGCATAACATCCAGAAATTCAATTCCTCAGCATAACCTCGCATTGTCCCTTACCAATCGAAACTGGTGTTTCCTTGTAAAAGCAGTCGATTGATGGTGTACTAATGGTCCATCCTATCCATCCCGATGAAAACTTTGAACACTTCGATCATATCTCCCCGACACCTGCGTTCATCCGATGTAAACATATTCAAAAAATGAAGTCAATAAGGACTGGCGTAGCTCTTTTCTGCACCCCTTCAACCAAGTCTATGTCCCTCCGTAGGTATAGTCTCTAAAACATTACAGCATACCCCCAGTGGTTTCTTGAGGTTACCCCTCAAGAAACCACTAGATGCTTCCTGGTCTGCTATGAATGTCGTTTAGGCTTTTACATTTCACGTCCTTCACAACGGAAGTTCGTTATACTAGGGGAAAAAAATTAATTAATATTCATTTACTTAAGGGTTCATTTTATTCTCTGGCTACCACTTAATGGGACATTTAAATCTTTTTTTTAAGATATTAAGAAAGACAATATCTTGTCTGAGGATAACCCCCAGTGGAAGCGTAATAGTCATACTGGGTTTTTCTCTACCTTAGTCTTTGTTTAGAACGTAGCTCCTGTTTGTTGTTTTTCTTGCATGATTTAAATTGTTACGGAGAAGTTAGTTGATAGGATGCCAAACGTAGTTACACTCACTAAAGCATTCGAAACTGTCTTTTCGTCAGCAATCACGTTTATTTTTAAAAATAATGAGTATGAAATAAGAGTTCTGTAATTTCTTGTGCAATCAATATTTGCGTATTTAACTACTTTAATAAGAAATATCATCGTATAGAGGCTGCAGACGCGTACAACCCACATGTGAAAATTCCATTCATTTATAAAGAAATATTAATTAATGGAAAGGGTTGTTCGTCACGTTTTTGTGAGAGAAATGTCAAATTTTCTACTCTTTCTACTCTATACGGAATCCACAAATCTTTGAAAAATTATTTTTTACCTATTAATTTTTCAATTATTTATTTCAACCTCCCAGAAAAAAGCTCCAGATAAGACGCAGCAATGTATATAATCCGCACTAAGAAATTCCGATGCTTCTTTTTAACGTTAAAAACTCGCTGATTATACGTAGGAAAATACGATAAAGTAACAGTCCTGGATATATATATATATTGGGGTAGCAATTAGCGAAACTCTCATTTCTTGTTAAACATTACGTTTCGTTACGTTTAAATAAGAAATAGATAGTTATTTCAACCCGAAATGGATCGATTAGTTTCTTATTTTAAAATCGAACTAATGCTTTCCAAATGCAATTAAAATTCCCCGTTATAAACTTTTTGACATGCGACATTTTTAACTTCTAGTTTTGAATCACAAACATGGGACAAAAAGTATTCGTGGGCTAAAATATCAATTATTATTTTTCAGTGTCATTGATACAGGGCGTATGGTATGTTACTGGCGAACGGTTGATCATAGAAACATAATATTAATAAGAAAAAGTTTCCGAATACGAGTAAACCGTTTTACCCGCATTTAATGCTGTTTTTCTCAACTCACCTTCGTTTTTTGAATTCGAATATCTCCGTGAATATTGCACTTAGAAACGTGTAATTTTTTTAATTGGCACCAGGAGAGATAGCGCAACAGCTTTTTTATTGGGTTTTGGGGCACACGGGGACCGTATAAAAAACATATTTTTATATTTTAATAACTATACAACCCTTTGCATCATGAATGACACATGTGAGTACTACAAGTTATTTGGAAACTTTTTCTAATCGGAAGTACATCTATAGGATCAACAGTTCGCCAATAAAATTCCATACGGCCTGTTTGCTGTGCACCCTGCATATTTCGACACATGTTGATTCAAATTCTATATTTTCAGACTTCATGAGTTTTTTGCGTATTCCGTCAGATATACGATTTTCATATGAATTTATTTTTTGCTTCTAATGTCGTTAACGAAATCCAGTTTTCACTCAAACGTTTTACGAACATAAAACTCTTCTTTTTTTTTCTTTTTGAGCAAAAGATTCCAAAAACTAGGATCGGTAAAAACAAACTTTTTTCTGTCTTTTTATATATTATTATTATTATTATTATACATTTATCAAGAGTAACTGGAATGGAAAAGAAAATTACAGCAATTCTCATATTAGTTTGATGATGCTAGTGGCAGCAGAAAGAAGCGAGAAATGATTCCGAGAAGAAGAAAAGTACGATGAGACTGTACAATCAACATGCGAAAATTTCATCTGTGATGAAATCTTAATTAACGGAAGGGATTGTTGACGTTTTTGTAGGAAAAATGTGGGAAATTTTCCACTCATATCCATACGCCATCTATGAATCATTAAAAAATTATTTTTACGTATTAATTTTTAAAATATTTATTTCTATTCTCTCAAAAAAAGAAAGCCTCAGATATATAAGCCGCAGCAGTGTATAATCTGCACTAAGAAATTCCAATGCTTTACATACAATCCGAAAGATTATACGGTAAAATTACAATACTAGATCTATTTCGGGTTAGCAATCTCTCATTTCTTTAACGTTACTAGTAGTATACAAGTGATCATAACTGGGCCTCGATCTGGGGTGCTAGTTCATTTTTTTTGGAGAGATATATAATATGTTATAGCCCTTAGTTATAACAACCCTTATATGTTATCAATAACCCTTAGAGTTCTCATAATATTTTTATATAGTATGAAAGAATGATTAATATACAATAAAAATGTTCTCAGAATACTATTTTTTTTCGCTAGAAAAAAGTTCTAAACTAAAAAACATTATGTAGCGTTACGTTAAATGAGAAATAGATAGTTATTTCAGCCCAAAATATATTAATTAGTTTCTTACTTTAAAATTGAACTGATTCTTTATAAAAATAAACATCCCCGTTAAAAACTTTTGATATTTGACATTTTTGACTCAATGTTTTCGAATCGCAAACATGAAGCAGCACCAAAAACTATTCATGGGTTAAAATATCAGTTATTAATTTTCAGTGTCATTTATATGTTTCGACACATGTTGATTCAAGATCTATATTTTCATACTTCATAAGTTTTTGCGCATTTCGTCAGAGATACGATTTCCATATGAATTTTTTTTTTTTTTGCTCCTAATGTCGTAACCGAAATCCAGTTTCCACTCAAACTTTTTACGAACATAAAACGCTTTTTTTTCTTTTTTGAGCAAAAGATTCCAAAAACTTGGAAAGTAAAAATTTTTTTTTCTCTATATATATTATTATTATTATAGATTTATCAAGAGTAACTGGAATGGAAAAGAAATTTACAGCAATTCCCATATCAGTTTGGAGTCGGTGGTGGCGGCGGCAGAAAGAAGTGAGAGATGACTCCAAGAAGAAGAAGAAGAAGAAGAAAAATATTAAATAAATAAATGAAAAAAAATTGTATATAAAGTTTTGGTTTCTTCTCCTAATATTATATATATATATATATATATATATAGAGAGAGAGAGAGAGAGAGAGAAGCATATACACACACACGTGGATGTTGCAGCCGCCCTCGGGGAAAAGGCGAAAAGGTTATTTACGTCTGTCGGAAGCTTTCAATCTTTGCAATACGGTGTCAGGAAATTGAAAAAGTGCGAAAAATGTTTGCAGAAAAAGTTGCCTTATTTATTTATTTTATTTTATTTTTTAAGTAAGAATCTAGTTTAGACCAAGATGGTTTTTTTTTTCATTTTCTGGGCCAAAAGTTTTCTCGTAAACTTGTCTCGAACAATATGTTTCTGCGTCAAGAACGAATTTGAGGTTTTTCCTTCAGAGGAGAAGGAGGAGATGGGATATATTGCTGGAAAACGAGGAAGGAAATGCCTCCGTGTGGTTGGTTGGATACCTCCGAACAACAACAACAACCAACAAAAAACACGTTATTCATTGTGTGTGTATGGGAAGCTGGGATGGCCCCGAGGTATCCGAGATCCGTACTATCCTTGACGAAATGATACTGACTGGGAGGGCAAAAAAAGAAAATTTATATATAAATACTGTGTGTCACCGATGCTGTTCGAAATATTACCGAGTTATCAGTGTTGGCAAAAAAAGAAAATTCTGTTCCTAGCATGTTATTTTATATTTTGAAAAGCATTAAAAAAAGTAATCAAGTGAGACAGTTTGGGAGAACAATGTCTCGCTATACTTTTACACCAGTATTTCTGAACCTTTTCGTCCTTGTGGAACCTTTGCAATAATACAATGTTCTTTTAAGAGCTCTCTGGAAGCAATATCCATATTCTAGGAAATCATTATAATAATATACAGGGTTCATAGCTTCAATACGCACCGCATTTTACTGGCGAACCATCGATCCTAGAGGCATACTTCCTATAAGAAAAGTAACCAAATAACGTGTAGCTTTCGTAACTAAAATGTATTCCAGTAACTAAAATATCTCGCTCTCATCCCCACGAAATGGAATGACGAACCACGCTACGTCTGTACAAATACGGAACTCAAACCAGATTCGAATATTCCAAACATCCGTACATTCTTAATGAATTAAGTTTTAAGACGTGCTATGTAATCCAGTGATTAAGATATATACCATCGATCCTAGAGGCATACTTCCTATAAGAAAAGTAACCAAATAACGTGTAGCTTTCGGTTCTCGTCATTCATGTTGCAAGAGGTTGTATAGTTATAAAAAAAAATCAACCCTTTATACGGACACCTTGTACTCAAAAACCCAATTAAAAAGTTGTTTCCCTGTCTCTCCCGATGCCAAAAAAAAGTCCACGTTTATATTTTAATTCAAAAAAATTGAGAAAAGATAGGAAAACTCCATAACTCCATAAATGAGGGTAAAACAATTTTTTGGCTTTGTATCTTGGAATACTGAACTTAGATTATTTTTAACACCTCCTCTTTTGCGTTTGAATACAATTTAGATTTTAGACTTTAGTTCTATACTTTTCTCCGAAAATAACTCAATTTTCCCTTATTTCTTCCTTTCCAAATCCCTGGTCAAATTTATTGGAAATAAGATAAAATCCACAGTGTGTGATGCGTCCAACAAAAACTTTTACCCAACGAATTTCCTTAGAAGGAGCGGTGAGAAAATATTTTATTGTTCATCAGTGGCAGATACAGAAAATGCTGATATCACCGATGCTGTATCTCTAATGCACTTAGTATTAAAATAACTCACAGAACTAAAGATTTAAAAACATTTAATTTTCCTTTCTGCAAGTTTAATGTACAATAAATTCTCTGCATTTCGTTTACATAAATGCGTTCCTACCCCTATTGCTATTACTTTTGTATCCATATATTGATACGATTATATATTGATAATCGAACTTGTGCCATTATTTTGATATTTTTTATTTCAATATATGATTTATATTAAAAAATGTTCATTATATTATTTTTCCAGTAGTACTTATACTTTTTTGTCTTTGCTATTTTACCCTGTTTCAAGATACAAAACCCAATGTTGTGCCTTGGAACATTTCAGCCCGCTCTTAAACCCATATCTTATGGTTATATAGTAGTAGAACAGAAAGGTCATATAATACCAGCGAATGTAATTCAGTATACAGATACTAAAAATGAGTTTAGTAGGACTGGGCTTAGAAAAAAAAAATTGAAAAATAATGTTCCAACATTTCTTAACAGGCCTCCCCCTAGTAAAAACCGATTTCCAAAAGATAAAATGCAAAATAAAATTACATTTCTTATCCTTTCGTTATAGTTGAGCGCATTTTTCTAAATACCAGACCGGATTCTATACAAATACAAATACAACGCCACAACAGGCAAAATGCCCAACGAGGTGGCTGAGAAAAAAATGGATGTCATATATTTCAAAAATATAACAACCCAATTAAAAATGCAATTAACACAAATTATAAACAATATATACACATGATAAAATATTATACAATGCCCATAAAGAATACTTATGGTTGTCTTAATCTAAGTATGGATAGCTTCTCGATTTAACCCAACATGTTTATCGTATTTCTTTTTAAACGTGCCAATTGTGTTACAATTTACTACCTCCGGGGGTAGTAAATCTTCATGTTCAAATTTTCTTCATGTTGAACATATACTCGACATTTCGGCTCGTCGATTTGGAATCGCGTTCGAGCCATCAAACCCTAACTAATATCAACTATTAATATTTCTGGTAATAGGTTTTATAATGATTTATTCTGATATATGATTAATTGTTACTTCATGATTAATTCTGATACGCTTTTAATATGATCTGCTCTGCTTGATATACCTAAGAACCTCTTATAATGGTATGGATCTCTTTTTAGGACATGGGAATAATATTTAAAAATGAATTTGATGAATGTGTCTAGCCTCTTTCTGGAATGTCATGTTGACTGCTCCTGCTATCAGAATTATCGTCCAGTTCCGAAATCGACGTCATCATTATCTGTCCGGCCGCAATATATTTCGCTTCAACTCCTTATGATGTCACAAGGAGGAAGACTCCTCCCTACTGATATAGCGTAATCTTAAACAACCATCTCCTCTCCAGTGTGTTTTCTTTTATATATGTATATATTATATTCTTTTTCTTCGAGGGGCAGTATATATATAGATGTGAATATATATGAATCAGTAAGATGAGATAAGTTTCATTGCCCGTCTGTTATCTGCATAATAAAAATGGTTTAGTCTCTATCGAAAATTCGACCTTCTTTCAAAAGACTTAGATGGACACATTAGCCATTTTGTTCACTTTGGAGGATACTCGCTGCCTGTAGTCATGGTACTCAGACAGATCTTTCTTCGGTCTATATTCAACCGAGGAATTCAATAGAATGGTAATGGTAATCCAATGCGTAGATGAAATAGCAGAGAAGAGGAAAAAGATATCTCGTAATATATCGAACAACTTTATGACAAACAAAATAGACACACTCTTTAATATCGGCTGGAAATTTTCTCTTGCTTTTTTTCTAATTAAAAAAACGATTAAAATACCAAAGTTTTTAACGCAACTCACATGCATTTATAAGAAAATAAATAGTTTTCGTTTCGTTATTTTACTTCAACTTAGTCTGTGCGTTCTATTTTGAATGGCACTGACCCATTTCAGATAACAGAGTAGTGAAATTTTACTTGGCGTCATTTCGATTTAAGAACTGCTATACTCGACATGCCAAAAGGACTCGAATCGAAACCAGTTCATGAATCTGAGAGTGGTTGTATATGATATAACTCCTTTGTAACGATATCAGAGGTTCCACGAAATTTTGTCGGTGTAACTGAGGTGTCGTTTGCAACCAAGGTTGATGTTTTGAAGCGTGTGCGGAAAATTCACCGCCAGCAATTCACCGACAACAATTCACCGACCAACAATTCACCGCCATGCAATTCACCGCTAGGAAAATTCACCGACCGACAATTCACCACTAGGAAAATTCACCGACTAGCAATTCACCGACAGCAGTTCAATGCGAGTCAGTTAGCGAGGGAGTGAGCGATTGAGTTACTGAGTGAGTGAGTGACCCAGTGAGTGAGTGACCAAATAAGTAAGTGATTGAGTGACCGAGTAAGTAAGTGATTGAGTGACCGAGTGAGTGAGTGACCGAGTGAGTGACCGAGTAAGTAAGTGATTGAGTGACTGAATGAGTAAGTGATTGAGCGGGTGAGTGAGTGACCCAGTAGTGACTGAGTGACCGAGTGAGTAAGTGATTGATCGATTCAGTGATTGAACGAGCGAGTAAATTGGTTAGTGAGTGAGTGAATGGTCAGTGAGTGAGGGAGTGAGTGAATGGTTAGTGAGTGAGGGAGTGAGTAAATGGTCAGTGAGTGAGGGAGTGAGTGAATGGTCAGTGAGGGAGTGAGTGAATTGGTTAGTTAGTTAGTTTTTAACCTAGTAGTGTCACAAATGATTAAAAAATCCGATTGTTCTGAAAACGTATTTATGATGAAGTGTAGATTTGAAGACACTTGGATCGGGCGTCCTCTTCGTCGTGGTGGTCGTCGTCAGCCGCGCTTTGACATCGACATTTGGAACTGCTTTCAAGGAACGCGTAACGATTTACCAACAATTCTATAGAAGGATGGCTTCGAGCGTTCCAACAGCAATTATCTGCTCACCACCCAGATACATGGAAGTTCATCGGTGCCATAAAAAGAGAACAGAGTTTGAATGAAGTTCGGATGGAGCAAATTGTAAGTGGACAAAACCATCACATTGATTAGGAGAAAGAAATACCGGGACTGCGCAGAGATTAAAGAATTTAGTTGATAAGTATCCTCAAGGATGTGACATTTAAGACTATTTGAGAGGTATAGCTCATAATGTATCATTTTAATTATGATATCAATATTGGTGAAAAATGAATATTTTTCTCCCGTTTTTTATTACATTTGCGTGCTATCTGTTTTTCTAGATTAGTAGATTGGAACCCTTTAACTATAAATATGTAAGGAAGAAAATCATGTCGAAAATTGTTAAATAAATACTGTATGTTTTGAATGAAAATTATGTCAGATATTACTAATTAAATGTTGTAGGTTTTGATTGAAAATTACCAATTAAATATGCATGTAATGAAAGCTGTAAAAAATTATCCTTCTAAAATACTCCTCTAACATTGCCCAAAAAGAATGCCATTTTTTGTATCGTTTTTTGAAGCTGTGGTTCCGTGAGTTTGTTTTCGAAAATGTTATTTGTCACCCAAGAGGTTTTATGTCCAAGAATTGGATGTTTAAGACGAGATAATTTCATACGATTTTTGAACTCACGCATATAACTTTAAACAATATGAGGCTATGGCTTTCTTTTACCAGTTTTGCTGATTGAGAAAATTAAACTTATCTTTATATTCACTTTATTCCATTAATTTGTTTTCCAGCATCAGTAGTAGGACATAATTATATGGCCTCTACAAAACGAACTGCGTCGTAGCGAACTAATATGAGGTGGGGATCATACATAATCACCGGTAAATGTTAGAAAATAACTAAAAGAGCTCTAGAACAATATTCTAAAAGTGAAAGCAATACAGCCAGACTCGGTTATAACGCCGAAATCACGCGGAATCTTCGATGTCGTTATAACCGAGTTTAACTGTATTTAAAATACTGGCTTTAATAGGTGTGGCATCATCAACAACCAATTTCAATCCACTGCTGGATGTAGGTGTCCTCCTTGGATTTCCCCTCAAACGAAATGCGATATTTTATGAAATTTTCGGAACTTCTATATGGTAATATTGCAACAACAAATTAAACAACAAATTCAAGAAAACTTCGACTATAAACGAGTAAAACCGTGACATTTTTTCAAAAAGTCTGGATGGAGAAGAAAAAACAGAAAAACCGGACTGTCACGGAAAATACGAGACAAAATGCAGGACACGTGGTCACCGATGCTTAGACTAGATTTTTAAAGATTTGTAAAATCACCCCTACCAACGCGAGCTCTAAATCCACCCCCGTCTTCAACATATAGGCTTATGTCATCTGCGAATGAAATTATTCTACCGTTCTACTTCATTTTACATCAATCATTAATATAAACTAGAAATAATTATGACCCAAGGGCCGATCCTTGTGGGTTTTAACCAATTATGTTTTATACCAATATAGTACATTGCCTGCTGAGAAGTGTTTTTATTTGTTAGAATATTTAAATCAACATAATCGAATGTTCGTTTTAAGTCTAAGACTGTAAGTCAAATGTCAAAATTCAACCCCCCTAATGGGGGGGGGGGGGTTCGAAGGTTATATGGAGTAATCATCACTGAGCCGAAATCCCTGAAGCCATAAATATAAAATTTAGTAAGCATTATATTTTATTACGAGTTGTTATCCGCGGCTTCGCTCGCGTGGATTTTGCAATCTCAAAATTACTCTCACCTCATAACCCCCATGGGTGATGAACTTTCAGAAATCCTGTCTTAGTGTGTATGTACGTTATAAAATATAATACTAACTAAATTTCATATTTATGGCTTAAACGACTTCGGCTCAGTGCTGATTGCTCCATATAACTTTTGAAACCCCCCTTAGGGGGTTGAATTTGGAAAAATCCCTTCTCAGTGAGTCTATATTACAATATTGATCTAATGTCATATTTATAGCTTCAGCTGTTTCGGCTCGGCATGATTTCAACGTTGACCCCCCCCCCCTCTTATGACGCCCTTAGGTTATCGAATATGGAAAAACCATTTCTTAGTGAGTAGTGAGTCTTTACGTCGTGAAAAAAACGATTCACAAAATTTGATATTTACAGCTTCAGCGGTTTTGGCTCGGCGATGATGAATCAGTCAGGACATGTTATTTTATATACAGTACTAGGGGCTCTGCCCCCCTACCACCTTTGGTGGCCAACCCCCCCCCCCTTTTCTCTTCATAACATATCTTGTTTATTTCGTCCCACTTCATCAGCGTGCTATGGAAAGGGACACGTGAAAGCACCAGCTTACTGAAGAAGCGAATTTTATAATAATAAAGCAACAAAAACAAATGTGATTCATCAAGTAACCCCAGAAAACTTCCCCATGGGGGTCCCCAAACTCCAATTCATTGAATTTTAGTGGGGTCCTGACTGGGCATATATATTTCAAAAATACAGCAACCCGAATCCGTATCATCTGAATTTCTTCTCATAAAGTCATTATTTAAACTTTCCGCCATATCTTTAGGATATGACACTTACTCACTCAATAGATCACTCACTCACAAGATCGCTCACTCACTTAGCAGCTCGCTCGCTCACTCACTCACGGACTGACTTACTCGCTCATTGAATCAGTAACCCACTCGCTCACTGAATCACTTACTCACTCGGTCACTCAGTCACTCACTGGGTCACTCACCCAGTAACTCAATCGCTCATTCCCTCTCTAACTGACTCGCATCGAAATGTCGTCGGTGAATTGCATGGCGGTGAATTGTTGTCGGTGAATTTTCCGTAAACCGTTTTAAAGACCTTTCTTAACCTTTTGCGGCCCCATGTCGAGTCCACCTCGACATAGGTCTGCATCAGGAAACAACGTTACAGTGATACCTCGGCTTATGAATTTTTCAGCTAACAAAGATTTGTTTCTTGATTTTTTTAGCCGCGTCTTGAGCTGAATTTCAGCGCCAATCATCACCATAATTACCGTTACTCGAGCCCGATTAAGCCATGTCCATAGCTATACCATGTCCACATCGGAATATTTTTCCAGATGCCCCTGCACTTTCTTTCATTGAAAGTTTTTGAATCATTTCATATAAAATGAAAGATTCGGCTAATAGAAAGTGCAAGACTTATACCTAGCATCAAACTGAACAGTCTGGACCAAGGCTTGGGTCTGGACATTCTAGAAGCTTATTTTTTCCACCGGCATGTATAAGACACAGAAATGGGTTGACCAAATCACAAATGGATGGAAATACCTACGAACTCGACTGGGTTGTGTCAACACCAGCTTCTTCTTGATAAACTAAAGCTGTTGTTGGTTGGTAGTGTAAAATAAAAAGATCTTCAGTACCTCATCTTCTCATTTATCCGATTTTGAAGTTCAGTTTTGTCTTCGGTCAGTATTTGTCTTTTTTTTATATGGGGCCCTTGGTGTTTTATGAAACTTATCTTCAAATTTGTTGTTGGATAAATGTTGGGGTAAAACGAGAAGATATATCCATACGTAGAATAAGACAACCATAAATATTTTTTATTTATAGGCATTATATAACATTTTATCATGTATATATAGTTTTTGGTTCTTATAATTGTATTTGTAATTGGATTGCTGTATTTCAGAAACATATGGCATCCATGCTTGTTATGGGCATCTTTTTCTCAGCCACCTCGTTGGGCCTTTTGCTTTGCCTGTTGTGATCTTGTATTTGTATTTTTGGCCCTTTTCTGGAACGAATTAAATGAGTTTCCATAGAAACCTATGAGAAATCGTAGTTCGTTTTGGTAAACGAACGTGATTCCGGAGCGCATTGCCTTTGTTAGCCGAGGTATTACCGTACATCATTGTTACAACAGCCTTTTACGATAATAGGAAGGCCCCTGTGATTTCGGCTCCTTGTGCAAAACTGATAAGCTCTACAAAAACTGCAAATGGACAAACTTCTAGGGGCCTTCCTACTTGCGAGGGAAAGGCACTATAAAATACGAACTGTACCTACGAAGTGCTGAAAAGACCTCTGGACTGCAAAGAGCTAATAAAAATACAATCGACGAAAAATACAATCAGTTACAAAAAAATACTTTTCATGAAATTTTTACTCCTTTAAAATTGAAAATCTATAAAAAGAACAGATGAGGGTGACCAATTTTATCGAGAAAAATACGGAAAATTGGGACCAAAAACACAGGACACCTCCAATTCTCGCCAGAAATGTTGCAAAATGCCGACCAAATTACCAAATATTGTTTATAGGTAACCGTTAGCAAGAAAATGCCATGTTACAGCTAGTCTGCTAAAATGCATTTAATGAAATAAAAAAAAAAGAACTTGGCAAAAATAATGTGCGATGAACGTTTATAGTCATATTCGTTATTCAATCCATGCTGCAAAACAAAAACATTGGACGTACAAAAATATTGATGTCCATGTACGAAAATGTCTCATCGGATCATCAGAATATATATATATATCATATCCAATAATTTTTATAAACACATAGTCAAACTCGATGACATCGAAGATCTCACGAAATTTTGTCGTTATAACCGAGGTGTAACACCTCAGGATGATACGGCCAAATAATAATTTCTCCTTGTATAATAAAAGTATACATTCCAAACCCCTCATTAACGGTTACTCCTCTTTCAATGACGAAGTATTTGGTTCCGCCGATGTCCGCAAAAGAGAGGTTTTACTGCACTTAATACACAGATATCATAAGGATCTTAATTTGGGTTTTTACACTCACTGTATTAAAATTTGAACTCATTAGGTTTTTGGTCTTCATTAGAAAATAATATTGTTAAGTGCCTTATAAAAATTTTCGCAGCACACCTACGACCCTCTCACGGCACACCAATTTAAAACGCTGATAACGTAATCAGGCAACCAAGGAAACAAAGATGGTCAGTCTTTTTATTCCAAGGAGCTCTAGTCTAAACAAGTACTTCTTTCTACGACGCTTTATTTCCGAATTCACCCGGAATTATTATCGCAATAATGATAAAGTTTAAAAAAAACAGTGGAAAAGTTTCGTACATAGTTAAATTGATTGAAGTCTAGCACTGCACATGCTTTGACTTAACCATTACACGGTAACCAACTCGAAACACGCAGTAAAACTCACCTATACAACCGTATAAAGTAGGAAAGGGTTAAGAACCTTAATCGCACGAGGTCCTTCGATTTCCTGCCTCCTTCATGCCTGTAAATCATCTCAGTAGAAAAGTAACGGCCCCAAAAAAAATGTATAAGGCCTCTCCCTCTCTCTGACGGGAGGCGAGTGAGGCTTTAAAGAGCTAAGATTGTGAAGCTATTTCTCAAGCGATGGGTGACATATTCTGCCAATTAGTCACGTTTCGGTCCTCTGATGTCGATCGAAAAAGATGGTTGCGGGAAGAATGCCAGCCAAAGAGGGGGGTGGGAGACAAGAAATAAAGGATGGTAAAAAGAAAAATTTTATCTAGGAAAAGTAGTTGAAAAATCTTTGGCCGTCCTCCTTCCCGCGTCATTTTTACACGGCTCAGCAGCCTGTCCCGCAAAGTGTTATCCAACCTCCTCCATTCCTTGGGATAAAAAGACGCTCTACTCCGATGATTTATTTAAGTCATGACTGGCACAGCCCTGGATCCGTATGAAATACTCTTCGATTTGTGTCAACGACAGAACCGCAATTTATATATCATCCATCTCTCTCTCCGCTTTCTCTCCCTCTCTCTCCCACTCCCTCCCTCGGGAAAAATTCGGGATTAATATTTTTTTTATGCCCTCAAAACCGTTTTCTAATTCTTTTCTAGGTGAAGGGCTTAACGGATTGGGGTAGGGTAGGCCCTCCGAGAAGGCCTCTTAAATATCGGCTTCGAATTCGAGAAACATTCATCAAGCCGCTATTAACAACGATTCCCGATTCTATTGATGGGTCTCGTGTTACCTATTGATGACTTAATAACTATTATTACTGTACTTTGGCGCACGTATTATATGCAAACTCACGCATTCTACGATCCTCTCAGGCACGAATTGTGTGAGTTCGTTTGATCGTCCCGTATTTTACGGGACAACATTTTGCTATATTATTTGGCTTTTGGGAGGGGCGGTCGTTTCCACCTGCCCCTCGGATCAGTGTCTGGGTGAAGGTAGACATTTTCGGCTGCGAACGGGAGTGGAGGCATGAATCTTCAGCTGCGAATGTGCCAAGAAAAATATCTTCAGCTGCGAATGTGCCAAGGAAAATATCTTCAGCTGCGAATGTGCCAAGGAAAATATCTTCAGCTGCGAATGTGCCAAGGAAAATATCTTCAGCTGCGAATGTGCCAAGGAAAATATCTTCAGCTGCGAATGTGCCAAGGAAAATATCTTCAGCTGCGAATGTGCCAAGGAAAATATCTTCAGCTACGAATGAAGGCGAGGTAGGTATATTCAGCTGCGAATGTGCCAAGGAAAATATCTTCAGCTACGAATGAAGGCGAGGTAGGTATATTCAGCTGCGAATAGAGTGGAGGCAGGTATCTTCAAGGTAGACATCTTCAGCTGCGAATGAAGAGAGACAAGTATGCGAATTAAGAGAGACAAGTATGCGAATTAAGAGAGACAAGTATGCGAATGAAGAGAGACACGTATGCGAATGAAGCGAGACAAGTATGCGAATGAAGCGAGACAAGTATGCGAATGAAGCGAGACAAGTATGCGAATGAAACGGAGGTATACATCCTCAGCTTCGAATTTAGTGGAGACATACATCTTCGGCCACGAACGAAGGCAAGGCAGGCATCTTCAGCTGCGAATAGAACGGAGGCAGGTATCTTCAGCTGCGATTGGAGCAGAACCAAACCTCAGATTCGAATGGACGGAAGGTAGACATGCGAATGAGTAGCGGCAGACACCTTCAGCTGCGAATGTATGAGGGAGGCAGGTGGATTCACAGGGCGATGTGTCGCCAAAGTGACTTATTGTGTAGGCGCATCGAATCATCTTTTATTTTACGGACATACAAATTTCCTTATATTATTCAGCTCTTAGGAGGGGCATCTCCTTTCTCTCTTCCTTTCTCGGGAAAAATTCGGGATTATTATTTTTTTCATGCCATCGAAACCGTTTTCTAATTCTTTTCTCGGTGAGAGATTAAAGCATTGGAGGGGGTAGGCCTTCCGAGGCGGCCTGTTAAATATCGGCTTTGAATTAGGGAAACATTCATCAAGCCATTAACAACGATTCCCGATTCTATTGATGGTTCTCTTGTTACCTATTTTGATGACCTGATTACTATCATTACTATTCTACGATCCTCTCAGGCGCGGATCCAGGACGATGTGAGGGAAGGGGTGAATTGTTTAAGTTCGCTTGATCGTCTCGTATTTTACGGGATACACAAATTTTCCCATATTATTCGGCTCTTGGTGGGGGGGGGGGGTTGGTCGTTCCCATCGCTCCCGGATCAGTGCCTGGGCGAAGGCAGACACCTGCAGCTGCGAACGGAGTAGAGGCAATCATCTTCCGCTACGAATGAGCCGAGGCAAATATTTTCAGCTTCAAATGAAGGTGAGGTAGACATCTTCAGCTGCGAATGGAGTGAAGCAGGTGGATCTCGGGTGATTTGTCGCAGATGCGACTGATTGTGTAGTTGCATCGAATCATTTTATATTTTACGGGACAGATAAATTTTCACCATATTATTCGGCTCTTTTTGGGGAGAGGCACATCTCCTCTTTCTTTATCTTTCTCTTCCCCTTTCCTCAGGGAAAAATTCGGGATTATTATTTTTTTGTGCCCTCAAAACCGTTTTCTAATTCTGTTCTCGATTAAGGGCTTAAAGGATTGCCTCGTGTTACCTACTGATGACTTTATAACTATAATTACTATACTTCGGCACTCACGCATTCTACGATCCCTGGGATGTATGTCACAATTTCCCACAGATACACGGTACTGCATCTGTGGAAAATTCACAGAATTTCGAGATTCCACTGCTGCCTCCGTTTCGACACTTCTCAATTCTCTCAACTGAATTTCGTCGTTCGAATTTACGATAGAATAGATAGCAATTTTTATTGAAACTGTGTGTGTGTGTGTTGAACGATGCCTTTTTAAAATGAATTCAACTGTGATCTTAGTTTCCGACCCCCTAATTTAAAATGTTTCTTTGTGTCACGCATCATGATCTCTACAATTTCGACGCCTTGCGTACACAAAATATTAGGGATAATTTTGTCTTAACTACGATCGATAGTTCAGACCTCACCAAATAAAATAGTAAGTTAGTACGTGCAGTGGTGAAAAAGCTATATCGCTAGATAAAACTGCCGATAAAAAAAAAAAAATTTCAGAGATGACGAATACGAGAAATGATCACTCATTTGAAAACTTATTTCAGAGAATTCAGAATACTTTTTTCAGTAAACATCTTTTCTGATTTACATTGTAATGCAATTTGAGAAAACTATATATTGCCACTCTCCCCCGTTCTTACGTCATTTATCTTATTTACATATCCTTATGGCTAAGCATCATTTCTGAGGGCTTCTGGAATAATTCGACGTGGTTGTTTTCCTCGAAGCTCGATTCATAAAAACGGGGCGAGGCAAAACACTATATCTTATAGGAAAAGGTGAGATTCTCGTTTTAAAAAGTTTAAGTTAAATTCTCGAGAAATTGGATGGAATATTAATGTATCTGAGACACCGGCTACCAGTTTCTTAAGGAACAGCGAATTTTACTGATAGCAAAGGTATGGCCATTCAGTCTTCTTCGACAAAATTGGCAGAGGATAACCGCATTGAATCGATTTGTGGACAGGAAAAAATATCTTCAATTTATGTGTTTCATTTATATGTTAGGGGGGAAAAACATTTTAAATGTTATATAGTTTTTATATGAGCTCTAATGCGAAAAGACGACATTTTAATATTCGTCCCTCTTGAAATTAATTTTTAACTGCCAATGTTCCCAATTGAGAACATCGATTTAGAAAAAAAAATATTTTTCTCGCATGAAAGCATTTGGTTTTCTTTTCCTGAACGAGTGAGATTCCAAACTTAATTAACAAACAGAAATTTCAGTCATTTCAGCTCTTAAACCATAAATTTAAATTTCTTTAATTCGCCTGTTTTTAAAAAGGAATAAAACGGATATTTTTGTTTTTGATTTTAATGTTTTTATGGACATAGGCAAGTCCAGAAAACAGAGTAAAAAAATTTTTATGGTTGATTTTCATGGTTGATATCTCTAAACTAAAAGATCTGGAGGATGGGGGGGGGGGGGGGGAATAACAAAAAAAATTTTAACAATCGATTCAAATCTCGATTCTGCCGATAAAAGCTTAATTAGTTATTAGTGAACTCCAATCTCATCACTGTGTGTACTCGTAAGAGTTGGTTTACTTTCGAACACACAGTGTATGGACTTCCTATTCTTCTATTGCGGTCATTTCTACTGGTACAGGACAGTTCCAAATCGTTCGCAATTTTCTCTCTGAAGACATTTTTTTTCCTGCTTATATCTTGAATTGTCGCTATTCAAAGAAGACGGCCTAACCACTCACTTTTATACTTAAAATAAAATTCGTTGTTTTTCTAGAAATTACTGTTAACCCCCAGTATCTTACACAATAATATTCTATCCAATTTCTCGAGAAATTAATCTGCACTTTTTTAAAATGAGGATCTTACCTCTTCCTATAAGATACAGCCTTTTACCTCGTCCCGTTTTTATGAATCGAGCTTCGCGGAAAGCAATCACGTCGAATTATTCGAGAAGCCCTCGGAAATGATGCCTAGCCGGAGTGGCTTCACAGTTTGTTCCGATTGCATTGCACTGTCAACCAAAATAAATGTTAACTGAAGAAGAGTATTGTGAATTTTTTGAATAAGTTTTTAAAATCATTTTTCATTGTTTTCGTCATCTCTGAAAAAAATTTCGAAAAATTCTAACGGGTACTTTTTTTAATCGCTATTTTTCGCCTCGCCTTACAGTTTTTCCCTCACTGTACCCAGGATTCATTAGTTACTCATTGAGAGAATCAAACACCCCACCCCACGTACTGAACTAAGAAAGCTTACACGACAGCAATGATGTCTAGTAGGGGTAGGGCAGATTAGCTCGGATTCTCGAATATTATGTTACGAGCAATATTACAAGCAAAACTTGAAAAAAAAAGACTGCAATTTTTGAGTAAATGAGAAAGACTTTTATTTAACCAAAGTTTGTGAAAATTATCAATTTTAAATTATGAAAAAAAATGTTGTTTTAAATGAACTCGGAACGTGTGTTGGTGCACAAACTTTTGCTGGTGGAACAATCCGGCCAATCCTGCCAAGATCAGAGACGTCTCGATTGCATCATGGGCTCTCGGGAAAAATGATGCTCTGGGACTCCTACCTTGGTGGAATTATTCTAAAAATAATCATAGCACTACAACTAATCATCGTGGACCACATTTATACACCTGTAGTCCACTGAGGCGAGGCCAAGAGTAAAGACGTCCCTGATTGAAAGAATGAAATACTGTGTTTTTCGAAGATGTAATTAGAAATTTCAAGTTTATTTGTTTATTTATTTTTTGGGCATTGTTCGCACATAGAAATGTCATCAGTTAGGACATAGTAATGTTTTTTTCAGTGTTGATGATCCTCTTATGCATCGAGTAGTATCTTGATCTGCTCAGAAAGGCGGAATAGTTCAAGATCTACTTGATGACTCTCGCGTGCCGTTGGATCGGACTATGGGATTGTTATGATATCGTGTGAGAGGTTATATCCCAAAGATTTCCCCTTCGATATCAAAGTATTCCGAGCCATTAAAGAGAGAGAGAGCTGCTCTCTGTTATTACATTCAAAACGGGAAGACGCATCTTGAGGACCATAGAGTCTCGCTATTTCGTCTTCTTGTTGACTTTAACACCCCGAGTGAGTCGTACATCGCAACTATACTCTCTCTCAACCCATAAACGTTTGTCAACGAGATATACGACCGATGACACGAGGCTAACAGAGATGTACAGCCCTCGACGTGTACTAATTATCCCGGCGTAGCCATAACGGGATTCCTTTGCTCCTGTTTGGACACGGGAAAACGTCCTGGATTGAGATAAATTCCCAATGAAAGGGAGATACTGTGTTATGTCGCTTGTGTCCGGCTTTAGATTCACGCAGCTCCAATATCTCTTGATTTGGGAACCTCCCCGAGTATCGAGTGGCCCTTGTGTAGTATGTGAACGATAATAATCACCAGCAGCACCACCTGAAAAAAAAAAAGTGAGGTGCAAATTTATCTGGAGCAAAAACACGTGAATATTATTAGTAGCCTATAGAGCAAATTTTCGATAACTTGACTTTAGAATTGCGATTTCATAACCATCTCAGTAGATTTTGGATGAACGAAAAATATCGAATAGGCATCGGCCTTCAACGAATTTCCCGCGAGCCACATTTGGCCCTTGGAGCTTTTTGTCGTGGTCAACCGATCATTTTCAGAAAATGTTTTTGAAAACATTGAATGGGATTTTAATTCCGAAATTAATGGAAGATATTTTAGGAATTAAAGAAAAAATATTTTAGCTGATGAGCATTCAGAATTAATGAAAGAAATATTTCTCGAATAGTTAGAAATTCAGAATTTTTAAAAAAAATTATTTTCAGATTTACTGAAAGAAATTATTTTAGAATATTTGAAACAAATAATTTTAGAATATTTGAAACAAATAATTTTAGAATATTTGAAACAGATAATTTTAGAGTATTTGAAACAAATAATTTCAGAATAAGTGGAAAAATGATTGCACAATCAATCAAAATATATAATTAATAAAAGAAATAATTTCAGAGTAAATAAAAGTTTTTTTTTGCCCTTGTTTTACTCAGAGTCCCGTTGCCCCCCCCCCCCATTAAGGCGTCACTCAAAAATTACATGAGTAAATCCCTGTAAATCTGGATTTTTTTGCAATTATAAACACAATTTGTATGAGTTGGTGACCCGCAGGTGTCCAGGGGCTTTTTTCACTTTGGTCGCGTTGTCTGAAAGGTTGAATACCCTGGGATAGGCTACCATTTTTTTAAACCCAAGTGTTATTTCCTTGTTCAACAAGATTCAGAAAAATATTTTTAGGTGGCAAAATGATTCAAAAACCTAAAGATTGTCTTGGGCAACATGTTAAAAGTAGAATTAAAAAACACATTGAAGAACTTGAAGAGACATTAAACATCGTGAGCCGCAAATTACTTTAATTGAATCATTGCTTAAAAACTAATTAATTCAACGAGCAACTTAAACCAAGACAAACAAAGAATAATTTTCATATCAAGCAAGAAAACGATTTGTCACTTAACCAAATATTACCACTTAAGCCATGGCCACATTCGAGTCAAGGCTGGCCCAATAGTCATTCGCAAATATTTTCCTTCCGCTGATGCAAAGACGCAGCAGCAGTGGCATAAGCTGGCTACACACTGGTCCAGCTTGGCCCAATATTCCTTAGCGAATATTTGCCAAGAACAACAGAATCGGGTTTTCCACAACACTGTTCGTGTAGTGATTGTTGGCGTTCTTCGAACAATGTGTGGTGAGACGGATTCGAAGATCGGGAAGTAAAGCGGAACCTTTGACTTGGATTGGAAGTTGGGAAATACTTGACCAGTTTTTAACTACCTTCCAGACTCCAACATTTGACAATCATTGCCAATGATGGAGAGGCCTCACTACTTGCCCATGGAACGTATCAGGGCAGCCCACAGAGTTAGAATAATATATCTTAGTTATATCTAATTATATCTTTAGTCTATGGGGCAGCCTTGACACCAGCGTGGTTTTTACCAACCGCTTGTGCCCAACGTCTGTCTCTGTGATGGGATATGCAAGTTTGTTCCAAAAAATTAGAACTTCCCAAAACTTTGCGAGCGCAGTTCATGAAATGCTCAAGCTGAAATTTGCAATACGGCTGTATAATTTGCATTCCTATCTTTCAAGAGGTTCTTTGTGCGCATATCGATGGCAAAATTTTTTTATAAAGTGGATTGATGTGTCTTAAAAAATTATTTTTTCTTCTTTTTTTTCAAAAAATATTTTGACACCCTGAAAGTTGTTTCAAAAAAATTGGAACATCAGAGTCAAAACCTATTATCACATGAATATTTTCATGCAAATTTACATCAACTTGATCGAATAAGTGTTGCATGTCTTCTTTGGTCATGTATGTAAATGTAGAATGGCCAATCTACGCATTACGGGCGATAAAAACTCATTACGGGGCGATAAGCTCATAGCATTACGGGCGATGAAAAGGCGATAGCAACTGGTTTGCAATCGATCAGCTTTTTCAGCCGATCCTATCAAGGGATTGTGGTGTCGTGCTAAAAAAAAAAGCCGATCAATTGCAAACCAGCTGCTATCGCCTTTACAACAACGACATGGTTGTGGTTCAATCCAGATCTGGGACAGAGACATCAATTGAATCAGTGGTTTCGAAAAGGGCACGAGTCCACAAAAGCTAATTTTCGGAAAACAACAAAAACTGCTTTTTGCAGACAAGTTTCCAGTTAGACTCAAGGGATTTTTTCGCCTTAAATATCTATTATCACTGTACGTAAAATACCTTTTTTTTAGGTCATAATAGCTCTTACCGTAAGTCCGTAGAAAACCAGGAAAATGAGTGGACTGATGCTTTTTCTTAAAAATTATGACATGAAAAGAGTTAATACTTTATAACATTTTTAATATACAATCATAATTAGACCAATAAACAGAACAGGGAGTATCTACTAAAGATACACGATGGAACTACATTGAAGAATAAAAAATACAAACGTTCAAAACAATGTCAAAACAAACTATTGTTCATTGTCCTCAACGTCATTGGTTAGCCAGCTAGATGAAACTCATCATAAAACTGTTAAGTACTCATCTGGAATATATTGTTGAAGTTGTTTGATGTCCTCAATCTTTTTGAGTTTGTATTGGACACTTCTCAGCATATTTACCGTACCAAAGTCACGCTCGCAAGGAAGAAAAGAATGAGCCCCTTATATATAAATAGGGTAATATTGGACAACTTAATCAAAACGTCCAGTTGACACTAGTGTCATCAGATATCGAATGAAAGTGTTGTTGCGGTTTTGGCCACCACACGCATCCGAAAATAAATAGGGGGGTTTTTACAGTGGGAGGCATGTTATTAAAAAAATATATTCATTAATAAAAGTGCAAACTTCATTCTGCCCTATCCTTCGTGGTATAGGCCTAAGTGATACACTGATGTTTCCGTTTTCATGTGGTGAATGCGGAAATTTTACACCCATAGTTGTCTTAAATAAAAAACCTATACAGAGATATGAGGTAAAGGAAGATTTTGCAAGTTGTCAAAGCAAATAAAGGTAATGTTGTTTCTCGTGTTTTGCCCATTTCGCTGACTTCTTTCATTTTATTGTAAACGTTTTTCGCTTGGCGTTTATGCACTAACAACTCCGCAGCAACCACGCATTTTGCATGATCATTAAAAAAACTTTTCAGTTTTTGGGCGCGTTCCTCACATGTCACAAACACATCTTTTTCAGGTCTACCAAACGCATAGCCAAAGTTTCCAGTAAAATACTTGAGATAAAATCCATAATTAACCTTTATGTCTCGGTATTTTTGACAGAATAAGGAATGCATTGTTTTTGTAATTATATCAGGATTTAGGCATTTAATATTCCCATTTGCATAGCACAAGCTTGCTTCACAGGGAAAAGATTCAATATGCTCGTGGTTTTTTTCACAAATTTCTCCTGACATAGATTTAATTCTAGAGCCTTCGCTCTTATATCTGTTTTCCGTAGGGAATTCACCTGAAGCCAACTAAGGAATGCCTTTTTACAGATAGAATGTTTGGTTCCATCAATCAAAAAACACTATACAATAAATTACAATAACACAGAACAATCAATACACAATGGAATTCTTGTGATTGCCAGTATTTCACTTAATGGCCACGTGGTAGCGCTAGCGTAGATATTTTGAAAAAGTTCACGATTCATAAAAAGGACTGATGCTCTTTTCAAAACAAACACTAAATTCAGTTGCGTACTAAAGCGCTACTGAACATTGGATTGGTATCTTTTTCATACAAAACGGTGTGCTAAGCCTACAGAACATAAGAGCACTCATAACTCATTTTCGAAAAAAATGTAACTAATGCCTTCTTGAAAACAATTGATTCAACTCAATATCTTGATGCATAAGATCCACGGTCAAAGATTGCCACAGCCTTCAGTTATTTTCTTTCACGAGTGGTGCTTTTTCCCTCTTCGTGTAGAGCGATGTTAACCTTGTTATTACGTTTTACCTTCGCCCCACTATATATTGGCAAATTTATCACCATATCTGTAAAGAGTTTGCCAAACGAGATCTGTATGATTTTTTTCCCCCCGAAATCAACACTTTTCTGCCAAAATAAGGTTATTTTCTTTCCTTCACTGTTAAATACAACTTTTTAGGGAAAGGGCAAGGGAAAAAAACCAGAGTTTTGCACAGCTTTAGCTTTCTTGATTACTCTCAGGGTTATAGCATTGCCATCAACTTTAAAACGTTAAGTTATACGTTTGGTGCACGTTCGGTAAATTTGGCCGGATCTGAAGTGACGTCATGAATTTTTAAAGCATTATAACTCCATAATTGCTGGTCAAATCGAAAAACGGAAAACAGTTTTCCATATTACTTTTTCACAAGGAATCCCGTATGTAATTATTGTATAGTATCCACCGTTTATAATAAGAGGTACCTATAATAATCCTCTCACGACAAAAGTCAGTTTGCATGCACCAAAAAAAAAGCTGGTTTTACTGATCTAAAATTGTTGTAGAATTTACTGCTACGGAAGCTAAGTTTATCCACGTTCTATTAGGAAAGAACTCCTTGCGACTCCACAGTCTACAATTGTCACTACCCACCCTGACTAGTGTCCTCTTGTCACGGCATCGGATTAGTGGTGTATAAATAACTCTCAAAAAAAAAAAGGATGTTGAAATCTTCAATCATATCTCCCCCGAGGCTTGCGTTCTCCCAAAGAAAACATTTTCAAAGCGTCAAGTCTCTCTCGACCCTTTCAGGGGGATGTATAGATAGTGAAAAAGAAAAAGGATTTGTAAATCAACCAATCAAATTCTTTGAATCTGAAAATAAGAAAAAAAATACACTATAAATGTTTCCAAAATAAAATTTATATCTATTATAATATATTACACCATGTATATATAACGTGATTTTTGTTCCTGGTTAGCCAAATTTCATTTCCCAGTGATTTACGGCAGTGGGTCTTCAACGCATGGCCCACGAGCCACATTTAGCCCTCGGTGCATTTTGTCGTGGCTTGCCGATCATTTTCGGAAAATGGTAGCAAACATTGAAAAACGATAAATTCTTGGACTAATGAATGAAAGAATTTCGCAAACGATGGGAAGAAATAATTTCGGAATTAATCAAAGAAATTATTTCGGAGCAAATTGATCTGAACTCAGAAGAAATAATCATAAAATTTTGAAACAAAAAAAAATTTCAGAATAAGTGAAAAAATATAACTTATTAATCAATGAGAGAAACAATTTCTGATAGAAACATGCAATAATTAATTACCGAAATGTATAGAGAATTAAATCAATTTACCTAAAAAAGTTTTGAGGTATGAAACTGCGTTATTTAACCCTTTATCTACTACATTATGAAAAGTACAATAAGAAGAAAATGATAATAAATATAAATACAGTAGAACTTCGTTAATTCGAACTTTTACGAACTCCCCTTAAATGTTTTATCTAATTTAATGTCAAGATTTTTTGTTTAATTCGAATTTTTTTCGAATGCTTTGGATGATTCAAAGTTGGAGGGGAAAAACCGGAATTTCTTTGTATGAGGAAATTTAGCTTGAAAATATTCTAAAAGTCAGACTTTGCTTTTCTCGATCAAGTTGGTTAAACAAAAAATTAAAAAAAAACTAATAAACGTTTGAAAACTCTGTTTTTCCCTCTAATCTTTTCTTTTGGGATAATTTAATGCCCATTTTTACATTGTTCAGCTGGAGTGCATCGAGAATGCGTACCATTTGGTGCCGATTACGTTGTGCAACCTACGGATCAAGGTGTACCATTCAAAATCTGAAATTCTGTTATCG
The DNA here is from genome assembly GCF_987345545.1 of Pholcus phalangioides. Lineage (NCBI taxonomy): Eukaryota > Metazoa > Arthropoda > Arachnida > Araneae > Pholcidae > Pholcus > Pholcus phalangioides. The sequence continues at coordinate 52,204,516 of NW_028301597.1, forward strand.
TCATTAAGAGTATATTTCCTTGATAGCATAAGAATGGTGAGCAAAATTTGGGAAACAGTTTCATGACTGTTTCCGTAAATCAGGCTTTGAACATTGTCGAGAAGCTCCGTATTGATGCTGAGATTCCGGAACAGTGGAATAATGTAGCGGCTAAGATCAATTATATTATAATTATAATTTGGGAAACAGTTTCGTAAATGATGATAAAATTTTAGTAATGATAATTATTATACTATGTCAACGCTGATGATTAAGTTGCAATTTGTAGTCATTTTTAAAAATGGGATAATTCGAGTTTTGGGTAATTCGAACATTTTTCAGTGACTTTCGAGTTCGAATTATCCATTTCGAATGATATAATTTTTGTTTTTGTATTCGATAAAATGTAATTTAAAAGATGCTTCTACACATTATAAGTTTTAAAAAGAAAATTTTTTTGAAAAAACTGTATCAAAAAAAAAAAAATGTTTCGTTAGAATAACTTTTTCGCAGACGACATCATTCAAATATACAAATTCCTGCAACTATTATGAATTTTTAAACAATTCACAAATTTATGGAACACCCAAATTTATATATCATCCAATCGGAAATTTTTTCTACGACCACAAAATTATTGAAATGATATAATTATTACTGCTGAATCACGCATGCACCACGTCCATATTACTCTGCGAATTCCTAACGAATTGGTACATGTTCGCATATGCGTGTACTTATTGTGAACCTAACGTGAAGTTTGTTTCTGTATGATGCTTGTTATGTCTGCATCAATTTTTCTAACAATGAGTGAAGTGTGATTGAATAATTGTATATCGTTACAGGCTTGTTGCTCTCTTTGGCGACACTTTTCAACGGGGACATCGGCTCGCATTCGCGCTTCGAAGTTGGGAACCACAGAAAACCAACTTCAACTATTTGAAGAGAATAGATACTTCACGTATAAAAATGATTACAAAAAAAAAGAAAAAGGTCGTTAAAGAGCGCTGGTCACTGAAACCTGCAAAATTCGTCGCCCAAAAGGTACACGTAATTACAGAACTTACAGAAATGCCGAAAAAACAGCTTAATGAAAGAAATAGTTTTAGAGTTATTGAAAAAATATAATTTCATAATTGATAAAAATTTATAATTAATGGAAAAATAGTTACAGAATTACTTGAAGAAATACTTTCAGAATTATTGAGAACAATCCCACAATTGTCAAAATAATTAATAATTGATTTTAAAAAAACTAAGAATTGGTGAAAATTGAAGAAAATTTCAGAATTAATAAAAGAAACAATTAAAAAATTGGAATCGGTGAAAGAAATTATTTGAAAATAAATTATATATAAAATTAAAATTTGATCGAAGAGAGAAATAATTTCAGAGTAAATTAAAGCGTTTTATATGATTCTAGGAGCCCTTGAATAACCAAGAATACAACGGTGTGACTTGGTGGCCCCCGCGGGCTTCATGGAAAATTTTAATTTGGCCCGTGATATGTGAGAGGTTGAAGACCCCAGTGGTCCAGAGAGTCTGAGGGACCAGGTCAATGTGACCAAACGAGTGACCTATAGAGTTTGCAAGCATGTGAATGGCCGAAAGATTGGCTTAGGGACATACCCTCACATCCTGGAGAAGTGCCCTTGGATGGGATGTTTGGCGAGGGCCCCTAAGCCAGACTTCTCACGGGCCATTCTAATTTATAGCATGATAAAACGAAAAAAAATCGTGGTAATTTTCCCGGCTCCAGGCCAGAGCCCTGTCAGCCCACCCTTGTGGGGCTATGATTAGAGACGGAGGCGTGTTTATAGGAATGGGAGCCAAGTGGGATGTATAGTGCAGGGCAGCGAATTCGAGAAATGAGTGGTCAAGTAAATAGAACGGGAAAAGGGCGGCAAAATTCATATAGCCAGCCCACAGGCGGCAAAACCGTAAATCCGCTTCTGGATTCGTGAAAAAAATATTACGGCGCCAACAGCACTTTGAATTTTTCGCGGTTCGCACAAAATCTTAAAAATAAATTGTGTTAATATTTATGTCAATTCAAACAAATTTTCTATCAAGGAATTCAATCCAAATTCATGCGCCATTTTTTCGAGAGAAAAAAAATGGAAACGCGAATACCAGGTAATAAATAATTCGGGAGGCTCTAAAACGAATCTTTATAATTAATCAATTCATCACACACTATTTAGATGCGTGGCATCTTCAGAGAGGTAATACAGAAGCTTCTCTGAACAAAACAAAGCCGAATCGGGATCAGTACTGCTAGCGCCATCTACCGACAGACATTCGTAACTTCTCAAATCGCAAGAATTAATTCATAATTTACTAATCGGCAAGCCTGTATTTTACGAATAGTCAAACTCGGTTATAACGACATCCAAGTTTCGAAATTTCGTCGTTATAACCAGAGTGTCGTTAAAACTGAGGTTGAGAGTTTCAAGACATTTTTGATAAAAAAAATTTATCAGATGTAATCTAATCAAAACATGATATAGTCAAACGCGATCGAAACGCGATCGAAACGCCCTCGGTTGTAACGACAACTCGGCTATAACGTTAATAGTGGTGGGCGTGGCTGACTCTCGTAGCAAATAATGTTAATGAATCTTACTTACAACGTCGATAAAAACGCAACGACCTCGGATATAAAGACACATTTTTAGTCGCTTCTGCTTTTGTTTCTACGGCATTTTGTGAATAAATTACGAAAATTAGAGCTGATTGCATTCGGGGAATGCTTGTCTGTTACTCTATTGACACCTAACGATAAAAAAAAAATTAATACATAGGTTCGACGCTCTGACTTGCTGATTGATATGATCCGTAAACGGGACATTCCCGTATTTTCCCGTATAATTTTGCTCTCTCCGACTTTTCTTTTTATAGAAATGCTTCATTTTTCGTTTCAACAAAGCTTAATTTAAGTTTATAGTCTTTATCAAAATCGAAGGATCAAGATAATTTGCATAATTTAGAAATACTATCACGTATAATGCTCTTGACTATGCATATACAGTAGATACAAACAGTATTCATCAAAAACGTGTTTTCTCGTGAACATAAACGGTGCACAGGTAACACTGCTGGTACTTTACTGGCGAACCGTTGATCCTAGAAATATGCTTCCAGTTAGAAAAGAATACAAATAACGTGTAGCTTTCAAATTCGTCATTCATGTTGCAATACGGTTACCATAACTATGAATAACTGTGTTAACTATGATAATTATAACTATGAAATTATAAAAATATTTTTTTATGGTTTTTCATGTTTTTTACAGTTATTTTTGTGATAATTATTTCAAACATTTTCTAACTGCGAATTAAAATAAGAACAGAGTATTTTACAAAAGCAAGTTATTAACGCAAACAAAACAGTTTATTGAAATTTTTTATTTAAAAAAATTGAAATTCTTTTAATAGAAACTTTTATTCATATTATGTAATTCGCGCTATAATGTAACATTAAATAAGATGAATGAGCTTTACATATGTATTTTTTTAATATTTTCCTTTTTGCAAGTTTGAACTTTCGACATGCTTCTGTACTTGTCTTTTTCCTAGCACCTTCATCTGAGATAAATTTCTGCTATTAATATTGTTCGTTGCAGAAAAGTTTCCATCTCGCAAACAATAATGGCATGGACTACGGAAAAAGTATTTCCTGTTGCTTCTTTATTTTATAACATTTGTAAATTTATCATTACATGAAAACCACAGAAATACTCAATATCTGTTGTTGATTATTTTAATCACAATCTTCTGCTGTAGCTTGTTTCTTTTGATTCTTCCTTTCCTGTGAAATTCAAATTGGCTCAAAAGTCCTAGTACAAGTACCTGAAACAAAAGAATTCATCATCAAATCTAAGTATATAGTGTCAAGTGTAGATGCCCGAAACTATTTTTCAAAAAATTTGTACCCTATAAATCGAAGAAAACTTTCTGTGTATGTGTAACATTCTGTTTGAAAATTTCTATTTCATGTTTTCTTTATTCTTTCCTTCCACAGTTGGGCGAATATTTTCTATGATTTCTTCGCATAGCCTAATTTACTATGCAAAAACACTAAATACACACTATGTACAAAACCCTCTTAATAAACCTGCAAGGAATTATGTAACTTTATAATGCGAAATCTCATTAAAAAAAGTATCTAAATTTTAAATTTTGCATTTTCAAAACGATTGACAATTAGTTTAATTTAAATAATAATTAGCAAATAATAATAATAATTATTATTATTATTCATAATTATTAAATAATAATTATTATTATTACGATCATCAGGCAATTTTAGTAGAAATTTTCTTCGAGATAATCATCGCTCTTCAGTATCCAATACGACATGTATATGAGAAGCATCTGTTGAGGAACATAAAAACACCAGAAAAATAATCTGGATTTTAATGAATGTTATTCTTTTTTATTCACACATAACTTAGTAATATCTATCATTTAGGAATGTTTACCAAAATTCTGCAGATTTGTGTGTAAAAACTGTGTAAAAATATCAAGGAAATAGATATTTTCTGGTTGTTACGCCGAGATGAACCTGGAAACAAAAGTCGTCTGATCTCCAACGGTACTCCAACCCAGGCCAATATCTGTTTCCTTTATATATTGGGCTGAATGAAAAAAAAATTGTCTATCTCTTTGTGTAAAAATAGCTTTTCATTTTTTTTTTTTTTCGCAAATGTTTCAGATTTATTATTTTATGTAGAAATTTTGACTTCCGAATAAATGCTGAGGTGCTTGGACCCATGCTACAAAGCTCAAGCACCCACATCACATTCGACTCCGACACCACCGTATCACTTTGGCGTAGGCACTGATTGACATGAATATGTTATTTGTAGGAATATCTTTCGAGTTAATTCGATCAACCTTTAACCGACTTAAAATAACTCACGCATGAAATAAGGGCCATTGAATTAATGCTTCTTCTCGTAGAAATCGAAAACTGAAATCGGCCCAGGAAATTCACAGTCTTTCTATACTAGAGCCTACTGTGTGTGTGTGTGCTTTCCACTCATCTTTAACATCAAATGTAATGGCCTTACACAAATTAAAAAATAAAACGAAACAAATAAATGAAGTAGTATATTTAGTAACTAGTGATTAAACCCCATCTTGATTTGCAAATGATCCAAGTTACAAGCGAAAGAAGTTAGCTCAAAATTCGAGCAAATACGCGCTGACAGGGCTGGAACTACAGGGGTTAACTTAATTGGGGGGGGGGGGGGCAACTACCCCGTACGGCAAACTTTGGAGGGCGGCAATTTTTAGGTGAACACATAGAACACCGTTATAAAATTATCGAATTCTGAATTGGTGGGGACAGCAAAATCATGTTTGCCCTAACGCAAGACAATACAAAAATCCTAGTTAAGGCCCTTGCCCGGGGCGAACCCTATTACTCTTGTTCTTCAAAACCTGAAAAAGCTACCATAGAGGATCTAGGATACCTACAAAAAATCCCGTCCTTGGTGGGGTGTGGCTACAAGAGGAGGGCATGCTGTGCACTGTATTTGTCTTGTAGGAAAAATTATTTTGATTTTGTGTAGTAAAAATCATTGTATTAATATTTGAAACGAGTTACAGAAATTTTCATAAAAAAAGCTGATAGGGCTCCAGCCTAGGGGGAATCTTGAGATGAACCTGATGTTTTTAGAACAAAGCCACACGTCATTAGTCACCGAGCATAATCTGCGTAACCATACGTCCCGCTTTTGAAGAGAGTTTTCATTTCATTTATTGAACAAACAACACAATAAATTATAAACAAACTCTTCCCGATTTTAATGAAACTTTTCTGCTTTTTGGTCCAGAATTAATTTACCATCCTTAATTGTGCCAGATAACTTTGATTCCCAATACAGCCCTTATTGATGAGCCATCGCTACTTACAGTTGCCCTGTAAAGATTATGTATAACGAGATGATTTCTATTGAGATTTTTTTTTTTTCAAAGGCGTTTCTGGTGCTCCGTCGGACCAGAGGAAGAAGCCGAATTCTACCTTTTTCCTCTACCTTCATTTGACCGTTCTGGAAAAATTACTAGGTGAGGACACCAAAATGCACACTTTCCCCCTTGTGATCGAGTACATTCTTGTTTCTGGTATTGCGGTCCCATGCTCTGCTTGTTCCCTCAAGTTTCTCTAACATCTCCGTCATCAAGGCTCAAAAGCGTGATGTCATGTACACTATTTGAAACTTTTTAAAATTTTGAAGTCCAACTAAAGCCTAAACTGTTGCTTCTTACGACTTGCCACCCTGGTGCACCCCCCCCCCCTGCACCCTAGTTTAAGCCGCCCCTGGCTCGATACAACTAAATAATTCATTATTTTCTCGCGTCCACTTCCTCCCCATAACCAGATTAAGGATATTCTCCGCAACATGAACTGATCGATTGTGAACATACTTTTTTTAGGAACCACGAATAATGAATGACCCAAAGTTAGATTTAACTTTCCTTTTCCCTCTACCAAAGCCCTTAAATCACCAACTCAACATTTTCGGAGCGAATCAGTCAAGTTCATGTTGGGAGATTTTTGCCCGCCATCACACACCATTTTCTTACGCGTCAGTCTCTTCTACTTTTATTTTGTCCTTCAGAGATGGTATCACGACGCTCTTCAAAATTTATGCGGCTTCTGAAATCTCGAAGTACCTACACATGATATACTTGACGTAAGAAGAGATGCCGACGTGTTTACAGAAGCATTCCGAAGATGGCCCGAATTCTCTATGGAAACGAAATTGACGAGAAAATAAAGAACTATTTTTAAGGTTAACAACCGTATATACAGTACACTGTTCGGAGGCCGATCATATCTCAAAATTTCGATTGTTTGTAAATATAGTATATGTAAAATAAGATTTTGATGATGATGATGAGGGCATAACACAGCTGTGTTTTATTCTTCCCTCCCACTTGTGTCCAAGACTTAGCCTTATCTGCAACAGACAAACAGCTACAAGTCTGCAACTCTGTGTCACAGTCATCCCTCCCTCAGGTTCAAACATTTCTTTTCTATGTATGAAAAAAAAAAAAATCTTTTTGAGCCGTATTATCTGTATAATCCCCCCTCCCTTCCCCCGATATAGCGTTCTTTTTTGTTGTAATCTGTAGATATGCGGACACGGTACGGCATCCCGCTGTGACGGATTGCCAGGGCCCCTCCTCCTTGTACTGGATGGACCTACGACTACCTTAAGCTTTAAGCCCGAGAAGAATTTTTCTTGTTCTTTTTTGTTTCTTACCTTATACCTCGTGACCTTGGACTATCTTAAGATACCAAAGAAAAGAGAAGATAGAAATCTTCGACTGACTTGTTTCGTTGTTATCTACAGAAACGGGGCGATTTTTTTTCTCCTTTGGCTTGAAAATGAAAAAAAAAACAACCTTATATGAAATAAAAACTAGCTTTTTCTTTTTTCCTCCCCGCGTTGTCTATTTCAGCCCTTTTTTTGGAAATTTTTGTTCGTCCATACAATACTTGAAGAAAGAACGGGCACGCGAGTCATTTTTTTGAATCTAAATACGTTCCTCAGTTAACGGGACCCATATGGAGACCAATTAGCATTTATGCCATAAAAAGACCCTCTGCCTATATTCTAGAAACCTTGCCTCTGCCTCTGACAGTCTACCTACAGCCTCGGACACATATTCGACTTCGATCTTATCAGATTACTCACTGCCTGTTATTATTACTCGAAGCAAATCCGTGCTATTAAAATACTGACCGTATTTACGGGACAAAACAATTATTTTCCCGTTGTATTTCTGGCTCTTGGGGAGGGACCCATCGCTCCCCTTTGGATCCGAGTCTGCTGTGGTAATGTATTTTATCTCTGATTAGCCATGTGTGACTGGGTTATCTGATACAAGCATTTTGTTGTTTCTATTTCTGAAATCTTTGGAAATTACGGAATTTGTATAGGTTGTCCGTATGTACTATTTATTATATTCGAATTTTAAGTGGGTCTCACGACCCTTAAAATCGTATTTTCAAAAATGACTTCAAAAATATTTCATTCGATTGCGAATAAAATACTAAAGATTTTGTGTCAATCGGTAAATTTGTTCTTTTATGATAAAAGAAATAAATAAAATTACTACAGTGTAAACGTATACACGAGAAAAAACACTTTGAACGCGATTTTCTCCGATTACAGTTTTTGCTCATCCGTAAGATAAAAAAAAAAAAGAAACTACTTCCCCAAAAATTCTGAAATTTTGCAGAAATGTTGATTCAACATGCGTTAGTAAAATAGACCTAGAACTTGGATATCCATTCGTTAGAATTTTATAAAATTTTAAAGTTTGAAAAAATACATAAATTTTTAAAATTTGAACTCAACATTTTTAAAAAAGGGGCCATTCAAGTATTACGTCAGCATCGAGGGGGGGGGGGTTCAGATTTGCTGACTTTTGATGACAAGGGGGGGTTTGAAGGTTGCTTACGTCATCAACCACTCCTTTTTAAAGATATGAAATATTCTAAGCTGCTGACGAAATTTTGCTGACAGGGGGAGGGGGGTCAGTGTTTTGCTGACTTTTGCTGACAAGGGGGGGGGGGGTCAAAAATGGCTGAAAATCTGCTTACGTAATACTTGAATGGCCCCAAAATGCTTGGCATCGGTAAACTGCTAAATCCGAAGTCACTAACACATGTCGAATAAACATTTCTGCAAAATTTCGGAACTTTGGAGGGGCAGTCGTTTTTTTTTTTAATTTTACAGATAAACTCAAAACTGCAATCTGAGAAAATCGCGGTCAAAGTGTTTTTTATCGTATATACGTTTACACTATAATTCATTATTTCTTTCCTTCATTATGAAAGAACAAATTAACTTGACACGCGAAATTTTTAGTATTTTATTTGCAATTGAATGAAAAAAAAATTTGAAGCCCTTTCTGAAAATTCGACTTTAAGGGTCGTGAGAACCCTTGCCATACTGAAATATGTATGAATATTTTTTACTTGGTGCCTCATGCATCCGTATGTATATTCCCTGTTAACCCCTGAAATTATTGAGTATGTGTGAGATGTCCGAATATATATATATTAACGAAGTCTCACCTCGTTCCACTTAAAAACTTAGTTATAAAAGAAATTCGTGACACACACACTCTTTTTCAAGAAAAAACAAAAAAAAACATTATTTGTTTTGACATATACAAAAACATTATTTGAACAGCAAAAAATAACGGACAACTCTCCTTTCCCTCATTTATGTTGTCCTTTCGCAACTTTTCTCCGATTTTTTAATTTGAATGTTGTTCTTAGAAACTTGGAATGTTTTTTTGTTGGCCTCACGAGACACAGGGCAACAACTTTATAATTGGAAGTTCGATTTCAGGGAGATCGTATAAAAAGTTAGATTTTTTATTTTGCATCACACTGTATTTTCACTCTTAAAACTGGTACAGGGTGATTTTTGAGCATTTTTTAAATTGAAACCGAACCTCTACGACGAATGTCTGATGAAATAAAGGCAGTATTAGCACTTGCGGGACACCATGTATATTCGTATGTATAATTTCTATTAACTCAAACACTGTCCCGTGGTAAGCTCTTTCCACATTTCACGTAATATATTTTTATATCTTTAAGGTTCACACTTTGTTTGAATTATTTCAGCATTAAAAAAAATCTAATACACTGGTGAAATAAATTAAGAGAATTTGCGTATTTTATCGAATTTCATGAAAAGAACTGAACTGAATGTAAAACCACTGCTTCTAGACAAACATGCAAATCTTGTACGTCAAATACGTAAGCGTACACGTGTGTGTAGGCGGAGCCAGTAAAGAAACAGGGTTTATAAGCGCGCGTAAGTTAAGACGCATTTCGTTCGCTAGCACACCTCGGCGAATTTCTTGGTGCTATTTTGCAGCAATCGGTTAATTTCAAATTGTAACAGTAAAAATGAGTAACCACCAACGTTTAGATGATGGAATGAGGTGGCGAATTGTGGGGAGGCTAGAAGCAGGCCAATCTTAAGTCCAGATTTGTAGAGAGTTCAATTTAATGCCTAGCGTCGTGTGTAACTTATGGAAACAGTTCCAGGATACCGGATCCATCGAGAGGAAGACTGTGCAAGGTCGTCCAAGAGCCACGACGGCCAGAGAAGATCGCGACTTGTCGATTATAGCGAGGCGTAACAGGAGTGTTACAGCTTCTCAGCTCTCTCGTGACTTGTATGCAGCCACAGGAACCCGTGTATCAAGGGTGACTGTTTCCAAAAGACTTCATGAGAGAGGTTTGTTTGTAAGAAAACCTGCTGTTTGCGTCCCGCTCACTTCTACGGACAGGAGAATCCGTTTATCATGGTGCAGAGAGCATAGAGATCGGAGTATTGATCAATGGGCGACCGTTCTCTTCACTGATGAGTCCCGGTTCAGCCTAAGCACCGATTCTCGCCGTACGTTCATATGAATAGAACCAGGGATCCACTACCTACCCTCCAATATCCGCGAAATCGACCATTATGGCGGAGGAGGTTTAATGGTCTGGGCATCATGTTGGATGGCCGCACACCTCTCCATGTCTTCGAAAGAGGCACTGTGACTGGTGTGAGGTATAGGGATGAGGTCTTGGAGCCCTATGCTCACCTTTTCAGGGGTGCAGTTGGCCCTGAGTTCATTTTAATGGACGATAACGCGAGGCCACATAGAGCTCTTCTGCTCGACGATTTTCTAGAGAGCGAGGATATTCGCCGGATGGATTGGCCAGCCAGATCTCCAGACCTTAACCCTATAGAGCATGTCTGAGACGCTCTGGGGAGGGCAATTGCAACTCGCAACCCCCCTCCGGGAACCATCCAGGAAATGAAAACAGCGTTGCTGAACGAGTGGGACCAATTGCCACAGGAAATGATAAACTGCGTTATTTCAAGTATGAAATCACGCTGCGAGACCTGTATATCTGTAAGAGGGGACCATACCCCCTATTAACCCATCTATTAACCCATTTTTTTGTTTATTCTGCAACCGCTGTTTCATACCTTCCGACTCCAACGAGTGTTACGCACGATCATGTGTGTGTATTACACACAATTATTGAATAATTATTTGTTTTGTATTGTATCAATGTATGTACATATCAAATTTCATTAAAATCGGTAATGTAGTTCTAGAGATAATCGACCAAGTCTGCAGATTCTCTTTCTTTGCTTTTATATTTCTTTACTGTATTTTTTTTTTCACGCACCGGCTTGATTTTTCTTTGTGCTCATTCGTGCTTTAAATTTCTAGATATCGTTTCACGTCACCTAAATGATTTTGTGCATGTCATACTGTTCTCTAGCGGCTATAATGTTACTATTTTGCTTTATTTTCCTATTCGAAGAGATCCCATAGGGTATGGGCCTAGCCACCGCACTGTTAGTTAGTTAACGGGTCAGTTCGTAAATGAATTTAATCGGCGCTGATTGGGGAAAGATGCATTTAATCTGCTGTTCGCAGTCGCTTGTTCGTTTGTTGTGAACACAAAATATTCATCTACTTCCCCTATTGAAAATCAGATTCTAGGTAAACATCATGCCTATTTGTGTTTGAGTATGTGTCAGGTCAGAGTCACGGTAGAGATGCTCTGCTTCAGATGATGGACATAGACGGTTCTTGCAACTTGAAAAAGGGTCGAAGATGCCTAGTACAACAGAATGGATTCCTTTATTTCGATATTCTTGATAAATATGTGCTCTTACGAGTGTCGTCAGGGCCGCCTTGAGAGTTTCATGAACCCCTGGGCTAATTGATTTTTCTGAGGTCCCTACCTGACTATAAGTAGTTGCTTACAAATCTGCATGTTTAATCTCGAAAATCTTTACGAGATCTCATTATCACGAGGCCTTTCTGCACATGAGGCCCCCGGGCCGTGTCCAGGTGAGCTCATGCGTTAAGACGTCACTGAGTATTGTATCAACGCATTAAAAACATACTAGTTTTTGTCCGAAGCCGTGGCGAAGGGGACGGGGTCCACTTCAGCCGAAATTATAGTGGATTTTTTTTTTTTGAGGTAAAAAAAAAAACATTTTCTGAAAAGAACCCCTTCCCTTTCCCCCATTGAGAAAATACTTTTTACGTCACTGATCCGGCGTAATTCCGTCAATATTCAGTCTTATGCACATTAGACTGAATATATTCCCCTTCTCGCAATATATTCTTTTCCTCAGCGTCTTCTCAAACTAACCCGTAGGATCCTATATTGTGTTATCACTTTCCACTAGCACCCTGGTCCGTTCCCAGGACTCCCAAGGAGCGTATCACTCACTTTAAGTAACAGTGATGTAACACGATGGCTAATTTAGTGAATGCTGAATCCACTGGTTAACACTTAAATACAAATGTCACAGTCAGCAACTGCCACTACACGCCAGCCATTTTTCATCCGGCAGCCAGAGCTTCCAGTTGAAAGATTAATGTCAGCAACCATTTTCGGGAACATCAGAGAAGTAGTTTATGGTTAATGTTGCTGCGATTCCAAGGCAAAATTTGATTTGAATGTTTCGAATTGGATTTTTTATCTTAAGAAGAAGACTGGGTGCTATGAAATATGTGTACCGTATATCGTATTCATCCACGTAAAGGCCGGAATTACACTATAAAAGTTTTATGAAAGTTCTTTTATAAAACTCCAAAAATGCAAACAATACGTTTATCGTTACATTCGAGAAATGTAACCGATCAACTTATTGGTCGCATTTATTGGGTTTTTTAAAAGAACTTTTATACAACTTTGATAGCGTAATACCGCCCTAAAAGACTACTTTTTTCTCTTTTGCGCCATTTTTTAAATATATCTGAAAAGCAATTCTGCGTTTCACACGCGTGTGCTGTGTTTATGGGTGAATAAAATGTATTTAAAATCAATGGGTAAATCTTATAAGCAGATGAGACTAATTTAATTTGAATGTGAATAACTTTCAACAGGAGCTATGCAAATAAAAATACTTCCGATAGGGTCGTACCATGGGCTACTACAGTCGAACTCGGTTATAATGACATCGAAGATTATATGAAATTTTGTCGTTATAACCGAGATAGACGTTTCCAAGACTATTAGATATGCTTAAAAAGAACCGCTTAGAAGATGAAACAACCTGAGTAATTCATGTACTGCTCTTGTAAATCTCCAGGATGTTATAATTTTTTGAAACAAACGTATGCATGGCAAATACATGGTTTAAAAAAAACCATTATACCAATTTCTTTTTATCAGGGTTCCTTTTTTTTCATATTTTAGAAAGTAGAAGCTTCAGTGTCATTTCAAATCAAAATACAGCTATTTAAATGTTATGTTTTATCTAGAAAGAATTGATTACTTGTTGGCGTCATTTTTTGAGAGCTGCCGAAATTTTACGTGTTCAGAGATTTATAAAATTTGCCTCAAATTGACGGAATCGGAAATGATCGCAGTATAAGGTAACTTTATTCAACTTTGATAAGGAAGATTTTCAATTCATAGAAAACAGTAATATGAAGGAAAACTCTATTTTACCCTTGATTAACAATTTTAGCTAATTTTAAAATTCACACATAAATTAAATAGCTGTGCTGATGTGTATTGTTTCAATTAAAATTATGCTAACAGCAGCCATTCATTTTGTATTTTCTAAAAAGTAAATAAATAAATACGGTTTTATATGGGTGGATCATAGAGAATCGAAAACTATATGCCACGCATTAAAGCGGCATCGATCAAATTTTATGGTCGGTCTGCAAAAAATGTCAACTGTTTTAGACTGTTTTAGTGTAACGGAAAACTGGCGTTTCCTTGAAATGTCCGATCATTATTTGCTTTAGTAAAACAAAATCTCAAAAAATTATTTAAGAAAAATAGGGTCTTTTCTACTTTCAAAGAAAATTACAACACGACATCCTGAACTGCGCTTGTAGATTTCTGAGGGTGTTCTAATTTTTTTAAACAAACGTGTATACTCAAATACACACGGGGACGTAGAGGGTTAAAAAAATCACATTAAAACGCCATCACAATTGAACTTGGATTTTCTTCTTTTTATTAAATCATATTCTAGGGTGGATATTTATGACATTTTTTTTTCTTTTGATACGTCGAGATTATGACGCTATTCGGGGTTCCCGTTAATCTTTCTGGTCTTTTTACAATATAAAAAGAGAAGGAGAGGAATAGTTCCCTCTGTATAGTAGTAAACTCTGGAGACACGTGCAGAGATGAGATGTCTTGAGTCAGGTGCAAGTGAAACTTGAAGTCTCGGTCGGTCCATGAGGGCAAAGTCTATTGTGACATCAACGAAAATATATAAAAAGGACTTTTTTCTTTTTTTTTTGAAAGAGGATTTATGACATACCACAGTCAGTCATATTATTTTTTGTATATTTCTTTTCTTTGTTTATGCTCCACGCGAGCGCGCAGTGAGTGCATATTTGCGTCGTCAGATCTTATGATAATTCAAGCAGCAGAAGAAAAAAAAGAAAGAAAAGACATATAAAAGATGAGTTCTCGAGATAAGATGATTTTCGAAGAAATAAGAACTTGTTCCCACATTCCTTATCAATACTTCCATGGAAGTAGCGAGCGATCGAGTCTACATCTACGAGCCACTCGAAAACGCTTTTTTTTTTCAATTTTTTCTTGAGGACTAACCAAATAGGACACGTCCTATCCTGTATTTTTTTCTTTCTGGTGTTTTTTTTTTTTTTCGTAGTTTTGCAGAAACTTTAGATGTTACAGATATTTTTTTTACCCCAATTCATGACAATATTCTTAATATCGGACGAGGAATAATATCCTACTCTACGATAAAATATCGTTCACTGAAGTTTGATTGACCTGTATTTGACAGTACTTTTAAGCTGTTTCCAAATGTACAGGGAGAATTCACAACCTATGGGCAGTAACCCAAACTTGGGTCACAAGGTCTCCCGAGAAGGGACGTTCAAATCCACTGACAAGACGCCCTTGAGTTATGGGTCCCAATCTAAACTGTATTCAACCATATTCGTAGGGGTTTCCAAGAAGTGTCTTACGAATATAGCCAGGGATTTTTGAACCATCGGTGACGACCCAAACTTGATTTGCTGGCAGGGCCGTCTTAAGAGCATCGTGGGCCCCGGCCAAGTGGTTTTTCTAAGGCCCTACCTGGTAAATTCTAGAAAATCTTTACCAGATCTCATTTTTGTGAGGCCCCTTTTCTTTTGAGGCCCCCGGGCCCTGCCCGGGTGGGCCCATGCGTTAAGACGGCACTGTTTGCAGGGCTTCCGTGATGGCTCGTACGAATCCGCTTGCAGGCAAGGATTCTCGAGCTATTGGTCACGATCCAGACTTCATTCACTGGAACTTCCCAGATCAGTCGTCTGATTCCACTTACACAGTCTGTTATAAATAAACTCTCCGATTGCGTCACAGGTTTCACTAATTTCGAACAACAAAAAGTTCCATAGATCGCGAAGCTGATCTTGCTGTTGATTTCGGGTTGCGTCTGCAAGAGTTGAAGAATCCCTGGTGTAGAAACTAGCAACTATTGTTATTGTCAATTAATAAACGCTATTGATAAAGTATCCTGGTCCTAAATTATATATACTCCCTTATAATCACTTCCGTCCGTTCCTGAAGTATCGTTCATAATAACGCCCTTATTTTGTGTTGTTGTATATTAATTATACGAACCACTCCAAAACGTTTTATATAATTTTCTTTTGAGGACTAACCAAATAGGACACGTCCTATGATGTATTTTAATAACTTTCATTTATAATATTTCATCAATATTCCTTATATCTCCGTAAATGACATCAAATGTAGTATAAAAAGATTGAAGGGGAGTGGCTCCAGAAGTATTGATGGTATACCTCCATATTTTGTCAAGGCGTGTGCTGAGCATTTGCTGTATCTACTTTTATTAATTTCTAATATGTCGGTAAAAAATGAGATCTTTCCGGATGAGTGGAAGAAAGCAAGAACCGTTCCAATTCTTAAAAAAGGTGATAGACATAAAATTGAAAATTATAGAGGTGTGGCCATTCTGTCACCTTTCGCTAAAATATTTGAGTCTATTTTATATGATAAAATCTATGCTCAAATTAAGACCTGTATCTCCCCAAATCAGCATGGTTTTGTTAGAAATAGATCTATGGTTACCAATCTTCTTTCCCTCAATACCCATATTGTTGAAGCCATAGCTAATAAAATCCAGCTCGATGTAATTTACACAGATTTCGCTGAAGCATTTGATTGTGTTAACCACTCTATATTAATGTACAAATTAAAAAAAAATGGTTTCTGCGATGATACATGTAAATTTTTTGCTTCGTATCTAAAAAACAGATTGATTTTTGTATCTTTTGGCTCGTCTCTTAGTGATAGATTTTGTGCAACATCTGGAGTCCCTCAGGGGTCTGTCCTTGGACCGCTATTGTTTCTTATTTTTATTAATGACCTTGCCGCTGCTATTCATAATTGCTTATTATTTGCTGATGATTTTAAAATATTTGACTTTATTGTAAATTTTGAATCTTGTTCTATTGTTCAAGATAAATTAACCCCCATTTACCACTGGTGTATCGAAAATCATCTACACTTGAATATTAACAAATGCTTTGTTATGTCGTACACCCGTAGGAAAAATCCTATCACATACTCTTATTATATTGGAACTGATATTTTACAGAGAAGATATTCTGCTACTGACTTGGGTGTAATTTACACCTCTGATTTTTCCTTTCGTCACCATATTAACGATATTTGTATCAATTCGTATCGCAAACTCGGTTGCCTTAAAAGAATAACTAAAGATTTCACCAATTTGGATACAATGATTGTTCTTTTCAATTCTATAATACGATCTAAACTTGAATATGCATCTGTTGTTTGGAATCCTCATTACAATAATGCTATCGATGATATTGAAATTATACAAAACTCATTTATGCGATATTTGTATTTTAAGAAATTTAGAGCATATGACATTACAATTTCGACAACTTTTCTCCGACAAATTTTTTTAATTACCAGTCTCCAAAAGAGAAGAAATTTCATTCTTTTGAAATTTTTCTGGAAGTTGGTGAATGGTAATATCGATTGTTCTTTTCTGTTATCAAAAATTGGATTCTTGGTCACACGGTACAACACAAGGTCAAATAAATTATTCTATGTAGCTCACTTTAGGACATTGATTGGTTTGTCTTGTGCTATTAACAGATTTTGTATTTTGTATAATAGTTTACCTGATGAATTTGATATATTTGCGTCACCTATTGGTAAATTCAAAGAGCTTCTTCTCTCCGATTGAGCAGCGATTTTTTTTATATATTTAAATGGTGATTTCTTGTATTTGACTGTTAATTATTTAGTTTTTCTTTGTGTATTCATTTTTCATTTTTTTGAATCGTCTCGTGTGTTTTTATTTTTTTTCATTTTTAATTGATCCGGTGATTTTATTCAGACCTTTATTTTACTTATTTGGTATTGACTAGTGTTTGTTTTTATTTTATATGTTTCATATCTGTGTATTGCATTCTATTCTGTTTGATTTTATTATATTTACAATGTTTCGGTCATACCTTGCTGTAATTGGATTGGTTTCTGTAGCGTGGTATTAAATAAATAAATAAATAAATATGTCAGGTTTCAAAATAATATTAATTGAGCTAAAAAATCTCATTTTATTTTCATTTCATACATCGATTCAACAAACATAAACACATAGGGGCTATTAAAGTATTACGTAAGCAGATTTTCAGCCATATTTGACCCCCCCCCCCTTGTCAGCAAAACACTGACACCCCCCCACCCCCCGTCAGCAAAATTTCGTCAGCAGCTTAGAATATTTCATATCTTCAAAAAGGGATGGTTGATGACGAAAGCAACCTTCAAACCCCCGCCCCCCCCCCGTCATCAAAAGTCAGCAAATCCGAACCCCCCCCCCCCTCGCGATGCTGACGTAATACTTGAATGACCCCCATACTTGCGGTGAAACCTCGCTACAACGATTTTTCTTCCAAATTTTGTTCGGAAGGGCCTATAGTGTAATATTAGACTCCTCTCGATACAACGATAACCTATATTACGATAAATTCATCTACACGATATTTTTTGAAGAGATTTTGAAAACTGTTACAAATAATATTTCTCTTTTATAGCTCGCTCAAAATCAGTTTCACCATACAGGAGATACGAGAAGCCTTGGACACATTTTAAACGCTAATAACAAATCAACTAATTGAGAAAAAAAGATGCGGTTTGCACTAAAATACTAATCATGTAATAAATTATTTGTTTTGATAAATTAATCGGTTGATTTATTATTAACTTGTGAAATGTGTAAAGGGCTTCTCACCCACCCTGTATTTTTCAACTAGCTGATCAAGGAAGTATCAATGTTTCTTACGGTGTTTCCATTTTCTGTGCAGTACACAAAAGTGTTGTAAAATAAATTCTCTGTACAGGGATGGAACAACTAACTGAATTTTATTATTTGCATATTCAGTTTATAACATTAAAGTATTTTTCCTTTGAATAAATACTTTTTGTGCCTTTTGTGGTACTAAGAACGCTGGTTCAGAAGTACAACACCCTACATTTGTTAAGACGCTATAATGATAATGTTGTTCCTCGATATAACGATAACTTTCTACAACGAAACATTTTCTTGGTCAGTAGAGTATTGAAAATCTAGGTTTCAGCGTTTCACTGCACAGGGATATAAGTAAAAAATTTCGTCACGCTATAGGTCGTAGTAGATTGACATGTACCCTCCCACGCTTCTTCAGCTGCAGTGATTCGCATCGTTAGGAGATGTATCCGAATCTTGAAGTGTGAGTTTTAAGATCCTTTTTGGACCTTAGACCTGGTTTCGGTCTTGACCTTGTTTTAGACCAGACCTGGTGGATCATTATTAAAATAAACGATTCACGGCCATCGTCATTAAAAACAGGACCTTAGAGTCGAAATATTGCATTCTAAGATCCAGAAACATATCCGAATGAAAAACATGTCCACTGCTGGACATGTTTTTCATTCGGATTGCTGTATTTTTGAAATATATGACATCCATATTTGTTATGGGCATCTTTTTCTTAGCCACCTCGTTGGGCATTTTGCCTGTTGTGGCGTTGTATTTGTGCTTGCAATTGGGCAAACACAGGGCAGCTCTTACCATATCCGTGGCCCGGTTAAAAATAATAGTGGGGCCAGAGGCATCTTAAAAATTTCGGGACTACAAACATGTTTGGGAAAGAAATCTCTGTCACGATTTTATATGTTTTGTGAAGAAGAGAGACATTCAAAATTCCACGCATTATATACAATAGAATACACAAGAATACTGAAAAATAACTATAGCATCCTGAAAAATCATGAAATGATTAAAACCATAAAATGGTAACGACACGATGATAAAAACCATAAAATGCTTTCGAAGTATAGAAATTATTTTTTAATTTTGCTTTATTTTCGAAAAAGCACTGAAAAAGGGGAAAAAATTGGTCGTAGTTTGAACGATTTTTCGACAATTTCTGCACAAATATATGATTTGATATGATACTATACATGATATGCTTTGGAGAAACTCTTATTTGAAGCTTTGAAGTATGGAATAAATAGTAATTTTTCCACATGATCGGTATTCTGACACAAAATATGTCTCAGATCTATAGGTAGACATCAATATTACATCGATTCGAATACTCGGTTTATAGTTATTAACTGAGATGGAACGGGAAGAAATACAGTGAATCCTCGAATATAACGACACTCTACTGACCGTGGAAAAAATATCATTGTAGAGATTTTATCGTTATATCGGGGGGGGGGGGGGGTAGCATTATCATCAGTTGCCACCAAACTTAAGCCGTTTCTGGTATATATTCAAAATTGACGTTGTTAGTACCATCATAAAATGCTTTCAAAGTATAGAGATATGAATTCATAATTAGAATTGATTATATGATAATTCAGCTGGCTGTTTCCCACTGGTTTACTGCAGAGCACTTTCGTGCACTTTACACAGAAAGTAACTTCACGGTAGATTCATTAACACTTTCGGACTGTAGATAGTACAAAATACTATTCAAATACAAAAATGTTATTAAACACCGTCGAAAAGACAAACAATGAGGAAAATTTAAAAATATAATTGTGTGTGAAATATAAAAAATATTGTTTTTGCAGTTTCGAAATATCCTCAAAAAAATGTCGTATTGTAGAAGGATTTATCATAGTAGAAGGATAATTGTTGTATCAAGCGCAGTTTAACATTAAACTATAGGCAATACCAAACAAGATTTTAGAAAATATCGTTGTAGAGAGGTTATATCGAATATATTGTTGTAGCGAGGTTTCACTGTACATACAAAGAGGCTTAACGGCTCTAAAATTAATTCATTTTTTTAAATGAAAGTTTTGTAGAAGGGGAAAAACAACAGAAGTATATTCTTTTTTTTTTTGCTTTTTGTCTGATTTTCCATTGAATTTTAGACGAATTATCATTTCTTATTCGACTTCACTCCCCCCTCCGTCCTTCTCGAGTAAGAAAGAATAGAAACGGAGGGAGGCGTTGTGTTTTTCGAATGCAAATGCGCATGTTCCAAGCTTTTGGCAATTTTTATTTGCGTGTTTTCCTTCTCTTTTATGTATTATTTATGCCGGAGCGTGCGCAGTTGCGTCCGAAATTCCGATTCGTGGTTCAGTGTCTTTTGTGTTTGAGTTTTTTATTTTATTTTTCCTTGTGTTTTTCTATTGTGGTGCGTCGAGAATTGATTTGGGAAACAAAATTCAGGAAAACCACGGGGAAAAAATTCTAACGATATCTAACGGTATCGACCGGTAAAAATAACACCGACCACGTATCTGAGTGAAGCAATGATGGTTCTACGATATGTATTAGTTAAGTGCAGTCGCCCCCAATTAATCGAATATTAACGATTTCAGCACACAACATCCGATTATGTGGGAACAATTCAATTGATATTTTATAATGTTAGTATAGTTTGTATATTGAAAATTTATGAAGGATCAATATTAATAAAACTTCTCGAACAAATCAGGTATCAAAAAGGAAATGAAAATTATATTTAATTACAATGATCACAATACCTAAGATTTCTACTTTCCATTAAATAGTTAGCGACCTCTATTGGCGCAACAGAGAACGAAAATAAAATAATTAAATGTGTGTATTGAAGACAACTTGAATACTTGGAGGCCATAGTACGTACTCTCAAATGTATTTACCTTCGCCTAGCAACATGTTTTCCATTAATTCCAAATGTTTCATTCAATAAAAACATTAAAAACATTGTGTGTATAGTAATTGATGTGTATTAACATTGACGTGTAAAGCGCAATATTCGATAAAGCTGGGAAAAGTCGTTGAAATTGCCATTATTAAGCGGGGAACTTCAACAGTGTCTCTGTGGGAGTAATTTTGGTATTTGAAATGTAAACAATTTTCGAAAGTATTTGTGAGAGAGAAATCGAAACAATTTTTTTAAAATTCCAATTTTATATGGAGTCAACCCGAAAGAATGTAAAAATAAGAGTTTTAAATTAAAAATAAGCAATTTTCTTATGACATAAATTAACACCGGAAACATTCACATTTCTCTCAATTACTAATTTAGCATCCATCTTTCAAGTCACTCAACATGGAGGTCGTTGTTTAGTTTTAAAGGTTTTTTTTATAAAAATACAGCAGATATGAGTATAATCTGGGCACAGTATAGCCTATACATTTTTATGAATGAATACGCTTTATTTTATTAATCATAGGCTTTATTCAATTTTTAGAAATTGAAGTTTGACATGTAATTATTATTATTATTTTTTTTTTGTTATTATATCATTACTCACTCAAGAAGAATTTTGATTGTTCAATTGCATAGCGATTTGTGCCCCGAATAATTACAAACATTATTACAAAATTGAAATATTTTCTTCCTAGAAATAAAAAGTTTCTGACTTGATAGTTGTTGAGGAAGTTACAATAACCGGTTTACGGAAAATTCACCGCCAACAATTCACCGCCGGAAAATTCACCGACAACAATTCACCGCCATGCAATTCACCGCTAGGAAAATTCACCGACCAACAATTCACCGCCATGCTATTCACCGCTAGGAAAATTCACCGACCAACAATTCACCGCCATGCAATTCACCACTAGGAAAATTCACCGACCAACAATTCACCGATATGCAATTCACCGACGACAGTTCGATGCGAGTCAGTTAGCGAGGGAATGAGCGATTGAGTTACTGAGTGAGTGAGTGACCCAGTGAGTGACTGAGTGACCGAGTGAGTAAGTGATTCAGTGAGCGAGTGGGTTACTGATTCAATGAGCGAGTAAGTCAGTCCGTGAGTGAGCGATCTAGTGAGTGAGTAAGTGCCATGTCCTAAGGATATGGCGGAAAGTTTAAATAATGACTGTATGAGAATAAATTCAGATGATACGGATTCGGGTTGCTGTATTTTTTAAATATATGACATCCATATTTATTGGGCATATTTTTCTCTCTGGGCATTTTGCCTGTTGTGGCCTTGTATTTGTATAAATTACAAATTGCTGTTGCCCAGTATAAGATAGTATATTCAACAAAATTCCATTAACTCTGTTTTACTCAGAAACTTCTAATGAAATGTTAAAAGGGATAATAACAGAATTAAAAGATAATAAAGTAAGTGGATACGCGATAAATCAACCCCCTAAAAATGCTTAAAAACATGTCCTGTTATCACTTTGATGTTATAAAAAACATCGCTGATCATCAGTAACCAATGGATTTTTTTTCTGCTGAACTAGCTGTTACCCGCGATTTCACGTGATGAACTTTCAGGAATCCCGCCTTAGTGCGTATCTAGTATATGTACTCTATATTTACTATATACGTATATATATACTTCCTATGCAACGGAAATTAGTGACGATTTTTTTATTACGGGAGTCGGTGACGTTTTTTGAGTGATGGAAATCTGTTACGTTTTTGTGTTACGGAAGTCGGTTACGATTTTGGGGTCAAGTTTTCATTTAACTCTTGCATATATCGGGAACCATTTGACACATCGGGACCAAGTAATGTGCATGTACCCAGAGTTTCCCACATCCTACAGCAGGTCCCCTAAGCTGAAATAGATGGCGGGCCCCCAAACCAGCTTTTTCACGGGCCCCTCTGTGCTTAATTTATAGTGTGAAAATATCAAAAAGCGATAAGAAACGTTCCGGCCCCTGTCAGCCCTGCCCTCGTGGGGGTCATGCCGAGAGGTATGTATACGTAAAATATACATACGTCACCAGTGCTCCCAACATACAGGGTCGGGGTACCCGGGGGATTGCACATATACCTTCATGGGGAAGTTAAAAGGTTTCATTTCCAGGGGTCCTTGCGATAGTGGAAGCCCAAGGTATATCCAGTCTGGGACCCCATAAAATTTGCGAATTCAGTCAAGGGTAATTGCGGGGGGGGGGGGGGGAGGGGGCTGGATTTTATTCGTTGGTAAAATGAATATTTGCAGTGGCCCTCACAGGGGGATGCCCGATTGGCTTCCGAGTCAGGGGTCTCGTTTCATTTTGGGGGCACTGGATGAATCTCATTCTTTTCTGTCGTTTAACATTGTAGAATTTTCAACAGCGGAAGCCCGAGATAAATCCAGTGTCTGGGTGCCCCACTAAATATCTGCGTATTGGGTCCCCGTTACTGGATGTGGGCCCTGGATTTATTCGTTTTTAAATTGATAAAAATTAAAAATTTTCGTGGCCACTCACAGGAGGTATGTCCGACAAGCCTTCAGGTCGGGGCCCCATGGGAAAAGTTGACAGGTTTCATTTCGGGTGTCCCTGGATGAATCTCATTGATTTTTGTTGTTTAACATTGTAAAATTTGCAACACATCGGTAGCCCGAGATAAACCCAGTCAGGGCCCCCACTACAATTCAACGAATTGGAGTTTGGGGACCCCCCCATGGGGGGTCCTGCAATCACGTTTGTTTTTTGTTGCTTTATTATTATAAAATTCGCTTCTTCTGTAAGCTGGTGCTTTCACGTGTCCCTTTCCATAGCACGCTGATGAAGTGAAACGAAATAAACAAGATATGTTATGAAGAGAAAAGGGGGGGGGGGGGGGTTGGCCGCCAAAGGTGGTAGGGGGGCAGAGCCCCCTAGTACTGTATATAAAATACCATGTCCTGACTGATTCATCATCGCCGAGCCAAAACCGCTGAAGCTGTAAATATCAAATTTTGTGAATAGTTTTTTTCACGACGTAAAGACTCACTACTCACTAAGAAATGGTTTTTCCATATCCGACAACCTAAGGGCGTCATAAGAGCGGAGGGGGGGGGGGTCAACGTTGAAATTATGCCGAGCCGAAACAGCTGAAGCTATAAATATGACATTAGATCAATATTGTAATATAGACTCATTGAGAAAGGATTTTTCCAAATTCAACCCCCTAAGGGGGGGGTTTCAAAAGTTATATGGAGCAATCAGCACTGAGCCGAAGTCGCTTAAGCCATAAATATGAAATTTAGTTAGTATTATATTTTATAATGTACATACACACTAAGACAGGATTTCTGAAAGTTCATCACCCATGGGGGTTATGAGGTGAGAGTAATTTTGAGATTGCAAAAACACACGAGAGCGAAGCCGCGGATAACAGCTGGTAATAAAATATAATGCTTACTAAATTTTATATTTATGGCTTCAGGGATTTCGGCTCAGTGATGATTACTCCATATAACCTTTGAACCCCCCCCCCCCTCTTTATTAGGGGGGATTGAATTTTGTCATTTGACTTACAGTCTTAGACTTAAAACGAACATTCGATTATGTTGATTTAAATATTCTAACAAATAAAAACACTTCTCAGCAGGCAAATGAGGTAATGTACTATATTGGTTTAAAACATATTACTACAATAGGAAACAAGCTGTGCCATAATAAATGGTAAAATCAGCACATTTGAAATATAATGAAAAGAGTCCCACAAGGATCGGCCCTTGGGTCATAATTATTTCTAGTTTATATTAATGATTTATGTAAAATTAAGTAGAACGGTAAAATAATTTCATTCGCAGATGACACAAGCCTATATGTTGAAGACGGGGGTGGATTTAGAGCTCGCTGTTGGTAGGGGTGATTTTAAAAATCTTTAAAAATCTAGTCTAAGCATCGGTGACCACATGTCCTGCATTTTGTCTCGTATTTTCCGTGACAGTTCGGTTTTTCTGTTTTTCTTCTCCATCCAGACTTTTTGAAAAATGTCACGGTTTTACTCGTTTATAGTCGAAGTTTTCTTGAATTTGTTGTTTAATTTTTTGTTGCAATATTACCATATAGAAGTTCCGAAAATTTTATAAAATATCGCATTTCGTTTGAGGGGAAATCTAAGGAGAACACCTACATCCAGCAGTGGATTGAAATTGGTTGTTGATGATGCCACACCTATTAAAACCAGTATTTTAAATACAGTTAAACTCGGTTATAACGACGTCGAAGATTTCGCGGGATTTCGTCTTTATAACCGAGTCTGGCTGTATTACTTTCACTTTTAGAATATTGTTCTAGAGCTCTTTTAGTTATTTTCTAACATTTACCGGTGATTATGTATGATCCCCACCTCATATTAGACTACGTATATATACACTACGTACATATTACACTACGACGCAGTTCGTTTTGT
This sequence comes from Pholcus phalangioides, assembly GCF_987345545.1. Lineage (NCBI taxonomy): Eukaryota > Metazoa > Arthropoda > Arachnida > Araneae > Pholcidae > Pholcus > Pholcus phalangioides. Next base: position 52,230,174 of record NW_028301597.1, read on the forward strand.
AGAGGCCATATAATTATGTCCTACTACTGATGCTGGAAAACAAATTAATGAAATAAAGTGAATATAAAGATAAGTTTAATTTTCTCAATCAGCAAAACTGGTAAAAGAAAGCCATAGCCTCATATTGTTTAAAATTATATGCGTGAGCTCAAAAATCGTATGAAATTATCTCGTTTTAAACATCCAATTCTTGGACATAAAACCTCTTGGGTGACGAATAACATTTTCGAAAACAAACTCACGGAACCACAGCTTCAAAAAACGATACAAAAAATGGCATTCTTTTTGGGCAATGTTAGAGGAGTATTTTAAAAGGATAATTTTCACACAGCTTTCATTACATACATATTTAATTGGTAATTTTCAATCAAAACCTACAATATTTAATTAGTAATATCTGACAAAATTTTCATTCAAAACATACAGTATTTATTTAACAATTTTCGACATGATTTCCTCCCTTACATATTTATAATTAAAGGGTTCCAATCTACTAATCTAGAAAAACAGATAACACGCAAATGTAAGGAAAAACGGGAGAAAAATATTAATTTCTCACAAATATTGATATCATAATTAAAATGATACATTATGAGCTATACCTCTCAAATAGTCTTAAATGTCACATCCTTGATGGTACTTATCAACTAAATTCTTTAATCTCTGCGCAGAGTCCCGGTATTTCTTTCTCCTAATCAATGTGATGGTTTTGTCCACTTACAATTTGCTCCATCCGAACTTCATTCAAACTCTGTTCTCTTTTTTATGGCACCGATGAACTTCCATGTATCTGGGTGGTGAGCAGATAATTGCTGTTGGAACGCTCGATGCCATCCTTCTATAGAATTGTTGGTAAATCGTTACGCGTTCCATGAAAGCAGTTCCAAATGTCAAAGCGCGGCTGACGACGACCACCACGACGAAGAGGACGCCCGATCCAAGTGTCTTCAAATCAACACTTCATCATAAATACGTTTTCGGAACAATCGGATTTTTTAATCATTTGTGACACTACTACGTTAAAAACTAACTAACTAACCAATTCACTCACTCCCTCACTCACTTACTGACCATTCACTCGCTCCCTCACTTACCAATTCACCCACTCCCTCACTCACTAACCAATTTACTCGCTCGCTCAATCACTGACTCGATCAACCACTTACTCACTCGGCCACTCAGTCACTACTGGGTCACTCACTCACCCTCTCAATCACTGACTCGATCAATCACTTACTCACTCGGTCACTCAGTCACTACTGGATTGCTCACTCACCCGCTCAATCACTTACTCACTCGGTCACTCAATCACTTACTTACTCGTCACTCAGTCACTCACTGGGTCACTCACTCACTCGGTCACTCAATCACTTACTTACTCGATCACTCAGTCACTCACTCACTCGGTCACTCAATCACTTACTTACTCTGTCACTCAGTCACTCACTGGGTCACTCACTCACCCGCTCAATCATTTACTCACTCGGTCACTCAATCACTTACTTACTCGGTCACTCACTGGGTCACTCACTCACCCGCTCAATCACTTACCCACTCGGTCACTCACTGGGTCACTCACTCACCCGCTCAATCACTTACCCACTCGGTCACTCACTGGGTCACTCACTCACCCGCTCAATCACTTACCCACTCGGTCACTCACTCACCCGCTCAATCACTTACCCACTCGGTCACTCACTCACTCGGTCACTCAATCACTTACTCGGTCACTCAGTCACTCACTGGGTCACTCAATCACTTACTTACTCGGTCACTCAGTCACTCAATCGGTCACTCAATCACTTACTTACTCGGTCACTCAGTCACTCACTCGGTCACTCAATCACTCGGTAACTCAATCACTTACTCACTCACTCGGTCACTCACTGGGTCACTCACTCACTTACTCACTCGGTCGCTCAATCACTGACTCAGTCACTCAATCACTGACTCGGTCACTCAATCACTGACTCACTGGGTCACTCACTCATTCAGTAACTCAATCGCTCACTCCCTCGCATTGAACTGTTGTCGGTGAATTGCTAGTCGGTGAATTTTCCTAGCGGTGAATTGCATGGCGGTGAATTGTTGGTCGGTGAATTTTCCTAGCGGTGAATAGCATGGCGGTGAATTGTTGGTCGGTGAATTTTCCGGCGGTGAATTGTTGTCGGTGAATTGCTGGCGGTGAATTTTCCGGACACGACAATAACCATATTAATAGGAAGGCATATTAGAATAGGAAGATATATTAGAATAAGAACTAGTAAAACATATAAAACATCAAATTATGCATTTAATTGAAGTGTGGGAATCGATACAAGTTTTCGACTGATTAATTAAAAAGTTTTCAACTGATTAATTAAAAAGTTTTCAACTGATTAAATAAAAAGTTTTCAACTGATTAAATAAAAAGTTTTCAACTGATTAAATAAAAAGTTTTCAACTGATTAATTGAAAAGTTTTAATCGATTAATTGACTGATTAATCAAATTTTAATGGAAAATTTTCAAATGCCAACCATTTATAACAAGCGTAGTATTTATAATTGTGCAGGGTGTCCTGTAAGTGCTAATGCGGCCTTTATTTGATCAATCGTCTGTCATAGAGGTATGATTCCAGTTTGAAAAATGCTCAAAAGGCGTTCAAAAATGACCCTCTGCCAGTTTTGAGAGTGAAAGTACAGCGTGTAACAAAATATGAAATCTACATTTTCATACTGTCCCCTTTTCCCCTAACTTCCAATCAGCAAGTTGTTGCTCTGTATCTTCCGAGGCCAGATTCCCATCTTTCCAAGTGCAATCTTCGCTAAGATATTTAAAAGATCTCTTCGCGTTCTCTTAAAGTTATTCTTCCGCTTTTCCGAGACTTGGTTCGTCCTGGACTGGAATATGCTGTAAGGTTTTGGAGACCATACCTACAGAGGGACATAGACTTGGTTGAAGGGGTGCAGAAAAGAGCTACGCGTGTCTTCGTTGGCACACGGAACTTGAGTTATGCCAACACCAAACATGGACCCCGCTCTGTCCCTTGTGGGATATAAGCAGGCTACCTTGCGGCTGGGTCATGCTGGGAGAAAAAAAAAGCTCCGCCAGCCACCAAGACCACGGGCCGAATGTCGGCTGGCACTGCGCCACCGGACCTCCGACCCACGCAAAGGGCCACAAAGAGAGACTTCATTTTTTTAAAATATGTTTACATTGGATGAACGCAGGTGTCAGGGAGATATGATCGAAGTGTTCAAAATTTTCAACGCGATGGATAGGATGAACCGTGAATTATTAGTACACCGTCAATCAACTGCTTTTAGGAGGAGACACCAGTATCGATTGGTCAAGGACAATTCAAGTTTATGCTCAGAAATTGAATTTTCTGGATATTATGCCGAAACTAATATTTGGAAATAAAAGTGATCTGTCTCCTCCAGGAAATAATTTTTTTCCAAATTTTAGTTTCGGCATAATATCCAGAAAATGCAATTTTTCAGTATATTTCGAGCCGAAAAAATAACATCTCTTAATACAATTCTAGGTTATGGTGTCGCAAGGAATTTTTCTCTAATAGGGGTGTTAATAAATGGAATAGCTTACCTCCCCGGGGTCGTGAATTCTAACACAATTGACACGTTTAAAAAGAAATACGATAAACGTGTTGGAGTGAATCGAGAAGCTCTATCCATACTTACAATAAGACAACCATAATATTCTTTATGGGCATTGTATAATATTTTTGTATAATATCATGTATATACGGATATATTGTTTATAATTTTTTTGATTACATTTTTAATTGGGTTGCTGTATTTTAGTAATATATGACATCCATACTTGTTACAGGCATCTTTTTCTCAGCCACCTCGTTGGCCATTTTTCCTGTTGTGGTATTTGTATTTGTTTGAGTTCAAAAATCTGAGAAAAGTTATGAAAGAACAGCACCCTCATTTTTATACCATCCTTCCCCAACTTTTCTCTGGTTTTGGAATGAGAATATCTCAGCGAATATTGCATTTAGAAACATGGAATTTTTTTTTTTTTTGCTGGCCTCGGGAGATACAGGGAAGTTAGAGGACGGGGGACCGTGTAAAAATTTAGATTTTTTTCTATTTTATTACACAATGTATTTTCAGTCTTAAAATTGGTACGGGGTAATGTTTGAACGCCTTTTGAGAATTTCTCAAATTGATACTATACCTCTATGATGGGCGGTTGATGGCCACATTAGCACTTACAAGGACACCCCCTATAATGTTAATTGATGCCATAAAAATACATTTATTTATTTCATGCGCCTGTTTGCTAGATGTAATATAAATAAATAAATATATATGTAGCAATAGTTTGTAAGAATAAGGCTGCCAGCTTGAAAAAAACTTAATATACTGGGCATATTTTTTCAAATCCTGGAATTTTTTGACTTGGATCTTGTTCTTTTTTTGTTGAAAATAAGACATTTTACGTTGGTCACTCATTTCGAAACTACTTTCGATCTTCAAATTTTTGCTTGTTTCCCTAGAAATTGCACTTAAATATTAAATAATACTATGGGAAAGGGGGAAGCTGATGTTTTCCGAATACGAAAACTGCTGTTCACAGTGGAGACATTAAATTTTGAAATTATACTATAAAGCTTCCATCAAACTCAATTTAAAACAATTTAATAATCACCTGTTTTCGTTGAATCTACGTGTATTTTTTATATCTCCCCATTTCGAAAAATATGATCAAAGTACCGATTCGAATATTTTTAAATATATATATCTGAAATTTTATGTATATAGGAACATAATTCAAAGACATCTGGTCGGTTTCATGAAATAAATTGATCGATTAACCGACCAGATTAATTTAACCGATAAGTCTGACTCATCGCACTAGCCGTAATTTAATCTCGAAGAAAATACCATTGAAATGCAGTAAAACCCCTTTTAACAGATACCTCTCTTTTACGGCCAAATAATAATTTCCCCGCATAATAAAAGTACGCATATACCCTTGATTAACGGTCACCCCTCTTTTACGGACGAATTTATTTTTGTCCCAACGGTAAAAACGAGGATTTACTGTAGAAAAGAGAGGATTTACTGTACAAATATTCATGGTATATGGCTGCATGCAGCAAAATTCAGGTTCAAGCGACTGTACACGAGATTATTCAATCCATTGTGCGAAACGAAAACGGTTACGAAATGGTCAGATAAATTTACCTAAATTTATCACTTTTATTGGCGATTATGTATAGTACCCAAGTGGCGTTGGAAATTTTAATAAATTCCTCTAATCTAATCACTTTTACCGGTTATTATGCATAGCATCCAAGCATCGTCGGTAAATTTACTACGTTTACTGACGACGGAAAAATTATATATTCATCACACATACTGGACTCACTTGGAATTTTTTCATATTTTTTCAAATTTGCCAACGACACTTGGGTGTTATACATATTCACCTCTTAAATATGCATAATGTATAACCTATTTATCGCATTTACCGTAACTTATACATTGACACTATAGAAAAACAAATTTTTTTGAAGGGGTGAATATCTACTTTTCTTAAAATTAAGTTACTGTACAAGTTATATCAAACATTACAGCTCCAGTAAGAAAGACATTCACAGGCTATGCAAAAGCCGGTAAAATTTATTCATCAGATTATGCGTATTTGTACAGAGCCCCCCCCCCCCTTATCCGTGTGTGACAGGTGCGGTCGCGTCGCGCCCCGCGGTTTGGAGGTGTAAGGTCCCGCACTTATGGTAGTAGAAGTAAAAAAACATTTATACATGTATCAAATATATTTTCAATTTGGGGAATTTTTCTCTCATATTTAGTCTGAATTTTCAAAAATTCTGGGATTTTTTCCTCTCATTAATTCCGAAGGGTTTGATCAATTCTGGGATTATTTTCTTTCATTTATTCTGAATTTCCATTGGTGGGTAGATATTTTTCAGCATTCCTGTAATATTCTGTGGTAATGTATCAATATTTGGATGCCGATTCCCCTCCCCCCACAAAATATATAACATCAGGGCTAAATAACCCCGAAAGTATTTGTGCACCGGATCCCGCGTCTGATGAGGGTGGCCCTGCATTTGCAAACAGTAATATTTAATACCATGCATGATGAATGCTCGGTACACTTTCGCTTCAGTCATGCATAATTCACGTTTCAAATAGAATAATGATCAGAAACTTGGTCCAGAATTGATGGAAATACAGAATTAATTGAGAGAAAGAATCCCAGAATTGATCCAACTTTACACACACTTTATTCACAATCGAAATAAAATGAATGTTCATCCGAATTTTTGTAATATGTATGCCAAATGTAATAATAGCGATTATCATGCATACTTTATTAAGCATTTTGGTAAGTTTGATAAATTTCCTTAAATTTATCAGTTTTACTGGCGAGTATGCATAATACCCAAGCGTAATCGGTAAAGTCGATATATACTAAAAAAGTCATCACTTTTACCGGAGATTATCCATAATGCCCAAGCGTCGGTTTTGAACATGATAAATCGTACTGAATTTATCCCTTTTGCCGGCCATCACACATAATCGCCATTTCAAGTATTGGTAAATATGATAAATCGGTCCCATTGCCGTGATAAGATTTAGATGACCGTAATAAGAGCCAAACTTTGAACTGAACATAGTTGAACGTTGATTTAACGAATTTTTCCAAACCATCCCTGTAAGTAACTAGTATTGACGATAATAGTGATCTCTTATTTGATGAATTTTACGATCTTAACCCGATGTAACGAGCTCTCATTTAACAATTTATTTGATGTGACGATTTTTTACGTTTATGCGCGTTTTCAATCAAACCCCAGTACAACAAACTCCTATTTGACGAATTCTTCAATCGGACCACGATATAAAGGATATCAAATTCATCAATTACACTAGTGTAATATGCATGATAACCGGCAAAAGTTATACCTTTCAAGTATGGGGCAATCATAATTTTTATGGGTAGTATATTTATGTTTTATCACAATTATTGGATTCGGTTATTGCATTTTTGATGTAGTTTAGATATGTATTCGACATTCATATCTTTTATGGGCATCTTTTTCGGCCATCTCGTTGGGCATTGTCTGTTGTGGCTTTTGTATTTGTATTTTTATGTATTCAAATTAACCAGGTAAGCTTGGGGAGATTTATCTCATTTACCGTAACATATATATTATTCTTATATCGTGTATCGTATCATCGTTTAAGAAAATCCTAGTGTCCATATTTATTTTGCTCGACACCCGGGAAGAAACAAAACTGAAATTATGACGTCAATTTTTGTTTTTCGGCTAATATATAATTCCATTTCTGGCAACTTCTTTTTTGCTCTTAATCCTGTCGTTTTTTTTCTTCCTGTCATAAATGCCGAGGGATGTTTTAGAATTTCCAAACACAGAAAAACGCTATATCGCCAATATTCTTTATTAGGTTCCGGTTCGTGTTTCTTTAAAAGAAACATCTTTTGATGCTAACAATGTTCTTTTTTTTCTTCTTTTATATTTCTGATGTATACGAGCACCTTTTTTTCCTTTTCTTTTCGGAGTCTTGAACGAACGGCAAAAAGCGTTCGACCCTCTTTTTTTTTTGGGTATTATCTTTTTGGGATCCACCTCGGTTCTCAGCTGGTGGTCAGCATCCTGTCAACTCGCGCGCAAATTTATGGCACTTACCGCACCGACCATGACAAGGACGTGATCTCGAAGGTCAGTCACTACGCGGTAAAAAGAAACAAATGGGAAGACTCTACTGTAAAAAATGAGATCTTAATATGAAAAAAAAAGAATGTGTAGTGGAAAACGTGATTTCAGACTTATTATGAAAAAGAAGAAAAGTATTGAAAACGAAATAAACCACATGCGCATAGAATGCAACATGCAGTGCATACCGTATTCTCCGCACTGTCTGGCATGCCGTAAAAATTGGGGATAATAGTTTTTTGAATGTTAGAGTCTGGTCCATTCCCAGCGTGCCGGGAAACGCGAGGTTCATTGAGTAAATCATTGAATGCATTCAATACCGATATCAATTCATATTAAATGCTGAGTAAGTAAACGAATCAGAATAAAATAATGTCTTTTCACAGTAGGAAACATGTTTTGTTCCGGAATTTCATAACGATTATGAAAATCGAGCGCTTACTTATCGCTCTAATTTAATTACCGTCAACCTGAATACGAAATACAGATACTGTATTTTGGATGTTTTTCTGCAGGGGTAAGAGATTGGAGATATATGCTGTCGTTTTTCGTATTACAGCATCATGTTTTGCCGTAGTATATTTTAATTTTTTGATTTCTCGATTCCAATTTCGCACATACGGTCGAGGAACACAAAAGTACTTCGCAATCAACTCTTTTTCCCTCTCTTATATTGTTCTTCTTAAATTCATCTCATCTACGCGAATATTTTTAATAAATCTTGATTTGTGGTAGCAAAAGCAAATCTAAAGCCCTAACTATCTGAATGTAGTTCGCACAGCAGATTGGATCCTAAAATGCAGAGAACCGAGAAGATTCAAATGAGTCAATTCAATTGAGTCCAAAAATTTAAGAATTATCCGGATTCCCATCCTAGGAATACTCGTATTTTCCGGTCGTCCTCTTAGGTTACCGTAAGAGGATACGGTACTTTCTTGATCGCAAAAATTCTTGTGTTTCGTTATGAATTTTTTTTCTTCCGAAAGGGGGGATTCGTTTTTAACTGAAAAAAAAAGAAAAAAAAAACGACTATAACTTGGCTCAAGGTGCGTGGCTTACTCCAGTGCTTGTATTGGGTCCATGGGCCCGAGCTACCAAGCTCCCAATATTTGCCGCCACTTCCATAATATCTATAGAAATACGGCACTAAATTCAAGGTATCTCCCACACAAATATTTCCAATACCTTTACGCCTATGACATCGGGTCGAAGTATATCAAGGCAGTTTAGTGGCACCAGTTTTCTAAATTGTCACGAAACACTGCTTAGGGGAATCTCGATCACATCACTATGTTCAATACAATTTTATCTCCAAAATATAAAAAAAATTTGCTGCACGCCGTTTGGTAACAGCCGTTTTAGATGTTTCCTTAGGGAAACGCTTGGATGTCTTGCGAAAGATGTAAAGCGGGGTGAATTATGGACATGTTTAGATGCTGAGAATTTCAATTAGTACACGTGTAGTAAAGTAAATGTCCTTTTACACACTAAAAATAATTTTTTCATCAAGCACCAGCTGTATATTCTTTTTTATGATTGATTTAATTCCCAGAAGATTCTTTAATTTCTTAAAAAAAATAGACATTTATGTAGGAAGAAGATAAATGGCAATCGTCAAAATGTGGAAGTCGATCTTGAAGTTTACCAAAGTTTTCGAGCACAATATCAACTAAGTATGAATTTATAATTTGTGATTCAGACCAGTTCCTCTGCTCATCCAAAGCCCTCAAATACGTGTGTAATAGGCTCGGGCAAAAAACTCGTTACTCGTAGCTGTCAGTGCTGCAAAATCGCGCTTCTGACAGCTTACAAGTACTTGGAAGAAACGTCCAAATTGACGAGTTGCTGGAATGTCTCTTTGAAAATCGCCGGACGTTCAGTTGCTACAAGTGTTTTTTTTTCCTTCCTTCCTTTTGCTTAAGAATGGGGGGAAAAATGGAAATGCACTCTTTTACAGCTTCAAGCGTAACCTATGATTATCACCATTAAAGAGCCAGTGAGAGTCAAGCCAAGAACAGAGACAGAAAGAAAAAAAACAAGACTAATAAAGTGTGGGCTGGTGTTACTTACGCCTTACCCGGGAAACGCCTACCGAAACTCTCACAAAAGGTATACGCAGGTGCCCAGGGTGGGTAGGTAGGTAGGTAGGTTGGTAGGTTTGGTAAAGCATCATATACGCATGATTTTTTTTTTCGGAGATGAAGGACGGAAAGGGAGGAGGAGGAGGAGGAGAGGGCAAATGGGCTGCCTATATGTAGCCGAAATGCAAAGAGGCCCTGCGATTCGTAAATGGCCCGTAATTATAGTTCTCACCACGCGATGGGAGGCGCCCCGACGAAACGATACGAGAAATGGAAATGAATGGGAGAACGCAATGAGGAGAGAGTAAAAATACATATACACACACATATATATGCACGTACATATGTATGAAACGTTTATATGGTACAGAAAAAATTATTTAAATAAAGTCTCTTTATTGTTCATGGCACGCAAAAATGTATACTTGTATATACTTCACGAGATGAATTTATTATTCATACCAAACCCTTTTTTTTCTAAATTCTTTTCGAGAATTGGCTAAAAAAAGAAGAAATCAAGAGCATGTGTGTTGTAATTTGGCGCACCCATGAACCTCTTTAATTGCTGTTGCTTCTTAGGCATGTCTCCGTTCTTTGTTTTCACGAGGATCGTTTTAAAAATTCGACATTGAATTTTATGGTTCGTTTTTGATGTCGCAAATATTCTTTGATTCAATGTTCATCATGGGTTTGCAAGCAGTGAAACATGAAAAATTACATTTTTTTTGAATAATTGGGAAACAATTTTTTATGACTGATTTTATCAAATATAATGAAATTAATAAAATCAGAACAATTCTAAAAACCTACACATTGATTGAACGACTTCTATCTGGTGAGCGAATATTACGTGAGTGTTTTGAAAAGGAACAAGGCATAGTATAACTGATCACTTTTTTTGGACACCACTATATCCTGGACACCTCTCTACCTTGGACACTGGACAACCTATGAGTTCTTATCTTGGACAGGTGCAGCTCATTGTCTGCTTATTATCTGATCAAGTGTTGAATACGTAACAGTTTATATGAAGTTGTTATTGGGAAAGGTAGGTTTTCCCCACCTCCCAGGCAGATTAAAAAAAAACAGATTCATTGAAAATTTCATTGTTAACCTACAAATTAAAGTGTAATGGTCAGATTATGGTGGTTTTCTAGCATCTGTATCTAGCATCTCTTTATATCTTAAGCTTTTTTTTGTCAACCTCTGTGCATTTCAAACTTTTATCTAGACTTCATTATTGTTCTGTATGTGAAGTGTCATTTCAGACTTCCTGAAATTTGTGAAAATAAATTTTAACTTTGCATTATGAATAAACGAACGTTAGTGGAGTTGACCATCGAAAAGAAGTTATTGATTCCTAGAGATTTACTGATTAACTGACATATTTAATTACTGCATTTAAATTTCTTAAATTGTAACATATTGTTATTGAATACAGAGACTAATTAATAACAATTAATTAAAGACATATTTTGTACACAATTATTTTCTAACAGCCATTCAGAAGGTTAATACTTGTAAGTCTAGTCAGTTTTGTTTTTGTTAGTTAAAGCCTTTTAATGAGATGCTGTAAAATATTTCTTTGTACCTCTATATCTTGGATAGATTTTAATGAAACCGTAGGTGTCCAACTTAGACCTGTTTTACTGTATAATGTATATCAATCGCAGGAGCAGTTTGGGAGGCGACATTGCACTTTCACGGTTACTCTTCAAATGCAATTTTAATGAGCTATTCAGTTCAAAGAGCAACTACCTATATGCGAAAATCTCAAATTTTAACAAGTAAGCAATTAAGGTCCGACTTTAAAAAGGTGTCTCAACGCGTTCATTTCCTCCAGCCCTATTTTATAAAAGAGTGATTCTTGAAACTGTGTCCATTAGAAGCACTAGGAGGATCGAAAAATACCAATCAAGTACAGTCGAGTTTAATTCGAAGCTCAAGAGGACAACAAAAAAGTTCGAACTGCCCAAAAATTCAAATTACCCAATTAATTTATACTGGATCCGTAAAATGACAACAAGTTGCAACTTTATCATCAATATATTCACATATGATTAATAATTGATCTTAGCTGCTGAATCATTCCACTGTTCTGCAATTAGCATCATTGTAAAATTTCTCGACCACGCTCAAAGTCTGATTTACAGAAACCGTTACTGATCATCAATTACGAAACTGTTTTAAATTTTGCTGATAACTTGTATGGCATTGGGGAAATCTATTTTCATTAGAATTTTTTAGAAGAAACTGTTATGAATAAATCTCTTTTCAGAGGTTGAAAAACACAATTCATATCGAGTGGCATAAAATTTCGATGTATTCCGGCTGAACAATATTAAAATAGGTAATAAATTATCAAAAAATAAAATAAAATTTACAAATTAACATTTTAAATTCGTTCTATACAGAGTCTCTTTTCTGAAATCGCTCAATAGTCATCCAAATCCTTTTGGTGGATTTATTCAGTACCTGAAATCTTTTTATGCATTTAGATCATGGGATTTTGCCGGTTTCTGATCATCAAAACCGATAATTTTTTTTCGAACCGAGTAGCTAAGCAATAAATCAAACGTGAAAAAAAGCAAATTAAATTCTGACATACAAAGGATATCTTTTTCAAAGGAAGAAGTGCTAATTTTTTTATTACAAGTCGCCCGGATGCAACTAGGGTCACCGATTTGGGAATTCTCATTGGCGAGCAGCTTAGGTTCTCTAAACATTGTTCAGTGGTGGTCGAAATATCGAATAAAATGCTCGGTTTCACTCTTATGAATGTTTGAATTATCCAAAGTTCGAATTAACCCCTTTCGAATTTACCAAGTTGTACTGTAGCTTGTTTATTATGTCGTATGTGGAATGTAAGTGTATGAATGATAACCTAACTTAGTTACTTAAAAATAAACTAACAAATGTTTAAACATTAGTATTTTTGAATAATTTATTTGTAGAATGTTCATTCATTATTACGTTTCATATTCAGTGAATGAAGTTCATGGAGATTATATACAAGGCGTCCATAATTAAAAGACCCTATTTTAAAGTAGCCTACAGGCGAAACCAGTCATCAGAAAATTGTGAAATTTTGTAGAGGACTTCATGAAAAATTAGTGGCACATGTATCGCCACCAGAGGGCGTCTTATTAAGAAATGGCACATTTAGACAAACGTTTACAATTTTAACAATTGTTAAACACTTTTACAATTTTTACTGCAATAAAACATGTTTCACATGATGACCATCATTTTCAGATACCATGTGAAATCGCAAGATAGCATGTTCCACAACTGACCGAAGTGTGTGCGGAGAAAGGTTCAGCACGTGGCGTGAAATGCTGCCTTTAAGCAGGCCCGTAGCCAGAAATTTCGTTCGCGAAGGGGGGGGGGGAACCCGAAGTGATAGAACAATAGATTTTGCCATGTTTTTCCCATTTTTCGTCATTTTCTCACATTTCGAGGGGAACCAGACCCCCAAGCCCCCCTCCCCTTTTCTATGGCCTTTCCCTTAAGGTCAGGTAAAGTTCTTGGATTGTCATGACTTACCAGACGTTTCAAATGCCCCCAAAGCCAAAAATCGCATGGATTATGCTCAAGGGATCTGGGAGGCCACAGATTAGGAAAGTGCCAGCTGATGATATGCTCTTTTGTAAAATGTTTTTTAAGAACATTCTTAACACACACTGCAATGTGTGGAGGAGTTCCGTCTTTCATTAAGATTGCGTCTGCAAGGCAGTGACGTGCTTGCAGAGCCGGAACAATTTGGTTCTGTAACAGCAATGCCATATCGCTTCCTGGTGATCGAACATGACACTGGTCCTGTAGAACGTAACTTCTTGTAGAAGTAGGGACCGAGAATAAATGGTGCAGTAAATCCGCACCATACCGTCACTTTTGGTGAATACAACGGAACCTAAGATAGAGTGCGGATTTTCTGGTTCCCAAATTCGGCAGTGAGTACTGACTGCACCATCCAAGTGAAAATGCGCTGTACTGATTGCAAGGCCATTCTGAATCGACCTCAACGAGAGCAGTTACTGCGCAATTGCTGTTTTGGTAAAACAATTTGACCAAGAAAGCGCGATCTCGTAAACTTATCCTAATTGTGAGAAGCAAACACATTGAGGAACAAGATCTCCGGGAATGTTTCTAGGTTTTATAACAGCTGCTGCGTGACATCACATAAATTTACATGTTTACTACAGGTATTCAAAGTGAAACACTCTCTGGTGGCGACATGTGCAACTATTTTTTTTCTTCCCAAACGAATTCCCATCACTTCTCATGAAGTCCTCTACAAAATTTCACAATTTTTTGATGACTGGTTTTGCCTGAAGGCTACTTTAAAATAGGGTCTTTTAATTATGGACGCCCTGTATAAAAGAGCTGCAGGGATAGAGAGGAATTCGGATAAGGTTAACTATAAACTGGCTTTCAAAAGTTTAGCGGGTGACAAATTATATAAAATAACGTCATCACTTCGTTGATCTTGCCGTTCTGGATTTAATGGTAAGTGGAATAAAAATACGCGATACTGGGCCGTACAGTCCTTTCATGTGCAACCTTCGGCCAGGGCCGGAATTAGAAAGGGAGCAGGGCCCAGGGACTGCTCTGGTAGGCAAAATTGAAGGGCATATGCGTCCGATTACCACGTGTGAATGTTCCACTAAACACACTAACCGTCCAATCCAGAGGAGCAAAATTAAAATGGTGTTATGTTATATAAGACGCCGCATCCTTAATTTTTGGAAGCCAGTGTATTTAAGTAGGCATTATCTGGTTCATATGGTACGGTGTTACACGAACGTTTTAGTAATTAAATTTTTTATCGTTATTTTACGCTTCCATCGTCTTCGAAATTGCTGAGAAAAGCCTATTCATTGAGTTTGTCCATAAAAAAACCCCATAAAAAACTGAAAACACGCAATTAATGGGAGGATCTATTAACCACCCACAGCTAACTGTTTTTTCACAATCCCGGATTTAATGTGTATGTTATTGCCAAAGCCAGAAATTGTTCAATTCGCGACGGGGCCGGCCACTTTGCAAATTGGCCAATTTCTTTAAATAGTGACCCGGCCAATGTCCGGCCAGTTCGTGAAGTGGCCGATGATCCCTGGTCCTAGTCCGATAACAAAAGGTATGATTAGAGATAATCGTCAAGCTGGCGTATTATTTCATGATAATTATGTCCACGTTAGTTATGGAAACCCACCAAACTACAGTCCCGATATGGTAATCAATTTTTATCTCCAAAATTTGGCAGAAAAAACTATATGTTTATATAATTATTTTTATGAATTTTTCTCTCAGATTTCACTTTTCCTCCCGTCACATCGAGTTAATCCAATACAACTATTGTATATAGCCATGCATCACACGTTGGCGATTAAAAAAATGCATTCGGCTCCTACCGGGCAGTGTTACATCAGCTGGACAAAGTCCGAATCATTTCTGCAATTCGGACTTTGACCAATTTGCGAAGTGGCCGGCCCCGTCTAGAATTGACCGCACTTCAGGCTTTGGCAGTAGCACGTGTATACTCTTCCAGAGCATTCCAAGATGGAGTCTATCAAATTCTTTTATAAAGTGGAAGAAATCAACGTAATTTTTCCCCCCTTTATCTAAAACCTCATTCACGACAAATGTTGATTACACGTAATTTTCCATTCCTAGAACACTACTGGTTATTTGGCAGTGCATTATTATCCTTTCTCCTACCTGTAAAATCATGCTGATAATTCCACCCTGAACTTAACAAGTAAAAAATTTCTTTTCCCCTGACCTTCAAATAGTTTCCAGAATTTCCGATAGGGGGCTCATTAAACTAGCTGGCCGAAGACTTCTCAAACACATTCCTTGAAAAATTGGGACCACAAACTAGTTTCCAATCTCATTAATACTCTTAGCAACTCTACCGAAGTATATCTGAGTAACTATGGGAAACTGCTGGTTAAATTTAGAACCAACTGACTATCATAAAATTTTTCACGTGCTAATTTCTAAATAGATCCGTGAGAAAAGTGGATTCGATGTGTGCTAACTGATGCCTGAATACGTCAAAAACATTTTGAATGTGGAAAAAAAGCAATCGCTATATCGGCATATCAAGTGCTAATGACATTCACTTGCAGACACACGTAGATAGAGAGAGAGAGAGGCATATGATCGCAATTATGTATAATTCATGAGTAATTAACGAAAACATTGACATGAATATGTCATGACGGTTTGATGGTTTAGAAATGATAATCGTATCATTAGGATGCTCAATTCTTCTTTGTCGGTCGCATACGCACTCGGACGCATCTATACATATACATTGTCCATAATGGTCGCTCCTCAGAATACGGCTGCACCAACATATGTCCCGTGCCACACCTTCGAATACCACAGTCGATCGTTCACAGCAACTCTGCCCCTTGATGAGTCTCTTTCTGTCTTTTAATTTTATGTATTCCCATTATAAGTCTCTATAAATAATATTATAAGAGAATAAGTTTAATACCAGTGGTATGTTCGTGCAAAATGACCTTGAAATATCGCTGATGACACTCGATGTGTGAAAGAATGTCTTATTATACTGTTATAAAAAAAAAAGAGTTCGACTTAGTTTGTATCGCATTTAGTTCATGGTAATTCTTTTTTGTTGGGTCAGAACAAATCAAAAATTTTATGGATACGTAAATGTACAAAAAATTGACTTCCCCATTTCAAAGACAATCAGAAATAGATTCAATGAGGTGATACCTTCTAAACTTGTGGCCATCCGGAATAAGAAATCAAAAACTTTACATAGCACGAAGTTATCCATTCTAATTTTTATCTACAGTCGATCCCGCTTATAGCGTTTTCCAAAAAACCGTCATGAGAAAACGTTGTAAGCGGGAAAACATTTTAAACCGGAAATCTTAACGAGAATTTGTAAGAGTTGAGAGCACGAAAATAAGTTGTACTAAGTGGGAAAACGTTATAAGCGGGATTGACTGTAATAGATTCTTTTCGTATCTACGAAAGAGACTTCTCTGGGATAACCCGCAAAGACCAGGCCAGAATGAGACATTTGTGCCTCCAAGGTCTAATGAGGGGTTATCTGACAGTCTTATAGACGGGCTCAAAGGGAGGCCTATGAAAATCCGTTAAGATACGATATAAGCCGATTGCAGAGAAGATAAATTGATAAGAGATTTTTATTTCATTTTCAATCACGCAGTATTACGATTGTTCAGCTAATACATCAATGAATTCTTGCACGTAACTGTAATCAGTGGAGTCGCATCCGGGGCTCAGGACATTCTGCGGTACAGGCTGGAGCCACAGAATTAATTCTTAATTCAAAATCTCCGACGCAAAGCTCAATTCGAGCACCCATGGGTATATAACATTTCCGAATCTCCGTAATAAAACACCGCTACCTTAATCACTACTACCGAATGCAGGTTTATTCAAAAAAATGGGAAACAAGAAAGGCTTCTGATTAATGGCTAATATCTAAAGTACCTAAACGTTTCGTTACCCAGAAGCGTAAGCAGGGGGGCCCCCGTGCCCCCTCCAAACCTACCAAAAATTAGAAAAAATATATAACATTTCTGCGAAAGAATTGAGATATCGAAAGAAAATATATTATATTTCTTTTCCTTTCCTTTATATGCAACATTAACTAATTTTTGTTAATTTAAATACTTTTTGAAGGGTGGTAACTCAAAATTTTTCGGGAAGGAAATTTTTGTGCCTTCCCCCCCCCCCCACCAAAAAACCTTATTTTGCCCCCTCCAAAGGTCGATCTTGCGCATGCCTTTGTCTTCACCCAACATTTTCTGTTTACAGCCTCGCATACCGTTGTAGAGAGAATTACATACTATATATTTAAATGTAAAAGAATAACACTATATATCAATATTTTTTTTTACCGTCACGAGCATCTCCATGAAGTATAAAAAATTCAGTTCCTTTTCTTATACGGCGAGTATCAATAATCACCAATGATGCATTCATAAACTCCTGCTAATATTCAAGTGAAAAATTACCGTACAAAAGACAGAAAAGAAAACTATATTTTTCCAACATTCGCCAACTTTCTGCTTCCGATCTCGCAGATTTTGACAAGCCACCAAATGGCCATCAAATCAGGCGTTAAACTTTCAGATTTGTTTTCGGACGAATCTCGTTAATAATGCATTTGCATAATCCAGGATATAAGTAAGTGATCTGCCGCCTCATTAATGGGATTCAGCTGTCTCGAACTACAGATATCAGCCTATCCCAAAAAAGCAGACCATTACCGAGCCTTCGTGATACCTTATTCTCATTAATTCCGACTCGTATACTAGCATCACCATCATCACCGAAGGATAACGGACTTCTTCTATCTTATGCCACCCGTCGAGCCCTCGAAAAACCATAGATGAATTACAAATTACTTCATTGTACGTATACAGTTTTATACATATAATATAAAGGCGTGGCGCCTCTCATTCGCAGAAACGAATTCCATCTTAACTTCGGCAAAACGGAACATGGCATCAAGGTAAGTTAAGGTGCGTCTTTTATTTTGAGACTTGTAAGAGAAAAACGCATCGAGTTCTCAATCTAAATTACCGGAACCGAAACAGAGGAGGCATAATCTCGTTTCTTGATTACCGTCTTCGGAAATCGCATTGGATGGGAAGACGAAGACCTATTCATCATAGTGGAGGACGAATGGAGGGCGAAGTGAAGATAATGTATGAAACATTTGATTTGACTGCGTCAATGTAAGTACGTATACATCATGCCCATACATTCCTCCTGTTCCATATTCAACGGTTTTTCTTTGTCATCGTTGGTTGGTCGTTCATGAAAGAAACCGAGAGAGAGAGAGAGAGAGATCCTTTTTCGCGATTAGTATCTCGAACACACCTACAGGCTGCCGAATTAGAATTTCTATGAGAGAAAGCTGCTTATACGGTATTGGACACTTTGAGCATCATGATCATCATAACCACAGCCTGCCATTGCAGAAAACGGAAAGAAGAGATGGTGAGGTGCAAGAGGGGGAAACAAACCATTAAAGCATCGGTCGTTCCTGGCGGCTCATTAGATATTCCTGTTTCTATCACGAGAAGACTGAAGCATTTTTATGATGAGACTTCGTCCCGCCCTTGCGAGAAGTAAGACGGAGGGAGTGAGGGATATGAGGGGTGATGCTGAAGTTAATGGTAAGAAAAGAAAGGACGAGGCTGGCTATGACCATGGCTCTCTCTTTCTCTCAGGTGTATTATTAACGTCAGGAAATTGAGGGAATTTCTTTTCTAGAGAGGCAGTAACCATGACACACCTTTATGTCGTTGATGGCCGTTGCTGTGGCTGATGCGGACTTAAGTCTATCTCTTCGATTATTATTATTGGTAGTTGTTTTGTTATTATTATTCCATTTTTATTTTTTCCAGTCCTTCAAGCTGGATTTTTGGAATCCTCCACGCTCTGTTACTAACAGCTTCACAGAAACCTATAAGTGAAGGAAAATCCTTCCCAAAAAAGATTTGGATATGTTATCCACTCTGCACCGAATTATGTGATGAGTCATGTGTCGATTCCAGAGAGAGATTTTCAATAAAAGAAACAATTCGTTTTAAATTTTATGATTGTGTTCATCGAACTCAAAATCTTCAATATACATATTATACAGGGTGATTCTAAATTCACGGGACAAACTTTAAGAGGTGATATAAGAAGCCTAAACAGTTACGTCGGAACCGGGGGTTGCTGTGGGTTTCCGAGCACCAAAGCAAATTTCTAGTAAGAGCCCGAGCAACACACACACACAACACACATCCCCAGAATTTATCCAAAAACCAAATTTCCTACTTAAAATTCAAGACGACCACTCACAGGGTTGAAGCACTTCCGATACCTCTGCACCTAAACAAGCATATTTGGTCAAATAATGTGCGGCCGAATCCCAATAGCAAAGGCGGTAGAGAATGCACAACAGCACTTCACCAAAAGCAAAAATCATATTTTTACGACGGACTTGCCCCAACATGTGCAATGAACCATTCGCATGTGCAGGTTATTTTAATGTGGTAAGCCTTCTCATGGTGCAATCTGAGTAACGTAAATTTTATCACAAGTCATTGTACCACTTGATTATTGTTTGGCATAGCATAACTTTGATGGTCTTTGCATCAATAAAAAACAAACTTCAATTCAATCCGAAGGTGCACATGCACCCTTGAATGGTTGATAGCGCATATCGCAAAAAATCCGTCATAAAAACATATTTGTTTTTTGTGAAGTGCGCTATTGTGCACTCTTTTAAAAACACTCTGCCTTTGCTATTCCGATTCGATCGCACATTGTATGAAAAAAAATGTTTGTTTAGATGTCTTATGTCATCTTTTAAAGTTTGTCTCGTGAATTTGGAATCACCCGGTAAAGCGCAACTTTCTATGAATTTAACCATGGTATAATATTCAAGTATGGAAATATGAATGAAAAAATTATGACCTTCCTTCAGCAAGAACACTGAAATAGGCATTGCAAGGAAGTGCATTCGTTTCTAATCGTATTTGTGGACATTTTCTCTCTTTGTGGAGAAATTTCTGGAAAGATATCAATGATGAGAGTGCTTTCAACAATAATTCATTCAAAACTCTACCATATAAAAAAAGAGTCAGAAACCATCTGATGCAGAGTTGTTCAACTTTTTTTTTGTGGGTGATGCTCAAAATCTGTCCAGCTTAACGTGAATTCTTGAGTGCAACTTGAACACAGTATATCAAGGAAACAGATATTTTCTGGATATTATGCAGATGTGAACTCGGAAAGAAGAGTCATCTTGTCTCCGCCGAGACATGAACCCTCTTGCATACCGGGCAAGCATGCTACCATCTACACCACTGGAGACACGACCCTGCCTTCCTTTTTTCACGCACTGGGGCGTGAGGAGCTGAAGTAGAGGGATTAGTAGCCGTCAGGAAATGGCTCCCAGGTGGTATGGTAGAGAGAGATAGACGGCTTTGCAAGAATCTATGAGACTAGTGAGAAATCCAAAGTGAAATTTAGATGTTAGTGAATTTTACAACAATGAGCTTACTAATGATGATTTTTAACGCGATGTGGATCTTACTAAAAATTATTTTTACAACGATGCTCTGTTTAACCGGAAATGGTTTTTATAGCAATACTTCCCATTGCAACTTTTGATCGTTAGCAACAACAAGTCGCATATCACCGCACTGGAAGAACACGATAATAAATAATAGATACCACATGGTTATTCTTTTCACTATACGGCAATAAATGTTGAGAAATATCTTAATTATGAGATGGCCAACGTCGACAACTTGATTAGGATGCTACAAAAAACCGTAAAAGGTCTTGAGCGAAGGCGCACGAAAAGGTCAACCTATGAAAAAGAAGGCGTTCCCACGTATCCTTTATTTAATTTCAGGTCCTGTTCTATCAAATGAAAGCGAATTTAAGTCATTACCAAAGTAATTTCTCCACGTTATGGGCAGACCTCCCAAGAGTCCGGATCTTGTTCTTAAACACCCACTCCTACGCACGACTCGTATTAACGCACGTGAAGAGCGTCTCAGCAATTCAATTGGACATCCTTCACGCACAAATAACATATACACATATGTTTACTTAGCCTTCTCAAATATAAAAAAAATATTATTTTTCTCTTTCATTAATTATTTCTTATAAAATATTTTGTCTGCACGTTAATTACAGTCTCGCGAATTTTATTTATACAAATACAAATACAAACGCCAAAGCAGACAAATTGTCTAAGGAGGTGGCTAAAGGTGCCCATAAAAAATGACGTCAAATATAACTAAAATGCAGCAACCCGATATAAAACGAAGTCGAATACCGACATAACGAACTCCAATTACCAGAGAAATCACTCATTTCGTAATAACAAAATTTCATTATATAAGGGAATTAGACTTTTACATTGTTATTACTTGAAATTATCTCCGTTTGTAGGTATGGTCTCCAAAACCTTACAGCAACGCCTACTCCAGTGCAGGACGTACTAAGCCTCGTGAAAGCGAAAGAATAATTTTAGGAGAACGCGGAGAGACCTTTTTAAAAATGAAACCTTCCGAGCATTCTATTCGATTTTTCGACCACCGCTGAACAATGTTCAGGAAACCTAAGCCGCTCGTCAATGAGAATTCCCAAAACGTTGACCGTAGTTGCATTCAGGTTTGTAAGACCATTCAACTCGTAAGTGAAACGTGGGTTGTTCAAAGCAAAATAAGCGACCATGTACTTATCTCAACACTAAAGATCGTACTCCATTCACTAAAGGTCATGCTCCATTCATTTCTCCGCGATTAGTACAAATCAGTCTTGTGTGATTCGGTATTAAGTTCTACCAGAAGCATAGGGAGTGTTTTAGATCTGCGGGTGCTCGACTTCGACTTAATATAGGAAAAATTTTTATTTCTGAATTAGTTCTGTGGGTGCTCCAGCACCCACTGTACCCCCGTCTTTGACGCAACTGAGTTCTACGAATTTCAAAGCAAGTCATGTTGTGTTGAAATGAATGCAATTTCTGTAACGGATAAAATCGATCAGCGTAAGAATCGCATATCGGTAAAGCAGGTTCTGCTTTGTCTGGGTCATGAACATGGTCCGTTTGACAATTTTCGTTCAAGAAAGTTAGCAGAGAATAAACTGCTAATTTTCATCATGTCTCTGTTAATAATATTAGTCAATGATTGGTAGTTTTTTTTTTAAATAAAATAAAACTACTTCCAATTCTATACTCTTTTCATATACACTTATAACATTGTATTCATCGCCTTGATGAATACAACGTTGTAACCAAACGTGGGAGATTTTAAAGATTTATGACTGAAACTCTTGAAACTTTTTCACTTCCATAAAAACGTATTGTTTTTTTTACAAAAATGGATGTAAATTGGTGCTGTTAGCATATTCTTAATTGAAACTATACATCAACACGGCAATTTAATTAATCAGAGTGGATTTTTAATTAGCTAAAGTAGCTAATTAAGGGTGTTGAATTTGCTTTTAATGTGTATCTATAAACAGATAAAACCTTGCATAGCAAAGTTGAATAATTTTTACCATGAATTTATTTGCAATCCTCTGAATTTGGTGCATTTTTATAAATCTTTGAACATGAAAAGCGTATTTCAGCCACTGTCAAAAAAAAGGCACCAACAAGGAATCAACGTTTTTCTGGGTAAAAAGTGTTGTGCTTATGTATCTGCATTTTGTACTGAAACGACGCTAAAAGATGTACTATCTAATATACAAAAAAAAAATTGGGAAAAGAAATTTATATAACAGTTTTTCTAGTCTGTAATTTTCCATGTACAGTGAAACCTCGATATAGCGATGTTCTGTGGGCCAAGAAAAATATCGTTTTAGAGGGATTACCGTTATATCGAGAGGCAACATTGTCAGCACGTGCCACCAAATTTATGCTGTTGGTATATTTTCTAAATCTGCGTTGTTAGTACCATCAGAAAACGCGTTTCAAAGTATTTATTTGTCTCGAAAAACCATAGTTAATTAGTTGATTAATGGAATTCATTCAGATGCATTGCTCCAGTAAAGAAGTATTGCATCTTCGTGTCCTACAGAGAAAATGGCAACACCAACAGCTTTAACAACATTTTCGGTGATCAACGTTGGGAACCAAAACACCGATTTTATTAGATGCTATTAGAAGAATGAAAAAAAAGTGACGAAGTTTAAATTCAAGTCTATTTTGAGCGAAATATATATATATATATATATATAAAATATCATTGTATTATATATATATAAGCGGTTTAAAACTTTAAAAAATATCGTCATAGAGGGATTTAGCGTAGTAGGTTATACCGTTGTAGAGGGATTCATCGTTACATAGAGTATCGTTGTAGTGAAGTTTCACAGTATATTCAAATATACACTGGACCATAAGAGAATTAAAGCTGGGAAAATTCAAACTTCGGATACAGAGCACCCCTGTGCCAACAAGTGTTTTTTCCTTCAGTATTATAACAATGGAACTAAACGTTAAGTTGAATTGCACAACAGAACACGATATAACGCATTAGAATTAATCTTAAGCACTAAAGCACTAACTAACTTTTATTACGATCAGCGGATGTTTGCGGCGATGATCAAAAAAAAGGACCTATTCCTTCTCTTCTTTTTCACTCTCTCCTATATAAATGTAAGAGAAGAACTTGACAGTGAAGAAGAAATTATTGCTCACGAAATCTAGACACATAAAAAGAGAGAGAAAACACCGTCACACGCACAATAATATTTGCACCGTTTCCACGGCCATTGGTTTATATCATCTTGTGTGATGTACAATCCCTTCTCACGAGTTTTAGGTACAATAACCAATGTCCCGTTTTTTGTTTTTTTTTCTCTTCCCTCTTTTCTTACTTTTCCATCAATGTTCTTATTCAGTTTTTACAACTCGGGTCCCCAGCATTGCAATGTTTTTCTTTATTTTGTACTTGTGTGTAAGAGAGTGAGAGAGAGAGAGAGAGTTAGAGCGCTCCTACGCACATACGCACAAACACAAGAAGCAGTAGTAGTAGTAGTATCCTGGAGGAAACGAACATACGAGGCACATATGTTTGCTGAACGAAATTGCACTTGCTCCTCAAATATGATGAATTGTCCCGTGTTGGTCAGTTTATGTGTTCTTCCTCCCTCGAAAAGAGAACTCTCTCTCTCTACCTGTTTGTATTCGTATCATGGAGGGACCGGGCTCTCTTGTTATCAGCCAGAGATGAAGGATAAGAGAGATCAGTGAGAAATATATATCTATTTTTTCTGAATGTGTGTGTACGTATGGGCGTAAGAGAATAGAGATTTCTCTCTGATCATGGCGAAAATCGAGTTTGCTTTGCCTCTTGTGATGATGATAGTGATGTCTATATGACTTGCCTCTACCTCGAACGTCACGAGTGACGTCACTCAGTATCCAGATGGACGATTCGTTTGCAGGAAAAGGTACGTATGCTATTTACAAGCTTCTTTTATTACATTTAATTTTTTTTTTTATCATCGAATAGATTTTTATTAGCCGAATATTCAAACACATATTCGTATGATTTTTGGAAATTGAATTGCGGTTGATGCTTATGGTTGAAGTTTCATGCATTTTTTTTTTTCGTGACGTTTTACGGAACATGTTTACTTAGAAAAGCTACTTCAGTAAATTACAGAAGCGTACGCAGGAAAGTGCTTCATTTGTTTCGTGGTTTCTTAATATTAAGTGCTATAAGCGTGATATCTTAATATTGCGCACAATAGAAAAGATTTACTCAAAAACGAGTACATTATCGTAAAATGAACTAGCGGTCACGCAGGTGACCAGGCAATGAAAGAATCGACTTCCTAGCAAAAAAAAAATGACTCAGAAGAATCAGATGATCACAACATTGCCATATTTCATTTCAACTTTAAAATGTATCGTTTGGAAATCTATGGAAATGAAGTGGTATTAGGACAGGAATTACATTGACAGTCCATGACGGAAGATTTTTCCAGATCCAACCGTCCTGTTTCTGACGGAACATGGACCGTTCCCCACACATTTTCAGGGGTTCAAAATTTCTGACGACTAACTATTCATATGTGGTAAGATCGAACCTCCTTATCACTACGTTACAGATCGTAAATTCACAAAACAATTACATTTCCATACAAAAATCAAATGAGGCAAATGGGAAAAACTGGTGGAACAATCTTTCTACACAAAAACGCAGCAAAGGGACTGAAGAAATTGATGCAGTGCCTGGGAAAAAATATGGGGAATTTACATGTACTAAAGGCAACAAGGCCACGATCGTTAGTATAATTTCATATCATACAAGTTTTTGTTACCCTCTAAGTAACTTTTATGTTACCCACTATGCAATTTTTATCTCATGTACAGGTCTAATAAAATTCCGACCCAACCTTTATAACAGGTACCACTCACTCTTCAGTGACACGTCGGGGTTGAGTTCGACTTTCGAAGTCGAAGTTTCGTGATATCTAATGATGACCCTGATGCTAATCCTATTGAGACATTGTTGTGTCGTGCAATATGCAATGTCTGAATAGGATTAAGACATTGTGATGTCGTGCAGGAAAGAAATCACCCAAATGCAAGCGAGCTATTATCGATTGCAAAAATGAGTTCAATGGCCAAAATTTATTCACACTATACACCGGAAACCTATCCGATCAATGCAAAAAATCCATGTTCAGAGGTGCCCATAGAGCCGTATTCTTACAATAGCGGCACTTATTACGTCCCTTAGGGTGCAAACATAGTGCCACTGGTTGCCGATTCTGCGAGTCAGTGCCTTTATGGATTGGTTAAAAAAACCTGAAATTCAGATTTTTAACCAATTAATAACGGCACAGACTTGCAGAATAGGAAACCAGCGTGTCATATGTCCGTAACCATACAGCCAAATTTCTTGTATACGCAGCTTTGTGTTTGCAGGAAGGTCCCTTATGTACTCGCAATTTAAAGAGTGAAAAATTTGATTTGCATTTGCATAAAAATATGTACTGTGGATCCCACTTTTCCAACAAACCGTCATGAAAAATCGTTGTCAGCGAGAAAACGCTTTAAACGGAAGATCTCAATGAGTATTAGTAAGAGTTGGGACCCGAAAATATGTCATCTAAGCGGGAAAACGTTCTCAGTAGGAACGTTATAAGCGGGATTCGATGTGCGTAATAAAAGTGCATTATTTCTGGTGCACCAATTTTTTGGGAGAAATTTCACGATGTTCAAGTTTTATGAAAACAAAGCAGAAAATCTATTTTGATATTGGAGGGGAGGAGCTCAAACAATTGATTTCATACAAATTTTTCACCTCGAATATGTTCAATAAAAACTCAAATGAATAAAAAACTACCAATTTTAGACATACCGCAAAAAATTTTGCTTTCGAGCTTACAGCATTTCATGAACTGCGTTTGCCAGTTTCTGAGATGCAATTTTGTTTGACAAAAACGTGTACCGTAACTAGGGGCTACTTTGCACTATTTTTGAGCTCTCTCTCTTAATAGGAAACTCATGCTAGGCTTAACAAATATGGAAAATAATTTTGGAAAATGAAATTGATATATTCTAAGATGATGTGAGAACAGGTCTAATCGAGAAGCTATCCATACTTAGAATCAGACAACCATAAGTATTCTTTATGGGCATTGTACAATATTTTATGTATATATTGTTTATAATTTTTGTTAATTGCATTTTTAATTGGGTTGGTGTATTTTTGAAATATATGACATCCATATTTTTGTGGGCATCTTTTTCTCAGCCACCTCGTTGGGCATTTTGCCTGTTGTGGCGTTGTATTTGTATTTGTATAGGTCTGTTGCCATAAAAAGTCATCACAATTTTTAAAATATTTTATGAATTCTCTAAATTTGGTGCAAAATAACCCATAGGAGCGGATTATTTTGCACCACATTATATATTGATTATAGATTTCTTTGCAAGACAATGTTTTGGAGCAATATCGACCGCTTTAAAATTTATTGTGTTACCAAAGAAGTACTACGAGAAACTGAGAGGGGAAAATGGACCTTTTTGGTCTTGAATGGAAAAAATAATCAAAATTTCACAAAAGTGCATCTCATCTCATTTATCATGCAAAAAAAAAACAACTAATATGAATGAAACTTGGTGTTATTCTATCAAAAACATAAAAGAGACAAGCAATATTCATTTTGAACGTAATAAGATTGATACTGAGCTAAATTAATCCGAAAAACAAATTAAACTACTTTGAGTTGCTCTACACGATTTTTTTGAATGGTTTTGCTGAAAACATTACTATCGAGAATATAATGATAAATAACTATTAAAAGATAATAAGTTTCTACATATAAACAGTGTTTACTTTCTAATTATTTGTTTTTTGACAGCAAAAAATTCAATTTTTTTCCTGACGAAAATTCCAGATAAAATCAAGCAACACAGATATGTTTAGCAAACGATATCTGAAACAACGGATGCTAACTCAAGTACATGAGTTGACCGATAAGGTCTCCTGTCGGGAAAAATCAAAATCCTTTGGAAATCCTGTCGATTACGGTATACAATATAAACTTGCCACGATATGAAAAAGTCGCCCCTATTACACAAGCACCACCGAGGAGCTTTAAAAAAACCTCTGTAATTGTTATTTTAATTATTTTTAAATGAATTTTTTTTAATTTTATTTTAATTTTTTTAAAGATCTCTAATCGTTTTACGAACGTCATCTTAGTGACATGATTATTCACGATTTATGAATGATCATACGTGTATAGCAAGTAAAACAACATGTTAACATATAAAGAAAAATTCACTCGAGCCCAACATAGATGGATTGATATCGCACAAGATAAAGGTCAGGTTGCTTATTTTAAAGATGTTAATATAATTGAATGTAAACTTCTTCGCAAAGCAACCGCACAGAAGGTTAATCCAAAATTAACTTGTTTACTTCATCTTTTCTAGCTGTTATAGTAGCAAAGAGAAAATTGAATTTTTAATCGTGCTTTTCAATCATTTCTTACACAAGAAAACGTGATTTTGTAACAAACCTTCGACAAAGATATAAGATATAAAAAAACCACCGTTTATTATCAGCCACAACTTGTTTTTTTGAGACAAACCTTTTTCCTTCGCGAAGCCACGAATCAAAATTTATACCTTTAAAAAAATGATACAGTGGAACCTCGTTTATACGACGTTCAAGAGGCCGATACGAAACGTCGTATAAATGTGTAAGTCCGCATAACGGAGACTTTTTTTTTTTAAAAAAAACAAGCCTTCTCACCCCACAGACATACAAAATGTTCTAAAATTCAATGTATTTAATTGTATCCCCAATTCTGTTATAAAAACAATATTTCAATCATACTTTGAGAGAGAGAAAAAACTAAATCATATTTCAAATTACTTAAAGAAATAACATTTAGCTGAACATTACCTTTGGGGCACAACATTGGATAAAAAATTGCAACAAAATCTGCTTGACTTGAAACAATTTCCCATCGTGGATCCTACTTTTTTTGGCCGTAGACGATTTGCAGCCAGTAGCTTGGTCTTCGATTTTGTTTCTCTGCTTTATAATCGTTTTCAAAGTTGACACAGGGTAAGGATATTTTCAACTGTTTTGTAAGATCAACTTTCGTCATTAATTTAAAATTCCCGTCGAATTCTTCCAAAATTTCCATTTTTTTAAAAGAAAGCGTTCTTCGTTTTTACAACGTTACGAACGACGGATTTGACGCAGCCATCAAGCAAAGCACCACAACGAAAGAAAATTCTACAGGAAATGATCCAAAGAACTTACTGAGTATGTGTACAGCATGTACCTCTTTTTTATCGCATACCTGTATTCTCCAAATGCTTCCAATATGTGTGGGCTTTCTTACCCTGTGGGAATAACACCGAAAACATTGAAAGAAAAAATTCTGAGAGAACATATGACCGTAAAAACAATTGAAACCCGTTTCTTTGGAGTTCGCCGCGTCTGGGTATTCTTAGAAACAAGCAATAAACAAATGACGTAAGTGTCTACTTTAAATGAACATCCTCACTGGCTATTTTCATATACTTAAGTAATCACCCTAAAATTTATGGCTTTTGTTTTGACAATATGCAAGAAGAACTGTTGCAGCAACGCGTTTTCACTGCATACAAAAAATTGCGCGCATTTGATGGATTTAAATTATGTTTTTTCACAAGATTCGGAGTTCGAGTCGAAGTAAAACGTCGAATAATTGAGCTTTAGCGCAGAATGAATGAATCGTTTTAACATTAAATATATACCAATTGTATATCCACGCCAATGTATATCCAAAATGTATATCCAAACGTCGTATAAACATGAAAGTCGTACAACTGAGCGACGTATAAGCGAGGTTCAGCTGTAACGGTGAAGCGTTTCGTTCAGTTCGTTTGATACAGCACACGTTTTTCGAGATATTCTCTCTTTTTTTTGTATTCGAGAATATTTTATTTATATTTTATTCATACTGTATCTGTCTTTTTATTTCTTCCTTGGATATGACTGATGAGCCTGGTACTCGGTAGAAATAGCCTTAACTCCGTAATAAACGTCTTCTGTGAACAGCGGGTGGCACCTCGTGGGGCGCATGAACAAGTGCTTAAATTTTGAGTCGCATTTGCAATTTAAAACGATTAGCTGGTTTCTTTCTACCACGAGAATCGCCCTCTTTCAATACGCAACTGAAATTCATAAAATCTCCTCATATGTGAGTGCGTGTGTGTGTGTGAGAGAGAAAATTCTAAATGTAGGATATACTTTCCCCTTTGAAACATTCCCCCCCCCAGGAACTTTTCGTGAATTTCTTACCATTTGTTTGGGTTTTATTTTAGTGATTCCCACCGCACACGTTGCAGTGTATAACCTTTGCTTATTTTTCAATCTAGGGATGAACTCCCCATTTACCAATGACACTTGTTTTTGCCCTTCTGAGAGAGAGACAGGCGGCATGTGCCTGATTGTTTGTGATGCCTTCAAGCAGCATATTTGAATTCAAAGGGGGAAAAAATCGTTTTGCGATGGTGTTTTTTAATCAAATCACGAACAGCTCCAGCCGAGGAAGTTGTTTCCATTTCCTCTACGAGGGATTCTTATAAGAAAAATGTTCAATTTGCATGTGATCTCGCTCAATTTTTCTCTTCGAAGCATGTTCCGAACAAATCATGACATCCAGACTCAGCTGGTGATCGAAAACAAGAAGTTGCTGCTGCAACTTGTATAAGTTCCAGGTGTGTGTGCATGGTTTTGATTGAATTTATTGTTATAAAGAAGCTCATTGGACAATATCCATCTGGTAACAGAACCGTAATTAAGATGTGTGCCGCCTCCAACACTTTAAAATTCCATAATTTTATTTCGGCTGTTTTATCCCCATTTAAAATTTTCAGCCTCATAAATTTTGCTGTCCTGTGCCCCCTAGTTCCGGTCCTGTGTGGTGCATACATATTTTAATAATGAAACATAACAACTTCAAGCTATTTGGAAGATCTTCGTGATCTGTTGTTGCAAATAATTGCCACCTTTATTCACGTGGCTGTCACTTCTATTTCGAATCGTACAATTCTGGACATTTGGAGTGAGCTTGGACAGGAACAAATTTGCTTCCTTGAAAATTTATTAGTGTAACATTAGTTCATATGATAAGAGATTTAACTAAATGATCAAACAAATGTTTTTGACGTGAAAATGTCATTTAAATCGATTACTTTGACAGAACCGGATCTATTCCCGAAAAGCTGGCATTAAAGTAGCTGAAATGGGAAGGACTTCACACACTCCGTATCTCAAAGAAGAACTTTATATGGCAACTACTTAAATTTAACACTTGCCTACACAACCTAAATTTGGCACCTGCTGATTGATATTGTTTATAAATACCCTCATAATTCGAATAAATTTTTAAATTGGGTTACAAGATCGGCCACGCTTCACCGTAACAAGATGTAAAAAATGGTTTACGGAAGTTTTGCCTCTGACATTTCGCCCCTGGCACGTTTCGTCTCCGGAAATTTTGCCCTTGACAATTCGCCCAGGCCATTTTGTCTTCCCTGACCGTGTGAGTGACGAAGTGAGTGGTGAGTAAATAAGTAAATGACTGTATGACCGAGTAAGTAGCTGAGTGACCATATGAGTAAGTGACAGTATGGGACCGTATGTGAGACCAGGTAAGTGTGGTCACACACTTGGTAACTCATACGGCTGGCCATGCATTTTATCACTTGTACGGTAACTAACTTTATCACTTGTACGGTAACTAACTTTATCACTTGTACGGTAACTAACTTTATCACTTGTACGGTAACTAACTTTATCACTTGTACGGTAACTAACTTTATCACTTGTACGGTAACTAACTTTATCACTTGTACGGTAACTCACTCACTCATACAGTCAAAATTGCACAGCTATTCGGTCGTTTATAGTCTCTCACTCACTTATAAACATTCGCCTCGACGAAACGTCGGAGGCGAAACTCCGGGATGCCGTTAAACACGTATTTACGTTTAAACAAATGGCCATATCGATGACTCAGCCTACTCCAATTTTCCCTTAATATACAGATTTTATGATTGACACTTGACCTTTTTTTCACAAAAAACAAATTCATACAAAAAAACCCACGTAATTTGGAGAAAGAAAACATAGTTTTTTTTGCCCTTTTCTCCGTGGTTTCGATTTTACGTACGTCTCCACTTTTGTACTATCAAGTCTATCACTTTTTTTTGTCATGCTTTTTTATTTAAGCTTCTTATCATTTATTTGTTTTCTGGATTTGTTCATGAATATTATTTTTTCCAATTTAGAGTTTAACTGCATTTAATTGCAGTTTTGTACAACTTTTACTTCAAAATAATCGGACTGTACAATTACTATTGTATAAAAATAGCGATTTGAGAACGACAATCTAAATCTCCATGAAAATAAGACCGATATTTTCCTCTCCAAAATTTTTACAAAAATCATGAAGAATATGAAGATTTTTAAAATTTCACAGAAATTCTGCACCCTTAATAACATTTAAAACAACCATCAGAAAGGCGCGAATTTTATATTTGTCAAAAATTCGAAAAATCTGTAATTTTTAATGTCTCCCAATTCCACCCCCCCCCCCCACTCTCACTGTTCTAAACATTCCGACTGCTGTGAAGCATCGCGCAGCATGTGGTAAACAGTCGGAATGTTTAGAACAGTGGTACTTAACAAGGGGTACATGGACCCCTTGGTGGTCCTTGGTGAGGTTATAAGCTTCCGTGAGGTCGGATAAGAAAACAATTAATTTATTGTTCTTGCATTAATTAGTATGTGCTGAAAATTATTCGAAAAATGGGTCCGTGGCCATCACCTCATAGACATGGGAAAGGAGGGGGGTGGGTGTCCCCGGCATTCGTTTTATTGACACAAATTGCCCGTGGAACACAAAAGGTAAAAAATCCTTGGGTTAGACGCACGGGTTATTTATAACGTTCGAGGTTCTCGTTTTCAGTTTTCATGCACTCTTCCGTACAAAACATAGTGAAAAATTCAATCTTTGACGATGATGGTCGTGGCGTAATCGCTTTAAATTTCGTTGACGAATGCCAATAATATGCGCAAATGTCAACATTTTTAATTCCTTATATCGTGAGAATGAGTTGCATTTCTGTATTTTTCCTCAGTTTCCATCGATCTGTTCACATGGCATTTTTTTCCCGACTTGAGATTTCCTTGAAATTAGCATTTGTCTTATTTCTTCTTTCTGTCATAAAGTTCGTGGTGAATGCGACTCAAATCTTATTTATTCGAGGACTCTTCCGTGTGTCAAGTCCACTCTTGTATGCGTTCGTTTCCCTCTCTCTCTGTCATACATACATTTCGAATAATAATAGTTTCGATTTGTTTTCCCATGTGTTTCCTCAATCTTTCGTCACAAGAACGAGCAAACCGTCAAGCTCGTATCTTTTGAAAGAGGTTCCGGGTGTTTTGCTACACGAGACTCCCACTGAGCCTGATATACATCGCACGAAAGCATTCCATTTTTCTTACGAATGACACGAACGTTATTGAATTTGGCATTTAAATTATGGATAACCGTCGTTTTTATGGCGTGAACAAATAAGAAAGCAAAAAGGCATAACAAGAGGAAAGGTCTGGAGTAGCTTTCAGCGTGACATGACTAATTTGAACGTTCTACCTGCTATGATCGAGGAAACAACAATCCTAAGACTGGGACGGGGTGAATTCACAAACATCTTCTCTGTGAAATTTTTTTTGGAAAATAAACGCTCGAAATCTCTACCAAAGTACCAGCCGGTGTCCAGAGCTGAAACTTGGTGTACCTTACCAATACATAATTTCGTATTAAAAAAAAAGACTGGGAATTTATTAAATTTCAGTTTCCAACACTTCTTTAAAATAGGTTTTTTTTTAATCTCAGGAGGTATACAGGGTGGACGAAAAGTTATGTGAACACATTTTAAAAATTAATAACAAATCAGCAAATTGCATAAAAAAATTCGGCTTGGGTTGATTTACAAAATGACAATAGAGTTTAGAGTTTCTCGAGCATTGATGATTCTTAAAGCTTTCGTAAAAGTACTGAGAATCAAAATGGGCCCTGATCGGTATAATCGGTACAATTAATTATATATTGCGTTAAATGTCTTTTTTTTTCCTAAAAAAGTAGAATTATGCATGCCAGTTTCCATGACGAATAGAAGACAACTTTTGTCAGCAATTGGTTGAAAAACGTTTTCCTTACCAGTGATTAGCATATGATGTAAAGCAAAAATACCCAGTGGAAAAAAAATTGCTCCCGAAGACGAGTTTTCTCAATCGCCCGTCGAAAAAAGCGTGTTTGTACATCACACCCTCTATGGTTCACGGATAGCGTGCGGAACCTTTATCTTGAAAAGAAAAGAGCATTCAGAGAGTATAAAAGTGGACGAGGTGACCTATCATTGTTTACTGATAAAAGAAGACTGTTGAAGAAAGCGATAAGGGATAGTAAAAAGCAAGTTGAATCTAGGTTGGCAGATAACATTGGCTCTGACCCAAAATCATTTTTTCGATACGTCAATAATGGATGTAAGGGGACAGTTGGCCCCCTCTCGATAGGAGGCTCAAAAGTAGAGAGCAATGTAGGCATGTGTAGTGCTTTCAATGACTTTTTCGCGTCGGTTTTTAATGGAGATAATGATATTCGATATACGGGTGTTGCATGGGGTAATAAAACGCTCAACGATATTCAAGTGGAAGACGTGGAGGTCCTAAATCTTCTAAGAAATGTATGTGCAAGCAAAGCACCAGGACCAGATGATATCTATCCCAGGGTTCTCAGGGAAGGTGCTAATGAATTGTTGGGGCCAGTCGCACAGATATACAGGAGTAGTGTTGCTGAGGGTATCGTCCCGAGAGATTGGAAACTGGCTAACGTTGTTCCTATATTTAAGAAGGGTAGTAGAGAAGTGGTGTCTAATTATCGTCCAGTGAGTTTGACGAGCTCCCTCTCGAAAATTTTGGAAATTATCATCAAAAGGCAGTTTGTGAAGTGGATAGACGAGAATAATGTATTGTCGGATAATCAGCATGGGTTCAGGAAGGGGAAGTCATGTGTAACTAACCTCCTTTGCTTCTATGATTACGTGACTAAGGCTTTGGGTAAGAGCAAAAATGTCGACGTGGTTTACCTTGATTTCCAGAAGGCATTCGATCGGGTCCAACATGGCAAACTCTTGAAGCGTTTACACGAGATTGGAATAGGGGGCAACTTGCTGAATTGGATAGAATCGTGGTTAAGAGATAGGTCGCAACGAGTTATGGTGAACGGGGAATTCTCTGGTTGGACAGACGTCACAAGTGGAGTTCCTCAGGGAAGTGTCCTTGGCCCCATACTTTTTTCACTTTTTATCGATAAACTCGATCAGGGTATCGATGGAATTACTAGCAAATTCGCAGATGATGTGAAGCTAATGGGGGTAATCGGGAATGAAAGCGATAGGGAGTTGCTCCAGACCAACTTAAACAAGATTGCAGCATGGGCAAATGAATGGAGCATGACGTTTAGCGTAGATAAGTGCATGGTCGCTCATTTTGGTTCGAACAACCCACGGTTCTCTTACGAGTTGAATGGTGTCACTATCCCGGATGCAACTAGAGTCACCGATTTGGGAATTCTCATTGACGAGCGACTTAAGTTTTCTGAACATTGTTCAGCGGTTGTCAAAAAATCGAATAGAATGCTTGGTCTCATTTTCAAAAAGGTCTCTTCGCGTTCTCCTAAAGTCATTCTTCCGCTTTTTCGAGGCTTAGTTCGTCCTGGACTGGAGTATGCTGTAAGGTTTTGGAGACCATACCTACAGAGGGACATAGACTTGGTTGAAGGGGTGCAGAGAAGAGCTACGCGTGTCCTTATTGGCACACAGGGCTTGAGTTATGAAGAAAGACTTCATTTTTTGAATATGTTTACATTGGATGAACGCAGGTGTCGAGGAGATATGATCGAAGTGTTCAAAATTTTCAATGGGATGGATAGGATGGACCATGAACTTTTAGTACACCGCCAATCGACTGCTTTTACAAGGGGACACCAGTATCGATTGGTGAGGGACAATGCAAGGTTATGGTGTCGCAGGGAATTTTTCTCCAATAGGGTTGTTAATAAATGGAATAGCTTACCCCCGGAGGTAGTAAATTGTAACACAATTGACACGTTTAAAAAGAAATACGATAAACATGTTGGGGTAAATCGGGAAGCTATCCATTCTTAGAATAAGACAACCATAAGTATTCTTTATGGGCATTGTATAATATTTTATCATGTGTATATATTGTTTGTAATTTGTGTTAATTGCATTTTTAATTGGGTTGCTGTATTTTTGAAACATATGACAACCATATTTTTATGGGCATCTTTTTATCAGCCACCTCGTTGGGCATTTTGCCTGTTGTGGTGTTGTATTTGTATTTGTATTTGTATTAAAACCTATGTTTCAGGTAAACTGAATGTATACAATATATAAAAACACTTTTCTTTTTAATTCCAATTAAATTTATTAACATCAAATTTCAGACATAGTAAATTACAGATACAAGAAAGTAAACAATAAATGCAAAAACATGATTGGATTACAAAATACACAAAATAATGAAAATTATGTTTATGGGTGGTCGAGGAGTAAAAGTCTTACCCGTACTGGCCACCAGAATAAAGTTGGATACAGTTGATTTTTAAACAATGTTATAAAGCATATTATTAATCATTGGAAAATAGAGATCATATGGTAATACTAAAAAGGAAAAAAGTGAATTAAATAAAAAAATAATTGAAGTGGAAATACTAGTATATAATCAGACAACTGAAGCGTCAAGTGGGAAGTTATGTTACACAAAATGTGAATATGGTGCATATAAATAAATATGATTGCTAATGACACAGCCAAGAAATAAATAACTGCGTTCTAAAAATAAACTTCAATAGCTATTAGAAATGGTTGATATACAGTATATTGAAGCAATTCTATTTTGAAAGCACAGTATGAAGTGTTAGTTACAAAAAATTGAGGTAATGTATTATAAATTTCAGGTACTAAATAGAAAAAAACATTTAGGAAATATGTCCTTTTTGTGAAGAGGAATTTCAAGTATTTCACCGGGTCTTCTCAAAGAGATTTCGTTTTTTGCGGAACACAAATATTTATTTTTGTGCAGGAAAAGGAACAATTTGTAGAAAACCAATTATCGTACACCTAGGACATATTTTACAGTGGGCTCATAACTACTAGAATTTGAATAGCGCAGGAATTCGAAAAACCTTTTTTTTGGATGGTTATGATTGGAAGTAGATTGGTTTTATAGTCCCAATCCCAAATTGTTATTCCGTATAGCGGTAATGAATGAACCCAAGCATAGCATACAGAATGTAGAAGAGAGTTATTAATAACATTTTATGTATGATGAAATCCATGTAGGAAATACCTAAACTTTTCAGTAAGATGTGCAATATAGGTTTTCCATTTCAAATTAGAATCAACATGAACTTATATCGAAGTTTTAACATATGCAGTTATTGCTATGAGTAAATGTAAACTCAAAGTATTCAGACAGAGCATCAGCAGTTTATTGGTGCTTCGAAAAATTAGAGCTGTATTGTGCTTAACATGCTGACACGTTTTAGTTCGGACTTCATAAATTACCTAATATATATCCAGGTGATTCTTAACTTCATGACCCAAAATCAACGACAATATTGGCTTTGCTACCCATGTATATAAAAGACTGTTTTTTTATTCTAAATTAGTGAAACCATTGACGCAATAAATGCATGGATGTTACAGGAAAATAACACAGCTCTGTAAGTGGATTCGTACGACTCATCTAGGAAGCTCTTGCAAATCGAGTTTTGGTCGTGACTCATATTGGCTCGAGAAATCTATCTGTATGTGAATTTATACGACCCATCTCAGAAGCCCCTGTGACCCAAGTTCGGACCACAACTCATTGGTTCACGGTCCCTGGCTTAATCACATTGACTCTGATACTCCACTCTTACGTCTCCACTTTAGATAACACGTAGTTTGTGGGCGAAACGTTTGGGACTTGGCCATAAGATTGTGCCTTAGCCCTGAATCTTTAAGTGTATCTTGACGTGATCGTGAAAATCTATATTCTTTTTTCCCCCAACGCAGTACATTCAACAAGAAAGAAAGCGGGTGGTAAAGAGAGAGAGAGATTGGAACCGAATTTAAACGCAAAATGCGTTTTTTTAATGTTATATAGCCTACTATCTGGTTCCATTAATTTTTTCACTCGTTTTGACCTCAGTGGATATGGAGGTCTATGATCGCACGAAACGGTCTCTCTTTGTTGGTATGAACTTACCAAACTTTTCATCATATAAAAGATATAAAAAGAATATTATGTGTCTGAAGGCGAACTATCCCAGCAGCAGTCGAAAATTGGATCGTTGCAGGGGGTCTCACGCTCTTCATTAGCGGAATATGAAAAGATACTTTTCTTCTGAGCACTTCTCGTTCACCTCTTCATTATCGTGATACGTGAATTCAAGGGTGCTGCCATCAAAATATTATTCTACTTTTTCAAGAAAAAAAAAACTCATTGCTTCTTTTTTTATGGTTTCAAGGGTAGGATGCACTTCTTTTTTTTCCACTGATGGCAATAGGACAGAGATTGTAGAAGAGAGTGTCAGTTATAATGTGCTGGTGAAGCGAAATAAAATATGTCTTCTAGAATGTTTGAAAAAAATGTTATAAAAATATTTTGAATATGGATGTCATTTTACAATTCCACAAGTACAGTAGTATAACTTGGTGCCCAGCGTCTTTATGGAAAGCTAGCTTCTGACTGTGTAGCTCTGGGTTCGAATTCCGGTCGAGCGTGGATGTCTACTGACACTAACAAATTCCTTGGACAGATCGTACGTTCTCTTGGGAATACGTGCTAATCACGTTATTAAATTTTAAAAAAAGTTTAAATTTGGCCCTGCAATGTCTAGAAGGTTGAAGGCCCGTAATGTACACTTTCATGTCACGTAAACTAGGTTGCTTTGTACATAATTTTCTGTATAAATTTTATCCGTGCAACTTTTAAAAAATTAATATAGATTCTATCATAGTACTGTATTTTTGCAGTATTAATGCTATCAAATATTTTGGATTGGATTGGACGTTTTTAGTTTTTTTTGGCGCACAGACCAATTAGCTCAAACTTTTACGCTTGGTTTTTTTCTTCTATAAATTATGGACTCTGTGTATGGGGTATGTATCAGAGCAATATCCAAAAGCTGAACAATATTTACAGCAAAATAAGGGACATGAATGTACAGACAGATAGTGAAAATAGCAAGTACATCCAGTGTCATGCTCTAAGTATTCGTCAACTATATATTTATAAAATAATTAACTTTGTAACACGAAACACCGACTGGTTATCTTTGAAAACAGGAAGAACAGCGATAAGATTTAAACATGCGCCAAAAACGAATAAATATCTATTTCAAAAGAATTTTTCCTTCACTGCTCTTAAATTAATGAATAAATTTCAATTAAAACACCAGATGTGACAAATATATAATCCCTTCAATAAAAACCAAGTGTATAATTATGCAAAAAATATTCCAAATTATGCTTAAAATATTCCAAATTACGCAAAAAATATTCCAAATTATGCAAAAAATATTCCAAATTATGCTTAAAATATTCCAAATTATGAAAACTTATAAACATAATTTATTTGCATATGTATGTGTTCACTTACTATACAAAATTGAATGCCTTTGTATGTGATATATTTGTATCGCACTATTACGTATACGTACCTGCATAAGAAATTTTTCATTATTCATATGTTTCTAAGGCAAAAAATTATAGAATTGGTAATTACTATTCATATATAATACGCAAATATGTTACGCACTTGATCTATCGAACAACGCCGGCGGCGGCGAATGTGAATGTCACGTATTTAACATTTTTGGCCTCCTGGAAGGACGGTTGCCCTTTGTAGCCACATATTGTAAGTGTACAATATTCTTTGTTGTTTTTTGTTCTTTCATTGTGTGTTTAATTGTCATGTTGTATGTGAATGTTCATGTCGAATTTAAAAAAACGCCAAAATAAATGACCGTATAAAAATAAGATCAAATTTGTTCTTACGTCGAGGAAGTAAAAGTATGTACTGTCTTTTTTTAAATCATTATTTGATATTTTGGGGGTTGAAAGTATACATCAACACCAGTAAAATTTTAAGTGGAAATATCAATATTTACTGCTCTCACAGGTCGATATTTTACGGCACACATGATCAACCCATAGCCCACGGACCAAATGTGGTCTTCGCAGTCATCTGATGCGATCCGCGACCTCAGACCAACTTTGCAAAAATGAACTAAGTGGCACATTTTCCGCATGAAGTGAACCGCAGCATATTCTCTGATCACTATAGTGAGCCGCGGTGCAGTTCCAGATTACTGAAGTGACCTACGGCATGGTTTTAGATCACTCCAATTACCCGGTGTAATATATAGGGTGGTAGCCATCGACCACCCAATAATTACACACGTGATTCCTTGTGAAAAACTAATATCGAAAAGTGTTTTCGGTTTTTGATCTGACCCATAATATTAGTTATTACGCGTTAAAAATTGATGACATCACTTCAAAATCCTGCCAAAGTCACCAATCGTACACCAAACGTATAACTTGGCGTTTTTGGAACTGCTAAAAATATATTAAACCCCACACAGAAATCCAGAAAACGAAAGAGATATAAAAACAAGTTTTTTTTCCTTACACTTTTCAGGAAAGGGAAAAAAAATTTTTTTACAAGTCAATCAGAATAACCCCGTTCATATGTGCAAGTGTTGCGGTAGCATTGGGAGCTCTAGCACCCGCTTCACGACTTTTTTCCTTCGTAAGGAAAGAACTGGAGAACAATCATTGGTGAAAATTCTTGAAGGGGGTTTTAAACTCGCTATTTATATTTTCTCGCTACTTCTATTTCCCATGTGGACGGGGCTAATATGTTCTTTGCATCTCACAACTTACAGAGGTTATAGATGAGCATCCGGGATTACAATCTGTTACATTCGAGCGAACTCAACTAATCCGCCTATTGGTTGCATTTTTCAAATTTTATAAACGAACTTTTATTAAACGTTTATAGCGTAATGCCGGCCTTAATCAAGTCATTTTGTATTGTTCTCCAGAAACTACCGAGTCTATCTTATTTATTTATTTTTTTTTTGGTTATAATTTCCAATTTGATAGCATTCAGCATACAAGAAAATTGTCGAGAATATATATATATAAATCACTGAAATATTTTTTTAGAACAAAATCAGTATTGTGTAGGGTAATCAATAGAAAAATTGGAAACCAAAAATTATTTTGAATAGGTCAATTTGTAACATAATAAGTTTGATTAAAAGTTTCCGATTGAATCGTTGTTATTATTTTACTGTTTCCACCAGTCACTCATTCGTCCAAAAGCTACCATTTTTACATCCTTCATTGAAGCCTTTTACGCGTAACAGTTTCGATGAAAGTTCAAAAAAAGAAATATTGCCGTTTTACTGATCAACATGTGATCCGATTAAAACGACAACTTAAAATAACGATCGCGCAGTAAACATGCACGCACTGTATGCACCTTCTCTCAAAAAATTTGACTTGATATTGAGTGTAAAAAAATTGCCACATTTTGTCAAAAAAAGTGTTGATTTGGCTAAAAAAATTTCAAACAGATCTAATTTGGCAAACATTTCACAAATGTGGTGATAAATTTTCCAACGTTTTCATTGATATTATTTTCCAATAATATCTCAATGAAAACATTTTTCATTTAGTTAGAATTTAAAATAAGCAAGTTTTCTTGCGAACCACTAGTACCATCGTCACGGAGCACCTCTGGTCCGCTGACCGTAGAGAGAGAAACGCTGACAAGAGATCCGTCGCTTACTTCCAGATCACCCGAGTGACCGGCGAACCCTGTTCCAGATCATTTTAAAGTCCCGCGACACGTTTTCAAACCAATGAAGTGACCCGCTACACTATCCTAAACACGTTTTCAATCCAATCAAGTGTTCCGCACTCTCCCAAAGGTTAAGCACCCTTGTTTTACGATATAGAGATCAATACAAAAAACTAAATAAAACACCCAGGGTTTTTTTTACATCAACTTTCATCACATCGAATATATACTGTATAAATCATCGGATATACGAACAACTTTCTGTATTTCATTTCTCATTTTTTCTTGTTAACTCTCCCGAATACAACTCAATTTTTACCTAATTTATTTCCCCCCCCCCCTTTTCTGTGAAAAAATTTTCTCCCCCCCCCCCATATTCACTGATAGAAATGGAAAAAATAGGGAGAAGGGAAGGCGGAAGGGGGGGGGGAAGAAAGTTGTATTGATGTTGGACGCAAGAGAGCGAAAAACTAATTTGTTTCAGGTCATTTCCAAAAAAATAAAAAGCTGGAAAAAAAAGTCGAACAACAAAAAAATTACAAAAAAAAATAAAACCATCTATCACTTACGTTAGAGAAAATCCCCCGCTTTTTTTTTATATATATATAATATTATTACGGGAGAATCCATAAATTTGCGATTCGTATGCCAATGCTATTCTGAACGAAAAAAAAAACTATCTCCGCAATATTCTTTTTATTTTCCCCCCGTTGTATTAATTTTGATGCCGAGAAGAGGTTCTCTCTGATTCTCTGAGTTAGTTGTTTTATTGCTAACTCTATGAGAATCCGTCAGCTGGTATGTGCTTTGCTAATCTAGTGTGTGCGTGGTAACCGACGTTTGGAGTCCTTTTAACATCGGGGCTCTTGAGAATCGGCTTCCAAGGGGATGTTTTCATCTACTGTACAGTGTGGAGTGATGACAAGGCAATACGGTGGAAATGGAAGAGAACAACATCCCCTCTCCCAGAGCATTTGT
Organism: Pholcus phalangioides; assembly: GCF_987345545.1. Classification (NCBI taxonomy): domain Eukaryota; kingdom Metazoa; phylum Arthropoda; class Arachnida; order Araneae; family Pholcidae; genus Pholcus; species Pholcus phalangioides. Next base: position 52,272,970 of record NW_028301597.1, read on the forward strand.
CTGTACATATTGCGATATACCCGAGTTGGAGAAATGAGAAAATTCCAGCAAAGTTTCTCTTATGCTTTCCCTTCTCTTCTGAAAACTCTCTAACATTTTTATTTTTTTGCGTTAATAGATATGGGAAAACTTTTTTTGTGCCTAGTATTTTCCCCTTACACTATACTCACAATGATTAATTCAGGTGTTCCCCCCATCGATGTTTTTTTCCGATGATTTCTTCATTACTTCGTCCTGTTATTCGTCCTGCACCACGAATATCTTAATTTAGTTTGTGGATCTACACGTGATTGGGATTGGGGTTCGAGCTTTTTCAATGCATTTTCCGAGTCATTGCGTGAACTATTTCTTTTGTGCCTTGGAACTTCAATGAAAGATCTACAGACAAATGACGATTACAATTATATGAGACTATATCACAAGCAGGAGGAGCGAGGGAGGAAGATTATAAAGCAAAAAAATATATATTTAAGTATTAATACCAGTTTTGAAAATTGAAGAACTTCATAAAAAATGCATAAAGCATCACCAACCAATATTATCGGATAAACCAGTGGATCTCCACCTGTGGCCCCCCTCGCGGTCCTGGGATGGTAGCGAGTCAAAATCGGACGGGACATATGCGGACAACATGGAAATAGGGTCAAAATCGGACAAATTTTGCCGCGCCCTCCATGTTGGCGCTGTATCTCCCATTTGTTTCTCCAACTTGTTAAATGGCGACAAAATGGATGCAACAAGAAACCGGGTCAAAATCGGACAAATTTTGCCTTAAAATGTTGGCGGTTTATCCCTAATTTTTCCACCAAGCTGCTAAGTGGCGATTTTCTCTTTGATGGACATTATAAAGACATGCGGAGAAACTTTTGATGAAATTTGAACAATGAAAGACGTGAGTCGTCTACCAGTCGCCAGAACAAGTTAAAAAAAAACCCGTCCTCTTTGAACCACTGACAAGTGATGGATTGCTACACGTAAAAAAAAAACGCCGACATAACCAACACTATAATAATATATAGCTTCAGTAGAACTATTGTCATTATTATTACCGGGCTCGGCGCGGAGGTGATCGTAAGTCCTTATCCCGAGGGATTTCTATCCTAGGAAGGGTCTCTACAACTAATCTCGCCTGAGTATTATTAGCACAGTGCATGGACTACGGCATTGTCAAACCAAAGGAAGTTGATTGTTTCATAAGAGGGAAAATTAGTAAAATCATACATAAATTAATGAGCACTTATACGATCATATACATAAACGATATTGATTGATCGTACATGCAAGATATATCGTGGGAAAAGAAAAATAACTACATCAACTGAACTAAATTTAATCAATAAAAATCACGGCAACTCACAGATGTCACACGTGGATAGAAATATGATAATATAGAAAACATGTGAACTAGTTCGACAGAAACATTAAAAAAAGATTTTATTCTAATGAAGTGATCTAAAACTATGCACAAACACACTTATTCCGATTACAGTCAATCCCGTTTTTAACGTTCCCGCTTAGTACGACTTATTTCTGCAGTCTCAACTCTAAGTACAGTGGATCCCGCTTATAACATTTTTCAAAAAACCTGTCACAAAAACATTGTAGCGGGGAAATGCTTTAAATGGAAAATCTTAGAGTGAATTAGTGAGTTGGAAACACCAGAATAAGTCGTACTAAGCGGGAAAACTATATAAGCAGGATCGACTGTAATTCCCATTAAGATTTCCCATTTAAAGCGGTTCTCGTTTACAACGTTTTCCATGACAGTTTTTTGGAAAACGTTATAAGCGGGATCCACTACATTATTTAATATTTATGCATTTGCATATAATAAGTAGTCTATTAAAAAATCTTTAAGTTGAGCTTAATGAATCGAAATGATAGATATCAAGTAGATACATGCGATCTTCATGCTTAATTGATTCAGAATTGAAATTCTATTAGTGTCTTATTAAGGATGGGACGAATAGTGATTTGAGCGAATAACCGAATACTCGGCGGCCGAATATGTATTTTCTTAAAATTCAACACAATCATAAATAAAATTGGGGTTTTTAATTGAAAATAAAATTATTTGTAATTTCAAATGATTGACATTGAATTTTAGTTATACTATACGTCCCACGTTTAAATAAACTTACCCGTTTTGTGGTCCAGGATTTTTTTATTGTTCTTGATTATGCTTGATAACTTGATTCATATTGCAGCTCTTATTGATGAACCATCATTAGTTACACTTGTCCGAAAATGGGTAAAGAGCACGAATAACTACATTTACTAAGAAATTTATTTCAAATGCTCCAGAGGAGTATGGACCGGAGGAGGAGGCCAGACACCCTTTGCTTATATTCAATCGTTCGAGAAAAATTACTTGTGTCACTGGTCGAAAATCTGGGGTGAATGGCACCGAGACTACCTCAAATTACCAAGGACTAAGATCAGGAGTTTCGGAAGTGTTTCGAACCAGTAGGTACTCATCTTTGTTTTAAACAAATAAATTTGCTTTCTGATCGATTCTGCAGGTGTCGGATGCATGCCAAAAATTACCATGGGTGCTTAGAACCCACAGCACTAACTCGGATTACCGAAAAACGATAGAAAACGACTCTCGACAGGGGGGGCTTCATTGATTTAAAGGTAAATATAATAAAAAATGTTAAGAAAATACTACGTTTATCCTGGGTCACAAAGCTGGAGCCCCACCCGCGTTCTACTTGTGTAGCGGCATTTGAAACATGAACAGTTAACGGCCATAAGGAACTTACTTCCATTTGATGACATACTGTATAATAATTACATTAAAACAACAATTTTTTAGTTTCTCTTCTTTGGACCTGCCTATTCAGACACAATCTCCCCTGCTTTGTTATTAATTCAATTACATAATTCGTTACAGATTAGGACTGCGAAGACCCATGACATTTTTATAAGGGAGACTGACATAGTTTGCAGATATATGAATGCTATAGTTTTTGTTTGATTGCACAGTAAATTAACTATAAAGATGCTTGTGAAAAATTTTAGCTAATCATTATACGTACACCGAAGACCCCAGTTCAGGAGAAGACTTCTTCTGTCCCAGTCTACTTCAAACGGGAACTGTAAGTACATTGTGTGTGCAGTGAATTCCATTCAGTAGTGTACGGAAGATTTTCTCATGAGTGCGGGGGGGGGGGGGTAAACTTTTTCTTCGTCGAAGGAGAATGATAGTTAACCTACTAAATAGGATGGATAGATCTGTTGGTTTTACATGACAATCTCGGTTTTTGTCCAATTCGGATCCCGCTTATAGCGTTTTTGAAAAAAAGTCATAAAGAACTTTGAATAAACTAAAAACGCGCGAATTCCCTCAGAGAGAGACAGCCAGACTGGGGCAGACACAGGGAATGCCTAATTTCGTTAGAAGTGTTAAAATATCCTCTATAACACTGCTCAAAATCGGTTTACAAAAGAAACTTAAACGGTTTTAGGATAAAGGTTTTAGGTTTTAGTGGGCTGCTGATTCCAAAACTGGTGTTGGTTTTGACGAAATGACTCTAGTTTTGAGATAGTACATATTCCCAACATTCCAATGCAATCTGTAATCACTATTTTTTGCGGCAGATTTTTACTTTTGTGTTTTTTCATTTATTTTCGTAACTTATTCTCAATATTATTGCATTCATATCATCATTAAGGAAGCGTAATTTTCATATTTACGGAATAAATGCGATAAAAGTGAAATTAGCCGATGTAGATGAATAAATACGAAAATTTTGATTTTTATAACTTTTCCTCAAAATTTCGAAGATTTACAATTTTAAGCAAAAATAGGTCGTGATTTTGCTGAGCAAAATGCTTTTGAATTCTAACTCGTGAATTAAGAGTTCAGTTGCCTTCAGTTTCTGAGTTCTATCCGAAAATTATGGACGTTATTGACTATTTATAGAAGGACCAAACTATATATCCATTTGTATATATTTGTTTATAATTTGTGTTAATTGCATTTTTAATTGGGTTGCTGTATTTTTGAAATATATGACATCCATATTTTTATGGGCATCTTTTCCTCAGCCACCTGGTTGGGCATTTTGCCTGTTGTGGCGTTGTATTTGTATTTGTATTATTTGTATTCGCGCAAGTTTTGCGCATCAAGATAATTTTCTCATGAACGCAAAAGTCAGAGCCATTTTTTTCGAAAAGACAGAAAAAAGTTTGACAGCAGCAGAAGAGTTTAAATACATTTATTTTTTACACGATATTCGACGCAACAAATTAACCTCTGCAGCATATACAGTGGTTTTATGCTGGGCCTATCTGACGCCGTGACAACACTTACATGAACTTTGCACCCAAATTTTGTACTTTGGAAAGCTTCTCCAAGGTAATATTTTTTGCAACGTTATGGCATTGTATGAAGTCATTGATAAATAGAATCATACTACTTTCAGTAGTCATCTAAAAGACTTCTGTTGATGGCCATGCACATGAAATTCTACTACCTAATTTGCAAAGGCAGTTATTCAAAGTCTTCGTAGTCCCGCTAATAGCAAAAATGCTGACACAGTCAACCTTCGGTTTACGAACGTCTCGGTTTGCGTATAATTCGGTTTACCAACAACAAAAATTGATTCGGTTTACGAACACGCAAGCAAGAAAATATTTGACTAAATTCGAAATGATAATGGAGGTATTGAAGTGTCTACGGCCGCATTTCGATTTTTTCAAATTTTTTCAATTCCTCCGAATTCGACTCCTTTTATCCAGCTCATAGATCAGCATGTCATTTACAATTTTGGGACGGTTTCATCAAAGAAATTTTTGAAGCACGTTTTGCAATAACCTCTGACACATATATAATTACTACTATCTATTTCTAGAAACATCATTTTAATGTCCCACATTGCTCATAGAACTTATTGATGAAGTTTGGCAGCAAGTGACTTATAAAACCATGAATTCGGTTTGGAACGCATTGTAGCCAGATTGCTTTGCAGGCAGAAATTTCGAGAGCTTTGACACTGAGATTAATAGGTGAAATTAATCAGACAAGACATGGGTACAGCTCTGCCCATGTATAGCATATATGCCCGTTTTCTCGAAAAGTCTGGATTTTCTCTGGAAAAAAGTTGTTTTAGTGTCAGTATGATTATTTCAATAGGTTTCGAGTTATTCACTTGAGCGTGAAAAAGTGTAAAAATTGACACTGTAGGAATCTTCGGGGTCTTAGAAACGAATGAATCTATTTTTACATTAATTCCTATGGGCAAATGTGTTTCGGTTTGCCAACCTACCTCAGGAACGAATTAATTTCGTAAACCGAGGGTCGACTGTATTATGTACCTACAACGCCGTTACTACTCGCAGAGGGAAGTACTATTGAAGGAGATATGGAGAGACTACTGAAATATTAGCTTTTAATTAAGTACTTTATTACTTCGTTTCAAAATGAAACCTGAAGGAAAAATGTATCGTTAGTTTTGTTCATTTTTGCGAATAAATGCAAAATCTCCGATTTAGAAAATTTTATTTTTGCGAAATTTCGAAATTTTATGCGCAAAATTTACGTATATCACATCAGACATTCGTTATTTGTCATGATCTTGAGCTGATGAACCTCTTACTGGGACAACAAAGAAAATATTTTTAGAGAGCCAGCGGTTCATAGACAAAAAAATGCATCTCCTAACACTTCATAAAACTCTGCTTAGTGAAGCAATTCGATAAAGCTGCTGAATAAATAAAGTGGCGAGTGCTTCCAATTAATTTGTAAAACATTTCCTGGACTGAACAATGAAAAGCTGTGAGCAGAGATTTTTGATGGTTCTCAAATTCATAAATTTCTTAAAGATTCAAAATTTTCAGCATTTTTGACGGATATTAATCAATATCCGTCCAATCCGGTCGATCTTCAGTTTGATCATGTTTCGTATCGGTTGTTGAAAATTTTTTGACAAAGCAGAGAACGATGAAGAATTGCAGTAAAATACGATTAATTTGTAATTTGAATTTAAAAATTTTCAAACGTTTGAAAAATAGACTGTTAATATGAGCACAAAGGCGCATTTTCTTCTTAGTTACTTCGTCCAATTTCACAGACAATCTGAGTCATTTTAATGACGAGAGGCGGTTTTATTAAGATATGAAAGTAATGGAACAGAAGTATCAAGGCAAGCTCGAGCCTCGAGTATGATGGCTGATTACTCTACCGAAGCCTCCTATGAAAGACATTTAAAACCCATAACAGAAAATCATGCAAGTGCTTCTCCTTGAATTAATTTAATATCATTTTGTGTTCATTTTAGTGGACAAAATGCAACATTATAGAGCATATCATTACTGCATTGATCTATTCTGATATCCTAAATATATTCCCTTGTTTTCATTCCATATATTATACGATATATAAATGTATACACGATATATATAATGTATATTATACATACATATATTGTTTTACTTTTATTCTGAACATAAATGTACCACAAATTTCGTGTGACGTGCATTGCCTGCATATTGAAATCTGATAATTGAGTGGAGTGTTTTTAAAGATGTGCATTTATTGATTTACAAATACGCATTATTTTATTATCAAGGACGGGCTTAAGCATTTTGTGGCCCTCGAAAACGGAGTTTCCTAATCCCTGAGTAACTATTAACACCCTGGAGCACGCCAGGTTTACATAGGCAGAATGAACATCAAACTACTATTTCATGGTCATATAAAAAAATCATTCGAAAATAAATTTGAACGATATTGCCCGCTGCTTCCAGACATTTAAAGGTTGGAGAGCTGTCGGGCCCATTGAATCGATTACCTATCCAGGACCTCAACTTCATACTCTTTCAGCCGGGCAAGTATGCATTATGTATGCCTTGTGAAATTTTTTAAATTTTAAAAGAAGAATTTAGCAATCCATCGTCCGGAGCACTCTAGATCCACCTCCATCCTTTACTTGACTTGGAGGAAGGGGTTCTGTGAAAACCCTAGGCAAGAGGAATAGGGTTCGATGTCTGAATTTTAAAGGTTTTAGACAAAATTTTAAGCTACAGCGAAACCTCGATACAACGACACCTCGATACAACGACTCTGCAGACCAAGAAAAAATGTCGTTGTAGATTATGTAGGGATTATATATCGTTATGTCGAGAGGTAACAGTTTAACATTAGAGTATAGGCATTTTCAAACAAGGCTTGAAAAAATATCGTTATAGAGTAATTTATCGTTATATTGAGTATCGTTGTAGTGAGGTTTAAATGCATTCGCTTTGTTGAAAACGAAGTTTTTAAATTAAAATGCAATCAAAGTATTTTCTTTCATCACGTTTTTGCGGCCCCTAACATTTAACGCCCCGGTTGCGGCCAACCTTCACACTTACCCAAGTCCGGCCCTAAGTATCATCAGTATTGACTTATATTACGATTTATGTATTGATTTTCATGATTAAATTGTTTACTTTTCATAATTAAATTGATTTATTCCATTGATTCAAGCTTTCTAGTGATGTAAACTCTGCTCGCAGATTTAAATGCGATTTGTGTGCTGCTTATGTAGTACTACTGAAATTTAGTTTTCACTTTATGTTAAAATATAGAGCGTTTGAAAAAAAATAATGCCAGATTCACACACAGAATCAGCACTCAAAATTACCCTGAAATCACTAAAAAAATTTTGGCAATAAAATTAGTGTTGAGCAGTCTACGTGTCAAAGCACTCAAAATTTCTGCCTGAAAAGCAATCTAGCTATAATGCGTCCCAAACGGAATTCATGGTTCTGTAAGTCTAGAGCCGCCCTTAGAGGTGTGCGGCAGGTGCGGTTGCACCGGGCCCCGCACTCACGGTAACTTATTGGAGGCTTCCATCAATTCTTAAATTATTTCTGGCATTAATTCCGAATTTTCATCAATTCTAGAATTTTTTCTTCCGTTCATTTTCTAATTGTCTAAATTTCTCTAATTACTTATAATTCTGAATTTTCATTGGTGTTGGATCCATTTTTAGTTATTTTTAATTCTGAAATTCTGAAATTTTCATCAGTTTCTGGAATATTGTTTCCTCTCATTACTTTGAAACTACCTTTAAGTACTGAATTATCATTAATTTTTTTTATTTACATTTTATTGCGTATTTAAAATTTTTTGTTAGGATAATTCTCAGCATTCCTGCATATTCTGAAATAATAGCTGATGATCTCCCCCTCCACCCCCCAACAAAATATATAAAATCGGGGATAAGGGTGTCCTAAACATTTTTGATGCCTCGAAATTTTTGAGATGGCCCCGTGTCTGACAACGGCGTCCCTGTGTAAGTCACTTTTTGCAAAGCTTCATGAATAAAAATTATGAGGAATGTAGTGTATTAGTGTATTAAATTATGTTTGCAGAAGTCAGCGATTGTTAATTCTGAGGCAGAGATTATTGCAAAACACCTTCTTAAAAGTCCTTTGATTTAAACCTTCTCAAAGTTTTAAAATTACTTTTTTATCCATGGGCTGGATAAGATTCTTATTTGGAGGTACGGACGGCAATGTTAGAAAACGACGTTTCTCAGAAGAAAACAAGGTGACAACTGACTCTAAGACTCTAATCCTCCCAGCTCTCAGTCAATTCATTCTTCTTCATAGTACAATCTCCCATGGGGTCGGCAGCCAACATATATTGATTCTTCTTCAAACTTTCCAGGAACTTATTACCCCCCCCCCCCCCCCATTCAACACATTTAGAAAATGTAGCTCGAAAAATCGCCAGAATCATTCGCCAATAAGTGTTAAATTATCGGTTAACATAAAATGTCCGATTTTGACCCGATCGCGACCAGAGAACGTACCTTAAAAATCGCCAGAATTACTCGCCAGTAACGTTTGATTATTGGTAAACATAAAATGTCCGCATATGTCCCGATTTCCGACATGTCCGCATATGTCTCGTCCGCTTTTAACCCCTAATCCCTGGGATATCCTAAGGGGCGACGGGTGAAAATCAGATGAAAGAAGAGCTACGACAACTGGTAAATCGTGCCATGGAGAGCTGTAAAGAGATAAAGCTCTTATGTAAAATATGGTATAAAAACGTAACTACTTTCAGGCTCCAGCAGAGCTGTCCATAGTACCAGGGCCATTGTCCATGGAACCCATTCGGACCTGGTATCGATTTTTGAATGTCAGTATTTAAATATGCAACCTGTTAATTTTAGCTTAGTGCGAGGCACCGAAACGTCCATTTGCCCGGGTACCCATGATGTTAAGACAGCCATACATAGACCTCCCCCAACCCCCAACCCCAAAAGAAAAGAAGCTCACTGAAGTCTACCCAGGGTAGTAATGGACTCAGGATAAAGTGTCGGGTGGGACGATTTATTTTATAGGTTCGTTGAATCGTCTCATACTTTATACTGGCCTATTTTTCCCATGCATTTTGGTTTTTGGGGGAGATGATCGTTCTCCCCCTTCTGGATCCATGCTTGGCCCAGGGTTGAAGAGATCGATTTTGTTTACAAAGTTTTGGTCATTATAAATTTAGTTTTGACTGAATTCAACTCGATAGATAAGTAGAGTTTCGCTCCTTGGTGAGGGTAGGGGGGGGGCCCTTGATAACACGGGGAAGAAGGGGAGTGCGAGAAGAAAATATGTTCCAAAGGGAAGCATGGGCTAAAAAGTTTGAGGAACACTGGGATAAGGTACTTGCTATAACTGATACAAAAATTGAAAAATGGTGTCGCGATCCATCTAATTCATCGAGAAGTGATAGGTTAAGGTATCCGACTGTGGAAGAGAAACTAAAAAATTTCATCCGATTTTCAGAACGTGATGCATAGTATTGTTTTATGTTATTCCTCGCTTTGTCTTTCATCAACCCCTACAGCACTCTATTTCTCTTAACTCGATTTAAGGCTTTTTGTATCGGAGGAGAAAATTTGGACCACGCTATTTAGTCTTAAATTAGCGTGGACCAAACATGGACGATTCCACAAAAAATTCGTTAACCACATTTTTCTCATTGATTTTTATCACATCATAATACAGTCGGCGCTCGATTTTTACGAAGCTCCACGTTTTTACGAACTAATATCTTGTGATCCCAAACAATATACTAATACTTCAAATGTCTTTCACATTTATGAACTTTCGATTTTACGAACTACTTTTTCACGTCCGTACGGGTTCGTAAAAACGAGCGTCGACTGTACCATAACAGGAAACTCGTGCATGTATCGATCTCTTAGAATGATTACGTTCTGCGTAAGCGCTCAGCGCTGTTCAATACGGAGCTGTTCCTCTTGACAACTGGTTTTATGAACAAAAAAAGAAATCGGGAAAATCGGAATTGACCGGAACTTTTACTCCCTCCTTAATATTTTCTAACCTTTCACCAGATCTGTTCCGGACTTGGTATAATTTTTGTGACGAGAAAATCTCGATTAATGATAACGAAGCAAACCCCTGCTTGAAGAAATTCAGTTTCCACAATTGTGCCATGATGAACTTTATTTTTTGATCTCGAGACTTGGTCTCGTGAATATGTTTACATTGGAGTAACGCAGGTGGTGGGAGAGGTGGGTGTTCGAAGTGTTTAATTTTCAACGGGATGGATAGGATGGACCTTGAGTTACTAATAGACCTTCAATCAACTGCTTCGACAAGCGGACACCAGTATGGTTTAGTAAGGGGCAATTCCAGTTTGCGGGGTCGTAGTTAGTTTTTCTCTAATAGGGCTGTTAATAAATGAAATAGCTTCCCTCTCCGGGGATAGTGAATTCTAACACAATTGACACGTTTTAAAGGAAGCGCGATATAGTGGGATAAATCGAGAAACAACCATACTCTTTTTTATGGGCAATGCATTATATGTAGTCGAATCCCGTTTTAACGAATACCGTTATAGTGAAAATCTTGTTTTAACGAAAACTTTTCCAAACTCCCAGATACGTTAAATAAGAACAATGTAAAAATCTGAAATTCCTTTATAACAAAGTGATTTCTTTTATCTCTTGGAATTCGTTATAACTAAAGGGATTCGACTGTAGTATTAGTTTCTTCTTTCATGACATATGCTTTTATATTGGGTTGCCGTATTTTCGTTATATTTGACATTCATATTTTTTATGGGCATCTTTTTTTTCAGCCACCGCGTTGGGCAACGTTATAACTTTATAAAATATTTTGAAACAGAGTGAAAACTCTTGATGGCAATCATTAGTATGATTATTAAAGGTATTTGCGAAAAGTAACTAGGCTATAAGTTTACGGTCTTTTCCAAAAAATTTGTTTTCAGAGAGAGAATAGCACAAAAAAGAAGTTTCACTCATTAACTTTTTTTTCTGTTACGTGAAATTTGTCGGAGACGTGCTAAATTCAATCTTTTATTCACGTTGAAAGTGGAACATTCGAATATCACGATCTCCCAACATTATTTCCATGTAGAGGTGCGTAATCTCTAAAAACTATTTTGTCTCCCAAAGCTGTGTTTTTCAACGGCCGGAACTTCACATCAGTCAAACGTGGCCGTGAGTTTTTCATTGTGTCACCTTCATCCATTTATTTATTTCCCATTAATCGTGTGTATGGAAGGTGATGTCCTGTTTCATCCTTAAGTCAAAATAGTCCCGTTAAATCCGATCTCTTCTTTCCCCCACTTCCCTGGATGACTGTCAATCAAGATATAACACCCCGTGATTTCACACTGAATAGAAAAGTGAATGATTAACGTACCAGTAAAATGTCTGAACCATTTCCACCGACCACTAATCTACAGCATGAGTGGAGTGACCACATGTACAGGATATTTAAATTTAGGACTGAAATACGTATTATACAGAAATGTCCCGTATTTTTAGTGGTATTCCTGTGTTTTTGGTCGTTCTCATTTTCTTATGCACTTTTCCACGTTTTTTTTTTCAACGAAGCATATTTGAATCGGCAATCTACTGAAATTACGAACGAAGATAATTTTCATAACTCTTGTGAATTATACTATGATAATTACGTATAAATATTCATCTATAGCATATTTGCTATGTTCCAAGTTTTTTTTCTCGTGAACTACATTGCGATTTCCAATAAATTCTTCATTACCCTCTAATTCATAATTTATCATCAATAACTGGTGATTAATTAACTGGTCTTATGACCACGTTTTTGGTGAGAATTACCGATATTCTGTATTCTACAATACTTAAGCTTCCAATTTTTAGTATTTTTCTAAATGAAATGTGTTGGGTGTATAATAAAATATGCACCCACACACACACACATACACAAAGTCTTGAAACACGGAATGTATACGGGACCACAGAGTGTTAATTGTGTTGTGCGATGCATATCGAACTACGTTTGCAGCACATTTTCAACCATTTTTTCACTAAAAAGAAAGAAAGAAAGAAATAGAAACAAACAGTGCCTGCACTTGGATACGAAAGAACTCAACCATGACATATTTTTTCCATCTTACAAATTTTATCTGAATTCGTTTTTTTAAGAAGCCGATAATTTTTGAATAATCGAATTTTCAAAAAATGGTTTTACTCTAACGACGGCGTCAATGTCTGAAGAACATTGAAGTAAAGAATTACTACAAATCTCAGTAAAAAAAGGCATTTATAATAAATATATTTCAAGAATTAGAATTTATTTCATCCTCACATGTGTGTGTGGGGGGGGGGGGGGGTGTATATATTTTATTATACACCCAAACACATTTCATTTAGAAAAATACTAAAAATTGGAAGCTTAAGTATTGTAGAATACAGAATATCGGTAATTCTCACCAAAAACGTGGTCATAAGACCAGTTAATTAATCACCAGTTATTGATGATAAATTATGAATTAGAGGGTAATGAAGAATTTATTGGAAATCGCAATGTAGTTCACGAGAAAAAAAACTTGGAACATAGCAAATATGCTATAGATGAATATTTATACGTAATTATCATAGTATAATTCTCAAGAGTTATGAAAATTATCTTCGTTCGTAATTTCAGTAGATTGCCGATTCAAATATGCTTCGTTGAAAAAAAAAACGTGGAAAAGTGCATAAGAAAATGAGAACGACCAAAAACACAGGAATACCACTGAAAATACGGGACATTCCTGTGTAATATGTATTTCACTCCTAAATTTAAATATCCTGTACATATGGTCACTCCACTCATGCTGTAGATTAGTGATCCGTGGAAATGGTTCAGACATTTTGCTGGTACGTCAATCATTCGCCTTTCTATTCAGTGTGAAATCACGGGGTGTTATATCTTGATTGACATGAATGAATGAATGAATATTGATTGACAGTAATCCAGGGAAGTGTGTGTGTGTTTGTGGGGGTGGGAAGAGATCGAATGAAACGGGACTATTTTGGCATAAGGATGAATCGGGAAAGAACGAAACGGTACTTAGCCGTATGACCGGACGGGACTCCCAATCACAAAAAAGATTGAGAGAAGCACTGTCCTAAAAACTACCAATAGTCATCGATATATCATTTACATGAAATTTGCACGTACAGTATATAGTGGCAATAAGAATAACCGACTTTTGACAACTATGCAAATTTTCTTATATCCAATGGGTGGAAATTGAATAATGATGCATCCTATTTTTATCATAGTTATAAATAGCAAAGGCAGACAAAAATTGAATCGATGTTTTGGTTTTTCATTCTAAAACTTTTTCAGTAAATAGTACAAGAGAGGAAGTTCCTTTCAAGTCCCTTAAAAGCGTGTCGTTATATCCGAGGCAGATGTATTTCATTGACATTGGAAGCGAAATTAATTAACATATTATTTATGTAAATCACCCGGGTTTTGGTCCTTGTTGTTTTATCCGATGTGACGTAACAACCGAGGTCTTTAGAAATGAGTCTGTTTACAGTATTTTATAATGATCGATGCTTTCAGGCTACATACGCCAATATAATCGATATAAATTTCAATTGATATTTATTTTTACGGCCATCTTTTCAAATTATAACTTCATCCAACCGACTTCTGGTACATGCTCTCGTGCCGCCGGAAATATCCGTCGGATTCCCTACAACGAAAATTGTGAAGCATCTGTCCTTTGACCTTTACTTGCTAAATATCGATGTTATCAATTTTAAATGATTATTATTATTAAGGTACGTAATTGCAGAACCAATCGCTCTATCGAATCTCCCGCTAATTAGACTAATTTTCAAGTTGACGCCCAAATATTCTTGTGAATCCGAAGTGATTTTTCCAACTGTTTGTACCGAAGCGGAAGAAATCGAAACTTTTTCATTCGAAAAAAAAAAATTAAGAATGATTTTTCTTTAGTATCCATAACAGGTGTTTTTCTCATTGTACCAGTAACATTAATTTATCAGACAAGGACATTCATTAAACCGAAATAGAAAGAGCATCTGCATCACTCGCGTAAGAACATGTCCGAAAACTATATTATAAGTAAATTAATTTTAAAATACGGACGGATCTGTACGAGCAACATAATTAATGGATTTTTCTTCAAGAATGGAGAAGAAGAAGATTGTTCTTTATTGCTCTTTCTTGTTCTTTTTTTTTCTTTTCGTTGGTGTTTTTTTTTTTTTTGGGACATCATTCTGCGTTGCCACCATCTTATTTTTAATTGATTTCTCTATTCGGATCTAATCAAAAGACTCGGCCACTCGCATTTATCTTGCCATCATATTATCGTATTAGGCAGTGGACAGATGTCCCGGTGAACCTATTAATTTTTAGTAGTGTCATATATATTATTAGTTACATTAATTAAACTGTCATCGTACTCAATAACTACCCCGTCTAATGTATAGACCTTAAATGTGGCAGAAGCAGCTTCTTGTTTTTCTTTTTTATGCTCTTTGGTAAAAGTGAAGAAAAATGAACTTGGGTCCAGTTATGAAATTAACGAGACACGATGCACAACTCACAAGATTTGTGCTTGCTACTGTGAAACCGTTTCGTTTTTCTTTTTTTTTTTTTCAAAACGGTTATCAGTTTCCACCACTTTGACGGGAAAGAGTCTTTACGCCGTAAATAACAGTCACGTGACACATGTGAAGTTTCTGATAATATACAGTATATGTAAGTTATAACTTTGTTTTCAGACAAAAAGGAAAAATTAAAGAAAGATAAGTAATCATGTCGAAGAAATTGCAAAACCTATTTCCTCTTCAAATCTAATAATTAGTTAATTCACCGTCAAAATAACTAATTAAATGCGCATGCGTGATGAACATGTTTTTTGCTTTATTTCGTTGCATATGTCTCTACGGAATGATTTTCGTTCGTTGGTATTTGCATTACATGGTTTCCATATACCTTTCCTGGCCACAGCAGGAAAGCATAAATTAACAAACAACGCTTCTTTCCCTAATTTACGCTGTTATTGCCCAGCTTTTCTCCACCTTTTCGAACTGAAATACTTAAGAAACGGGGCATTTTTTTCCTTGTCTAAAGAGAGACAGGGAAACAACTTTCTAATTGGATTTTCGAGCACAGTGTCCGTATAAAAAGTTAGTTTTTTCATTTTAATAACTGTACAACCCCTTGCAATATGAATGTATGAATGACGTAACTGAGGTCTACACGTTATTTGAGTACTTTTTCTGATTAGAATTAGGATTGGAATTGTATTCCTCTAAGATCAACGTTTCGTCAGTAATTTGAGACAAAAGGAGTTAGCTATGCACTGTATATTCAGTACATGCGAGGTATAACTATTTAAATAACTATTTTAAAACAGTTTCGGCTCTCTAAAATTATGTTTAGTATTAATAAGAACAAAACTGATATAAACCTTCATGAGTTAAATTTTAGCCCTAAGAAGTTCATTTTTCGTTTTTTGTCCAGAACAGAACTCGCTTCTTTTCCATCAAGAAGTGAGTTACGTCAAGCACAAATTTAATTAACATCTTTGATCCCAACGGTATATGAGTAAATATGAGTATATTTTCATATACAGGGTAATTATAATTAAAGTTCCCGTGTACTCTGAGTAGTTTTTCTCAAAAACTGCTTATCCGAATGCAGCCAAATTTTTAGGATACCTTAATGAGACCATGGGAGAGAGATTTATGAAATAAATTTAAAAAAAGCACAATTTTCGACCACCAGGTGAAAAGTGACACTTTTTTTTATTGCATTATACATTTTTTCCATTCTCCATATATATACCAAGTTTCAAAGGAATATGGCTACCAAAATGGGCGCTATATAGGTCTGAGTAGTTTCAGTATACTGACACTGCTCAAACCCAATGTATCGTCCGTTCTGGAGGACGTATTCCATTGAAACATGGTATATACACTATATGGAAAATGGAAAAATGTATAATGCAATAAAAAAGCGCCACTTTTTCACCTAGTGGTCAAAAACTGAACTATTATTTTATTTCATAAATCTCTCTCCTATGGTCGCATTAAGGTATCCTAAAAATTTGGCTGTATTCGGATAAGCAGTTTTCGGTAAAAACTACTGAGAGTACACGAGAACTTTAATTATAACCATTCTGCACACCTGCTAATATCTTTTTATTAGAATCGCAACTAATTTATTATCTCTGATTTCAGTCTGACTGTGTAATTCAGTAAATAGGAGTTTGTTATTTTGGGGGGTCTGATTGTATACACACGAAAACTTCCAATAAATAAAAGAATTTGTTAAATAAGAGTATGTTATATCTGGGTATGACCATGAAATTTATTGAATGAGAATTTGTTATATCTAAGCATATGAGCTTCGTATTTATCCCCACGAGTTCAGGGAATTCGCATAAACAAAAGAAATCTCCACGAATTTGAATAAAATATACGAAAAAAGGAAAAAAAAAAACGGCATCTCATTTATCCTTAATTAACTTTCGATGATGGCGAAAAGCAATTAGATGAATAAATA
The DNA here is from genome assembly GCF_987345545.1 of Pholcus phalangioides. Lineage (NCBI taxonomy): Eukaryota > Metazoa > Arthropoda > Arachnida > Araneae > Pholcidae > Pholcus > Pholcus phalangioides. The sequence continues at coordinate 52,289,818 of NW_028301597.1, forward strand.
AGAGAGTTGGGGATAGAAGAAAAAAATTTATCCGATTATTATTACATTTTTTTTAGATAAGTATGTATATGTGATGAATCTATATATATATATATGTGAAAGAATTTTTTTTCCATTTGCAAAGCTATTTCTTTATTATGTCCTTACTCCAAAGAAAAAATAAGTTTAGCTGCTTACGGCTTTTGATTAAAGAAGGAAAGAATATAGAAATCTGTGTTTCCTCTTCTTGGTTATTTTCTTTGCGTGGAAGAATTATAAGAAATATGACAGCTGCGATGAATGATGATCAGCCGTAGAATCGCTCGAATAAATGAGAAAAGTAATAAGGAAATTAAAAACCCTATTACAAGATAGTGAGAGAGTGTCTTTGTAATCTTCACGGTCGAGAGTTTTCTTGATTTTTTTTTTTTTTTTTGCACGTAATCTCTTTTAGTTTTTTTGACACAAAAAATATCTTTTTTTTCCCACCTTTCGCAATACATTTCTTTCTGTCTGTCTGTAATATGTTGCACGTGCTCTTTCTTGCTTAATGGAATAGGTATACTTATATATTAGAGGGACAAAAGAAATACAGAGAGGGTATAAAACTGGAATCAAAAATGCAAAAAAAAAAACATGCACCAAAGTGTATTAAGGAAAGCTCGTTTTTGAATGTTTTTAAGAAACAGCCTCGAAACACCCTTTAGTTCAGAACTAAAGAAAATTTTATCCGAAATCTTTAAATTAAACGCATCTGCATTCGTCTTTGTCGCATTGTTCAATTTTTTTCTCAAATTGTGTATAAAAGTTTTGAATAGAAGCAAATGTATATTACGTAAATCGAAATAGAACGCAGGTGTTGATTGCTAATTAAGTCATAACAACGCTATTCAACCACAGTTTCTGAATACAAAAATTGATTTCTTCTTATTTAAAAAACCAAAATTATAATTTTTCTACAAAATCTACTTCTTCAAACCAAAAATAAAACCTTTGATTTTAATCCTACATTATGAACAAAAATTTCAAAAGATTAAATTTCAAAAATTTCAAATTATAGCTTGATCATAATAGTGTGGATATTATATTTATGCTAATATAATTAGTATTATAAAGATATTTATTCTGCTCACCCTCAGCTAAAGCGGACACATATTGGACTTTCTGATTTGAATTAAAAGTTTTAATTCATATTTTGATGAAAAGAATAATTTGCCGATTTGAATAACTTTTAAGAAAATAAAAATTAAAGTCTTGTGGGAATCGAATCATTGAATTGAATTTGTTTTAAGTATATATTCCATATATACTATTACAAACCCGCTACTATTCATGTTCCATGAAGAGTAGCGGGCAAATTTTCCATGGTTAGATATGATGGAAAGAAGTAGGAAGATATGATAAAAGATGTAGAAAGGTTTCGATCAAACATGATTATTCCTAAATCTATCAACAAAGTCATAAGATAAAATTCGTATTTAGACTTTAAATTTTTTTTGAAGATGAGATTCACAAACGTTTCACATTCCTCGCACAACCTTGTGAAAGATTAAAATTTCACCTATGTTGCCGTGCTCTAGCTTGTCTTAAGACACTTTGGTGACACCCTAAAACGGTTTTGAAGCGCGACCCCCGTTTGAAATAAGAAAAATGTTTTTGTAGGCGACCTTCTATATATGCTGACCATATGTCCCGGTTTTCCGGGATATTCCGACGTTTTTGCAAGTGAATGTTCTGTTCCGAAAGCATTTTTCGGAACGTTTGTTTCGGTTTCAATTAGACAATATATTGACTTCCAACGATATTCAGTTTGTTTTAATATTATATAAATAGTATTTATTTTGTTTTTGAGAGATGTACATGTACTTAGTATTCCTTATACAAATGGAAGTGTAGCGAGGTGTATGCTCCTTTATTTTCGCATGTAGGGTGATTAAGAAAGATAATCCAATTTCAAAATGATTCTATACTTGAAATCGACCATTAGATAAAATTGTGCATAAAATATTTCCCCTATATATTCACATATATTACTTATCATTCTGTGTTTGTAATTTTTGAGAGATATAAAATTTTGAAATCGGGTGATTCTCTTTGAGTCACTCTGTATAAATATTAACTTGATAAATTACATTGGTAATTAGCTCAGCTGAGTAGAAGCATGTTTTAGTTTTGACATTTTTTTTAAATAAACACGAATTTATTCTGTGGATCTTTTCATTTTGAAGAATCTCTCGCGATCCTATTAGTTCATTGACGCAACCACCCGGGAGGGTTACGACCAACAGCTTGGGAATAACTGCCCTGAAGAGACGAAAATATACTTTTTAGGGATCAATGAATTTGATGTTTAGAGTGGTAACACCAGGCCCGTCATTTAAGGGGGGGGGGGCAGGGGGAGGCCGTTGCCCCCCTGGCTTTTGAAAATACACTAAAAATGGTATATATATATATATATATATATATATATATATACATACATTGAGTACATGTGTTTTGTTCCCCCCCCCCCTGGAAAAAGTTGAAATGACGCCCATGGGTAACACACTAATCTAAAATACATACACTGTACATATTCTTAGCTTTGTATCAAATTTGATAAACTCTCTTGGTAAACAATCTTTATGTATTTCTATGGAATTGATTTTCTTTTCTATCAGTAATTTATTATTGGGGTGACTTGGGTACATTCTCTACTGTCGTGTTTTAGATGATGCCATATCCCCTGTAAATGATGTAGAGAGGTGATTCAAAGGTGAGTCATGTCCGCCAGAGTGAGCCTCGATGATTAAAAATTGAGCCTAAATCTCTCATAATTATTTATTCCGCTTACTTTTATCATAAGCTGTGTTTTGAGATGTGTGTGTGTGTGTGTGTGGATGATAATTAATCTAATTAAATCAGTTTGTTAAGTACTGGTTGCTTTATTAGTGAAATGCCTTTTATTTGTGGGGTGTTATACAGATATACAGATGCCACGAACAAATAAGAATTGTTAGGATCTCCAGGGCATTTAGAAATTACACAGAAGATCAAATTAATTTTTTAATTAATTTACGAGATTAATACCACATTTAAAGATCAACACCAAAACAGGAATCTTCGACCAGGCAGATTTACATTATAGACATGAAAGAGAGAGAGAGAGAGAGAGAATAACTCCACGTATTTAAATTTTTAATAAAAACAAAATTTATATTTATGTATTTATACTCAATTTTATTTGTCCCTAATCACTTCTAGTTGTGTGGGATGAAGACAAAAGTTTCGAAAAGCGAAATATCGAGGTAATGGAGTAGCCACCCCTTCAAGTGTGGTTACTTGGGTAGGACTTCGTATTAATTTTTCTCTATATTATAATAATTTACGAAACAATTATACTTGCTTGAACAGATAACTAAAAGCTTCTTCTTTCTCTCTTTTTCTAGTGGTACAACTTTTAGTAAAAAATGTTAATTCATAAGTCATAAGAAAGATAATCAGGCCGCCCTTACCAGACGTGGGGCCCGGTGCGAAACTAATAGCGGAGGACCTGAGGTGTGTAAATAATTTCAGGGGCCTTAGCCAGCGTTATCTCTGCTTTAGAAGGTGATGCCTTAGCCCGATTTTTAATACGTATTCTGTGGGAGAGGGGAATCGTCATCCAAAAATTCATATCGGCCTATTATTAAGCCCACTTACTATTCACCGAATTATCTCCCGCTTAGCCATGCTTTACAAGATTATTCATTGTCATCTAAATTTCGATGCGTTCGGTATTCTGACTAAGCTTCCCTAACTTTCAAATAGACTTGACCCCCCCAAAAAATTAAAACCTATTTTTGCCTCTACAGATTGTTTTAAATTCAGTTTCTTTCCCAATACCATAGTTGCATGGAACAAGCTTCCCCCTCTACTATTGTTAACTTCCCCACGATCTCCAATTTCTTGTCAAATGTTACAAAGCATATGTGTACAAATATACCGCTTCCTTTTGTATAGGACTTCGGCCAACAATATTGCATAAATAAATAAATTACAAAATACTACAGGAACGTTGAAAAATATCCATACCAAATTTCCAGACACAAATGCAAATTAAGAGAAAAAAAAGTTCGAATTGGAGGAAACTTTAAATTGATGAAATAAATGATTCCAGAATTGATGAGAAAATTCTTAATTTATTACAGAAATCATTTAATAATAATTTTTTACAGATGAGAATGTAGAATTCCAGAATTATTTCTTTCTAGACAAAAAATGCAGAATTTCAGAATTAATTTGTTCTAGGTAAAAATGCAGATTTCTCTTTCTCTCTCTCTTTCCAAAATTGAAAATTCAGAATTTATGAAAGAAATTATCACTACCGTAAGTGCCGGACCGTCAAAACGTATGGCCCGGTGCTACCACACCTGTCGTACACCCCTAAGGGCGGTCCTGAACATAATATAAAAAATGTCCAAAAAAAATCTGTTCCCATGTCACCCCAGTTTACTGTATTTTTGCAAAAACACTTATTGCGAATTAGTATCCCGAGTCAAATGAGAAAAATCTGAGCGACATTCACTCCACAAAAAACTGACACCAAGTTTTGAAATTGAAATAAAATGAAGTCAAGTTAACGAAAAACTTCTTCAAAGTTGTGAAAATTAGAATATTGTCCTGTGTGTGTGGAGCATCTGCTTGATTATGGATGGTCGCTCCCTGGTGAAAGTGAAGAGAAGAATAGAACTCTGGAGATAAACAGAATAATTACTTCTCCTTTTTTATGGGTTTTCCTCTTATCACTGGTAGAATCTATTTTTCACCATGGTCACACACGGGTAACTTATTTATTATGTGTATATGCATTACCATTTACTCTCGGTAATCACGTAGGATGATGTTAATAAAAAAGAATAATTTCTTTGAATTTCACGAGAAGACTTTCACCTTTTGCAAATAGATTGCAATTTTTCTCCTAAGTTTCCAGGAAACAAATCATTGTAAATGATGCATCTGAAATGACATGTCAGTGTGATTACATCTAGATTTTTTCTTTTCTATTATATCTGATTGTTAAACATCGATAGAGTTATTGTGAGATCAGCGTGAACTCGCCATATGCAAGTGAAAACCCAAAATTCGTGGAAATCTCGCAAGATGTGTTTCAATATACTCTGTAAACTCCTTTTTTGCTCTTTTCAATGCGTCATGACCATGGTCGGAAAACTGTCTCTTTCAATCACGATTGCTCGAGTAAGATAAGGAGATAAATCACTTCAGTATACTTGTGACTCTTTAATGAGATCATTTAAATGACATTGACCACCTAGAAATAATTACGAGAATATCCGTCTTCATAAGTTTTAAATTATTATTCTTAAATCAGATAATAATCAGGGTTTTCAATGATGGTGATGAAAAACATATTCAAAATGCATTTCATATTTTTCATTGACGATGTTCATTTTGACTTTCGAAGAGAGATATCATTAGAGACAAGTTTCACTCACCTGAAATGCCTATAGAATGGAAAACTGAGGAAAGCATTTTAAGAGACAAAATTGTTTCCATTAAATATAATATAACATTATATTTAATGTGGAATATATAAATAATTAAATAAATAAAAAATTATTATCAACCGTTTTTTATTGTAACGATATTTCTTGAGATACGCCAAAAGTGTTGAATTTTGTTTTAGGAAATGTCGAAATTCTTTTTTTACTGGTATTTTGTTACTGATAAGCATGTACAACGAACTAGAAATAAAAAATACCTTAATACTGCAAAAATATGTGGAAGTTATCTGCGTATGCAGTATGTTCATGTGTGGGGAATATATATTTTTTGTAAATGAATTGGCACGAAGAAATAGAAAATATGCACATTTTAAAACATGTCACCTTTTTATTTCATGATGATTTTTTTAATGCACATTTTCTCATATTTGGCACATTATCGAAATTATCAACTTTTCAGGATTTTTAGTGCATATATTTGGTTTTTTAAATAAATATTTTGGCATTTTTAAACGCATATTTTGGCGTTTTGAATGCATATTTCCATATTTTCAGAGCATATTTCGTCACTTTGTTTAGTGCATATAATCCGAGCTGTAAAAATCGTTTTTGGATAAGTTAAGAAAGAAAAACTAAGAATAGAAAAAAATGGAAAAGAGAAAAAAATATTTGGGAATTTTGCAAATACTTGAACCTCATACTCGACCTTTTAGATTATTATTATTTATTTTTTTTGTGGGGGGGGGGGGAAATGGCGAACTTTTCTAAGGAGTCGAATCTAAAATTTCAGGAAGGAGAACGGACAGACACTTCAACAACAACATAAAATAATACAAAGAAATTTTGCATTTTGCTTGGGCAAGTGAGAAAGAGAAGCTGCTTTCTTTTGTCATACTGCATATATATATATATACCAGAGACGATAAACGATGACTATGCACATAAAAAAAATTGCTTATGATGAGAAATGAAAATACGTATAGTATTTTATTTAAGTATATTTTATTTATTTATTTTTGCGTTCCTCCTGCTCACGATACTTTTTCGTCACAATAGAGGGGATCAAAGATTTGAAGTACGTCCAGGAGATGTTTAGAGTAGATAAGTGTTAGACCACCCCCGTAACTTTTGTTGAATACGTGGGCTACGTTATCAGACACAAAATATGTTTGTTTACTTCGACGATTCACTCAAATTTTTGGCTGATTTATATATTATGTGGTCTTACAATAGATTGATAAATACACAGATGCCTAGACGTATCAGTGCGATATGAATGTTTTCATTATTGTATGAAATATGCCCTGGAAGTATCTTAATGCTTCATTCTCAAGAGGTCGAGTTCCATGTGAAGCGATTGATGGCCTCGTGTGCAAATATAATGGAAAGATTTAAAAAAAGAAAATTTTAATCTAAATTTAATTAGTATATCCTCTGCTTGTGATTTTTAATCTTTCTGTTACAATAGGAGTATTTCCCACCGAACGGAAAAATTCTAGAACGGTTCCAATCTTTAGGAAAGGGGAAAAAAGTGATATCGAAAGGAAATTATAGAGCCATTTCTTCGTTTTTCGAGCAAATAACGTACAAAAAAATTACTATCAAAAGTGAAAAACGTTTCATTCCCATAAATTGTCATGGTTTCATATGTAAAACACGCCCGGTTACTAATTTACCCTGTTTGAGTTCTCATATTATTAATGCAATCAATGTTGCTGTCCAACTTCATGTAATTTACGTAGATTTTTCGAAAGCCTTTGACAGTGTGTCTTATAATATTCGCACTCAGAAAATTCTTGGAATTTTCTTTGCTTTTAAATTGGTTGACTAGTCATTTTCATTTTACTACGCGAGACCCAAATTATGTATTATATTGCTCTGCCTTAACTCTTCTAGGCCCGAGCAATCATTTTTTAGAATTTTCAAGATGTTTTTGCATTTTTGATACTCAAAATATACATTAAGAACATAAAAGTCAGCAAATGTTTACTTATTTTTTTCGAATTTGCAATTTGTTTTTTTTTCTTTGTGAAGAAATAATTAACCTCATTCAAATTTTTTCAGCCAAGATGATGCAGGGTATGTTCATATTCGCATGAAATGTTTTTCAGAATCTTGTTGCTAAATTTTATGTAATAAATAATACTTATCCCGGAGGCAATATCTCCTGAAAGCCATCTCAACACCCCCCCCCTTGCTCCCCTGAAAGTTAAACTTTAAGTGCTGCCTTCTGATGAAAGAGCCCAAAGTTCATATTCATCATATTTTTAACTCAAAGCTTACACAATCCTTTAAATCAGGGTTTAACTCGCTGAGGTTAAAAGAAAATTCTACAGTGAGAAAAATCAACAACCACATTTATTGCGTGCTAGGTCTGGAAGGGTTAAGTAATGTTTTTATACTATACCGGGGATACCGATTATGGGTCTTTACTAGGCCCATTATTGTTCAATACTTTTGTCAATGATCTTTCATTTTTTTTAACTACTGCCTGATGCTTGCTGATGATTGGAATATATTTAGGCCATTCTACGATTTGGGATTTTGCACATAATATGAAATGAACTTAAGAGTGTTGTTCAAATGGTGTGAAAAGAATGAAAAATACTTTCATATGTTGGGAATCTTAGCAGAGATATCGTTTGAAAGCAAGAACAAGAACATCATTTAACAACAAAATAACTGTTTAATGTTAAACAGAAATTAACATGTACTTGCGAACACAGCTCAGTGACCACACTACTGCAACTTATCAGCGACTAACTGGCGACGATGGCGGGAAAACATACATGAGCGTGTGATCTACTTTTGTCTCGCACTACAGCAGCGCCGCCATAACTGGGGAAGAATGAAGGTGAAGAAAACTTTACAGTAAATATCTCAACAATCCCCCCCTGTTAATGTAAAATTTTCTTTTACAACATATGCAGAATGCCGCTTTAGTGATCGAGTAGTCATAGTGACGGACTCGCATCGCGAGGTCCCGGGTTCGAACTCCACCGGCGTCACAGTGGTGGTCGGCTGAAATTGATTTTCTGAGGTTCCCAACTTCAAAGCGCGAATAGAGTCGATCTTCCAGTTAAAACGTTTCGCCACAGAGAGCAACAGGCCTACAAATACTCAGTCATTACACTTCACTGACTTCACTTCTGACAGCAGCACTGAAAAATCAGACACAACACTAGATACGGACTCAGACTGTAAGATACACACACTTGCACTTCCGGCACAACTCACTAGACAGTAAATTGCCCATGGCAATAGACCTGAGTTGGGCAATTTGCCTGTTGTGGCGTTGTATTTGTATTTGTGATCGGCTTGGAAAAAAAACATGTAGAACAAAGTTCACATAATTCAAAACAAATTCCTGCGAAAAAACCCTCTTAAACGATGATAAACCTCTCAATGATGAGGACTTTAGCAGTGTTTTTCAAATTTCAATTGGATTAGATTTACGGTACATGCATATAATTTATGGTAGAGTGCTTCAAAGTTGAGGAATGAAAGTAAAGATGATGCCTCTTTCTTTCAAATAGTCAAGTGTATCGCTGGAATACCAACTCCCAATTATACCTGAAAAGGGTGCGCAACAGTTTGCTTTGAGAAGAGGTACTAATAATCTTATATATAATAAATTTTTATATCTTTTGAGTGGGAAAATTATCGAAATCGTGAGCAAATGCCATTGAAAAATAATTTCTTCTCGTACTCGAAAATAATTAATTGGAAATAAAGTCATCTATTCAAAATTCTAACGTAAATGAATTTCTCATCTGAGTTTGAACATCCAAAGAATGTCAATTTTATGGAATCTATTTCCTTTGTGTTTTCATTCCTGTGTGTGGGTCCTATTAAGTCAGTTCTCACGTAAACTTTCTAATTATTTCAACCCGTTCATCCCCGAACAACGACCGAATACCACACCCCCTGCATTCCCAATACCTCTTTTTTTTTCTATATGACCCTTGTTATTTTTCGTTTCTACATTTTTCTATCCTTTTTTTTCTTTCTCCAGCAAATTATTCGGCTTAGCAAAGAAAAAAAAAAGAAAGGTAAAAATGAAAGAAACCGAGAGAGATACGTTCTGTACGAAAAAGACAAGCTAATACTAAATTTTACGAGAATCGCAAATGGCAGATTAAATTCCCAATAATTCTCGTAAACATGTTTCTTTTCCTCCCCGAAGAAAATGCGTCTTACTCTTCTGTGACTCCTATAAGATTCCAAAGATAAAATCCCCTCTAGGCTAACAGGATTCCTATAACCGAATCCCAAAGAGCCAAAAGAAAAAACTGTCATTAGTATTCCAGGTGCGGACCCGGGACTTCGAAGGAGGGATGGGCGGATTTGTTGCTTAGCTTTTAGCGGCCGAGTCAATTAAAGCAATGCTTCTCTTATATGTTTGTTCACTTTTGCGAATCAAAGAGAAAAAGTAAAGAAAAAAATAACCATATAAAGCCGAGGGAAGAAAATGAAATAAGAAGAAAATGTAACGTACTAAAGAATTTTTTAATTAGCTACCATACCGACCGTCCGGTGACCGCCTTTTTTTTCTTTTAGTTACTTACTTACCTACCTGTGCCCTTCACTATATGAGGAGGGAATTCAGCTCTAGAAGAAGGTAAAAAGATAAACTTAAAGGCTCAAATAGAAGAAAAAAATGTACACTATATACAGGTGAACCTCGTTTATACGTCGCTCGATTATACGACTTTCACGTTTATACGACGTGACGTTTGGCTTCGGTCGCAATGGGTTCCTACGCATTTTAATGTTGAAATAACTCACTTATTCGACGTTAACACTTTGACTCGAACTCCGAAAGTTTTGAAAAAATGTCATTTATATCCATCAAATGCGCACAACTTTGTGTGCGGTGAAAACGCGTTACTGCAACAGTTTTTCTTGCATATTGTCAAAGCAAAAAGCAAACGCCATAAATTTTAGGGTGATTGCTGACGTATACGAAAATAGCCAATGAGCTGGCTGATGGCCATATCCTTTAGAAGCCCTATCCTTTACAGTGGAAACTTAAGTGATTTTTTTATTGCTTGTTTCTGAAAATACCCAGATGCAGCGAGCCCCAAAGAGAAGGGTTTCAATTGTTTTGACGGCCATATATTATTCGAGAATATTTTCTCCCAATTTTTTCAGTGTTAATCCCCAGAGGGTCCATTGTAAGAATTTGTAGAGTGCAGGCACACATCCACAGTAAGTTTTTCCGATCATTTCCTGTAAAATTTTCTTTCGTTGTGGTGCTTTACTTGCTGGCTTTGTCAAATCCGCCGTTCGTAATGTCGAGAAAACGGAAATCGCTTTCTGTAAAAAAAACTAGAAATTTTGGAAGAAGTAAACGAGAATTTTAAATTGATGACGAAAGTTGATCTTGCAAAACAGTTGAATATCCGTGGGTGAACTTTGAAAACGATTACAAAGCAGGGAAACAAAATCAAAGACCAAGCTGCTGGTTGCAAATTATTTACTGTCAAAAAACGAGAGTAACTAGGGTCACCGCTTTGGGAATTTTCATTGACGAGCGACTTAGGTTTTCTGAACATTGTTCAGCGGTCAAAAAAATCGAATAGAATGTTTGGTCTCATTTTCAAAAAGGTCTCTTCGCGTTCTCCTAAAGTCATTCTTCCGCTTTTTCGAGGCTTAGTTCGTCCTGGACTGGAGTACGCTGTAAGGTTTTGGAGACCATACCTACAGAGGGACATGAACTTGGTTGAAGGGGTGCAGAGAAGAGCTACGCGTGCCCTTATTGTGAAGAAAAACTTCTTTTTTTGAATATGTTTACATTGGATGAACGCAGGTGTCGAGGAGATATGATCGAAGTGTTCAAAATTTTCAACGGGATGGATAGGATGGACCATGAACTTTTAGTACACCGCCAATCGACTGCTTTTACAAGGGGACACCAGTATCGATTGGTGAGGGACAATGCAAGGTTATGGTGTCGCAGGGAATTTTTGTCTAATAGGGTTGTTAATAAATGGAATAGCTTACCCCCGGAGGTAGTAAATTGTAACACAATTGACGCGTTTAAAAAGAAATACGATAAACATGTTGGGGTAAATCGAGAAGCTATCCATTCTTAGAATAAGACAACCATAAGTATTCTTTATGGGCATTGTATAATATTTTATCATGTGTATATATTGTTTGTAATTTGTGTTAATTGCATTTTTAATTGGGTTGCTGTATTTTTGAAATATATGGCATCCATATTTTTATGGGCATCTTTTTATCAGCCACCTCGTTGGCCTGTTGTGACGTTGTTTTTGTATTTGTATTTGTATTTGAGAGTCCCAGATTGGAAATTTTCATAAGTCGAGAAGATTTTATTTGCCATTTGTTATCCAATTTCGCGTCCCAAAGGTTAATTTTGCCTTGTTCAGCTAAATTTTATGTTTTTGTGATTTGAAATGCATGATTTAATTTTTTTCCCCTCAAGTATGATTGAAATTATATATTTTTCTATAACATAATTAGAGACGCCATTAAACACATTCAATTTTATAATATTTTGTATGTCTGTGAGAAAGGAGTAGAGAAGTCTTTTTTTTTTAGTCTCAGTTATTCGACGTACTCATTTATACGACGTTTTTGACTCGGGCTCTTGAACGTCGTATAAACGAAGTTCCACTATAAATGGTTAGGCCTAAAGAACTACCTTTTCTCCTCCCCATCAGACTTTCTGAAGAGTGAGAGAGTCGGGGGGTGAGTCTGTCATTCTAAAGTTATTGTCGTTGGCTTATTTTCTGTACGTGGAATGTAAATGACGACTTTACAGAGTCGATGTAATTCCTTTCTTTTCTTATTTTTTCTTTTCTTCACCGAATTTCTTTCTTTTCTCAGCTTATGACTACACTTTTCTTCGGTGTCTTTTTTTGTTCTTCTTTATAAAGAGAAGAACTCCTTCTGTATTTCAAATAAGTGTCGCATGATTTGTGGATGACGTTTGGCCGTTACGATAGATCAGTCTGATTTATCAGCAAGATGTGATTTTGAATTGTTTTTTTTTTGTCCGTGTACCACAGCAGTTGGTATTTATCTGCTCATCTTGATTTTTCTTTTTGTACAACTTTTTTTTTTTTTTTTTTTTTTGTATTTTTGGACCAAATAAAAATAGAGACAATGACTTGACCCTCTTCTTTCCGAATTGTTTCTTTTATTCTATTCATCACGCAGCCCTTCATAATTTTTTTTAAAACAGAATTCCAAATAGGTTACATCTTTAAAGAGTAATTGATAGTAATGTCCGCACACACAATGTGAAATATTTTCTCTTACAAAAAAAGAATTAAACTTTTTTCATAAATATTTTTCTGACTTTCAAGAATGATGGCGATGCTTTTTCGGAGTAAAATTTTCGTATTCTTTGAAACGATGCAAGCAGTTGATAAGTTTTAAAACTCATAAATCAGATTGACCGATGTTTATCTTCCGTATTTCTTTTTCAAATTCTATTCCGACCTTCCTTTGCATATTCTATGAAGCTTTAGGCTTGCTATTATTTATTATGTATCACGTTGCACAGGTCCTGTCACGATGGCTGAGAGGAAAGAAGAGAGAATGTTACGCATTTATATGAACCCTATTTCCACGTAGAAACATCCTTTAACTTCATTATTTTGTGAAATGACGTCCACGTGGTGCTCATTTGATTTGATCATTTTTATAGCAACACATCATTCATTGTGATGGGCTCATTAAACAAGGAAGGTTTTCACAGGCAACATTTCCACGAAGCGTGAAAAAATATTACAATATTTCTTTCTTTGGTCATATCTGTATTATCGAAATTAAAATCTTCCGAGTTATTGTTTCGGATTTGATGCCTCTCATAACATTATTCATTTTATCAATAGATGACTTGTTTTAAGCTTCTTTTTTTTGCATCGATACACCAGCAAAATACCTAATTTTGGTACGCGATTTATATATATGTATTTTGTATATTAAAACTATTTGATTATGCTCAAGTTCATAGACAGTGCATATTCTATAAATCTCCTGCAGTGAGGTGGGGGCCATCAGAGAGGTTTTATCCCTCCCCCCATGAAATGTGACAAAATTAAAATTGCCTTTTTAGCCTCCCTCGATATCCCTTTCAGATACCGGTGCCACAAATGGGGGAAGGGGTTGCTTTTTTTAACTATATATTTTTTTTAACCTCAGGGAGCTCTGGCTTAAAGGATTGTGTAAATTTTGAGTTAGAAATGTGATGAATATGAACTTTGGGGAGGGGGGTGCTTTCATCAGAGGGCAGCACTTGAACGTGAACTTTCGTGGGAGGGGGGGGGGTTAAGATGGCTTCCAGGCGGAAGCTTGAAAAATATTTTGTTAAATACTAGTTAAAAGAAAAGAATTCCTACAGTTCCCACCCATCTTCAACCTTGTGTGAAACTCTTGTGTCTTCTCAAGGAGGCGCATACCCGTCTTCTTTGTTGTGTCTTTTCACAGTTTTAATACCACGGCAAGATAAATAGAGAAAATTCTCCGATTTTTTTTTTTTTTGTCATTTGCGTAAAGGTTTATACTGTTTAAGGGGTGATAATTGTCAGATGTGCGGAAAATTCTGCCCCAAAATATTCTCAGAAAAAGTTTTCGTTATTTTTCTGGTCTTTTACGTTTGCTCAAATACATACTAACATATTTGAAATTTTATTTGTTCAAATATGTGACATTGTCTTCACTTTTTGTTACGTTTTTATTACTTCTATAAATTCCTCCTTTGTCAGTTGATGTTGACAACGTGTGTGGTGCTCGAGCTGCCATTGCTGTGAGAGAAGATAAGCATTTTTCTTCTGATTGATTAAATTGAGATTATCGTAAGTCGAGATTAACAAAAAAAAATGGGTTGCTCTAAGTTGAAGAGCATAACTAACACAGCAAAATACGTGAAATTTTGGAAATTCTCACCCCATCTGACGGTAGCTGTTAATAAAGATAAAAAACGTTTAACAAATTTTTGACGGAAATATCCTAAAATTTGCGATAATTATCACAATTATAGTTATGATTATATAATTATTGAGGAACTTGATGAACCTTTAGTTTTATATCATGTCTTTGATATTCTACGCATCAAATTTATATTTCAATGCACTTGATGCATCCAAAAATGAAACTTATTTGCAATTTCAATAGTGTAAATGTAGGTTCCAATTTTTCTGAGTATTTTTCTTGAAATTAAGATGATTGTATCTTTTTTTCTAAAAAACAAACAAAAAACTGTTTCAAATTCAGTTTCTTTCCTCGTACAATAACCGACTGGAACAACCTCCCGCCAGATATTATTGATTGTAAAACAGTATCCGATTTTCTTTGCAACATCAATCGTCTCTGTCTAACTTCACCACCGCATTCCCTTGCATAGACCTCGGCCAATCAATGTTGTATAAATAAATGAATAACAAAAAAAAAAAATGTTTTTTACTGTATATTATTTTTTATTCAACCCATTTCTACTACAGTTTTTAATCCTCTCAGTTGCATTGAGATTTTTTAGAAGCCTTTAATTTTAACACAGTGACAAGTCCAGATATTTTCCAAAGGGGATTTCTCAATGGAACATTCTCCTATATCCCTGACTTTTCTCCTGCTAAAACGTAGAGGAAAGACTACTCCATAAAATAAGACGATACAATTTACAGGGGGGTGCGGTGATTTCGGTTATGCCGTTTGAAGGGTTAATTTGTGACACTGGTTCATTAAAAAATGTATGTTGATTTTTCTTACGAAGTAATCACTCAGAGATTTCTGCAGGAAAATATATACTCTCGAAGGGGTAATTATAATCTCTCTTATAAAGAAATCGGAGAAAAATTCCATATAAACTTGCTGTTCGATACTGAAATTCGGGCCTATAATATATATACTGCATTGTAGAATAAATCGGTGGATAATTTTTTTCAACCCCGTCCAATTAAAAGCCGAACAACTATAAGCAGAACAGAAAAGGACAAAATCAAAATTTTTCCTACCGATTTTCGGCGTGTATGCCATCAACGCGGCTCAAAAACTGACTTCTGAGACTTTTATAAAGCCTTTGGAAAAAGCTAAAGATAAGACCGTGTTTCTTGTGCGCGTGTGCAATATGTGAGTGCATGTTTGTGTCAGTGATTGAGAAGAAAAATTTAGACAATATCGGGATTTAGTGACTATGAGTTTAGCATGAACCTCGATTTTTGTAATCGCACATGTGAGTAAGTAAAAAAAGTCTGTTTTTTTCTTCCCTTTTTTGACCCGAGATCTTTTCTTTCTTGGTGTGTTCTGGGCTTGCGCCTTTTAAAAGTGTATACCGTTTTGGTTGATAAAACCATGTAAATGAACGCTTATTTCCAGTCGAAAAGCATATAGCACAACGTAAATCCCAGTTTCTAAGTGGATAAAGAATTTTTATACAGTCGAATCCCGTTTTAACGAACTCTTTTCCTAATCCCCCAGATAAAATTACATAGGAACAATGCAAAACCCTATAATTCCTTTTCAACGAAATTTCGTTATAACGAAGTGATTTCTCTGGTCTCTTGGAGTTCGTTATAACGGGATTCGACTGTATTCTCATTTTGTCATCCACCTGTTCGCACAGAATGTGTTTTCGCGATATAATAATTTCACTGAGTTTTGCCCAACTGGATATGTGAACACACCGTTTAACCATTTGTGTTTGGCAGCATGTTTTATTTTTACACACCTTGAAGTTTTAATTGCGACTTTTTGCTTTCTATACGTGTTTATTGTTTGTGAACGTTGCGCTTTGATTTTTTTACATGATTTTTCGACTTACATAATTTTCACAACACTATGCACTATATGTAATTTTTAACATCTCAATAAAATCTGGGTTTGTCGGAGAGCCCTGGTCATCCTGGGAGGTCCGAAGTGCTTACGTTTCTTCTTGAAGCAGAGCCTGGGTGTCATGGTTTCTCCAGTTCTCCAGCACATGTTATATTTTATCAATACACTTTTCAATGCTTCTAAAAACTACACCAGGACATTTTTAACCAGTTTTTAATAACCCTCACTCGTGATGCCTTTTGTATCTTCTTTATTATGAATATTATCACAATCATTCCTGTTCGTTGCTATAAGTCGATATCAGAACAGCTATGGCCTCAGACTGAAAGTTGTTATTGTGCAGTTGTTTCGTGTACTTCCCGTATCCATTCTTCTTATTTTACTGCATATGTTATCCTATCGACAACCCAGTGCAAAAAGGCAACTCAGAAAATTGCATTTTTGAGTTATTCACTCACGGTGTAAAATGCTTCTACATACTCCAAAATAGTACAACACTACCAACGCCACTAATACGCTCCCTACTGTAGTTAAATCTGTATGGAACTGAAAATGAATCAACCGAAAGTGAATCTTTTATGAATACAGAATTCCCAATATTATAGAATTTTGAGTTGCTGTCTTTTTGAACTGGGTCGTCGATGCCGTAGAATGAGGTTGTAAAAAATATTAGAGTAAAGAATAGTTTCGTACTTCCATGTTGCCTTTTTTTTTAAATTCTCAGTTACGTTTGAGGTGAGGTAAACAATCAGATACGAGAAAAATCTATCGCTCACTGACGATTCGATTCTTTTCCTCTTTCTACGCATATTAGAAAAAAAATATTTTACGGCCAATTTTTCGCAACATAAATTTCTGAAACGAGGCAATATTTTCAGAACTCTGACGTTTTGGGACTTTTTCTTTTGCATTAAAAAGAAGAAACAAAAATAAATATTAAAAGAAAAAAATTATACTACTCGTGTCCTCCTCTGTTTTCGAATTCGTGGGCCCGCCCACAGACGCTCCGCCCTTTTTGAGCGTCTCGTTCTTCCTCCTCTCGCGTAACCCATCACGTAACCAAAAGTTGCATCCGAAACAAGTAGAGGAGGCCAAAAAAAGGGAACCTCCCAGTCATTTTTATTTTCTGCCGAGAAGAATCGTTTCGGCGACGATTTTTTTCCCCCCATTTTCATTTTCATTTCTTTCTTTTTTTTCGCTCCGAGACTGGAAAAACACGTGCTATTTGTGTGTGTGTAGACGTTTCCTTCTCTTCCTTCGCATCGCACGCACTTTTCTCTCTCTCTCTCTCTCTCTGCTTGGTTTTTCGAAAGCTTTTCCATTGCAAAAAAGACCAAAAGTAAAAAAGAATCCCATCCGCGAAAAGGAGAAGAAAAAAGAGGAGCTCACACTCACTCATTCACAAATAATATATAAATTATGATAATAACAAAGAGAGAATTTCTCAAATCTTTTCCTCTTATATAATCTTTCTTAGAAATATTTGTTTTTTACTAAGGTCCACGCCGTTTAATGCGGTCACACCAGGGACCAGTTTTTTACAGCAATAACAGAATGATAATTGTATCCGAAAAATCCCCTTCCCAAGTAAGGTGACCGTACATCCTGTTTTGTTGAACGGGACAATGGTAAACGGAAGAATTGGTAAAACGGGATGACCATTTTTCTTCCCTACGTAATTATTGCAAAATGGTCAATCGTTCTTTTTTAATTTCTCTTTTTTTTGTTCTATTCTAAAACGGAACCTCTTTTTTTTCCTTTAGACCATAGTTTGCCAACCTTTCTTGTCCCATCTCGCCCCCTTCTTCAGAAATGTTTTCTCCCATCGCCCCCAACGCGATCTAACCCATAGGATCCTATGTCATACCCGTAGCCTCTACCGCCCCTGGGAACATTCTATCGCCCCCCAGGGGGCGTTAACGCCCACGTTGGGAATCACTGCTTTAGACCAATGGTTCTCAATCTTTGGTCACCCGCGGCTCCTTTGCCCAGTTCATGGTTCATTTCGATTTCCCAGAATATTTTAGTACGTATTTCCACTTATAAAAGAACCACTTTCAAAGCATAATTTGTACAAGTACACAAATCAATATCCCCATCCCTCCGCGACTAGACTAAAATTTTGCATTTTTGTTGATCAGCCACTGTGAGGTGTTGGAATGAAACTGTTTGACATATATCACAAAAATTACGATATTTTTTTTTAATGTACACAGTACGTTCCATAGATCCTTGAGAATGTCTCTCGGGATAAGAAGTTTGAATCTGGTAGCAAAGTTATTGAAAGTACACGCATTTATATATATATACGTCGAAAAATGCTACACAGACCTGTACAGATTATGTTCAGATGAGGATGAGAGAAATCTTATCAATATCTCCTACCTAATCAAAGTGAGCGATATAACCTCCTGAGAGCATTGGGATTGACCAGGAAGGCGATAGAGGTATGATGTATCCTGTGTATCGGACTGGGGGGAGGGGCACAGAGAAATGATAATTCTGAGTAGAGAGGATATGGTAAAGAAAAAACGAATAGGCGTGGGTGTGACTCTGGTGTGAACAAATTCTTTTGACCAAGAGAAGGAAAAAACACAGTATTTCTTTGGATATCTGTTACGAAATATAGAAACAATACTGCAAGCTACTTCGACAATTCATGGAAATTCTTTTACGGGTTGTTATTACGTATAGTTATTATGCAAGCATATCAATTACCATCCAATGAGCACATGACATTTTTCTAAAGCTTCTTGCAATTAAATCGTTCTTTCCCAAAGTGAGTAACAACTGGGGGCGATGTAATGTTCCACGGGATGGTAGAAGATATATGTTAGAGCAGCGGTTCTCAGCCTTTTTTGACTCGCGGAGCACTTTTTGGCATATAATTTCAATGGCGGAGCCCCGTAGACCTATTTTTTACTTATTTAGCAAAATTACTGATTTATTTTCATTATTCTAAAGTAATTATAATTTTTTTCTTCAAATAACTGGTTTTTTTATATTTTCCTCGAGTGGCCGCGGAGCCCTTGAGGAGCGCACAAGGAGCCCCAACGGCTCCGCGGAGCACCGGTTGAGAACCGCTGTGTTAGAGGTTCTTTAGCTATAACATAGGATCCAATGGGTGAGCTTGAGTCGGGAAGCGACGAGGAAAAAAAAAATTCAAAGAAGGGGGAATAAAAAGTTTTTGGGAAACTCTGGGGAATTAGACAATAGTGTTTTCGTCGTATAGGCTTACTTGATAAATCTTTCAACAGTTTATGGTGATTTTTCACTCAACGCTTGGCAGGAATCACGCCTCATCGACTCGAATAGACTTCAAGTACTCTTCCTATTTTTGAAATGCACCTTCTGCTATGTGAACCTTTCACCACTCAAACTCTTCACTCATCATTTATTGTGTGTGTCCATCCATTGGATGGAGATTGACATTTCTTTTTTCATGAATTTATGAAAATCTTATCGCAAAATAAGAGTTTGAGGAAACTTCGACCCGTTCAGTAGGCTATTCATGGGAATCAAGTTGGTCGGATGGATCATCATGAAGATCACCGCCCCCCCCCCCCCCATTCATGAAGGATTCATATCTTCTATGTGTATATATATGAGTTACTATTTTCATCCATCAGTGAACATCAGTAGCAGGGTTTGTTTTCGCTGCTTTTGCAATTCATCGCTTTAGGAAGTGATTTCCTAAGAATTTGTAAATCACAAGTACACTGGCTTCCGAAAGTTAAGTGCGGGGTGGCTTATATAACATAACGACACATTTTTAATCGTGTCCCCCCTGGATTGGACGGTTAGTGAAACACACACCAACACGTGGTACTTGGAGCTACGGTCCCATCATGTGGAGCCTTCGGCACTCAGTACTGACAGTAGCTGCAAGTGACGTTGCAACCATGGAAGTGATAGTTGGGGTGGTCACTCGACGATTCCGCTTGGCCACTACATCAATATATCGATTATGGAAAAATTCAAAACAAGTCAAACAGCTGTCCAGAGACAAGTGCCACTACCTGTGCCCGGTGAACCAGAACCTGTTCTTAGGCGATACGACCCACGTGGAATCACAGGGCACCACTCTGTAAGAGGCGACGAAAAAGTGGGCAGGGGACGCCAAAAATAGGTCTCGCACTGTTAGAAATTTTTTTTTTCGAGAAGTCCCTGTGGGGGGGGGGGGGTCGACCAAGGGAAGCCATCCCCTCTGATAATCGGTATATTGTTATAGTAGCCAAGCGGGATTGACGAGTGACCTCCACAACTATTACATTTGGTAAAACAGTATCTGCCAGTAACGTGCGACGAAGACTTTACATAAAGGAACAGAACTCCCGAGTACCACTTTTGTTCCACTAACCTCAAATCCAGAGGGAAACGATTGAAGTGGTGTCGTGATGAGCCCCGTCACCTGCTTAAATTTTGGAAGCCAGTATATATGAGTATAAGTCTCAAAGTATACGTAGAATGTTAGAAGTTCCGTAGAGGAATATGAACGAGGTGCATGTGTACTTTAGTAGTAGTAGTATCTGTATTCTAATAGTTAGGCTCTTTCTACTAAATATGAAGATATATGAGAAGCTTATTATCAAAAAGGAACGTTTCCACTTTTTTTTTCCAAAATGCACTTTTAACGGTTCATTAATCTTTGGGATGAGCTCTGTCAGATTATGTAACTAGGATTATTCAAACGGGAATATTTTTGTCAGAAATTACAATTTAAAGTTAGTCGTTTCCATCAAAAGGGAACATCCATTTTTTCATACATTTCGGTACTTTCCATCGAAAACGGACACCAATGAGACCGAAAATGGGGTCCGCTAACCTTGGTGTCCGTTAATGGGTAGCAAGATACATTGAGCTCCGTCGATGTATTTCAAAATTGTGTCCATCAGTAAGATGTCAGCTAACGGGAGTGTCCTTGATGGGAGGTTCCACTGTAGAATGATCATATTCCTTATGTTAAAGACAAAAAGGTAGTGAGTGTATCTTCCTGGGCTAATTAAGGATAATTGATACCTTTAACAAGGTGAAAACTATGCTCTGATAGAAATATCATTAAAAATGTAATTTAACCATTGATTTGTTTTTAATGTTTTACAAATGTTCTTGATTGTATGTACTATCCTATGCCAGTACAAGATTTTACGTATCTATGATATTTAATATTTTTTGTAAATTTCCAAAAAAAAGCATTAAAAAACACTCATTATAAATACCATGATTTCAATGTAATTAAATAAAAATTAATTCAAACTAAAGGAAACTGTTCAGTTCATGAAATGAAATGAAGTCATTGACCTGTCTTATTAAAAATTAAATTTTAAAACTTATTTAAATTTTAAATTTCAAAAATTTTCAATTTAAAATTTAATTTTAAATGAGATTGCGTCATTGAAACTTCAATCTGTCTCATTTCATGAACTGAACAGTTTCCTTTAGTTTGAATTAATTTTTATTTAATTACATTGATATAATGGTATTTAAAATGAGTGTTTTTAATGCTTTTTTTTGGAAATTTACAAAAAATATTAAATATTATAGATGTGTAAAATCTTGTACTGGCATAGGATAGCACATACAATCAAGAACATTTGTAAAACATTAAAAACAAATCAATGGTTAAATTACATTTTTAATGATATTTCTATTAGAGCATAGTTTTCACCATGTTTAAAGAAATCAAGTTCCTTTTAAACATTCTGGAATGTAGAGGCGACATAGAAATTTCCAATTTTTCAGACTTGACCAGCTCAAATTTTAATACTAGAAAGGTAACATTTCCACTAATTTTCTTTCAAAACGGAACATTTCCAAATTCAAATTGGGGATAACTCCCTTGAATGTTGATAAAAAAAATATTATTTAAATATTCCTCTACCATTCCTACATGTTACCTGTTGAGCTATTTTCTACTTTTGTGAAATAAACATAGCCTGCTACTTGCTTTAAATAATATTACTTCTACTGTGAATTTAGCAAAAGTGGAAATGTTTCGTTTTGAAAATAAGCTCTTCATATTTCTGCTGGCAGAGAACACTAGAAGGACAATATTTTCATCATCTCGGGTGAAAAGTCAACTCACCTCAGCATTTACTCTGTAAAAACCAATATAGCCAAACAGGGTACTTTTCAACGTACTTTCTACGTGTTTCATTGAAACGCTCAGGTGGTTAGTTAAAATTTGCGATGATTTACTTCCCATCCCTCGTCGTTTTCTTTTTTTTTTATCCCGAGGAAGTGAATCAATTTACCTGCGTACAGAAAGAGAGCGCGTGAACCGGCAGCAAGAGAGAAATCCCAACGAAGTAACGATATAATGGGTTAGTCACAATATCGCTCGAAGGCAGCAGCAATTGTACCTAAATTGCATAGCATTTTCGTCTTTGCTACTTCAGTAGCTCGTTATACCTTAAATGCTATACTTAAATTGGGAAAAGGGAATAGAGAATACAAAAATAAAATAGAATAAAAAGTGAAAGCGATTTTCTGAAAAGTAAAAAAAAGAAAAAGAATTGCAGGTTTTGCGCAGTGCGGGGAAAGAAG
Source organism: Pholcus phalangioides (assembly GCF_987345545.1). Taxonomy (NCBI): domain Eukaryota; kingdom Metazoa; phylum Arthropoda; class Arachnida; order Araneae; family Pholcidae; genus Pholcus; species Pholcus phalangioides. The sequence continues at coordinate 52,312,632 of NW_028301597.1, forward strand.
AGCATTTTGTTTTGGTTCGTCATCTCGACGGGTGGCAAGCATTGTTGCGGAGAATACGGGGGAACCTACCCGTAGGTCAAAGGTTAGCATTCGCTGTTCCCTGTACTACTTACTACCTGTTCTCACCGCAAAAAGAAAAATAACAGGTACCGTGAAAGACTTTCAGGTGAATTCAGCAGGTAAAGCTCGAACTGGTCTGAAAGAAAGCCAATTAAGTTACCCGACGATTTTTACTCTGTTTTTTCAAAGAAAAACTTTTTCTTTTCTTTCTTCGAGTTCGAATCCCAGTATATTTTCGTAGTATTTGGAATATACTGATGGGAGAGGTATATTTTAGGGGACTTAAATCAGTCCAAAAATTCAATCAAGAAGTTCTAATCTGTTGAAATTAAAAATGAACGAAGGAAGTCTCGGCTTCAATAGTTCGCCACAACGACTTTGAAATCAAAAAAAAAAAAGAAAAAAATTCCAACATGGGAACATATGACAACTATTCTATTACGACCTTCTTTTCCTCAAAATGAGGATTAATCGACAAACATCACTCTCTGACCTTTTAACTCCCTTTATTTCTACTTCTTGGCATTTTATGACTTGACTAAATCATTTATTTGATCAACGTTGCATCATATTGATCGGGAGAGGGAGAGGAAATTTTGCTTTGCAAGATTTTTGCATTACGGAGAAGTATGCATGCTAATTTCACTAATATTTTTATCCATCTGCGAACATGAAAACTGTATGACCAATAAGCGCATGCAATGATTCCTTCAGAGCAGGGGTGTACAACTTTCGGCCCGAGGGCCAAATACAACCTGCCAAAGAGCTACCATCCGGGTCGTGAAAGTGTTCTGAAAGAAAAGTATCAATCCACGCACACAACCCGATAAATCCTTGAGCTGATCACATTTCTTTCATAAAAATTCGAGACAGCCAAAAAATCTGTCAAAAGCAAGTAAAGTTACAAGTTACAGTAAAAAAGAAATTGCCAGAGGAAACTAACGCTCTTCCTTCGGCCGGCACGTCAGTGTTTGTCAATATTAGCTTTTCCCGCAGTTAGAAACCGACTGGCTATAATACCCGGCGCTGCCCGGGTTTCTTCAATGAGGCTTTTTTGGATCACGTGATATCTCCCTCTCTTTTTCTTGAGGGACATATAAACCGTGTCCGAGTTAACCAATAGGGCGACTTCCTGCGCGATTCATGAAATAAACAAATATAGATTTACAGAAACTTAGAAATGAATATATATTTTCCCTTTTTTAAGGGGCGCTAGGTATTTCGATAAGCCTCTTCCCCTCTGAACTTCAAGTTACCCATCTGCCTGTTTTTGCTTTCAAAAAATGCTTAATTAAAGCTGTGGAATTTTTTCGATCCACTTTTTACGGGCTCATAACTAATTTTAAAATATCCTAACCCACATGAATTTATGCAAATAACTATCAAAAGAGACAATAAAGAGACATTAATTTTCATGCTTGAGAAGATATAAATAAAAAGTTGAAATCAATGTGTTATTACATGGATATCCAACTCAAAAGTACGTCCGACTAATTACTTCATATCTAATCTCCTGGGCTTCGTATATCTCTAAGCGGACTGAATATTTCAAAAATCGAGAATTCAATACAATTTTTAAAATTATTGATGGGGCGGAAAACCCCACCAAATTTCCGCATTTCTACATTAAAATCGACAATTTTAACACTGGTTTCTATGGGAATCATCCTTTGCCTGACCCTCAAACTGATGCTGATGATGATTATGACGTCTATTTGAAAAGCCTCATTACTGGGAGGATTGAAAAAGTGGCAAACCATTATCATGGCATAAACTATTATACATATACTAACTGGATTAAAGAAGTGACAAACCGTTGTAAAGGCATATACACGTCTGAAACGCATTGCTAGGGAACCACAGTAACCAAAGTAAACGTTCGGAAAGTGATTGTTGAGGCCCAAAAACCATTGTTGCCCGACAGTTTTTTTTGCCCATTTGGGGCATTTGCCCCGCTCTGACGACATTTTAAAGTAGCCTATCTTTCAAGTCGGGTCCCATTTGGTCTATATGCAAAATTTGACGACGATCGATCTAAAATTGTAGATTTGTATAGAGAACATACACACATACACACACACACACACACACAGACAGAAAATCAATTTTATATATATAGATTTGAGTAACTTCATTTTCCAGCAGGACGGGGCACCACCACACTGGAGCTTGGACGTTCGAGAATTTTTGAGCAATCGCATTCCTAAACGATGGATCGGCCGTACGGGACATGACGATTCAGTTAAACATCACTGGCCTGCAAGATCGACGGACCTCACAGCGTGCTTGTGGGAGTTTATAAAAGACTACGTTTATGTGCCTCCCCTTCCAGCTACATAATAGCCGAACTGAAGATACGCATAACAGCAGCTGTGGATGCAAACGTACACGCAGAAGGTTTGGGGCGTATTTGACTACCATATACACATATGCCGTGCATCCCAAGGTGGACATTTTGGGCACCTTTAATTTAGTTTGTAAAAAAAAACTTTATGATTAGCCATGCAATATAAAATTAAGCTTAAGTGTGTGTGTGTTCAATATTTTTCGTAATATACGCATTTCAAATCGGGTGATTCTTTTTAAAACAGCCTGCATAATTTTCAAACTTTTATTCGCCCCTTTAAAAGTTGTTTTAATAACTTGTCAAGAAAACAGTCTGATTTGTAGAATTTTTCAAACTAAATTTGCTCATATACAAAAATCATGATTTTTTTCCTCCAACTTAGAATTATCCAAAAAAATAATAATAAATTAGAATTAAACGTGAAATTTTAACATTAAATTAAATAGAAACTTTAGGGGAGCTCACACAAGAATTCGAATTACCCAAATGCGATCTGTGTTTTGAAAAAAAAATGTGAAGATCCATTTTTTCACTATTTGTTTTATTTTACGTAATTTTCCGAAACTAATTTTTCAGTACTAATTATATGTACAATTATTTATGCAATTATTTATGCAATTATTTAAAACCAAGGCTAACCTATTAGGGAAATTCCTTGCAGTTAATCAAACCAGCTTATCATTGTATGGAGATGAGCGAATTTTAAATGTGAAAGTAACCGTCGAAAAAAAACATTTTAATAATTCACAGAGTGTAATAATTATTAATCATTAATTTTTTTTTTTTTTCGAATAATGTCTATTTTATGGGCCTATGAACCTGTCGGTTCCTCACTCAAGGCTTAGATCGTGTTCGATGGATCCAGAAATCGCTTCTTTTCGGTCTCAAATGCATAATCAGAATAAACACATAAGTTATTTCCCGTTTAAATCCCCCCTTTTTTTGCTTGTACAAACATTAAATGCTTGTCACTCGTCCATCATTCGAATAGTTGACGACACGATTAAGGTAGCGGACAATTCTGTCATAATACGAAAAGTCACAGGTGCCGAATTTCAAACTCACTGTTTTCACGTATCAAGTATTGCATCTCGTGTCCTTTACACGTATGCAAATCAGGATTACTTTTTTCCCAAGTTTTCCTTGTTTTTGAACGCGCTTAAAACACGGAAATGTCGTTTAGAGAAATACGACAGTAAATTTCATATGTTCATTTCCTGGACGTTAATTCCTTAAAAAATCAGCCGATTCTCAATATTTTGTGTTTTTTCCCCGATTCCTTGATGTGTTTTCCGTGACGGTGATTAGGAAATATTGAGAAATTCTTATCTATATATTCGTGTATATTTTTCGTGTACACAATTAGGATATTTAGCAATAACGTGAACGTCGATGTCACGTTATGTCATCGGTGGAATATTCTGTCGTGGCAAATACTTGAGGAAAAGCCGATCCGCATCGTGGATTTCCGTGTATAAATTAATAATCGAATTTAACAGTAACTTCAAATTATTATCCAGTAGAAATGACACAAACGAATTCAACAGGTATCAGTCCGTTTTGATAACGTGAAGCTTTAATATTTTTTAATGAACTAATAAATAATGGAAATTAATATTTATTGAATGCTGTGAGTTCACCACATGTTTCTAGCACAAATTTTGAAATTCCTTGACATCTTGAACAGCTTCTGGCTGATGCTATTGATCCACCGGATCATGTTAAACACCGATAAGAAGCTGCTTCTATAGATTTCTAGGCAGATTATTCCTGATAATCCACAAAATTAACCTCCTGAAGGCAGACACTTCCACATTTATCTAGTAGCGAGCACCAGCCTATGAATATCATCAACAGAAAAGCACTCTCATGGCAATCTCGGGATATCCTTTATCTCGAATTAGCATGACGCTCTGATTTTTAGATGAATGCTCAGTTTGGCACTCAATCAAAAAGCTATATCGCAAGCAGGAAATCGGAAATGGTCATCAAGTAGTGTTTACTAAAAACAGGTTGAAGAGTTGAAGATGTGCTTTCCCCCCCCCCCCCTCCATGGTTCCCATTAGACCATATTTTTTTCCCGTGGCTCCCCTGTCCCATCCAAGGCTCCTTACATTCATCCAAGAGCGAAACCCTTTCTACTTATAGAATTGAATTTAATCAAAACCAAATTAACTGTAAGCGAACATTTTATAAATAAGATCAATCTTGGGATCCCTTTTCCGGCACAGATTCAGAGAAGGTTGGTGATCATTCCTCTTAAGACCAGAAAAATAGGTCTGCGTAACGTACGATCCAACAAACCTACGCAATAAATCGAACCCTCCGACGTATAACCCTAGGAAATAAACTCTTCTTTCTCATGGAAGCTTTATGTACGGCCTCCTCAAAATTGTGGGGTCCTCGGGCAAAGTGATGTTATGGGGACCTCATACTTAGCTGGAGAAGTAACAGCTTCATAGTACCAGAACTCAGTGTAGAACATCTATGGATATGAGGCCCCCGGCCATATCCACATAGGCCCGTGGCCCAGGTTCTACGGACAGCTCTGCCGGATTCTGAAAGTAGCTATTGTGTAGCCACATTTTTTTTATCCACTATATTTCACTTAAAAGCTTTATTTATTCTCAGCTCTCCGTGGCCCCCTGCACCACTTGTTGCGGCTTCCCTTTCATCTGGTTTTCACCCGTGCCCCCCCCCCTCCCTACCCCCTGAATATCTTAGTTCCATAAAAGAGTCATATGACCTAGGATTTAACCTCTTTGCTACATAATTCCACAATAAATAAATAAATAAAAATTCAATTTAAAATCAGTTGGTGCAATTTATCCGCTTTGGCAGAGGAACTATATTAATCAACGTAACTTGTAAGACATTTTACGAATTAATTTTCAGCAAAGTATTCGCTTATACAAGTTTATGTTTCAGAGAAAAGCTAAAGAACCAAGTTTAATGATCGCTGAAATAACTATTTGACGGTTCTCAGAGCTTTCCTTTCCGTAAACTGGCCTGCTCGTAGCACTGGTCCAAGTGAAATCTTAAAAGTAGAAAATATAGGCCTACATAAAAACGTCACGTGACAAATCACAGTCGTAATGAACGATTCTCTTACACCTCGTCGATGATTTACAATCTCGCGATGGAACTTAATTTACGATCAAAGCTGATGCTGTGTATGTGAATATCGTGTTCGCATTGGACATCTCAGAGAAAAGATATCCAATGAGCAAATAGTATATCCGTTGGCTACTGTACTTTTCTCTTCTACAATTCCCTAGTGAATAATCATGTGTTCTTACATTTAGTTTTAAGCACCGAGAATTTATAGGCTTTAGATATTTTCTTGAAATGTATATGGGCAGATATAATATCGAGCGACGCTTTAAACAAACCATAAAAACTCCGCTCTTTTCTTACATATTAATTTTTTTACTGCGATCTTTCTCATGGAAGCAATATTTTTAGAAAAGAAGGGAAAGATAATGAATATTTATAAGGGCAGTGGAACCTCGTTTATACGTCACTCAGTTACACGACTTTCACATTTATACGACGTTTAGCTTCGGTCGCTATTGGTTCCTATACATTTTAATGTTAAATAATCAATTTATTCGACTCAAAATCTCACTTATTCGACTCGAACTCGAATCTTTTTGAAAATCGTCATTTATACCCAGCGAATGCGAGTAATACTTTTTTGACTTGAAATGTGTAGCGGGCCACTCAATTTAAGTGATCTGGAACAGCACTGCGGATCACTTAAGTGATTTTTAAATGTGCCACGGGTCACTTAAGCACTCTGAAACTGGGCCGCGTTGATTCGTAAATACGTCCCGGGTCACTAAATTACCTTTAAATGTGCCGCTAGTCGCTTAAGTGCTCTATAACCACTAAAAAACTAGTTTCGGTCTCTTACGTGATCTGGTAATTTGTCGCCTTGTTTATTTTTACAAAATTAGATTTCAGATCGCGTTCCACATTAGATGACTCTGAGGTCCACATTTGACGCGCGGGGCATGGGTTGAACATATATGCTGTATACTGAAAACGCAGGATGCAATCAAACACATTGGATTTATTTGAATATTTTCAAATAAATTCAATGAATATTTTGTATGTCTATTGGGAGGAGGATAGAGCTTTTTTTCAAGGAAGTCTCAGTTACGCGACTTATGCATTTATACGACGTTTTGAATCGGATTCTTGAACGTCGTATAAACGAGGTTCCACTGTAACTGCTTGAGTATTCCGAAGCTGTTGATATATGTGGAAACCGAATTTGGTACCAAAACCACTTCATTAAAAGCTGTCTTCGAATCCGACCAGAAAAAAAAAGAGATTTAACAGGTTCGGACCCAAGACCTCATACCGAGAGATTATCTGGATTATTTTGAACGAGCCTGAAAATTAATTTATTGGTGCGTGTGAAACTAGTGTTGTAAATTACGGGTTTATAAGAATAATCACCCTTGAGGATTTGAATAAGATACGTATTTGTAATTATCCAACAACAAGGTTTCGTGCCGGTCGTTTAATATTCGCATAATAAACTTGTGTACGATAGGAAATTGTACACGACTCTCGATAGACGCTGAAAATAACGCTAAAAATTTATATTCCGTTATTACTGCTAATAATTATTAGATTCCTTCGTTTTTTTCTGTTTTAAGATCTACAAAGGGTTCTCGAGGCTATGTCGTAACTGGTGTTTTTATATTCTTTCGTTTTGGATCCATTTCTAATCTTTCAATAAAATATATAACTTATATAATTCAATATATTACTTAATAATTAAATTTATATACAAATATTTCCCCAAGTTATATATAATATTTTTTTTAATATGACACAATATACGCCTTCTCACCGTGTTCAATTATCCGACTACATTTGTTGTCACTTTTCTATAAAATGGTACTGGAGTGAAATTTAGTAAAATTTTTTGATAGATAGTTTCCCAAAATCATGAAAGCAATAACAAATTTTGGACTACCTATGTCATTTTTTATTTAAAAAAAGTCAATTTTATGTCAAATTTTAAGCAAAAACCATGTAATATTTAAAACAAGATTGAAAAAATTCTATGAATGGAATGTTTAGTTGTTTTTACAGTACATTCAGCTAATAATGATACAGATTATGAACCAAGATTTAAAGGATAGCATGATATTATCATACTTTTGAACCCGTTAATGTACTTGTGAATTTTTTGAAATTTCATTTTATATATCATATATAAAACACTCTAATTAGACAAATGCATACGATAGACCTTAGATTTTGGTTCATAACCTCAACAATATATGACAGATATTAAAAATTCGTGATGATACAATGAATAGATTTTTACCAATTAATGTTTCAAGCGTAAGTAAATTGTCCAAAATAGCATTCTTCGTAAAACATGTTTAAAGTTTTTATTCACGGATTACACTTATATGTAAAAATGCAACACTAAAGTGAAAGTAACTTCGATTCTGAACATCACATAAACAAAACAAGGCCTGTTTCGGAATCACAACAAACGAGACTTTCACAAAAAATAAGGAAACGCACACAAAAATAATAAATAAAATAAATAAATCGACATTTTCTTTCAAAATATTGATACCGACTTGGTGTACGTAACTCTCATAATCCGTGTGCAGTGCGTTCTTGACGTCTTCAAGTTAGCCAATTGTATTATACATTTGTGTACATTGGTGCTGTCCACCTATCGTTACGGTAAAGCGTGGAATTTCTCCGATAAATGTTCAAACTCATATTCACGCCGGAAAATTATCTTTTTCCTTAAGGAGAAGACACGAAATGTCGGAACATAAAAAAAACGTAACATTTTTTCAACGTAATCGAATATCATGAAAACAAATAAACTTTTGCTTAAATACTTTTGCTTTAAAAAGCGTGTTTGTACATCACACCCTCTATGGTTCACGGATAGCGTGCGGAACCTTTATCTTGAAAAGAAAAGAGCATTCAGAGAGTATAAAAGTGGACGAGGTGACCTATCATTGTTTACTGATAAAAGAAGACTGTTGAAGAAAGCGATAAGGGATAGTAAAAAGCAAGTTGAATCTAGGTTGGCAGATAACATTGGCTCTGACACAAAATCATTTTTTCGATACGTCAATAATGGATGTAAGGGGACAGTTGGCCCCCTCTCGATAGGAGGCTCAAAAGTAGAGAGCAATGTAGGCATGTGTAGTGCTTTCAATGACTTTTTCGCGTCGGTTTTTAATGGAGATAATGATATTCGATATACGGGTGTTGCATGGGGTAATAAAACGCTCAACGATATTCAAGTGGAAGACGTGGAGGTCCTAAATCTTCTAAGAAATGTATGTGCAAGCAAAGCACCAGGACCAGATGATATCTATCCCAGGGTTCTCAGGGAAGGTGCTAATGAATTGTTGGGGCCAGTCGCACAGATATACAGGAGTAGTGTTGCTGAGGGTATCGTCCCGAGAGATTGGAAACTGGCTAACGTTGTTCCGATATTTAAGAAGGGTAGTAGAGAAGTGGTGTCTAATTATCGTCCAGTGAGTTTGACGAGCTCCCTCTCGAAAATTTTGGAAATTATCATCAAAAGGCAGTTTGTGAAGTGGATAGACGAGAATAATGTATTGTCGGATAATCAGCATGGGTTCAGGAAGGGGAAGTCATGTGTAACTAACCTCCTTTGCTTCTATGATTACGTGACTAAGGCTTTGGGTAAGAGCAAAAATGTCGACGTTGTTTACCTTGATTTCCAGAAGGCATTCGATCGGGTCCAACATGGCAAACTCTTGAAGCGTTTACACGAGATTGGAATAGGGAGCAACTTGCTGAATTGGATAGAATCGTGGTTAAGAGATAGGTCGCAACGAGTTATGGTGAACGGGGAATTCTCTGGTTGGACAGACGTCACAAGTGGAGTTCCTCAGGGAAGTGTCCTTGGCCCCATACTTTTTTCACTTTTTATCGATAAACTCGATCAGGGTATCGATGGAATTACTAGCAAATTCGCAGATGATGTGAAGCTAATGGGGGTAATCGGGAATGAAAGCGATAGGGAGTTGCTCCAGACCAACTTAAACAAGATTGCAGCATGGGCAAATGAATGGAGCATGACGTTTAGCGTAGATAAGTGCATGGTCGCTCATTTTGGTTCGAACAACCAACGGTTCTCTTACGAGTTGAATGGTGTCACTATCCCGGATGCAACTAGAGTCACCGATTTGGGAATTCTCATTGACGAGCGGCTTAGGTTTTCTGAACATTGTTCAGCGGTGGTCAAAAAATCGAATAGAATGCTTGGTCTCATTTTCAAAAAGGTCTCTTCGCGTTCTCCTAAAGTCATTCTTCCGCTTTTTCGAGGCTTAGTTCGTCCTGGACTGGAGTATGCTGTAAGGTTTTGGAGACCATACCTACAGAGGGACATAGACTTGGTTGAAGGGGTGCAGAGAAGAGCTACGCGTGCCCTTATTGGCACACAGGGCTTGAATTATGAAGAGAGACTTCATTTTTTGAATATGTTTACATTGGATGAACGCAGGTGTCGAGGAGATATGATCGAAGTGTTCAAAATTTTCAATGGGATGGATAGGATGGACCATGAACTTTTAGTACACCGCCAATCGACTGCTTTTACAAGGGGACACCAGTATCGATTGGTGAGGGACAATGCAAGGTTATGGTGTCGCAGGGAATTTTTCTCCAATAGGGTTGTTAATAAATGGAATAGCTTACCCCCGGAGGTAGTAAATTGTAACAAAATTGACACGTTTAAAAAGAAATACGATAAACATGTTGGGGTAAATCGAGAAGCTATCCATTCTTAGAATAAGACAACCATAAGTAATCTTTATGGGCATCGTATAATATTTTATCATGTGTATATATTGTTTGTAATTTGTGTTAATTGCATTTTTAATTGGGTTGCTGTATTTTTTTCAACCATATTTTTATGGGCATCTTTTTATCAGCCACCTCGTTGGGCATTTTGCCTGTTGTGGCGTTGTATTTGTATTTGTATTTGTATTTGTACAGGACCTAACTCTTTTGATGAGGTTCATCGCAAAATGTGCGACTGCAAGTTTAATTTCAAAAAAGGTAATCAAAATAGTTCACTAATTTAAGTTTGTAGTGAGATAGTGCGTTATTCGGTTAACCAAATGTGTAGGCTGAATTCGATATTACTATCTCAAAATTACCCAGAAATATATAACCGGATATCGGCTGATTTTTCCATCAATATTAATCCAAGAAGTTATGATCTTACGATAAGTCAATACATATTGTGCCAATGCAATTCAGGTTCTACCTCGTAATGGAAATCTGATGGTGCTCCGATAATGATATTCTAAAATAGGTCGGATTTTCTCCACGTATTAAGATTGTACAAGCTGGGCGGAAAAAATAGCAGTCAGTTTATTTTCTACTTCTATAGCAACTGCACACACAGAAGAGAAGAAAGTAAGGGGGGAAAAAACCCCAATTACAACTATAGTAATATCTATCGCAATTGATTATCTTTTTCTAACGAGCTTTTCGCGTGGCAAAAGAAGAGAAGACTATTCGCTTCTTTTGTGTGTGTATGGGTCTTTTATGAGGACCCTCATCACGAAAACGATTGAAAAAGGTATAGAGACACACACACGTACAAACACATCCCATGTACAATGGAAGAGGAATAGTACATTGCGAAATGGTATTGCCGAACTTAATTTCTGTGGGGGTGGGGGGGTTGGTGGTTCTAAATAGGATTAGAAGCGTTCCTTTTGTGATGATGAGAACCGACGTTCTTCGATATCTTTAGACATCTTTTTACGATTCCGTCGACACCTTGTGATGATGACGACGGTGGATCAACCGTCACAATAATAATAATGATGCGTAATAATAATAATGGATGCTAAAAGAAAAATATATAAATAAATACCATTCATTCGTTCAACAAACACCCCGGAAACGAGCGGTAGTATTCGCATTGTCCACGAAGGTGTAAATTGGTGTTCGGAAAGTAATAGAAAATAGGCGTCGTGTGTATATTGTATGTGCTTTTATCGCCCCCGAGTTCGTTTCTTTTAGCCCTCTTATGTTTCTTTGGCATTACTATTATTTTGAGATCTTTGTCTTGCCAATTGCCAATTGACCTGCCATTCGCAGCATCTTCTCGATGACGTATCACCATGCTACGTGATCGTGACCATCACCGCAGATTCTTTTCTCTCTTCTCTACACTTTTTTTTTGTATATTTCATGTGAGACTCCTGTTACACATATATATTTCTCACTTTCTCTTCCTTTTTTTTCTCTTTCCTCGTCTTACAGAACTAGATGTTCGTATAAATAGCAACGCTATATAAGCGCTAATTGCTGTACACATTAACATAAAAAAAAAATGTCTTTTAATACGTAAAGTTTTAAACGTATCAGTTTTGTCCGCATGTGATACTTACACTGCACATTTTTTGACACAAAAATTAAATTAAATTCAAATGAGTGTGTGAAGAAGATAGAAACATGGAATATTACACTGTTCAAACTCACTCACCTCATTTCGCTTTCATTTATAGTAGACTAAACTCAACGTCTTCGCATTACTTTTTAGCGTACCGTTACTATTGATATCTATTCTGATTTCTTAAATTTATTTCATTAAGTGTACTTATGCGTATGGTAGGTCTTATTTCTGCATAAGTAATTGGGGCCAGAGGCTTCTCGCAAAAAAAAAAAAAAAAAAAAAAAAAAAAAATTGAAATGGCAGCAAAAAATATCTCTGTTAATTAAAATGCCTTTTGGAGGTTGGTAACTCAAACTTTCTTTGGAAGGAAATTTATGTGGCCCGCTATATATATTCGCTAACTAGTCAAACATACCTGCTAACGAATTCTTTGGCCAGGAATTCCCCCCCCCCGCTTTATATATATATGCACATCAAATTCAAGCTCTGCATATGCGTGCATACTCCCCTCCCCCTCCCGGTTTTCGATATGATAGAAATAGTTTTTGATAATGAATATTCTCTCCTACATCTTTTGAAATGAGGCCGATATTAAACTATAAACATTCGAGCGAATGTAACCAATAGGGTTATTGGCTTTTTTTATCAAGTTTTACGTATAGAAAAGAGAGATATTCTATATCGAATTTTTATAGTGTATTTTTCCGGCCTTAGACTAGAGTTGTTTCATTGGATTCTCAGTGGAGTATTTCGACAGAACAAATCGGCATTCTATAACAGTACAGTCCCGATAATTCGAGTCTCGAAAGTTCAAGGTTCCGTACAATCTCTCTCCGAGATACTACTTCTTACTTCACCAAACACCAACTCTGGCCATATTGCTATATTGCAATTTACTGCCATTAATGAGATGGGCTGGAAATGTGGGACTTGAGAAATACTGGAATTTATTAAAATTTCTCTTCTCGTAACCTTATTCTTTCTGTTTCCCGCAAAGAACACGTTTCGCTTTATTTTTCCTACGGATGCCAGTAATCTCAGTCTGAAGAGGACTCTTGCCAGGGACTGAAGGATCCCTAGGCTGGGGTCTTCATTGGACCCCCAGAATAGTTCTTTTTTCACAGGCCCCTCTATAGTAAATTTGTATTGTAAAAAAACATTTTCATAGAGACCCGAAATTCATTCATTATTCATTCTTGGAGACCCGGTCAGTCCAAGTTACAAAAAGTAACATGGGTCTTGGAAGCCCTAAATCAGTGAATTGAGCCAGCGAGTCAAAAACTAAAATGGTAAGAGTAAGTACTAATATGTAGGTCCAAAGAAAACAAGTTAGAACAATTTCACATCAGATGAGACTAAGATGATCCCCCCAACCAACCGATGACCCCCAGGGATGTACTTTCATTTTCTTGTCTGGGGGGGGGGCAAGGTCATTATTGCTGAGGGGGCACGATGATGATGATAATGTCAATTCATCTGTACATATATACATTAGATCAGTCGACTCCAAGTGTGACTCTGGGGGGACAATGCCCCCACGCCCCCCCCCCCTCCGTATCTCCGCTCATGTCCTTAATACACGCAGAGTAGTGTGACTTGCTGAGTACACACACACACACATTGCAACTTCAGCTAATGGCCTCCAGGTGGTGGCAGTACAGATGGATTATGATATTTTTCTCGACTAAGATATAAAGCCTATTGATTTCCATGCATCTTAGCCGAGCAAAAAACTACTGTTATTTTCTATTTTCGGATAATCCGAGCTTTCAGTAATCCGAGAATCTCGGATTATCGAGACACTACTGTAATGGTAAAATGAAGATATCCGGGAATCGAGCTCAATTTTCTTCTCGTCATTTCTTTTATGTCAAAATATCTAATCCGAAAATCTCGTGGAATAGCAGCCGCATCGAGACTGCTCCGATCGAAATGATGTCGGTAGTGAGAGCCTAGCATTTTCTGAATCGAAATCGTGTGAAACACTTGAGCGTGATTTCATCCAAGTTCTCAATCATCAAAGCCAACTGTTTACGAATTACATAATGCATATCCGCGCCATCTCTGAACTGCTCCATCAAAAAATAAATTCACGTAAAAGTTTAGATAGCTTCAGTTTTCGCGTAATAAGACGGGGGAGTGGCTCCAGACAATCCTACTCATTACCACAAAGCAACTCGAACGGAAAAGAAATAATACTAAAAAAAGCCGAGCGGACGGACCATTTCAAAATGAAAGGAATCATTATTATTATTATTATTATTATTTTACTTCTACTTCTCTTCTTTCACGATTCGTAAAAACACGACAACTCGTCATGCTCGTACCCTGTGATTATGAGCTTCGATCCGACTCTATAGCTTTTCTTGTTTTATATTTTTCTTAGTGGTATCCTCCCCTTATTACCGCGGATAACCGCCCATCCTTGCATGACTCTTGACCGAAAATATATATGTATAAGAAAAAAGAACTCTTTACATGAACATGCGTGTGTGTGTGCTCATATCATATAAGAAACGGGCTCGGAAATTACGGTGGTCGCACCATTTGTTAAGTTCCACCTTTACACTGTACAAGACAGGGCCAATGGTTATTGTGATTCGTAATCTCTTAACATTATATTTTTTTTCTCTCTCTGTAAGACTGTATTCGCATTGAGGGCTTAATAGGCGACAATTACAAGATCCTTGACTGTATCGTGAGTTTCGCCCCTTGGAGAGCGATCGTCACGCGAAAAATGCTGAGAGGAGTCAGTCGCCTTAATTATAACGAACGATATTGTGTATGACTCTCCTCCCGAAATTTTTATTTATTTTTGATGTATGAAATATATTTTCGAGATCACATCCCCCTTCCATGATGATCATCATGATCTCTCTCTCGTGCTCCTCCCTACACTTACTTCTCGTAACTGGGAATTGGAAAAATAATGATAAATCGCCGGAGAACAAGCCGCGATGTGTTGATAGCATGATCTTCCCGTGCGATGACCAGCTATTCGAACCCGTGTTTTTTAAGGTCTTTTTGCAGGTGGATGATTCAGACGAATGGACTTGGAGGTCAAGACGCAAATCGTGGTGATGGTGGTTAGGACCTACCTCAAAAATATCGTACATTAAATGCGAATTACACACATATACATAATATGCACCGGAATTGTACAGCCTACCCTTTGTAGCTATCATTATAGGTATGGATCAAATCCGGGTTAGAGTTGTAGAAGGTTTTTATTCTCAGAAGAATCACGTAATGGCGATTTTGTGGAAATTAATGAATCCAATTTTTTATCAGAAGTAGGTACAAGGGCTCTCATTTCGGCCTTCAATAACTTAACTATATAATACCCATGAATTACTATTATACGATTCTTTTTTCCAACTCATTTTAAATGTGTGGTGGGCACGGATTTCATGGTATGACCAACGTAATAGTATCGCAAGAGCTTTCATGAAGTTAATTCGATATTGTGGAATTCTCAAATTTATGTCTGTAATATATTGATTTCTCTCTCTCTCTCTCTTTCTATCTATCTATCTGTCTATCTATCTATCATCTCTCTCTCTCCAGGATCTCTCAGACATAAACTTCGGTTAACAATAGTCAAAATGAATTCACGTTCAAATCCCTTAAACCAAATGCACTTTTCACGGTCTCCACGGGCATTAAATTTTTTTGAAAGAACGGGATTTGCATTAATTTAACTGAAATCGCTTGAATTACGAAATAATATTGCGACTTCGACTTTTCAAGGAAAAAAAAATTATAAGTTCTTTTTCCCCCAATTAATAGAAAGGATAGACGTCTGGTATTACATACTTCTCAACGCACGTTGTTCCCACTTCTTAAGTAGAGAACAAAACGGTTCAGTATCAAAAACCAAAAGCATCTTTTGCACATTCATTGTGATGTAACATATCTATAAATGATCACTAATTAGTATTTATAGATTCATTAAAGTTTAATGCCAATCAGAAAAAACAAAATATTTCAGACGTGTTTTAGGTATGGTATATGCTTAATGCCTGTTCTTAGTAGGCTGCCATGACCCAGCCCCACTCAGTCTAAAAAAAATAGACTTTCAGAAGTAACTAAAGGGGTGAATGTAAGGTGATCCAAAAATCAGTTTACATTTGAAGTTCAATAATTCACGGAATAATGTGCGTAGAGCAGTGTTTCCCAACCTTTTTTAGACTATGAATCACAAAAATATATTTGAAATCCAGATGTTCCTACCGTAGTTTTTTCAGGAGGTACCCCCGGTGAAACTTTATAGTGTTATATAAGTTTTTTTCTTCTTCAAATGTAAGAACCATTAGGTTTCACTTTGCCTCCTTAAATTTTAAAGCCAGGGGGATCTTTGCTCTCTGTTCCATTTCTGTCTACTTTCACTTAGTCAAAAGCGGAGGTTCCAGTGTGGTTCTTTGACTCTTTCTCTCTCTCTTAATCAAGGTTACTCGAAGAGACTTCGGGGGTCTGTGAGCTTGGATGAGAAAACTATCAACTCATTGTTTTGACATTGCCATACACAAAATATTATTTTTTAAAGGGGTTCGTGGCTTTCATTTTTCTTCATTTTATTGGCGCAGGGGGTCAGTGGACTTAATCTTACTGGCACAAATTTTCCGTGGAACACAAGACATTAAGAATTCTTAGTCAACCCGTTCCACTGAAAGAGAAAAACAAAAGAAGGAAGTCATCAAGAAATTGTTCAAAAATTTAAAATTTAAACTGATATAAAAAAATGAAGGGAGTTTGGAATGTTCCAAGTCTTCATAGAAAAACTTGGATTGCGCCCCTTAAAAAAATCAAATTGCCTCCCTGTGGGGTTTGGACCCCACGTTAGGAATCACCGCTTTTACTGAAACATAAAATAATTACAAAAATTGGGTCCACCGATAGCGCTTCATCTGATAACAAAAGCAAGAATCAGCATTACATTGCATCTATTAACAATGACTACATAATGCATTAATGAAGGGTAGATCAAAAACCAGTCCAGCGTCATCAGTTGGCCATTTTTGTAATTATTTTTTAAGGTTTCAATGAAACTTTAAGTTATTTCCATCATGTGGGCGAATTTTGTCCCTCTACGTGCATTATTAATTGAATTATCGGACTTTCAATGGAAATCGCATGCAAAACTCTGCATATCAATTGATCAGTTGAACTTTAAAAAACTAGGAATGTGATCATCTTGAATTTTAGCAGTTTTTGAATTTTTTCTGCCAGATTAAAACAAAAAACCACTTCACCAAAATTGCTTAATTTTTGTAGAGACAATTTTTGTATGATATTTTGTTAGGGAAATGTATCTCCGTTTCGGATGTACAATACTCAATATTTTTTTAAACTTATGAATTATAAAGTTTGAAAAAAAACTGAAATTGAAAGATATGAATTCAAATTAAAAAAAAGTACTTTGCATTTTTCATTTACTAAGAATTCGACTTTACCGATACATTTGCTAAAAATATTCTCACGACATTTCAGTACTTTCAGTGAAATCGTTTTTCTTTTTTTTTAATCTTTCGAAAATTAGAAAGAATTAAATGAGAGAAAGAAATGAGACTGCTCTGTCAAATGTTTTTTTTTCACATAATTTATCATAGTTAATTTCATTTTCCTTTGGTTTTAAGAGAAAAAATTGATCGATCGACATGAAATTTTTCATATTCTAATTTCTAACAAACTGAAGTAACTTACTGTTTTTGAAAGACAATTGACCAATTGCGAGGATTGGCTGAATCCACTATTTATAATCTTAATTTCCTTTATTTTTTTCAGCAAGAAAAATATAGGAAATGAAAAATATAATAAGATTACATCTTATTATATTTTTTATGCTTCCTAAGTCTTGGAAACGTCAACCTAAGCTATAACGACAACACGGTTATAACGAAAAAAGTCATCTGCCATGGAATCTTCAATGTCGTTATAACCGAGTTTGACTGTATAACGCAAGTTAAATGATTTCGCATACGAGTAATATCGAAGTTGAAAATAAAGATAAACGAAATGGAATTTTTTAAAACGGATGTCTTTATTTATGGTAAGGCTACTTACTTCGATATATCCCCCTGAACTTTAAAATTAGATAAAGTTTATCAAACTGAAAAAGACACTGTCACATGATCCAAATTCAAAATAAAAAGAAGTAGGAAGAAATTTGTGGAGTAAAATATAATTATAGAAGTGCTAAAATTGGAACATAACTATGCTTGGAGCATAAACCTGATAATAATAAGCGAGAGTATAAATAAATAGCGTATAAATAATAGCGTATAAAAATAGAGTATAAATAAATAGCAAATAAGAAATGGATAAATTTATAATTATTCATTTATTTGTATCCCGTGGGAATATAATAATGCATAAAAAAAATTAAAAAGGGTTGAAAGGTAATTTGTAAATTATTTGAACACTTCAAAAACCAATGTGCCCATTTAGCTATATCCATTACTATCACACTATATAAAACAGGTTAGGTTAGAATAATTGCCCAGATCACAAATGGCAATAAATTCATACTGCAAGAGAAATTTAAAGTTTCGTGTTTGCGTAGTTTTATAAGTTGTTGTATGTGGTTCATTTGAAAGCTGTGAAATTTTGAAGAAATTATTTATTCGTTGATGCTTTATGAGTGTCTTAAGTTCTTGCATTGCTTAGGTTGAGGGTTGAAATGTTCCCATTTTACACTCGGTCTTTGAAATATTCCCATAGAAAGCAAAGAGTAATTAATGTCAGAAGATCTGGGTTGAGCACTAGCAGAATATCTTTTTTTTATTACTCAAACACAAACATATAATGCACAAATTCAATTTTATTTGTTTGCATATTTTTGAATGATAGTTTGGTATTAAATTACTTATTGCGAAGCTCAATAGAATATATACCACATATTTTATATATTTCTTTTTATTATTATTATTATTATTATTATTTTATTTTTTTTAAGAAAAACCTGATCACCGTGTAATTCCAAGAGATCCTTATGATCTGTCCAGGGACTCTGTGCAACATTTTTTTTGTATCTGCTTACAATACATTCATCAAAATAGTTTCGTAATATATGTATACTTCTAACGTAGTCAAAAATTATATGATTTATGTTTTTATTATCATTGTTATGTTGATTTTCACTGTGAAAAATGTTTAATATCTTATAGGCTATGTAGGAAAAACTCTCTTTATATAATGCTTTAATAAAGGGCCTCATACCTATTAACATGGTAAAAAACAATGCTCTAATAGAAGTATAATTTAAAATACTGTATATAACCATATTGGCTTATTTCAAATTTTTTCAAATTTCAAATTTGTTCCTGATTGTACGCGCTATCCTATGCTAGTAAAAAGTTTCATATATCTCTGATATTTAAATTTTTGTAAATCTTGAAAAAAATACATTAAAAACAGCTTAAACTCTCGATTATATCTATTTGAAGTTTTATTTTGATTTCTCGTTAAATATTTTTCATTTATTTATGAAAATTTGATAACTCCGTACAAAAAGTTTTGTATTAAGGATAAAGTGTGACACATTGTATTTTGGAACTATCCATTACTATTTGAAATCTTATGTTATACATATTATCCGATGTCTGGATATTCTCATAATATGCTCTTCCCCAGACACTGATTGCGTAATTAATTATTTAATGTATCGATGCTGTATAACGATAATGAATCGAAATAAATCTTCTAAAAAATATTCATCGATCAGTTTTTCATTCTGTAAATAATCACTACATATTTTCTAATCTGTTTATATAAAATATTACAGTGCGAATTTCATTTAAGATCATCCTGTATCGTTGTCCCAAATAACTGTACTCACTGACAATTTCTATTTCTTGGCAACGGTATCGACCGTTCTTCTGGCACTGACAATGATTATGTAATTCTTGTCAACACAATAACGATCGAACGAAAAGAAAAATAACGAACACTATTATTGAAATTCCAACCCTTCATTTTGACAATTTATGATCTGTGTATAATCTTCATAAAACTTTAAAAAAACAATGTTATTATCGTATGAAATCAGAGAAATAATTGGACCTAACCTGTAGTAATGGGGATTCGTGGAGTATAATGTTTTTGGGTAAAAAAACAAAAAAACTATTTTTTCAAGTGAATTTTCTTTTGGAACGATCATGACAACTTTTTTCTAAGGAGCATTTGTTTGCATATAGACATGGTATGTGTGATTCATTATAAGAATAAAACAACTTTTTTAATCAGATATATATGTTTCGGTGAATGTGATAAATCTGTTTTTATGCATAATAACCGGTTATCATGCGTCCTTGCCAATCATCTTGGTAAATTTGATAAATTTATCACTTTTACCGGTGATTTTTTATTTATAACATCCAAGTGTCGTTGTTAAATTTGATGAATATTTGAAATTTATCGCCTTTATCTGAGATTATGCATAATACCCAAGTGTAATTGGGATGAATATAGCGGACCCCGATCTAATGATAATAAATTTTGCGATCGTACACCCGATATAATGATACAATACATGTATGAATTGGCATGTATAGTAAGTACATCATATAGCACGATTTATCATGTTTACTAACGACGCGACACTTGGGTAGTATGCATAATCGCCGGTAAAAGTGATAAATTTAGGGAAATTGATCAAACTTACCAAAATGCTTGGAAAGTATGCATAATAACCACATTTATCACATTTACCGTAGCATATACAGGTAAAAGACGATATGGCGAATACCTAACGAAAAATGCGGGCAAAAGGATTCTTATCTTTTAATTGTTACCTTTATTTATTGTCGAATCCCTTCTCTCGAAACTAATTAAAATGGTTGATGTGGGTATATGGGTACATGTACTTACAAATGACGCGATACGGTAGGATGCATTACATATTACGAAAGCTCGAAATCTGTAAATCTTAGCTCTCACCAGTAAATGTCTGGATTTATTAGAGCGGGGTTGCGAAATTTCAAAAATAATGAGTTACCTGATAAGCAATTAATAAATTAAGTATATGATAAGCAATAAATGAATGAAATATATATAGTGGGAAATAAATAAATAATTATATACATAATGAATAGATTACGAAACCATTTCGATGTAAGTATTATAAGTAGATATAAAAACAATTTTGCACTGACTACAGCAATAATAAAAAAAGAGAAATAATGCATAATACATTCTATTGAACTTGACAATAAGTAATTTAATCCTAAATTTGAATTCAAAGCCATATAAATAAAGATACAGTAAAACATGTCTAAAGCCGGGGTATTACACTACAAAAGTTTGATAAAAGTCGTTTTATAAAACTTGAAATATGAAACCAATGAGCGTATCAGTTACATTCGACCAATCGGTTACGTTGTCATTTGTAAAAGATCTTTTATCAAACTTTTATATTGTAATCCCGGTCTAATAAATATATTATCTGACCTAATGTATATATTATATAGCTGTTGCTAAAAAATATTCAACAACTAATTTCTTTAGGCCTGTTGGAAGGACTTCACAGTCCCTTGAGGTCACAAAGTGCTTGTATTATAAACTGAAGAACCAAAAAAACTGGTACAGGCATGCGTATGCAAATAAAGAGATGTGGAACCAATCATAGTACGGCGCTGCGGTTGGCAACGCCTATATAACACAACAAGTGTCTGGCATAGTTGTTAGATCGGTTACTGCTGCTACAATGGCAGGTTATCGAGATTTAAGTGAGTTCTTAATTGCATTTTTAATTGGGTTGCTGTATTTTTGAAATATATGACAACCATATTTTTATGGGCATCTTTTTATCAGCCACCTCGTTGGGCATTTTGTCTGTTGTGGCGTTGTATTTGTATTTGAACGTGGTGCAAGTCGGCGCATGAGAGATGGGACATAGCATCTCCGAAGTAGCGATGAAATTTGGATTTTCACGTACGACCATTTCGCGAGAGTACTGTAAATATCGGGAATCCGGTAAAAAATTAAATCTACGATATCGCGGCGACCGGAAAAAGATCATGCAAGAACGGGACCAACGACGACTGACGAGAATCATTAAACGTGACGGACGTGCAACCCTTCCGCAAATTGCTGCAGATTTCAATGCTGGGCCGAAACATC
The DNA here is from genome assembly GCF_987345545.1 of Pholcus phalangioides. Taxonomy (NCBI): domain Eukaryota; kingdom Metazoa; phylum Arthropoda; class Arachnida; order Araneae; family Pholcidae; genus Pholcus; species Pholcus phalangioides. The sequence continues at coordinate 52,334,603 of NW_028301597.1, forward strand.
ATCGATATGGGCTTTCGGAGCCGAAGGCCCACTCGTGTACCCTTGATGACTGCACGACACAAAGCTTTACGCCTCGCCTGGGCCTACAACACCGACATTGGACTGTTGAGGACTGCAGGTTGCCTGGCCTGACGAGTCTCGGTTCCAATTGCTTCGAGCTGATGGACGTGTATGGGTATGAGGACAACCCCATGAATCCATGGACCCTACATGTCAACAGGAGACTGTTCAAGCTGGTGGAGGCTCTGTGATGGTAGGGGGATTGTGCAGTTCGCGTGATATGGTACCCCTGGTCCGTCTAGATACGACTCTGACAGGTCAAAATCGTATTGTAGGTGACAGGTACCTAAGCATCCTGTCTGATCACTTGCACCCATTCATGTCCATTGTGCATTCCGACGGACTTGGAAAATTTCAGCAGGTCACGTCCAGAATTGCTACAAAGTGGCTACAGGAACACTCTTCTGACTTTACACACTTCCGCTGGCCACCTAAATCCCCAGACATGAACATTATTGAACATATCTGGGATGCCTTGCAACGTGCTGTTCAGAAGAGATCTCCACCCCCTCTTACTCCTACGGATTTATGGACAGCCCTGCAGGATTCATGGTGTCAATTACCTCCAGCACTACTTCAGACATTAGTCGAGTCCATCCACGTCGTGTTGCGGCACTTCTGCGGGCTCGCAGGGGCCCTACACGATATTAGGCAGGTGTACCAGTTTTTTTGGCTCTTCAGTGTATTTGTGAGTATTTGTGTATTATATTGTATATTATATATTATTTGTATTTGTGTAAATAATTAAATAAAAGAAGAATCTTAAAATGCCAACCTTTAACGTAATAATAATAATATACATAAAAGTCAGGAACGGAAGCTTTTTTAATTACACCTTTTCTTTGTGGTAAACAATTAAAGAAACTTTTACTGAAATTGCGGATTTTTTTAAAGTATTTTAGAGAAGGTAATTCAATTACAATCTTTTACTTCGGCCGTAAAAGAAATAATTTTTATTTTTGGACTCTTCAAACTGTTACGTTTCTATTGCCTTTCTTCTTGTTTTTTTCAATTTCAACTTCCTTTTTTTTTTTGCAGTCGGTTACGTTCTTCTGTAATATTTTCCGGCAATAATTTCAGCCCATTTTGAAGTTACTAGTAATTACCTAGTTCGATAAATAGTTAATAATGAATGGTGCTGTTTCGATTTAATCCTGATATAATCAATTACATGTTTTTCGGGTTTTCGTTTGAATTCCGGGATCGATATCGTTCAGAACCGCTCAGAACACGAAGTAGACACGTACGTAAATTGATTGATGAAAGTACTCTTCCACCTTCTAATATCATTTCTACACTCATCAATTATTATATTTAACAGGATCATTCGCTCTCTCATTTTTTAGAGGGGAAGTTGTAAATGTTTCGACAGTGCGTCGGTAACGCCATCTGTCGGAATAAATGTGAAAAACTGAAATTCGTTTTCGTGAGGATTTTTTTTTTTTTTTGCTACGGTTACTCTCGAAAAAGACAAAATGCACGAGAGAAACTGTTTTTAATAAAGATTTAATATGAACATTAATATATTTTTTTTATTAATCTATATGATGTGAACGTTAAAGCACACATTCTGAATGAAATAGTTTTTAGATTGATATCAGACGCCGTCGCCAGGCGAACTTGGTTAGTTCGAATTTTTGGAAGATTCGAATTTTATGAATTCTCCTTCAGTTTCCGTTCAATTTATTGTTAAAATAACCTGTTTAATCTTTCCCGCTTTTAACGTTTTGGATAATTTGAAGCTCGACTCAGATTTGCCATTTTGAAAATTTCTCTTCTCCCTGGCTAACTTTTGGTCACCTTCTATTTATTTCACGATTAATTCATATTTTCTTAAATATAGCACGAAACCATTAAAAAACTACAATTAACCACAGAAATTCGATTATTTATTTATTTATTTACTTTTTTTGCGGCTATCAGTAAAAAACAGCGCCGTGTTAACCAAATTAGATTTGGTTTAAATTGTCGAGTAAGCATGTAAATTTTGTCTGGTAAGACCTCAGAAAAATCACTTTCCCCGGAGGCCCATGATGCTCTTAAGGCGGCCCTGAGTAAGAAGCAATGCTTTCATTATCAGTCCCACGGCCACTGGCTTCTGTCTTTCTAGTGGGCAGCTGGTGTTTTACTGGATCTTGGACGACTTACTTCACCAGCACGAAACTTTGTGTGCATGTGTGTCGCTTCACCGCAGAAATATCCTGAACGACTGCAACTCTTGCGGCAACATTCCCTAGAATGGCACAGACCGATGAACGACTTGAGACTGCTGTATAAAACTGTCTATGGTCTAACCTATGCATCGACTCTTTCATCGAACATAAAGCTCATGAACTCTCGCACCAGAAGTCACCAGCTGTAAATAGGTATTCCATTTTCGAGAAGGAACCGACTACATCATTCATTTTTATGTCGAGCTGGCAGAGCTTGCAATAGACTTCCATCCGATCTCGTCTGTACACAGACGTAGGCGTTACTTTGCAAAAGACTGTCAAGCTTTGATATTTCGAGTTTCTTTTTTTGATCGGATGCCCATTTTATACAAATACAAGTCCACAACAGGCAAAATGCCCAATGAGGTGACTGAGTAAAAGATGCCCGTAACAAGTATGGATGTTATATACTACTAAAATACAGCAACCCAATTAAAAATACAATCACAAAAATTATAAACAATATATATATACACACATGATAAAATATTATACAATGCCCATATAATGTATTTATGGTTGTCTTATTCTAAGTATGGATAGCTTCTCGATTTTCAATGTTTAATTCAGTATATGTGTAACATGTCTATTTGCTCCTTTTCTTTTGATTTTTAGCGTGCTTTTTCTTATGTTCTTGCCCAAAATGTAAGTGCAACCAGTTTTCTGTGGATGTAAATAAATAATGTTTTTAAGCTGAAGAGTGCTGAACCCAGTCACTTGTTTGATAAAAATGTGTTGGAGATTCACGTCTGTCTAGCAGTATTGCTCGCTCACTTTAGAATACCAGTAGCTTAGCAACATTTTCAACCATGTCCAAATATCTCTAGTTTGACTTCAAAAGAAAAAAACTGTGCTGGATTTATGGATACAGGAATTGATGAAGTAGCTAATGAAGTCACATTGAATATTCTCGTGAAGACAGATATAAAATTACAGTTAAATTATATCTATGCGTAAAGGGACGATAAATAATCTATTTAAAGCTACTGATGTCCCTATTAAACACTTTCAGAAGCTACGGGCATTACGAAAAATAAGGCTGTCGTAGCTCGCAAATCGAATCTTTTATTTTCTAAATCAAGTTTTTTGAATCAAGATTTTGAGCAATGTTTGTTACATCACCCTAACCATTAATTAACTAATTTTCGAAAAATTTATGAAGGTTGCTATTTGACTAACAAATATTAGATTATTTTTGTAGACTCCAGGGGACTAGGATGTCCAGAGTAATGTTCACAGAGTAAATGTTCCTAATTCACGTTTATTTTTGTATCTGTTTCTGTCTTTATGTACAAGTTTGTACAGGTTGTCATGTTTTTGTTGTCGTTGTTGGTGAATGAATGAAAATAAAATGTGTTTAAGAGCATCGAAAAGGAAGGAAATGGAAATTTCAAATTCACGAATGAAATGATTTTCGTCATCATTTACGTTCTATACAAAAACTAGTAGTAACGATAAGAAAACTGGCATGGTAAGTGTATGGCATTCAGTACATTTTTATAGTTATCAAGAGTTTTAGATATTTTTAGTAAAAGTATGGTTAACCTAAATTGATGAATTGAATGGTTCGAATTTTTGATAATTCGAACTTCTTTTGCGTAGTACAAAAAAGGTTGAAGACTCCTGATTGAAAGAGACCAAATTAAACCTAAATTCTCAACACAATCACGCACAAAATCTGGATTGACTAAAACGATAAAAAAAACTGCAAGTGACCTTGGATACTCAGTCATTCATTCCTTGGACGTCATCCAGTGGAAAGACTCTACTACAGAATATCAATTAAACGCGAGCCAAACGAAAAAAAAAAAAACCAACTACGTAGGATTCCACAGAATATCGTCGTTGGCGTAACTAAAAACACCTCTTTTATGCTAAAATATTTTCTCAACTGCGATTAAAAAAAACGGTTTCAATCCCCGGGGGTTGAAACACCAAGTGCTAACGTCTCTTTAGTTATTGACGTCATCATTGCTTTTCGTACACTACCTACTTTTGCACAGATACCGTAATCCAGAGCTACTTTGCACCTAGAGGGATAACTTTGCACCAATTTTGAAAAAAGACTGATCGTTGCCCAGTCGCTATTATAATGAAAATTTCCAAACGATTTTGGTTTTTTTCCGACGGGAGACATCATCGGTGAACTCATATATTTGAGTTATTGAGACGTTCGTTGTTGTTGATATCGTTTGCAAAACCTATCTGTGTTAGTATAGGTTTACTATCTGTGTAAACCTATCTCTGAAATTTTTGTCAAGAAAAAGTTACATTGTGCTGTTGAAAAACGACTTAATTATCGAAAATAAATTATGTTTATTTTTATATGTAGGACCTAATTGTCTTTTAAATCATAGCTATAAAGTTTTAATTCAATGAATATTTATTATTATACGGTAGGTAATAATTTGATGGTAATTTTCTGAGAAAAACTTTTATATTTTTCACCACCAAAAAAAGACGTGCAAAGCAACCCCAAAATAGTTTTTTTTCCCGTCATTCTTGGCTAAATTTAACTCAATATCAATCCTATTACGTTCAAAATGAATATTGCTTGCTTGCCTCTAGTGTTTTTTTGATAAAATAATACCAAATTTCATTCATATTAGTTGCTTTTTTTTACATGTTAAATGAGATGAGTTACTGCACTGAATTTTGATCTTTTCTTTTTCCATTCCAGACCAAAAAAATCCATTTCTTGTAAGTTTCCCATAATACTATATAACAGCACAATAAATTTTAAGTTGGCCCGCAGTGCCCCAACACATTGTTTTTCTAATAAATGATCAATATATAAGGTGATGCAAAGTAACCAGCTCCAATGAGTTAGTTACTTTGAAGCAATTAAAAAAAAAAACATACTTTTTTAAAGGTAATCGCTTTTTTAGGGCAATAGACCTGTTCTCACATCATCTCAGAATGTATCAACATCATTTTCAAAAATCATTTACGCCTAGCATGAGTTTTTCCATATAAAAGTCTCAAATAGTTTGAAAATTGTCCCCATGTTATGGTGAGAAAAAAATCTTGGACATGCAAGAAAAAGAAATGCACGAGATCATATTTTGCGTAACTGCAGTCGACATTCACCTTCAAAATCAGATCCGATACCAACAAAGAACTGCAAATGCTCTTAAAATATAAAAAAATCGCCACGATAAATTTTTTTCGGTATTTTCTTTTTGTTATTATTACTATTACACTATGGATAGATACACAATTGTAACGACTGGCAAATTTCACAGACCCGTTATCCTTTTATTGTACCGAGAAAATACGGTGAAAGGAACCCATTTGCCTATGATGAGAGATGATGAGGCTGCAAGAGCAGCAACCTTCAGAAAAAAAACAAACCACAGGCCTGAAGGAGAACAGAGACATTTTTTCGTCCCGTACTTCCTTTCCATTGTTTTCGAAAACAATGGTCGGTTGATTTCAGCCAATGACTTTACTTCATCGTCATCGCATGCGTCATGCGCTTACGCGTACGCGATTGTACGGCACGAGAACCTCAAAATAAAAAACAGTGGGAGGAAGGGGTGTTCGTATGCACTCAAATGTATGCAACGTTTTGGTTGCTGCGAAGTTTGCTCCGAAACAACGAATTGTTATTTTTACTGCTTCACATGATGACAAAAAAAATCCTTCATGGTAAAGAAGATGTGCACGAATGAATTTTCATTTTTTTTCGACGGGAACAAACATTAAGTTCAATGCTTTTGTTCTTTTTCTTAATAAATAAATTTCAAAAGAAAAATTTATACGGTATGAACTCGTTAGCATAATGGCGTTCGTTCCGTAGCAAAGACAAAACGGAAATGGTCAGAGTTTTTAGAAGTTAGTTCTTTTGTGTTCCTCGTTTTGATTTGATGGTGTCTTTGTTGATCCTTGAAGAACCAAGTGCAAGAGTCGATGTTCAACCGATCTCTCTCATCGTCGACGAGAGAGAACAATGTGTCAAATTGTTTCGAAAGCCGCACCTGATCCGTAACTTATTGCGTGTGCATGGCTGCACCTTTGAGCCATCCGTATGCATACGTGTACACGTGGATGCTGACTAACAGAGCCGCCCTTAAGGATGTGTGACATCGCACCGGGCCCCACGTTTTGGCGGGGGGAGGGGGGGCACTTACGATAACGATAATTTCTTTCAAAAATTCTGAATTGTCATCCATTCTGGAATTCTGCATTTTCGTCGATTCTGAAATCATTTGATTCATTTTATTTTGAATTTTCATGGGTGCTGGGGGGGAATTATGTCTGTCAGTTATTTTTCTTGTTTTTGATTCATCGATTCTGAAGTTTCATTAGTTTTCAGGCAATTTCTTTAATTAGATTCTAATTTTATTTGGTTTCGGAATTACTTTTCCATCAACTTAAAAAAATTTCTGTAATTTATTTTTATTTACATTTACATTTAATTGTGTCTATATTTTTTATGCATTCCTGTGTATTTTCTAATATGAATTTTTTAATGCCGATTCTCCCTTTTTTCCCAGAATATATAAAATCGGGACTAAAGGATCCGAAATTATTATGGTCTCTGGCAACAATATCATTTTCGCACTGGGCCTCGCGTCTGATAAGGGCAGGCCCGCTGCTGGATCATTTTATTTAACATATATACGCAATCTTTTTTTACATATCTGAGTCTTCCCTTCTCATTTTTCCTTATCGCCCATTTTCTCTGAAAAGAAATTATCTTAGCCCCCCCCCCCCCAAGTAATCATAAGACCCTACGGCTTCCTCAAAGTGTGCGTCACGGTCCCTAGGAGCATCGCCAACCTTTGCCTAGAGCGTCGCTGAGAGATGGAGATAGTGGTTTGTGTGCCATTTATGGTTTTGAAGTGATTCTTTTGACTTTTCATCGGTTGATATTTTTGACTCAGCTAAATTTATACTGACACTACTCCGACACCTATGTAGCGCCCGTTGTGAAGAGCGTACTACATTGAAACTTGGTACAGTATACACGTTATTTGGACCATGGGAAATGGGAATAGCATAACTGTGATAAAAAAAACGCCACTTTTTACGTGGTGGTCAAAAATTGAACTACTTTTTTATTGAATCTTTCGCCCCCCCCCCTCCCCTGTTCTACATGTATACCAAGTTTCATAAAAATACCTCCATCAAAATGGGTGCTGTATGGCAAAAAAATTGCCATACAGTGAAACCAGGCAACTACGATACTCGACATAACAATAAATCCCTCTATAACGATATTTTCCCTAATTTTGTTTGGAATTGCCTATACACTAATGTTAGTCTTCTCTCGATACAACGATATACTTCACTACGATAGATCCCAATATAACGATATTTTTTTACCCATCGCTCGAAATATCCTTCAATGTATTTTCAAACTCGTCACATATTTTAGTTCTTTCGAGGACGTCTAATAATATCGGTATTTGGTATCACCTCATCACCGAAAGTCTCAAGTTTTCGGTGTCGCTACTTTTTGTGCGATACACTAAAGTGTATTGCGATAAACCTCTTCAATTTTAACTTCTCTTATTTTAAAGAGGCATAATGCATCCAACTAAATTTTGTTTATCAACTAATCCAGTGTTTCCCAACCTTCATGAAAACAAGGTCCAGCAAAACGTCTGAAACAATTTGACGGACCAATCGTGTCCCGTATTACGGACGTTCCTGTAATTTCCGTTGTTCCGATTTTTTTTTACACATTTGTCCATTTTTTCCATGATACTTATTTGAATTTGGTCTACTAAAATAGTAAATACACAGAGTTTACAGGGTATAAATTGTATGATATTACGGCAAAAGTTATAACTATTTACCTCACATATTTATTCAACATTTCACCAACAGTTTTTTTTGGAATTTCAATTAGGATTGGTGATTGTGACTACTTTTGACAATGCTTTTGATGACAATTGGCAATGTCCCGTATTTTACGGATTATTATTCAAGATCCTACCGTATTTTTCTCAATGAAATATGGTCATTAAATCATTTGAATATTTTTTCGTGAAATATTGTTTACTGCGATTTGTAGCAACTTTTTATTTCCACACACTCTTCAGAAATTTTAGCAGTAATTAGCAAATTTTAAAACAATAAATTGCAATTTTTAGCAAAATTTAGTGATATCCCTTATTTAGAGGATCGCAATTTCCTGAATTCACTTCAATGATGTATGGTGAACCTAAGAATGAAGATATAATTTTATTTGAACCCATATGTATACAGTCCAATCCCGTTTTAACGAATACCGTTATCGCGAAAATCTCGTTTTAAGGAACACTTTTCTAATCCTCCAAATAAGTTTACATAAGAACAATGCTAGGTAACCTGGTAATAGGTAATTAACCCAGGTAATCCTTTATAACGAAATTTCGTTTTAACGAACTGATTCCTCCGGTCTCTTGGCGTTTGTTCTCAAAAACGCATTTTTTGGTGGTACTAACAACACCGTTTCGGAAAAGATGCCAACACCAGTATAAATTTGATGACGCGTGATTATAATGTAACCTCTGGATATAACGATAATCCCTCTACAACAATATTTTTTCTTGGTCCACAGAATATCGTTATATTGTATTGTCAAGCGTGATAATGTCTTTTCCGATGTTAAACGAGTATTCGAGATAAAATTTGTCAATAGAATGACAGTATTTCCCTTCGCATTCGCTAAGCTTATGTTCGGGTGAAAAATTGCAGGTTACACCCATGAATTTTTTTGCCCCCTTCTATATCCGTATATATAAGAAAAGGCGGCATAAAAACAAACGACGATGTGAGAAATTATTTATTTCCGTTTCTAGAACCTTCCCGTTGCGTACATTATGTGAAGAGAAATGTGAAAAGGTTGCTCGTAAATACATCGAACGAAAGCAACTCGTGAATCAGCTTTTGAAACAAATGTTATGAAAACACCGATTCCATGACAAATAAATTACTATTTTTCTCTTGTGGGAAAAAAGGTATATTTTACAATATAAATACACACCTTTTTTTTTTATTATTTCCCGTTGGAGAAAGAAAGAACCTCTTTCGCTACAGAACAAAGTTCAGCGCAATAAATATTACACTTGTATGAAAATGGTAACGAGTAATCTGACTCTCTCTCTTTCAATTCGTGAGAAACATGACAAAGAATGCAAAATCCCATATTTTGAATGGCATACTAAATATAACAAGATTGTGTCCCGTTATTAGCTGCCACGAAAATTCCAAAATGTTTCACCAATGTAAAGGCAGCAAAGAATGTACAGGGTGATTCTGGTGAGAAAAGGGATGAAAGAGAATAATAGATAGATATCAGGACTTGGCAAATCTAAAAAAAATTTACATCCTCAATCGGGCATGCAACTTAAAAGAAATTACATACCCGATTCAATATTTTACATGAACGAAAAAAAATTGCTTAGTTTTCCGTTTTGAGCAAATTTTTTCCCACGCATTCAAAACGAATGTGCTGCTGTCTATTGATTAAAATATGCAGATGATATAGAAAATTAAGAACACTGCACTACATTAAAAAAAAATTTCAGTTATTCTTTTGTTTGATAAAATCTCAAAATTTTATGCAACACTAACAAATTTCCTCCCCCCCCCCCGAGTTTTGATCATTGATGGCCACCAAGTCTAAGGCTGAATGAATGAACCCCAGGACTTTGCCATTGGACTTATCCCCTTGCCGAGATCTCTTCCAGCGTACGTATACAGTCGAATCCCGTTATAACGAACTTCAAAAGATCAAAGAAATCACTTCGTTATAACGAAATTTCGTTATAAAGCAATGCTAAATGTTTGCATTGTTCCAGTGAAAACTTATCTGGGGGATTAGAAAAGTGTTCGTTAAAACGAGATTTTCGCTGTAACAATATTTGTTAAAACGGGATTCGAGTATATTAGGATGGAGGTATATTTTAAAAGCAATGGGGGGGGGGGGGCGCATGCCATCTCATCTGTAATCTTACACTTGCCATACTATATACACAGGATACAAAAAAAACAACAAAAGGAAAACGAAATGAGAATCCCAGTTTAAGGCTGTGGTATTGCACTAACCTTGACAAATGCAGCCAATGAGCATATCGGTTACACTCGAGTGAATACAACCGATAAGCTCATTGGTTGCATTTGTCAAATTTTGTAAAAGAGCTTTCATAAAACTTTTATAGTTGACCTAATGAAATTTCCCCTTTTTTATACAATATTTTCTCTACATATTTTCAAAACAAATGCGTTGCTATCTGTTGATGAAAATACTTAATGAAGAATTTAAATAATGAAGAATATATAACACGTATATATATTTGCATTTCTCATTTGTTTGAACACTCAAAATTTCGTATAAGCCCTAAAAATGTTTCCCCTATTTTTTGTGGGTTTTTTATATGCCCGCGTCGGCCACGTAGTCCAAAAAAATACATGCCCCAGGCATGTCGGGCAATAGATGCGCCCAGTCCCTGACAGACAGATAGTATAAAAGAATGGATAATCACTACTACTTGATCGTACATGCACCTCGTACACATTCCTCTGCGGAACTTCTAACGAATTAAAATACACTGCTGGCCACCGTAAATGCAACACCCTGAAGGAAGCATGCAAATAATATGAAATTTACAACATGCATTAGCGGAGGTAAGATATGCAAATGATTAGAATTTCAGCGCAGACACACATCACGCGCGCCTGTGGCGCCACTTCAAAGCGCTATTTAAGGCTTGGAGATTTCGACGATTTGAAGTACGGCAATTGTGTTCTTCTTGTGGTTTTTTCAAAAAAACGATCAATTATGCCTCGTAGAAAACAGCGATCATCTTTTGATCAAGTATCCGAGTTCGACAGAGGAAGGATAGTGTCCTACCGAGATTGTGGATTATTTTTCAGGGAAATCGGTAGTCGTGTTGGACGAAACCAAACAACTGTAATGCGGATATGTGATCGTTGGATGCAGGAGGGTACGACGGACCGACGTGTTCGATCGCATCCACCTCAGTGCACCACTTCACGTGATGACAGGCGTATTGTGGGTATGGCAGTGACGGATCGCTCAGCCACATCACGAACCATAGCACAGCACATTCAGTCTGTACCGCATCATCCAGTGTCTGCGCGTACCATTCGACGCCGTTTACAGCAGAGTGGTCTGTCCGCAAGACGTCCATTGCTTCGTCTACCCTTGACGCACAACCACAGACGTCTCCGCCGCCAATGGTGCGATGAAAGAAGGATGTGGACGGCACAATGGAATGAAATTGTCTTTACTGACGAGTCACGCTTCTGTCTGCAACACCACGATGGTCGGATTCGAGTTTGGAGACACCGTGGAGAGAGGATGCTGAACAGCTGCGTTATGCACCGCCACACTGGTCCTGCACCGGGTATTATGGTATGGGGCGGTATTGGATATCACTCTCGCACTCCTCTAGTACGCATTGCCGGTACTTTAAAAAGCCAGCGCTACATCTCCGAGGTGTTGGAGCCAGTTGTCCTTCCTTACCTTCAGGGCTTGCCCACAGCCATATTTCAACAGGATAATGCGCGACCACACGTGGCACGCATTGTCCAAAGGTTCTTCGTCAATCGCCAGATTGAATTGCTTCCCTGGCCAGCTCGCTCTCCGGATCTTTCGCCGATAGAAGACATGTGGTCCATGGTTGCTCAACGATTGACCCAGATTACATCCCCAGCTGCCACACCAGATCAACTTTGGCAATGCGTGGAAGCTGCTTGGTCTGCTGTACCCCAAGAACACATCCAAAGTCTCTTTGAATCAATGCCGAGGCGTGTGGCAGCGGTGATCTCCAACAATGGCGGCTACTCTGGCTACAAATTTTGGCAGGAACCACACTTCACAGAAGTCTATAAATTTAATCATTTGATGCTTGGTCAACATGTTATCTACAAAATAAATATTGTTGCGATATCTCTTGTCTTTCTTGGTGTTGCAATTTGGGTGGCCAGCAGTGTAAATAAATAAATTTTATCGATTTTTGACCAGTAGGTCCCTCAATGAGTGGCAATTCGTTGTTGCTACTTTTTACAGTCATATTTACAAAATATACAATGCATTGGGAATATAATGAATCACATATGTTGGTGACAGAACAATTAATATAAGGCAAGGGGAAATAATGAACGAATGATAAGCAGACAGAATATACATGATCATAATATACCGACAAATAATAATAGGTAATATACATACTAAGCGGACAAAAAGCAAGTAATAAAAGCAAAAAGTAAATTAATATCAATAGAAATGTATGGACTTCTCAGTCCAAACAGAGCGAGCGTAGGCGAATACACGATAAGATAAATAGATATATTGAGTATACGTTATCAGTGATCGAAAGTAATTGAGCAATATTAGCGGGACTTGAAGAGAGAGATTTAAATATTTGGATCTGGGATTAGAGTAAAAAGGGCAGTAAAAAATTACACGATTCCAATCCTCAAATACCAAAAGGTTGCAATATGTACAATTGCTGATGGGATCTATAGAAAAGTTTTTACCATTAACGAAAATTGATGTCTGATTAAATCTGAGTTGGGCAAAAACCCTTTTGACTGGTGAGATATGAAAAGGGAGGAAAAAATAATCTTCCATCAGGAAAGTTGTTTTTATATCTTTATAGTGAGAAAATTTTTTACTATTTACAATACGGGAGGAATCAGTAATGATACTCTGGTTTTTTATGCTCTCGATAATCGGTGGAATATAAGCTTTTACAAGACTTGGATTTTGTTGAACCGAAATAAAACCACCGCCAGCACTGTCAAGAATATTTTTAACTTGTAATGCCCAATTATTTTTATTATTAGTGGATTACGAGATTGAAATAGTTGGTCATAACTTATTCTTGTCAAACGGGATTGTTTCATTTCAAGCAAACGTATCCAGAATTTTAAAACGTATTTTTAAACGAAACACTGAGGCTTGGGCGGCCAAGTTCAGCTCTCAGAGCGTACCCAGGGGTATTTCTAGAAACTATCAATAGCCTCTTAGCGAAAATACTAAATATTTGATCCATTTTATCAATAAATTGTAATACTCAAATGGGAGATGCTGCATATGAGGCTGTTGAAAGCAAAAGGGAATTAAAAAGTTTTAAAGCCATGACCAAGGAATTATTATGAGCTCCTCCAAGCATATTTATTACTGATGGGGGGGGGGGTTATATATTACTAAAGGGGTTTTGCAGGATGAAGTTTTTTATCTCCCTCACTTTTCTCTATTTTTATTAAAAAACTCACTGACCGTCTAAATTCCTCTAGTATTTCACCAGTTTTTATAAATCATACCACTGGTATACACGCACTTCTGTACACGGATGATGCCGTAATTTTATCAGATTCCCCAGAAAACTTGCAAATAAAAATAGATATACTCCAGGGTTTTTGTGACGACTTTTTGATTGACCTTAATATTAATAAAACTCAAGTTATTGTATTCAAAAAATCAGTTAAATTGTCAAAATATGATAAAATGGTATTTTAGGTGTCAACAACTATCTACCACTTCGACTTACATGTACTTGAGGGTCCCATTTTGAAGTTCCGGCAAATTTTATACAGCATACTTACATCCATATTTTTTTTGGGCATCTTTTTCTTAGCCACCTCGTTGGGCATTTTGCCTGTTGTGGTGTTGTATTTGTATTTGTATTTCTGGCAAAGTTCAAAACAGCTATCCTACCAGTAACTTCTAACGAATTGGTACATGATGAAATGTGCGTGTCCGTGTTGCGAAGCTGACGTAAAGTTTGTTCCTGTGCAATGCTTGTTATGTGTAGTGCTGCCATCTGAAATCAATTTTTCTAACTATGAGTTGAGTGAAATGATTGCTGCTGGTGCTGCCATCTGCCTTCCATATTTTAAGGTGAAGATGACATATGCTTGAATTTTCATGTTATCTAAGTATCATGTTTCAGTTCTGCTTGCTCTTCGTTGACATACTTCTTCAAACGGGAGACCGGTTCGTTTTTTTCAAAAGGTCTATTCGCTTTTTTTTTACCTCCACTGAACAATGTTCAGAAAGCCTAAGCCTCTCGTCAATGAGAATTCCTAAATCGATGACTCCAGTTGCATCAGGGATAGTAATACGATTCAACTCTTAAGCGAAACTTAAGGTCTCTCTAAACCAAGGCCATGCTCCGGTCATTAGTCCATCCTGCAATCATATTCAAGTTTGTCTGAAGCTTCCCCACCTACCCCCATTAACTTCACGTCATCTACAAATTTGCTAACAACCCCGTCGATACCTTGATCGAGTTTATTATTTGAAACATTGTTTTGTCACCAGTAGAGGGGTTGTTTTGGCTCGGTAAATCTTCTTCCTCGGAATTTGTAAATACACCCATCATGTGCAGAACCACTACCCAGGTTTCTGGGATTAACATTCCATCGGAGGGATATATTTTGAGCTGCACGGTGTCCTCTATCGGTTAGAAAACGCGTTGTACAGAAAACATTATGATTTAAAACTTCAGAGAATGCTCTAAAAATGAGGAATCGCTGCAGTTTCTATGCTATTTTCACTTAACAGCACTCGACCTTCAAAATGCCTAAATAAGTCACTAGAGCTGTAACGCGTCAGTTGTGCGCAAACATTCTCTGGGTAAAAAAATCTGTTTTAGCGTGCTCTATCACTGCTTGAAATTTGTACCATGAGTTCATAATCACTCTGTAAATTTATTAATTTTGTTCTTGTCACTAGCCAATCACCAAGCGAATCATTCACAATCGAAGTGACGCAACGCATTTCAATGAAACTCTGATTCCATGACCCGCGTTGATGTGAATCAGTGAATGAATAATTTCGACAGAGAAAACAAAAAAAGTCCTGATCACCTGTCCGATGGTGACAGAAAATGTCCTTTGACAGGAAACACCTAATCGTTTAATAAGTTTGGTGTACACCAGCGACAAGAGACAGATAGAGATTAGATGACATCGTGAGATTCTCTGCTGCAACCAAGCACCTCTGTGTTCTCTCTCTCTCTCTCTTTCTTCTCTTTCTTTACAATATACATAATGTACGTAAGATACGAACGAAATTCTATGTCTGCAATTTTCGCGACCAGCTCACCATGACGCATAATTGACAGCGTTTTGCTTGAGTGTCACTAGCATCCGCGAAATTGCTTATAGAAGAAAATAGATCGGTTCAATAGCCGCGTATAATGAAGGAATATCTTTCTCTTTTTTGTCTTCTCCATCGATGAATAAATCTGATGAATCTACATGATATCACGTCAAAGTACCTATGAAAAATTTTGGAATTTCAAGGATAAAGTGCGAAAGGGCGACTGTCTGAGTTTTTCGTAAGTGTACGGTATGCTTTTTTTGCGTACAAATGTGAAAGCCCCAAAATCTTACTTAAGTATGTTTATCGACATGAATCGATTCATCAGTGGAACACGAGATATATCATCTCTAAAAATGCAAGGCCGGTAAAGAGATTCTTCCCTTCAAGAATGAATGCAATAATTTCTCCACCAACTTCCACTTGCCTCAATTTATTACCGGGCATGGGAACTATCAAAGCTATCTCGCCAGAATGAAACCTTCCAGTAGTTCGTTGTGTACACGTGGAACCGATGAAGAAGATCCCCATATGCATCTTCTTCTGTCATGCAAAAATCTGACGAAGGAGAGGGATCATCTCATTAGAAAAATTGAAAAACTTTCTATTTTTTGGCAGCCTGCATTGTTTGGTTTAGTCAGATCGAAGGAAGTTCTTCACATTCTAAAATTATATGAACTAAGTATCTTTCAGAAAAGTAATTTGGTTTCTGTTTTACTACTTGTATATATAGTATGCATATTCTCATTTTCTTTGCAATTGCTGATTTTTGAATAAGTAATCTCATTTTTCATTGTAATTACTATATATTTTTCCTTTTCCTATTACTCATTTATTATTTGAATTAAATTTTTACTCACTATTTTCACGTACATCTGTGCTTGTATATTTGTCTATTCATCTATGTATTGTGTATTTCTTTTTTCATTTGCATCGGTACCTTATGCGCATGCTCAGGCGATCATTGATATCTTCAAATCATGTCATCATGTCAAATCCCATCAATTTCTGATGGGTTTTGTATGTCACGAGCTTTTGACGCGTTTTATGAATTTTATCATTATGTGCAATAAATTACCATGTGCAGTGCCATATTTTCCTCCCATCGTTAATTAAAAAACAACCATAAAAATTTTTACCATTTGTAAAAATTGTTTTCCCATGGTCTGAAATGCATACATACCATTCAAGTTTGATGCGGTTTTGCAGACTGGTTCCCTCTCCAGAAGGCACTGAATAGTGAAAATTTAATGGAATCACCGAAAAAAACAGTCCCATCTCGAATTTTATCATTCACAAAACTTTTGTTGTAATTTATTTTTAAAAAAATGGCCAACAAAGAAAATGTAGTTGAAGATCAGTTGCCGTAATTTCAAAATTATCCTGCAGTATGAATACGAGCTGGTATAGTACAATGAGTATCAAATGAATCAACCGTAAAAAACGCACTACGTGCAATAATAACGGGAATGAACACACAAACTAGTACAATGAGTATCGAATGAACCAACCATAAAGAATGCGCACCACGTGCAATAATAATAATAGATATTTATTATCAATTAAATACAGATAAATCTAATTATGAATGGAGAAGTACCTTCATTTTCCTTTCTCTTCTTTTTTTGTTCTGGAAGTGCTTACTCATTAAATTATTATCGAGTGAATACCCCGTGAACTTTATGACTAGATTAATTGCGTCTCTCGTTGCCACTGGTTGACCTTTTAACATGATACGATATATACGTTTAGATTTTGATAAATACGAGACGAAAAATCTTTCTCCTGTCGTGTGCATGGAATATTAATTGAGTGCAAAAGAAACAACTTTTTTCTTTCTTCGCTTTGTTTATTTTTCCGGGTTTAAATTAATATCGTTTTGGACAGACAGCCAATGAGAAAAAAATAATAATAAATGAAAACAATAAACAAGAAGAACATTATTTTTCTTTCAGGTGCGCACGCGCTGTGTGAGTGGATTAATTGCCATGTTGTGCTGCTACCGGAAAAAAAAGACAAGAAAGATTTAGCGCCCCGATGAAAATGTTTTTAGACTCCCGAATCGCGTCAAAAGGTGAAACAACGTGTTATTAATCATTATCCTCTTGCTCTTTTATCTCTCTTTTATTATTATTATTATCTCCCATGCTCGCGTATATAACGGGAATCTTCTTTTCTCTCTCTCTCTTTTTTAAAGCGCGTTTGTTGAATAAATGTAACACAAACAAAACAAAGCCCAAAAATATAACACATGACATTAAAGTCGAATAAGTTATTACACCTCGAGCAATACACGTTTTTTGAAAAAATTATATGTTCCTGAAATTTACGAGAGCATGAAATGTTCAAGTAAGTAAGCCGAAATTTACATGACTGTAATTTGCATTTTTTTTCTTCTTCTTCAGCATATCGGTAACAAAAAATTTGCAAAAAGTATATTGAACGCGTCCTAAAATGCCAAACTACTTTTTTCTCTTTGTTTCAAAACATTAGAACATCCCACAAGTTATTTAAAAAATTAAAACATCTGACTTAGCCCTTTGAGCGGTGCAGCAGAAATCACTAAACATTCTTCAAAATGTTTCTTGATGAAGTACTTTCTTATTTCCAGCAGATGCAAACTAAGGAGTGTAAGGAAAAGTGTTCCATTGAAAAATCAACTTCACAAAATACCTGAGCTTGTCAATACTAAAATAAAAATCTTCTAAGTAGACGAGATATCTCGTCAATGCGTCAAAGGGTTAAAACGGAGTGTCACATGAATATTTTCATGCAAATTTACATCAACTCGGTCGAATAAGTGCTGTATGTGCTGAAAAGAAAAAACACCGATCAATTTTCTAAATAAGTTGCTATCGGCTCTAAAATAGCGACGATGGGATTCATGATTGAGGTCTAATCCATATCTAGGCCGAAGACTTATCAATTCGATGTCTTGATGCATAAAATTCATGGTCAAGGCCATGGTAATAGCCACAGTAAAATGTATTCTTACGGCATCGGAATGTGTTTTCTCCAAGCAAATATACTGTAAATATACGTGTAAATTTTGCGTTTACAGAAATGACCCATTTTTCTACTCATAATGCGAAGATTAAACTATTCTAGGTTTACATACATAACCAGGAAAGACATACAACACTTATTCAATCAAGTTGATGTAAATTTGCGTGGAAATTTCCATGTGATAATCCGTTTTAATTTTATATGTTCTAAATTTTTAAACAGTTTTCGCGATGTTCTAATTATTTGAAACAAAGAGGAAGAAGTATTTTGGCATTTTAGGACGCAAATTCAATCTACTTTTTGCAAACTGTTTGTCATCAATATGCTGAAGAAGAACCTCTTAGACGAGAAATGCAAATTACAGCCTATACTGTGAATTTCGGCTTCCAAACTTGAGTATTTCATGAACTGTGCTCGTAAATTTACGGTGGCCTTCTAATTTTTTGAAATTAACGTTTATATCCTCAGATAAAAGTGGCCGCGTGTCGTTACCCCTCAGATCTCTTGACTTAACTGGACTTCTCTGTATGAATTTTTAAGTTTGTTCACGTACTGCCCTATGAAAATACTGGAATATGATCGGAATGGTTTCGAGATTTTATAAAATTTGATCACGTGAAGTTTTACATTTACAGAAAAGCACACAAATTTTTTACTGTATTTAGTTTTTCCGTTTTATTCAGTTTTTTCTTGGCGTACTACAGGTGCTCGTAATTCCCCCACCGAAAGATTCTGTTAGCACCAGCTCCACACGGGATGAATCACATGCCCCTACTAATTTTATCCAAATGCATTGATTATGAGGGTGTGCTCAGGGCCGCGGTCCTAGAAATTCTGCCGCCTGAGGCGAATGATATATTGCCATTTTGAAGATACGACTATCTGAAAAGAGTTTTATTTCTTCACCTCTATTATATACCTAAATATAGTCGTTCCCAAAGTGTTGGCCATAGAAACATCAATGAACTAGAACTCCTTCCGCCACCTATCAAATAAAACTGTTAAAATTCTTCGATTAAAATCAGTGGCCGGATTTTGATTAATAAGTAGTATGAAAAAAAGCAATATGTCATGATATTAGTTATTAATTTATAAGCAATAATATTAGTTAAATAACCGAGTTTGCCTCGAAATTTTAACAGTTGTTATCTGAGCGTGGTAAAACAACGTTAGTAAATCTAGTTCGCAAAGCGTCCTTGGCTTTCATATTGTTTTTGATCACAATCACTGAAGGCCTAGGATCGCTACGCTTTGCGAGTTTTACAATCGTTGTTTTACCACGCACAGATAACAACCGTTAAAATTTCGAGGCAAACTCTGTTATTTAACTAATGTTATTGCTTATAAATTAATAACTAATATCATGACGTATTGCTTTCTTTTCATACTACACATGAATCAAAATCGGTTCCCTAATTTCAACAGAAGAATTGTAAGAGTTTTATTTGATAAATGGCGGAAGGGTATAATTTTTTTTTAATATTTTCTCCAGAAGGCATATTTTTGGTGATGAAATTTTATTTTTATCCATTTATTGGTTATGAACAGAAGCAACTGGAAAAGACACAATTTTTTTTCTAGCGAATAAATTAAAGAAATATGAATGTTTAGAGTCTGATAATGACTGAGAAATGCTTCCGTGTACCCAGAGGTTTTCCTGCGCAAAAAAAATTCCTCATATTGTATAAGGCAGCATCTTGTTTTGTCATTCTACACAGATATCGGAATTCTGTGAGCACAGAAGCAGGTCTGTGCAGATAAAACAAAAGACAAACCTATCTGGGAAAAAAAGTTCAAGAGCTCATTTTTCAAATTTTTACTTTTTACCGCGAGCATTTCGGTGCTCGCCATGCCCCCTGAATCCTAAAGCTAGCATCCCCTCCCAAAAACTGAGATCTTTGGTGGGGCCTCCTCTACAGAGAATTTATAGTGTAAAAAAATGATTATGAGATTAATCCTGCGCCCCAGTGCTAGAGCTCTGCCAGCCCTACCCTTACAGGGCTCATAGTGCTCACTTATACCATTGAGGATAGATGCTTGATTTCATACTCAAGCCCCTGCCGTTCACACTGATCCTGTACCCTGTAGCACTCTACCCATTTACAAATAAAAAATGTTTTCTTACCGAAAATGAGACTACCAATGTCTTTTGGAACCCTAAGCCAGTGTTTCTAGAAGTGTTTGTCGCCAATCTTATGCGTCGCGGTGAGCTGAAGATATTGATTTGTGTGCCTATTTATATATATATATTTTTTGGGAAAATATCTGCCAAACTATATTCTGGGAAGCCGCAGATGAACCATAACTTAGGCAAGAGAGCCACAGGTGACAAAATTTGAGAACCACTGCCCTAAGTGAAATAAAAAGAAACTTATAACTCTTTCCGGGAGAAAGCATAGATCAGTACTCCTAAATACCATACGTTTTTAAGTGAAGTAGGCATACTACCGATTTTAAACAGGCGAAACCAGGAGGGGAGGGGGTGCGAAATAGACTTTACATAAAAAATTGCCAGTGCTAAAGAAAGAGGCTTGTAAGGAGGCGAGATATCTCGTCGATGCCGCTTAAAGGGTTAAATAATGCTCACACTTGACTTGCAAAATCAAAATCGATCACTATATCTCTAATAACACAAACATGAAAAGCATGATGAAACCACTTAAATCATTTTTTATGCATCCTGTTTATGCGCCAGTATATTGCCTCTCTACAATCATCAAAATATTTTGATTGTCTTCCTTTTCCTTTGTTTAGCATACCCCCTGATATCGTACTTGAACCACGGCAATATCGAGCTGCAGGTTCTATAAAATCCCACCGAATTATTTACTTTAAACAACTAATTTTTTTAATTCCTGTATCCAAATTTTAGTATTTGTTCGTTTATTCATCTTTTCTTTTTACAAAAGTAAATCACTTTGTCTGAAAATAAACGACAACCCCAATAAAACTATACTAATAGAGCGGTAAGCTAATATTTTCATTATCTATAGATGCTTCACCCATTTGTTTTACACAAACCCACTTTTTTTTTACTAGGTTCTTCTATGGATAGATTATTGCCGTCTTTCATTGGTGCGAAAAAAAGAAATCCAAATTTTTTAGGAGGGAAAAGGCGAGATTTTAAAGAGATAGGCTGTTATGTTTGCTGGTAGCACAATGATAACAGGTGTCTTCGGGTTATTACAGAACCTGCTTCGGCCTTGTTTTCGTCTTGTTTTCTCACCTCTTGAAGAACCTAGGCAAAATGTAAGATATATATATATATATATGAAACACTTATTATATCCCAACCGTGAAATGATTTCGGTACGTTGAGTTGGAAGCTGGAATAAACCCCCTGCTGTCATGACACTTGAGCGATCGGCAAGACATGGCCCTAAAAAATGAAAAAGAAGATTCTTTCTTCTTCTTCTTGCTTCGGAAAATTAGCTCCAATTAGACGCAAACTGTACTCTGATGAGAAGAACGCTTTTGATGGACGAAACATTCCCGAAAAGAAAGAAAAGAATTCTTCAAGCACAAGCATAAATAAAAATCACATGGCCTTGGAAAAGTTATACAGTGTGTGTGTGTGTGTGTGCCTACATCTGTATTTCTTAACCTTTCTGAAAACAAAGACCAGCAAAATGTCTGTAACAATTTAACGGACCACTTGTGTCCCGTATTACGGGACGTTCATGTAAATTTCGTTATACCGATTTTTTTCATACATTTATCCCGTTTCTTCAACAATACTTATTTGAATTTGCAATATTTACTAAAGTTGTGAATACACACACACACACACAGCATTTTCATAATATAAATTATATCATGACAAAAATTATAAATATTCATCGAGCATTTACTAGCTCCCATATCTTTTCGCTTCGTTTTATTTGTCAGGTTTAACGATCTTTGGGGTTTCTTTCAGGTTAACGTTGTCCTCAATTCTTTTTGAAATTTTAATTGTGATTGGCGATTGTACCTACTTTTGACAATATTTTTGATGACAATATGCCCGTATTTTACGGATTATCATTTAAGATCCCAGTTAACTGAATTTTTATAATTGAAATATTGTCATCAGATAATTTGAATATTTTTTCGTGTAATACTTTTTTTGTTTACAGCGATTTGTATCAGCCCTTCATCATCACACCCTTCAGCATTTTAAGCAGTAATCAGCAAATTACAATTAAAGTAATAAATATAGTCGCAGTTTCCTGCATTCTACTCGATGATGTATGGTGAACCAAAGTATGAAGGTATAATTTCATTTGAACTCATATGGATATTACTAATATCGATTACAACGGATGAATAATTTTTTCAAGTCTGCCTGCGGACCACCTATGCCATTATCGCGAACCATAGGTTGAGAAACGCTGGCCTACATCATACATGCTCAACCTATCGCTTGCGAGAAAAGACATAAAACCTAATTTTGTGGACTAAGTGGCACATTTCTTTCCGCCGGACTTTCTCAAGCGCCGGACCCCGACATTAGTTAAACAGCACCGTGAGGGATTCACTGTTTCATTTTTCTCTATTTGTTGGTCATAAGTCGTGTGCATGACCGAGCCTCCCATTCACGGAAAATAAATCATTCGGGCAGCGGGCTTGCAAATTTTAAGAACCACTGACGTAAGAGATTTGCAACATATTCACAAATCCCTTAATGAAACGGCACCATACTCACAAAGCACTTAATGAAACCGCAAGACATTTAAAAACCCCTTAAGTGGCTTGCAGTGCAGTTTCACATCACCTAAGTAGCCCGCAGCACATTCCCAGATGACTTAAGATTTCCGCGGCACAGTTCCAGAGGAATTAAGTGATCCGCGGCACATTTACAGGCCACTCAAGTTACTTGCGGTACTGGTCCAGGTCACTTAAGTGGCCCGCAACACATTTTCAACCCAATGAAGTGGTCCGTACTCTAATAAAGGTTAGCACCCTTGGCCTTCATGATATAGTCTCGGGTTCTCAGTATCTCAAGTCGTAATTAACTTTTCTCCTCTTTATCGGACAGACGTATACTCGAGTCTCTTTACATAATCTTCCCATGTAAATATTCACCAGGAATGTAAAACATAATGAATTAAGAAGCCCTATCAAACACTTGTGCGGCATAATAAAAGCTAATAGCAAATATATGACCTGAATTTATTCATTTTTGTTGTCTTTCATTCTTTCAAACCGAGCACAACTCAGGTCTATCTTATGGGCGATTTACTACCTATTGAGTTGAGCCGGAGGTGTAACTGTGTGTGTACCTAACAGTCTGAGTGCGTATCTAGTATTTTGTATGATTTTTCAGTGCTGCCATCTATATCTCAGAAGTGAAGTGAGCGATGTGTAGTGACTGAATATTTGTACTGTTTGTAGGCCTGTTGCTCTCTGTGGCGAGACCTTTTAACGGGGAGATCGGATCGCATTTGCGCCTCGAAGTTGGGAACCACAGAAAACCAACTTCAGCTGACCAATAATTTGTGGCGGCGGTGGACTCGAACCCGGGTCCCCGCGATGCGAGTCCGTCACTATAACCACTCGACCACAACAGCGGCCATTTTTGTTGTCTAAACGGAAGAGTTTTATTTAACTTTTGTTCCCTCTGGCTCCGTTGCCCTATTCGTGGTTCATGTGTGGTTCCCCAGGAAATAGTTTAGTACAGCGTTACTCAATCTTTCTGAACCCAAGGACCAACCAATAAAATGTCTGAACCAATTTAATGGAATACTTGTGTCCTGTATTACGGGACATTCCTTCGATTTTGGTTATTCCGATTTTTTTTATACAATTATATATATTGAATTTGTATATTTACTAACGTCATCATGAATACGCAGCTTTTTCATAATATATAAATTATGTTATGATAATCAAATCAAATAAATTTATTAATTAATATGAGGTTAATAAAAGTATTACATTTGATTAATGAAAACCACCAAGGAGACACCTAGGTCTCATACTGGTTGTTACAATGAAGTTAATTTATAAACACTAACAATTGACAATATAAAATATAATTACGGTGTTAAGTAATTTTGGAGAGAAAAAAAGATAAAATGAAAAAATCAAAAATATACTCACACACATATAATACATAAGTTATGTATAAAATACAATATATAATGATAATAATGATAATTACAACGATAAATATTCATCTCACATATTTTTCACGTTCAACGTTTTTTTCGCTATTTTTCAGCAATTTTAATAAAAATTATTGATTGTGCCCATACTTCTGGCAATGTTTTTGATGACAATTGTGGCGATGTCCCGTATCTTACTCTATTTAAAAGATCCCGGTTTAACGTATTTTTCTCAATGAAATATGGTCATCTGATGATTTGAATATTTTTACCCGCGAAATACATTTTTGTTTACTTTTTTTTTTTTTTAGCAGTCCTTCATTTTCCCCCACCCGAAGCAATTTCAACAGCAATTATAAAAGTGAATTTAAAGCAATAAATTGCATTTATATATCACTAAATTTAGTCAAAAAATTCAATTTTTTGCTTCATATATGTATATATATATATATATATATATATCCGTATTTATCACGCATCAAGTATGATCGCGATTCTCGACATTTTCTACCATGATGTATGTTGAACCCAAGTATGAAGGTATAACTTTTAATTTGAACCCTATGGAAGAAAACTAACATCAGTTATGAAGGTTGAATAATTTTTCATCTACTTATAATTAAGTTTTATTAGAATTAAGTTTATCAAGTCTGTTTGTGGACCACTTATACCATCGACCACAGATTGAGAAACACTGGTTTAGAAGATATGTTACACCTTTATAAAAGAACTGCTTCAAAGCATAAATAGGCACACAAATAAGTATCTCCAGCTTTCCACGACACCACTAATAAAGGTTGTGATGCCCCTAGGAGCCTCGACGCACACTTTGAGAAACACACTGGGATACGGAATAGGATAGGGGTGCCAAGGAATACAGAAGAGTTTCGACAATCCGAGGTGCTGCAATTTTTTGAAATTCCTTCTCCCAAACCTCTCTGTTTCTTTTTGCCAAAAACCGTGCTTTATATTTCATTTTTTCATTTTGTTTGATTCTCCCAACGAACGCGAGTAATTTTAATTTGAAAGATCTTGATCCCACGTCAGAATTTTTACAGGTTCCGTCCATAGTGTAAATTTATAGTTTAAAAAAATATATATTATAATAATAACATTCATGTAAGACCCCAGGGGTATTAGAGCCCTTGTCAGCCTCCCTTCATAAAGAGGTCATCGGTCTTGGCAGCCTTTATCTTAATGAAATAAGGTTTTGAATTAAGAGTGAAATAGCTAAGAGTAAGTATGAACGGTAGATTTAAAGCACTACCCCCTCCCCTTCCCCCCACCGAAAGCCTATTTCTATTTTTCAGAGGCTTCAGAGAACTTTCGAAGTCCTCGACGTAGAAAAATCTGACATCTTCCGATACGACATCAGATATGCGGTTGAATTTTAGTTTCCTGCATCGACGCACTTCCAGGTGTTGAAATTCCGCGGAGCGTTTGAGAATGTCAAATATATTTCGAGACCATTGAAATCACACTTATAAGCGATGAAGTACTTCAAGTATCGGAATCCTTCTAACTTTCCGGGATTCGAGATAACCACGTTAAATTCCCATAAATATAACACTAGAAGTTTCGGGCATCCACTTTGGATTTTGTCAATTGGAAATGAAATGATTTCGTTCGCTTTCCTTACGTCGGAAATATTCAAGAGATGAAGTTCTTCCATGCTTGGACAGCACTCTCTCCTCGAGACCAACTTATCGTCTTTAGAGAAGTGACATCTCAATACTAAGCATCTCAAGGTGTGTCTACAGATTCTAAAAAAATTGAATCGAATACATCCTTCTAACTTCTACCTTTTTTTTTTGTATAATCGTAGGTGGCCTCGGATCCGTTTTACTCGACCTGCGAGACCTGCTGCAAGAGCGTGTCCAATCTTTTGGAGAGTGCGGGACACAATTGTTTGAAAAAGTGTCACGGTAAGCAACTTAAGTGAGCTGGAAATGTGCCACGGGTCACTCTAATAAACTGTTACTATGGAGCGGGTCACTTGGGTGATCTATCTTTCAATATGCTGTGAGCCACTTGAGTGATGTGGAACTGTGGCACGGGCCGCTGAAGTGCACTGTAAATGTGTCGCTTGAGCGATCTTTCAATGTGCTGTGGGCTACTTGAGTGATGTGGAACTGTGTAATATGTTGAATAAACATTTCTGTAAAATTTCAGAGTTTTTTCGGGGCAATTATTTTTCTTTCCTTTGTTTTAATCTTACACGGATGAGTTCAATCTGAGAAAATCTCGTTCAAGTGTTTTTTCTTGCATTACATTTACACAATTCATTAAACTTTTTATTTTGGAAGAACAAATTAACCGATTGACACGAAATTTTTAATATTTTATTTTAAATTGAATGAAATATTTTTTTGAATAATATTTGAAAATTCGACTTGAAGAATCGCGATACCCCTTAGGGGAGAAAAAAATCTGAATTTCTGTCTTCGGGTCAAGTTTCTACAGCCTTAATTAACAGAATTATAGAATTTACTTTTTATATTCGTAAAAAAAGTGTATTTTTCTTAAGGCATAGCGAGAAATGTCAGATAGGCATCTTCACCGAGAGAATATAAGGTGAAGCTTCTCTTATTTTCTTTTTGGAATGGTGAGAGAGTGAAAGCTAATCCTCCCTTTTGGCGCTGGTTTTGCTTTTTCCCCGAGGAAACGTTTCAAAAGCCCTTTCATTAGAGCCACTTACTTTGCGGTAGCTGCCAATCATAAAAATGTATATGGGAAAAAATAAGTGAAGGGAGGGGGCATACAAATCAGGTATTTAGCCCCAGGGCCCTCATCGGTCATTGCGTGCTCTAACAAAGAATACATGGTGTTATGAAGAGCTTTTTTTTCAGTTGGATATTGCGCTTCAGCAGCAGCAGCAACAACAACAAAAAATAGATAACAACACTTTACTACACCGTGTACACACGTGTATTACTTTTTAAATTGCTATACTGTGTTGCTTCGCGGATTTGAATTGAGAACAAACTACAGTCTTTGTTTTCTGCGTCTTCTTGGAATACGATACTTACGAATAGCATATGGTAGCGTTTCTCAACCTATGGTCCACGGACCAGAGGTGGTCTGAACGATGGCATAGGTGGTCCACAGGCAGACTTGATTATTCGATTTTCACTGCATTAAAAATTATTCAATTGTTGTAATTGATTTTTGTAATATCCATACGGGTTCAAAGAAAAATTGTTTCTTCATACAATTCCGTTCACCATTCCCTATCAACGAAAATGCGGAAAATTTCGATCCTAAATACAGGATATCACTAATTGTAACCAGAAAATTCAATTTACGCCAAATTTGCTATTATTCCTAAAATGTGTGAAGGGTTAGAAAATACAGGGCTGCTATAAACCACAGCAAACAAAAATGTATTTGACGAAAACCCGTTCAGATGCTAGATGACCATATTTTATTCAGAAAATTAATAAAGTCGAACCGTGATCTTGAATACAGTGAAATACAGGATGCCACCAATTGTCATCAAAGACGTTGCCATAAGTCAAAAAAATCCCCAATTGTAATTAAAATCACTTAAATATTGAGGAAAAAACGTTGAAACTGACAAATATGTAAGATGAATATTTGTATTCATAGCTATAATCATCATAATAAGTTATGAAAACGCTGTTTACTCAAGATTTTAGTAACCATTACTAATTCAAATCAGCATCCTTGAAAAAACGGGACAAATGTATAAACAAATTCGTAACAACTTAAAAAAAATACAGGAATGTTTCCCCTCATACTGTACAAAAGTGGACCGTCGAATTATTTCAGATATTTTACTCTCTCTGGTTCTGGGGTTCAGAAACGCTGGCAATGACATCAAAATTAAGGACTTCAATTTCTTAGATGATGCGATTTTTGATTATAGCAGATGGTTTTCATGTGTCCTCGTGATTCTCGGAGGGCTTCCGAAACCGAACAGTTGACGTTCTGTCAGAGACTATCAGTTTGTCGAAAACGTATCAGAATATTTCTGGGTATTTTTGTGTGGGTTTTTTTTTTTTTTTTGAGCCCCCATAATCTTTGGAACCATCAGACACACAGTGATTATTACCCTCACAACAACGTCATCATTCAGCCCGGATGATAGAAATTGCAATCGACGAAATTGAACCTGTCTGATACGTTTTCAGTTGAAATTTAGGCGTGATTAGCAATTATAATTCTCATATAAGATTATCTCAACGGATAAAGACACAAGTTTGTTGGGAAAAACGTTCAGTGAGTTGGCTGCAGATATTTAGTCTAGAAAATAGAGTAATTGCTCGTTTAAAAATGATTGCCATTTATTGAATGTTTACAGTATTGCTCATTCTCCAAGAAATATTACAAATAATGTACAATAAGAAAAATAATCTATCGTCATCTGATATGGTTGTCATTGGAGAGCTTTTTCACATATTTTTTACCCAGGTGTTAGATGTGTATAGTGGTTGATTTGTACTAACATTTGAAGCGTAATATTCGATTACGCGAAGAAAAGTCGTTGAAATTATCATATTAAGCGGGGAAGTTTTAACATTTTTTCTATGGGAGAAATTTTGGTGCCGTAGGAGATTAGCCGTTTAAGCGGGGCCCGAGTGCACGTATTTTTAAGGGGAATGCGTTGTTCTAAGCGCGTATCGATAAGGAAAGCACATTCTAACCGAATAGAGCTTTCTTTCACGCGCTTCTTGGGATGCGAGAGGATACGTGCTATGATTTTGTTCCACTTGACGCGAACGCGTCATAAATTATGTATATGATGGCGTAAAACTAACTCCCCCTTGACTGAACTTATTAGATTTGCGATCGATCTGCATGAGATACGATATTCGATCTGATAAGAATCACCTTCAAAAAGATCATCTGAATTTACTCGGGATAATTAGCTGGAACGTCGTCGTCGCAACTTTATTTATTGATTCGAATCTTATCTAAAATCGGAATAAGGCACTGAAATTGATGGGATTCTCATACGAGGGATAATCTGAAATATGATTAATTGTCGTTAATTTAATAGGAGCAATGTTTCGATATAAAGACATCCAAGAGGTAAAAATTTCTTCATCAATCTTTTTTGTTAATGTTGCTGTTGTTACAGTCGCGTATAATCTGAAGCTTATTCTCAGACTCTAATTAATAAGAATCTTTCGCGTGAATTAATTAATTTTTTCAATTTCCGATTATGTTATATTCGATAAACTCTTTTATACCACCATAATAATAATGTATCGTATTTTAGCGTTCAGAAGGAACCCTCGTGTTTTTTTAAGGAACCCCTGATTTTTCGGGCTCAAAATATGGTGAAAAGTTGAAGAGATATATTTATTTTTCCATCCACGTATAAGAAACCCCTTCCTAGTTTTGAGACTCAATTTTTGCCAAAAATAGGGTTCCTTATGCACTTTAAAATGCAGTAGATGTCACAGTTTTTCTGATACTTTAATCATAAAATAAAAGTTTGAATTTCTTTCAAGAACAATGATATTTAAAACAATTATCTTAGCAACAAAGTTTTTAAACAATGATGTAAGTTTGAGGCTTTATGACTTTCGGCTTCACGGGCCACATCAGATGACTCTAAGGCCACATTCATTGTAAATAAAGTAGGACTGGTGAAAGATGAGGAGCACGTCCGACGAAAATTGAATTCATTTTCACCGCTAGAAAACTTCTTAACGTCTGTTTTTGCCCTTTTAAAAATTGTGATGATTCGTTCAAACAAAGTATTGGGAATCATAAATTTAGGAAAAATAAAAGACGTGGCCTTTACATGTGCATAAAAGCCTTTACTTGGGCAATATTGCTCTCAAAAGCAGCATGAGTTTCTTATACTTGAAAAAAAATAAAGGCATTTTGTATTTTGAGCTCGTTCCGGCATTGATGCTTCTATCCTAAGCAACTCCCAAACATTCGATTTTTACTTGTGAGCTGTTCATGAAGTTTCTATAATTACCAGCAGAATGACTCAAAGGTACACGTGGCTACTATTTTTATACAAGCCAAGCAAAAACGATTTTTTATCTTTGCATTCTGGAGTGAAATATGATACGTGAAGAAATATGGCATTGCTCTCTCTGAATTCTTCATCAATGACAGTTTTGTATTATTCTAATCTATGTAAATCATATAAATATACTGTGTTCCCTGAGTGCAAGATCCCATATTTTCGTTGAATATTGACAACAACTTTTTTTCTTTTTTGTCATGTAATAGAATTCAGGGTGGCCCCTTTTGCTTAATATAACTCAAAAGTTTACTCTTCTGGATATTTCTATGTTTGCCAAAAGGGTTAAACATATACATTCCAAATTATTCCAAATTATGTAAACTTCAGCATGTCTATATTACGTCAAATAAAAATTCAAATTATCTCATTTAACGATTCATCTACTGTTTTGCATGTATCGTGTGATATACATATATTCACCAAAGCTGTATCGTTAGAAAATCTCCCTGAAACTGCTTCCTCAAAGGAGAAAAAATAGAGACCATCAATAAAATATGAAAAATATCTAAGGAAAAAACGCGCAACACCTGATGATTGAGAACTCATTTTAAAAACTAAAATTTGATGAGGAAACTCAGTCGAGTTTCATGATCCTCTAAAAAAAAGTGTACAGGAGAGGGAAGAATGATTAATATGCTAGAGGTCCAACCTCCACCAATGAGATGATTTTGTTTTTTTAGATTTTTGAAAAATGAGGTAGGATGGTTTTTGGTGGTGATAGTGGAAAAGTATAGAAATGAAAGGGGGGGGGGGGCGCTATATAGAAGATAGATAGCAAAAAGTTCACCAGAAAATAAAGCAAAAAAGAAGAGGGGGAGGGCAAATGTTTTGCGAGAGGTCATCCGATCTTGAGGCTCCCGCCCTTAACCTATGCACCAGGTTTTCAATACATCAACTTGCTTTATACAAAAAAAGAGAGGAGCTATATACAGTTGAACCTCGTTTATACGACGTTCAAGAGGCAGAGTCTAAACGTCGTATAAATGTGTAAGTCGAACAACTGAGACTTTTAAATAAAATTATGACTTCTTTCCCCCACAGACATACAAAATAATATAAAATTCAATGTGTTTAATTGCATCACCAATTTTGTTATAAAAATATATAATTTCAATCACAGTTGAAGGAAAAAAAATTAAATCACGCATCAAATCACTTAAAGAAATCAAATTTAGCAGAACATTACCTTAGGGACACGCATTGGGTAAAAAATTGCAACGAAATCTTCTCGATTTTTTCTGGAAAATTTCCCATTTTGGACAATTTTTTCGGCAAGTGGATCATTAACAACCAACAGCTTGGTCTTCGATTTTGTTTCTCTGCTTTATAACCGTTTTCGAAGTTGACACACGGATATTCAACTGTACTTCAAGATCAACTTTCGTTATTAATTTAAAATTTTCGTCTAATTCTCCCAAAAAGCTTCTAGTTTTTTTTTAGAGAAAGCTCTTTTCGTTTTCTCGACATTACGAAAGGATGATTTGACAAAGCCAACAAGTAAATCACCACAACGAAAGAAAATTCTACGGGAAATGATCGAAAGAACTTACTGTGTGTGTGTGTGTTCCGTATATGTCTCCTATCGGCAGACCTGTGCTCTCCAAATGCTTGCACAGTGTGGACTTTCTCATCCTCTAGGGATAACGCTGAAAAACTTCTTAAACGACATATGGCCGTCAAAACAATTGAAACCCGTTTGTTTGGAGCTCACCGCGTCTGCGTATTCTCAGAAGCAAGTAATAAACAAATCACTTCAGTCGCGCCACTCTAAATGGTCATCAGTCAGCTCAATGGCTATTTTCGTTTACTTCAGCAATCGCCCTAACATCACCCCTATAGCGGTGAAAATAAGCAAGAAGAACTGTTGCAGTCACGTGTTTTCACTGCATACAAAAATTGTGCGCGTTTGATGGATATAAATGTCATTTTTTTCGAAAGATTTGGATTAAAAACGTCGCGTAATTGAGGTTTTACGTCAAATATATAAATGAATTATTTTAACATTAAGGTATCGGATGACCTTTCTCGTCACTTTTCTTTAAAATAGTACTAAAGGGAAATTTAACATTTGTTTTTGATAGAAAGCGTCGCAAAGTGATGAAAACAGTAATAAATTTTTGACTACCTAAATGTCATTTTTTAATGTGTTGAATTTTAAGTAAAATTCATGTGATATATTCCACACACGATAGCAAAAAATTCTTTAATGGAATGTTTTGTTCTCACAATACATTTATTCTCACAATACATTTATTCTCACAGTACATTTATTCTCACAGTACATTTATCCTCACATTACATTCAGCTAATAATAATACAGGTTATGAAACAAAATTTAAAGGATTGTATGATATGCTCATAAATTACGCTCAACGCACATCCGTTGATGTACGTGTGATTTTTTGAAATTTCATTCTACATTTCATCTATAAAACACTGTAATTCGACAAATATATGTAATAGACCTTAGAGTTTAGTTTCTAACCTGAACAATATATAGAAAAATATCGTATTAAAATTTTGCAGTGATATAATGAATAGATTTTTAGAAATCGTGTTTCAAAATGTCAAAAATGTCATTCTCCGTTAAATGCGTTTAAAGTTTTTATTCACAGACTACTTGTATGTACAAATAAAACACTAAAGTGGACGTAACTTCGGTTCTGAGCGTCATATAAACAAAACAAGGCCTGTTTCTTTCGGAATCGCAAAAAATAGGGCTTTCATAAAAATAAAAAAAAATCGATAATTTATTCTAAGTTTCTAAGTTGACGTTTTCAACGTAGTCGAATACCTTAAAATGAATAGCAACTAATTGCGACCAATGCCACAAACGTCGTATAAACGTGAAAGTCGTATAACTGAGAGACGTATAAACGATGTTCCACTGTACATACATATAGTATATAAAGAAGAAGTAAATAAATAAAAGAAGAACTGTGATCGGCACGCACTGCTCCTTGATTAATGCCGTTCCTTCGGTTTAAGGGCAGCGGCAGAGAATGATTTTCTTTTCTTTGAGCTTTTCTTTTAAATAGCATCTGCCAAGAGATAGCTAAGGCAAAGGCTCACTCACGTACTAAAACTCCAACACGCAGAATATGTTTTTTTTTTTTCTCTTCTATACACGAGGAGGAGCTGAACAGGCAAAAGGCAATTTTTCAACGTATATATTCCCCTGTCTTGGTTAAATAA
The DNA here is from genome assembly GCF_987345545.1 of Pholcus phalangioides. Lineage (NCBI taxonomy): Eukaryota > Metazoa > Arthropoda > Arachnida > Araneae > Pholcidae > Pholcus > Pholcus phalangioides. The sequence continues at coordinate 52,368,248 of NW_028301597.1, forward strand.
AGCTGTTCCCTTTTTTTTCTTTTTATCTGTTCTTCTTTCCGATTTTTTTAACTAAAGCAAAAAGAGGAAGCGAGGCGAGTTTGTCCAGTGCAGAGATTGCTGAAATAGGAGTTAGTAGTAGCTTATAACTTACTTATACACACACACACACACACTCACACTCCTCATCGGTGCTTGGTCCGATTCCACATTAAGACAATGGAAAAATAGTAAAAGGAAAAAAAAGGGACTGGACGAATACCGTTTTGCTTGAAAAGGGGTAAGTGTGCCTTAAGTTCTGTTTGAACGTCGTGTTGCTTCTTTCCGTGTCCGTCTCCGAGAGATACTCTAGACTGCGTGTCTGCTAAATTACTAATATTATCTGTCCTATGTAGGACACTAGTCCGCGTTTGTGTGAGGAAGAAAAGACTCTGGAAGGGTGACCTCGGTCCGTCGGTGCGGGTCTAAAAGAAATTGGGGGAAAAAATTTTGGGAGAAAAATCGTGGCGAAGGTTTATCGTTACAGATGACTGTCGATATGTATCAGAGCAATTTCTATGACTTGGTAGATTTGAATGTTCTGGTAATTTTCAAAATTTCTTAACCCTCCATGTTCCTGTGTATATTTGAATACGCATTGCAAATACATGGTCAAAAAACCTATTACAGTAAAATATGTCTATAGCGATACCGTAGGGACGTAGAAAAAATATTGTTGTAAACAGGTTATCGCGCGTTGTAGATGTTTCAGCATGTTTCAGCATTTGCGCTATTTCCTATTGAATAGGACAGTGCTTCTCAAAGTGTGCATCGCGGCTTCTAGGGACGTCGCCAACCTTTGTCAGGGATGTCGTGGTGAACTGGAGACATTCATTTGTATGCTCATTTATGTTTCGAAGTGGATTCTTTATGTGAGAAAATGTCTACCAAACTATTATATGGGAAGCCGTGGATAACAAAAGTTTGAGAACCATTGGATTAGGAATTGCGCAAGGACTTGGGAAAATATCGTTACAGATAGGTTTGTCCTTATACTCTGGTTTTTCACCGTATACCAATTTCTTTTCTCAACTTCACTGGTATTTTAGAAAATAAATCCTTTAGTGTCATTTCAGAACAAAATACAGCTATATAAGTCAATACATTTATTATCTAGAAAGAGTTGATTCCTTGCCGGTGTCATTTTTTCGAGAGTTGATGAAATTTTACGTATAAAAATACATAAATCGCAACAAATTGAGGAATAAAATTAAAAGTAAAAACTGTTCAACTTTTTATTCAGTTTATTTTCTAAGCAAGACTTTATCTGTTTATAGAAAACATTAAAGTCAAGGCAAACTGTATATATTTCACCCTTAATTAACCATTTCAGCTGATTAAAAAATCCCCTCTTATTAATTAAATTATTTTGTTGATGCATTGTTTCAATTAAAAATATGCTAACAGCAACAATTTACATCCGTTTTGTAAAAAAAATTTTCAATACGTTTTTATGGGCGATGAATATAATATATAGAGGGTTAATATTTATTTTTCCACGCGATTTCATCATTTTCTAAATATTTCCTCCAATTATGATAAATACGAGTTATTTGACGTGATATATCAATTGTTCGGTATTTATTCAGTATTATAATGAATTAGATGTTATAGTTAATTCTTAACTATAATGAAGGAGATCATCACTTTTAAAATCTTTGCTCTAGATCCTAAAACTGTAAAAAAAAATTATTTTCCGATTTCCCCTCATTGCCATATAAAAACAGTTACTGAATGAGCTGGAGAGGGCTCGTTTTTTTTTGTGAATTCACTGACTGTTGCCTGTCATTTACTAAAACTGAACGTTAACAACGAAAATGTTATACAATCTGAATTTTCTAGGTCTGAAGGAAGTGAATCTTTCCCTGCAGGTATTTTCTAAATAAGTTTTTGCTTTACATTGCAATGATGTAAATTGAAATAGGAAAACACGATATATGTTGTTCATAAATTGTGGTTAAAGAAATTCATCCTTAGTCAATGTCTGGATCGTGTGAATGTGTTTCTTACGAACATTTTTTTAAGGTCTAATTGACCTCAAAATCATTAACGTCTTCATTAGAATAATATTTATTGGTTTGTAATTTTACGTGTTCTAACACGCTATAATTTTTATATTTATTATATATTTACGCATGAGTATTCAAAAACTGTTCATTTTCTTACACTCATGCATGAGTTATGTACTTCGAATGCGGTAGGGAAAGATTTGAAGGGAAAAAAAACGGATGAAAAGAAGAGACAAAAAAATCATCGTTTTTCCACAATATTATTTCAAAACAGCATTTACATTGTATTCTCGAATACTTTATACTAACGTGTTTTTGTATTCCTTTATTACGAAAACTATCCACACTTGCAACTTATACACCGTTTTACCCACATTTAATACTGTTTTTTCCCAACTTCCTTCCGTTTTCCGAGTTCGCATATCTCGGTAAATATTGCACTTAAAGAAACGTGGAATTTTTTTTAATGGCATCAGAAGAGCTTTAGCAGGCATCAATAACTTGGTAACTGGAAGTTGAGGACAGGGTGTCCGAATAAAAAGTTAATTTTTTCATTGTAATAACTACGCAACCCTTGAAACATGAATGACATATCCGAGTACTACTCGTTATTTCGATACTTTTTTCTAATTGGAAATATTTCTCTAAGATCAACGGTTCGCCAGTAACGCCCTGTTACCTATGCTCCCTGTATTGTATTACATTAGATTATAGATATTATATTATAATATCAAATCTTTGAAATTTGTGAAAACATTGAACAAACTATTTTCAAATCATAACAATTTTGTATTAGGTATAATGTTCAAATTAGTGATAATGTACAGTGTCTAAGGCAGGGCCTTCAACCCTCTTTCGAGTAAAGCCTCTGATGTAAACTGAAATTCAGACTATCTAAATATGAGATCTTCTACTCAAAGGAAATGGTATAGTTCAATTGATAGCTCAATCAACATCTCATTGAGCACGAAATCAGGCTCAAGCATCGAGCACTCAGACGCCTGACCCAGGGAAACAAAATTTATAATGAAGTTTTGCCTTTCATTTCTTTCCCTTCGTATTAACCAAATCAGAAAGAAAAATTTATGGTGAACTCTTTTCTTTTTTTTTAAATTTAAACAAACAACAAATTACAAGATACAAAATAAAACAAGATACAAGATACAAATGCAAACATAAATTACACAAAGCCAACGACAAAAATGCACTATATATCATATGCACTATGTAGCCCCAACGAACTGTAGGGGCCTTTCAGCGGGCCTATACGATTTTCATTGTTGAATAATGAATTAATTTCATTTACGAAACTTTTCCTTGACTCCGTTTTAGAAAAGTATAGGCTATACTAAGATAGGCCAAGGGTTTTTAACCTTTGGGTCTTACAACTCCTCTAACAGCCAGGAAATCTTGAATTATGGGTCACGACCCGAACTTGATTCGCAGGGATTTCCGAAATGGGTCGTACTAATCTACTTGCAGACTCTAACTTTTTGAGCTATGGGCCACGACCCAAACTTTATCCCAAGGGAATTCCGAGAGGGGTCAGACAAATTCACTTACGACTAAGGATTCTCGAGCTATAGGTCACAACCCAAACGTGATTCACAGAAGTTTCTGAAATGGGTAGTACATATACACTTGCAGACTGGGATTCTTGAACTATTGGTCACGACCCAAACTTTATTCACAGGGGTTTCCGAAATGGGTCATATAAATCCACTTACAACTAAGGATTGTCGAGCTACTGGTCTTGGTCACGACCCTAACGTCGCGATTCGCAGGGTTTCTGAAATGGATCGTACAAAACCACTTGTAGACAGGGATTCTTGAGCTATGGTTCATGACCCAAAACATCCTAGATGAGTCGCACAAATCCACTTTTTAGTCCTGTTATAAATACAATTATTGCGTCACTAGTTTTACTAATTTCAAAAAAAAATTCCCATGGGTCGCGAAGCTGAGCTTGTTTACTTTGTGTTGCGACTGAATAGTAAAGGTTGATAAAAGTAAAAACCACGTTGAATTTTTTTTTTTTTTTTTTGATGTGATTTGAACTTTTTTTATCTGAATATTTTCTCCTCAATTTTTGCTCCAAGTTTAATAATTCGCCAGTTTTACCCCAAAGTTCCTTTTTTTCATTCGAGTTTGTTTGTTCATCAGTGCTGTTATCATCTTTCGAGCTCTTAATTAACGAGACGTTTATGAGGGAAACTGTGACGTGAGCTCTCATTTTCAGAACACACTTTCTTTTCAACATTGTATTTTTCGATATTTCTTTTATTTTTTCTTTCCCGTTTCCACAACCTATTTTACTTATTTTTCTGTTCCATTCATTCACTTTGTCAGGCGAGAAATGAGTGATTGCGCTTCGCTGTGATGTGGACGTTTCAATTTACGCTTGGAGAAAAGCACAGCCGGCCGTCCATCCGTCCGTCCATCCTTTTACAACATTTCCTTTCTGTGTGTTTCTTTTTCTTCTTCCCACTCGTTAATTAATGTAAATTCCTTGTTCTCACACTCACCAGTAAAAACTAAATGGAGAAACAAAATGTGCCAAAGAAAGAAAAATGTATTTTGAAGATTAATGGTCTTGGAATGAGATTAATTCGTGTGATAATGTGTATAACGTCTTGTACAACTTACAGAAAGATGTCAACTCATCGTTAAGCGCTATTTTGGCGTCGTGACCCGCTCGTGATTGATTTGGCCAAGAATTAAAGAAAAAATAGTTCTCTGATACCATAATGCAATCACGATAAAGAATGTAATTATGTATAACTTGCAGAAAAATATTTGTGCTAGTATTTAACATGTTTGGGGGGGGGGGACACGTGAGTCACACAACATTCCTGTAGTGATTTCGATGAGTTATTACAAAGTACATTATTACCGAAGGCACTTTGACACTACGGTATATATACTACTAGTGTAGTGACTTTCATATTTATACTATGCTATTATAAATATGAGAAATCGTGTTAAGCTGCCACCTATTAGTTAAAATCTGATATAGTTCGTAAAATAAAATGATTGATAGTTTTGAACCGATGCGCAGCATAAAACTACACAACATATGGTATGGATATATATTTATATTTATTTTTATGCTGCACACCGGCATTAGTTTTATGCGCCAAGATACCGGTTACTATGTTTTTGGGGCTTACAGAGTGATTTTGCAAAAACTGAAAAATAAAGTAATCGGTATTTTGGCGCACAAAATTTACATGGGTAAGCAGCAAATAAAAAAATTATAGTTTCTCACCGTATGTTATTCATTTTCACGCTGCACAGTGCTTTAAAACAAACAACCATTTTATTGTGAGAATTATATCTGATAGTTTTATTTTCATTCAATAGGTGGCAGCAGAGCCCCAGTGCAAAGTTTCTCCATTTCGAGTAATATTTGTACGCAATATTCTCTTCTTATCCGAAGTTTTTTATCGCTCCGGGAAACTAATAGAATTCGAACTTATCCCGCAATGTTCGGGGGAACATAATTTATTTTTCTAAAACATACAAATGTTCAGCAGTAATCTTAAAGAACGGAAGTTTTTGTTTTTTTTTATATGCCAACGTCATGAGGTCGAAGCAAATACGTGTCCGGTTAAGATTTTTACATGCCCCGGGCATGTCGGGCAACAGATTTGTCCAACCCTGATATTTATGCTTTCGAGTGTTTATTTTATGAGGGAAAATCTACCAAATTGTTATAGGGAGCCGCAGATGAACCATGAATTGAGCAAGAGAGCCGTGGGTGACAGACGTTTGAGAACCACTTTACGAGTGTTATCCGAAAAATAATTTTGAAGAGTAATTTCATTCCTCGCCAAAATTTTAAGGGTTATCATTGTAAAAAGAGGGGTATTTTCTTGTATGAAAAATAGAGAAATAATGCTATTCAAAAAAAAAAAATTAATAAAAATTTGAAGGAGTATTTTCCCTCGTCAACGACATTGAGAGGAGCGCAATTGAATTCTGATGCGTGAATCACGCATCTACAAGCGTATTGGCGAACACTGGTTACTACTAGGCCTACTATACAGAAGTGTCCCTCATTCAGCTGACAGTTTTCAAAACGGTATAGCAAGAAAACGGTGACATTCTTGCGGAATATAAATGTGCGAAGTTAGGAATTTCAGATGCGTCATTCATGTTGCAAGGGGGATGTATATTTACTAATAATGAAAACTTTTTATACCACCTTGTATTCAAAAACCTTATTCAAAAACCCAATAAAAAAGTTGTTGCCTTATCTCTCCTGATGCCAACAAAAAAATTGGTCCACGTTTCCAAGTGCAATAATCGCAAAGATATTTGAATTCAAAAACGGAGGGAAGTAGGAAAATAACAGCAAAAACTAACGGAAAACGCTTATTTCCCAACTTTTCTCCGATTTTTGAATTCAAATATCTCTACGAATATTGCACTTAGAAACGCGGAATTTTTTTTTTTTTTTTTTGGTTGCATCAGAAGATACAGGGCAACAGTTTTGTAGTTGGGTTTTTGCCGGTAAATTTTTTTTTAAATTTTAATAAGCATACATCCCCTTGCCACACAAATGACGTATCTGAAATTCCTGATTTTGCGCATTTATATTCCGCCAGAATGACTTCCATGTCTGTCGCCATTTTGAAAACCATCAGTTGATTGCGGGACACTCTGTAGGTACTACGATATAGACATTATTAAGAGCATAACTGCTGCTCGAACCAAACATACACCTCGTACATATTCCTCTGACAACATATATATGTTGTCCGACTTTTGCTTGCTTCGTGTTCTTGCTAGTGGTGCCATCTGTGTTGTATATTTTGAAGTAAAGATGGTAAATTGATTGAAATGTCATGTTACATCAGTATCATGTTGTAGGACTGCCTGCTGTATGCGTTGAGACTTACTACCCGTTAGACTACTAAGTAGTTAGACTACTTACTTTAAGACCGGCTAGCATTCGTGCCTGGAATTTGAAAACCGCAGAAAACCAAATGCAGCCGGCCATCACTATGCCGCCAACGGGGTTCGAACCTGGATTCTCACGATGAGAGTACATCACGATGTCCGCACAGCGGCTATAAAGCATACTAGATACTAGGCCTTGAGCAGGACACCGTTCATGCGAGCTAGACCAGACCCATCTCGGATTATACAAATCTTACACAATTTTCAGGTTAAATAAGAAGAAATTAAACCGTAGATGGGGTGGAAATCACTTTTATATTCGAAAATTATTTTTTACTCCTGCGCAGAAATAAAAATATTCAACTAATATAGTGTAAAGTTACATGAAATACTGTAAAAAACTGCTGTGTACGTCCTGATGCACTTGACAAGTATTCCTGCACAGCAATATTTGTCAGGAACGTGCGCAGTGGCTTGAATGTATTTACACTCAACAACATTCCAAAGACATAAAGAAGTCAACTTTGAAAAATAGTTTTCCAATATGTTCTGCGATCGAGCACTCTTGAATGCTTCGTGGAGCATCATGGTGCTCTCGAGCAACAGGTCTGAGATGCTTACTTAGTAATTAGCGTCTTAATTTTTTTTTTCTCATCACCCCCTACTGAGATAAAATAAATTGCTGTCGCCCCCTGGATAAACAACCCGTAAGCTCCTATGATGTACCCCTCTCTGTAGCTTTTTTGACGCCCTCCTTTTTCGTTTCATTACCCCTTAGGGTGGAGCGATATTGCTCATTTTAGTAAACACTGCTCTTAGTCTCTTTAACTTCACAACCCATAAATCTCTCGTCGTTACATGCTGCCGCATTCTGTGAGCCAGTTTGTCAAGAGAAAGGCATTTTGCAACACCCAATTTTTAAAATCAATTTTGTGAGAAGTACCTCGGATAATCCGAAACGCGGTAAGTCGAGGCTCAGATAATATTAGGTTGGTTATTAGTACAGCCCGGGTCCGCTATGGTGGTCGAGTGGTCATAGTGACGGACTCACATCGCGTGGATCTGGGTGTGAACCCCACCGTCGCCGCAGTGGTTGTCGGCTGAAGTTGGTTTCCTGTGGTTCCCAACTTCGAGGTGCAAATGCGAGCTGATCTCCCCATTGAAAAATCTCACCACAGAGAGCAACAGGCCTACAATGATACAATTATTCAATCATTACACTTCACTCATAGTTAGAAAAAATCTGATGGCAGCACTACACATAACAAGCATTACACAGAAACAAACTTCACGGGAAGTTTTACTACACGTACACGCACATTCCAACATGTACCAATTCGTTAGAGGATCTGCAGAGGAATATGGACAAGGTACATGTGTGGGGTGTAGTAGTAGAGCCTGGGTTATATACACAAAAAACGATGAAATATCAACTAAAATACACTAAAATATGCACTGAAAAATGCTGGGATGTACTGTACCATCAAAAATATGTGTGAAATATGAAAACTAATCCAACTGATATCATATGTTGAAATATAGCAGCAAAAATTAAAAGTATACACAAAAGTTTTAAATATAGGCTATATATGCATTTCAAAACGCCCAAAAATGGAAAACCTTCATAGAAATTGTGAAAGTTTGGATTTTAAAATACTTAAATATGTATGAAATAAAAATATGCCTTAAAAATTCTTCAATTTGCCCAGTAAGGCATGTATAAGTACACTTCGCCTCCTAACTAGAACATGGCCCGCCACTCCATCTCAGTGAAGAGATATAAATAAGCAAGTGGTCACACACACACAATGGCCTGAGCCATGCTTGTAAATGTTTAAGTAAACTGAAAAATATACGTGAAATGAAAAAATATGCATTTAAAAATGCTGAAGTTTCGCTAAAAATGAAAAATGTGGCAAAAAAATGAACACGTGCATTCAAAAACGTGCAAAAATATGCAATGAAAATTGAAGAAATTTGATGAAATTCGAAGAATAAAAAGTTGAATATTATCTTGAAAACATCAGTATAACCAATGATAATTTTTGTCACACCACGGTCATTTTCTGCACATGAGGGCCAATTAGACCAGGACCTGCAATTTATTGCCAGTTCCGAACGGCAGTCTTTTTTTTAATACTCACCGAGAGATTGGTGCGCTAACCCCTTGACGTGGGATTCTTTGCGGTTGAAATCTTTTTCTGTGAGCATGTGTCCCCGTTTCTGTTGTACCCCTGTGTCAGGAGAGTTTTCTTACTAGGACGAACCGGGTCTCGAACTCGCGATACCTCTAAACATCCTTCAGTACTTCAGGCGAGTATCTTATCGACCTGGGCTACTGGGCCCAACATTAGTATAATTCGATTAAAATAGAAAAAACTGCTAAAAATATGCACTTATTCTCTAAAACTTTGGTGATTTTATATGTTTATATGGAACTAACTATAAAAAAGTGCTAAAACATTGCACATTTGCATATAATTCGGTCTCTAGTTATCAGTGATCTGGTTGGTTATAATACAGGGCAAAAACAGAGGTCACAACAGACATAAAGGGTTAATAAATGTCTGAAAATTGCCAAAATCGGAAATGATTATCATTGACCCTTAAATACTGTATAAATATGTGCTGTAAAATGTTAAATTATTTTCTTCTTTCCCGTTCCCGATTTCGAACAGCTCTGGTGCATCATCAGATGACAATTATTACCGTATGATGTAGGCCCGTAGCCAGAAATTTCGTTCGGAGGGGGGAACCATTCTCATTTCGGGGAGGGACGGTTCTATCACAAGTGATAGAACAATTGATTTAGCCTGCCTTTTCCCTTTTTTCGGTCATTTTCTCATATTTCGGGAGGAGGGGAACCATACCCCCGAGTCCCCCCCCCCTCGCTACGGCCTTGGTATGAGATATGGAACATACACATATGTGAACCGATTTTGAAATCATTCTATCAAGTAATTTGAAATTTTCTTCCTTTTTCAATGACATAAGTAGGCTGGTAAGATATGTTTTGCAAGTTATTATTTATGGTGTTGAGACTATTTCGTTTATGGTTTAGATGCGTCTGAACATTTAACAGCCAAAAGTAAAAAAACTCGCATTAACCTTTAAAAAAAGCCAGGTCCATAGAAATTTTTACTTTTTCAAATTAAATCGTTTATTAGATTCGAAACGATTAATAGAAAATTACAGATTAAAGACACAAGTAAATAAATAATAAATGCATAAACGTAATTAGAATACAAAATGCAAAAAAAAATTAAAATTATGTTTATGAATGGAGTAAAGGTCTTACCCGTACTGCCCACCAGAATAAAATTAGATACAGTTAGTGCGTGAACAATGTTTTAAAACCAATGTATTGATCAAAGTTCAGTAGCAAATATAAATAAATAAATAAATAAATATATATATATATATATATATATACATACTGTTATATGGGCATTAAAGTAAAAAATAAATAAAAGTAAATGAATCAAAGCTCCTGAAAAAAGAAAATTTCTGATTATTATTATCAAATAACCGTGAACAAATATGCATTCAACACAAATTATACTGAGAGAATATAATAAACTAATGAAGTTATTTTGAACTGAGAAAATTTTGCACATATATATGCTCATTATAATATTAATGAAACATTCCGCAAAGATGTCAATTTTTTTAATAGGATATTAGAAAATCTTTTCACATTATAAAATTTTTTTCCCTTTAAGAACGAAAATAATGCATCAGAATATATATGGGAATATTCTTCACACAACATGAATGTAATTAATTCATCCGAAACCATAAATCATCTCAAACATTTTTCCCAATGAGCTTTGAATGGAAGTGCGTTACGCATAAGCACTCGAAATCTAAAAAATATTACACTGAAAAAGATAGCAGTAAAAAAGGGATGGTAACTGATTAAAAATTAAGGTGCTTGTGTATTACGTTCCGTGGAACCATGTGCCAAGCCTCTAAGACCAAAATCTTTGCTAGTCCACCGGGTATAAAATTTTCATGGGGGTCTTTCTATAGTATATTTATTTTACTAAAAATAAATAAGGTTTTTTTAAGCACTGGGTCTCCGCTCCTGAGCCATGTCAGTCGCCTACCGCGTAGGGTCCACGTAATTCTGCAAAACGTTTACAGATTATTCTGTATATGGCGTTATTATTTAAGTATAAGAGAAATAAATAACGCACTAGACTATAATCTTGAAAATGTTATTTCAGACCATTCCATGTGCTTCTCATTATTATAAAGAGCGTTTGTAGATTATGTCATTTTCTGTTAAAATATATGCCAAAAAAGCAAAACATTTCACATTACAAAAAAATTAACAAATTGATGAGCCTTTTCTTTTCTATGAAATAGTGCGTCTCATACATCGATACTATGCTTTTGATTGAGCGCAAAAGGCCTGTACGGAAAAAAAGGGGAGGGGCAAGACAGTTTTAATGCAAGTCCCGGGCATGACCGGGGGGGGGGGCTTTAAGTGCATATGGAGCCTCGAGCTGGTGATATCAAAATTTAATCAAAATAATAATGTTTAACACAACATACAAGATTATAAATTGGGGTTGCTGGTGTTTCAGGTCTGGTATAAGAAAAAGATTGAGTATATATATATATATATATATATATATATATATATATATATATCCTCCCTGGGGTCCCACGAAAATGACTCCTATAAACTAGCAAATACGGTATTCCAAATTTTATCGTGTAAACTTGGATAAGCTGTCGCGAGTTTAGTTCATTAATTTACGATTTCACACATAAATTTTCATTGAATTTTTTTCCGTACAAATTAATATGAAAAAAATATATAAATTTTAATGAATCGTTAAATTTCACGTACCATCGATATCGTTAGTTATGAAGAGTCTTAATAACAATAATTTTCACTAACACTGTACTCGTGTTTGAAGGGTGCGATTATTAATCTCAATCACGAGAGATCAATCTTGGAGAATTACCTTCGATTTCGAACAGTTTCGCTAACCTGGTGATTATCGTCGCAGAATCGAAAGCAGTCGAAACCTCGCCATCTTAAATCGTCGCTACGTGATGACGGAGCATCGCCGAGGCCGCTGTCCCTGGCCACGTCTGACCGATCGCGGCTGCATATTGCAACCGCTCTTCGTTCCATCGGGCCGTTCCGATCGCGCTCTCTCTGGAACATCGGAAAATGACCTGAAGTCACTTGGACGCATAAATTCAACTCTCACGAATGAGATAAAATAAAATGCGTTTTCCATATAGGCATGAATCCAAACGTTGATCCAGTTTTCTTTTTTTGACTTAATAAAATATATCCGGTACAATCCCCGCCGCTTAATGTGATCGCATCAGAACTCAGGATTTTTGGTAACAATATCCGAATGATAGCTACAGTCGAGTACACATATAACATACTCGTGAATTAACATACACCGCGGATATAACATAAGGTTTTAAAATTAATGATTTTTCTCTCTCTCCATATATTTTTACTTCTATTATTACATAACTCGCTTAAAACATACACGTGGATATAACATACCGAAAACACTATCTTAACCTAGAAAATAATTCGGATATGACATACTGCAAACAATAACCTCGAAAAAATGAAGCCGAAAAGTGTATTGAATTCGGGTGATATCTCCATGTGTATTCTTCCACAGAGAGTCATGGAGTTTCTTTTACAACGTAAAATTTAGACGAAAAAGTTATATTCGCGGTAGATGGCTCTGTAATGAATCAGAACGGATCAAGAGGGGGGAAGGGCGATAGCTCCGTGCCCCACCTCCCCATTGAATTCGCTGCATGTATACTACTACTAGACCATGTATGTACCTCGTTCGCATTCCTCCGTGGAACTTCTAACGAATTGGTGCACGTTGAAATGTGTGTGTACATGTTGCGAACCTAACGTGAAGTTTGTTTCCGCCTAATGCTTGTTATGTGTAGTACTATAATTGCCATCAGTTTTTCTAACTATGAGTGAAGTGTAATGATTGAATAATTGTATAGTTGTGTAGGCTTTTTGCTCTCTGTGGCAAGACTTTTAACGGGGAGATCGGCTCGCATTCGCACCTTGAATTTGTTAACAACAGGAAACCAACTTCAGACGACCACCACTGTGGCGACGGTGGGGTTCGAACAATGGTCCGAGGCACGTATGGCAAACGGATATTGGTGTAACGTGACAACTCTGTTTTCTTTCCTACATAAGTGGTTGCATTTTGTTCAAAAATCATTCCAATTTTTTTTCTTCTCAATTCTAAAACTTCTTTTTTTTCCTTTCAGCTAAAATCCTATGTTCCTATGCGCCTCCAGCGGCCGGCTGTGAGGCGCTAGCATCAAACTTTCTAATGCATATCATGAAATTACGAAATTTGCATTTTTTAATGTACAATTAACTACGTTTCATAGATACCATGAGACAAAGCCTCTCGGAAAAAGAATTTTTTTGAATCTGGTCAACTGAAAGAAACTGATCAAGAACCGAAGGAAAGGGCTTTTTCTTGTCATACATTTGCCATTGGAAAAGTACATGAATCGCAGCGAATACTTCGGACCGATTGCGAAGTTAAGTACGGAAATGTTGTCAATAAGTTTGTCAATGAGGCAGTAGAGAAGACCTTCTAGGCTGATAACGATAACTTACAGAGAAAAAAATAAGTTTCTCCGAACCTTAGCTTCACAATGCGAAATTTCGAAAAAATGAAAACATTATCCCGAAGTCCCGGTAACTATAAAAAAAAATTTTCCCATATGTTATGATATTGGTTCGTTACGTTCTTTAGGATGTGATAACAATTATTATTCAGTTATTATTATTCGTGATTTTAATAAGTAACGTCGACTGAATTATAAATCTATGAGACGCTTCCTTGAGGCAGGCGTCGGAGTTTCTAGTAGGGACGAGAATTTTTAAAAAAACCACTCAGTAATAAGCTTCTTTTTTAACAGAGTGCTGCTACCTTGATGGATGGCTTTAGGACGGATGAGGATCGTGCAGATTCTGTAATCTCAGATCAGACACTTGCAGATTCTGCGCGATCGGGGAAGAAACTGCACGAAAAAACTCGAAATCCGCTGTCATTGAAACTCGAACTGTTGACAAGGAACTTGGGGGTTTCTTACCTTTTAACATAGTGAAAAACTATGCTCTAGTAGAAAAATGGTTAAAAATATTATTTAGCCATTGGTTTAGTTCAAATTTTGTACACATATATTTGACTGCATATGCTATCTTGTGCTGGTGCAAAGGTTTACATATCTTCAATACATAATTTTTTGCAAATTTTCAAAAGAATGAATTTTTAACAGCTTTTGCGAATGGTAAAAATTTAGCGAATTGAATAAAAATTGATTCAAAATAAACGAATCAATTGTACGGTTCATAAGGAATCTGTTCAGTTAGTAAAATGACGAAAAATATTTGAGATAAATTCTTAAATACAGTCGATCCTGCTTATAACGATCCCATTTAAAACGTTTTCCCGCTTAGTACGACTTATTTTCGTGGTCCAAACTCTAAGTAATTCTCATTAATATATCCCGTTTAAAGCATTTTCCCGCTTACAACGTTTTTTATGAGCTTTTTGAAAAATGTAATAAACGGGAGCCACTGTACTTGGGTTATAAAAAAACATTAAATTTTTTAAAATTCCACTTCAGATCACATTGAGAGTTAAAATTTCAATCTATTTCTCTTTCATCTTTTAAACACACACTGAATAGTTTTCTTTATCTTGAATCAATTTTTATCGTGTGTGCAAAGCTGTTAAAAATGTTTATTCTTATTAATTTTACCTTAACATATACATAATATTTTAATGATATTTCCACTAGAACATAGTTTTTCACCAAGTTAAAAGGTAAGAGAATCCCTGAAACAAAACATGTTTTATAAAGGAATGGCGTCTTTTTTCTTAGCAAGTATAAGATAAATGTCATTTTTCATCTTTTTATTACCTTTAATTTCGTACAAAACCTATTCGGAAGATTTATATCGAACTCAAGATTCGAGATTTTGTTAAATGATCTGATGATTTGTTAAAAATATTAACACATCAACTAAACTTGATGCTAAAGAATCGAGGGTCGAACAATTACTTGGAAATTGGAAATAGAAGTTATTAATTCACGTAGGAATTAAAATGAAAAATCGTTTCATCTGATCTTTATTCAATTTGCTTCTGTTGCGAATCTTTGAATAATCTTTGACTTTGAAGACTTCCGTCAAAACTGGTAATAATGATAATAATAATGATAAAATTACGAAAAAGGAGGGATAACTCGTATGTTTTAAGTGTAATGGGATGTCCACTAGGAGCGGACGTTGTTATTCCCGAATCACCATGAAATGGGGACAGATGGGTTAATGCGGCTATGGGCGTGCCTACTTATTCAAGCGACCATGACCCAAAAAATAAAACAAGAAAGCAAATATACATTATTTTATTTGCTGTGTTATTGAAGAAAATGAATCCCGAATGATGTGCATATCACATCCGAGTTCTTGGGGATGAGCAAATGGATGCAACCACGCTCGATGGATGTATGTGATATGTCATAGTAATGTAGGTAGACAGCAAGGGTGAATCCATAGGTGGGCGATAGCCTCTCCCAGGAGCCGAATATTATAGGGGAAAATTTTCCTGGCCCGTAAAATGAAAAAATATATGTATATATTATCTCTCCAAGATGTGAAGCGGTGTGTGCGGTCCTTCAATTTTCAATATCTCGTAAAATACGGGATGATTCGATGCACCTACACAATAACGCATCACCCTGTGTCCGTCTGCCTTCGCTCCATTCGTAGCTGAAGATGTCTGTCTCAGCTTCATTCAGAGTTGAAGATATTTGCCTCGGCTCATCCGCAGCTAAAGATGCTTGCCTTCACTCCATTCGCAGCCCCGAAGATGTCTATCTTCTCTCCCTTCGAATCTGAAGATGCCTGCCTCCGCTTCATTCTCATCTGAACATGCCTGCTCATTGACCGTTTTTGTCGCACCACGGTCGTTTTCCGCACAGGAGGTCTAATTAGACCGGGACCTACATTTTATTGCAAATTCTGAACGGCAGCCTTTTTTTTGTACTCACCAAGAGGTTGGTGCGCTAACCCGTCGATGTGAGACTTCCTGCGGTAGAAATATTTTTCCTGTGGTCATGTCACCTTTCCTGTTGCACCATTGTTCCAGGAAAGTTTCTGACAAGGAAGAACCGAGTATCGAACTCGCGACACCTCTAAACATCCTTTGGTAATTTAGGCGAGTATATCATCGACCTGAGCTACCGCGCCCCTATGCCTGCCTCCATTCCATTCGCAGCTGAGCATATCTGCCTCGGCTTCATTCGAGCTAAAGATGTCTGCCTTCTCTCAGGGGTGAATCAAGAGGCCCCTCCCAAAAGTCGAATAATGTGGAAAAGTTGATTTGTCCCGTCAATAATACTCACACTCAATAATAATCACACATACGGGACCATTGAACCAACTCACACAATTCGCCCCTCCCGTCATATCGCCTTGGAGACAGTACCGCGCCTGGTAGACAGTAAATATAATGATACTCAACGCACAATAGACTTATAGGTGAAAACGTCACGCTGGTCACTCGGTCGAGTAGAGGCAACACCAGCTATAGCAGAAGGCCTTCGCGCGAAGCTCGTGACGTCGCTGAAGAAGGTCGCTTCACAATAGCCACTGGATATACTACAAAAGGGTAAAGATGGCGCATGCAATAGCCCTGCTATATCCAATGGCTATAGGTGAGATGACCTTCTTCAGTGGCGTCACGAGCTTCGCGCGGATGTCTTCTGCTATAGATGGTGTTCGTAGATGTCGATGCACTAGATATGCTTATAGATCGATTTTTTTTTTTGCTCGTATATACGCAGTTTTAGCTTCTGTTTCTCACGTTCCTTAAACACAGGCGATAAGTTATTGGAAATACTGGAAGGGTTCAAACCCAATGTTGAGATGGGGGAAGGGTCCGGATTACGCCTACATTCCTGAAATTGAAACCCCTTGAGGATAACAATTTTCTAATAATTATTTTGCACAACGTAAAATATTCTATAAAAAATGCATGTAAACTAATAAGTACATGAAAAGATGTGTCAAGAGTGGCGGAAAATATCATTTTGTATCATTTACTAACTACATAATCACGCCATTAATAACTTTTTGAATTTTAAACAATGTAAAAATGTTCATAATTTATTTACCGCATCTCATCTTTATGTCTTTCACTTACTCCTAAAGCCGGAATTTGTCTAGAAAAACCTCTCGAGGGGTTTGATGTTGCATTTTTGCTGCCCATATGAAGATATAAATAGAACCGAATAACAGATCTTTATCGACGAAACATTTTTAAACATGAAGCATTGTTGACAAACCATTCTTACTCATTACATTATTTGAAAAATCATTGTTACAAAATTATTTGAAAAGTCATTGTTACCACATTATTTGAAAAGCCATCATTACTCACCACACAATTTGAAAAGCCATTATTATCTGATACATTGTTAGAAATTGATATTTGTGAGCAGTAAGCGGTGTGGTGCATGTGTGGTGTAGCAGTAGTAGGTAGGGCCTCCAAAAAATGGCTCGGGAATCCATGATGTTCTTAAGTCAGCCACCTCGTTGGGCAATTTGCCTGTTGTGGCGTTGTATTTGTATTTGTATTGTATTTACTCACGTCTCTCTCTTCACCATATATTTTCATGACGCCTCGAAATATCTCTCGGGTGTGTGAGAAACAATTTAATAAAAGAAATCTTTTGGAGTTTCTGAGCAGCAATTGAGAGAATAAAATGTATTTCGGGGGCCACGCTCTAAATGCAAAGAAAGGCTGATGCAAAGTTCAGCTTGAAAGAAGTCAGAAAAAAAAGTTCTTTCGAACATTCTAACTTGGAGGTAAAATAAACTTGAAATCTGCGCAAAAAGAATCGCATCAAAATATTTTTTTTTTCTTTCAGTTGGAATTCATTCTTGTGTGTGGGTCCCATCAATATCTGTTCTGGGCCATGAATTTTAGATGAGTTGGATTGGATATTCCCTGAATATTACAGAAAACTAAGAGTTCAAACAGTGGTTTCATGCATATGGAGAGTAGATAATTTTTAATACAGTGTACAGTACTACTTCGGCTAACGATCGCCTCGATTTACGAATTTTTTGGCTAACGAAGATTTTTTTCTAATGATTTTTCTGCCTTGCCAAACGAATACCAATTCGGCTAACAAACATTTTCGTTGATATCGATGCTCATGCTAAAAAAATACCCCACGTTTTCAGTGAACCAATTTTACTCGCCGCATTATTTGAAAAGCCATTGTTACGCATCACATTTGTTAGACACTGTTATGGCTACAAGCCATTGCTGATGCAGTATTGGAAATTACAATGATATGTAAATTAAAATTACTGTGAGCTGTAAACTACCTTCCCCCAGTTCTTTTTGAGAGTATCGTGAATTGCTCCCGAATCAGAACCCTCGCATTTCAGGGAGTAAAGCTTCAAAGGCTCTTGCCTTAGAAACTTGATAAATAATGGAGGCAGAAGATTAAACCAAAATATTTTTATTTAGATAATTGAATAAGTACATTTCTCTTTCTCTCAGTACAAGACTTATCATCAAACAGAACAGTCTAGATCAGTGATTCCCAACGTGGGCGTTAATGCCCCCTGGGAGGCGATGGAATGTTCTAGAGAGGGCGGTAGAAGCTACAAATATAACCTAAGATTCTATGGGTTAGATTGCGTTGGGAGCGATGTGAGAAAAAAAAATTTCTGAAGGGGGCGATGGGACAAAAAAGGTTGGGAAACTATGGTCTAGAATCTAGACCATAGTTTTCCAAACTTTTTGTTTCATCGCCCAATTTTTCAGAATTTGTTTTCTCTCAACTCTCCAACTCAAGCGAACCCATGGGATCCTATGCTATACCCGTAGCTTCTTCTACACCACAACCGGACCATTCCATCCACCACCAGGAAAAAACACTGGTGTAGAAGATTCTCTAGCAGCTTATCTTTTCCATCTGCAGGCATCACACAGAAATGAGCTGTCCAAATCACAAATGGATGAGGGCCCCTACGAAATCGTCTAGTTTGTGTCAACATCAACAAGCTGGTTTTAGTTGTGTACATAGTGTAAAATAAAAATATATCTTCAGTATAGAAGAGTTGATCCACTTTGCCCAAGAATATTGAGAAGACACCAACGAATAAGGCAAATAATGCCATAAGGCAATTATTTGCCTTATTCGTTGGTGTCTTCTCAATACTTGTATCTTCAGTATCTCATCTTCTTGTACATTCTCATTTATCCAATTTTAAAAAGGTTCATTTTAGCCTTCGTTCAGCTTATGTCTTTTTTACAGCGATACTTGATATTTTAAAAACTTATTTTTGAATTTTGCGTAATGCCTGGAACGAGTAAAACGATTTTTTCTACACAAACCTATCAGAAATCGCGTTTTGGCTAGTGAAGATTTTGGCTAATGAATGTAATTCCGGAACGAATTATCTTCATTAGTCGAGGCATAATTGTAATCTTGTATGAAAATTGGCATCCTGAGGACAAAATTTTTGTTCCCCGTAATTGAAGACTTGATGAAATATATGGGTATTACTTAACAGGTCTTTTTTTCTCCCCTTTTCGCGTTGTTTCTAAATGGTTTTTGCGTCTCCTCGAGAAATGCACCAGCTAAATGCTGGTGGCAGTATTATGTCAATGGAGGCCATTGCGTATCAGGACAGATCATGACTCTTTCAATCATTAAAAAAGAAAGAAAACAAGACATACATATACGCAACTTTAACATCATAAAGCTTTTTTCATCCCCTTCGTCATCTCTGGCATTTGTAAATCATCACCGGAGGCCATGCAATACACACACAAGAGAATGCAACAACAATTAGTCCACCGCCATTATCTTCCCTCCTCCCTTTCACCTTGGCGTCAAGTTGCAGAGCAATTATAAACCATTTTGGCGTGTTCTTGTCTATGCAGAAACAAAAATCTACTTATAATGCACCAAATTAGCAAATGAGGCTCCATCA
Organism: Pholcus phalangioides; assembly: GCF_987345545.1. Classification (NCBI taxonomy): domain Eukaryota; kingdom Metazoa; phylum Arthropoda; class Arachnida; order Araneae; family Pholcidae; genus Pholcus; species Pholcus phalangioides. The sequence continues at coordinate 52,388,246 of NW_028301597.1, forward strand.
TATTTATGTCGGAAAAGAAAAAAGAAGTCCTTCAACGACCAAAAGTCTTTTTTTTTACTTTTCTTTCTTTTCTCATAACTACCAGCAATCGATTGACAGAATGTGACGAATCTGTCTATGGGGTAGCCACTAAAATAACAACAAAAAAAAAGATGCTTAAAAAAAATATGCGCATGTACACACACATACATACATATATAAGCTTATGTGATCTTATTACTTTTTTTGTTGTTGTAATATTATTCGTTTCGGAGAACCAATCGTAAGAGGCCTTAGTGGGGGTTTTTAGGAAACATCAGGTTATTATAGGTGTATCTCTCGGTGGCGGCTGCTACAGCCCTCCACCGCCATCTCGGGAGGGTTGCGGCAGCAGCACTTTAATAGCTAACGAGTGTCATTGTGAATTCACGATAGAAACCTCCGGGCCGTGTCATTGGAAAAAGCCAAAATTATTCGAACGTGCGGGATTTTCTCGAGTCTCGATCGCGCTATTTGTCGATCCCGTTCTGTACGATCCCGTCATTAAAAAAAATAAATAAATAAGAAATATCGATGCAGTAAAACCTCGATAGATCGTCACTCACGTTAACGAAAAATTATGCCGGCTTAAGCGAAGTGCCTCTAGTTTCCATGTGCGATATTGTGAAAATCGTATTAATTTAAAGTAATATAACATTTAATTGAAATATGAATTAAAATCACAACATTAACAAAATTCATGTATTACAAAAGAAAAAAAAACGGAATTTTAAACTTTTTTGAGCTTTTAGTATTTAACTTAAATTAATAATTAATTATTATTACGCAATAATTAACTAATATCATTATTATACGGTAAAATTCACTAGTACACTTATGATTTATACTAGTAGTTTTTAATTTAAGCTAATATCAGAGCAACTGTTATATTATATTCAGCTTTTCTCCACAACAGAACTATTACACGTACAAGCCATTTAATTTGAGAATTTTCATTCTTCATCAATTAATCCATGATATGTTATATCATATTTACTATAAAGTATTTTCGAATACAGAGACTACTTTTGAATTGAGGGGGACTTGGGAAGGAAAAAGCACACGTTAGAAGCGAAGGCCTCAACTTGGGGAAAAAAATCTGGTTTTTTAACAAAGATATTTTGTTTAAATTTGAAACCCAAATTAGTGGGGTAGGCTACCCTGCAGAAACAAGGTTCCTAACCTTTTAAGAACTTTTTTATTCGGTCAATTAATTTTCTTAGCGTAATTTTCGTTGCTTGACCTGTTCCGATTTGGTACATGAAGCTCTTATGGCCACTTTCTAACATATGGCACTGCCGTAATGTTCAAGCTTTTTCTTTAAAAGGAGCTATAGAAATCTCATTTTTAAATTTTTCCATAGTGACGAGTTAACCGAAATCAACGATGAGTAAACGAGAGCTTATGGAAATTGTTATCTATGAAAGTTGGAAGAGACCAAAGAAAAACGACGATTTAACTGGAGCAACAACTTATTTGGGTGACGACTCTTAACGAGATTTTACTGTATTTAATATCACTCATCTCTCATTTGTTCATTTATTTATTTGTTCCGAGAAGCCTCTTGTACATTAAAACATAGGTTTCCCGCTGTTGTTTCGCGGAACACTGGGGTTCTGTAAAATATTTTTCGGAACCCCGAAAAATATTTTACAGATTCCGGGAAGATCTTTTCGGCGGAATGAAACTTATCGGAACCCTTGACAATACTTGGAGATGTTTGGAAGAAAGAAAAAAAATTATAATTTCCAGATAAAGTGAAAAACAACATAAATCGTGTAAACGGCCCAAAATTAATAGACATTTGTCTATTTCAGCCATTGTCCAGTTAAGGGACGGATGCCCGAGTGGCGTGGTGGTAAGATGTTCGTCTACCACCGTGAAGGTTGTCGTCACGGGCTCAGATTCAAGTCCGAGGTACGATGTGGATAAGGTATTTTCCTTAACGAACTTGGGTGACCCCCGATAGACAGTGCCTTCATTTCCAACCTATGTCATTAATGGCAGTAAATTGCAATGTGGTCAGAGTTGGTGAAGTTGTTAAGGGACGGGAGTATGTCATAGAAAATGGTAGGTTCACCGGAAACAGTTTATTTTGACGGAAAAATCACCGACAACCATTCCTCGTCGGAAAAATTACCTACGGAGAATGCTCACAGGAAATAATTTTTTTTTAATTGGACTGAACACAACATATAAAACATACAATTAAATTGAGAAAAAACATTACGATGATACAGACACTCTGTGACACCAAGGGACTGATAGTCCTTCCAGTGGGTCAATATAAGTTAAAATAGAGAGTTGATTGAATTATGCAACGGCATTGCCTTATGCCAGCGTTGTTACATTGATTAATTAACCAATTAGTACCAATTAAGTAATAATTTGTAGATGAAAAGTTCAAAAGTCTATAAATGAAAAATTCATCAAAAACTTACGTCCATTCATTGACTAAAATTCAGAAGAGAGAAGAAAGTGGTAACAATTCATCAACTAAAAATTTAATTGCAACCATGCATTAACTGAAACATCCGGTCACAACAATGCATCAACTGAAAATGACAATTCATTGACTAAAATTCCTCTCTAATAATTCATCGATGAAAACCCATCGTCAACAAAGCATTAACTTACGCATTACATTAAATCACGAAAAAGCAATTTAACGCAAATCAACGAAAATCCAACGGAGCATATTTGATATATATGCTTTATTTTAATACCTTGTCAATGATTTGTAATAGGATGAAATTTCTTTTCGGTAAATTGCACGTCGGTAAATTTCCCATCGATGAATGCGTTTATTGGTTGCATTTCTCAAGTTTTGTAAAAGAAATCTTATAAAACAGTGTATATAATACCGCCCTTACCGGTATTTTTTCATTATGCTCTACTTTTCACCTGAGCTGTTTCATATGGTGACATCTTCCACCCATCCTCCGTGTTGTTAGAACAACTTCCCTTCCTACCAACGGTATAAGGAAAATGAAAAATAGATGAATATTTATATGGAAGAAGAAACGGAAGCCCGCAACGATTGCTCACTTTTCAACTAGGGCAAAGGTGTTGAACCTTTTCATGAGCACGGGCCACTTGAAACATTTTAACTGTTTGCGAGCCGCAATAAAAGTTAATGAACTTCCAATTGAATAACTTAATGAAAATTCCAAATTCTAATCATTAGTGGCATCTTAACGGGAGTACCAATGGCTTCCGGCGTAGAACCTGAGTCAAACAGCGGGTAATTAATCTCATTGACTTTTTTTTTCCTTTGCCCTGCATATTTCTTTTTAATTTTTGTTCCTTTTTTCAAAAATTTCATATAATTTTATTGGCAGTTCCATTCAATAATTGTCAAAGGTGAAAAGACGGTATTTACAGAAGTAAGGGCCCCAAAAATGTTCAGTTTCGTATCCTCCAAACTCGTTAAGGCCTTGATTAAGATAAATATTTTTCCGCAAAAAAAAAAAAAAACCCTCCACAATAGATTTTGACCAACAAAGAATCCGCAATTTAGTATTCCCTTCACCAGTTTGATTATTCATATTTTTCATTAAGGTCCTTTATTCGGTTTGGCTTCGCGGGCCACGTCAGACTTCAAGGGCTACATTTTTCCCACGGGCCATGGATTGAGCATTATATATGAGCTAAGGAATATACGGTTCTTCAAGGGCTATTGCACGTTATTTAACGACACCGAAATCATGGCGCGAGGGACGTGACGTAAAAATATCGAAAAACATCAGGAAAGACTACAAATAGGATAGGTTTTTTCAGCGATTGTTCTTCGATGAAATACCGTCATTACATGGATATTAAGAACCATATAAATACTGTATATATATAAATACATACCACGCAGCGATTCGGTGTGTCGTTCAGTCTCCTACTTATGAAATCTATTCATTTCCTTTTTTTTCCTGAGGTCGATCACGCTATCCGCCTTAAGAAACACGAACAAACTCCATCATCGTGTGTTTGTTTTGTCGTGACTCTTTGAAAAAATAAAAACAATTTTAAATACGTCAGTGATTTTGGAGGAATAAGCTATTAGGGGTTTTCAGCCGGAAACGTATTCAAACTGTTCATTGGACCGAAATCCTTGAATACGAGTAGGATACTATCGTGATTTCTCGTGAGAACATTAATAAAAAATTCACTGATACAGTCTACGCCACTCAAGGAGAGTTGATACCTTTAACATGGTGAAAAACTATGCTCTAATAGAAATATCATTAAAAATACTATTCACACAGCCATTGATTTAGTTGAAATATTTTACACATGCTGTTGATTGTATAATATATGTATATCATTGTTATTTTCACATAAATTAATAAATTTCCGGATACACCCATCCCCGGGAAAGCTTCGATATCTCTCTGAGATGGGAAGCGGGGTGTGTCCGGTCCTTCAATGTTCAATGTTGATTGTATGTCTATCCTATGCTGGTATAAAGTTTTACATATCTTGGATGCTTAACTTTTTTTGTAAACTTTGAAAAACATGCGTTAAAACCACTTAAAATTTCGAAATTTTAAAATTCAATTTAGATACGATTGAGGCCAATGAAATCTGAACTTTTTGCTTCATGTCATGAACTGAACAGTTTCCTTTGTTTTGAATCAGTTTTGATTCAATTATATTGATGTCATGGTATTTTATCATGAGCGAAAGCTATTTTTAAGTGTTTCTTTTTGAAAATTTACAAAAAATTAAGTATAAAATAGATATGTAAAACTTTATGCCAGCACTACCTATAATACTCGGTGCTGCCCGGGTTTTCTTCAATTACTGGGAGAATTGAAAAAATGACAAACCATTATAAAGACATATGCATGTCTGAAACGCATTGCTAGGGAACCACGGTATCCAAAATAAACATTCCGAAAGTCATTGTTGAGGCTCAGAAACCACTGTTGCCCGATAGTTTTTGACCCGTTTCGGGCATTTGCCCTGCTCTGACGAACTTTTAAAGTAGCCTATCGTTCAATCCAGGCCTTGTTCGGTATATATGCAAAATTTTTCGACGATCTGTATAAAATTATAGATTTTTGTGTAGAGAACATACAGAGACAGATAGAAAATCAATTTTATATACGCGCGTAGATAAGGATAGCACATACAATCAAGAACATGTGTAAAAAATTTTTTTGTCAATTTCAATTTAATTCTATTCATAAATACAGAACTATATAAGCGGTATAAAAATTGCTAAGAAGCCGAGACATGGCTATTACTAGCAATCACAATTTTTTGGGGTTTTAGACATTAGTTGTAAGACAACTGATGTCTAACTTTCAACTAAAATGCTGCATTTTTTATTTATTTATTTAGCCATTTTGCGAGGCGTTATAATAAAATTATCTAATGTATATCACGAATATTGCGATATGTTTTAAATGTATGGTACGTTTCATAGATCCCTTGAGAAAGTATCTCGGATAAAGAAATTCGAATCTGTCAACTGAAAGAAACTGATCGAGAACTAGAGGAAAGGGGTTTTTGTCTTACACTTGGTTGCACTATAGGAAGGCCATTGCGAAAGCACCACCTAGCACGTGGATACACAGTGAATACTACAGTGATTTCAACATTAAGTACGGAAATGTTTGTCAGCAAGGAAGGGGCTGGGATGGAAGAGAACACTATCTACCCTCATACATGATCTTGCAGCCGTATAATGATAACTGAAAGGGGAAAACATCAGTTTGGTTAAACCTTAGCTTCGGAATTAAGCAAAAACACTTACAACGGAAAAAAGTTGTACCATTATCCGAAGTCCTGATAACTATGTACGAATTTTTTCCCATGTTATGATATTTGTCTGCTCCGTTCTTTGCAAAAGTGATAACAATACCCGGATGAAAATGTTATCTGTAATTATAATAAGCGGAGTCGACCGTATAACAAAACTTCAAGGAGTGCGTAGATTATAAGAGAATCAATCGCAATCGTGAGACCGAATCTGGGGGAAACAATATCGCAGGATAGCTATAAAAATGACATTACGGGGGTGAGTATAAACTGAATTTTTTTTTTTTTAATTTACGATATTTGAACATGACTCTTCTCACACATTGAGAATAATATTTTGCATATCTTAGGGTGGAGTGGCACGTGTTTTTTCTCTTAAGGTCATGATAAACGAGCACTAACTTATGATCAAGGAACTTGATCTTTTCATCAGCACGGAATTCCCACATTCTTTTTCAACACATTGAGCTCATCTATCAGGTGAAAAAAATACAAAGATATATCGTATATTCATCGATCATTCATCGTCACGTTACGTCGTAGGTGACATAATTCATCGTAGGTGAGAAGAAAATCGAATATACTACGCGTGCTATATATAATAAAAACCATGTAGCCGTATATTCGTATAAAAGGTGTCTTCTCTCCATAACAGTGAATCATTAATCCAATTCCAATTTAGTATACGACAACTTTATATAAAGTTTTACCATTCATGTATAAGAACCCCAATTGGTATCCCTTAGAGGCTACACAAAGAAGCACTGAGATCCCAGTACCTAAATTACAAAGCATTGCCAAAAAAAAAACAATCTTTAAAAAATCTTTGTTTTCTTGCTCCATGATAATATAGGGAATTTGATACTATATATTACAGTAAAACCTGTCTTTAACGGCACCTGTATTAAGCGGAAACCCGTCTTCAACGGAAAAAAAATTGTGGTCCCATGATTTCAATGTCAAAATACACATTAAAAAACCTGGATTAAACGGAACCTGTCTTACCCGGAAACGGGAAGGAAAATTGTACCCCTTTAACGGAAAATTTCACACAAACACTGAATATTTTGCCACCAATAGACCAAAGGATCATACAAAATGTTAAAGTGCTCCGCCGAAATTTTTTACGCAATCTAACGCTTACAAATGTGAGTTTTACATCATCCGCCCTTTAGATTAGCAAAAACCGTTTCTGTACTTGATGCTGTGGTTTTGATAAGCCATATCTAGTAAATCAGTTGCTTTCTGAAATTGTAACAAAATTTTTCGGAAAAGCAGGCGTTGAATTTCCAAAATGATATGTAAGATTTACAAAATTGTATGCAAGCTGTATGCATTCCGTGATCGCAAGGCTGAGCATGAGCAGGGCTGGAATTAATTAGAGAGAGGCAAAGGGGTTAACTGCCCTGGCTGCTGAGGAGGAGTGGCACATTTTAAGTGGGGACAAAAACACCGTTATAAAATCATTGAATTTTACAGAGTAGAGGCGGCAAAATTATGTTGCTCTCTTTCTATCTCTTTCCTTTACAAAATTCTTAGTTACGGCCCTGATGCCGAGGATTACATAAACATAGACGATAATGTACAAACTGAACCTGACACCATAGATATTGACACCCCTAATTGAAAATTTTTGAAGAACCTAAATGCCATTATTTAAAGAAAAACATGTGTCAAAACCTAAATTATATCTAGTAATTATAGACTAATTATTTATCTATTTTTGAATTATTTATCTATTTTATCTATTTTTGAATTATTTACTTCATCTTTTTTTCAAAATTAATTTATTTTTATTTTATTTCAATCATACACGAGGTCGTTATATAATTTTACACATTATATCAATCGAACTTTAGTAAGCAGAAACCTGTGTTCAACGGAAAAAAATCTCGATCCCTTGCGATTCCGTTGAAGACAGGTTTTACTGTATTAGGCAACAGCAATCACTGTACACATATACACACAACACACACACAAAAAAAAAGGCTATAAAAACGTATACTAAAAATTTCAGATGTTGAGTGGTTCGTCTCATTTGATAGTAAACTACCATGTTAATTTAGGCAAAATATGGTCTATGTATATAATATATATATCATATAATGTGGTATCATAATTTTGTGGTATTTCGATAGCAGCTATTGTTGTATAAAATACTTTTGTTTACTGCTGTTGCTAAAATATCTGTTCAAAATAATCTACTAGTATGAAAGAATTCTTTTTTTTATCCCTTCGAATCAAAAAGTGCATGTTCATGTTTTGTATAGTTCACTGCGTTATTTGTTTGTTCGTTCATTTTGTTCAATAAAGCGTTCAAATAAATTTGGACGGATTTTAAAAACTCATAAAAAAAATCAACGTATTCAAGTACCAGAGTGCGGTTTGCACCCTTAGACTTAACAAAGAGTCGGATTCTTGTCTAAAAAAGGAAAAGAAATTAAAATTCTCACTGGTAGGTTGCACCACACGTTAATAAAATACATAAAATGCAGTTAATTTTAATACTTGAATAAACTGAAATCTAGATTGTGCAGCAAGCATTCGTTTTCACTTCAGATTGTAAAAACAAACACAAATGTTCGACGCGTCCATCACTATATGCGAGAAAATCATTAGACTTGCGTATAGCAAGTATGTCGGTGGTCGATAGCAGAGATCTCGCGGCGTTTGGCGTATTTCAGCTCAGACAAGGTTTGAAGTCCATCCACCTTGTCTGAGATGAACGATGTCCTAACCACCGCGAGATCTCTGCTATTCACTACGACATGCTGTACGCAAGTGTAAATGGTTTTCTCGTGCGATGTGTTTGTTGCAGGATTTTCTTACATACGAGGCGGATACATCGAACAATTATGTTGGAAAACGAATGTTTCCTGCATAACCTAGATGCATTTTATGAATTTTGTTAACATGGCGCTATCTGTCGGTGAGAATTTTAATTGTTTTTCTTATGTCAAAAAAAATCAGACTCTGACAAGTATAAGAGTGTGAGCCGCACCCTAGTACGTCGATTTGTTTCGATTTATTATTATTATTTAAATACGTCCAACTTTATGGGACAGCCCCTGCATATTTCTATAAAAATGTTTCTCAACTTCGAAATAAAACATCTAATCTTGAGTGTTTCGAGGAAAGATTTACTAAATTTTCAGATTGAATAAAATAAAGGTTCGCAATATTCTGTGAAAATATAACATTTCTGGATGCGTGTTAAAAAAAATGAAAGCATGAAAAAAAAATGAAGAAAAAACTGTTTATATAAGGAATGCTCTTTGTTTAAACACCGGCAAAAGTTACCGCGCACTCCTAAATCGAAAAATGTGAAATGCGTGAGAAAAATCCAACACAGATTTCCACGGAATCATTGTTAACCTCAACATTGTTTGAAGGGTCAACCATGGCTCATCTAGCATTGTTTGAAGAACCAATTGTTTGAAAAGTTATTGTTGATCTCAACACTGTTTGAAGAACAGTTGTTAAACTCAACACTGTTTGAAGAACAGTTGTTAAACTCAACACTGTTTGAAGAACCATTGTTGGGCTCAGCATTGTTTGAAGAACCTGTTTTAACCTCAAAAGTTCATTGAAGAACCGTTTTTAACAACAGCGTTATATGCACCTCTTCTCCCCCCCCCCCCTACATGTGGAGAATCGTTGTTAGTAGCAGTGTTTTTGATGAAAATGCTTGTTATTAGAGCTTTATAGTTGAGTAAAATTTGTAGTATTCGAGATGATGAGATTTTCCACAAAACATGTTCCGTGTTCTCCAACATTGGCCGGCATGCCAGGAAGCAGCGAGGGAGACCAGCACGCCGAGAATACCCTTATTTTTTGGCATGCTGGGAAATTCGAGTCACATAGTCCTGAAAATTCTTAAATATGTAGAACTAGAATCTAAGAATCGATTGAATTGGCTGGCTGATTTGAAGTCTGTTTCTTTTCTGCATTTCATAATGAGTGCTTTGCAAACCGTGATAATGTAATACAAAAGCGACAGCATATTCAATCTCTCAACATGTAAAAAAAAGTGCGAAATGCAGTATTGTATTTCGTATCAGGCTGACGATAATTAGGTTTGAGTAATAAAGAACTTATTGATTTTCATTTTAGCTAAAAGACTCATAGACAAAACACGTTTGCTACAATGAAAACTATTATTTTTTATTATGATTCGCGTATTTATTCAGTATTGAACATTGATCGATATAGATAATTTCAATGTATTATGTGATTCTCATTGTACCCCGCTTTTCCCGGCATGCCGGTAATGGTCCAGACCCCAACGTTCAAACACACACAGCTGGTGTTGCCCGATTTTTTCGGAATGTCGGTAAAAGTGGGGAACATTGTTTCTATGACATGAATGTCGCTCTCCACTTGTCAATACAAGATATACAGAAGACTGGATGTTGTGAAGATATTTATTATTTGAGATGTTAATTTTTTTTTTTTTAAGGAAGGAAAAAACTCATCTCTGCCTCCACCGGGAGTCGAACCCGGGTCCCTCGATTGCCGGACGAGTGCTCTGAGACGAGATATACGCTCTAGCGAAGGAAAATCTCTATCTCCTCTGTAGCTTAGTGGTCAGAGCACTCGTCCGGCAATCGAGTGACCCGGGTTCGACTCCCGGTGGAGGCAGAGATGAGTTTTTTCCTTCCTTAAAAAAAAAATTAACATCTCAAATAATAAATATCTTCACAACATCCAGTCTTCTGTATATCTTGAACATTGTTTCTGTTTTCGAAGGTTCCGAAATCCATTTAAAACTATGTTTCAGTCTTATTCGTTAAAATCTTATTTACAAAAATGTTGAGTTCTCGAAAATTACACGGAAAATATTTATATCGGAAATATTACATCGCAATTATGGAGATTATGTGTCGAAAAATGTTTATACGAACATATTAGTTGCGACTAAATGCATATATATGTCGGTGTGTATGTATATACCGATACGCCACTCATTTATTTGTAGTAAGTGACCACGAAAAGACTTTTTTAGGCAATTCCTTAATTTATGAAAACTAGTGTTGAGAGAGAAAGACTTTTCGCCCACCTTGTTATGCAGAAATAGCCAGTTTTAATACAGACTTGAATAATGAGACGGCGAGGCCTGACCTATTTTCGTAAACAATAGACATTTCCTGCCAATATCCATGGTTATTTTGCACGCACAGAAGCGTATTTTTTTGGTCCACGCGAGATCTCGTATGCATGCATGAGCCGAAGTGCAACGAAACAGAACCAACTAAATTTTTGTTCTAACCCCTGTGGGTTAACTACTAACCTATACCCTGTGATTATGTTTTGGCAAAACGAAGTCCAGTAGCTGCAGTTTTTTTTTCTCTCCTTTCTTTCTCTCTCCAATTTTTTTTAATGCTGCTATGGTATTGGAATCTGAAAACGTTATTGGCTGAATCTCAACTTATTATATTTTTTGTTCAATTTTTTTATTTATTTTTCTCGTGCTGAGTTTAGGAGAAAAGCCAACCAACCAAGAGAGAATGATTTCTGTCTCTCTCTCTTCCTCCTCGTTCACTGTTGGTTGAAATTGAGGAAAGGTTTAGGTTATGACTGTCATCTAAAACGACTTCGTTTTACAAATGGCACCTGACGGAAATCTCGCGTGTAAGGCCTGTATTTACAAATCTCTCGGTGCGTTCGTCATCTGGGAAACACTGGTATCGTTCAACCTCTTTATAAATCATAACGTCCTCTGCTAAGGGTTGATGGATTTGTAAAAGAACCGAGCGGGGTAGGAGAAAAGAAAAAACGGCTACTCTCTAACAGTGACGTTTTCACTGACAACAAAATTTACACGAAAGATTGGCAAATGGGTCCATCCAACCACACACACAGAGAGAGAGAGAGAGAGAGAGAGTGAAACAAACCACACACTTACACACGTTTTTGATTAATCGTCTTTCGTGGACTGAAACAGAGTTGTAGCCGTGCTGTTGTAAACGATGACTGGCTTCAGCACGTATCGAAATACCGCTTTTCCGTCCGTAGACGCATAATAACTGCGCGTAGAAGGCTTCGACCTTCGACCATCGTTTGTAGATCACAGCAATGGTTATGTTAACAAGTTTTACCAGTTGAAAATTATTTCGGAATTGGGCCCACACTAATTGAATATTAGGTTTTCACACGTCAAATACTTAAATGAATCTCTTAAACGCCGTTACGAATCAATCAATCTCTTAAACGCCGTTACGAATCAATCAATCTCACCTCTGTTCCAAGAATCGACCAATACACGAAAAAGTTAGTGAAATATGAATTAAAAAAATTGCAAAAACATAATCTCACACAATGAAAGGTATAATATAAAATCACAGAAAATGAAACGAACGCGCACAAAACGAGTAAAACAAACCAAATCTTGAAAATTTGCACGAAGTAAGTCGTTGTATGCAATTTGGAAAACTAGAACATTTATGAAAATTATCAAAAATTCGACCATCGCTTGTAGATCACAGCAATGGTGTTAACAAGTTTTACCAGTTGAAAATTATTTCGGAATCGCTCCCAAACTAATTGAACACGGTCAATACGGTCAACGCCGCTTAATGTGATCAAATCGCGACTCGGGGTTTCGGATAACAATAACGGAATGATAACTACATCCGAAGAAAATCCCGTTTGAAAGTACGGTGACCATGCATCCCGTTTGTTCGAACGGGATGAATGGAAAATGGTTGTTTTGGTAAAACTGGACAACAGTGTATTTCTTTCCTACGTAACTGGTTGCAAAAAATGTTCAGTCGTTCCATTTTTTCAATTCTAAAATGGGATTCTTTTTTTCTTTTTCTTCCATTGAGCTAAAATCCTGCATTTTTGCTATTCAGCCATTGTTAGGCGTTAAATGGAACTCTAATATACATCACGAATTGCGTAATTTTTTTTTACAGCGCGTCTCATGGATCCTTCAAAAAGTGTCTCGAAAAAAAGAAATTTGAATCTAGTCAAATGAAAGAAACTGATCAAGAACCAAAGGAAAGTTTTTTTTTTTTTTTTTTCGTCATACATTTACTTTCACTATAAGAAAGCCATTGCAAAAGCAGCTCCACTCGTACATGGAATCACAGTGAACACTATGCACCGATTAAGACATAAAGGTACGGAAATGTTTATCAATCACGGAGAGGGGAAGATAGAACACCTTCTAGCCTCCCACATAGTCTTGAAGCCTGATAACGATAACTTACGAGGAAAAAAAAAATTTTGGTTAAACCTTAGCTTCAAAAAGAACACAAAGAAAACTTTCGACGGAAAAAAATTGATAACATTATCCGAATTCCTGAGAACAAAAAACGAATTTTTCTCCTTGTTATGATACCGTGACTCAAAGAAGACTATTACGATGAACATCACACAAACATCCTTTAAATCATAGTTTCCCAACCATATAGTGTGTCCCACACACACACATTGCTCTATTCTTCAGAAATTTTTTTCTCCCATCACCCCCAACGCAATCTAACCCATAGGATCCTATGCTATACTCGTAGCTTTTACCGCCTCCCTGAAACTTTCCATCGGTGGGAATCACTGCTTTAAATGTTCATAATGTATTTGTGCGAATTGCTCAACTTTGAACGCAAATCCAAATTTCCAAAAAACAAACGTTTTCTCAAAATAACAATCTCTCTTACATAATGTTAACAATATTTAGGCTACAGTACCAACGTTTTAAACAAGAAAGAAAAGATAGGTAGGCTATAGATCGATATATATTTTTTAGATATACTTGGCATCCATATTTTTCTATGGGCATCTTTTTTCAGTCACTTTGGTGGCCATGTTGCCTGTTGTGGCCTTTGGATTTCTATTTGTGAGATTGGCAATACTGTTTCTTCCATCTTTTTACACTCCTTTCCATCTAATTAATTTGAATGTAAAAATATATGTATTGAACGTATCAAGTATATATACAGGCAAAATCAACAATTGGTTCAAATGAAGGCGATATTTTTTATGTTTTTGTCCTGTATTTATCAAACGAACCAACTTGATCTGGGAATTAAGGGAATCTCCAGTAAAAGTGATAAATGCAGTGACATTTTTCAAACTGAACAGAGACGACTTGTGGCTGAATGGTAACCGGCGATTGTGCATAATTACCGGTTCATCACTTTTACTGTAACATATGCCCTCTTCGCTTATATGTGAGACACACATGCGTGTACCTCATTTTTAACAGTTTTAAATGATTACTTTTTCAAGTTAAGACCAGAGGAGCATATATATATATGTGTGTGTGTGTGTGTAACTCAAATGGTCCCCTAGTAAATATATCGAAACGAATTAATTAATTATCTCATTAAACAATTTTTTCTTTTGAAAGCGCGTTTTGATATACAATAAGCACAAATCAATAAAAATTTATTTACTTTTTTATCAGTCAGTTTTGTCTCAGGTGTGAAGAGCTCCATTATGCTAAATACCGGTCATCTTGATTTTGCACGGATTCAACGTGAATGAAACATTTCGTATGAAATATGAATGCGATTTTTTTCTTCATTACGTAGACATTTTTTAATTTTTAAGTGTTCTAAGCAAGGGCTGGACAAAAAAATCTAGGCGCCAGAACAATTTTTTAAGGGCCAAAAAAAAATTTTACCTAAAATAAATGAAAAATATCGGATTGTGGTGATAATATGCAATGCATAAGTGCATATGCGATTGCATATTTTTGCACTTTTTATAGTTATTGCATGAAAATGCATAAAATCTGCGAAATTTTTGAATAAGTGCGTATTTTTATCATTTCTTTTAATAAAATATTTTACCACTGAGTATTGTTCGTTTCAGGGCATATATTTTGGCATTTTTAAATTCCTATTTTTACATTTCTAAACGTCTTTTCTTATCTTTCGCGCATATTTTTCAGTTTCACTGCATATTTTTTTTTAGGTTAGGGCATAACTCCAGCGGATTTTTTTTACGCATATTTTTCTTTCTTTGCATTTTTTTTGTAAATATTTTTTATTTTTAGTCATATTTCTGCATTTTTTAATGCACGCTTTTTTCTTCAGTTTTCCCCTCTTTACGGAAAATTTGCGTTTTAATTTTAAATTTAAGTTTTAAATTTCTTTTATTTCATTTTACGTATATTTTTGTTATTCCCATTTGACAAATTGAAGAAATTTTTACGCATATTTTTATTTTATGCATATTTCGGTTTCTTTTAAAGGCATATTTCGACATGTTTTAACGCATATTTTATTAATTTTTATGAATTTTTTCGGCACTTTTGAATGCGTTTTTTTTTTTAGTATGTTTTTCATTTTTAGTCCCATAATTTAGCCTTATTAGATGGATTTGTTTTCATTTTTCGCACATGTCATACCTCGGCATTTTCATATGCAGATTTACCTTCATTTATAATGCATATTTTAGCTTTTTAGTACATATTTTCATATTATTAGAGCATACGTTGCCCTTTTTTTATTGTAAATAATCCGAGCTTTAATTCAGTGTCCATAATTCCTCAAGTCCGGACGCGTTGTGTGGACTTGATCCGGTCATAATCATTTGTTGTATAGTATAATTTATTTTATAAAAAAGTATTTCAACATTTTTTTTTTCTGTGCGTTAAATGCCGAGATCTGGGAAAGGGCATTTCACTCGGGATCGAATGAATGAAACCCGTACCTACACATGATGATGGCCACCGCCGTGATTCGCCCCGACAGATGATATCTCTCTCACTCAGTGCATAAATGTGTCTTACTGCATTCGCTAATGTTCGAATTGAAAGTCCGAGCCACATTTTGACGATGGGGGGATCCTGTATTCGTGCCAGAATAATTTGTTGTGCATTCTAAGGTGTTGTTTGGGTGATGGTCGTCGTAGCAACCAGACAAAGGCCACCACGCTATCTTGGTCACGTGCTTCGGCCATTCTCTCTCTCTCTCTCTTTCAGTCACACGCATGGCCTTCCCGAATCTACGGGCTCGATAGGAAATTATATTCTCGATATACTCTTACAAGAGAGATGGAAATAAAATATGAAGAAAAAAAAAGAATCCCGAATGTAAAATATGTTGGGGTAATGGCTAGGATATCGAAGAACTGTTGTTCGGTCGGTAGAACTAATGATTTTTTTTTTCTTTCTCCTCTTCTTCTAGAAACATCCTGTAGTAGACCACGGAACCGATGGAACATTGTTATCTAGTGTTACGAAAAGTTTCCGGTCTTCATATAGCATCGTATTATTCTTCTACAGAACTCGAAAATATGTTACGATCGAAATTTTTTGGAATGAAATTAAAACCACAATGTTTCAAGAATTTCGGTTAAAATATGCAGAAAACTTTAATGCGCACTCTATATATAATCACGTCACCTCTACTACTATTACTTAACCGAACATTCACCTCGTACACATTCCTCTGAGGAATTTCTAACGAATCGGTATAAGTCATAACGTATTGTGTGAGTATATGTATATGCATGAACCTAACTTGTTCATGCTGTTACAGTTGTACTTGTTTCGTGTTCTTGCTAGGGCTGTCATCTGTGTTTCATATGTTGAAGTAAAGACGGTAAACGCTTGAATTTTCGTATTATGGAAGTATCATGTTAAAGACCTGCCTACTCTCTGCGATGACACTTTTTCAAATGGAAGCTAGCTCAGTCAGCTCATTCCTGTGCTTGATACTCACATGCAGATGGAAAAGATAAGCTCCTAGAACATCCAGACTGTTCAGTTTGATTCTAAGAATCTTGCACTGAGAGAACACGTGCTCTGAAATCGTAGGATCTTTTTTTTTCAGCTTGATATCAATGAAAATGTCAATTAGCCAAGGCATAAAAATCACAAGAAAAATCTTCGTTAGCCGAAAAATTCGTAAGCCGAAGCGTTCTTTAACCGATTACCTGTATCTCGCCTGAAGAGCGCGGTAGCCCAGATCGATAAGATACTCGCCTAAAGTACCAAAGGATGTTTAGACGTGTTGCGAGTTCGATACCCGGTAGCACAATTCCATAATGCACTTAAATTTTACCATGGGATACGCTCATTGGCGAAGGTCACAATTTACGTCATTAAAGATCGAGGGAAATTCTAACTCCGAGCCCATCTCGCGACGTAGTAGCCGAAGAGCCGAACATTACCCAACAGGAGCTACGGCTGTTACGTTTGGCAATTTATCGCCAAACATCAGGATTCATTAATGATATCGCTTTTATTTGTCATGACTGTTCGAACGATAACATTACAAGGATCTAAAATTTTATAGTAATATAATATAACATAATTATAATAATAATGATATATAATATATCACAACGCAAAAAAAACGTTTCCGACTACTTTATTGGTAAATACCCCTAAACGGCTTCGCTCCTCCGGCCGTTTTAGAGGGGGCCGGACTGAAGATATCAACTCTGTTCTTACCACAACCAGAAATATGGCAAAACTGATAAGTTGAAACAAGATGTTCAAAAACCGACCACGGGTAACACTTAAAAAAAAATTCGAATGGGTTTTTGACGGATTCGAACCCACAACCTTCACTACACTAACCCCATGCTCTAACCATTACATCAACTGGCACATGCCGATCGCAGGTAAAATTAGGTATGTCTATCATTAAACGTTGCCAGGAAATACAGTCAAACCTCGTTAATGAGTCACTCTTGGGAGAGCAAAAATATGACTTAGTAAGCGGAGTGACGGAGTAAGCCATAGCTGTGCCAATTCCTGCCTTCCTATGGATGTATTCATGCAGGAAATACCAAATTTTAGTTATTTAAACGTGCTCAATCATGAAAATCGATTACTCGAGTTTCTTAATTAATTAATGTTTATTTGCTACATAATTACGCGGTTGAAAACACAAAAATATTACATTTTCGATTTTTCAAAATTCGAAAATTTTTCCTTGTACTCGCTTCATCTTAGCGAATGCAACTTTTGTCATTCCCGCTTTTTCATACTCAACCACTAACGCTGCTTTGTTTTTAATGGTGAACGAATTTTTTTAAATTTGGAGAACATTCTGACAGTAGGACGAGAGCGGACACAGAAAACTATATTGTGTATGTCTGGTGAAAACTAGAAAAATAAACTTCATGATTTTTTTTTCTATAATGAACACCAGGGTTAATAGATGCTCTACAATCGTCTAACCAACATTTGTTTCAAACGTCAAAAAGCAGCCAAAAATATTGAATTCGCGCTATAAACTAAACGTTTTTTCCCGTTAAAAAAAAAAAACAACACTGGCGAATTTTAGCCAATTTTAGCTGAAAAGCTAATGCTGCCCAAAAACCGCAACTTTCTAAAAAAAAAAATTCTTGCTGAACCATTCCCAAATAAGAAACAGCCTAATGTTAACAGAAGGATTCTGTTAATAAGCCTGTAGTAAAAGGTATGGATGGGGGAATGGAGACGGCTTCAGTGGCTTCTGCTTGAGAAAAGCTATAGGTATAATAAATCTTTGACGCAGCAAGAGTGAACGACGAACTTTCGTGTATATTGTACGAAGAGTTTCGGATTTGAATGGTAATTTTCGAAAGGGTGTTTTCGCAAAAGTGACTTATTAAGCGGAGTAGAGTGACGCATTATCAGGAGTTCAATAACATTAGTACCCCATAGAGGACAATTGAGACTTCCAAAAAGTGACCCGGTAAGCGGAGTGACGGGTTAACCGGGTGACTTACTAACGAGGTTTGACTGTATATTGACGCCAACCAACAGTCGCCGGAAAAACGCGCGCCAATACCTAAGTCGCGCATACGCATTACATCGAGGCCCGAAGTCATGATCGGCTGTGCCGATTTAGTGACGTAATAGGGATTTTAGCCAACGAGACACATTCCATGATAAAAAATCCTATGTTCGGTATGCAATTACGCTACCCGATACGTCCTTGTCGGAAACTTTCCTGGCACAGGGGTACAACAGAAACGGCGACATGACCATGGAAAAAGGATTGCTACCGCAGGGGGGTCTCACACCGAGGGGTTAGCACACCAACCTCTCGTTGAGTATTAAAAAAAAGCTGCCGTTCGGAATCGGCAATAAATTGTAGGTCCCGGTCTAATTAGCCCTTCCCCCCCGTGTGAAGAAAATGACCGTGGTGAGACAAAATGTTCGAATTTATTACTTGGAGGAAACAAATACTTCACGAAGTAAACGCTCATCAGATTTTATAATTACGAAAATCTCAATCTCGATAGAAACAGTAAAATTTCACAGCACCTCGAATTCCGTTAGAATCGAGTTTGACAAGCACGAAAAATTCAAAATAGAAACTCGTGTAACGTCAAAGATTGCAGAAGAATGGCAATAAGAGCTCATAAAACTAGATTCCATTATTGGCCGTTATTCTAGGTTTTTTTAACTAAAGAAAATTGGAAAAAAAAAGAGGGGATTGGTCTGAACCGACGGTGTTGAAGAGCAAGACCCAATAGTGATTAACATTGAGAAAAGAACTCGGAAATTAATGTTTTATGGGGGAGGGACAGGTGAGTTTTTCGCGCTCCCATGTGTTTTTAAATGTTGCTTGATGATAGGAAAAAGAAAAGAAATGAGGGGCTCGAAGGTAGCCGTAGCTTATGAGAAAAGATATACGTGTATACTGCGTGCAATACATTCTTTTATTTCTTTCGGTGCCTTTCATGTTCAGAAATGATCTCATGATATTGCGATGGAAATTTCTAGGGTGTGACCTGCCATTTACCACAGCGGCAGTCCTCTTGAAGAAGAAAAAAAAAATTACGCATATAAAAGATATGTTTAAGTAAATGTGATAAATAAGGTTATTATGCATAATCACCGAGTATTTTGGTAAGTTTGATAAATTTCCCTAAGTTTATCACTTTTACCGGGGATTATGCATTGTTCCCAAGCGTCGGTGGTAAATTTAATATTGTCAAAAACATTTACACTTTTACTGGTGATTATGCATAACACCTAGGCATCGCGTAGTTGGTAAACATGATAAACCGTACTATATGATACACTTATGAACAGTAATAAATATATTTCGTATTTATTACTGTAAGTGTTTCCTCAACAGCCGGGCTGCGGCCCTGCACTGGGCCCTGACATCATTCATACCTGCCTCGAGTGACTGGCCGTTTCCTTTTTCCCCGTTCATTTTCCTTTATTCGTGTGTTTGACCGGCCTTCGACTTCCAAAAATGAAAACCGGGCCGTGGGTTTCCAAATGTTGAAAACCACTGCTATACATAATAATTCATACATGTATTGTGTCATTATATCGGGGTATGATCGAAAAATTTGTCATCATTATATCGAGATACGATAGCAAAATTTGTTGTCATTATATCGGGGTACGATCGCTAAATTTGTTATAATTTTATCGGGATACATTCGCAAAATTTGTTATCGTTATATTGGAGTCCGACTATATACATCAAACATACTATAGACTCATTTGGAATTTTTTTCATATTTATCAAATTTACCAGTAACACTAGGGTATTAGTCGTAATCAAAAATAAAGGCAATGAAGTTCAAGTATTTATTAAATTTACCAAAGACACGACTATTATTCTACATAATCGCCAATAAAATTGATAAGGTTTTCATTATTTATCATATTTACCAACGACACTTCGGTATTATGCATGTTCGATGGTACAAGTAATAAATTTATCAAACTTACCAAGACGATTGATAAATATGCATAATAACCGATTTATCACATTTACCGTAATAGATATACGGTATATGTACATAAACTCATACACGCGCATATACGTATTCGCAATTGCAACTCACGCAATTTATAGCATAATATACAATCTTTCTATATTTCTTCTCTTTCTCTCGGTTCTTCCTGAATACGTGTCTGTAAATAATATCACCACACTCAAACAACTTTATTTCCATCGAAATCTCATCAAATTCCAGAAAGGCAATGCATGAATAGTCATGCAAATCATGACAGCCAATCCATATTAAGGTGACATTATCATTCACGTATCTATGAAATGTACCCATAACGTCCCATCAAATATTACTCATAGCAGAATTTGAAAGTTTCTGGATGAACGCACACACGAACAACTGAATGAATGCAAATAAAATATCACGCAGCTGCTTTAAGATAGATATGGATAGATTTTTTATTAAGTTCGGTTTACGAGATTGAAAAATATTTAAAAAAATGAAGTTATATAATCCAGTAAATTGAGGCAGATATCTTCGGCTTCGGAAGTAGCCGAGGCAGACATCTCCAACTGCAAATGTAGCTGAGAGAGGCACTTCCAGCTGCGAATGAAATCGTGCAGACACTATCAATTGCGAATAAAATCGAGCAGACACTTCAAGCTGGGAAGGGAGCAGAGACAGACATCTATCTTCAGTTGCGAATGAAGCGGAAACAAACCCCCTTCAACTGGGAATGATGTGGAGGCAGACACCATCACAGCTGCGAATAAAGCCGAGGCAGATATCTTCAGCTCCGAATGGAGCTGGGTTAAAGAAAGCTGTAGAACATGTCTTCTATATATTCTAGAATATGTCTGCCTCAGCTTCGAATGGCGCTGAGGCAGGCATATTCAGCTGCTAATAATGCCAAGGCAGAGACCATCAGCTGCGAATGTAGTGGAGGCAGATGCCATTGGGTTCATTGAGTCGTCCCGTATTTTACGGTACAGATCAATTCCTACTTTTAGCTCTTGGAGAGAAGGAGCGATACCCCCTTAAGGATTTGTGCGCGGTTTCTTTAACCCAATGAAATTCCCGAATAATTCGCTATTCATGAATTTGCATATCGTTCTTGACTTTCTGGAAGAAGTGTATATTGGACTGTAAGGAATTGAGCTGTCGGAATTTGACGTATATATATTTCAATTCAAGTAGTTAATTATAGTGATAATAGTGATAAATCTCACATTACAAGCATCGCAGAACAGAAACGACACGTTGTTTTTCAGAATCAGGAACCGATTATTTCTTTTCCTTCAAGGTAAATATACGATATAATCAGAATTAGCATAATTTCATTAATCGGTGGGAATTCGAACAGGAAATTACTAAAGGAACGAACATGCATCTGAATAACAATTTCAAGAGATTTATATAGTTATTATGTGTAGTTTTTTGCTTCTTACGTCGCGAATTTACACTACTCAGGTGACAATTACGTACTTATTTATAATACTATTTCTTTTCGAACTTTTCAAATTTCCTCTTGAACACACGCTTTGTATTGGCATAAACGTATATCTCTATCTGTTTTACCCGAAAGAGGGAGAGAGATTACTGATTCTATTTATTTTCTATTCATAGGATTCAAAGAAAGATGGAGTTCCCGATCCTTTTACATGAAGCATTTGCATTCTGGTGATGGGGACTAGAGTTTATTTATTCCATGTAAAAAATAAAATAAAGTTTATAAATTGAAAAGACCTTTGTTCGATGTATGTTAAGAGTTTTTTTTTTTTCATATAAAAAACACAAACACATATGTACAGACACAAACATATGCATAGATGCAAACATATAAACGTAAAAAACTTACGTTTTGTGGCCCCAAAGGTCCTTCCAACAGGTCTACAGGGTCATAATTTCGAGTGTTTCAAGCAACAACTTATATAAAGACTAGACACATCATATTGTGTATTTGTTCATGTATTTACGATTTCAGTGTAATGTATATAGTTTGCTTATTTTGTGAAGAGAGATCATATAGTGATGTAATTAAATTACCTATTGTGAACATCAGTGCAATGCAAACATATAAACATTACGCATATATTTACAAACAAACATATCTATACTTATCTTACACAATTCACACATATATATATTACGGTAAATGTGATAAATGCACTCATTACACATAACAACCGGTTATTCTGTAATAACCGGTTATTATGCATATTTACCAAGCATCTTGGTAAGTTTTATAAATTTCTCTAAATTTATCACTTTTACCGGCGATTATGCATTGCGTCGTTGTTAAACATAATAAATCGTACCGTACGATATCCTGTCCATGATAATTTATACATGTATTGTATCATTATATTGGCGTACGATCGTCAAATTTGTTATCGTTATATCGAGATCCGATTATATTCAGCACACAAACTAGATTCATTTGGATTTTTTTCTTATTTATCAAATTCACCTATTACAAAAGGGCAGTTGTTCTCAAACTGTGGGCCGCGGAACGATGACAATGACAAAGGTGTTTCGAAAATATTCTTTGTTAAACAGCTCTGGAGAGCCGGCGGAGCTCGTGGATAAGTATTAAATAGGGAAAAGGGACGCCGCGGGTGGAAAGGTTGAGAGCCCCTGCACTAGGGTATTATGAACAATCACATATCTAGGCGATAAATTTCAAGTATTTATCAAATTTGCCAACGACACTTGGTTATTATGCATAATCGCCGACAAAAGTGGTAATGTTTTCAGTTTTTATAAAATTCGCCAATGGTGCTTGGGTATTATGCATATTCACTGGTAAAAATGATAAATTTATCAAACTTTCCAAGACGATTGGTAAGTATGAATAATAACCGATTTATCATATTTACCGTAACTTATACATTCACTGTGTACGATTTCTCTTTTTTTCCCCACTTTTATATCTATGCATACAATGTATTTGTCATAAACGTTTCGTAATCAATATTAACAAAGTTAAAAACTAAATAATTTATGTTTTTTTTAATTGTTAAATTGATTTTCAGTGTAGAATAAGTTTAGAAGTTGAGTATCTTAAGGGGCACTATATAAGAGAAGCTCTTTTCGTATACAATATTTTTGTTAAAATACATTCGCGTTTTTTCTCTTTTAAGTATCTTCGAAATATTTTTTTTCAGATTTCAGTTGACATCATTTGTTATCTATCTGTATGCTAGTGGGACCTCCATCGCATCCTCCTTCAAGAACTCCCGTGGAAGAGTTTCCTCAGATGACCCTGGCACAATAACTAACGTTTTACATATTTTATCAGTTTACTTATTTATACGTCATTGCTGATTATTTTTCGCTTGTCCGTGAATTAGAATATCCCCTCACATACAGATGCGGGTGCACGTTCCACAGATTAGGAACCTTTCTTTCTTTCAACCCGACCACAGCCCAGGTCTATCGCCATCTAAGGGCAATTTACTACCAAGTGAGTTGTGCCGGAAGTGTAAGTGTGTGTACCTAACAGTCTGAGTGCATATCTAGTGTTGTGCCTGATTTTTCAGTGCTGCCATCTATATTTCAGAAGTGAAGTATGACAGATTAGGAACCACTAATTCAAGTGTTCTTAACCTATGGCTCGCTACCCAAACTTGGGTCACAGGGGCCTCCGAGATGGGTCGTTCAAATCCATAACAGCCAAGGAGACTCTGGAGCTACTACTTCACCAAACACCAATTCCGGCCATATCGCTATACTGCAATTTACTGCCATTATCGAGTTGGGTGGAAATGAAGGGGCCATCTATCGGTGGTCGCTTCAAGCTCGTAAGGGAAAATATCTTGTTATTTATATGCTTCGCCCAATTCGAAACTGGGACCTTACGGTCACCTTCACGGTGGTAGACGAGCATTTTACCAACACGCCACTCGGCCGCTAGACCCTTGAGCTGTGGGTCCCGACCCAAACTTAAGTCACAGGGGCTTCCGAGAAGGGTCGTGTGTCGTACGAATCTACTTATAGCTAGGGGCCCATGAGCTATGGATGCCGACCCGAATTTAATTCCCAATCGGTTTCCGGGAATGGTCGTGCGTTAGAATTTAAAATTAATGAGAGAAATAAATCCAGAATCAGTACATGCTAAACATTGATTTGAATCCCACGTTTGATTCAGAGCCTTGGCTCAGGCTCCGTTGGCCCACATACCCGACTTCGAAAACCAAACATTTTGTTATTCAGGAATATTTGATAAGCATTTTTAAATTAGAAGTATAGCCACGGTTCGCAAAGTTTACCATGTTTTTGATTTGGAGTCACGGCTAAAAAGGTTTAGAGCCTCCGCCTTAGAGAATATTGTTTGATCGCAAATTGATCGGAAGCCCAACCGAAATGATATACAGTCGGCCTTCACATTCTCAGTTTCTTTTGTCCTTTATTGGAATTTTTTTTTTGGCAACACTCAGCATTCGCCATTCACGTGTTTCGTTTACAAAATTTCAGTTGTGCGTGATTACGATGGCTCATTTTACAAGTGCTACTGATAATGCTCAAAAAAGACAAAAAAAAAAAAAGTGAAAGAAAAATTGGATATATTGACTGTGCTTGGCGAAAATAAATCAATTGCTGACGTAGCCAAAACGGAATCAACGAATCTACGGTGAAATATATCAGGAAAAAGGAATCTGAAATTCGATCAGCCGTCGCTGTAGCTGCATTTGTGGCAGCGAAAACTGTGCATCGCCTACGGGATCCATGTGTTTCTCGTACAGAAAATTCTGTTTTTTGTGTGGGTACAAAAAAGGTATTCCAATTGATTGTAATATTATAACGGAAAAAGCGAAAAAAATTTACTCTTCTGTAAAGAGAGAACTGCTGAAACGTCTATTTCATCAGAATTTTATGCAAGTAAAGGTTGGTTTGATAGGTTTAAGAAATGATTCGGGTTACGCAATGTAAAAATCGCTGGCGATCACGCCTCTACCGACCAGGAGGCAGCTAGAAAATTCCCAAAGACTTTGCAGAGAATTATTGAAGAGATGCACCTCAGTGTTTAACGCTGACGAAACTGCACTATTTTGGAAGAAAATACCGCAAAGAACATTTATCACCCAAGAAGAAAATCGAGTCCCTGGTTTTAAGACAAATAGACTTACTATGCTGTTTTGTGCAAACGCGTATGGATACATGATAAAGCTGACCGTCATTTCCAAATCTGCGAATCCGCGAGCAGTGAAGGGAAGGCTAAGTCAAAGCTTCCACACAGTATTTTGGATGAACAATAAAAAGGCTCTCTTGGACTACGAAAACACTTTTTTAACTTTTAAACGGTGTTTCGTTCCGGAAATCCGGAGGTACCTTGACAGTGAAGACATGCCATTCAAAGTTCTTTTAATACTGGATAATGCTCCTGAACACCCAGATGTCAATGATTTCAAAGCTGATGGTGTGGAGTTCCTTCATATGCCTCCTAATACTACATCTATCATTCAGCCCCTTGATCGGGGGTAATGCGAGCATCCAAGGTTCACTATACACGTCACTCAATGGAGACAATTGTGCACGCAATAGAAGATGTAAATGTAGAAAATGTCTTGAAAGTATGGGAGAATTATACTAGCCGTGGTAGCTCTTAAGAGAGATAGAGTCAACTCGGGCTGGACCAACTTTTGTCCACAACGGTCCACCTGGTGCTTCAGGACACAACCTACACAGCGAACTAAATAGATTATAGAAGACATTGTCACGTTAGCGAAATATGGGGTAGTAAAGGGTTCAATGATAATTATATAGAAGAAGTCGGAGGAATTAATTGCAATTTGGAGGCATTGGCCAAGAAGGAATTAATGCAGCTGATTGTTCCTGAAAGTGAAGCGGTACCAGATGATGAAGATCAAGGTAAAGAAGTGGAGGACAAGTTCACCATAAGTAACACAGCGAAAGGGCTTCGCAAATCAGCAATAGATTATTTTCATGACATAGATCCGCTATGGTACGTTTTTTACATGTAGAAAAACTGGTAGAGGAAGCCTTGTCAACATACTACAGCAACAAGAAGAAACAGCGAACAGAAATTACAATGTTCTTTCAGAAAACATCGCCAACAATCGCTGCACCCTCATTTACATTCCCTTCTGCGTCACCCTGCTCTACTCACAATGTTCAATAAACGATATATACAAAGAAAAACCTGTGGTTTCGGTTTTTCACGGATTTCCCGTATTCACGATCACCCCAGAATGTAACACAAAACCCCGCGAATACGTGGGGCCGACTATACACACACAGAGAGAGTGTTGCCTTGAAATGACGACAAACTCAGAGGGTAATATTAGGCATCAAGAGGAACGAAAATTGCCATAGAACAGTGTTTCCCATAGTGGGCGATGTAATGGTGGCGATGTAAAGGGGGAAGCGAGTACAGTATACATAGGATCCAATGGGTTCGTTTGAATCGGGGGGGGGGGGGGCGATGAAAGAAAAAAATTTCTAAAGTGCGCGTGCGTGCGTGCCCGAGTGGCATGGTGGTAAGATGCTCGTTTACCATCGTTGTCAGGGTCCAGGGTTCGAACCCAAGAGAGGATATTGATAAGATATTTTCCCTAACGAACTCGAGGCGACCACCGATAGACAGCGCCTTCACTTCCAACCCATCTCACTAATGGCAGTAAATTGCACTATAGCGATATGGCCAGAGTTGGTGTTTGGTGAAGTAGTAGTAATGCGTGTGTGCGTAACAAAAAAGTTTGGGAAACTATGCCATGGAACAGGGTTTTCCAACGTGAAAGTTAGTGCGGAACCCTTGATGATTGCAAATATCACGAAAGAACCAAAATAACGTTATGAAATCATCGGAATTTGGAGTAGAGGGGGCGGAAAAATTATGTTTGCCCCCCCTCCTCGCAAAAATCTTAGTTACGATCCTGGATGAAACGGTCTTTAACGATAAATAAATAATATTAATGACAAAATACAGAACAAGAGAAAAAATTACTACTCACTGCACTTGGTCAGCCGCGTTGAGTGTGAATTCTGGTATTCACCATTCCCCTGCGAAATGTAGAACGAGTGATCAAAGGAAGAGAAAGAGTGAATCTCCCAACTGGTTGGACATTGAGAGCGATTACGTGCTACTAGGGTGCGGAATCTTGAAATTCTCGGTGAACTCACTCACATAAAATGACGGTCACTCGTGGGAAATTTCCTTTAGGCTTTTCTTTTAACATTGAACAAAGGAATGACTGGAAGAAAAAAAATGCCGTTCAATGTCAATGCCTTTCCCGAGTTCTTCCGATGGGTAGCGGTTTTTCTCATGTGGTTGAAATGACTGGAGTCCCCTTACTTTAGGGGTCTTCAACGTTTTACGCTCGAGGGCCACATAAAACATTTGTCGCGTTCCGCGGGCCACTCATTAACGGCGTAGGGGGGGGGGGCACCCCCAAAGACGATCACAAACTAAATATGTTTCAAAATATTTTAAAATATTTAAAAAAAAAACCATTCAATTCAATTATTTTTAACAAATATTAATTTTGAATGATTTAAAAAAAAAAACATTTTAAATTACAGTGTCAAAAAAACTATTTGTTATATTAATACATTTCTGTTACTTGAAAATGCGCTTGAAAGTTGGTAAATCTAAATTTTTCTCAGAGATTTCTTGCGCCTCCAATCAATCTTAGTGTGTCCCACCCCTCGCCGAAGGTTGATCCTACGTGCGCTCGGATACGACAAATTAAAATGCGACGCGTACTACATATTTTGATTCCATTATGTAGCATTTTTGTTCAAAAAATTAAAGTAAATTGGGGTAAGACCAATTATTTCAAGTATTTTTATATTGTATGAAACAGAATGAAAATGGATGATTTTTGTTTATCCATGTATAATGTTGCATTAATTACGTACTTTTGTGTATATATTGATTACAATTTTTGTTAATTGCATTTTTAATTGGGTTGCTATATTTTTTTTTTTTTGGAAATATATGACATCCATATTTTTATGGGCATCTTTTTCTCAGCCACCTCGTTGGGCATTTTGCCTGTTGTGGCGTTGTATTTGTATTTGTACCGAATCAAAAAAAAGTCTTTAGTTGCTTATATTACGAATGCGAGTGGATATAATTCCTAAATTAATGCGAAACTTGACATTGTTTTTGCTTTACTAAAGCTTCAATGTTAGGTAAAATTTGTGTGTTGTTGCTTTTCGTAAAGTATCCTCCAAATGCCGATCAGTCAGACGCATTCTAGTTTTTGATTTTGTATTCCTCTTCATTCAGTGGAAAGTCAACATCGTATTTCCGAATTTTTCGGCATCTGACTTTATTAATGTGATTACCCCTGTCTTCTGACCGGTCATAGAGGAAGCACCATCTGTAGTTATGGCAGATATGCTGCCTAAGTCCAACTCACATTTGGGCAATGTTTTCTGCCAAACTTGAATATTAGTCAAACTCCGGGCAGTATCCGTAAGTGCAATGGCACTAGCTAACTCCTCAACAATTTTGAAGTTTTTGTCAATACCACGAATGACAATGACTGCTAGTGCGGCATGTGTTGCATCCGTCGATTCATCCATAAATACCGAGTGAAACAAAAATTCCTCACATTTGGATTTGAAGGTCTTGAATACATCTGCTGACAGATCCTCCACGCGTCTTGCTACTGTCACATCAGACAAACTAATGTTCGAAACAGCTTGAGACTGTGATGGGCAAAGCACATCAACCGCAGACTGAAGGCATTCTTTTACGAATTCTCCATCAACGATTGGCTTTCCACGTCTCGAAATTTTTTCTGCTATTATATAACTAACACGAACACAATTTTCAGACTGTTCATTTCTTCCGAAGAATAATGACTGTTGGCAGTTCAGCTTCGATTTCAGTCCATTGACTTTTTCACTTCAAGAAAATGCCCTTCCAATCCAGAATACTTCGCACTATGCTTGGTATCATAATGTCTCTTAATAATGTATTCTTTCATCATGGCTACGCTCTCATTGCAAATGAGACAAACTGCTTTAGCCTTGTGTTCGACGAAAAAATGAAGAGATTACCACTTTTCTTGGAAAAATCTCACTTTTTCCTCAACTTTCTTTTTTTTTTGCTATCACGGTTCGTCATCGTGCACTCATTTAAAGACTAAAAGGCTTCTGATCAAAGGCTTCAAAGACAAAAAACACAAGTAAACTAACTGTACCAATATTGCACAAATCCTTCTTCCAACCAATCAAGATCCATATTCATTCATCTGCTCCTTTCCCAACCATGCAGCCGAGAAATACGATACCATGGAAATTCTGTTCATTTCTGCTTTCTCCCACTCAAGAAGGATAGAATGTACTCGAAGTTATTTATGGTGAAGTGTACGGCATGGTTTCTTTTGCGTTAAAGGCCTTATTAAGAAGCTAAATACTGTACACTGATCAGCCTGTCCTGGTTATACGTCTATATGAAGCTGGGTGACTTTTTTTTGTCAAAATATTCGTTTTACCCTATTTTTGAATGATATTGCGTCAATCGATCGAAATGTTTTGGTGGGCCACGGGTTGAAGACCCCTACCTTACGAGGTAGGAAACAAAAATGGAGACAACAAGACATATATCTTAAAAACTTCAATTACTCGACGTTTTCACTTCAACTCCAAATGTTTGGGGGAAAAATTATAATTTCTATGCATTGAATCGATGTAATTGTAGATTACAAAAATGTGTGGCTATAACAGTAATTTTCATTGCACATTGTCATCTCAAAAGCCCTAAACTTTGATGATCAACTAATTCACTGATTGTTGACAGAGATGCGGTATCAGGGCCTCAACTAGATGCTTTTAGTCAGCAGGGGCAGGCACGCATCTTGGTGCCCCCCCCTTTTAATGTTGAAAGAGAGGTTATAGTGTGAAATTTGCGCCCCCCCCCCTCTCGGTCTGGTGTCCAGGTAAACAGATCCCCTAGTTGGAACCCTCAGGTTTCTCCTAATTTATGACCCTGCACAGAATAATTTAAAAAACACCGCTTCGAAGCACCAAACAGGCAATCAGGTAATGTCGACAGTTTGCCATGACGCCCTTGACAAAGGCTGGTGGTGCCCCCCTTAGAGCCGCGACGCCTGATATGAGAAGCACTGATGTAGTATTTCAGTTCCTTTCTTTTAGACAACTCTGAAAAGCTGGACTCGATGCATTATCTGCTTTGCTTAGATATGGAAAACAAAAACAAAAAACCCTTTTTTTTCAAAAAGTGAGAAGTTACGTTTTTTTTCTCTCAAATCTTTAGGAGAACAATATAAGAAAACTCAAGATTTAAGCAACGGTGATGTGATGTGAATTATGGTTATTTAAGTGTAATTTACAATATGATTTTTAAAAATTTAATGTTTGTCATTTTTCTCAGAATGGTTATTATACAACAAACAAAATGCAATTACACCCACCGCATTTTGTGATATTTTCTTTGAGGTATATGGACGGAAAGGCATTTTCAGAGAAGTTTCAGTTGTACGATTTCCACCCTTATACGGCGTTTTGATGTGGTTTCTTGAACGTCTATAACCACTGTTTCATTTTGTGGTAAAGAATCTGTAGAGTGGGAAAAATAACCTCAGCAAGTTAGAAAGTAAAGCTTTTCCTTTTCTCCGACTTACGATTGCTATTTGGGATTTGCTATTCAGAAAAACGACAAGAATCCGACATCATGAAGCTCAATTGGCGATCCTAAATCCTAAAAGAAAGAGGGGCGGGGGGGGGGCCACAGAAAGCAAAGAAACAATTCAAAAGTTCGGCATCCTTGGAGGAAGACCCCTTAAGGTACAGTCCCACGAGAGTTTGCTAGGGGACCCTTGGTAAGATAATTAAAGTTAATAAAGGTCCAAAGATAATAAAAGTCTTTGTTGGACATAAACCGCAAAAACCACAGCCGGTGTGAACCGGCGTGAAGTAATCCGTACTTGTTCAGTCATTTCCAAAGGAAGACGCTCGTTCCGCTGCCTTTGTATTGAAAGCCATAAAAATTGTTGCTTCCCCGAGGCCGAGATGACCGCGGATCCTGACAAAGACTTTTATTATCTTTAACTTTAATTATTTTACCAAGGGTTCCCTAGCAAACTCTCGTGGGACTGTACCTTTATAAAATCCGTGTGTAGGTCTTGAGGTTTGGGAATACCGATTCCCATGAAGTCTTCTTGACTCTGTTGTTGTCTGAGAAACTTATGTTTGAGAATAGGAAGAAAGAACGAAAGGAGCCAACACAAATATTGTTTGTCTCCTACAGGTCGAATTATCTCAAATTTTTTTTTTGAGTACACGACAAAAATCAATACAAAAAATTGCGTCAGGTGAAACAGTAACAAGAAAATTTTTGAAGCTATCAGGGTTCCGGGATTTTTGGGGTTCAGTCACTTTTGATTCCGCGGAACCCCAAAATGCTCTCACGGAATCCTAGGGTTCCGCGGAACACCCGTTGGAAAACCCTGCCATAGAACATGGTATCGCCAACCCCGTTTAGACGGTGAAAATCGCAAAAATACTTATGAAGGGTGTGACGTCGAGTGAGGTAAAAAGGCCAATAATAAGTAGAAAAAACATTTATTTGACAGAATGATTACAACACAGCCTGTGGTGTCAACAACTCCTGTAATCATTTCTCTTTGTCTACTTTCTGACATCGAACTGTTCTGCACAGGCTGTATTGTAATCATGCTGTCAAGTAAATGGTTTGTTCTTATTTATTTCACTTTTTTTGCACTTATTATTGTACTTTATTTTGTACACCACAGGCTGTGCTGTAATCATGCTGACAAATAAATGCTTTTCCCCCTTATTGGCACCACTCGACGTCACACCCTTCATAAGTATTTTTGCGATTTTCACCGACTAAACGTGGTTTGCGATACCATGTTCAATGGCAATTTTTGCTCCTCTTGATGCCTAATATCACTCCTCTGAGTCTGTCGCCGCTTCAAGGCAACACCCTGTATAGAGCAATGTTGCTCAACCTTTTCAGCCCATGGCTCTCTTTGAAACATATTTTCTTCTCGTGTTCCCCGGTCTTTTCAGCCCTCCTTCTCCAGGAGTAAGACTTTTTCTACTTATTGAATTAAATTTGGTCAAAACAATTTATAATTAACAAACATTTTATATTAATGCGATCGATCTCCACAACCGTGGGCCAAGCATGGATCCAGAAGGTAGGTGATCATCCCTC
The DNA here is from genome assembly GCF_987345545.1 of Pholcus phalangioides. Classification (NCBI taxonomy): domain Eukaryota; kingdom Metazoa; phylum Arthropoda; class Arachnida; order Araneae; family Pholcidae; genus Pholcus; species Pholcus phalangioides. The sequence continues at coordinate 52,420,857 of NW_028301597.1, forward strand.
CCAAAAGCCGAATTATATGAAAAAAACAGGTCTGTATAAAATACCGGACGATCTAATGAACCTGCACAATATATCGCCCCCCCCCCACTAGACATATGGGGTCAGGAGAAGGTGAAAGGTCCTCACCCTGAATCCGAGCCTACCCTGGGCTAGATTTCAGTGAGCTTATTTCTTGTGAGTTCTATGTATGGCTGTGTTAACATCATGGGTCCCGGGGAAGAGTGAGTTTCTGATTTTCTGGAATCCCCCCCCCCATTACTTAGCTGCTAGTAACAGCTTACATTTTTACATACTTATACTCGAAATCATCACCCCAGATCTCGTCATGTAAGTCCCTTATGAACATGAGGTTCCGGGTTATGGGCGCATGTGTTAAGATGGCCCTTTAGATTAGGAATTAGCAGATTAAAAATTATGAATTAGTAAGATTGTGAAAGTAGTCGTATTTTTACCCCACCATACGTGAAACCATCCATCAATTGTGGCCCTCTTCATCACTTATCGTGTTTCCCTTTTCATCTAATTTTTTCCCTTGGCCCCTTTAGAATATCCCAGGACCACGGGGAAGCATATGGCCCCAGATTGTGAAACAATGATATAGAGTCCGTATTTTCATGTCAAATGAATCTCAACAGTTCACCAAACGCACCACTTGTAAGGACATTATATCACTCGTATTTTCCCCCCCAGTGCGCGTGTTAATCCATGCTATTGAGTAAAAACAAGAATAAATTAATCGATAATTATGTAATTATCGGTAGTTTGTCAAACACGTGTATACTGAAGGAGAGACCATCGTACAATCGTGTCTGTTTAAGCGTCAGCCTAAATATCACACAGCCCATTTAGAGCCTATTCGTGTTTAATTAGTTGCATGGATAAATAATGGCATGGGAAAAAAGCGGTCCAATCAATCGTGTGAGCCCCGTGGACATCGCGAGTAGTTTCGCACCCGATGACCGACCTCGCAGCCACGTTCCTGATTAGACAGTTGACATTTTGTCGGAACTGTGTCAAACAAGTCACACGGATAAATACATGAGCCGAACTATCGGGGAGTAGAAAACATGCATGGCGACATCAAAGACTGCGACATGTGTAGTCACTGGGGACGCTGTAATACCAAGTTACATTAAATCGCAACTTCCATTATATATATTCGTTTTTCCGCTTGTAGTGTGAAGCCTTTCCAATAATTAATTAATAATAATAAATAATAATTAGTTCAACAAGTACGCATACAAAAATGAGTAGCCTATGTAACAGGGCTGGACAAATCTAAAAAAATTTACATGCCCCTTCGGGCAATAACTTGGAAAAATGCATGCCCAAAAAAAACTGTTCAAAACGAATGTGCTGCTATCTACTGTATTGATGAAAATATGCAGATAATATAGAAAATTAAGAGCATTGCACTACATTAAAAGAAAATTCAAATTACTCCTTGTTTTATGAAATCTCGAAATTTTCTACAACACTAAGAAATTTCCCAAACTTGGGGGAAAGATTTGAACAATCTTTCCCCCAAGTTTTGATCAGTGATGGCCACCTAGTCAAAGGCCAGCATTCTACTAAAAAGTTTGATAAAACAAAACTAGAAAAAAAAAAAACAACCAATAAAGCCACTTGGTTACATTCAAATACAAATACAAATACAAATACAACGCCACAACAGGCAAAATGCCCAACGAGGTGGCTGATAAAAAGATGCCCATAAAAATATGGTTGTCATATGTTTCAAAAATACAGCAACCCAATTAAAAATGCAATTAACACAAATTACAAACAATATATACACATGATAAAATATTATACGATGCCCATAAAGATTACTTATGGTTGTCTTATTCTAAGAATGGATAGCTTCTCGATTTACCCCAACATGTTTATCGTATTTCTTTTTAAACGTGTCAATTGTGTTACAATTTACTACCTCCGGGGGTAAGCTATTCCATTTATTAACAACCCTATTGGAGAAAAATTCCCTGCGACACCATAACCTTGCATTGTCCCTCACCAATCGATACTGGTGTCCCCTTGTAAAAGCAGTCGATTGGCGGTGTACTAAAAGTTCATGGTCCATCCTATCCATCCCATTGAAAATTTTGAACACTTCGATCATATCTCCTCGACACCTGCGTTCATCCAATGTAAACATATTCAAAAAATGAAGTCTTTCTTCATAACTCAAGCCCTGTGTGCCAATAAGGACACGCGTAGCTCTTCTCTGCACCCCTTCAACCAAGTCTATGTCCCTCTGTAGGTATGGTCTCCAAAACCTTACAGCATACTCCAGTCCAGGACGAACTAAGCCTCGAAAAAGAGGAAGAATGACTTTAGGAGAACGCGAAGAGACCTTTTTGAAAATGAGACCAAGCATTCTATTCGATTTTTTGACAACCGCTGAACAATGTTCAGAAAACTTAAGTCGCTCGTCAATGAGAATTCCCAAATCGGTGACTCTAGTTGCATCCGGGATAGTGACACCATTCAACTCGTAAGAGAACCGTGGGTTGTTCGAACCAAAATGAGCGACCATGCACTTATCTACGCTAAACGTCATGCTCCATTCATTTGCCCATGCTGCAATCTTGTTTAAGTTGGTCTGGAGCAACTCCCTATCGCTTTCATTCCCGATTACCCCCATTAGCTTCACATCATCTGCGAATTTGCTAGTAATTCCATCGATACCCTGATCGAGTTTATCGATAAAAAGTGAAAAAAGTATGGGGCCAAGGACACTTCCCTGAGGAACTCCACTTGTGACGTCTGTCCAACCAGAGAATTCCCCGTTCACCATAACTCGTTGCGACCTATCTCTTAACCACGATTCTATCCAATTCAGCAAGTTGCCCCCTATTCCAATCTCGTGTAAACGCTTCAAGAGTTTGCCATGTTGGACCCGATCGAATGCCTTCTGGAAATCAAGGTAAACAACGTCGACATTTTTGCTCTTACCCAAAGCCTTAGTCACGTAATCATAGAAGCAAAGGAGGTTAGTTACACATGACTTCCCCTTCCTGAACCCATGCTGATTATCCGACAATACATTATTCTCGTCTATCCACTTCACAAACTGCCTTTTGATGATAATTTCCAAAATTTTCGAGAGGGAGCTCGTCAAACTCACTGGACGATAATTAGACACCACTTCTCTACTACCCTTCTTAAATATCGGAACAACGTTAGCCAGTTTCCAATCTCTCGGGACGATACCCTCAGCAACACTACTCCTGTATATCTGTGCGACTGGCCCCAACAATTCATTAGCACCTTCCCTGAGAACCCTGGGATAGATATCATCTGGTCCTGGTGCTTTGCTTGCACATACATTTCTTAGAAGATTTAGGACCTCCACGTCTTCCACTTGAATATCGTTGAGCGTTTTATTACCCCATGCAACACCCGTATATCGAATATCATTATCTCCATTAAAAACCGACGCGAAAAAGTCATTGAAAGCACTACACATGCCTACATTGCTCTCTACTTTTGAGCCTCCTATCGAGAGGGGGCCAACTGTCCCCTTACATCCATTATTGACGTATCGAAAAAATGATTTTGGGTCAGAGCCAATGTTATCTGCCAACCTAGATTCAACTTGCTTTTTACTATCCCTTATCGCTTTCTTCAACAGTCTTCTTTTATCAGTAAACAATGATAGGTCACCTCGTCCACTTTTATACTCTCTGAATGCTCTTTTCTTTTCAAGATAAAGGTTCCGCACGCTATCCGTGAACCATAGAGGGTGTGATGTACAAACACGCTTTTTTCGAACAAAGGGTATGACGTCGTGCAAAACAGAGGACAGCTTCGTACTAAATTCTTCCCATTGACTTACCACCCCTACTGATTCCAACCGGTCTTTGAAAACTTCCGCTAACCTTCTTCGCAAAACATCAAAGTTAGTTCTCCGAAAACAAGGAACCAATCTTTTGTTATCAACCTTACCCGAGGAAAAGTTACAGTGAAATCTGACGATACGATGATCACTGGAAGAAAACTCTTCCCCCACCGAAACATGTTCAACTAGATCCTCAGAACTAGTAAGAACTAAATCCAAAATAGCAGTACCCCTAGTGGCTTCTGATACATGCTGATACAAAAAATTTTCGAGCACCAACTTAAGAAAGTCTCTTTCATACTGATTTCCAGATGAAAGGTTCTCCCAATCAATACCCGGGTAATTGAAATCCCCTAGTATGAGAACCCTCTTTCGCTTACACATGTAGGAAATTTCATCGTGCATTTTGGCGATGTAGTTTTGATCCCTATTCGGTGGATTGTAACAAACCCCAACAATAAGCTTATGACGTCTTTTGTTCTCAAGTTCAACCCATATGGTTTCAATATCACTTCGTTGCATTCGCTCGAATGCAACGAATACGTTTATTGATTGCATTTTTCAAGTTTTATAAAAGTTTGCTAAAAGTTTTTTTTTATAAAACTTGAATAAAAAAGCATTTTTTTTTCCTTTATTGCAAATTTTTTTTTTTTAACACTCAGAAATCTTCATTCACAGATGTGTTTTTTTTACAAAATATGAGTTGCTCCTGTTTAGGATGACTCATTTTTTGATATAGCTCGCTAATGGCATTACTGTCATCACTAGAGCAGTGGCAGCTCCTGAGAGAGAGTAACAGTCACCTCGGGATGAATCAACTTTTGGCCACAATGTGCGCGCCAGGACACCATTTCTACAGAGAAAACTGAAGAGATTATAAAATACATTGTCACGCGTTAGCGGAACAGGTGGGTGGAGAATGGTTCAATGATATGGATATAGAAGTCGAACAGCTAATTAATAGCAATTCAGAGAACCGAGCAAATCAGCATTGACCGAAGAGGAATTAATGCAGTTGACTGATCCTAAGCGGTACCAGATGAAGATCAAGATAAAGAAGTGGACGACAAGTTCACCATGAGTAACAAACATAGCGGAAAGGCTTCGCAAGTGGCAATCAGCAGTAGATTGTTTTCATGACATCAATCCCTCTACGGTACATTCTTCACATGTGGAAAAATTGGTAGAAGAAGCCTTGACATCATACTCCAACATACTTGATGACATGAAGAAGAAACAGCAAACAGAAATTACGATGTTCATTCAGAAAAACATAGCCAACAATCACTGCACCCTCTTTTACATTCCCTTATACCTTTGCGTTACCTGCTCTTCTAATGCTGTTCAATAAATGGGAAAAAACTATGGTTTCCGTTATTCGCGGTCACTCCCGGAACGTAACCTCCGCGAATACGGGGGTGGGGGCGACTGTACATTTAAGTATTGAGCATAAAAGTACGAGTAATAGTTGTGAGTAATCTATTTCGAAAAATTCATTGGGGCCTTTGTAAAATCGTCAACAGAACAAGTCGGTGCATCACTCTTTTAAAACTTTTTATGATCGCGGCACCCTTTCTCAAATCTCCAGGCTCTCTGCGACACCCTAAATACTTTCCGTGACAAACTGGTCAGGATTTACATCGCTCTCACCATGCTCATAGGTGGATACAGGGCAGAGCGATCACCCCCCCCCCCTCCCCTACGCGTTCAGTGAAAATATTTCATTATTGGCATAGGTGGAAGTGGACATTTCCCATAAACATCCTCGGTGATGTCGCCCCCCCCCTCCATTCCGTTGGAGAAGAGCGTATACGGGGGTCTAGGTTAATTCGCAGTGCTCAACTTGTCGCGTGATAATTCGTCGCGTTCAATTTGTCACACCGTCAATTCATCGTACTAAAAACTCGTGGTACAAATTTGTCGCGGAGCCATTTCGTCGCGATGTAAATTCGTCACGCGACAAATTTGAATTGCTCTAAAATTCAAATGTTTGTTGTGATCTTAGAAATAGGATATTTGCTTTAGGGATAAAAAAATGGAACTAATAATTTTTTTCTAATTTATTGGAAATGTTCCTCTTCCCCAAGAGCGTAGCGAGGGGGGGACTTGGGTGTCTGGTACCCCAGCGAAATGTGAGAAAATGACTGAAAAAAGGGAAAAAGATGAACAAATCTATTGTTGTATCACTTTGGTTCCCCCCCCCCCCGAAATGAATGTGGTCCGCCCGAACGAAATTTCTGGCTACGCCCCTGTTTTCCCCCATCTCTATTTTAATTTTTAACAAATGAACAAAAGTATTAATTGAAGTCATCGAGGGACGTTGGAACGTACACCAAGATAATAACTTGTGCTTCAATAAATTTTGAAAATTTAATTTTCACCATATAAGCCGCATCTCCCGCTTTCTGTCAGGATTTCTATTTTTCGCAGCGGGGGGTGTCGGGGCCGCACATCAAGATAATAAATTGCGATCAATGTGCCCCCCCCCCCAGCACAATTTCCATAAATCACTATTGAATATATCAATGCATCTTTGAGGAATTTTTTTATCGACAATGTATCTAAGTTTTATGTATAACAGCTGCGAAAAGTTTTATTTTTAAATTATTTTTTTGCAATAGAATGTACATTTCAAATCACCTTGTATTATTATGCCGAAATAATATTCGAACACTCCGGCCACCGGCTATAGGCACCAGAACCTGGGGGCTGATGCCATTTGAGCTCCCCACCCTAATAATGGATGTTATCCCTCCCCACCCGCATTAATATACAATGCAATGAACCATTCCACCTCCTGCGTACGGGTTTGAGTCCCTTATATACGCAAATACGGAATAAATGGCAATTTTCAGCCCCCTCAATGTTTTCTTCATGTCGGCGCCCTTGACTGGTCAAGGGTGACGGAAATGTTTGGAACTTGTGGGTTCTTGCCTTGATCTTTCAGTTGGAAATTTTGATTTCTGAATCAATTTTCTGGGTGTTCATACCCATTTCATGGAGTACCATGGGCACCCACGGCATCCCTGTCTCTGACACCACTGCAAATGTCAATCGATTTTTGATTGTATTGGTTTTTTTTTTTTTCAACTCTAAAGTAACAACATCTCTCAAGTAAAAAGAATGAAATCTGACTTTTAATTAGCCCATTATATGTGTAACTTCTTGTACATGACACTCATACGGCTCTAGTCAACGATTAGTAAAGTCATCACGAAAATAAAAGTCATCACGTCTCCGCCGGGACTCCGAGTCCCAGCGGAGACGTGATGACTTTTCTTTTCGAGTTCACCTCAGCATACTATCCGGAAAATAACTGTTTCCTTGATATCTTGGGCTGAGAAAAAGACATCTATCTCTCTCTAATATAGGATTATATTCAGAGGCATATTTCCTGGGTGGGGAGAGGGTATGCGGGCCAGGATGACACGTTCAAGTGAAAGGGCGTAACCGAAATTGAGTAATTGGTGATCAAGAACATGAATTAGAAAGGGGGAAGGGTTTGAATAGCCCACAGGTGTAAATCTATAAATCCGCCTCTGATTATAGCCTACATTTATCAAGATAATTTTAATTTAAAAAAATTTATATCGTACATATAAACACTCCACAATATCTAAACCTTTGTTTATTTTCAGTGCCTTTGAATATCATGTTATTTAAACACTTATATAACGCGCATATCGCAGTAAAAAGCCGAATGACGATTAATAGAATAATAAGTAATGCTATCTTAAAAACTACCAAAATTTTTTTCTTTTTTTAACGATAGGTACGAGAAGATTTCAATTTATTGCAATTTAAGTTGAATTCAAACGATTTAATCTAAAAAGTACTACATTTTTTTTGTCATCCGTATAATCTGTATCTCTATTTTACTTCACTACCAAAAACGTAGACACCAATGAAAACTGTGGAAAATATTCAAATAAACCAGCCAAAGATATGCGACTTGCCTATAGTCGTCTTTCTTATTGGCGATTACATGGTCTTTGTCGGTGCTCATCCTGCGGGCATTAAGAAAGCTTCATCGAATCGTCATTCATAAGCACTGTGCATTTCTAACCTTGATCTGCGCCCAACTCCCTTCGCTGTGAGAAATATAAATCCCAACAAAAAGCGGGAAGTGCGGCGTATACGGCGAAAATTACATTTTCAAAATTTATTTAATCCCAATTTATTATCTTGGTGCGCTCCCCAACACCCTTCGCTGTGAGAAATGGAAATCCTGACAAGAAGCGGGAAGTGTGGCTTATACGGCGGAAATGAAATGTTAATTGAATTGAATTATTAATTAATTAAATATTTCGGGTTCTTATGGAGATACTGTAGTGGTAAATGTTGGTGACTCTCGGAAGGAGGCGGGGGGGGGGGGGGGAGAAACTCTAAGGCTAATGGGGCAAATGGAAGTTTACAATTAAAGAGAGGCTCCACTGTTATTTGGGGAATATCATAAACATCGAAATTTTTCCACATAATATTGAAATTTTATCAAAGCAAAAATTAATTATTTAACCTATGAAATTTTTTTTAATAACTAAATTTTCAAATATAATCAAATTTTACAGTTAAATTTTTAAATGTAATTGATATGGTAATTACAATAATTAAATAATAGAATATTAATATCAATTGAAATTTTAATTTCGGTTTATTTTCGCAATGACAAAAATTAATTATTTTTACTAAACGGCGTGAACACTTTTGTTCATGTTTCTTATTTCATGTATAAGACAAAACCTACATACAAGATCACGTGGAACATGTAAGAATCGACTTCTCCACGAATTGATTCTGCGATAAACTGACGTCACGACGAATTGACATTGCGACAAACTTGTATCGCGAACTAAATAAAAGTAGCCTCCTTTATACAAGAAGAATGAGAATCTTGAGAAGCTTTCTTGTTGTGAGCAAAGAAAAAATAACGGCTGACATAGATTAGCAAAGAGCGGTGCTTGCTAAGGCCCGTAAGAGTATTCCATGCTTGAGTTCAATTTCGTATTCGAGACGCTCGAAATGTTAAATTGCATACACGTATGTATATACGCCAACAACTTTCAAACTGCATTCTAGGATTACCATTACGTTGAATCGAGTTTGAGCATGTATCAGACTAGCCATGTATACGGACTACTCTTCTTCTAATGATTGGCATAGACCAGTGTTTCCTCATAGTGTGCATTGTGACTCCTTGGGGCGTCGTCAGCCTTTGTCAGGGTCGTCGCTGCGAGCTAGAGGTATTGATTTTGTGTGCCTATTTACGCTTTAAAGTGGTTCTTATATATGGGAAAATATCGACTACTGGGGGAATCATGAATTGGGTATGGGATCCGCGGATCGCAAAAGTTTGAGAACCACTGGCATAGACAGTGCTCGCGATTCCAAAAAGGCCGAAGGCTCCTGGCATAGAAATAAGAACCCTTTTACAACCTCCAACACGATAGAGATGAAACAAACTGTTAATACAAAAAATTGCGCATATTTTTTTCATGTTTACCGAAGTTCATTTATTCCAGAAAACACTTTCTAATGAATATTGGGGGTGTGGAGACATTTTTAAAAGATCGATCACTCGAATCTAAAAAAAAGCATTTATTATACTATATATTCCAACAGTAATCACGTTGCGAATCGCACAGTTCTTTTATTCATCATCTCTGATCTCATACTTCGGTGAACATTTCAGGTAAAGAGCCCTGAAAAGAATCTTCACGGTACTGCGGCAATAAATCACTTGATGCCATCACTAGCGTACGCTTCAGTAACTTTTTATTGTACTCAACTATGTGTATACCAAAGACTTGGAGTGAATGCCACATTCAATGATCGATCGGGAAAAAACAGAAATACAGCTACCAGCACAGTACAGTGATACCTCGGTTAACGAAGACGATTCGTTCCGTAATCACGTTCGTTATCCGAAATGCGATTTCCCATAGGTTTCTATAGAAATTTGTTCAATTCGTGCCATGTAATGCCCAAAATGTTTACAATAAGTTTTTAAAACACTAAGCCGCCAATGCCGCCTGGTGGTCCAGTGGTTAGGGAGCTATCTTCTGATTGAGCAGGTCTGGTTTCGAATCCCGGTTCTGGGCATGGATGTCTACTAACACTAACAAATTCCCTGGACAGATCGTAAAGATCTCTTGGGAATATGGACGAAGGCTGAAATAAACACCTTCAAAATTGGATAAATGAGAATTTATACAGGAAAATGTGATATATGCTCTGAAGATCTTTCTTTTTTTCATTATGTACACAACCAGCTGGTGTTGACACAACCCAGTCGAGTTCGTAGTTGTCCCCCATCCACTCGTGATTTAGACAGCTCAGTGCTGTGTCTGATACGTACAGGTGAAAAAGATAAGCTCCTAGAACGTGCAGACCAATTCTTTGGCCCTGACTGTTCAGTTTGATGCTTAGTCTTGAAATGAAAGAAAAAGTGGTCTGAAAACAACCTAGTTTTTTTGTATGAGCTGAATTTTTCATTTTGCGTGAAATGATTGAAAAAATTCACGAATGAAAAGTGACAGAAGTTACACATTTAAAAAGATTCAGAGGTAAACATTAGTTAATAGAGTTCGAGAGACTGTAGTTCCGATGTGTATGATTGGAGCTAAAATTCAGCTCACGACTCAGCTGTTTCACGTTAGCGCGTGCATCCATGTCAACGAAATGTTCGTTAGCCGAGACGGAAAAATCACGAAAAAAAAAAAAATCTTAGATAGCCGAATAATTCGTAAGGTGAGGCGTTCGTTCGCCGAGGCATCCCTGTATATGTGCTCCGAAAGCACAATGCTTTCTTGCTCTTTTGCATTTACGAAAGATTTTTACGTCAAGTTTTTAATCGAAATTTATTTCCTTTGCGTCGTGGTTGGTGATGATGAATATCATCAGGACGAGAGACAGCGTTGCCTGTATCTGAGCTGCCGTTATAACTTGTGGAAAGGGTGTTCGAAATTCTGATAATTTCGACGCAAAACCGTTTTACGGAAAATTCACCGTCCAACAATTCACCGGCAACAGTTTGACACAAGTCAGTAAGCCAGTAAATGGGTCAGCAATGACCGAGTGAGTGAGTCAGTAAATGCTACAATAGTTAGTGAGTGAGTGAAAGAGTGGTGTGGTGAGTGAGCAAACTAGTGAGTGACCTAGAAATAGAGCAAGTGACCTAGTGAGTTTTTGAGTGCGAGACAGAGTGAGCGACTAGTCAGTAATTAAACGATCTGGTGATTAAGTGTGTGTATGACAGAGGGAGCGACCCAGTGAGTTAGTGATAAATGACCGATCTAGTCAGGGAATAACAGAGTGAGCCAGTGACAGAGTGAATGAGCGACCAAGTGATTGAGTGTGTGAAAGAGTGATCAACCTAGTGAGTTGATGATAGAACGAGTGAAGTGAGTGAGCGATTTAGTTCCGTTATTTATTCACTCACTCGGTCACATGCGCACTCTATCATTCATTCACTCGTTCATTCACCTATTTACTTGCTCACTCAAGAATTCATTCACTCAATCACTGATTCACTCGCTCATTTTCATTCACTCACTCGTTCACTTGATCATTCATTTGCTCGAGTCGAACTGTTGTCGGTAAATTTTCCGGACACGCGCAAAAACATCGCGAAAAACGAAGCGAGAGCTTCCGACAGAAGATCATTATTTTTCCGTCCTTTGCCTCCCTTTTTTATAGAAACTACAACTCACTTATTTCGACACTCTTCTTTGTTCTCCGTAATTTTCCACTTTCAATAAGTGATCTTACCGCTCGTCCGTCCACTGTATGTGTATGAAAATGGGTTCTGTGATCCACACCCTGCCTCAGACTCTTCCCCTTCCTTCGAGAGGGATCACGTGCTGCGGATCATCATCACGCAATCAATTTCTTCTCGATGACGTCACGCACTCAGAGGAGGAGTGATTCGAAGCGACCGCCCACTGTCAGATATTTTATTAGAAGGCGTGACATTTGCATTTATGGCGGTTAATGGGGAGGAGCGAACGCCATCTCTAATTTTCTTTTTCATGCTTTTCCTAAATATATATTTGTGTGTGTGTGTGTGTTTTTATTATTATTCTTTATTTCTCTTTGCGTTCGTGTCTCTCCATCGCCCGAAGAGTGCGAAGCGTTCTCGTACATATTAAAGCAATGGTTCTTTAAATCAATGGTTCTCGACCTTGGGGGGGGGGGGTGGGCATATTGCCCCCTTGTGGTTCTGGGGAGGGTGGCATGGATGACAATCAGATGAAGGGAGAGCTACGACAAGTGGTGGAGGGGCCACATACACTGTGAAGACATAAAACCTTCGAGTAAAATAATTATGTTGAGAAAAATGTGACTACTTTCACAATTCAGCAGCGCTGCCCATGGAACTAAAGTCATCTCAACCCATAAACCTACGTGAGCATGACCCGGGGCCTCATATTGGGGTCTATTCTTTTTTTCAGTATTGCGATACATTTATTATTACATCATTTCAGTAACATTATGAACATAAAATGAATGCAAGTAACCATTGCTGTATTATATCATATAGTAAGTTTCAAATTAACAGTTCTGGATTACTCATAACATTACACTTAAGGCTAAAACACTCTACACTGACGTCACGTGATTTCACGTCATGTCAGAGACGTTGTAAATTTTGATTCGTGGAAATTCTGTGACGTGAGAATTTCAGGTCATATAATTTCAACGTCACAGCATTTCCACGAATCGAAATTCCCAACGTCTCTGAGGTGACTCGATTATCACATCACGTCAGTGAAGTATGTTTAAAACAGAAATTCAATGATAAAAATATTGAAAGATCACACCGGGAAGCGATGTGCATTGCTGTTACAGACCGAAATTGTTCCGGCTCTGCAAGCACGTCACTGTCTTGCAGACACAATCTTTATGCAAAACGGAGCTCCTCCACACATTGCAGCGTGTGTTAAGAACGTTCTTAAAACACATTTTACAGAAGAACGTGTCATCAGCCGGCATTTCCATAATCTGTGGCCTCTCCGATTCTCCTTGTACATGAGGAATGGCCAGTTTCACACGCCGAGGGAACACGTCGTCGTGCTCGGATGTGGTCGTGACTAGTTCCTTCCACGGAAAAGGATGGCCATTCCGAAGTGGAAAAAGAGTTCATACCCGATGGCATGAAGAGGAAGATCAGCCTCGTAAAGAAAAAGCGCATGGAAATGTCAATGCCCTGACGAGAGGACCGGGTACACAGAACCGTCGTCATTGCCTCAAGGCGGAAGAAAACTATGGGCCGATGAACTCTGTAGTGAGACAGATAACATCTCAAGTCTCAAGTGACGATCCATGGAGTGACAAGAGCACCCGGAAAGCCCAACTAGAAGATCATGACATACGTCTAATAATGGACTTGAAGTAATCCAACGGGAACACAAACTAACGTGGCAAGACGTTGACTCTTCCAGTCCGACGACCAAAAGATAGCCTACTGTAGTGCCAGACATGACCCAGGCTCTGTCCCATGGGGGTTATAAGATACCAAAAGATACTGGGTGGGGAGGGGAGGCTATAGGACTCCCTGGAGACGAGATGGCGTGCAGTACCGCAAATGGAAGTCGGGGGACAGAAAGACGTTCAGGTGGCGACTCATCCTACAAAGAGATTGAGTGGTAGAAGTTTTGAAAGAGTTGCACGGAAAAGCAGGACCGGTGAACATTTTGGCATAATCGAGACTTTTCAGAAAGTCCGTGAAGGATTGTATTGGAAAAAATCCAGGACCAATGTGGAAAAGTGGAGAATTGCGATGCCTGCGCCGCTCGCAAAGAACCTCCGAAGCGCACTCGGGCCCGCCTTAAACACCACAACGTTGGAGTGCCGTTCGAGAGAGTCACCATGGAGGTTCCGGGACAGTTACATAGAACCTCCCGCGAGAGGACTGAATTCGCGTCATTGCAGATGCTTATGGGACGAGGTCTTCGAATCACCGGATCAACATCGGCTCCGAAAAGATGAAGAACCGCTAGGATGCGAAAGCCACATCTCACAACTTCAAGGAAAAAGACCTCGTCTAGCTCTGAAACCCTAATCGCCGGAAAGTACTTTGCCCGAAACTCCAGACATCATGAGAAGGACCGTACAAAGTCGTGAAGAAACTGAACGATGTCTTAACGCGGATTCAACGGACTCCATCGTCAAAGTGCAAGGTGGTCCATTTGAACAGGCTAGCTCCTTACCACGGTGAGTGACAAAGTGCGACCCGCCGACTTGACGACTGAATTGTCAGGACGAACAATTTTAAAGGAGAGCGCAATGTTACAAAAATTATGTAAATAGTGATTATGTTTTATTATTTGTCATTTTTCACCAGTAAATAATCGATAACGCAATTTTTTTGCAAACCCCTCGAAATATCGTCAAGTTGGAACGTTTGGCGATAGTTCCGATAAAGCGATGTGTTGATGATGCCACATATTCAGAAAGATGTTATTGCTTATAAATATATGGCGCTGGTTCTGGGACTGTGCCGCGGTGATGTGTAAATGTGACGTGGGTTTACGAGATCGCGCTTTCTTGGTCAAATTGTTTTACCAAAACAACAATTCCGCAGTAATTGCTCTACAGAAGTAATGGAAGAGGATTCGAAAAGGTCCAATGAATGTTAAAAACCTTCGGAGTATCATAACGATATTTGAAACCACAGGATCGTTGGCTGTTAGTCCTGGAAGAGGAAGAAACCAAATTTTTATAGACGCAGTACAGAAGGTTTCGCTTCAGGTAGAAAAGAACAACAGAGCTTCAAATTCTCGTGGTAGCACTGGTGTCAGGCGTGTAGCACAGGCGTTGGATAAGCCACGTTTAACAGTCCATAAGATCATGCGGAATATCCTCTGATATTATCCGTATAAACTTTTACTTGTGCAGCGGTTGCTTGCACATGATTATGACGCTCGACTCCGGTTCTCACTGCGGTTTCTAGCTAGCGTAGAGGTCGATTCAGAATGGCCTTGCAATATGCTCTGGACAGACGAAGCGCATTTTCACTTGGATGGTGCAGTCAATACTCGCAACTGCCGAATTTGGAAACCAGAAAATTCGCACGCTTAGAGGTTCCGTTGCATTGAAGATGTGAAGAACTCAGAAATGTGAAGATGCTACTCGAATCTTCAAGATTATTCAGAAAGATGCTATTGCATATAAATATGTGGCGCTGGTTCTGGAACTGTGCCGCGGGTCATTCAAGTGATCTGTAAATGTGCCGTGGGTCACTTGAGTGACCTGTGAATGTGCCATGAGCCTACTTGAGTGACCTGTGAATGTGCCATGAGCCTACTTGAGTGATCTGTGAATGTGCGGTGGGTCGCTGGAGTGATCTGTGAATGTGCCACGAGCCTACTTGAGTGATCTGAAAATGTGCCACGGGCCGCTTAAATGGTCTGAAATTGTGGCACTGGTCATTTAAGCGATCTGCAAATGTGCTTCCTAGTTCATTTCTACAAAATTAGGTTTGAGGTGACTGGCCATATCAGATAACCCCGAGAGCCACATATGACCCGCGGGCCATGGGTTGAACATATATGCTTAGAGGGTGGGTCGCAATGAATTTTTTAAAGAGGAAGTTTGAAAATTAGCCTTCAAATGGCATTGAAATTAACAGAAATTCATTATAATAGCATATAGCACTGGCGGAAAATAAAATCACAACACCAAGAAGGAGTTGCGATTGGAATTTTATTTCGTGTGAAATGTATTTTCTTCCGATATTTTAATTTTTTTAATATTTTTTGCATAAAAAAATAAATTTTTGATCGTCTGGAGGGCATGGGGTGTTCGTGCCCCCGCCCCGCGCTTACGTCTCTGATCCCAATGTGCTGTAGGAGGTAGGGGCAGAGCTGGCGAAATTTTGCTGACAAGGGGGGAAGGGTGTCTGCGTTTTGCTGACTTTTGCTGATGGGGGGGGGTAAGGGGGTCAAAAATGGTTTAAAATCTGTTGGCGTAATACTTGAATGGCCCCGTAAGGTAGCAATGCTATTTTTTGTCAATCTACACAGATATTAAAATTCTGTGAGCAGAGAAACAGGTGAAATAATAATGTGGCCCCTCTGAGAAAGAAAACAAAGTTAGAGATCACATTTTACGTAGGATTTAAAATTTCCCTTTCCTTGCAAGCATCTCAGTGCTCATCATGCCCACCCCCCGAGTCAGACTCTCCCTTCTCCCAGACTTGGGGCCTCCTCTGTACTGAGTTCAGTGCAAAAGAAAAGATAATATTATTAATGAGATTTGTCCCAAGACTTCGTGCGCTCGAGTCCTGCTAACCCTACCCTTGTAGGGTTCCTGGTGCTCACTTGAACAATTAAGGATAGATACTTGATTTCGTACTTAGGAGAGATATTCACGGACAACACATGAACCCTATGATTCAATGATTAGCATCATGGTTATTTCAGTTAAAGTCAACACGATACTGACATAACATGAAAATACAAGCATTTCCATCTTTACTTCCGAAAATGGAAGACAGATGGCAGTATGAACACTAAACAAGCGCAACTCGGTAACATAAATATGTTAAGGGCCACACATACACTCAGAACACACATTCCGGCATGTGCTGATTCGTTAGAAATTCTGCAGAGGAATGTGTACGATGTGCATGTACGGTTAAATAGTAGGTTAAATAATAGTTAAAGCCATATGTCAGAGTTCTTGTATACGGGTGCTTTTCGTCTGGTGATCGTTATAATCAAAGCTCTTGCTTTCGTGAATATGCCTGCCTCACAATAAGCTGACAGGGCTCCAATTTCGCGAGTCCAAACTATGTGTTCAATCGGGGGTGGCACGGAGACTCATGGCCCCATATCTTGCAGTAGGGCCACAAGGCTGCAATCTTTGATGGGCCCCAGGTCAGACTCTTATGCTCTTCCCCCCATTACGAATTTATAGTGTGAAAAAAATGATGAGAATCATCTCGGACCCTCGGGCTAGAGCCCTGCTAGCCCCCCCACTCTCTTGTGGGGGAGCATGCGGGGACCTCAGTTGAATAGGGGTTCAACGATAAGATCTGGTGGTGATTTATGACAATAAATATGTATATTAAGGTATCCGACTTCCTTTCTTGTCACTTTTGTTTAAAATGGTACTGGAGTGAAGTTTAATGACACTTTTTGATAGCAAGTGTCCCAAAATGGGGAAAACGATAATAACTTTTTGACTACCGCGTCATTTTTTATTTTAAAAAAAGGCATTTTTATGTCAAATTTCAAGCAGAATTCATGTGACATTGCAAACACGATTCCAAAATATTCTATGAATGGAATGTTTTGTTATTCTCACAATACATTCAGCCAGTAATGATACACGTTATGAACCAAAGACTCACAAATTACACTTAAATCTGTTAATGAACGTGTGAATTTTTTGAAATTTTATCCTATATGTAGTCTATAAAACACTGTTATTAGACAAACGTATGCCATAGACCTTAGATTTTGGTTCAAAGCTTTGAAAATATAAAAAAATATATATCATATTAAAAAATTTCGTAATGAAACAATGAATAGATTTTTTGAAAAATCGTGTTTCAAACTCAAGTAAAATGTCAGAAACATCGTTCTCTGTTAAACGCGTGTAAAGTTTTTATTCACGGATTACAATTGTATGTACAAATACAACACTAAAGAGGACGTAACTTCGGTTCTGAGCCTCATATTTAAAGAAAAAGGCCTGTTTTGAAGTCATTACAAACGGGGAATTCATAAAAAATAAAAAAATTAAAATCGATATGTTCTTCTAAAACGCCACTTTCAACGTAGTCGTATACTTTAAGAGCAAAGACGTAAGTGCGGGGGGGGGGGGGGGTAAGAGGGAATAAGGAAACCGTGTCCCCCCCCCCCCCCGCCCCACCCAAGCCGACCAAAAATTTAAAAAAATTCAATATATGCTATTTTTACCAATTTTTGTTAATTTTAATGCAAAGTCAAAATTTCTCGGGGCGTAGCGAAGGGGGGACTTGGGGGGTCTGCTCCCCGCCACCCCCCGAAATGTGACAAAATGACCGAAAAAAGTGAAAAGATGGCCAAATCCATTGTTCTATCACTTTGGTTTCAACCCCCCCCCCCCCCCAAGAACGAAATTTTTTGGCTACGTCCCTGTTTTAGTGCCTCTACAAAGGTCGATTTTGCGTATTTCAACGATTAATAGGTAGTGACTATGCCCTCTTTTGTTCATGCCCTGTGATGTTGGGTGTCGTGCCCTGTGCAACCGTGGCTTGTGCGACCCGTGCCCTAAGCGGCCAAATCCTTCTCCATTCTTTACTTGAACAAATCCTTTCTTTTGTGATATCTTGGTGAATAGAGTAATCTTTCGATTAGATTTCCTTTCTTCCTTTGTATAGAAACTTTCCTCATATCACCAATATATATGAAACTATAGGAATACAGTAGAAACCTTTTATACGACCTTCTTTATCTCCTTTATGGAATTTCACATTTATAAGACGCATAGTGAGGTATTTTACCCACCTGGCTAAAATTATTTTTACATTTTCAGTGCACTATATATATATTTTGAGCGACACACCGTTGGAAATAACTGTCATAATTGATATTACAGCCATATTTCGGTATAACGTCCTTCCCCCCTCGGGGTCGAATAAAAATGACTTCATAAGCGGGGTGACATAATAACGAATTAAAGTTTTTACAAATTGTACTAGCAGCACCAAAAAAAACTGACTCTATAGGCGGGATGACGTTAAACGTGGTCAACGTTATACTGAAGTCTTACTGTATACATTATACAGTAAGACTTCAGTGGTGTACTCTCAAGGTGGATATTCAAGTTTTCGTCTCGATGAACTAAATTAGTTCATACGATTTGAACGATATAAAAAAATATAAAAACGATTTTAAATAAATTTAAAAAACAGACTTTTTGCTTTCCATCACACACTAAACTAAATATTACATAATCTCTGTAGTAGATGGATTACAGAAATAAAATAGCAATTCAATTATAATGCTACGACATGAGGGATGGCCCCCTTGTTGTGGAAGTGAACAACAGAAAAGGATTTGGTCGCACAGGGCACGATGATATTTATCTTGGTCGCACAGGGCACGTAACCTGATGTTGTTGAGACAGCAGTAAGGAAATTTTTTTGGGGAAATATTCAAAAATGTGTTTGAGTTCTTCGTGGAACAGCGGGGATTTCGTGATGTTCGGTTTTTCAATTCTTACCGTTTTTTCCTTCTTATTGGTAAGAAGGAGAAAAATCACGAAGGCCCCGGGAACAGCCATATAACTATTAAGGGTAACGCGAGAAACTATGTATTAAATCCCTGCTATAGACCAGTGGTTCTCAACCGGTGCTCCGCGGACCCCTTGGGGCTCCTTGTGCACTCTCCAGGGGCTCCGCAGCCTCTCGAGGAAAATAAAAAAAACAGTAAAATTACAAAAATATAAATATATATATATATTTTTAAATACTAAAAATAAATCTGTAACTTTGATGAATAATTAAAAAATTGGTCTACGGGGCTCCTGCACAGAATTTTTTTACTAAAAAGGGTTCCGCGAGTCAAGGTTGAGAACCGCTGCTATAGACTATACAACAACCACCCTTCGAGTATGATCAATCATTTTTTACTTCCTGTTTAACAGGCTTGGATGCGATTGGTTTTTAGATGTACAAAAAGGTGAGATTCTTGCTGTTTTAAAGGCAAAACATTGATTGACTTACGAAGGTTTTTTAAACAGCTGGCTGGTGTGAAGACATGTTTAAGAAAGAGAGAAAATGCCATTGCCCATATAGGCTGACCATATTTTCTCGAGAGAAATACGGGACATTGGGATTCCAAATACGATAAAATACGGGACATCACCAATTATCGCTAAAAATGACGCCAAAACCAGATGGGGGGGGGGGGCGGAGAATCGAACCCACGTCCTTTCACTTATCCGGGTGAACACCCTATTAAAAAACGATGTAGTAAGCGAAACGAAAAGTATTCATAGCGGAGAATGACATCATCGTCGGATAGATTGACTTCTCGTAGAAATCGGTAATAAAACGGAATCAAGGGATAGTAGACAATTTTTTGAAGAATCGATAGCGTTAGGTACTTTCCCGTATTTAGGATCACTAATTCCAAAATTTTCCCCTCGAAAAGATATGGTCAGAGTACTATTCCATCATCAGAAATTCTCAATGTATAGAAATAAAGTACAACGCCATCTAACTACATGAATGAATACTAGACATTACTCTGATTGTACTTGCTCTCATAGATGGCAGCAAAAGCTTCATGTAGGGAAAAAGATAGCTTTCATTAACATGCGTAGGCTGACCATATTTCCTTCAGAAAAATACGGAAAATCAGCAATTACTGCCAAAAATAATGTCAAAGATGAAAAGAGTTGTCAATTATTGTTAAATCAACAATCGCTGGAAATGAAGATTAGAAATAATTCTACGAAATAAAACGTTTAACATGATGATGATATGAGATTAGGATGGCGAAATAAAAATCCGGACATGACATAATTAGATAATATCCTTCTATTATTCCTCATTAAAATGCCTGGATGAATTTTTATATTTCCTCTTTCATTCACTATAACATCATAATCAGACATAGTGACCCATAGGTATTAATCTTGAGAGGGTGGGCTTCCTACCGGGACAACAAACGTTTTATTTGCTCGTAAATAGGCTGACCATATTTCCTCGAGAGAAATACGGGACATTGGGATTCCAAATACGGGAAAATACGGGACATCGCCAATTATCGCCAAAAATGACGCCAAATCCAAAAAAAGTTGCCAAATATTGTTGAAATAACGGAAAAATCAAAATGGTGGGAAATGAACCAATACTGCAAATTGAAGTGAATTAAAATGAATTCCATGAAGAAAAACGTTCACCAAGACGAATGTGGGAGATTAATATTCTCTTTTATAGTTGTAATTATCATAAAATAACTTATGAGTTGAAAAATAATGTGAATCTTTGATTTCAATAAAAAGTAAATATTCAAGTAGGCTTCGTGTAAAATACGGGAAAAACCGGGACACTTTTGCCAAAAAGTCGGGACGACCATAAAAACAGAAAATACCGGGACTGTCCCGGGAAATACGGGACGTATGGTCACCCTACTCGTAAAGCACATGGGTATCTTTGAGGGGGGGGGGGGGTGAAATGCCATTTGAGAGAAATGCGTTCACTGTAGTTTCAGCGAATACTATCAGAGAGCAGTCCCATGCCTAGACAGGAACGAATGATCCACAAGCCCTCCTTTTACTTATCATAACGCTTTCAAGGGGCCCTAAGACAAAATCTGCCCCGGGGCCCCGAGAAGGCACGCTACGGGCCATGTCAGAGATTCATTTGTTGATGTATCAAAATAATTCTCCCATCTAGAGTTACAAGATGTCCTCCTTTTTGATGTCATTTCAAGCGTCTTCCTACGTTTTGGAAAATGTACCCTTTTGCCCTCCTTTTCAGTTTCACGGAATTGTCCCCCCCCCCCCCAAACTTTGAAACATTTCCTTCATTGATATGAGTGTGTTTGTGGTTTTTTCCGATGACCAATCGCCATCGAAATTCCCGGAATTTTTTCTGTTTTTGCTTTTTAGCGGTTCTGCATTAGTTGGGAAAAATTATTGCTGTGGCCGGTTTTGTTGGTCAGAATAATGCCGCTGTCTGTTGTGGAAATTGGGAAAAGCGATATTACTTATAGTGCACGCGCAGGCGTCCTCCTTCCTTAGTTTTCAAATGGTGGTGACCTCACAAGGGTGGGGCTGACAGGGCTCTAGCCATGCGGACCACGGGACAATTCTCATAATTTTCCCGTTTATTCCCATAATTCTTTGGCTGACCATATCCGATCGAGAAAAATACGGGCTTCGAAATACGGGAAAATGCAGGACAATGCCAATTACTGCCAAAAAAAGCAAAGTTACCAATTCATACTAAAATCACAGAAAAGTCGCCAATTGCGGGAAATAAAACACCACTTCCTTTTGCAATGAATTAAAAAACACATGACAAATGTATGAGATGAATATTCGTATTTATATAGTCGTAATTATCGTAATGTAATTTCTGAGTTGGGATAATTTTAGTCGTTGATTTGAAAAATAAAAATTCAAGTCGTCTTCATTGAAAATACGTGAAATATCGAGACATTTTTGCAAAAAAGTGGGGACAATCACAAAAACGGAAAAACCGGGTCTGTCCCGGGAAATACGGGATGTATGGTCACCCTACGCATTCTGAATCCCCTAAACTGCACTCTTTGGTTTGCCCCAGTCCAAGATTTTATACGGCCCCTTCCAATTATAAGCTTATAACTTAGTGGGAGAAAACAAAATCAGTGAGATTCGTGACGGGCTTCTAGGCCAGAGGCGTGTCGGTCGACCCCCCCCCCCTCCACGTATGGGCAGAGCCATATTATCAACATCATGGGCCTCAGGTTGAGTAATCCAATGGACCCATCTTCAGTTCTCTTACAATTGATGTAAATTGCCACGAAAGGTTAGCAGAGGTGTCCTCAGACATCGAGAGGCCCCACCAAGTGCCCCAATGCAGGACTATTACATACGAGGACATGAGTAAATTGCATTCACACGCGAAAAATTTTTTAATCTACATTTCGGAATACAGTATTTTAGCCTTTGACATCGAAACAAGATTTCAGGAGTTTGGCAACCGTTGAAACCCAGTGTCCATCTCAACGGCCGTTGTGGTGGTCGAGTGATCATAGTGACGGAGAGAAATATGGACAAGGTACATCTGTGGTTTAGTAGTAGCAGTGTCCATCTCAATGGACAAAGCTGTAATTTTTTTAAAAATTTAACTTGCATAATCTTTTTTGCATGGGGGGTATTATAGGCTCTATATCAATATATTTTTTGCTTTAGAAATCCTTTTTTTAAAGATAAGATCAGATTAGTCAGTTGAAAAACAAGAGCCGCTGTGGTGGTCGAGTGGTCATAGTAACGGACTCGCATCGCGAAGATCCGGGTTTCAAGCTCCACCGTCGCCGCAGTGGTGATCGGCTGAAGTTGGTTTTCTGCGGTTCCCAACTTCGAGGAGCAAATGCGAGCCGATCTCCCCGTTAAAAGTCTCGCCGAAGAGAGCAACAGGGCTACAACACTATAATTATTCATTCGTTACACTGCACGCTATTTGAGTTGAGGGAAAACTTATCATTTAAAAAACTGATTGCAGATAAAAGCATTACACAGAAACAAACTTCGCGGAAGGTTCACTATACATAAACACACACATTCTAACATGTTCCAATTCGTTAGAGGTTCCGCAGAGGAATATGAACGAGGTGCATGTCTGGTTTAGTAGTAGTTGAAAAACAGCACAAAGAATTTAGGGGCTAAGAAAGCTTGTGAGCTCACAAAAACAATAATTGATACATGTTTCCTCCCGTGAATTTAATGTGGGTCTGAAAGGTTAAGTGTGTCTGGAAAAACACCATTTACAATGCTTTATTTCATATGTGTAGGCTGACCATATTTTCTCGAGAAAAATATGGCAAATTCCATTCCTTAGTATAGAAAATCGGTTGTCTACAAAAATTGCGAAAAAGTGAGCAAAGATTATGCCACAAAACAGCAAAAAATTCTGCCAAAAGTGAGAAAGAATGCCAATTATGGTATAACTGAAATTGCCGGAACATCACCAATGCCAAAAAAACAAAGCCTTACTTTAAAATGCAGTAAAAAACAAGGCATTCTTGTAGGATCGTAGCGTGCCTTCTCAACAATCAACACCCCCTATAGATAAGATAGATCTTATCTATAGGGGGTGTTGGACTTCTGGAGGCAGAGTTTTGGACCTACCCCTTAAATGGGTTATTATTATGTAAAACAAGTGTAAATTTTCTGTGGGGGGGGGGGGCTCGGGGCCCTGGTGCATTGCCTAGTTACGGACCTGCGTTCTCGCAAAAAAAAAAAGTGGAGAAATTACAAAAACCTTAAGAAATGAGTTAAGAAATGCGGGTCATATGGTCACACGATACATGCTTCGCAAAAAAAAATAGCTTCGCTACGGGACCTCCCTTGTCATCTGTTAAACTGAAATTAAACTAAATTTATTCAGTAGGAGGTCTCAGAGGTCCTTAATATCATATTCATGAGAATTCTCATTAAATATAATAGGTTATAGATTTCCATTCGGTTTATCACCCAAGTAGTCACCTGACATCAAATATGACGTGGCACGTCAAACACCTAAATCTCAGACACCTCGTTGGGCATTTTGCCTGTTGTGGAGTTATATTCCCAAGTAGTCGCCTGACGTCAAATATGACTTGAAAATTTGGTCATTTTCTCTGAATGACGTCAGTCAAAAAAAAAATCACGTCATTTCAAAGTCATTTAGTGACCACGAACAGTAAAGGTCAGGAAATAACGTGATTCTTGATGACCTTAATGAAATATCAGGTCATTTCATGACCTTATTAGCCATGAAGGTCATGAAATGACGTGATTTTTTATGGCGTAAATGATTTTGCGTCATCAAAATCACGAATTTCTTTCCAACTGAAAAATTCTGTTCCGGATGAAAATATCAAAATTATCCAAAATGTTTGTCAATGAACCTTCAGAGGGCGTTTCAAAATTACCTTAGGCGTATTCGTTACTGGTTGTCACAAGATAAATGAAGTACTTTTAATTGCGATTTTGTTTTGAATGGAAATGCAAAATTTTTCAATGAGTTCATATAAATATATCAACACGTTATATAAATTATAATTGCATCCATATCAAGTAGTTTATGGAAGATACAGGACGCAGGTGTCGAGGAGATATGATCGAAGTGTTCAAAGTTTTCAACGTGATGGATAGGACGGACCATGAACTTTTTTTTTAATTGGGTTGCTGTATTTTTGAAATATATGACAACCATATTTTTATGGGCATCTTTTCATCAGCCACCTCGTTGGGCATTTTGTCTGTTGTGGCGTTGTATTTGTATTTCACATGTATTGTATTGTATTGTATTTAGTACACCGCCAATCGACTGTTTTTACAAGGGGACACCAGTATCGATTGGTGAGGGACAATGCGAGGTTATGGTGTCGCAAGGAATTTTTCTCTAATAGGGTTGTTAATAAATGGAATAGCTTACCCCCGGAGGTCGTAAATTCTAACACAATTGACACTTTAAAAAGAAATACGATAAACATGTTACGGTAAATCGTGAAGCTATCCATACTTAGAATAAGACAACCATAAGTATTCTTTATGGGCATTGTATAATATTTTATCATGTGTATATATTGTTTATCATTTTTGTGATTGTGT
Source organism: Pholcus phalangioides (assembly GCF_987345545.1). Lineage (NCBI taxonomy): Eukaryota > Metazoa > Arthropoda > Arachnida > Araneae > Pholcidae > Pholcus > Pholcus phalangioides. Next base: position 52,446,001 of record NW_028301597.1, read on the forward strand.
TTTTAATTGGGTTGCTGTATTTTTGAAATATATGACATCCATGTTTGCTATGGGCATCTTTTTCTCAGCCACCTCGTTGGGCATTTTGCCTGTTGTGGCGTTATATTTGTATTTGTATGATAAATGAAATACTTTTAATTGAGATTTTGTTTGAATGGAAATGTAAAACTTTTCAACGAGTAATTCTTCATATAAATTTATCAACACGTTATATAATTATAATTGCATCCATATTATGTTTTATACGGAAGATCAGAGGATCTGTGAACAATTGAAAATGAGTCAATGAATTCTTTGACATTGAACTAAAAAAAATGAATTTTTTAAAATCTTTTTCTTTTCGATAGTTATAAATAACGCAATAATTATTTTTATAATTATTATATAATATTTTTCAATGATAAAAAAATAAAAGAAAACGAAAAAATAACTGCCATCGACTACTCAGCAGATTAGTTAACGAAAATTGTTATATAACTAATCAATACACGTCTGGGTACTGCTGCGTTAGCGCGATCGGTAGAGACGTGGTGTGAGATACATATATGTATCGAAGATTATCCCTAGACGGTCTGGTTTCAAATCCGAGCTACGCCACACAATCATACATTTCTTCTCTTCCGCTTCTTCGAATAGCGCCATCTATCTTCTGAAAAACGAACTATTTGCAAATGGTAATTTTTCGACGTCATTTTTGGTTTCCAAAATGGACATAATGACCATTTTATCACGTCGTGTTTGAGATATGTTATGACTTCCAAAAAACGTTTTTATTGACGTCAGGAGACAACTTGGGTATAGGAATGTGTGGTATGATGTAAATAGTTTAAATAATTTTTATAAAATTGGTCTCCACTGTAATTTAACCCCTTGCTGCTGAGCTGAGATGAATGTAACTTAATTCGCCGGTCCCGCGGCACAATTTTTGATGGCCGTTTTACCGGTCTTATCAGTGGGCACAAAAAGTATTTGGCCTATATCGTGATGTAAGGGTGTGTATGGTGAAGTGTGAGTGTATTTGTATGTGTAAAAATTTAGTCAAAATCGGGACTTTAAGCTCATTTCTCAGATTTTTGCAGGTAAAATGCCATGTCCACAACTGAAAGAGAATTTTCATGAGTCACTATATATAATTATGCACTAAAAATGGTCAGGTTTGTAACTCATTCGTCTGAAAGCAGTCTGATGGAACATGAGGAAAAGCATGCACGATGTTGTTGAGCATGAAAAAAACTCTGAAGGACCTCTTGAGGACCGTTAAAAATAATTAAATAACCCCTTGCTAGTGTCACCCGACTAGTTTGGAATGCCCGAAGTCAGTTCGGGCAGGAGAAAAATCAATGTTTCTCTATTCCGTTGATTCCGAACTGAGTTCGTTTTCCTTTATCAAATGCTTAACGCAATGTAATTCTGTTGAATTACGATATCTCGCCAACCTTGGCGGTGACTTGGCGACAAAAAATATATAGTACTGCCAAGTCAGTTCGTTCGTCATCAGTCTAGATCTGTATAGAGCGTGGACCAAGTCTAGATCTGTACTCGCGGAGACTGGGTTGTGTATGGTGTATGTGCTAAGCGTCATGTAATATTTTTTGTTTCACTTTACTATTAATTAAAGTAATTAAGTATGAAGCACTGCGCATTACCTTGCAAACTCCGTTATCTACTCTGCTACACCTTGCGTCTGTAGAAATCGCAAGAAATTCAGTGTTTTTTCAATAGATGGCGATACCTGTTCCACATTTTTTTTCTTGGAAGTTAAGCGTAATTAGCCATTACCTACTAGGGATACAGGTATGTATGTATGTATCTCTAGGAGATACCGCACCACACAGGGACCTTTGAAGGTTGCTTACGTCATCAACCACCCCTTTTTGAAGATATGATGTATTCTTAGGGTGACCATACGTCCCGTATTTCCCGGGACAGTCTCGGTATTTTTCCTTTTTCTGGCCATCCCGACTTTTTTGCAAAAGTGTCCCGGTTTTTTTCGTTTTTTACATGACGCCTACTTGGATTTTTATTCTTCATTGAAGTCAACGATTGAAATTATTTTTCATCTCATAAATTATATTATGATAATTACAACTATAAATAAGAACATTGATCTCCCGCATTTGTCTTATTGAACGTTTTATTTCGTGGAATTCATTTTAATACACTGCAATTCGCAGTAACACTTCGTTTCCCGCCATTTCGATTTTTCTGTAATTTCAGCTATAGTTGGCAACTTTGTGCACTTTTGACGTCATTCTTGGCGATAATTGGCAATGTCCCGTATTTTCCCGCATTTCTCTGGAGGAAATATGGTCAGCCTATATATTATAAGCTGCTGAGGGGGGGGGTCAGTGTTTTGCTAACGGGGGGGGGTCAAAAATGGCTGAAAATCTGCTTAAGTTATACTTGAATGGCCCCTAAAGAGGTTATTAAGAAACAACAACCAAACCTTGCTTCCCCTTTCCCCTCTAAAACTTACTTTCCTAGTTATTGTTGCAGTAAAAACACACAGATAGCAGCACGTTACATTTTTGAAACATCTTGGACTCTGCTGGAGTGGACAAATGCAGTGAGACAGAAGATTGAACAGAAATTTGTCGAATAAAAAAAATTTGACAAACATTAAATTTGATAAAAGTTTTCGTTAAAAAAAATATTTAAGACATGACTGATATTGTTTTGATATTTTTCGAAAATATTCAATTACAGAATTTAAATCCTTATATAAGGCATTTTACCGTTGGCAGCATATGTAAATTTCAAAAAAGTCCCTCTCTCTCTGTGTATAACCGTCTGAAATTTTTATATTGTGAGGGACAGTATAAATTGCTTTCGAATGGTATTTTGAATAATTTTTTTTTTTTTCTGTGGCTGAGTCGAGAATACTTTCTATTTTATTTTTTCGATAACAGCAGAAGACGCTCAAACATTTTTCTATTCGTATATTTTCGAATAGTGTCTTGTTATTGTTTTTTTTCCCGCTCAAATGAGACGTGAAGGCGAACTTTCGTGCCAAAGTTGAAACTTTCCTCCCGGAAGAAAACAAAAATGGACTTCACCGTGAACACTTCCTGTCCCGAGTCCGGAGCGTAAGTATTTTCAATATACTATTTATTTTTTACGTTGATAACATTTCTATATTGTTTGTATCGGTTATCATGGGGTCCCTCTCCCAACTTGGAGGAGTGAGGCCCACACTAGTGGGACCGGGCGGTCTCCTAGAGATATTTTCAGCGGACCACGGGTCAAAATAAAGCTCAAATGAAAGGGAGCAGATGTGATCGCACCCGGCCGTGAAATTAGATTTTATTACATTGATTAGGTATTAAATTTTAATATAACTGTTTTTTAGAAAGCCAGAACTAGAAATTATTTCGATCTGTTGTTGAATATATTGTGTCGATTCATTAACGAACACATACATGATGCTGGGAAATGCATCCCACCCTGCAATCCTCGAATTGAGACACTGATTTTTGACAGCACCTCAGAATAAGGTTTGTTGTTGGCTCCTTATATAGATTTTCAAAGAAATTTATAATTTTGAACACCACAAAAAATATAAGAAAGATGCCGTCATACCCTGTTATAGAGACAACTCCGCTTAATGCTATAAATTTTCAGTGAACAAATCATCTGTATAGGGATTATAATGTAAAAAAACCTGTTTTAGTGCCAAGTCGTTATAATGTCAACTATTGTTCAGATGTATATGAAATCAACGCGTCATTTTCCAAGAATTGCCACAACATTTCTTCCTCCTTTTTTTTCGAAGGAGATCAGGATTTACCATTTTTCGCTTCACCGTTATCAGTCAGCATAATGATAGTTTGTAGCAAATGACTTGGAGGATGTTGTCGGAGGTGGGGGTGGGGGGTCTTGGAAAGCACATTTAATCTGTGTAGGCACTAAAACAACCAATGTATTGTATGCCCATACTGAGTGAGCCTCTGACCTCGATGCACGAAGGGAGGGTTCATTTTCTAACGAGAGGAATGGAGGAAAAAAACTTGTTGAAATAGCACAAAAGAGACTCTAATGGAAAATACAAACATGTTTCTTTTCCCTGCGACATTTTTACCCAAAGGTAGAGATGTGAGGTTAGAATATTCTCTTGGATATAAAAATTGGAGAATAATCGAGAATATTAATTTTTCTTTTAAATAATTTAAATTTTTTTTACTAATTTTGTTTGTATTATGAAATATAAATCTGTTTTCATTTCCTGAAACACTTAAAACAAAGTAATTTTTGACATAATCCCCCCTCCCAATGGCAACTTTTAGTTTGGTCATGATAAGATGTTTTAAAAGTTTGGTTATGAAAATTTTAGAAACCTCCTTAACATTAAAAAAGTTAACTTTTTAAAAGTTATTTAAAATTAGATAAATTTTCAGAAATTATTTCGAAGCAAAGAGTGAAACTCAAAGTTGATTGACAAAGGAAGCTATTCTTATTATTTCATTATTATTATTGTTATTATAAGCTAAGAAGATGTAGAACTGTTGTTTTCTTCAGTGTAACATACACTTAAATTCTGTATCACTCGTATTATTTGCACAATGTTCAAACTGCACCAGTTTGTTCACGGTTGCCTAGAAAAGTATTTGAATTGTGCATGCTTTTCCTCGTCGTTACATTTTGAGTGCTATCATCTCCCTGGATTTGCTCCATTCAAATCATGTTGGAAGGACTTGTTCTTTCAATATTTAAAAAACAGGAAAATTTGATTATAAAAACCAAAAACCAATGCGGACTAAAAGCAATATACCATTATTTCCCTTCGTTTATTTTGCTTTTGCACACTAAATTCATGCAGAATTACAATAATTTGAAAGGTAAGTGTATGTTTTACTGAGTTTCTATCAAGAAGTATTTTAGTAATTGTACAGTGTTTACAAATTTTTTCATCATAAAATTGAATGTGCATAAAATAGATTATTTTATTTATAGAATAAGACGCTGAGATACACAGTACCTCATAATAAAGTGTGAATTTATGTAATCAAGATTTGCAGAAATGCAGGGGTGGGAACTCTGTGCCAATTGCGCCGCACTGTGCCAAAACTAATATCTTGCGCCATCCTGCTCCAATAGTGTATTTTCGTATTTTTCTGCGCCAAATATCGAAATTTTTTTTTTTTTTTTTTTTTTTTATATATATAAATCAAATTTATTGTTATCATATAACAGTACAAAAAGAAAAAATTTACCAAGGAGTCAATCAAAAAATGACCCATTCTGGTAAATGCTAGTAAAGATTAGTATGGAAAACAGAATAGTCAACTAAAAAAAAAAAAATCAAAATTATTCAAATTAAAATAAAAGTTAATGGCAACAGAGGAGTGCAATTTAAAAACAGTTCTACATGCTGCAACTAAAAATATAATTTTTTTTAGATGTTGGAGTGAAAGCAAAAACGACTAGATGCAGCATGTAGTTAAATTAAACTGTTGCGTTATTTAAGGATTATATGAGCAAGTGAAAAAAAAAACATTAAAACAAATTTTCTATACCATCTAGTGAGAATATGTATTGCTTGACACACCTTTTAAAGGATGATAAATTAGTATTGTGAGTGATTTCTGGTGGTAATGTATTGTAGAATTTTGGGATAAGGTAAGTAAAATGTTTCTTCAACAGTGTTTTATGAGGCAGCGGAAGTGAATATATATTATTTAATCGATTTGAAGATCGAGATGTATTTAAAGGCAAGGAGAATTGACCTTTGAATAGGAGGAGAATAGATTTATAGAAATATAATTGACGTAATGTAAGTATTCCAAGATGTTGATGAAGTTGTATTGATGGTGTAGTAAAGTTATTTGTGATGATTCTAATTATTCTCTTATGGAGGCTGATTATAGGGTAAAGGGTTGAAAGGTAGTCAGAACCCCAGACAGTTAGACCATATAGTAGGAGTGAATGAAACAAGGAATAATAAAGGGTTAATAAAAACGACTGATTCAAATAGGATTTGAGATAGTAAAATTTATAAATTGCTAGTCGTAGTCTTTTTTGCAAGTACTTGATATGACTCTTCCATTTAAGATTGTGATCAATATATACTCCAAGGTATTTAATTGTAGTAACTTGTTCGAGACATGAACAATTACAATCAGAATTAATAGTACAATTGCAATTATGGAAAATTAAATTAGGGTGAAAGTGAGTGTTAGATTGGGAAGAGAAATTTATAAACTTAGTTTTTGATGTATTTATCTGAAGGTCGTTAGCAACAAACCACTTTCAGATTTTAATTAAATCAGTTTTGATTAGGTTAGTAAGAGATTGAAAATCATCAGATGAGTAAAGTAATACTGTGTCATCGGCGAAAGTTATGATATTGCCATTTATGTTTAAATTACATAAATCATTTATGAATATTAAAAATAATAATGGTCCCAATACAGATCCCTGAGGGACGCCTTTCACTATTTCCAATGGGGTGCTAAGGCTATTGTGAATTTTAACTGATTGTGTTCTATGAGTTAAAAAAGAAGCAATTAGATTCAGAGTATTACCTCTGATTCCGATATATGACAACTTATTGAGTAATATATGATGATTCACGCTATCAAATGCTTTTCTTATATCAAGAAATATTGCAATGGTTTTTTTAGATTTATCAATATTTTCAGCGATAAATTTAGTAAATGTTAGTAGAGCAGTTTCTGTGTTTTTATTAGGAAGGAATCCAAACTGGTTGTTAGAAAAGAAACTGAAATGTGATAAGAAAGAAAAAATTCTATTTTTGATAATTGTTTCAAATATTTTTGAGATAGAGGGTAGAACTGAGATTGGTCTGAAGTTGTTAAAATCATTGGGATCTCCAGATTTATAAATAGGTGTTACGATAGCTGATTTTAAAGACCTCGGGAATATACCATTAGTCATACATATATTTATTAAATCTGAGAGAATATTCAAAATATTATATGGTAGAATTTTCAAGACCTTGTTATTGATTGTTTCTGCAAAGGATCCAGAAGTGGGTAATTTTTTAATAATTGTCAAGATTTCATCAGCAGTTGTTGGAAAAAGGTATATTGAGTGAGAATTCGATTTCATGTATTGCTTAAAATCTTCATTTATGTTGATATTGAGTGTGGAAATATTAACAAAATGGGAATTAAAGTTTTGAGCCAGAGAAATAGGATCAGAATCGGAGGAAAACAGTTTATTATGACCATCAGTTTTTTTAATTATACCATCAATGAATCTCCAGCGTTTTGTGGGAGTGTTACATTTTGAAAATTGGTAGGAAAAATATTCAAGTTTAGCAGATTTTATTTTGGATTTGACCAGCTTTACAACATTTTTATAGGCTATATTTAATGGGATATCGAATGGAAATTTTCGTGTTTTATAATACAGTTTTTGCTTAATTTTTGTCAGGTGTCGTAATTCATGAGTGATCCAAGGATTCAGCTGCGATCTATTGTTTTTACAAGTGATATATCTAGCGTGATTGTGTACTATTGTTTCAAGTTTAAGTAAAAATTCTTCAAAATTATTAGAAGAATGAAAAATTGTAATTTTGAAGAAAAATATGAAGTTTCCGATAATCAAGTTTTTTAAACTGACGGTTAGTTAGTTTCGATCTGATAGTTGAAGTGGATATACTAAAACATAGCTTACAAATTATTGCATAATGATCTGTCAAATCAGAGAAAAAAATAGAAGAATATATATCAGAAATATCAGATGAATTCCGTATGAATATGTGATCAAGACATGTGTTTGATCGAGGTCTAGTTATGCCTTCGATATATGGCTGAAATCCTTTACTATACAATAAGTTTAAGTATTCAGTAGTAATATTAGAGTTAGAGTCAAGAAGGTCAATATTGATATCACCAATAATTAGAACATTTTTACATTTGATTCGATCAATAGTAGTTTTCAATTCGTTAATGAAATCAGTAGATAGAAATGAATGAGATCGATAAACAGATAAAATAGTAAACTTCAAAGATTGGTGAAACAATACAACAATCTCAGCTGTTTGCATGGTGATTGAAGTTAAATGTTTTAGGCTTAGGAAATCGTTAACATATACCAGTATACCACCCGAATTATTATATTGTCTACAACAATGAAATATTTCGAATCCGGGAATATTGAAAAAGTTTATTTCGTTGTCAAAAATCCAGACTTCTGAGAGGACTAAAATATGTATGTTTTGAATATTGGTACCTAAAGTTGTTAGCAGTTGATTAAAATTCGATCTAACACTGCGTATATTTATATGGAAAACGTTGAATGAGGAAAATGTAAAGTTAGTATTATTTAAATTTGAATTGCTGGTAGAGAAGTATGTTTTCAGTTCATCCAGGGTGTTCAGGTCAGTGTAGTTTAGATTGGGATTAATAATTAATAAACATTATTTAAGTCATTTACATGAGTAATACTGAACACCCTGGAATCATCGTATTGACGCAAAAATACCTTACCATCTCTGATCCAGCAGTGATTGAAATTCCTCTGTTGCTTGAATTGTTTACAGTGATAATAAACGTTTTTCATATATGGACATAAGTGGCAATTAAAATATACAGGCACCGATTTAAGTCTGTTATCAATTGATGACGTTAACAATTTCTTTGTCTTTGCTTCTTTTAAAAATTTGTCTCTGCTGGATTTCCCATCAAACTGGACAATTATGGGCTTAATTTTGTCCTTTATCTTCGTTGGGACGCGGTGAATGGCTGTGATGGTATTTGACATCTCGGGATCTATTAGAGAAACAATAGTCATTTTCAAATTGTCGATATTTTCCTCTGGTGTCTCTGGCAATCCTTGTATTTCGATGTTGCATCTTCTTGAGTATTGTTGCAGACCACCAATTTCACTTTGTAGTTTTGTGATTTCGGTTTTCAAAACTGAGTTTTCGGATATTATTTCCTGGTGTTTGTTTTGGAGGTCAGCTATTTGAATTTGATATTGATGGTTCTGTTCTGTCAGTGTTAGGAACTGAGTAGAAATGTACGATTTCAGTGCCGTAATTTGGTTTTCGAAAGACTTGTTGATTATGTCAACTATTTGTTTTAGATCGGATGGTAAGTTTTGTAAATATTGTTCATCGCTAGATGGCAAGGCCATTTGGGTATTCACTGAAATTGAGCAATCTGTGTTTTCAGTCACTGTTGGCGGTTGGATGAGCGGAATTGATGATGTAGAGACTAAGGAGTTATCAGCGATTGATGCTGTCGAGGTAGTAGGTGCTGCGTTTGTTGAGATCGAGATATTTGATAGACTTGTGCTGGCGACACCTGATGAAGCTGTGACTGGTGTAATTATTGATGTCGATGTTGTTGTTATAGTCGTTAATGTCGGCATCGATGAAGCTGAAGTTATTGATGGTGCACTATGATTTCCTGAATTTTTGCATGTAAAACAGTACCACGAACTTTCATCTCGTTTGAGTTTTCGGAACGATCTTTCACTTAGCCCACCACAGTAAAAATGAAATATGTTCCTGCATACGACACATGTTAATCCATCATCCATTGTTAGAATATCTTCGGAGCACAACTTACACTTAGACATATTGATGGCTGACTGATAACAGCTACATAGCTCGTGATTAGATAATTAACGTGGGATTTAACTAAAATATTGCACATTAAAAGGATTAGTAACGAACCATGCGAATTAAATATGCTGTAAATTGTATATATTATACGTTTTTAAAGAATGTAACGAAAAAAAAAAAAAAAATTTGTCCTTTTTTTTTTCCCCCTTTTTTTTAGAGGAGAAAAAACAAACACGTGCGTACACCCCAACTACTGTTGCCTTTTATCTGCGACTACTGCGACATGCTTCAGTATGCCCGGAATTTCGGAAAGGACGAAAAAACATTTTTGCTCCTGCTTGCTACGAAACGATTCTTTCCGAGAAGAGATTGTTTTATTCCACTATGCCTAAACTATTGCCTTAAATTATAGGCCCCTCATCGGGCTTTCCATCGTGAAACCCCGATACTGTCCGTGATCGTCGAACTGAAGATGGTTTGCAATGTCTTTCAGCGTCAAAGTGCAAATGCGAGTGTTTCCGTTTAAAAAAAAAGTCGTCACTGGAAGCAGCAGAAATTACTGTAGTCGATCGTCATTGTGTTAAATCCCGATGTTTCGTGAAAAAAAATTTCATTCCGGGAGTAAAAAGTGCATGTCCGCCGAATTACGAATGTTAGTTTAGAAACTTTGGCGAATAACGAGCGTTAAATCGTCAATATCGCCAAATAACGAGTGTCGGATCGCCATTTTCGCCAAATAACGAGTGTCGGATAGCCAATCTCGCCAGATAATGAATGCTGAATCGCCAAACATCGTGTTGATTCTTCCGAAATTCAATTCCATTTTGCAACAAAATCTTTCCAAGTATAAAAAAATTGAAAACTTATAAAAATGTTTTAGCTCATTTGAAGTGCTGCTGTTCAAGGCAGCAAATAGTGCCCTCAGTAAGCAAAAATCATCTTAAATAGATGGGTGCAAAAAATTTTATGACAGCCGCTTTTTCAAACAAGGTGTCAAAAGCCTAAAACACCAAAAACAAAAATCAAGCTGACGAAAAAATGTTTGATATCAAAAGACAGTGCAGTTTTATTTTGAAAAGGGTTGAGGGTTAACGAAAATATTCTTGTTAATTTCACTGTTCTAATTTATAAATATCTGCTCCGAATCCCATATTTTGCTGCTCCAAATCCTGAATTTGCTGCTCTAAAACTGCTCCAAATCCTGAATTTGCTGCTCCAAATCCTGAATCTTGCTGCTCCAAAGTGGACTTAGTCACTTCCCACCCCTGGAAATGCTATTCCGACCATGATCCCATATAACTAACACCGGACTCGTAGTACCAAAATTCTTTGGGACAAGTGCCAGAGCCATTCCAATTCAAACTAATCCTTATAGTATCGCTCGAAATATTGAAGATGGTCACGAAACTGTTTTTGCACCGGCTGCTAAGTTCAGCTCTGAAATTGAACTATGATGGGTGTTTAACGCTTAACTGTCGTGGTGGGGATTTCACAAAGCAGAAAGTTTTGCCTTGATCTTAGACTTGGTGCAAACCTGGAATTTTTTTTCAGAAAACTTGGAATATCACGTTTTATACATGTACCATAGATGAATAAAACTGACAATAAAATGTTGAGGTTTTTTTTTTTCTTATGAAAACTATTTTTTTGTTAGTGTCCCAAAATTTTCCCCATTTTAAAATGTCCACTCTTACTGTAATACAGTACTTTTTACGTATATTATGGTGCTTCGCTTATTGCGATACATCGCGTATTGTGGGGCGTTACGTTTTATGCTGTATTGCAGGGCACGGTAAATAGTGGCACATTGCTATTTTTGGTGCATTGCGTATTGTAATTGCGTAGGCAATGAATCGTGTGCTGTATTGCTTATTCTAATGCATTGCATATTATGGTGCTTTGCTTATGTGATGCATCGCGTATTGTATATAATTATATGTATTGTGTGCATCGCATGCTGTATTGCTTATTGTAGTGCATTGCTGATTGTGGTGCATTGCTAATTGTTATGCATTATAGTGTATCGTGTACTGTACTTCTCATTGCAATGCAGTGCGTATTGTGGCACATTGCGTGTTGGGCTGTATTGCTTATTGTGGTGTACTGCAAATAGTTGTGCATCGCTGATTATAGTGTATTGCTTGCTTATTGTGTTTCAGTGGGTATGGCGTATTGTGGTCCTTATTGCGATGTATAGTGCTTTATTGCGTAGTATTGCTTATTATGGTGTATTGCATATTGTTATGCATTACGTGTTGTAGTGCATCGCGTAATGTATTGCTTATTATAATGCAGTACGCATTGTGGTGTATTGCGTTTTGTGCTGCATTGCATAGTGGTGCTTTGCGTGTTGTGATACACTGTATATAGTGAATCACTACTTAATTTGCTGTATTGCTGATATGGTGGTGCATTGCATATAGTGGTGCATTACTTATTGTGCTGTATTGCCTATCGTGGTGTATCACGTATGTATTGCGGTGGATTGAGTATTCTGTTGTATTTATGATGGCAGTGCATTGCTTATCGAAATCAGAATGGGGAACTGGCAATGAATAACAATTTTGCAGGCATTTGCAGTGCCTGAGGAATATTTTGCTTTATAATTAAAGAAGATGTGACGAGTACTTAGCTCCATTGGAGGAGTTGGGGGGGAGGGGGTTGGCCCCCTTAGTTAGATGTAAAAGTGTAACAAGTGTTGGTGGGAAAAATTGATTCTGTAAGGACTGTGTGATACCTCGGCTAACGAATACTTTGACTTAGGAATTTTCTGGCAAATAAAGATTTTTTTTTCTTGATTTTTCTTCGGCTAACGAATACAGATTTAGCTAACAAAATTTTTGATGGTATGTATGTATGCATGCACTAACATAAAATATTGGCGTTGTGAGCTGAATTTTCACACCAATCATCATTAGAATTGCTGCCACTGGGGTCTGGTATATTCATGCCCATCTCTGAATCTTTTTTTCAGGTGTACCTATGATTCCTTCTGAAACTCTTTTGAACCATTTCATATGAAATAGAAAATGCATTGAAAGGGAAAAAAGAGGAAGCATATGTTTTCAGAGTATGCGTTCTTTCAGTGCGAGACTCATCAAGTTGAACAATCAGAGATTATCTTTTCCATCTGTATTTATCAGACTCAGAAATGAGCTGACCAAATTACGTGTGGATTGGGACACGAACTCCATTGGGCTGTGTCAACATTGACTTTAGTAGACTAAAGCTGGTGTTAGTTGTGTTACATGCTGGGAAATAAAAAGATCAGCATGTCTCATCTTCCTGTATATCCTCATTTATACAATTTTGAAGCTTCATTTTAGCCTTCAATCAGTTTGGCTTTTTATAGCATCTCTTGGTGTTTTAAAAAGCTTATATCTTTAAATTTTTGGCAGAGCTGGAAGGAATCGAACTATTTTCCATAGAAACCTATGGGGAAACCACGTTTTTCTAATGAAGTAATTCCTGAACAAATCATCGTGCAGTATCACTAATATTAAAATAAAATATATCATTATTAAATTTGATTGTCAGTATCGTAGCAACAAAAATCTTTTATCAGTTTCTTAATATTTAAATAAAAAATTAATATTAAAATATAATCAATAATTCAGTATCAATCATTTGAAATTACCAATAATTTTATTTTCAATTAAAAATGGCTATTTTGTTTATAATGATGAATTTTTAAGAGAATTGATATTCTGCCAAGACATTAGGAGAATGTTCGGTGTTCAGCCAAATCACTTCGTCCCATCCCTGGGTCCCTAAAGCAGAATATGCCGAAATCTGCAACATCCGTTGCAGAACAATCGGTGCTACTGCTGTACAATTGAGAAGAATTTTAAAAAAATGTAGAAAATACTATTATATGGGAACTGCAGAACCCCCAAAGCAGAATGTGCCAAAATCTGTGACGGACATCGCAGAACAATTAGCGCTACTGCAGAACAATTTGGAAGAATTTTAAGAAAAAGTGCAAAAAAACACTATTACATGTTTGGGGATTTTTACCGCAGAACATTTCCAGTCAGCTGAAGGCTCGTGGCAGAACAGTGCTAAATACACGCACTCGCGCGCATTGACACACACACATATAGTGTGTGTCAAGGTTCTACTGTATAGTAGTAACAGATTTATGAAAAATAATCAGCTATGTACAGGGTGATTATAATTTAAGTTTTGATTCCCAATAAGTACTGATCAGAATGACTTGAAAATTTGCACGGATACTCCTGAAGCAATGGAAGTTTCTTTTGCAAAAGAAAAGACTGCAAAATGTGCAAGTAGATGATGCTGTACTTGGCCAGCAGTATAATCTATTTTGTGCAACCACATCATTTCGGCACTTCCACAGCATCGGTGTGTGATAGAACTTCTATCAAGATGCACATTGTAATACCAGCAAAGCAGCTGCTGAAGACCCATTTTGACAGGATGCACCTTAACCCTTGCAACTTCTGGCTGTGGGTGTATACTCTGTGTGCTCTAACTTGGGTCCTGATGTAAATAAACCGCTGTACCAATTTTTGATATCACTCCGCATCCTTTATCTCTCTTGGTTGTAATTTTACCCGCCCCTTCATTACGTGTTTCGAACACGTGTGTTTTTTCCTCAAACGTGAGATTGTAAATTTGTAATAAAAAGAATTTTCCTAGAAATTTTTTTTTCACTATTCTCCAAATTTTGTTGAAATAAAAACTGTTGATAACACTAATTAAAATAAAAAGAGGTGTATATATCTGCCAAAAAAAAAATTTGATGAGGTATTCTGTCGTTATCATGGCACATTCCTCAAGAGTTGGGATGACAGGGCTCCAGTCCGGACATTGCCTGCGACAATTCTTGTCATTTTTTTATTTTTTTACACTAAAAGTTTACTATATAGAAGGGCTGTTGAAAGGTTGGTCTGAGGGCCCGCCAAAGATCACAGCCTGGGGGGGGGGGGTCTTGCGGCAGGATATGGGACCATGGTCGTTACGAAAACTTGTGCGAGTTAGTTGTTTATTATTTTACGGCAGATAGTGAGGAAAAAAAATCCATTTTTTTTCTTATTAATTTTTTTTCTTCAGAATTTTACAATTTTATTTCTGAGCTAATTTACGCGGTATGATTTTTGTGGGCCGGATATGCTACAGGGGTGCAAGAGCTGCGCCAATTGCGCCAAACTGCGCCGAAACGGTTCTCTTGCTACATGGTGCGCCAAGACGCCAAATCCCTGCGCATTTGCGCCAATTCTTGTTTCTGGTTCGCGGAGGTACCGCTAATGCACTGTAGTGCGTCAAATACCGATAATTTAGGGAAAAGAAGCATGAAAATCTTGTTCACGGGACGCGTTCTTTCCGAGACACGGAAAAAAAATACGGAGGGAGAAACTTTAATTTTCTTTTCACTTCCCACCATCTACCACAATCGCGTTATGTCGTGACCTTGGAAAGTAGTTCTGCTACCTTGAAGTATAAAGTCCTATACTGTTATTGGTTAACCGGCGGGCTATCAAAGTCCCTGAATGAATATGCCGAATTTTCCGATTTCGGAGACCGTTTTTTCTCCTGCGGGTTATATACTGAAAATTACGGTAATTTCGCGGCCGCCAACCTGCGTTCTAAGACCGCATACATCGAAAAGAGGATTGGTTTACTCGTTAATTTACCGACACTTTTCGAAGATCATTGGAAAAAAATGGGATCTGTTAAAACTCCAGCTAAAATATTCATAGTTTTGTCATCTAGTCACTATGCGGTCGTGTGATTATCGTCGGCAGTTGCCGATCGTGGCAATTTCACATTGCGGAAATCCGGATTTGGTGAAAACAGGGGAGGCTCGAGGAAAACAATTTCTACTCATGCGGAATCTGTTTTTGGCGCTACTGACGGCTTTTTTTTTTGGTAAACAAAGCTTTTCTCACCCTTTCAATTCCATTCGGCACCCCTCCTAGAGCGGCGCCCAATATGGCCGCACGGTCTGCCAATGCATTGGTGGGGGAGGGGGCATGCTCTTAACAATTGTGAATGGAAGGAGTTTGTACTAGGAGCATGTGCTCATTTTACATAACTTCTGTGAGATACCTTTTTTATATTAATGTCCTACCTTTCCAAAACGTGTTGTTGGAGAGAATGAAACGTTTGCACTCCCTCTCGTGCATTGCTGGGATGGTACATTACTCCCTCACGTATTGCTGGGATGTTGCTCAACGTTGTATCACCAACAGAACTATTAATTGTGTGTGATGAATGGGTTGCACTACAATGCAAATAATTACAAGAAGTGAAATCAGTTCAGGGAATAGATAGATATTGGGCAGACATATTCAAACTTTATAACCTTGAAAGCAGCCCAAATGTCAAAATTTTGCCAGTTTTGGTGAAGGCTTTTTTATCTTTAGCACATGGTAACGGAGACAGTGAAAGAGAGTTCATTGTTAACAAATAAATAAAAGTCTGTTCGAACATTGAAAAATCTGTCCATCTAATGCTTTAATGGAATAAGACATAAAATCTTATGTTCAAGGGCATGAAATATTTGAAAAAAAATTGCCATTGAGATGCTGAACTTCTGAAAGTGACTCGTGATTTGTAATCTATTAACATGCTATTAGGTTGAGAAATTGTTTAAATAAATAAGGTATTCATATTTTTCTCGCTTTTTGCATTTTGCTTTTAAATTTAATAATTTCTTTAAATTTTGTGAGAAGCTAATTTTTTTTTTTACGAAAACCCTTATTATACCCTGCACGCACTTTTCTTGCTATATCAGGATGAATAAGATTTTGGTGTTCAAGCAGCAGAAATTCTTGTTGCCAAGGTTTTTAGTATGCATGTTGCTTAATTTGAAAAGAGTCTGATAATTTTTATTCGTCATTTCAGTAATGCATGTTTCAGTAGTGACAGATACGATAATTCAGAAAAAATTTAAATGGATTTTAATTTGTGAAGGAAATTTATTTAGAATTATTTGTTTCAACCATTTTTGGCAAAACCTTTGGCATTTCACAGAAAAATTACTCCTTATATTGCAGATATAGTTAGTTTTTAGTTCTGCTCCATTTTCAAAATTTCTGCTCCAAAAATGAAATTTGCTGCTCCGAAATAGATGAGGGGCGCTTGCACCCCTGATGCTACCAATTATACACAATTTTTTTTGCTTTCAATCTCATAGCCAGAACACACGGTGGACAACATATTTAACATTTCTTAAGTAAGGTGTAGTTATTTGTTCAATTACTTTGTTTTTGTGATGTTTCCATGAATTATGAAATTTTGCCATGACTGGCTATTATTTCCGTTCTGCGAGCAAATTTCCCATATGTTGGATGATGTCATTAATTTTACATTTTTAAGTATTTTTTCCCCTTTATCAAATAAAATTGCATTTTTCAGGAATAATCATGTCAATTTTCAAGTCATTTTGACAATCATTCTTTTTTTAGTGTTTTGAAATCAGAACCTTAGTTATAATCACCCTGTATATCGTAAATCATTGCTAATTAATCTGCATTATTTATGCTTCATTAAATACATCATATTCACCTAATTTTTATTACTTTTTGCAAAATGGGTTCCTAATTAAGCATACTGAAAGTAACTGGAGAAAAACCTTTATATATTATATGATTAATAATAACATTAAAAGAATTTTCAAACACACAGTAATCCATTGAGTTAAGCAAAAAATAATTAAATTTCAAAAGTTGGTTTTTGTTAAAATGTAAGAAATATTTATTGATTAATTAGTATGGGAATATTGTTAATTACATTAATAACCATTTTATTTTAGTTAATTATTAGAAGTTTGAATGATTTTTCCGAAATTTCATTGTTTTTAATGTTAATACTATTTAAACCAAAAACCAGTTTTTGTTTTTTTTCAAAAAACTTTTTTTTTTTTGAAAAAAGTTGCAAGGGTTAAGGTCAAATGAACTGACGGCCGGCCAGGTTTCGTGCCATCCTGTTATTGTCAAAATGGGTCTTCAGCAGCTGCTTTGCTGGTATTGCAATGTGTAGAGATGTAAAATTCTCGATAATAATCTTTTTGGAGAATATTCTCATCTAGGAGAATATTCGAGAATGTTCTCTGGTAGGACTACTATTATAAATAACTTGAGAGAATATTCTTATAAGTTCTTGATAAGAATATTCTCCTGTTATTTATAATATAGTTACATATAATATTCTTGAAAATATACTCTGGAAGGACTAGTTTCATAAATTACTGGGGAATATTTTTATAGAAAATAATGAGAATTATTCGGAAGTTATTAATAATAGTTCTTCCAGAGAATATTCTCCTTGATGAGAATATTCTTCAGTTACCGAAATCTTTCCAGAGAATATTATCAAGAATATATGTAATGGCATGTATTATAATGAATAATCTCGATATAAATAACTTGAGAATAATTGTTATTTTTGATAAGAATATTCTCTAGTAACTTCTAACAGTAGTCCTTTGAGAGAATATTCTTGAAAATATTCTGTCCTAGTCTCTCTTCCCTGCAAGAAGATGGGCATTTGAAGTTTGTAGACTACAATATTAAAGTTTGAAAGCAAGAAAGTTAAACCAACAAGGCTGAATTGCACAACTTTTAAAGAAATGTGAGTGATGCCGAATTTAAGTGTATGTGCATTGAAGAAAACAACAGTTCTGTATCTTCTTAGAATAAAGCTGATTATGTAAGAATATCTTCTTTTATCAAACAACTTTGGTTTAATTTCTTTTGTTTTGAACTTATTTCTGAAAATTTATCTAATTTAGATTAAGCTTAAAAATTTTTAAAAAGTTTCTAAAACTCTTTATAACTAAACTTTTGAAACCTCTCATCGTGATCTGGAGTCAAACCTCTCATCAAACTAAAAGTTGTCATTGGGGGTGATTATACCAAAAATTGTTTTGTTGTAAATGTTTCAGGTAATGAAAACTGATTTATATTTCACAAAATTAGTAAAAAAATTTAAATTATTTAAAAGAAAAATGAATATATTCTAGATTATTCTCAAATTTTTACATCCAGGAGAATATTCTAACCTCACATCTCTACCTTTGGGTAAAAATGTCGCAGGGAAAAGAAACATGTTTGTATTTTCCATTAGAGTCTCTTTTGTGCTATTTCAACAAGTTTTTTTCCTCCATTCCTCTCGTTAGAAAATGAACCCTCCCTTCGTGCATCGAGGTCAGAGGCTCACTCAGTATGGGCATACAATACATTGGTTGTTTTAGTGCCTACACAGATGATGTGCCGAAATGAGTGCCGAAATGATGTGGTTGCACAAAATAGATTATACTGCTGACCAAGTACAGCATCATCTACTTGCACATTTTGCACTTTTTTTTTTCCTTTTGCGAAAGAAACTTCCATTGCTTCAGGAATATCCATGCAAATTTTCAAGTCATTCTGACCAGTACTTATTGTATAGTTTTGGAATCAAAACTTTAATTATAATCACCCTATATATAGCTGATTTTTCATAAATCTGTTACTACTATACATTAAGGCCTGTTTACACGAGGCAAGTGCTTTAGTTGGCAATTTAATTTTAAGTTGCCAAGTACGATATGATGTATGCAGACGATAAGGGCTGTTTACACGGCTTTAGTTGGCAAGTGCGCAAGTGATTTAGTTGGTAAGTGAATATGCGCCAGTGGGCGTGACCTGCCGCGCTGGAGGGGTCTTTTTGCTCTCTCACAGAGGGGTTTATTTTGATCTCAAGCGTGAACCTGTTCATGCTCCGTTGTCTTCTGAACTGAAGTTTCGCTAGAATTCCGTGGAAATATTGGATGGTGAGGTGGCCAGAGGACACAACCTTCAAGTTTGTTGAAAAATATCTTCGCCATGAATGTTTGTTGAACTATAGAAATGAAAATTACCTTAACAAACAAGCTAAAAATTATTCGATGTTGGAAAAAACTATGGAATATTCTGTCGACGTGATGTCAGGAGTTGAAAAAATTTGAAGATTCAAAAATATATATCAGGTGTGGAGGATTTATATATTAAAAACTGGTTGGGGGTTTCGAATATGTCTCTCGTTCAGAACGAATTTGCTGCCATCTGTTGTGAAAATACATGATCAAATATTTAACATAAAGATATCATCTCTATAGATTAAATGAAAAAATAATTTCGAAAATTTGGAAATAATATTTGTTTAATGAGAATTTTTATTATTTAATTTTTAACCCTTAGAATTTCCTACGAATCTTCTCCCATATTTTCAGCTTACGTAATTCATATATAATTTATCTCCTCTTTAACTTCGATTAAAATATCATATAATCGATATTTAAAACTTAGAGAAGAAATAGAGAAATCTTATATTTCTTCTCGATGACTTACATAAGTTTATATGTTGTGTATTCTTTTTTCCCCTCTTGGGAAAGTGAATGAATTTACTGGTTGGAACCACAGAAAACCAACTTCAGCCGACCACCACTCCGGGTTCGAACCCCACAGTGGTGGTCGGCTGAAGTTGGTTTTCTGTGGTTCCCAACTTCAAGGCGCAAATGCGAGCCGATCCCCCCATTAAAAAGTCTCGCCACAGAGAGCAACAGTCCTACAACGATAAATAATTCAATCATAACACTTCACTCACTGTTAGAAAAACTGGGGGCAGATGACAGTACTACACATAACAAGCATTACACAGAAACAAACTTTACGTCAGGTTGCACTACACGTACACGCACATAACCGCATGTACCGATTCGTTGGGGGGTTCCGCGGGGGGGGGGGGGGAGTTTCATGTGTGATGTAGCAGTAGTAGGTAGGGCCTCCAAAAAATGGCTCGGGGATCCATGAGGTTCATAAGTCAGCCACCTCGTTGGGCAATTTGCCTGTTGTGGCGTTGTATTTGTATTTGTATATGATATTTTTTTTTTAAGAATATAATGTGGCTGAGTATTCATAAGTTCTACCTGATCATCTTCATCCAGCGTTACGAAAGCTATGAGCTTTAAAAAAAGCACCTCTCTCAATGCCAGATAAATAAAAAATTACTATTATTCTCCCGCGCGTTGTGCGTCTCTCTCTCCCCGTGGATTTGAGTAGACTGAAGCGCGCATGCTACCTCCGTAAAAATTATCCAATGAGCGTCTACTTACCACTTATCGTGTGGACACTCAAGAAGAATCGGTAAGTTACAATTAAGTTACCAACTAAAGCATTTGCCTTGTGTAAACAGGCCTGTAGAACCTTGATTAACTGGACTTAACCATGAAAGTATAAAAGAAAACTGTTGAATATTAAGACTGGGTGATATACTGTACGAGATGTGCTGCTACTTATGGGGAAGAAAATTAAATGTCTGTGAGGTAATGTGTAACTACTAGTCTTTGTCCTTTAAGGACAGCTGGTGTCTTTATTGGATTATAGGACCACCTTCCCCTAACATGATGGTGTCACTACTGTTGCTGCTTCTTTGTGAAGGGAAAAAGAAACCCCATGAGACACCCCCCCCCCCCCCGCCATACACCACTACATGTAGATGTGTGATGCTATCCTTATTCATGAATTTGCTAAAGATAGAGCATCAGAATGTAGCGACGGGTTAGAAAATATGGTGAAAATGAGAAATTTTGGCTTCTGTATATAACTTTAAATAACTAAGATACTTCATATGAAAATATATATATATATATATATTCAGGCCACTTTTTTTTTTTTATGAGACTTTTTGAAAAAAACCACTTATACCATCTTATGCCATTTGAAGATATACCATCAAAATGCACCCCAAGAATATATAATGTGGTAAAAATGAAACATTTTGGCTAATAATGAACCAATATATTTTTCAAGGAAAAAATTATATTTATGCCACTTTTATTTGATTTTTTGAAAAAAAAACATTTGGTTAAAACCAAGGTTTAAACCAAAACAACCCTGATTTTTGGAAGGAAAAGTGAGACAATGGTGTCGTGATTTTGAGAAAGGCCGTTCACAATGAGCAGAGGAGTGGCAGACCTAGTGTCCAGACTGACGATCTCGTTTAGCGTGTGAATGCAAAAGTCAAAGAAAATCGTCACTTTAAGATAACCAACCTTTCACTAGAAGTTTCTAGGACAACATTGTTGAGAATCGTGACTGAAACTCTAAGTTAGGGGTCTTCAACCCATGGCCCGCTGTCGATATTTAGGTGGCCTGCCAAAACATTTCAATCGATGGATGCAGTGTTATTCAAAAATAGGGTAAAACGACGATTTCGGCGAAAAAAAGTCACCCAGTTCATATAGACCTATAACAAGAACAGGCTGATCAGTGTGCAGTATTTAGCTTCTTAATAAGGCTTTAACGCAAAAGAAACCATGCCATACACTTCACCATAAATAACTTCGAGTACATTCTATCCTCCTTGAGTGGGAGAAAGCAGAAATGAACAGAATTTCCATGGTATCGTATTTCTCAGGTGCATGGTTGGGAAAGGAGATTTGTTACGATTTATAGACGATAGATGGCGCGGTTTTTTTATCGCGGTCTTCTGTTGGCAACAGGAGTTGATGCCGGTTTCGATTTATCGGAGAGGGGTGCGATTGGTGAGAACATTCTGAAAGGTCCCGCCCCCTCCAGTGTGGTTCCCACACCAGAGTCAGTTGTGATTGAACTTTGCGAGAAAGTTGTTAGCTCTCTGATTAGGTTGTAAATACGTGTAAATTGCTGTTCTGTAAATAAATCTGTTTGTCCATCGAACTGATGTCTTTGATGGGCCAGATGAAATCAGACATCGAAGAAAAGATCCAGGCCACGAGCGCCGCCGTTTTATCACCTCCATCAGAGAGCTGAAAGATCTCCTGAAAAGTGCCAAAGATGACCATGAAAACCAGAGAGACAAGTCGTTGGAAAGCTGGAAATGCCACGAAAAAGGCTACCTGCGGAGCGTATGCTCAGTCGCAGCTACCGATACGAAAGATGCGCCATGCTGAGTGTATCACGTCACCACGGACTCCACGTAAGAGGCGAGATTGATGGACTGCCGTGTAGGATGGTCATCGACACCGAAGCCAATGTGAGCATCGACACCGAAGCCAATGTGAGCATCGTCAAGACGAACCTGGCTCGGAAATTCCAGCAACGACTTCTCTATGTACCACCATCGTTAACGCTGCAGACAGTCACGGGAGAGAAAATGGCTGTGCGTGGAAAACAAAGTCTCAGTGAAGTTCGCCACGGTCACATACCAACACACCGTCTTCATGGAAGGCATAAGGCCCCTTTCACACGGAGCGGATGCGGAAGCGGGTCCGCATACCCTTTCACACGAGCACTTTAGGCACACGAGCACTTTAGGTTGAAATTCGTGCATAAAAACTATTTTTTCGCAATTTTTGTAATTATTTTTCTCCTTCACCCCTGATTCAGTGGCCATAGGCAGCCTAGTGGCATTCTTTGGTGGTTTAGTCTAGAGCCACATAGAATATGGGAATAAAGATGTCTTAATTCCGATCCTCACAAGTAGTGGATGGGAGAAAATGTCTTCAAATATTTTCAAAACATTTTGAAAAAAAAAATCCGTCTTTCCGGAAAAATATGAAAGAAAAATTCCAAAAACATCCAATGTTCGAAAAATCCAATCCAAAAACATCCAAAACATTCGATGTTCCTAAAAACAAAATTCAGGAGATATCAAAGAATTTGCAAGTAGAAAAAAAGGGGAGGGGTGGGAACGTTCAAAATGTCTGTGCTTAGAATTGTGATGTGAATATTTCTGTCTTAGGCCGGGATTACAGTATAAAAGTTTTATAAAAGTTAGTTTATAAAACTTGAAAAATGCAACCGATAGGCCGATCAGTTAAGTTCGCTCGAATGTAACAGATGTGTTTATTGGTTACATTTTTCAAGTTTTATAGTGTAATACCAGCCTTAGGCCGGGATTACACTATAAAAGTTTTGTAAAAGCTCTTTGATAAAACGTGAAAAATTCAACCAATATTATCTTATTGGTTGAATTTTTTTAATACAAAATGTGTGTGTGTGTGCACCGGTTGCATTTTCTTGAATGCAACCGATGCGCCTATTGGTTGAATTTTTCAACTTTCATAAAAGTTCTTTTATAAAACTTTATAGTATAATCCCGGCCGGATTACACTATAAAAATTTTATAACAATTATTTAAAAAAAAGCAACTAATAAATTTATTAGTTGCTTTTTTCAAGTTTTATAAAATAACTTTCATAAACCTTTTTATAGTGAAATCCCATCCTTAGATTAGTTCCTCAACTAAGTTTTCAGTTTATAGACTGAATATCGAGTACAATAAACTTGTAGGGGTATGCGGGTCCGGACGTCGTCCGCATGTGTCAAAACCTAAGTGCGGGCTCCGCATCCGCACATAGAAGTTTTGACAATAGGTTTATTCGGAGCTGTTCAGACGATGCGGATGCGGAGCGAATTCGTCCGCATCTTTGGCTACTTTTTGAAGGTGATTTTTCACGGAATTTTTTTAATTATTTGCCATAAATACCCTTAAAAACACCATATGATGGTCCCTGTTCATTAATATAATGTAACTACATACGTCTATCCCTCCGTTTCCTTCTGAGATGGAGATATAGCAACTTTAACTGCCTTTTGTCCATATTTCACAATTTTATATAATAAAACCTGCCAACTACGGCCACTGACGGGACCAAAACTATAAGCCATTACGAATATTTAATTGACTACATACTTTAATAACTTTAAAATTTAATTTAAAAATTTTAATTTTTTTCTTTTTAAATTTTTAAAATTATTTAAAAATATAAATATCTGACATTATTTTAAATATTTGTTATGTTTTTAAATTTTTAATCTGTTAATTTTTTTAAACTTTAAAAAAAATACTTTTATTAAACAACGTTATCCACGTACGGTGTTCACTCAGGGCCGTTTGAAGACCCTAGCACTTGAATATTTTTTGGTGGTTCCCCGGATACCTACAAGTATATTTTACTCAATATTTAGTCTGTAAACTTAAAAAAATGAAATTTTATATTTCAGTAGTGACTAATCTAAGGATGGGATTTCACTCTAAAAGGTTTATGAAAGTTATTTTATAAAACTTGAAAAAAGCAACTAATAAATTGCAAGTGCAACCCACAAATTTATTAGTTGCTTTTTTAAAAGAATTATTATAAAATTTTTATAGTGTAATCCGGACTTGAGGCCGGGATTATACTATAAAGTTTTGTAAAAGATCTTTTATAAAAGTTGAAAAATTCAACCAATAGGCGCATCTGTTGCATTCAAGCAAATGCAACCGGTGATCTTAATGGTTGAATTTTTCACGTTTTATCAAAGAGCTTTTACAAAACTTTTATAGTGTAATCCCCGCCTAAGACAGAATTGTGATGTGAATATTTCTAAGCACAGACATTTTGAAAGTCCCAACCCCTCCTTTTTTTTATACTTGCAAATTCTTTGATATTTGCTGAAAATAAATAAATAAATATATATATATTTGTTGTTGTTGTTGTTTGTGTTGTTGTTTTTGTTGTTTTTGTTTGTGTTGTTGTTTTTGTTGTTGTTTGTTTTTGTTTGTGTTGTTGTTTTTGTTGTTGTTTGTTTTTGTTTGTTGTTGTTGTTTTTTGAACATCGAATGTTTTGGATTGGATTTTTCGAACATTGGATGTGTTTTTGGAATTTTCTTTCATATTTTTCCGAAAAGACAGATTTTTTTTTTTTCAAAATTTTTTTGAAAATGCGGAATGGAGGCATCTTTAGGCTCAATGATAAAAACCACCAAAGAATGCCTCTAGGCTGCCTATGGGCACTGAATCAGGGGTGAAGGAGAAAAATAATTACAAAAATTGGGAAAAAACAGTTTTTATGCACGAATTTCGAACTAAAGATGCGGGCGATTCGTTCGCATCTTCAGCGCTCGTTTGAAAGGGTATGCGGACCCGCATCCGCTCCGTGTGAAAGGGGCCTAAGGGATCCGTGCATCATCGGAGCGGACTTCTTGAGCAAACACAATTCTTCCTTGGACATGAAGAATAACCAGTTGCACACGCCGAAGGAACGTATTGCCCTGCTCGGATGTGGCCGTAATAAAGCACCTCCAAGGAAAGTGATGGACATTCCAGGAACGGAAAAAGAGTGCATCGCCGATGCAGAGATTTTATTGCCAGTTTTATTTATTTGTGGCATATATATATAAAATGTGATTTTTGAAGTTTTTTGATAAGAAAAATTCCAAATTTACACCGAATCTTTGTTTAACACTTTTTTTTTTTTAAGCTTGGACAGTCAGATTTTGAGGTTTTGCTGCAAAAAAAATTAGATACCATCGGAAACGGTTTGTACTTTTTTTTTTGGGAACGACTTCTTTGGGAGTTATCTTTCTTCTGTTTAACATATGTTAACATATCGAGTAGCCTAGCTGATGTGTTTGAAGGTTGTGGTTTTTTTTGGTGGACCAGAAGTGTTTTGACAAATGTAGTTTAATTGAATTTTGAAGTAATTTAGTTCTTACTTCAAGAACTAATGATAAACACTCGTAAACTTAATTAAGGAATTTCTGTGAACTATTTTTTTTTTTTTTTTTTTTTTTCGGAACAGCGTACTTGAGGCTTTGAGGCTACTGATCCAACTGATTTGCTCAACTTCGTGGTCTCGAAGACTATGAAATATTTCATTAGCATTACAATAAATATATAGGAATTGGAGAAATGTCCGTTATTTGTTTGGGTTCTCCATGGTAGTAAGGCCGTAACGAAGCTTTTTGTGGGATGGAGGGGGCAAACATGATTTTGCCGCCTCTACCACTGCAAAATTCAAAGATTTTTAAATGGTATTTTTGTTCTCTCCCCTAGAATTTATGGCCCGGGGCAGTTGTCTCCTTTTCCCCTCTAGTTCCAGCCCTGTTCTTTTATCCATTAAAGGTTTCGCGCGTAACGTTGGAAACCTCTGACCTATACCGTTCAATTTACCATATAACATATTTAAAAAAAAAATGAGTGCGCGCTCTTTCGAGATTCACCATGCCATCGCATAATCGTTTCATTCATTTTGCTACTGTAACCCCCCTTTTGAACCATACTGGATGGTTCCTCATCGTCTAGTGTTCCTCGGGTTCGTGATGGCATTGTTCCAACCATTATGCCGAAAACACATCCTTTCTCTGTGTGTGTAATACTCACTGTCGTTGGGGGGGGGGGGAAGAGTGGAAGAGGAAGAAAACAACACATTTTATAATTAACCATGCCAACGAGAGGATAAACAGAGACAACGGGTTGAAAAAAAAATGCCCCTGATTGAATCGGCACATGTGAGTGAAGTTGTTCATCCCCAATTCTCAAATATTCTTTCAGTAGCTCATCGGTTCTCGTGAGTTTTATGTGAATAACTACTCTTTCCCGCTGTGTTTATTGCCCAGTATGAGTAATTATTTAGTTTTCTAATCGATGCTGTCTTCCTTAGTGTCATTCGCGTTTCTTAAATTACTTCAAATGTTCAAGATAAGTGCCGTTCGACTTTTCCAGCAAGGGTATGACTTCACCTTTTACTTATTACTGTATATATATGTTTTTTAAATCCGAAGAGCTACCTTCCTGAGTAGCTTGGCCAGGAAATCTCGCTACTCAGAGTATTTTCAGTAAGGGGAGAGGGAGGGTCACCTTAGAGTGCATGTTCTGGTAATAGAAAGGGAAAATACACGCACGTTCACTTTACGTTCAACAGCTGAGAGGCAATATACAGTTTATTCCCCTTATAACGTTTTCAAAAAAGTCGTGAAAAAACGTCCCATGTGTACTAACATTTATTAGACGGCGTAGCTTTTAAGGTGGTTTCGAAATTTCAATCTCTTGATTGCGGGGGGGGGGCGGCGGCATCATTATTTTATTCCAAATCTCTAATTTGATTGGCATTTCTTTTCAAAACGACGAATAGAAGTTACCAATGCATGAATCGCATAAGCCACTCGTTACTTATTTTACGTAGAAGAAGATGATAGTTGTAGGAGATCGAAATTCTCCTCCGCTTCTTGGAAAATATTTACTATAGCTCTTCTGGATAACTCGTCGCAAAAATAAATTTATTTGTACTCATACCCGCACTGGTTGGTGTCTCTTCATTTCCGTGTTGTCCTACTTAGAGCGTGATTCAGTTTCTTTGAAACTGTTTTTCTGCTGGTAATTATTCTCTCATCTGTCGTCATTATCGTCCCAAACAACACCAATCACCTGCTTGCGGGGTAAAAAATCCAAAAAGTGATACTAAAAGTGAATTATACACCTAGTGGTTCATTCTTATCGTTGTCTAATAGCCAATTCCTAAATCATCTTAGAGGAAACCTCAAATTATGAAATGAGTCACAGCATTTGAATGTATATATATCATCTTAGAAGGCGTTAGAGTTTATGAAAGTCACAAAATTTGAATTTTTAGGCTGTCCCTGCCAGGTCTTGGCTAGTCCAGGTGACCATGGCGACTAAAAAATTGAAAAAAATTGCTACTCAAAGAATGCGTAAAATTTTCAATGTGATTACTACAATGGAGTATGACGACGAGACAACGCTTGAAACATTTTTCGTAGTTGAACATTGCCTACGAGTATTTAGGAATTGACTGTTGATAAACGATAAGAATGGATACCCTGTACAGTATGTGGGAAAGTTATGACAATCGGTAATAGTTTCTCTATTCGAAGAACCATAATTTTATTTTTTTTTAATCTTTTGAAATGGGAATCTGTCTCGTTTATAAAGAGTCAAACATCTTTTTCCATTAGTACATATGTATTTCTTATCCAGTAAACTCCAATCATCAGCCAGAGAAAAATTCAGAAATTTTTAAAAATATAAGATAGAAATTTCACCCATCCGTTCATTCCAACTTTTACAGATGAAGGCCTTCATATAGAGCAGTTTATTTGCAAATAGCTGATTGTAATAATACAGACTAAAAATATTTCATCTGTGTGATTTCATGATTTGTTTGCTCTCTCTTGCCTGAAGGCCTTGGGAGAAACTCCACTTTTAAAATAATGACTATATTTTCCGAATGTTGATGATGCTCTTCCCCCCCCCCCCCCGGTCCCATCTCCAAAAAAAAAAAACAAAAAAAAACTAGAAGGTTCGTGGATGTTTTTTTCTCGTGGGTGGATGTTGGAAATTCGAGAACATTTAAGAGCATCTGGTATTGTAGGGAGTTTGTCCCATCTCCCCCAATAGTCATGACCCTTTATATAGCTGTGACAGTTTTCCATCCTTTGAACAAACTCCCCTCTCATCTATAACGAACTATACATACCGAACTATACCCTGAACGGCAACAGCTGTTTTCAGCCCATCAAAAGCAAGATATTCAATTTTAGATTGCTTTCACTTTTACAAAATCCCCCATTTCGAAAAAAAAAGATGAGAAAACGGAAACAGTTATAACATATTATGGCCTTGTGTTAAGGAACAATGAAAATAGGATATACTATATTTTTGAATATGTAAAATTCATTCCGCCCTTCCACATTTTCGAGTGTCTCGCTTTGTTGGGTGAAACATTATTTTTTGCCGCAAAAATCATTCGTCAGCCACAATTTTTGAAAAATAAAAGCATTACAAACACAAAAATATATGCGTACTTTTATAGCCACCTAGTTGGGCATTTTGCCTGGCCTTGTATTTGTATTTTGTTTTCAAAAGGCTGTTCTCAGAGAAGAGAATGAGGTAATGTCATCCATGTGACAGGAAAAAAAAATTCGATGTATCGATGGGTGTAGCACCACATGACGATAATTACTAATGAAGTGTTTGGATCGAAATTACTTGTTAATAATTATCGCCAGGACGCAACAATTTATACGTAATCAAGACAGTGATTTTATTTTGGGGATTGTCGTAATTTTCATACTGCGATTGCATCTTTCAAAAATTCAATTCCAACCTCTCGGAAAAATTTGGCTTTCAAACATTCTTTACTTATTTTTTACATATGTAATTTTTTTTTGTTTTTAAAATTCGCACTGATATTCTGGTGAAATTTCGGAATTTTTTGAGAACGTGGCCTTTATGCCCTGGTTTCTTGTTATGCAACCCCTTCGTTCGCACGACTTCAGTTTGGACTCGATGCTTTGTTTCAAATTATTCAGATGTACTCTAGAAAATTTATTTTATTCACACTTGTATCTCATTATCATATCTGGAGCCCTCTACTACATGAGACCCACGGGCCCAGGTATGACCCTGTACTACTCTTGTGTTTTTTATTCAAAATTTGATTCCATAAAAGGTGCTGCATCACCATTTATCCATATTTGTTTATGGGCATCTTGCTTGTTATGGCTTCAGTTTTTTTCTATTTTGTTATTCAAAGTTTTTCCCCCCTCAAGTCGGGTTTCCCCCAAGGGAATATTCAGACCTGCCAACTCTCCGGATTTAGGCGGGAGACTCCGGATTTTTCATCCTTCCTCCCGCTCTCCGGATTTTTTAAAATTTCTCCGGGTTTTCGCAGAAAATTAGATGTTAGCGAGCTTTCACGTTGTCGTGACGTCAATGAAAGTAGTCGTTAGGGAAAACACCCATAGAGGACAGCCGTGGATATTTTCCATAGAGGACAGCCGTGGATATTTTCCATCGAGCAGCCGTATAAAAAAGTCTTGGTGACCGCATTTAAGCAACTGGCAAAGACTTTAAGTAGCGTTTATCGGCAATCATTTATCAGGGGCATGACCTTGGTTGCCGAAATTCCTGTATAATCCTTATTGTATTCCAATATAGCCATGCGGTAAACACGTTTTTTCGTCCGCAGCTTTGTATTTTGAAGTTTTTTAATTGTTTCCTCCGATTAAATATGTCTTCAGAAAGAAAGTATAAAACTTTAAGCTATATAAAGCTAGATATAAACCTTTTTGAGAGTTCCTATACTCAAGATTATCAATCACTGATAGCATCCACGAAAGGAAACGCTTATGTTTTATAAACAGTATACGTAGATGTGATTTCTTTATTCTGCATGGAAAGACTGACATGGAATTATATTCTGCTCGGGGGTGGGGGGGGGGAGGAATGGAACTTTTTCATAATTTATTTAAAAAAAATGTTTTCGAATTTTTTTTTTAACGAGTCTATGAGTGCTTGGGGGGGGGGGGGGGGGTTACCCCCCTTCGGAAGAATCTGCGGATTTCTGAATTCCAAAAGTTGGCACGTCTGAATATGTAATAGAATCATCGGGTGAAACTGTATTTAATTTGGGTAAACCACTTTATGATCAATGACGTAATATTGCGTTCAAACGCTGGTGGAATAAATTCAAGTACTTTCTTTCCTCTCTTCTTATCGTGAAGCTTTGTTGCAACCCTATAATTTTTTCCTCTTCGTTTTTTCTATACCCCGATAGTGATTTTTCTCCCCCCCCCCCCACATATGGTGTGTACATCTTTCTACTATATACATATAAGAGTGAAAGAATAGGTAGGATGAGGGTAAAAATAGACATATACTTTATACCTACTCACTTATCTGTTATGCTGTTTTCCTTTCATGTCTCCTCCCCTTTTTATTTTTATAATGTGCGATTTGGTTATGACACAAGGTTACCATATTTATCACCGATTCGTCGAATAGAGATCATCTGAACTTGTTTTTAATCGCTTGTAAGCGAAGGGGTTAAACAAGGGTTGAAGCGGGTGGGCAAATGCATAAGAGAAATTGACGGACGAGATCCGACATGGAATAAAGGAAGAGTTAACTAAATTTCCTTGAAAAATATTATCATGCTTGTGTGTTTTTAACCGACTCAAAGCACAAGTATGATCATTTTTTTCAAGGAAATTTAGTAACTCTTCCTTTATTCCATGTCGGATCTCGTCCGTCAAATTCTATTGTGCATTTGCCTGCCCGCTTCAGCCCTTGTTTAACCCCTTCGCTTACAAGTGATTAACAAGTTCAGATGATCTCTATTCGACGAATCGGCGATAAATATGGTAACCTTGTGTCATAACCTAATCGCAAATGCATCTACGGTTGAAAGACCACTCATTACCGTTAAATTTTAATTTGCTTGAGCAAAAGTCGAAGAAGGTCGTAATTTTGAACATTTTAGTCCAGTGGTTTCTTCAAGCCGGCTGTGTGGTCGTGTGGGCATTCTGCTGAACTCTCACCGCGAGCATCCAGGTTCAAATTTTATTAAGCAACGGGAGTGCATAACGAAGACTAGCGAAAAAAAACATTGTATTCTTTTCTTCTAAACCGCACAAACTCGAGAGGAAGAGGCGCTCAACGAGGTGCAAGATTCGAACCACAGTCGGAACTAGAAGGGAGGGCGGGGCAATTGGCCTATGCAGCTAAATTAACGGGCGGCAGTTTTAGGTGACGAAAAAAAACAGCGTTATAGAACTATCGAATTTTAAAGTTGTGTGGGGGGGGGCAAAAATCCTAGTTACGGCCCTGATTCGAACTGTTTTCACCTCGAGGTGCGGATTTTCGCTACCTGCTGATTGGTCAGTTTATCCCCCCCCCCTTTTCCCCCCTCCCTTTTGTAGAGCCTTGGTGGTGGTCGGCTAAAATAATGGTGGTCGACATTGTTTTTCCTCTGGTTTTCCAACTCCGATGTGCGAATGCGAGCCGTTCTCCTATTTTAAAAAAATTCTCTGCAGAGAGCAGGCAGACCTTCGACACGATTCTCTAAATGAGAGGCAAATTCACACATTTGTTATCAATATAACACGACACAAATATTACGCTGGCAACATAAATACGATAGGGACGCACGCTCCTACATATACCCATTCGTTAGAAATTCTTCAGAGGAATGTTAACGAGGTGCACGGACGGTTTCATAGTAGTATTTTCAGGGCTCCCACTCGTCCTACTTTTCCTCCTTTTTGGTAAAATGTCCTACTTTCTAGTTTTTGTCCTACTTTTCCTACTTTTTACCAAATCCTATCGACAAAATTTGTAATTGATTTTAATTGAGCAGGAAATTATTGATATATTGCCAGATATTACAAATGTTGGAGAATGCAATTAATGATTCTGCCAAAGCAGAAATTTTATCATTTTTAAGGTAATTTGGGGGGGGGGGGTGTATGTGGACCATTTGATTAATTTTTCATTTGCTTAGTTTGAGGGTTCAACAAGTATAGTAGTCATTAAAAACTTCTGTCTGGATGGAAAAATAATTTTGTATTTATTATTTCATGGTCTTGGACAGTAACTAACATTCATCATTCAAAATTATGGTGCAAATAAGTGAAACAGTTTGCATTTCAAAGCAGTTGGATACATAGGCCTATTCTAGGTTTGGTGATTATGATGCTATTCAATAGCATTCAGTTGTCTTCTGAATTTTTAAGGCATGAAGTGGCATAAACAATATTTACAATGCTCAGCAAAGAGCTAGAAATGGAAGTGCTTCATTTGTCAAAAATGATTACACTGGCATTGAACAGTAAAATATGAGCAAAACAGTAAAATTTAAAAAATGATTAACAACGCAGTTAAAACTATCTGGTTCACCTTGCCTTATTTACGTCAGATCTTGTAATTAACACATTTTGCATCGTGCTTTTGAAAGTGGTCTGGACGGTGCGTCATTCTTAAAAAACGTACGTCTTCGAAATTTGCTGTGCCTTGTCGAAGAGAGTTGACAAGCTCTGCACTTTGGAAGACTCAAAAAAAAGAATGTGATACATGTGAGGAGAGACAGCAAAGAATTATCTGTGGTTGCTAGTGCACTGTTTAGGCCAAAAATTGATTTTGTAACCAAGCCATTTGTCATTTTGTTTTGGCTTGACTGAAATAGTGCTAGGGGGAAAAAAGTTAATTCAAAATTAAAAAAATTTTTTTTTTTGCAAAAAAAATATATTTTTTTTTAGGAATTTTTTCCATTATGCTATGATTATGATGTCTAAGGGGGTTACCCTCCCCCATCCTACTTTTTAGTCCTGCGTTTTCCTACTTCTCATTTTTTGAATGGGAGCCCTGTATTTTTTCAATCGATCATTAATTACATTTTAAACGTAGTACCGTACTGTAATTTCAATTCGAACTTTCTTGTAATTGACATAGTGTTGGTCAAGTTTGTTATTCTTGCTGCTTCAGGCTTCCATTCAAATATTTATAGAGGCATCACTATGTATACTTCTTTTATTACTACGGATGAAAGAGATGCTAAGGAAGCCCAAGAGAGAGGGACACTATTCATTCTCTCCCTTCTCCCGAAAATTGACGTCATTTGGCGGCGTTTCTTTCCTCCACAGGTTTGCCATACAAAAATACATACTGTACTGTTTTGGCTTCTTTGCGCTCTAACGTCACTTAACGGAAGAGGGGAAATTTTGTTTGTTTTTCAGGCTAAAGCCGGGTTTTCCTAGGAGCAACTTTTATACAGCGCGTGCAGCGTTTTCAGGTTTTTAACCAATCGGCGTTTTCACGCTGCAGAAATTGCAGGTTTTTTGCGCCGCGTATAACGTGAAACTCGTGAGACACGCCGTCCACTCACCAATGGGAAAACAAGTATGACTGTTTTCCTACAAAGCACACGTCCCACGCGAACGTTTTTTTATCGGGCTTGATTGGCTGACTGGTTCTAGAAGAATCTACTGCGTCGTACGCCGCGTATTTCATGGATAACTGTATTTTCACGGTGTGAAATGCTTAGTGTTTTTCCTAAAATATTGAGGTGTAAATTGTGTATTACAGTACTAATAAAATTATCAAATACTATTTATTAGAAACTAAAATCAAATATTAGATTATTAAAATTTTATTTTTCGAAAGCAACAAGTAAAAAAATGTGTAGTTAATTGATGTAATTGAAAAAATAATTATCGAAGCTAAATAGTTTTATTTTGTCCCATAAAAAGGTTTTTCCTTAATTTATTAAGAAGCACTTGAACGGTGGCATGAGGCCGACCGAATAGCAAATGTGCCGTTAGGGAAACATAAGAGCGCAGCTTCATAATGTTGTACCTTTCTGTCGACGTGAAATAGTTATAACCTGCTCCTGGAAAGACACGGCTTTAATCTTTTTAACGACTAATGTTCCAAACTTAATTTACAAAACAAAAATTTTATTCTATGAAGAGATGGTATTTTTGAGCCTGAAATATACTGAAAAATTGAATTTTCTGGATGTTATGCCGAAACTGATATTTGGAAGGAAAGGTGATTTGTCTCCTCCGGGAATCGAAACCGCGTCCCCTTGCATACTCTGACTCCCCCTCAGCGCTTCACGCTACTCATTCGTGTTATGAGGAATTGAAAAGTGTCTCTGGTGTATTTGTTAGCGCACTTGCCCGGTATGCAAGGGGACCCGATTCGGAGGATACAAATCACTTTTCTTTCCAAATATCAGTTTCGGCATAACATCCATAAAATTCAATTTCTCAAATTTTATTCATTTCTGCACTTTCGCCATAAATTTAATTTTGTTAAATCGTCCATTTTTAAGAATAATTGTTTTTTAATTCTATGTTTCTATGGACATGGGCAAATTCAAAAAATACACAGGAAAATGTTTTTTTTTCCCCATGATTTTTTTGGTTGATGTCAGTAAAGGATCAAAAGGAGAAATAAAAAGAAAATTTTAAGAAAATCAATTCAAATCTTTTGGGTGGTAGAAGGGTTAATGAGTGAATAAATATTCGCCAGACGATAAGTTATTTAATCGAGATTTACTTTTGTTACGTTGTCTTGTCTAAGTAGGCCTATTGATACAGTTGATTCCCGTTTTAACGAATACCGTTGTACGAAAACTTTTCTAATGCCCCTGATAATGGGAACAGTGTAAAAACCCGGAATTAATTTATAACGAAATTTCGTTATAACGAAGTGATTTCTCCGGTCTCTTGAATTTCGTTATAACGGGATTCGACTGTAGCTTGTGTGTGCTCTTCATCCCAATATGAATATTGTATTTCTTTTGTACGTGTCAATTGTAGTGGAATTAACGACAACCGAAGGTAAGCTATTCGAATGTTCGCTTTCGTATTTTCTTCCTGTAATATCAGATTTATTTGCTCAGGTCAACAACCGCAGGTCTTCGTTTCAAAATTTCAACACTGGCTGAGAGCATTCTTATGGGAATTGTATAATATTTAATCATGTGTATATATATTGTTTGTAATTGCATTTTTAATTGGGTTGCTGCATTTTTGAAATATATGACATCCATATTTATTATGGGCATCTTTTTCTCAGCCACCTCGTTGGGCATTTTGTCTGTTGTGGCGTTTTATTTGAGTCGAGTGATTTCACGCGGCCGCCCACTCAAAAAAGCGTTCTCACGATTCCTTTTGAAACACTTGTTTTGGGAAACTCCAAGTAGAACTTTTTTTTTTTTTTTTCTCTAGTAAATTATAAATTTAATTTACGAGGGAAAAACCGTTGCCACAGTTTTTCGCCCATGGCAAAAGCAAAATACTGTGTAAATAACTGTTTGCCGCCTGGCAGTCGAGTGGTGAGGGACCTAGCCTCTCACTGTGCAGGTCTGGGTTCGAATCCCGGTTCGGGCATGGACGTCTACTAACACTAACAAATTCCCTGGACGGATCATGCTGATCCCTTGGGAATACGTGAGGATCGCGTTATAAAAAAAAATATTTGAAAAAAGGAAAATGCCCTTGACTTCTACTTTTGGTTATCTTGTTGATGCTTACAAATCATTTGGCTTGGTAAGATTAGTTATTCGATTGGGTATCTCCTGGACTTGACGAGTAAACTTAAAATTTAGGTGCCAACCAAATTTCTTAGAGGCCAAGCATGGTTTTTGCTCAAATAAATAAGATTCTAAATAAAGTTTTTTCCCGACTTTTCTGTAACGTTTTAACATGGGAAGGAATTATAAGACGTACTGTAGTAAAATCACAAATTTTGGCATCCTTTGACTCCAATGACATTAAAAAAAATTTGGGTGCCAATACAGATTTTGTAGTCGCCGTGGTGACCTGGCGCCTGGGTTTTGTAAAGCCCTGGGTATCATTACTTACGTTTGTGGTTATACTCCCACTCTTCAGGGGTTAGCATGCCGTAAATTGCTCCAAGGCGATATTATGCCCGGGTCGTTGCAACACAACCTATAGAACAAGGCCTTCGCAGGAAGCTTGTGACGTCAATGAAGGCCATTTCTCCTACTGCTATTGGATATACTGGGGGGAAAAAAAGGTAAAGATATCACACATGCTTTGATCTACTATATCCAACGGCAATAGGTGAAATGGCCTTCAGTGACGTCACGAGCTTCGTGCGAAGGCCTTGTTCTATAGGTCAGTGGTTCTCAAATTTTTCGAGCCCGCGGCCCGGTTTCATTCATTTTTGTGAGTCGAAGCTCCGGTTAAATACATGACCAATGGAAAATGAATAAGGAAAAATTAAACACTAATCACTCGCGGCCCGGTATGAATTAGGTCAGGGCCTGGTACCGGGCCGTGGCTCGGCGGTTGGAAAAACACTGCTATAGGTGGTGTTTGTCGTTGTCGGGAAAAGAGTGGCGATATTGTATTGTGTTTTCAACGCGGTGCGTCCAGAAAAGTAAATACAGTAATTATTTCAAAAATCAAAGGACTAAATATAGATTAAGATGTCCCCCTTTTATTTTTAAGTCTGGATATTTTAGGAGAATGATTTAAGGCTTTGTTCTATCAGATGTTTATAATAGTTCATTAATTTTTAGAAATTTCTGACTATACGTGCATGTCAAAGAATTTTGAGCATAGGTGGATGTGGGGAGGAAGAGGGAGCGACTGCCCTCCGTTCCCTAATTTTTTTTTTTTTCCAGCGGAGGTCGAAAATCTGTCCCCCCCCCCCCTCGTTCGAAAAGATTATGATTTTGAGGATATGGAGAAATGCGGTTTTTTTTCATGAAATTCTCAATGATTAAAATGCATGTATCAAATGTTTGATTTAACCATAATTGGGCGTCAGCCATTGTAAATTGTGACGAGTGAATCCAGATCTATTTGAAGATAGAAATTCAAGATTTTTCGAACAAGTTTTCCAATTTGAACTTTTCGTTTGATTTGCTCATGCATTTCTTTTTTTCGATTAATTGTGTTTGACTCACGGTCAAGCCTCATTATTGTCATTATTTTTTCCCTGCTTCTAAGCTATCCATCTTATTTTTTTCTCACTTTTCACATTTATTCCATATTTTGATCTTGAATGCGTACCATTTTAAAATAAAAGTACTTTTTTTTTTCTCACGACACAGATTAGAAAATGAGGATCTTTTTATTTTTTAATTAAAATTATCTAAACGCCATTGTGTTTAACAATAATGTGAAATATCCACATGCATTTCTAACAGTTCCAATTTTGTTTATTTCATTCAGGAGTTTTTTCATTTAACCGGGATCTATCCTTGAAGATTAAATTGGCCTTTTATTTTCGCGTTTCCAGAAACTCGTCTGTTTCATTCTCCGTAGGTGCCGAAGTTGCGATTTTTGGCGTTCGTTTTGGCGAGAATTTCGCTTTTCCTGAAATCTCCTGTTGTGCGATGTTCTATTCTCGTAACCA
Source organism: Pholcus phalangioides (assembly GCF_987345545.1). Taxonomy (NCBI): domain Eukaryota; kingdom Metazoa; phylum Arthropoda; class Arachnida; order Araneae; family Pholcidae; genus Pholcus; species Pholcus phalangioides. The sequence goes on from NW_028301597.1 coordinate 52,483,965, forward strand.
TGGTTAAAGAGAAGAGTGGGGTGCGTGGTTGTGTGCGGTATAGGATGACCCACGTTCTGAGCAATATAGGCGGGAGTGCTAAACACGGTTTTGTTTATTAGCCCTTTCCGAGATTGCTTTGATATTATCGAAACCTTTTTTTGATAGGTGAGCAGACTGGAAAAGACTCGTTATCGAATCCTAGCGATTTTTGTCACGTGGATTCATGCTTTTAAATGCTACTTTCGAAACAAATCGAATCAACGAAATGAAACGATTGAATTCATACTCTACTGTCCCAAACTTCAAAATGAGTCGCTTGTCTTATGACCTGGGTTACGGAACGTGAACTAAACGTTCAAGCTCACGAAGATCACCATGTGAGGTTTTTCATCTTATCCTGGACGGAAAAAAAAAATTGTCGCTGAAAGGAAAATTGCTATCGAAAAAAAAAGAGAAAAAACTGGACTCGCGAGAACGGACTCATTTGGATGTGCTTGGTCGACCGTTCCGCATTTATTTGGTTGCTCCTGCTTTATCTTCGTCTCTGATGGCTCTTCAGACTACGTTTTTGTCATGGATGTACAGAATATCAAATGCGCGTGTGATTTGTTTTGTGAACACTTAAATAGCCGATTATCGAGATATCTTGACTATACGAACGGTGCATCTTTTGTCGAACAACAACGAAGGATATCTGACAGTCGCTCGCAGAGTGTATGGCCGAAGACAGACAGCGGGGAACCTGGTTTCGAACCAGGCATCAGTCAAGGTCGCAATTCCGACCAACAGCATTTAATCTTCCCTTCAAGACGTAAGTACTCAAAACTGAACTCCATCATCAATAACCATTTAGAAAAAAAAAGATATATATTTTGAATTGTTTCGTTGTGTATTATTTCTAATATTTTCACATGAATCGAGTAAGTCGGGCACTTTTCCCCAACACCAGAGATATAGTGGGATTCAGAACACAAGTTAGTTCTATTAATTCTATTCAAGATCTTGTCAAATGTCATTAAATCTTTTTAATTTCTCTTGTAAGAAACGTCCGATACAAACTTCATGTTATAGTGTTCCCAGTGACCTAAAAAATCCTCTGAGGAGGGGGTAATACCTGAACTGGGAAAAAACATTTGGAAGATTGAGATTTTGAAGGGCGCGGTAGCCCAGGTCGATAAGATACTCTCCTAAAGTACCAAAGAATGTTTAGAGGTGTCGCGAGTTCGATACCCGGTACGTCCTTGTCAGAAAACTTTCTTGACACAGGAGTACGACAGAAACGGCGATATGACCGCAGAAAAAGATTGCTACCGCAGGGAATCCCACGTCAAGGGGTTAGCGCACCAACCTCTCGGTGAGTATTAAAAAAAAGGCTGCCGTTCGGAATCGGCAATAAATTGCAGGTCCCGGTCTAATTAGCCCTCGTGTGCAGAAAATGATCGCGATGCTACAAAAATGAATAAGATTTTGAACTATCTTTCAGGAGTTTTGGTGAGGGGATAATGCCGATTCTGATGTTAACCCTGTATTATTGAATTAACCGTATATTGACGTGATTTTTCTTTCTATGGGGGGGGGGGGAGATTTTTTTTTTTTCTCGAATTTTTATACACTGCCTGACCAAAAAGCCATATTATATTTCATTAGCCTCGGGAGGAAGTGTGAACTGGCGTTGTTCTGGGCTAGGGTCAACAATAAAATAGTCTCAGTATTTTAGCATACTTGATTACTACATTTATCCATAGATGGATATTTTGTTCTCTGAATACGATGTTATGTTCCAGAATGACAGAGACCAATATATTTTTCGCATAGTCACCAAACTGTAAAAAATTCATTGAAAGAGCAAGAGTCATTATTCGGATACTGATTATCTACCAAGAACCGATAGATATTGTTAGAGAAGTGGAGTCATTACTCTTACCCCCCCCCCCCCCACCAAAGCTCGTTAAAGAATTACTCTTTAATCAGCTTTGTTTCCCCCCCCAAGGGTGAACCCCCCCCCCCCCTTTCCCCACCCTGAGCAGTCTGGTGAATGTGCAACACTGATGCAAATCTGGCCTAAAGTAAACGATGTATATAATACATGATCTCATGAAACTAACGCCATGACTGACGAATGCGTGTATAATTTTAGTTAATAGCGGTCAAATAATGAGTTAGTGTTCGTCTTTTTACAATCTTTTGGCTAGAAGAAAAAAAATTGCTGTTCGATTTTAGTTACGAAATGTACAGCTCTGCATTACGTATGTGTTAAAGTGATAAAGCGGTAAATGCTTAATCACTAGCGCTCGGATAATCACATATTTTGACATCTTTTAACATTAATACATGTAAATGCATAAAATCAAATAAATTTCAGAAGTGCATATTTTCGACGGTTTATTTCAGCACAATCACCTTTTCTATTTTTTAAATAAACATTGCAATTTCATAACATTTTTAATTTTCATCGGTTTTTTTTCCTGGAGGTCGGATTTAGTGAACAGATTTTGTTAATACGGTATATTCCAAATATCAGCTGTATTATTGTAACGCTATTTCCAGAGATGTCAAAAGTGTTCTATTTTTTTAGGCCGGGATTACAAAAGTGCAACCAATAATTGTATTTTTACATTCGCAAACCAACAGGCTTGGTGGTTTTTTCTTTTTGTAAAATATATTTTATCAAACTTTTATGCTGTAATCCCGGTCTAAAGGCCGAAACACTACACTGACGAGACGTAATTACCACGTCAGTGTACTGTTTCTGCCTTAAATACATTTTAAAAATGCATATTTTTTTATCTGCCCTTTTTTTTGCATGGCGATTTTTTTAATGCATATTCTAATTTTTGGTACATATTTCAGGATTTTTAGTGCATATTTTGGCATTTTAAAGTGCATATTTGCAGAAGATATTTCCCATCTTTTTAGTGCATATAATCCTGGCTTTATTATTAATCGCCAACCGAGTCAATGACAGAGTTAAAGAGAGAGCTACGTATCCATACGGAGATTTTTGCATTATAGTGGGGGGGGGGGGGGGGAGATGCGTTGGGAAATTATTTCTTTAATTAATAATCTGTTTTTCACCCGTCCTGTTAGATTTCGCTTTTTTTTCCCCGATGAGTTATTTTTTATATAAATTTCCAGCGATGGAGTGAGTTCGAATCACGCAATGTTTGCATAACCTAACAAGACCCACGCATATCGCATCAAAGGCTGTATTTGAAAGGCATTTCTGATTTAATGGTGTTAAATGTTTCGCTCGTGTCGCACTTTGTTTAATCACTAGGATGTACAGCTGCATCAGTTCATTCCTTTTCTTGTACCCCCCCCCCCCCTCACCTTACCACAGCAATACAATAATACGAATGATAGTGTTGAAATATTTTAGAAGATAAGAATGTCTCGTTGCTTATCGTATGAAATAAGAGGTGCGTCATTCAGTCTTGAACAGTCTTTGTTAGACCCACAATCTCTTGTATCCCGCCCTATGAAATCAACTAAGCAGCAGCCACCTTCTTATTTTCATTGCTGCCACTTATTAGCTGCGGGTTTCTTATCTTGATTTCCAGAAGAGAATGACAACGAGAGCGAGGATATCTGCGGAGGAGGAAGTTTTTTCTGCGCCTCTCTCCAAGATGGGTACACTAAGTAGGTGTAATGCGGAATGTTGTGCTCTCGCCATATGTGCGTCTTCCCCAATTTTCTCATTTTCGTGAACAGCGACTTCTGTGTAGAAGAATATAAACAAAATACTCAGAGCAGTAGAATGAGAGGAAAAGCTTGTCTAGAAAGAGAATATTAGAGAGCTTTTTTTGTTGCTGATTTGACGGCTGAAAACTGGGTTTCTATTCCTCTGTATGGTGTCTTTTGCTATCCAAATGTATAGTAATAATTATGCTTTATTTAATACGGTGTATCCCATTTTATAACGTTTTTCAAAAAACCCATCGTGAAAAACGTTACTCATTGAGATTTCCCATTTTTATAATTTTGACTACGAAAATAAGTCGTACTAAGCGTGAAAACTTTATAAACGGGATCCACTGTAAAAACATTTTCGAATTCAGTTCTTATTTCTACGTTTAGCACTCTTTTGTTGGGTTTTTATAGTCATAAAAAAGAAACGTGGCACTCCAGACTTGTGTCCGGGAGTACATTGTTCAAAGTTGGGTTTTCGAGCAGGAATTCTTTACTGTTCGATCTCGAGAATTTTCGACAATTTCCCTTTCCCCAAATTCCCAGAAATTTCATCAAGAAATCGGAAAGAACTTCTCACGTCAATGGTTCTCAACCGGTGCTACACGGAGCCTGTGTACTTCCCAGGAGCTCCGCGCCCGCTCGAGGAAAATAAAATCTGTGCATTTGATATATAAATTTCTAGGCTCCTTTTTATTTGTGTACTTAAAGGGCTCCGTGAGTCGATAAAGATTGAGAACCGCTGGCTTACATAATTAGTGCTTTAAGCAGTAGAAATAGACATTTCATTAGAGATGAATATTCAGGTTTAGAGATGGGACGGTTCGGCCGAATATCTGTAAATCTAACTAGTTTTAAACAATTATATTAATTGGAATTTGCATAAATTAAAATTTTTATTGATTTATATTTGTGTTGTATGTATCCCTTTCTGTGAAAGAGGATGTACCTAGAGACGAGGAACGTACATATTTTTTGAGATATTGAAATGGGCAAAGAACATCTAGAATGGAAAAATAAGTCGTAAATTTTATGATGCATTAATACTTGAAAATAAATAATGGTTGACATTTTTCTTAATCAGATGTAAAATTGTAACACGTTTTTAAAAGAAGATTCTGTAAGTATAAGTGATGCCTCGGCTAATGAACGTCTCGGTTTACGAATTTTTTACACTAAATTTGTGGTCATTAATTTTTTTTTTTGCTAACAAAGATTTTTTTTTTCATTGTTTTTCTGCTTCGGCTAAGGAATACAGATTCCTCTAGCATTTTCAATGATATGAATGCCCATACGAATATAGAATAGCAGCGTCGTGAGCTGAATTTTCGCACTAATCATCAGAATAACTGTCGCTAAGGCCGAATTAACTCGTGTCCAACTTGGAATATTTTTTTTTCTCCAGGTGCACTTACACCCCCCCCCCCCTTAAGCAGAATGTTTTGTGTTGTTCTACCCTCCGCTGACTGGGAATGTTCTGAAGTTACCATAATAGTGTTTTTTTCTAAATTTTTCTTAAAATTCTTCCTGATTGTTCTGCGACGCAGATTTCGGCATATTCTGCTTTAGGGACCTTCACTTCTCTTTCTGTAATTCTTTGAACCATTTCATATGACAGATTCGGCCGAAATAGGCTGCCTTTTTTTTCAATGCATTTTCTATGTTTTCAGCGCATGCACTCTTTCAGTGTGAGACTTAGCATCAAGCTGAATAGTCTGGGAGATTTCAGACATAGAAATGAGCTGACCAAATCAAAAATGAATGGGCACACTAATAAACTCGATTGTTGGTTGTTTACATACTGGAAAATTAAAAGATCTTCAGCACCTCTCATTTATACAATTTGAAGCTGTTCATTTTAGCCTTCAATCAGTTTTTTTTTTTTCAGCACTCCTTTTAAGAAGTTTTATCATCAAATTTTCAGCAGAAGCTGGAGCGAATCAAACGATTTTTCATATAAAGCTATGGCCAATCATGTGTGAGCAAACGAACGTGATTCCAGAAGGAATTATCTTCGTTAGCCGAGGTATCACTGTGATATTAAAATACAATACTGTATATTATCGTTAAATTTGATTGAAAGATTTTTATTGCCAAAATACTAACAATTACCAAAGCATTAGCCGAATATTCGGTAATTCGGCCAAATCACTATTCGTTCCATCTATATTCAGGTTCCTATTCTGTAATGCATAATTACTTGGGGACCCAGAGTGTGTACTTTGGGATCCGAAAGAGATGGTAAACTACGCCCTATGTATGCTGTAGTGTGAAACGATATATTGAGAGGAAATGGAGTTTAGGATTGATTCTTTCCAGATTCGTCTTTGTTCGCAAAAGGTGCTTGAGCAACTGGACACTTTCTCGGTTGTCACATGGTAGCTTCGATCTTAATTATTAGTCGCTTAATATTCACGCTCCCTCCCACCCCCGGGCGAGGGGTAATGCTTTATTCTTGGTATTTACGTAAACATAAATGAGAAATAATATTTCCTGATGATTCCCGGAATCCCATTTTTCCCCCTTTCTCGAAGGTTCCAAAATGTTGCGAATTTGAAAAAATTAGTTTAAGGTACAGATATTGAAGTTCAGTACATAATCGAATTCACAAATGCAAATCTGCTCACTTCGTACTGGATCATTCCAATTTTTTTTTTTCACTCATTGCATGCGTTATGCTCTTTTAAATGAAAATGAGAAAGGATGCGTAATGAAATGTTCCAAAATAAGGCGTTTTTTTTTTAAACTTGTAGCCTGGTTTCCCGTATTTCCAAATTCTTTTCATTACTATATTTGAAATTATTTTGGTGAATAAGCGTAACAGTTACAAGAACCACCAATGAAACATTCTCCCCAACTCGCCCTTCAAATGTCTCGAGAGCAAAGCGGAATGGCTTGGAACCCCTCAAAGATGCCTTTTAACTATAATAACTAGAGTCCGGAAGTTTAGGCACTAAAAATGGTCTAAATAGGCACTAAAAAAGGCAGTTATTTTTGGAAGGAAAAAAATAGACAAAGATATTAAGGGTCCAAAAACTAGCTTAAAAATTGGTTCCACTTAATCCGTCCATTGTTTTAATTATAGTTTATAATGACTGCATTGTTATCCAAGTTAGATTTATTTCAAGCCCAAGATAAAATGTTAGTAGACATTTATGGATTAGGCCAATTCCAGGGCCACCAGGGTATTGGTTTCGGATATTTTTTTTGACGATTTTGGATAGATGATAGCTACGTTCGTCAAAGTTTCTGGTAGTTCAATTTTTTAAATCTCTGCCTCCTTACTATAAGAAGTTAAATGAAAGTCTATGCATAACTTTTTATATAAGAATATCATCCGAAATGTATTCTTTGACAATTGATAATGACTCAAGAGTTTTTTTATTTAGGCTACTCAAAGGTTCACAAATGCTAGTTGTTTTTATAAGGTCAAGAATCATATTCGAAACACTTAGGAAAACTGCCAAGTCGATTGTTAAGTTGCCAAACCATAGTGTTTCGTTGGCACAATTAAGTTGGCACCGATGTTGTCGGTTGTTACAGAAGCCGAAGGTCACCTGTTCAGTGGAGTACGTGCTATATCTTTCCTCTCGTCCCTAATAGCCGGCGTGAACTGGATTTTTGTTGGTGTTGAAACACTTATGAATTCGCTTGTGTACAGCTTGTTTTAAGCGATTTCTAGCTTCTATGCGCTCCCTTTCAAATAAGTATACTATTATTGACTTGAGCCAGATGCTCGCGCATTAAACTTTCCGAGTTGTTAAATTCTATGCGCCCTATGAAATTCTTTACCCCCGTAACAGATTGTGCAGGAGGAATAATAGATCTCTATCCATTCGTACTTTTTCTATATTTAGAGCATCTTACGTAGGAGAGATTAGCGTGTATTCTTCTATCTGTGCGCGACATGGGTGTACAAATTTTCCCGCGTTTGGGGCCATATCTCGGCCAGCAATACTTATGTTTGGCTCCGTGGCCAAATATGAATGGGAGAACTCTGAAATTTTAACATATTCGTTTTTATTGGCGAGTAGATATTCACGAATGTCATTTTGATGCCAAGTTGATCCGATCCCGTTTCATGTGAAGTTAAATGTAAAATACATGTCTTGTATCGAATTTGAGAATGATGGAAACTGCTTGTTAATCTCTTTGCGGGTCGGATGAAATTCTCGAATGTACCGGATTGCCCCCGCTGGCCGAAATTGTACGGATGTTATGTAGACCAGGGATTCTCAAACTGTGCGCCGCCAACTTTCGTCATGGGCGCCACGGAGCAAAGTGCTTTTCGAAGTGATTCATTGTTAAATTGCTCTGGGTAGCTGCAGATGAACGTTGATTTGGGTAAGGGACGCCGCGGGTGGAACACGTTTGGAGAACGCATAAGGCCCCTTTCACATGGAGCGGATGCGGGTCCGCATAAAGTGCACTAAGAGCACTACCCTTTAGTTTGAAATTCGTACATAAATATTTTTTCGCAATTTTTGTAATTATGTTTCTCCATCCCTAATTCAGTGACCATAGGAAACTTAGAGCCATTCTTTGGTGGTTTAATCTAGAGCCCATAGAATATGGGTACAAAGATGCCTTCATTCGGTTCTCGCAAGTAGTCGATGGGGGGAAATATCTTAAAATATTTTCAAAATCTTTTGAAAAAAAAAATTCAGAAGATATCGAAGACTTTGCAGATAGAAAAAAGGGGAGGGGTGGAGACTTTCAAAATGTATATATGTATGTGTATATATGTACATATATATATTTTTTTTAATAATTTTAAATATTTAAAAAAATTATAATTTTTTAATTAAAAACAACCAAAACTGCTCAGAATCCTGAATTTGCTGCTCCAAAATAGACTGTCACTTCCCACCCTTGAAAATGTCTTCATTTTGTTCATATTAAAGTCTCTGGCCTGAAGATTCCATTTCTCCCTTTTATGAGAAACTACATGCATCTCAAATTGATGAGTTGACCAATATCAGGGTTATTGGTTTTTTTTTTTATTTGATTTAAATCACGATTTTTTAATTTTATTGATTTTATTTTTTGAACAAAACAGAGGGCGTCCATAATTAAAAGACCCTGTTTTAAAGTAGCCTACAGGTGAAACCAGCCATCAGAAAATTGTGAAATTTTGTGGAGAACTTCATGAAGTGATGGGAATTTGTTTCAGGCCACCAGAGGGCATTTTTGTTAAAAAATGACACATTTAGGCAAACGTTTACAATTTTAACAATTGTTAAACACTTTTACAATTGTTACTACAACAAAACATGTTCCACATGATGGCCATCATTTTCAGATACCGTGTTAAATCGCAAGATGGCATGTTCAGCACATGGCGTGAAATGCTGCCTTTAACCAGTCAATTTTTTAAGCAGAAATGTTCACCAAAAAGTCATATTTTTTTACTGCATATAATTAAACACTATACTTAATAGAATAAAAAAAAATGGGATAATTTTTTTTTTTTTATTTTCACTTTTACACCATTTTTTTTTATTTTACGATTTTGAAATGCAAAAACCCCTAAATGTTTGCTTTTTGAAAGTACATTCTTTATGGTATGAAGAATATTTTACATATGTTACAAAATTTCTCTCTGACTTACTATAAATTTTGAAGTTTACACTTTTCCAAACTGTTCAGAAGTCTCTTTTTGTGTGGTACAATTTGAAGCATGGTGAAAGGCAAAGTCCTATGTCACAACCAGGGCAGAAATATTGTGTTTCTTTGCGGATTCTCTTCCCATCTTCATTTCTTTTCGAACAGCAAACTGCACATTGTCTTGCAGGCCTGTTTCTTATCTGTGGGAGCAATGATTTCTATAAAATGCCTCTGTCAATCTCCGAGGATTAGGCTCAGAACCTGGTCGTCCACGCCTGAAATTGATTCCTGAATGATATTTTTCAATAATGCTGTCAATGAGTTCAAGTCTAAACTCTAGTTGTGTGTTTTTCCCTCCTTTCTTACAGTAGACGACATAAGAGTTCCATATAGCAATGTCGAAAAGGTGGAAAAAAATCTTTCTGTAATATTTTTCCCCCCCCTTTTTTTTTTTTGATTGATCCATGTGGTCTACTCCTCTCATTGTATTTATTATAGTCCATAACGATTTTTGGTTTCTCTTTCGTTTTACAGCGGACTTGAATTTGTTCCATTTCAGTACTATGAATTGTGGAAAGTAATGAAACTTTTTTTTTTTTTTTTTTTATCCATCCACTTCATCACAGTAACTTTTCCTCTCTGAAAAGTTATAATTTCCCCTTTTTTTCCCCTGCATTTCCCTTGGGACTTCTTTTCTCTTGAGGTTTAGTGTATTCTATGTGTCTGTTCGGCATGAAACCAATTTGTCTGCTAATTCCGGCAAAAAATAATAATTGTCTATCGTAAGACAGTATCCTTTATGAAGCAAGGACTCCAGCATTGTCAAGAAAACTTGTGATGAAATGCAGAGTTCAGAATACTCAGGTTTCAGAATTGCTTCTTTACCTGTGTATATTATTATTGACCACACATAACCAGAAATTGATTTACACAGCATAAAACATTTTACTCCAAATCTTGCTCTTTTGAGGGGAATAAATTGTTTCCATCCTAGTCGCCCTTTGAATAGCATAAGGCTCTCGTCTATTGTTACATTTCGCTCTGGTGTCACTGTTTCGCTAAATTTCTTATTGAGATGTTTCAGAACTGGCCAAAATTTTACTAGTTTAGGGTATTCTGATAATGCAGCAGTTGACTCACAAAATCATGAAAAATGCAAATATCGTTGCGAAAGAAAGAATTGATGATGAGACATTATTTGAGCGAAAAAAGGTGTGCAAGTTGAATGCCTTTTGCTCCAAAAATGATCAATTCCTGGTTTCTTTACAATTTCTTGAAGTATATTTAGAGCGAAAAACACATGCAGCTCTTCCAGAGTTGTTTCTTCCCAAAATTTACTTTTCAAGAATTTTCTTTTGACACCCAATTTGATGTACTGTTTAGCATATTTGTCTTTTCCATGATTTATATATATGAGACCAGAATCTATAAATGTTTCGTAAAATGAAAGAACGTTAGAATTGTCATCAAGTTGCACATGCACAGAAGGAATACCTGCAAATTTGAAACAACGAGGAGGTGGATTTTTCACATTTACCTTGGTAAAAATTGTGGCAGATTTCAATTCTTCATAGCTGAGCTCACTACATGTGTCATCAGACGAATAATCCAGATCATTGGAAGAAAGTTCTGGATCTGTATTAGAATCATCTAACAGGAACGTATCTTCGTTCTCTTCATCCATAATATCCAAAAATATTACAACATGAATGAAGGAATGCCAGGGGCTCTGCCACCGGACTTATCCTGTTGCGGAGATCTCTTCCAGCCCAGTTTCGTGGCAGAGTCTGGAACAAAGGGAGTGCACCTAACAGTCTGAGTGTGTAGCTAGTGTTTTGTGCTTGATATTTCAGTGCTGCCATCTATACTTCAAATTGTGAGGGAAGTGTAATGATTGAATATTTGTTACGTTGTAAGCCTGTTGCTCTCTGTGGCGAGACTTTTTAACAGGGAGATCGGCTCGCATTCGCACCTTGAAACGGGAAACCACAGAAAACCAACTTCAGCCGACCACCACTGTGGCGCCGGTGGGGTTAATATTACAACAGTCTATATAACAATTTACATACACTAGAACAAAAATCCTTGCTTCCGTAGAGAAAAACTCTTTTTATTGAATGGCCTTGCACATGTAAGTATATATTTTGGGAAAAAACCCGGGTGAGAGAAAAACATTTGTTTCATGGAGAAGTTGTGTCATCTGTTGAAAAATATTGATACTAAATAATCTTTACAAGAATTAAAAATACGGGCAAACCAAAAATGAAAGGAGAAAATATTGATGCCCATACGCTGTACCAAGGTAAATGTGAAAAATCCACCTTGTCCTCGTTTCAAATTTACAGGCATTCCTTCTGTGCATGTGTAACTTGATGACAATTCTAATGTTCTTTCATTTTACGAAACATTCATAGATCCTGCTCTCATAAATACAAACCAGTTGGGGACAAGTATGGGTAGCCCGTACACTGTACGGGCAAACCGGTTAAAGGGTTAAGATCAGGTACTGTTCTTGGATTGTCACGACTTACCAGACGTTTCAAACAGGGTTGGCAAGGTTTTGGACAGTATGGTAAAAACCATGGTATTTACCGTAATGTCTAAAACCCTCCAGTCCTAAACTGTCCAAAACCTCCTTGTAGTGACCTTATGTTCTTTGAATAGTGAGCACTCATCATGACAAGCAAAAACAGAAATTTATTAATAAAAAATAATAAAATAAGATCGTAAACATAAGACGACGATCCTACTCGATCGCCTTTCCACACCCTTCTCCCCCTCTGTTTATTTTCGAATTTCCAATTTTGTTTTTGCAACCTCTGGTCTCCTGAGGCTTTTCTTCTTATGCTCTGGAGCCTTATACCATATTGTTACGTCAAGATTTTAACTGAGAGATGGGCATACAGAACACTACACCCCCCACGCAAGATCGGGTTTACATATAAACACAACCTGGATTCTTCTGTATGCGTCTGGGAATGCTTACAACTATTCACTGGCAAACAGCCTTGACAATGCATCTGCGTGAGACATTTTTGCACCTGGGCAATGTTCAATTTTTATGTTGAACTTCTGTAGAGCAAACACCCAGCGTTGCAATTGCGAGGATTGTGGAGCACACTTTGTCAAGTATGATAGTGGGTTGTGATCAGTATACGCCACTATTTCTGTTCCAAACAATAATGACTCTAACTTCTTCAAACTCCACACAAGAGCAAAAGCTTCTCGTTCTATCGTGGACCATAACTGCTGAGTTTTGTTTAGCTTCTGGCTAGCATAGGCTACAGGATGCAGTTTACCATTCACAGTTTGTGATAAACAACAACCGACACCAATCAGAGATGCATCAGTATGGATTACAAAAGCCTTGTCCATATTTGGAGTACTCAAAGCCAGAGGCACTTGCTAAGGACGACTTCAACTTGTTGAATGCAAGTTCATGTGTTAACTCTGTCAAAGTGAATTCTATTTCAGCATAGCCAGGAATGTATTCCCGGAATGTAGTAGTTGCAAAGCCCGAGCAGACTTCGTAGATCCTTCTTCGTTCTGGGTCTTGATAGTCGAGTGATGGCTTTGATCTTTTCGGGATCTGCTTGGTGTTTTCCCGAGCCTATGATGTGTCCAAGGTATTTAATCTCTGCCTTTGCGAAATCACACTTTCGCAGATTCACTGTAAATCTTAACTCTTTCAGCCTTGCCAAAATGATTCCCAGATGTTTCAAATGACTATCCATATCATTTGAAAATATCGCAATGTCATCTATGTATGCCCTTGCAAAATCTTTATATTGATCTAATGCTCGATTCATTTCTCTCTGAAAGGTGGCTGCAGCGTTTTTCAATCCAAAGGGCATCACCTTAAATCTGTATTGGGCTCGATGGGTTTTGAACGAGGTCAGATCCAGACTTTCTTCTTCCATAGGAATTGCCCAATAGCCTTTCAGCAAATCCAAAGTGGTTATAACATTCGCTTTCCCTATACTATATATCAGTTGGACGGCATCTTCCATAGGGAAATCATCTGTCTTTGTCACAGCGTTCAGACACCTGTAATCAACACACAGACGCAATCCCCCCGTCTTTCTTACTTACGCAGACCACTGGATGAGCAATCTCTGAACATTCTTCAATCAGTTCATCTATCTGGGCATCCACTTGTGATTTCAACGCTTCTGGAATCCTGTAAACATATGGCTTCTTTCGTTCTTTATCGGGTTCCAGTCTTATTTTATGGCCGCCAACTTTTGCTTTCTGTACCTTCCTAGTAAATATGTCTCTATGTCGGTGAAGTAAATCCCTCAATTGACTTTGTATTTCCACTGGGAGGTGATTCATGTCAACCTCGGAGGCAGGGTTGTTTGGTTTAAACCACGTTGGTTTAAACCTTGGTTTTAACCAAGTGGTTTTTTTTAAAAAACCACTATAAGATTTTATAAGTGGTTTTTTTCAAAAAGTCTCATAAAAGTGGCCAGAATATATATTTTTTTCATATGAAGTATCTTAGTCATTTAAAGTTATATATAAAAGACATAATTTCTCATTCTTACAACATTTTCTACCCTTTGGCTACATTCTGATGCTCTATCTTTAGCAAATTCATGAATAAGGATTGCATCACACATCTAAATGTAGTGGTGTATTATCTCACAGGGTTTTTTTCTCCTTCACAAAGAAGCAGCTACAGTAGTGACACCATCATGCTAGGGGCAGGTGGTCCTATAATCCAATAAAGACACCAGCTGTCCTTAAAGGACAAAGACTAGTGTACTAGTGGTTACATTACCTCACATACATTTTCATTTTCTTTCCCATAAGAAGTAGCACATCTCCTACTGTATATCTCCCAGTCTTAATATTCAATAGTTGTTTTTTTTATCTGGGCTTTTATACTGGGCTTAACACACACACACTGTTAAGCCCAGTTAATCAAGGTTCTACTGTATAGTAGTAACAGATTTTTGAAAAATAATCAGCTATATACTGGGTGATTATAATTAAAGTTTTGATTCCAAAACTATACAATAAGTACTGATCAGAATGACTTGAAAATTTGCATGGATACTCCTGAAGCAATGGAAGTTTCTTTCGCAAAAAAAAAAATGCAAAATGTGCAAGTAGACGATGCTGTACTTGGCCCACAGTATAATATATTTTGTGCAACCACATCATTTCGGCACTTCCACAGCATCAGTGTGTGATAGAACTTCTATCAAGATGCACATTGCAATACCAGCAAAGCAGCTGCAGAAGACCCATTTTGACAGGATGCACCTCAACCCTTGCAACTCCTGGCTGTGGGGGACCTCAAAATGTTATAAACAGTGGTCAGATTGCAACTTTGACAACTTTGGTGTATTGCAATCTCCAGCACATTCCCTATATGTTAGAAGTTGCTCAGGAATATTAACGCGGGGGCGGGGGGGGGGGGGGCTTTGGTTTAATAAAAGCTGAATTGCAAGCACATCCACATCATGACCATGGCATACTCCGATTCTGTTGTTGAACAATTTTTGTGCTTTCAACCTCAGATTGAATAACATATTTAACATTTCTTAAGTAAGTTGTAGTTACTTGTTGAATTACTTCGTTTTTTGTGATGTTTCCATGAATTATGAAATTGTGAAATGCTATAATTAAGGTATCATTCTGCCATGACTGGCTATCGTTTCCATTCTTCGAGCAAATTTCCCACATGTTGGATGATGTCATTAATTGTACATTTTTAAGTATTTTTTCCCCTTTACCAAATAAAATTGCATTTTTCAGGAATATTCATGTCAATTTTCAAATCATTTTGACAATCGTTCTTTTTTTAGAGTGTTTTGAAATCAGAACCTTAGTTATAATCACCCTGTATATCGTAAATCATTGCTAATTAATCTGTATTATTTATGCTTCATTAAATACATTATATTCACCTAATTTTTATTAGTTTTTGCAAAATAGCTTCTTAATTAAGTATACTGAAAGTAATTGGAGAAAACATCTTTATATTATATGATTAATAATAACATTGAAAGAATTTTAAACACACAGTAATCCATTGAGTTAAGCAAAAATAATTAAATTGCAAAAGTTGGTTTTTGTTAAAATGTAAGAAATATTTATTGATTAATTAGTATGGGAATATTGTTAATTACATTAATAACCATTTTATTTTAGTTAATTATTAGAAGTTTGAATGATTTTTCAGAAATTTCATTGTTTTTAATGTTAATACTATTTAAACCAAAAAAAACCCCGGTTTTTTTACCAACCCTGTATGGCCCCATATGCAGAAATCTGTTAAGCTAATGGTGCAACAGTGCACACAATGCCAAAGGTCCAAAATTCAACGCTACACAAGAGCACAACTAGGAACCTTTGCAACTCCAGATACACGTTTCTCACACCTGCATATCGATATCATAGGACCCCTTTCTATGTCACAAGGAATGCAATATTGTCTCACCATCATAGATAGATACAGTCGATGGCCTGAAGTTGTCCCAATTCCCAACATCAACGCCGAAACAGTGTGCAAAGCACTATTTACGGGATGGATTAGCAGATTTGGTTGTCCTTCTACTATCACCAAGGAAGGCAATTTGAGTCAAATCTATTCAAGGAACTCCAATCATTTTCTTGGCACAAATCGAATTCGCTCTACAGCTTTTCACCCAAGATCCAATGGCCTGATTGAGAGATTCCACCGTCATTTAAAATTGGCAGTCAAAACTCACGAGAATCAAAACTGGACTGATACACTACCCATAGTGCTATTAGGTATCAGAACAGCAATAAAACCAGACAACGGAGCTAGTGCATCAGAACTTGTGTACGGTACTTCATTACGTCTACCAGCTGATATTCTCACTCTTCAAAGCCATTAGCAACATATTCTCCAAATTTCGTGACGGAACTCAAAGAAAAGATGCATACATTAAAGCCTGTGCCTACGCGTGTCCTTATTGGCACACGGGGCTTGAGTTATGAAGAGAGACTTCATTTTTTTAATATGATTACATTGGATGAACGCAGGTGTCGAGGAAATATGATTGAAGTGTTCAAAATTTTCAATAGGATGGACCATGAAATTTTAGTACACCGCCAATCGAATGCTTTTACAAGGGGACACCAGTATCGATTGGTAAGGTACAATGCGAGGTTATGGTGCCGCAAGGAATTTTTCTCTAATAAGGTTTTTTTCTCTAATAAATGGAATAGCTTACCCTCGGAGGTAGTAAATTGTAACACAATTGACACGTTTAAAAATAAATACGATAAACATGTTAAGGTAAATCGAGAAGCTATCCATTCTTAGAATAAGACAACCATAAGTATTCTTTATGGGCATTGTATAATATTTTATCATGTGTATATATTGTTTATAATTGGTGTTAATTGCATTTTTAATTGGGTTGCTGTATTTTTGAAATATGACATCCATATTTTTATGGGCATCTTTTTCTCAACCACCTCATTGGGCATTTTGCCTGTTGTGGCATTGTATTTGTATGTTACTCTCATACGCGTATATATTTTGCAGTAATTTCATGTATCGTTCGCCCTACTCACTGGGGCCTACTCTGTAGCGATACTATTGTATAGCAACCAATAATCCAGCAGATGCCGTTAGTCATCCATAATTGCTGCTGTGAATGCTGCGAGTGTATACTTATATATGTGTAATACCAACAGAGAGTCGAGACTTCTGAATGTTCGGATGTGTTCATACTCGACTGCGATGTAAATAGTTAAGTTTAACCAATAGTAATTTTAATAGTATTAAATTTATATAATAAAGTATTTTAAATCAACATGTACAATATATAGTAAATCCTTACATTATAAGCTCTTAGCAATATATTCTGCTGTTAAGCATTTCAAGCACATTTTGCAGGGACGCAACTTTTCAGTGTTCATCGTCCTCTCACATATGCTTTCAAACAACATAATGATAAACAGTTGATAAGGTTTTCGCGGCCATCATTCGATAAAAATTGTTTTGTCGGGTTCGAAGACCGTCGTCAAGCGGACGACGGCCTTCGAACCCGACAAAACAATCTTTATCATAATGATAAACGTTCTCCCTGGCAACTTAGACATCTTGAATACATCAGTCAGTTTTCGACAGATTTGCGATATTTGCCTGGGGATAGTAAAGTCATTTCTGATGCTTTCTCAAGAATTTGTGAAATCCACACTCCTTGTGCAATAGATTATGCAGAATTGGCACAGGCAGATGAATTGCATACCTTGCTTCACAGTGAAACTGGGCTTCAACTAAAACGCCTCTGTCTCCAGTGTTAATATCTACTGCTATGTGTCTACTGATGATATACGCCCATATGCTCCTGTTTCAATGCGATGTCTAGTGTTCAACTCTGTGTACCATACCTAGAGTATCTTTAATCCCAGGATTGGACAGATTATATACAAACAATTTATTTGAAAATCGATTGCGAAAAACTGCAAAGATTTGTGTTGTACTTGTATCGCTTGCCAAAAGTCAAAGGTTATAAACCATACCAAGTCTCCTTTAGGCTCTTTCCAGGTTCCTGATTCTCGCTTTGCACATGTTTATCTGGACATTGTAGTACCCTTGCCTCCCTCTGAAGGATACATGTATCTCTTGACATGTGTGGATTGATACCTGCGGTGGCCCGAAGCGGTACCAATGTCTAACCAAACCGCTGAAACTACAGCTGAGGCATTTTTTTCTACCTGGGTATGTCGGTTAGGCGTTTTCGAAAAGGTGACCACAGATCAAGGTCATCAGTTTGAGAGCGATCTATTTCTCTCTTGCATGACTGTGCAGCATCAAAAAAAAATCTTGCACCACTGCCTACAATCCAAAGTGCAATGGCCAGGTCGAGAGATTCCACCCTGATATCAAAGCCTCTCTGATGAGTGTCCTCAAAGGTAACGAGCACTGGACAGAGGTTCTACCTACAGTTCTGTTGGGGTTACTTTCCAGCATCAAAGAAGACCTCCAAGTATCAACCGCTGAGTTGGTATACGGTACAGCCCTACGCCTTCCTGGGGAACTCTTCCGGCACTCGGATAAGAGACGTCCTACCTCAATATGACTTCTTGTAAAGATCAGCGACCATTTCTCCCATTTGAGACCAGTACCACCCTCTCATCACAATTCGTCCAAGCCCTTCTTCTCGACAGACTTTTTAACTTCTCCATCAGTATTTGTCCGCAGAGACTGTGTACGCAAACCTTTACAACAACCATACACCAGACCATTTGAAGTTATTTCAAGAACTGATAAGTATTTTATGGTGAACATTAATGGCAATTAGAGATGTGAGATGGATGTAAAAATTGGAGAATAATCGAGAATATTCTTTCTTTTTTTTTAAATTTAAATTTTTTTACTAATTTTGTTTATATTGTGAAATATAAATCAGTTTTCATTGCCTGAAACATTTACAACAAAACAATTTTTGGTGTAATCGCCCCCCAATGACAACTTTTAGTTCGAGAATATTCTCCAGGTCATAATGAGAAGTTTTAAAAGTTTGGTTATAAAGATTTTAGATACCTTTATATTGAAACCTTAAAAAAATTATTTTAAAATTAGATAAATTTTCAGAAATAAGTTCAAAGCAAAGCGCAAAAGTCAAAATTGATTGACAAAGGAAGCTATTCTTATACAATCACCTTCATTCTAAGAAGATACAGAACTGTTCTTTTCTTCAATGCACATACACTTAAATTCTGTATCACTCGCATTTCTTTAAAAGTTGTGCAATTCAGCCCTGTTGGTTAAATTTTCTTGCTTTCAAACTTTAATATTGTAATATAAAAACTTTAATATTCCGATCTTCTTGACGGGAAGAGAGACAGGGATCTCAAAGGACTACTATTATAAACTACTAGAGAATATTCTTATCAAAAATAATTATTATTCTCAAGTTATTTATTATAATACATGTTATTACATATATTCTTGATAATACTCTCTGGAAAGATTTTGGTAACTGAAGAATATTCTCGTAGAGGAGAATATTCTCTGGAAGGAATATTATTAATAACTTCAGAATAATTCTTATTTTCTATAAGAATATTCCCCAGTTATTTATGAAAGTAGTCCTTCCAGAGAATATTCTCAAGGATATTATATGTAACTATATACAGGGTGATTATAAAAAAACTATCCCGACATATGGGCCCCTAACTATCATACCATTCACAGAAACTGAATGAAATTTTGGCATAAGGTATTTTGATGTATGCGCTCAAGAATGATATGGAAAACAACGGTGTCAATTTAACAGTTACGGTTACAGTGAGAAAATTTCGAAAATATCAAATAACACCAAGTTTTTTGTATTGGAATGTGATCTCCATTGTGAAAACCCCTAAATAGCGTTCGAACGGCAACTGTGGCATGAAAATCACTGGCGGTAGATAGGCTAAAAGTGAGGACAACCAATAAGGACAGAGAAGCAGCATAAAATAAAGCATTTATTGTGTTTCACAAATTTTCCACATGACCTTGTGGAGGACTAATCAGGCTGGGATCTCAGCCGATAGAAACGGTGTGACGAATGAAACTAGCATTAATGCTCTGGTTCACGGCAAAGTCCTTTTTTACTTTTTCCTTGCCTAGCTCCAGGGATTTTCGTGCTGCAGGTGCCATTCCAATGCTATTTAGTGTTTTTCAGTATGGAGATCGCATTCCAATACAAAAAACTTGGTGTTGCCATTTGATATTTTCAAAATTTTCTCACTGTAACCGTAACTGTTAGAGTGACACTGTTGTTTTCCATATCATTCTTGAGCGCATACCTCAAAATACCTTATGCCAAAATTTCATTCAGTTTCTGTGAATGGTATGATAGTTAGGGGCCCATATGTCGGGATAGTTTTTTTATAATCACCCCGTATATTACAAATAACAGGAGAATATTCTCATCAAGAACTTATGAGAATATTCTCCTCTATGAGACTATTCTCAAGATTATTCTTGAGAATTTTACATCTCTAATGGCAATCATAAAAATGTGTCCATAGATCGCCTTAAGCAATGTTTTATGCTAAATAATTTAAATTAAATCTTACAAAGAGTAAGATTTCGCATTGACCCTTCGAAATTGTACGATGTATAATTGTGTGTGTGTTGCAATTTTTTTATTTGTATGATTATAATTCAACTTTCTTTTCTCAAATGTTTCGTGTTTGACTGGAGGGGGAGTACTGCAGTGTGTTCTTATAGATATAGATGGTGCATGCTCCTGGTGATTGTGAAGAAGAACGTCAGTTAAAATAGTACCACCGATTTGTATAAACATGTCTTCCTTCTCGTTATATTTCTTTCATGTTGTTAATTTTAATTAAATCGTTAAGTTTTGATTGTGTTTTATCTTGTCACTACAAGCATCGGATTAAGTATGTTCAGGCATGGTGTTATTTCGATTAGGGAATAACTTTTTTTTTTTTTTTCCTTTTCCTTTAGTGTCACTCCTTCACAGCTGGCGACTCCTTCCTTCTCTTCATCATACCCATCAACACCAAGTAAGTGTTAACATTCCCCCTCATTTTAATGACACATTGGTTTACAGTCTCAAACGTTGCAATTGGAAGCAGCATTTAAAAATAGTAATTTCTGTTTTTAAATTTCTTGGGCAGTTTAATTCTAGTTCTGTATATAGCGACAATCACAGTGATGTGATGGGGTTAATAACTGTGTGTGTGTGTGAGTATTCACACTTCAACAGGAGCAGTTCTACATTAAAAAAAGAGCCAAATTTTTAAAAGACTTGGGATTATATAAAATTATTTTTAGATGTGCACAATAATCAGTGTATTATGAACGACTATTTGTTTTAATATGCAGGTAGTGTGTCTAAGGACATAGCACATATGTGAACGACCGCTGAACCAGTTGGTGCAATACATTTTTGGGGTCACTCCGGTTGTTGCAGCTTATGATTTGATTTCCTTGTGGTTACTTTGAAACCGAGAGCTAGTTAGTCTTCATCCAGCACCTCCTAGAGATAGAAGGCCTCTGCACTGCTTGCCATAAATGTCATTCGGATTACCTAGCAAGTTTTCCACATTTTGAAACACAGCATCCTATTTTGTTTCTTATTTTGTCGTAGAACATAGTTTCCCCAACTTTTTTTTCTCCCATCACCCCCAACACAATCTAACCCATAGGATCCTATGTCATACCCGTAGCTTCTACCGCCCCCTGTAACTTTCTATCTCCCTCAAGGGAGCGTTAACGCCCGTGTTGGGAATCACTGACGTCACAAGCAGACTACGGAAGCCTTCTATCTCTAGGAGGTGTTGTTTCATCACCTGTGGTAGTTGCTAACAACAAATTGCTGGCCCTGCTTCCCTGAAATTAATGCACCATGTTTATAAAGAAAAAGTTCATTTCATGATTTTTTTTTCACATTTATCCAAGTAAGAAAATCTTTTATCTACCGTATATACTCATGCATAAGCTGACCTACCCACCCACCTCACTTCAGGACCACCAAAATCGCAGTAAATTTGAAACATGTGTATAAGCTAACCCTAAAAAAATCGGTGCATTTTAGAAGGAAAAAATTTTATATTATCATTAAAAGTTACAACAAAAAGTTATTCAAATTTTTTAATCCATTTCTTCTGATTCTCTGAGCTCTACATCAAAAGCCAATACAGTGTTTTCATCTTCAACTGTGCTGTCGTCACTTTCAATGAGGATGTCGTCTTGAGTTTCTGTCCATATCATTACTGATATTTTTTAAAGGATTTGATGACTATTTCAGTGGAAACAATTTCACACCTCGTGAACCCACCAGCAAACTAGGCCAATATTAAGTTCCTTTAAGGCACCACTTTTTACTGTTTCTTTATCAAAGTAGAGATGGGACAAATATTCGGCTACTATCCGGTCCTTTTGCCGAATATTTGGTTCGGCTGAATAATGCTTAGGTATTCAGCCAAATATCTGTGTAAATCTAAGCACAACAAACTAATTTAAAAAAAATTATATTAATTGGAATCTTTCGCCTAAACTAACAATTTACTGATTGTTTTATTGTGTAATGTCTTTCTGTGCTAGAGGTTATGTCAGGGTGAATTTTTAGGATAAGTAAAACGTGAAACAAAGTAGAATCCTACTGCAATAGGATGGAGGTGAGCATGAATTAGTTCACTAACTAAAGTATGTGCCTAGAGAAGAAATGTTCTGAGCTACTGAAAGGGGGCAAAGAACATCTAGAGTCTGAAAATCAGTCGTAAATTTTAGGATGCATTAATACTCGAAAGTAAATAATGGTTGGTAAGTAAGTTGACAGGAAATAAATTTTTTTAATTAGATGAAAATTGTAACAAGTGCTGAAAAAAAAATTGATTCTGTAGGTGACATGATAATTTGACTAATGACCACCTTGGTTTATGAATTTTCTGACTAACGAAGATTTTTTCGTGACTTTTCTGCTTCAACTAACGAATACTAATAAACATTTTTGGTGATATGAATGCATAAACTTAGGGGGCCATTCAAGTATTACATAAGCAAATTTTTAGTCATTTTTGACCCCACCTCCTAATGCATATTGGTGGGATCAGAAACCTACGAGGGAGAGGGCATGGGGGCTTGTACGCCTCTCCCCCCAGACGAAAAAAAATACTTTTCAATGTTTCTATTAATGCAAAAAATATTTTTAAAAAATATATAAAGGTACTTCCTTTCGAAATTTTAATATTATTATAATCAATTTTTGTTAATTTCAATACTATTTGAATAACTCAATTTTTTCTATAAAAAAATTCATTGCGACCCACCCTTTAAGCAGGGTTGTCAAATTTGCTCCCTCTGTAGATACCCGTTCCCCCCCTCCCCCTCCAAAAATCCCGGCTGGGTTTTTGGGGGAAATTGTTTTAAAAAAAAAATGTGTTGCTTTTAGGTTATAATTTTATTTTGTGGTTAGTGTATGTATTCCAAAAATTGGTGCATATCCTTTTTTATGTAAGCATTTAGGTAAGAGATTCACATATTAAAATAAGTTACAAGAAACCGCAAGCAGAAAATGTAACCATGGACCTTAATTTAACAAATATACCTGTTATATAATATGTGATAAGCATATCCACAGAAATTATTCTTTATTTATAACTAGCTGATACCCGGTGACGTTGTCTGCCCCGTAAAAAATGTATATATGTATAGCTTATTAAAATTATTTCTTAATTAAAATTTCTGCATCAAGTAAAAAAAATTACTTTTATTTTTAAATATTTTAATTAACTTCAGGCGATTGCTTGTGAATACACAATATTTTTTGTTTTTCCATCTGGTGTGTAGAGGTACAAATTTTTGGGATTACCAACAGGCGACGAAAAGCTGTCCTTGAGAAATACAGGTCTCAAGTAGGTTGATACCTGCCACTGCTAACGACTGGCCTTGTGCTTTGTTGATTATCAGGGCACAAGCTAAACAAATTGTAATTGCTTGAAAGTGAATGGCATTTCTTCAGTGATAATTTGGATACGTGGAATGAAGACGTCTTCCCCTTTAGCACATCCAGTTAGAATCATTGCTTCGATGATGTAATTGTGCAATTTCTTCACGCAGAGTCTCGGTGTCTCCAAACTTCTTAACATTATAGGTGCTCAGACTTTGAGGGTCTTGTTGTGTGCGGTGGAATATCCATCCAGAATATCCAAAGAGTTCAGAAATTCTGCACGATACAGAACTGTCTGCGCTGTGTCTGTGACAGTGTCAACCAATTTGTAAGATGTGGAGTTCCCTGGAATAATTTTTAGGATTTTTTTGTCGATCTTGTTCATACTGTCATTTTTTGATGCCAGAATCTTTCTTACAAAGCCACTCATGGTTTCAGTGATTTTGTTGAATGTTTGGGAAGACTTTGTCTGCAAGTTCTTGAACTGAATTTAACAACTGGCAAAATCCATTTGGAAACGTAATCAGTCCAATACTTGGTTCTACGGGAATTCTTCCATTGTCAAGTTTGATCAACTGACATGAAAATGATAGCAGTGCTGAGTCATTTTTCAGTTGAACTCTCATGTTGGTAGATAATTATAATTTTTTCACTTCGTGCCAGAGTGTTGATGATATGAGGCAAGCATTGAGTTCATTAGCTGGCGTTAAACATTTTTATCTCCAATTTTGTCATAGTAGTGGTTGTCCTCTGTTAGCGATGTCCAGCTTGTGCAGCGAATATTATTCAAATGTCTTTTTAAAGCATTTTTAAATTGAAACTATACCTCTACGATGGGCGGTTGATGAGATGAAGGCCGCATTAGCACTTACAGGATACCCTGTATGTAGGCTAGCAGAAATACCCGGCTCTCTTCCCGGGTTTTCTTCAATTACTGGGAGGATTGGGAAAACTTACAAACCGTTATAAAGGAATAAACTGTTATAATAACAGAATTAAAGGTGTGACAAACCATTGTAAAGGCATATGTACACGTCTGAAACGCATTGTTGGAAACCACGGTAACCAAAGTAAATGTTCCAAAAGTGATTGTTGAGGCCCCAAAACCATTGTTGCCCGACAGTTTTTTGCCCATTTGGGGCATTTACCCAGCTCTGACGAACTTTTAAAGTAGCCTACGGTTCAATGCCGGTCCTGTTTGGTATATATGCAAAATCTGGCGACGATCGGTCTAAAACTGTAGATTTGTATAAAGAACAGGCATACTTTCACATTTATATATAAGATACACAATTTTTCACACTCACAAATCCTTGTATAAATAAATTGAAGCCTCTGTGAAGAAGTAAATCAATGTATGTAAACTGAATTTTCATTCAAAAAATATTTGCATGTTTGCATTACTTTTTCATAAGTTTGCGGGGACTCATCAAAGACTGTGGCCAACAGTTGCCAAGTATGGAGATGGCGTGAGTTGATGTTTGTGACTCTACAGACCAGAGCAGAATGCTGATTCAATATTTGTGTTGTCTACAATACATAAAAAGCAGTGGTGACCAAAATATTTGTTATTCTTACAAAGAAAATAGAGCAATTACAAAAAGGTCCTACCGTGATGTGATCCTAATGGCATCGGCATTGCTGCACGCAGCACATACACAAACTACACTGAATAATTATTTGAAAGGGTCGGAAAAATATCAGAACAGAGAAATTGCTTGGACAGACATAGCAAATAAGAAATTTCAAAATTCCAAAACTCTTGTCCAATGCAACCCTTTTAGCACATCTGAAACCCGATGCCAAATTCGTAATTGAAATAGATGCATCCGCTTTTACCATTGGCGATGCACTGTTTCATGTGGTTGACAACAAACTTCATCCTCTAAGAGGATGCAAGAGTCTTGCATTCTTTTCTGTGAAATTATCTCCTGCAGAATGCAACTACAGTGCATACGACCGCGAGTTGCTGGCTGCATATGCTTCTATAAAGCAGTTTCAGCATATGTTAGAAGCTAGGGACTTTTCTTTACTCACGGACTATAGACCATTGACATATGCCTTCAGACAAAAATTAGACAGTTTCTCTTTGTCAATGCAGGCAATTAGATTTTATTGCACAATTCACTACTGACATACACTATATCAAGGGTAGCAAAAACATACCCGCGGATGCACTTTCCCGCATTGCATCAATTTTAATGCCAAATCCTATTGACTATAACAAAATTTCAAAAGCACAAGAATGCAACCAAACTTTAACTGATCTTTTACAAAATCCACGAGGATTACAGCTCAAAAAAGTGACTTTGCCAGACTCAAATACTTCACTATTTTGTGATCTCTCCAGTGGCACAGCTAGACAATTTCACAAGCAGGTTTTTGAAACAATTCATAATATTTCCCATCCAGGAATTAAAGCTACAACTAAATTGATTCAGACTCGCTTTATTTGGTCTTCATTAAATAAAGATTATAATAACTGGTCCAGACAATGTATACCTTCTCAAAAATCCAAAATAACACGACATATGAAAACCCCATTAGGTTTATTTCCTGACCAAACTGAGCGATTTGATCACATCCACCTTGATATCATTGGTCCTCCTCCTGGTGGCAATGCCTATTGTCTAACTATGATCGACAGGTTCACATGTTGGCCGGAGGTGGTTCAGATTCCAGACATCAGCGTCGAGACTGTAGTCGTACATTCTACTCAACATGGATATCTCGCTTCGGGGTGCCAACCAAGATTACAACAGATCCAGGTCATCAATTAGAGAGAGCCCTCTTCCTAGCACTGGCAAGAGTACTAGGAATTCAATGAATACGGTCCTCACCATATCACCCGCAAGCAAATGGCCTCGTAGAGGAGCTACACAGACCACTCGAAGCTGCCATCAAGGCATATAACAGAGTACTGGTGTACTGCATTGCCCATCATATTACTCGGTTTCCGTAGCATCTTCAAGGAAGATCTGAAAGCTAGCACCGCGGAATTGGTATATGGCATTAGTCTCACACTTCCCGGAGAAATATTCGATCCCAGGCCGAGGGAAACATCAAAAGAACTTGTTGAGACTATCAAAGAACATTTTACAAAATTACGACCGCGACCAATGGACCACAAAATATTTTCATCCACCCTCATCTAAAGGACTGCTCACACGTATTCATTTGGCATGATGGAGTTCAGAAGCTGCACCAAGCTCCATATGATGGACCGTTTCAAGCGATCCAACGATGTGAAAAGACATTCGACATCAACGTCCGCGGAAAAAAAACGAAGTTTTTCTGGACTGACTGAAACCGCCTTCCTGGCTTCAGACATGAATGATTCCAGTCCATCAACAAGAATTCCTATGCCTCCCTTTCCTCGGACAAGAAAAACGCTTTCCAGATGAACTGAATTTCCCAGACTGTTTCAAACCATAAGTTTGCTGCTGAGTGTGGGGAGTGTGCGGTGGCTCACCAAAGACTGGCCAACAGTCGCCAAGTGCGGAGACAGCACGAGTCGATGCTGACCGGAGCAGAATGCTGATTCAATATGTTGTGTTGTCTATGATACATAAAAAGCTGATTGCCACAAGTTTTATACAAGTACATCAGACTTTCATAACTGAAATATCAAGAGACAAAAATAACATTATCTTATAAGGAAAATAAAATAACTTTGTGGGATTCATGAATTGAACAATGGTAATGAACACCTTCAAGTGAAACAGAACAAAAAGTATAGTTTTCCTCTGAAAATAAGACCTAACCAGAAAATATAAACCCTAGCTTGATTTTTCAAGATGCTCGTAATTTGGCCTGTTTAAATCATCAGCTAGATGAAGGTATTCTGTAGGTCTGTTGCTATACATGACAGATTGTCTTGTATAAAGTGATATTAATGTAATGTTATTGACATTTGTATTTAATGATAATTCAAGTTATTCTGTAGTTTTAAGTTCCCAAAAATGACTAATTTGGACAAGTGGGAAACGCCTCTAGAGTAATGAATCCTCCAGAATGACTATCTCCTTTTTAACCAGATCATTTTTTTTAATTATTATTGCTCCTTTAAAAATATTTCGGAATTTATTATAATAAAGCAGGGATATTTGAGTAAAGAATTTAAGAAAAAGAGACGCATGCGACTTTTAGTTCCTTAAAGTTTGGGTTCGATTTAAAAAAAAACTATGGGGTTCTGGTTGCGTACCCATAAGTTTTATTTTTGACGGATCGGCACACTATTGGATAAATTTTCTTCGGGGTTTGAAAAATTGAAAAAAAAAAAAATGAGGCACCATAATGATTTCACAGAATTTTCTTTATCCAAATTTGTATTCAATTTTACCACAGATATTACCCATGGCACAAGTCTAGAGCATTTAAGTGGCCTGTGGCACATTTTCAGGTCACTGAAGTAGTCCTCAAAGACCACTCTCACATTCAAAGATCACCTAAGTAACCTGTGACAGTTACAGAACACTTAAACAATCCATGGAACATTTAGGGATCCCTTCAGTAATTACTAAATCATCCGTGGCTTAATTACAGATCACTTGAGTAATGCATGGCACAGTTCCAGAGCACTTAAGCGACCCAGAAACATTTCCAGAGCACTTGAAGGATCCATGAAACCTTTAGAGATAATTAAAGTGATCAACTAAAGAATGTTAGTTCAGGTGCCAAATAATTATCAAAAGGTTTTTTTCCGTTTTTGATGCACCGAATAAGATGCCATTAAGAATATTCCGTATCTTCATAAAGGGGGGTTGATCCCCTCCCCCCACCCCTGTCATCAAAAGTCAGCAAATTGGGAAACCCCCCCCCATCTATTCTGACGTAATACTTGAATGACCCCTTAAATAAAATATCCACAACATGAGCTGAATTTTCACACCAATCAGAATTACTGTTACTAGGGCCCGATTTAAATGTACTCTATGATATCCTACATCGTGAGTGACATTTTGTGATTACACAATTAAAAATTCTGTATCTCTCAAAGTAAAATTAATTTAAAAGGAATTCATTTATTATTGGAGTTCATGCTATATTAAAGGAGTTAAAAATTAATGTTTTTCTGGCATGAAAGTTTTTGTGACTCGCGTTACAAAATTTTTAAGTGATATTTAAACTTCTCCTACAACGTAATATAGTCAAGAGTTGTGAACTGAATATTTTTATTTGTTCTACAGACATTATTGGCATAAGTTTGAGTGTTTATTTTTTAAAACAAAATGTAAATAAAAAATTGCCTTGAAATAGTGAACTTTTCTGCCGAAAATCGTTTACTTCATAGATAGTAATAGATGTTATTGAATTGAAATTTAAAAACTTTGAACTATGTAAAGAATAATTAAATCAAGGACTTGCTGGAATTTTGAAAAAAAAAAAATTGCCTGCAATTCCCTGTTTCTGTGGAACTGCCCATTTACAATGCTCAGCAAAGAGCTAGAAATGAAAGTGCTCCATTTGCCAAAAACTATCACGCTATCATTGAACAGTAAAATATAAATATTGCAAGTATTTTTGTTTGAAAAAAAGGATGGAAATGCAGTACAACCATCCCGTTCACCTTGACTTATTTACATTGGACCTTGTAATTTATAAATTTTGCTGTGCTTTTGAAATTGGTCTCGAAAGAGAGTGTCATTCTTAAAAAACTTGTGATTACATAATTTACATACAGCAACATAATTTTCTGTGCATTGAGGAGAGTTGACAGACTGTAGAACACTCCAAAAGAGAATGTAATATATTGCGAGGAGAGCAGAAAAGAATTATCTGTGGGTGCTAGTAGGCCCTATGCTGTTTTGGCCAAAAGTTGTTTTTGTTACCAAGTTATTTCCGTTAGTCTTGACTCAGTCTTATAGAATACTGAAATAATTCTATGAATTTATTTGAATTTTAAAAAAAAAGAAAGGTTTTTTAATTGTGCTATGATTATGCTGTCTGGGTACTTATGTCCTTTTTCTTACACTTACTAATTTTTTGGGTGGGAACCGTGCAGAGTTACAAAAATGACTATTGATTTGTAATGCCATCTATATAAAGCAGTTGGGAACCTTCTGACACGAAATGCGCAACTCGAC
The DNA here is from genome assembly GCF_987345545.1 of Pholcus phalangioides. Lineage (NCBI taxonomy): Eukaryota > Metazoa > Arthropoda > Arachnida > Araneae > Pholcidae > Pholcus > Pholcus phalangioides. The sequence continues at coordinate 52,513,726 of NW_028301597.1, forward strand.
AACATAAATACGCTAGGGCCAAGAATACAATCGAAAAACAAGCGCTCTGGCATGTGTACGAGGTGCTAGGTTAAGTAGTAGTTGGGGACCTTCCAGCTAGTCGTGCAAAAACCATGTAGCTGTATGATTTGAAGTGAGGGGTTGATATTTTCTCCTCAAAATCTGACCTGTATATATGCTGACCCATCCAAATTAAGGAACAACTGTTTCAATAAAAAAACTTGGTTTATACACATATATATACAGTATTTTATCATATTTTTTTGTGTTTTTCCCGTTTCTTTCATATAATTTTGTTAGTTTTTTGGTATTAGCATTAGCCAACTTTTTCCCAGGTATTCTCAGTAATTTTCGTTTTTTCATTTTGGGTCCTATTGTTTTAGGTTAGTGAATAGATAGTTGGCTAATACTAATAATTATAAATTTTACTTTGTATCTTAATATTTTGTTTTAGGGTATGTTCCTTCTTTATATACATATATTTCTTCCTTGTGATTTAGTGTTAAGGATTTTATTTTACTTTGTACGAAAAAATAAGTAAATCTTTTACGTATATTTTGCATTGTAATGTAATTGACATTATTTTAATTTCCTGTTAACATTTAAAAAATAGTAAAATGAGAAACATTATCTAGTTTTTAGCAATAGTGTTAGTATACCTCGATTAGTGCTGTGTAGGGCTTGCGATGAGGCTGATCGCGACGTTTCCTTGGTCTAGGGGGATAGTAGCTGATAGTTTCAACTGTAAGGGGTGTTTGGATAGGGCAAGGTTGGAACTCGAGGTTGAAGCATTACAAGAGTGAGTTAGGGTTTTAGAGGGCCCTGTTATTACGGAGCCACCTGTAGATGAAGAAGCAATCTCAACGACAGTTTAGAGGGTGAATGTGTGGTTGTGGATGAGGTAGAGGGGGATAGTGATAGGGGTTTAATCATCGGAAATTCTATGGTTAAGGAACAGTGTGTGTAGGGATTTTTGGGGTTTTGAGTGCTGTTGTCTTCCTGGGGGGAAGATTAGCAATGTTCGAGATGTTTTTCATCTCTGAAAGTTGCCCTTTCAGGTAATCCTGTGGGAGGGAACAAATCAGGTAGGAGTGAATATTAGTGAGTCTGTCAGAGGACAAGGATTACTATTATCCGCTAAGGAGGGGGAGGGGGGTTCAGATGTTGCAGTGATTCCAATACTGCGAAGGGGTAGTAGGGTGTATAAGAGTAGAATCCACCAATCAATTTGAGCCTGAAGGACATTTGCTCCTCACTTGGAGCCACGTTCTTGGAGCTTCCTGCGTTTACTGATAGGTGATTTCATTGGGATGGGATCACTCTGAATATGAGAATACGAGGGGGATCTGGGAGGTTTACGCTAGGCTTAGGTCAGGTTTTTTACTATCAGACCACGCAGTCTGGAATGCGGGTTAGTTAATAATAATCACAACAGTAGTGACGGGGAATTACCCACTTCTGACTTGGATGGCTTCTCTATTGACACTAAATTGCAAGGCAAATTGAAATGTGTGTTAATAAATGCCAGGAGCTCGGGGAATAAGGGGTCATTAAAGTATTGCATCGGGGGGGGGGGGGGTTCAGATTTGCTGACTTTTGATGACAAGGGGGAGGGGGGGGTTGAAGGTTGTTTACATCATCAACCACCCCTTTTTGAAGGTATGAAATATTCTAAGTTGCTGACAAAATTTTTCTGATAGGGAAGGGGGGGGGGGTCAAAAATGGCTGAAAATCTGCTTACGTAATACTTGAATGGCCCCTAAGAAAGATTTTGTAGAACTGATAGCTGTGAAGGGCCTGGATCTTAAAGCCATTACAGAATCATGGGCAAACGATGGAGATGAATCTTTCTTATACATCTCAGGATACGATACTGTTTTAAGAAATAGATTGGGTAGGAAAGGGGGTGTGGAGTGTTGATATACATGAAATCATGTTTGAAGGCTAGAGAGTGTAACGTGCAGAGAAGTGATATTGAAACTATATGGGTTGAGCTTGAAAACAAATGATGTCATAAACTTATTCGGAGGATAACAAACCCCAACAATAGGGATCCAAACTTCATGATGAAATTTCCTACATTTTTAAATGTAATACTAGGGGATTTCAATTACCCAGGGTCTAGGGTAGAGAGCGATGTAGGTATGTGTAGTGCTTTCAATGAATTTTTTTGCTTTGGTTTTAATATAGAATATAGTATTCAATGTAAAGGTGTTGCATGGGGTAATAAAAGCCTCAAAAATATTGAAGTGGAAGATGTGGATGTCCTAAATCTTCTAAAAAATGTATGTATGACATAAATGTCGCTCTCCACTTGTTAATACAAGATATATTGAAGACTGGATGTTGTGGAGATATTTATTATTTGAGATGTTAATTTTTTAAGGAAGGAAAAAACTCATCTCTGCCTCTACCGGGAGTCGAACCCGGGTCCCTCGAAAAGGTCCTCGTGGGACCCGGGTTCGACTCCCGGTAGAGGCAGAGATAATTTTTTAAGGAAGGAAAAAACTCAACATCTCAAATAATAAATATCTCCACAACATCCAGTCTTCTGTATATCTTGTAAAAAATGTGTGTGTGAGCAAAGCACCAGGACCAGATGATATCTGTCCTTGGGGAATGTGCTAATGAATTGTTGGGGCTAGTCTCACAGATTTGCAGTAGTAGTGTTGCTGAGGGTATCGTCCCAAGGGATTAGAAACTTACTGATGTTTCGATATTTAAAAGGGTAGTTGAGAGGCTGTGTCCTATTATCATCCCGGGAGTTTGACGAGCTCCCTCTAAAATTTTGGAAATTATTATCAAAAGGCAGTTGGTGAAGTGAATAGAAGAGAATAATGTATTGTCAGATAATCAGCATGGGTTTAGGAAGGAGAAATCATGTGTGAATAACCTCCTTTTGCTTCTATGATCACATGACTAAGGCTTTGAGTAAGGGCAAAAATGTAGATATTTACCTTGATTTTCAGAAGGCATTTGATCTGGTCGAACATGGTACTCTTGAAGCGTTTACATGAGATTGGGATTGGGGGCAATTTGATGAATTGGATAGAATCATGGGTGAGAGATCACAACGGGTTATGGTAAACGGGGAATTCTCTGATTGGACAGGCATCACTAGTGGAGTTCCTCAAGGGAGTGTCCTGGGCCCCCATACCTTTTTTCACTTTTTATTGATAAACTCAATCAGGATATCGACGGGATTGCTAGCAAATTTGCAGATGATGTGAAGCTAATGGGGGTAATCGGGAATCAAAGCGATAGGGAGTTGCTTCAAACCTAATTGAACAGGATTGAAACATGGGCAAATGAATGGAGCATGAAGTTTCGCGTTTAAAAGTGCATGGTCGATCGTTTGGGTTCGAACCACCCAGGTTTCTCTTACAAGTTGAATGGTGTCGCTATACTGGATGGAATATAGACTTGGTTAAAGGGGGTGCAGAGAAGAGCTACGGGTGTCCTTATTGGCACACAGGGCTTGAGTTACAAAGAGAGACTTCATCTTTTGAATATGTTTACATATTGGATGAACACAGGTGTCGGGGAGATATGATCGAATTGATCAAAATTTTCAACGGGATGGATTGGATAGACCATGATTTATTAATCCGTCGTCAATCAGTTGCTTTTACAAGGAGACACCAGTATCGATTGGTAAAGGACAATGCGAGGTTATGGTGTCGCAGAGAATTTTTCTCTAACAGGGTTGTTAATAAATGGAATAGCTTACCCTCGGAGGTAGTAAATTGTAACACAATTGACACATTTAAAAAGAAATATGATAAACATGTTGAGGTAAATCGAGAAGCTATCCATTCTTAGAATAAGACAACCATAAATACATATCGGGTATTGCATAATATTTTCTCATATATATAATATATATATGTGTGTGTGGTTTATAGTTTTTTTTAATTGGGTTGCTGTATTTTTGTACTATATGACATCCATATTTGTTATGGGCCACCTCTTTGGGCAATTTGCGTGTTGTGGCCTTGTATTTGTATAATGTGGATTTTTCATCAATTTCACAAAAGGTACTTTTGTGGTAATTTAATGTAGTAATTTAGTAATTTTTTTCTGTATTTTAAATGAAATTTATAGCTTATTCAATGTATTCAAATGTATTGGCATCTGCTGGATATTTTAGTTATTGGCCATTTGTATTTTTCAGGCGCTCGAGCCCTGACACATGATATTCTAGGAAAAGCTGGCAGGACTGTTAGAGAGCATGATAAAGTAAAAAGTTAATTGTAATTTGGGAATTTTTCTGCCTTAAATATTGATTATTCTGTTATTTTCTGTGCTTATAAGTGTGTGCTCAGTTATATTCATTGTCCTGTTTCTTGCATTGATGAACTTTTTAAAATTTTAAGTGTTTTTGTATTACATGCTAACTTTTTATCATCAGTAAAGTCTCAGTTAAAGTATGTTTTTTTTTATGATAAAATTAGTCAAACCCTATTATAGCTTCCCCATGTTGGGCCAAACCAACTTAGTGCCATAAATTTTCAGTGAATAATTCATCCAATTTTAATTGCATGTAAAAATACGATTCAACACTCTTTATAACACCAAAATTTTACAAGATAAATTGGTGGCATTGTATCTGAGCTAGCCTGTATATAAAAAATACTTTCATATTGGATCTGATTTTCAATATGAAATGCTCATTGCTCTTGTGCTACAACTAATTGTTACTAGTACGTAGCTCTTTTTTTGCATAATTATGAACCTATGATGTTTTTAAAATATTAAAGTAAATTTTTTCAGTTTTTAAGTTAGTAGGAGGTACAAGCCTCTGGGAATTTCTAATAAATTTATATATGCAAGAAAGTGTGTATGTATGGCCCCAACATGTTCATGGCAGAAAAAATCAATAAAAAGCTAGCATTTGTGTACAGTTTTATCCTTTAACAAGTGAGCAAAGGATGCTGCTTCACTCCAGTGAGCATGTTATAAGACACAAACAAGAATAATTTCTAATACGATCCATGCACAAAATGATATAAGATAACCAGCAACATTGTTTGGTCCCTGAAGACAGGGTTCACCAGGGCCACAGCTAGATAGGAGCATGCTTGTCTGCTGCCCCAAGCCTGCCAAAGCACAGTGTGCAGAAATCTGATATACGTCACAGAACAATCTGGAAGAATTTTAAGAAAGTGTAGTAAACACTATTATGGGGATTTTTGCTGCAGAAAATTTCCAATCAGCTAAGGGCTCATTGCAGAACAATACAAAACATTCTGCTTCGGAGTCCTGGGCGCTGAACCAGAAGGGACACAGATTTCACCCTTTAATTGCTTCAAAATTGCAAGGGACACCAATATGCCGGCTTGCCCTCGGGATCACACTGGCACAATATGGCAAGTGATGCAAAATATTTTTTTTGTGACATCCTTCATATAACTTTAATGATAAGAATACCCAAACCGGTTTGTTTCTTGGCTCTGTTCCTATCATGAGCTCTTCTGAAAAAGATGATGTTAACGATGAAAAGAATTGGATGTGGTATGTGGATGGTTGATAAGGAAGGGGAAATCTATTCTTTTCTTCTTTTACTCAAAATTTTTACAAAGATCCCAGTTTTCTAGTTATTGAACCAGATTTCAATACACTTTTTGAGCAACTGAATAAGGAAGTGAGTGACGAGATCGCTTCCTGGGTCACTTGTCCACTCGCTCATACAATCACTTATGGAGTCACTCTGTCACATACATATCCACATCATCAGGGCAGGCAAAATTTCAGGGAGCAAAATGTTGGGGACGAAATATTTTTTTTATACTGGTGTCCTTTAATTTTTATTTGCTCCCATGCTGAACCAGTCATATCTGTCTGGGAATAACTTTAAATTGTACTTCCATAAGCACTGATTCTGATCTACCAGTTTCACAAATGAAAATATTTCTGAAATTCCTTCCTCCTGCTTTGTGGTATGATACGTTGTGTGGACCGATAAATTTTCTTTGTCTCTTATCTAATACAACTCTGCCCTAAAGCAGAATATGCCAAAATCTGTGACTTACATCGCAGAACAATTAGTGCTACTACAGAACAATCGGGAAGAATTTTCAGGAAAACTGCAGAAAATGCTATTATGGGGATTTTTACCTCGGAACATTTCCAGTCAGACGAGGGCTCATTGCAAAACATTCTGCTTTGGGGCAACTCTGCAGGTGTCACTGCAGCATTGAGATCATGCCAGTGTGAACCAAATTTGATGCACCAATATAGAATCTATGTTTTTAAGCGATGGTGTCAAGATTTATGTTGTGCTGCACGATGCATCGATTGCACCAGTGTGAACCCTGCCTAAATTGCTTCTAGTAAACATTATATATATATATATATATATATATATATATATATATATATATATGTATATATGTATATATGTATATATGTGTGTGTGTATATATATATATATATATATATATATATATGTGTGTGGTGTCTCACGCAGACGACCCCCCAAGAGTCGGGTCAACGACCTCGAGCGTGTCACGTGATCCCGGGTACTGGAGACGACCGTCTGGAAAACAGCAGAGCAGAGAGTCACTGCACACGAAAGCGTGAGGTTCAAAAATTTCTATGCCTGTCTTTTTCATTAACCCAGATTATCATGTTTGTGTCGTCATAATAAATGTTTATTAAGAAGCTGTGGCTCTGTGTGGTGACTCCGCAGTGGTGACCAGCGACGTTTAGGAACATTAACCATAAAAAAAAGTCCATCTTCATTGAAGATTTAATCTCATGCATTTTCGGAAATTTTCTTCTTTCCGAGCCTCCATTATGTCTGTGGTTACGACGACTAGATTCTTCCCTCAAACAGGCCCCTGAAGAACAGACCCCTCTCGCCCACGCATCATCATCTGCTCTTCTTCTCTTCTGGTGTGTGACCTCCTCCTCTCTCTCGTCTTCTCTTCTTTTTTTCTCTCTCTCCCGTTGGAGCTGAGCGATGGCGGAAGAAAATGCTCAAGTTTCGAGGATTGGACTTCGATTACCTCCGTTTTGGAAATCGAATGTGCAACTATGGATTCAACAGTGCAACAGTGCTTTTCAACTCAGTGGAATCACTGACGATGACACGAAGTATGCAGCCTTGGTCTCTTCCTTGGACGGAGAATGCTTGTCTTTCGTCTCGGATCTGATATTAAATCCTCCGGCAATCAACCGCTATCAAGCCTTGTCGGATCGCCTCATAAAGGAGTTCGCCGCGACGGAACATCAAAAAGTCAAGGAACTTTTGAACGAGCTACAGCTGGGTGATCAAAAGCCAAGTCAACTGCTGCGAAAGATGAAAGAACTCTCCGGCAACAAAGTCACTGACGAGTTCTTGCGCACCTTGTGGATGCAACGCTTACCGCAAAATATTCAAGCAGTGTTATCGGTTTCCAGTGAGCCATTAGATCAACTTGCTATCCTAGCCAACAAAGTGGCTGAAGTCACACTCTAAAATTATGTGTGTTGAATCCAGCCATCATCATCATCGCAAATGCAGTCAACTCAAGATCGAAACGATTCGTCATCAGTCATCGAAACGCTCACCAAACAAGTGGCAGAGCTAACGGCTACGGTGAATCGACTCTCTAGAGGGAGATATTGCAGTAACTCCCAACAGCGACGAGCTAGGCGTTCAACATCTCGTTCAAGTCGAGCACGGGATATCTGCTTCTATCACAATAAGTTCGGTGAGAAAGCCCGCTACTGCCGTCAGCCATGTAAATTCCAGAAAAAAAACGACGACCTTCCATCATCGCTGGTATGATGGAATCGGGCAGCAAATCCAGCAGGCTCTTCGTGATTGACAGAGTTACGGGTGATCGTTTCCTTGTTGACTCTGGCAGTGAAGTTTCTGTTATCCCACCTAAAAAAAATTCGTCAGCGCTACATCCAAGTTTCCATTTGTTCGCCGCAAACAACAGCAAGATTCTTGCCTATGGTTCCACAGTCAAGAAACTGGATTTAGGTCTCCGGAAACCTTTTTCCTGGACATTTCTCGTAGCTGACGTCACTTCACCAATACTTGGAGCTGATTTTCTCGGCAACTTCAACCTAATCGTTGATGTGCGAAACCGACGACTCATCGATTCGCAAACATCATTACGGGTACTCGGATCGATCAAGCCCACAACACAACCTTCCGTCACTACCATTGGAGATTCTGAATACAGTGCTATATTTCAAGAATTCCCAGATGTCTTCAACCCTTCACAGATCAGTAAAACAGTGAAACATGTGACGCGACACCATATCATCACTCGAGGACCACCGGTGGCTTCCAAACCTCGCCGTCTCAATCCAAAAATTCAACAACAGGTGAAAACCGAGTTTGAATTCCTTTTGGAACAAGGGATTATCCGGCCCTCCAAAAGCCCTTGGAGCTCTACGTTACATATTGTGCCCAAGGCAGATGGTACTGTACGTCCTGTCGGTGATTATCGTCGTCTAAATAGTGTTACGGAATTTGATTCTTACCCGATACCCCATATTCAAGACTTTTCTCAAGAATTGCACGGTAAGTCTATTTTTTCTAGACTAGACATCTTCAAGGCATACCATCAGATTGGCATTGCCGAAGAAGATATACCAAAAACCGCAATCACAACCCCTTGGGGTTTATTCGAGTATACAAGATTGAGCTTCGGTCTCGTAAATGCCGCTCAAACTTTTATGCGGTTCATGCATGAAGTATTACGAGGTTTACCATTCTGCTATGTATATCTTGATGACATTCTATGCTTTTCTGAAAATGCCGAAGAACACAAAATTCATTTAAAACAAATATTCCAACGTCTTCAACAGTATGGCTTAGTTTTAAATGTGTCAAAATGCATATTTGGTGTTTCTGAGCTTGAATTTCTGGGACATGTGATCAAACCATCTGGTATCACACCTCGCCCAGACAAAGTACAAGCTGTACTCGATTTCAAGCAACCGGAAACAATTGAGCAATTGCGTAAATTTTTAGGTCTCATAAATTTTTATCGCCGTTTCCTACCGCATGCAGCTGAGACACAAGTGCCACTGCATGATCTATTGAAAGGTTCTACGAGAAAAAGAAAAGACAAAACAAAAGTTGTGTGGTCTACATTAACTTTGAAAGCATTTGAAGATTGCAAAAAGCTACTAGCTAATGCCGCATTGCTGGCACATCCATCCCCGTCTGCCAAATTAGCTCTACACGTAGATGCTTCCGACTATGCTATAGGCGGTGCACTGCACCAGGTGACGGACAATGGTCTTCAACCGCTAGGTTTTTTCTCACGCAAACTTTCACCCACCGAAACACGATATAGCGCATACGATCGAGAACTTCTTGCCGCATATTCTTCCATAAAATTTTTCAGATACATGCTTGAAGCTCGTGAGTTTATACTTTTCAGTGACCATAAACCACTGTGCTATGCGTTTCGACAAAAAAGTGAAAAATGCTCACCTAGACAGCTAAGGCATTTAGATTATATATCGCAGTTCACAACGAACATTTGCCATATTCCTGGATCGCAAAATATTTCCGCTGATATCTTATCACGCGTAACAGCAATTTCAGTTCCTGGACCTCTTGATTTTACTGCCATCGCTGAGCAACAAGAGGGGGATAAAGAACTAGAGGAACTTCTAAAGAGCAAATCAGCTTTGCAACTGAAGAAAGTATTTCTTCCAGACGCAGCTAAAGCGCTCTACTGCGATTTATCAACAGGTGCTGTTCGACCTTATATTCCAGAAAAATTTCGATATGATGTGTTTTGGAATATGCACAAACTCTCACATCCAGGAATTAGACGCACTATTGATTTGGTCAGAAAGCGATTCATTTGGCCATGTCTAGCTAAAGATTGTGCTAAATGGACAAAAGTGTGCATACCATGCCAAAGATCCAAAGTGCACAAGCACACGAGAACCACGCTACAATCGTTTGTGGAACCTTCCCAACGATTTCAACATATTCATTTGGATATCATTGGCCCACTGCCCATTTCCGATGGATATTCTTATTGCCTGACAATGATAGACCGGTTTTCACGATGGCCAGAAGCAGTACCTATCCGCGACATCACAGCAACTACGGTAGCTACAGCTTTTCTTTCCACCTGGATTTCTCGATACGGCACAACCTTTGACAGTAACAACTGATCAAGGTCGCCAATTCGAATCGCAGCTATTCCGAGAGCTTTCCAAATTCATCGGAGCAAAACGGGTCAGGACAACTGGATACCATCCACAAGCAAACGGTATGTTGGAAGAGTGGCATCGCCCTCTCAAAGCCGTGTTGAAATGCAACCAAACCCATAAATGGACTGAAGCATTACCTACAGTTCTACTCGGTCTTCGGTGCTCTCTGAAACAAGATTTGGGGTGCACACCTGCAGAACTACTGTACGGAGAAACTTTACGATTACCTGGTGAATTTTTCCAAGCACGAGCTAATTCCAACTCAACTGACGCTTCAGAGTTTCTACAAATGCTGAGAACTCACGTCCAAACTTTCCAGCCACGACCAATCAAACGGCATGGAGGACATCCTTCATTTGTTCACCATGATTTGAAAACTACTTCTCACGTTTTCGTGAGAACTGATAGGATGAAACGTCCTCTGGAACAGCCATTTGAAGGACCATACAGAGTGATCAGCCGGACCGACAAAGTGTTCAACGTGGACATAAGAGGAAAAACTGTGTCAGTGTCAGTCGATCGGCTTAAACCGGCATTTCTCGTGAATCCGACGGTGGAGCCGGTACCTGTATCTCCGAACGTACCAACTGCAGTTACGTCTGACAGACTCGCAGCTGATTCTGCTGTGAAACCAGTCAGAACCACTCGTTCTGGACGTACTGTCCACTTTCCAGATCGTCTACAGTGCTCGTGATCACTGATGCTACTCCATAGTACGCGATCACCTATTATTACTCGTGATCACTGGGGAGGAAGTGTGTGGTGTCTCACGCAGACGACCCCCCAAGAGTCGGGTCAACGACCTCGAGCGTGTCACGTGATCCCGGGTACTGGAGACGACCGTCTGGAAAACAGCAGAGCAGAGAGTCACTGCACACGAAAGCGTGAGGTTCAAAAATTTCTATGCCTGTCTTTTTCATTAACCCAGATTATCATGTTTGTGTCGTCGTAATAAATGTTTATTAAGAAGCTGTGGCTCTGTGTGGTGACTCCGCATATGTATATATATATGTGTATATATGTATAAGTGTGTGTGTGAGAGAGAGATATATATAAATAAAATATTTTTTTCCAACAAACCCCATATAGATATGTGAGGTGAGAATATTCTACTGGATGTAAAAATTGGAGAATAATCGAGAATATATTCTTTTTTTTTTTAAATAATTTGAATTTTTTTTACTAATTTGTTTATATTGTGAAATATAAATCAGTTTTCATTGCCTGAAACATTTACAACAAAACAATTTTTGGTATAATCACCCCCAATGACAACTTTGTTTGATGAGAGGTTTTACTCCCCGGATCATGTTGAGAAGTTTTAAAAGTTTAGTTATAAAGATTTTTAAAAACCTTTTTGGATTGAAAGCTTAAAAAATTATTTTAAAATTAGATAAATTTTCAGAAATAAATTCAAAACAAAAGAAATTAAATCAAAGTTGTTTGATAAAGGAAGCTATTCTTATATAATCAGCTTCATTCTAAGAAGATACAAAACTGTTGTTTTCTTCAATGCACATACACTTAAATTCGGCATCACTCACATTTCTTTAAAAGTTGTGCAATTCAGCCTTGTTGGTTTAACTTTCTTGCTTTCAAACTTTAATATTGTAGTCTACAAACTTCAAATGCCCATCTTCTTGACGGGAAGAGAGACTGGGACAGAGAATATTCTCAAGAATATTCTCTCAAAGGACTACTATTAGAAGTTACTAGAGAATATTCTTATCAAAAATAACAATTATTCTCAAGTTATATTAGAAGTTACTAGAGAATATTCTTATCAAAAATAACAATTATTCTCAAGTTATTTATCGAAATTAGTATAATACATGCTATTACATAAATTCTGGACAATATTCTCTGGAAAGACTATTATTAATAACTTCAGAATAATTCTCATAAGGGGCTGTTCAAGTATTTCGTCATCAACTACCCTTTATGAAAATATGAAATATTTTTAATAGCATCTTACTCGGTGTTCCAAAAATGAGAAAAACCTTTTGATAATTTGTGGGCACTTGAAGTAACATCCCCCCCCCCCGTTGATAAGTGCCCTACAGAGCCACTTTAGTTATCTCTAAATGTTTTGCGGATCCAAGTGATCTGGAAATTTGTCCGGGCCGTTCAAGTGCTCTGGAACTGTGCCACGCATCACTCAAGTGATCCGTAATTATATATTGCGGATAACTTAAATAATCTGAGAATGTGTCGCGGGTAACTTAAGTGATGTAGAACCGCACTGGGGGCTACTTAAGTGCTCTAAAACTACGTCACATGTCACTCAAGGGATCTCTAAATGTGTCACGGGCCGCTTAAATGTTCTGGAATTGTACCACGGGACACTTAAGCGATCCGTAGATGTTCCGCTTAGTTCATTTTTTTTACAAAATTAGGTGTGAGGAGGGCAGACCGCATCAGATACCACCCCCCCCCCCCCCCCGGGCCATATTTGGTCCAAGGGCCTTTATGCGATTTATCATTATATGGCTGAGAGGGTGGGTCACAATGAACTTATTAAAGATAAATTTTCAGTTCACAGCCTTTAAATAACATTGAAATTAATAGGAATTTATTATAATAACATATAAAGGTATTTTATTCCGAAATTTCAATTAAAAAAATTTTTTCTCCCATTAAAAAAGTAAATTTTTGATCGTGGGGGAGAGGAGCACGAGCCCCCCCCCCCCCCTGTGTACGTCTCTGATCCACCAATATGCGATAGGATTCATAGGGGCAGAGCTGATTACGAAATTTTGCTGACAAGAGGGGGAGGGGTTCAGAGTTTTGCGGACTAAAAATTTGCTTATGTAATACTTGAACGGCCCCTTATTTTCTGTAAGAATATTCCCCAATAATTTATGAAAGTAGTCCTTCCAGAGAATATTCTCAAGAATATTATATGTAACTATATATTATAAATAACAGGAGAATATTCTTATCAAAAACTTATAAGAATATTCTCCGAAAGATTATTCTCGAGAATTTTACATCTCTACCCCTATAGCGCTTCAACTGCCACCCCCACTTTATCTGTCTGCACACAATGTTTCATTGTGACAATACTCAATTGACAAGAAAAATATATTGTCATAATTCTGCATAAATTTTTTTTGATTCAATAAACCATCACCTTTGCAGACTACTTTAAGACTAGAAGTGGTCTTAGCAATCATTAGTCTAGATGCAGCATCCTTGCTTTCATACTATTCACCATGTGGAGGTATAGTGATTCATAAAAAATGCAGGGTTCCCACTTGTTCTACTTTTTTGGTAAAATGTCTTACTTTTGTCCTACTTTCCCTACCAAATCTATCAACAAAATTTGAGCGATCGGTTTTAATTGAGAAGAAAACCATCAATATATATTGCCAAATAAATACAGATGTAATAGATTGCAATTAAGGATTCTGCCAAAGCATAAATTGTACCATTTTTAAGGTTATTTGGGGGTGTATGTGAACCATTTTGTTAATTTTTATTTGCTTAGTTTGAAGTTTCAACAAGTGGGGTAGTCATTAAAATCTTCTGTCAAGATGGAAAGTAACTAACATTCGTCACACACATTCAAAATGATAGTCCACATTTTGTGTATAGGTGAAGCAACAGTTTGCATTACAAAGCAGTTGGATACAAAGACCACTTCTCGGTTTGTATCATTCAATTGTCTTCTGTATTTTTAGGGCCTGCAGAAGCATAAACAATGTTTGCAATTATCAGCAAAGAGCTAGAAATGAAAGTCTTCATTTGAAAACTATTACACTAGTATTGAACAGTAAAATGTACACAAATCCCTTTAGAAAAAGGATAGGCAACACAGTAAAACCATTTGGTTCACCTTAACTTATTTACGTCGACCTTTTTAATTTACACATTTTGCACTGTGTTATTTGAAAGTGGTCTCAAAGGAACATCATTCTTAAAAACCAACTTGCGTCTTCATAATTTACTGTGTGTTGTCAAAGAGTTGACAGACTGGACTGTGGAAGACTCCAAAAAATAGAACGTAATATATATTGTGAGGGGAAAAGAATTATGTGGTGGTTAGTACTGTTTTGGCCAAAAATTGTTTTTTGTAACCAAGTCATTCTGTCATTTTGTTTTGGCTTGAGTCAATCTTATAGGACACTAGCTATAATACCCGGTGTTGCCCAGGTTTTCTGCAATTACTGGGAGGATTGAAAAATAAGGAGTAGTGTTGCTGAGGGTATCGTCCCAAGAGATTGGAAACTTGCTAACGTTGTTCCGATATTTAAGAAGGGTAGTAGAGAGGCTGTGTCCTATTATCATCCCGGGAGTTTGACGAGCTCCCTCTCAAATTTTGGAAATTATCATCAAAAGGCAATTCATGAAGTGGATAGGATAATCAGCATAGGTTCAGGAAGGGGAAGTCATGTGTAACTAACCTCCTTTGCTTCTATGATCATGTGACTAAGGCTTTGGGTAAGAGCAAAAATGTAGACATTGTTTACCTTGATTTTCAGAAGGCATTCGATCGGGTCCAACATGGCAAACTCTTGAAGCGTTTACACGAGATTGGAATTGGGGGCAACTTGCTGAATTGGATAGAATCGTGGTTAACAGATAAGTCGCAACGAGTTATGGTGAACGACGAATTCTCTGGTTGGACAGACGTCAGTGGAGTTGAAGGAAGTGTCCTTGGCCCCATACTTTTTTCACTTTTTATCGATAAACTCGATCAGGGTATCAATGGGATTACTAGCAAATTCGCAGATGACGTGAAGCTAATTGGGGGGTAATCGGGAATCAAAGCGATTGGGAGTTGCTCCAGACCAACTTAAACAGGATTGCAGCATGGGCAAATGAATGGAGCATGACGTTTAGCGTTGATAAGTGCATGGTCGCTCATTTTGGTTCTCTTACGAGTTGACTGGTGTCACTATCCCGGATGCAACTAGGGTCACCGGTTTGGGAATTCTCATTGACGAGCGACTTAGGTTTTCTGAACATTGTTCAGCGGTGGTCAAAAAATCGAATTGAATGCTTGGTCTCATTTTCAAAAAGGTCTCTTCGCGTTCTCCTAAAGTCATTCTTCCGTTTTTTCGAGGATTAGTTCGTCCTGGACTGGAGTTTGCTGTAAGGTTTTGGAGACCATACCTACAGAGGGACATAGAATTGGTTGAATGGGTGCAGAGAAGAGCTACGCGTGTCCTTGTTGGCACAAGGGGCTTGAGTTATGAAGAGAGACTTCATTTTTTTAATATGTTTACATTGGCTGAACGCAGGTGTCGGGGAGATATGATCGAAGTGTTCAAAATTTTCAATGGGATGGATAGGATGGACCATGAACTTTTAATACACCACCAATCGACTGCTTTTACAAGGGGACACCAGTATCGATTGGTGAGGGACAATGCAAGGTTATGGTGTCGCAGGTAATTTTTCTCTCATAGGGATGTGAATAAATGGAATAGCTTACCTCCGGAGGTAGTAAATTGTAACACAATTGACACGTTTATAAAGAAATACAATAAACATGTTGGGGAAAATTGAGAAGCTATCCATACTTAGAATAAGACAACCATAAGTATTCTTTATGGGCATTGTATAGTATTTTATCATGTGTATAAATTGTTTATAATTTGTGTTAGTTGTATTTTTAATTGGGTTGCTGTATTTTTGAAATACATGACATCCATATTTTTATGGGCATTTTTTTCTCAGCCACCTTGTTGGGCATTTTGCCTGTTGTGGCGTTGTATTTGTATAAATAGACAAACCATTAAAAAGGCATATACATTAGGGTGGAACGAAAAAGGGTGTTTTTCAAATTTTTTGGGAAATTGATGTTGTCTTAGTATTCAAAAGATGCCTTTCTAGGTTTTAAGTAGTTATACCAAAATCTAGGAAAATATTTTAATATCTTAAGGTTCCTCACAGACCCTAAAGGTCGAGCAAAAAGACTTTTCTAAGTACACATTATAAAAATCTTTTTAAACATAAACGAAGTTGATTTTTAAAAATTATTTAAAAAAAAGGAAAACATTTAATTTGAAAGTTATTCAGTATGGTTTATATATATAAACCCAATATGTGTATATTAAGTTTTGCCTGATGTACTGAATAACTTTTAAATTAAGTGTTTTTCTTTGTGTGTGCGTGCGTGCGTGCAAACCAGCTCTTGGTTGTTAATACAGCAACACATGCTTCAGTTACAAGTCATACGCACCATTCAACTACTTGTGTGTGACACGGAAAATTCGGTACAGAAGGAAAAGCAGGTTCAGATCATTTTTGTGGGTCCATTTCCTGATTTTTATAATAGGTGGTTCAGTGGCTTGCACTTGATCCCATGCACATAGTTCCGAATAGTGCTTAGCAGGGAAGTTTCGAAACATGGAATGTACGGATTTCTGCTTCTGATAATCCTTCATTTCTAATTTTCAAAATTCTCTTGATTTCCAGCTTTTTGTAAATGAGATTCTCATCTGAGAGTAATGAGAATAAATTCTCTGTGCTGGCGTAGAAGTTTTTTTCTCCCATCGTCCCCAACACAATCTAACCCATAGGATCCCATATTATACCCGTAGCTTCTACCCCCCCCCCCGGAACATTCCATCGCCCCCCAGGGGGCGTTAATGCCCATGTTGGGAATCACTGATATAGAGGCAACTCATTAAAGTGATGGCCTATTTCATTCTCTATTAATTTGATAACACTATTTTTATAACCAGTATTGGTAACAGTCCCGTCGCATCCGATCGCCATCAATTCCTTCGTATCAAAATCTTGCTTCAAAAAGTCTAGGATTGATGATTTTATATCCCTTGCTTTACTGCTTTTTGGAGTTGTGTGACCAAGATAAATTGACCTGGGTTCCTGTAATACGGTTATGTGTTCTTTAGATATGGTTTTTATATGGAAAGAATCACCTTTTTTGACATTAGCTAAGGTTTTGTCTTTTCGACCATCAAAATATATTCCTCGCACATTTTGTTCTAGGAATTTTATCTTGCAAAAGAACTCTCTGTGATTTCTTTCTTCACGCCTTATTTTCATCCGGTCTATTGTAATATTTGGCTTCTCTTTCGTCAATAACCCAACATCTTCCAGTACAGCATTTTCAATAATTGCAGCTGATCGATCAGACACACCAGTTCTATCACAAGCAAGAGCAACATTTGGTAATTTAGTTATCATCTGTGAGGATGATGATACCACTTCAAAAGCAAATGAAGTACTTGCTTCGGCACCGATTGGTGGGCCAGCTTCAGGTACTGGTAGATGGAAATGCTAACTTCAACGGTAAACTGTGTTTTGGCTCATATAGATCACTTTCCTCAGAATCGTTGGATATAGTTTTCAGTGGTTGATGAACTAGTTTCTGCCATTTCTTCTTGAGATGACTTCAAACGGGATACCAGTTTCCTTTGTTCATTGTTTTTCAATTTCATCGTTGTTAGGACACCTACTCAACCAATGGCCATCTTGCGTGTGCTTCTTTGATCTTGCAAGAAATCTCGCTCTAAATTTGGGACCTTTCTCAACTTGTCACACTTCAAGTCTTCAAAATCACATTTGCATGCTGCAATGTTGAACAATTTCCGTGCTTCGCACTGAAAAGATTTCAAGTTCAATTTGAAAGTTTGAGAATGTTTCCTTGCTTTCATATTTCTCTCAAGATTCTTGGATTTACAGTAGTCTTTGAAAATTTTGCAAATCCATTGGTGAGAAACCATAGGAATTGAAGTAGTTTTCCAAATATTTTCTATCTTTGGCACGATAATTTCAAAAATGTCTGCAATAGCCCGGATCTTTTCTTGATTGTTTGTTGTGTTTGCCGCTGTGGTGGTTGAGTGGTTATAGTGACGGTGGTTTCCAACTTCAAGGCGCAAATGCGAGCCGATCTCCCCGTTAAAAAGTCTCGCCACAGAGAGCAACAGTCCTACAATGATAAATCATTCAATCGTAACACTTCACTCATAGTTAGAAAAACTGGTGGCAGATGGCAGCACTACACATAACAGGCATTACAGAGAAACAAAAAAAAAAAAAACCTACACGCACATTCCCGCATGTACTGATTTGTTGGGGGTTCCGCGGGGGGGTGTGGGCGGGGTGCATGTGTGATGTAGCAGTAGTAGGTAGGGCCTCAAAAAAATGGCTCTGGGATCCATGATGTTCAGCCACCTCGTTGGGCAATTTGCCTGTTGTGGCATTGTATTTGTATTTGTGCCTTCATATTGCGTTGAGTCAGCAAATAACAAAGCTTAACATCGCCATAGATGGGCAAGACTCGAGAATCCCACTCTTTAGAATTTCCTAAAATGTCACAACAATAAAAGCTTCTGATCATCATTTTGACTGCTATACACCCTCTCAGTTAAGGGGTAAGATTGCAAATGAATATTGAAAACAAAGGAAAACCATAGTGGTCACTGAATGAATCACGTTTTCAGGGGAATAGGAAAGTCTCCTCCGCTGCGTCATGTTACAGAATTCCACATGTGCATAAAACTTCAAGGGCAATGTGGAACCTCAAGAAATTTGAATTTTGGGGGAAAAAATTAGGAATGGTATTTCTTCACATAAACGCATATTTTAAATTCTATTACAATGGCAATTTCGAAAAAAAAAAAAAAAAAATTCGTTCCACCTTAATATACATGTCTCCAAGTCATTGCTAGGGAACCACAGTAACCAAAGTAAACATTTCGAAAGTGATTTGTAATTGTTGAAGCCCAGGAACCATTATTGTCAGACAATTTTTTTTTTTGCCCATTTCTGGCATTCTTTGACAAAGTAGTCTATCGTTCAAGTCTGGTCCCATTTTGTATATATGCAAAATTTAGTGACTATATCTAAAATTGTAGATTTGTGTAGAGAACATATATACATACACACAGAGATGCAGAAAATCAATTTTATATATATATAGACTAAAATGGTGCTATGAAAAAAAATATAATTGAAAATTTTTTTTAATAAAAACTCTTTTCCTAGAAATTTTTATTATGCTATGATTGTGTTGTCTAGGGGAGGGGGCTTTTGAGTGGGAGCCCTGAAAATGAAAAGGGTGCAAGCTTCTAGGATCGTGACTAGCTGCAAGATAAAGATAGTGGTGAAAGCTGTGGTCCAAGGAACTTGGATTTTCAAACTTTTTTTTTTCATTTAAATCTGGGGGTAAACATCTTCAAGGGAGAAAGGAAGCAGAGTAGATTATATTTCTTAACTACTATTAGATAACAGACTAGGGAGTTGCATTGGTATTGAAATCGTGACTTAAAACCAGAATAACAATGAAGGAAGTGACTGATATAGAGCAGGGGCATCATTGATTCCCTTGGTCTTCAGTGACAAATTATGTTATGTTATCAAGTACATTAGAGCCTCGATAATTTGTGGTTAATGGGATAGACTACCTCAAATTACTGAAAATCCTAAATATTAAAAAAACAAACTTTTGAGTTGGGGGGACCTCCTTATATTTATTTTATGGTAAATATACTGTACTAAATATACTATAAAAAGTGTAATAAAAAATTAAGAAAATACTACAAGGTCCATCTCTGGTAACTGTGCGATTAGAACTTATTCATCTGATGGAACTGTTCTAGCTTGTTTTCTTTGGAACAAATACATATTTGTACTTATTCTCACCTTTTCAATTCTTGATTCATTGGCTTAATTCATAATATTAGGGGTGCCAAACCCCTTATAAGGAAGCTGACAGGTGCTCTAGCATTGGGACCATATGAAAATGATTTTTTACTTTTTTAATATCACAAATTTACTATAGAAGGACTTTTGAAAAATTCTGGCCGTGGAGCTCTCAAAAAACCATAGTCCAGGAGATTGAAGACTTTGCCAGGGACTGAAATGTTCTTAAACTCAAACTACTGCTATTTGTAGGAAAAATGAAATAACATAACATAATTTATTTGGCCCCAGTCAATTTCAATAATACTATACAAATTAGAGTTGACAATTAAATTACATACTTTACAATATTTGACAGAAAATGCAAAGAGAAAGAAAAAAATGTTTGAAGGGACACTGTAGAAAATAGTTAATTCATAATATGGTGAAGAAAGTTGGGACAGGGAAGAGAGCAAGAGCTAAAAGCTAGAAAGCTAGTAAATTGCTCTAGACCCTATGTCATCTTTGCTCTTGCGATACACGAAAATCTTCTTATTTCTTTTGACCTGAAAGAAAGGTAAAAAGAACAAAGTATATCGGCCAAATAGGTGCAAATATATTTATTTATTAAATATAAAATGTGTTATTAACAAAAAAAGCCGAGGTTTTGAGGAGAAATTTTCAAAAAATTCCAAAATCTTGAATTATCCAGAACCTCAAACTTTCAAGGCTCTAGTGCATTAGAAAACTCTAATAAGTATCATCTAATTTTCAAGAGATGGCTACTGTACAGAATAGTATTTTCCTATAAGATGAAAAAAAATTACCAAATGGTAAAGATTCAAATTTTTAAACAAGGAATGTAGGTACCAAAGATTTGAAAACTCATTCTTCATTTAAAAGAAGTGAATGGTGAATTCAATGGTTTCAAACTTATTGTGTTTATGATACTGTCGATAATCCACCCTGCATTAATCCGGCATGTTTTAGGCTGGTTTTCTTTGAGCATAGCAGAGTAAAACATTTCATTGTATGTCTGCCCAGAAGTTAATATTGTTAAAATAAGCTTTTTCAGTTGACTTCCAGTAATCTGGCGATTTCACTAATCCGGCACACCTTGATCTGATGTGCCAGATTAGCAAGAGTCTGTGTTTATTTTGAAGAATCTTTGGTGGAGCTCAATTCATTCAATTTCTTTTTAATTAAGGAAATCGATGCTCTCAGGAAAGAGAACTTCTCACTGAAACTTCGTATATATTTGTTGGAACAAAAGTTTTCTGAAGCAGCTGGTCGTGATGTTGCAGACACTGTACAAGCTGTAAGTTTACCTAATTTTTTTAATGAGCAAAATGAATGATAATCTTTCTTCAAATTAGTGGTTTTGATTTTTTTATCTTATCATTGGAATTAAAAAAAATTCACAAAAAGTACATGAAATTCTATTTCTAATAAAACTTTGACACTTTGTAAAATTTGAATATTTTGAGATCCCACGTGCAACCACTATAGTGTTGGAGAAAAATCGATAGACCTTTTCAAACTCAGGACACCCCTCAATCTGATCTTATTCATTTATTAAGTTTTTTTTAGAAAACTTAATTTGGGATAATTTTTTTTACAATGAGAATCCTACACAGGGTGATTCATATCCTGTACAGGTAAATTAAGAAAGCATCTGCACTAACTATGCATTTGTTGTTGTTGCATTCAATCTTATGTTGGCATCCATTGTGATAGCCAGCATATTTTATTTATTTATTTTATTTTATTTTATTTTTTTTGTCCTTTCTATCCAAGACCATTTTAGTTTAAAAATTTTCAACCTTTTGGTTTCATTCACATTTTAAAGAAGTTTTTATTATATCATCAAATTTTATATTTGCTATTTTCAAAAGCATGTATTACCCTCTGGGCACACTGCAAATGACTGGTGAACTGTTGGTCCTAAAAGCATATATATATAAATAAAAGGTAGGTTTGTGTGTGTGTGTGGTTTTACCCACACATTTATCCTGGTTTTTTTCCCCAGCTTTTCTCCGGTTTTTCAATTTAAATATCTCTGCGAATATTGCACTTAGAAATACAGTGGAACCTCCCTAACAACAGCCTTTTTAATAGAACTGAGCAAATGTGGTAGTTATTGGGGTTAGGGGGTTTGGTATTTCTGAAACTTAAATTAAATTGCTTGTAGAATTATAACTCACTCAACTCAATATAATTATGACTGGGAAAGAAAATTTAAACCTTTTTGCATTAAAAAATTAGATTGCAAAAAATTAAATTTCAACGATTTTTTTAACAAAAGCCATTTAGAAATGCTCTCCTGCTTTTCTCATGGCATATTCAGTGACATTGAACTCTTCAGATTTTTTTCCTTGTTCCCCTTTCTTAAAGCAGGGGCCAGAGTTAAAATTTGCAGTTTTCCCCTTGTGATGGGTAAATCGAGTCTTGTTTCTAATTAACTTTATCAAGATATTCATATTTGCTTTCTGTTTAATATCTTCATTAAGTGTGCTTTGAGATTCCTTTTCTGGTAATTCTTCAAAAACTTTACAAACATTTGATTTTAAAGTGTTGCAAGCAGATTCAACTTTTCTTTTGGCATTGTTTGACTTGCACTGTGGAGCTACCCTATGAAGTTTAATTGGTGACTCTTCTATGTTCTGTAGAGATTAATTTATTTCTTCAAGTGCTTTTTGTTTTATAATTGACATTTTTCCAAGTTACTTCTCCACATTACTATCACTGTTCATCTCTTCACAGTATTCAGTTTCTTCATTTAATTTATTGTTTATATTCACTGTCTCTACAGGCATGGCATATTTTTTACCCTGGAATTGATTTTGTACAACCATTTATTTCATTTATACATGAAAAATACAAGTTTACTATCCTTAAACCTTTTATTTTTTTCTTATGACATTTTAAAGGATTAAAGCATGCTTCCGGATATATTTCATACTTTCAGAAAAAAGCTCTATGATGCTTAAACACACAGTAGATAAATGTTCAGAACTTGCTCCACTCCTCAATATTGATGTCCGATGCGTCCAATGATGTAATGGGTAACAGATTTTACACTTTGCATAACACTTTTTATGACAGTCAGATCGAGTTTTTTTTCCAACACTATAATTTCAAGTGTCTTTTCTGACATTTTACTTTGAATTCCAAAATGATGATATAAAATATTTAGCTCAAATGGAAATTGTGTTATCATAAGAAAAATTTGCTAACCCTGTAGTAGGCTACTTTATGGAGCACATTCTCTGTCTTCAGCAAGATCATAATTGAGACTTGCATCATTGGATGGGGGGGGGGGCAGTTTAGTTCTAACACTTTTGTTTTAGTTTTCACAATGAAGCAGCAGCAGTGACTTTATCATCACCTGCTGGGATGATAAAGTCTTATAATTAAATAAGACACCAGCTGCCCTCTGAAGGACAAAGACCAGTGTGCCATAGTTCATATCTTCACAGAAGCTATTATTATTTTTTACAATCACCATCACAACAAGAAACATCACATCTTATATATCACCACCAGTCATTATATATATTAGGTTTTCAATTTTACTCTCTTCCATCTGCCTCAGCTACAACAATTAGGTTGTAGCTGATAATTATTTCATTCTTTGTGATTTAATGCCTCATATTCTGGCTTTTTATCAGCAATTTCAAATTATTTCTTGGGAAAAATATATAGAGGCTTGTGTTAAATATTATAATGTAGATTTTTTTTCACACAAGTATAACCATTTCATATTTACCATATATATTAAATATATGTTTGATTTTTACAGCATATATTTTAATAAAGTAATTAAAAAAATTTTTAACACTGTTGTGGTAAAATAACTTCATAATTAAGCATGTTAAAAAAACTTCAAAAATTAATCTATATATATGATTAATATTATATAAAATTAATCTATATATATGATTAATATTATCTGGATTTATCATATACAAAATAATTCTTTATGCAAAAATATATCAGATTGCAAAAGTTCATCTTTGTTGCATCATAAGAAATATTTATTGATCAATTAAAAGTGAAATTAATTATTTGGAATTTGAACACTTCTAATGAACATGAAGGTTTAATTTGAAAAATTATTTTATTCACCCAAAACCGTTTTTTTTTCACCAACTCCCATTTGACACATTACATTAACATTTCTAATTAGTTCATGAATTCATTTAATCCTAGAATTTTAAAATTTATTAATTGTTTTGAATTATTGCATTAACTATTCATGAAACTTAATTTAATGAATACTGTATAATAAATGTATAAGCGTACATGAAAAATAAAATATAAATTTCGCTTTACTAAGCATGAATCATTATATTAAGTCAAAATGTACAAATATAATTAATATAGTCATATAAGTACAATTGTGTTTTGTTACTCAAATGTATTAACTGTCAAAATAATGTTTACTTTTAGTCTTTATTATATATATATATATATATATATATATATATATATATATATATATATATATATATATATATATATATATATATATATATATATATTCAAAAAATCAAATAAAAGTTGCCTAAATATAATTTTTTTCCTTGAAAAATATCACATTGGTTCATTATAAGCCAAAATGTTTCATTTTTACCACATTTTATATCCTTGGGGTACATTCTGATGGTATACCTTTTAAATGACATAAGATTTTATAAGTGGTTTTTTTCAAAAAGTCTCATAAAAGTGGCCAGAATATATATATATTTTTCATATGAAGTATCTTAGTTATTTAAAGTTTTATATATATATATATATATATATATATATATATATATATAGAACACTGTTATATCGAGTATCATTGTAGCGAGGTTCATTGTAGTGAGGTTTTACTATATTTAAAATAAAAATTGAAAAATTTCATACCTTTTTTTTAAAAAAATGATAATGAGATCAACAACCAATAACTTTCGTGAAAGAAAGATTCAGCATATCTATAACATTTAAATTTTGCTTTTTTACACCTCTACGAAATTCCATTTTTGTGTTCAAATTTAATATGCGTTTCTTGTTGCTCGTGGCCACATCTCTACACTGAATTAAAATCTGTGCAGTATAGCCAAAACACAGTATCGATAAATTGTGAACAATAATTCAGTCTTCCTTGTATACTACTCCTGAAATTATCAAACTTTTTCCAAGAAATAGGAGTGTTTTATTTAAAAAAAAAAGCATTTTCATTGTAAATGAAATGCTAAGCAAGGTTTTACTAAGTTTTGAATAGTAAATTTGCTTCTTCTCAATCCCCCCACGGAACCAGTTCAGATATATAATAAGCATTCATCATTTTTCCAAAAAGTGAAATACTTTGCTTAACAAAAGGGAGATCAGAATGACGCAACTTTCCTCCCACTCAAAGGATAAAAACTTGCACTTGGACAAAAATCTTTCCGATTTAGCAGGTTTTGTATCTGCAAATAGACTAAATATGCCTTCTGTTCCCGCGTTAGACAGTTTCCGTCTTAGAGAGTTTTTCTAATATTGAAAAAGAATTAATTATTCACCAGACTATATATATTTTTTCTGCTTAAAACAGATTTCCATCTCGTACAGTGTCCATCTTAGACAGGTCTCACTGTATATGTAAAATAAATAAAATAAACTTTTCTATGTACTATTTTGAAAAAATCATGAAAAAACAACAGAAAAGTCAAATTTTTTTTAAATAGTTTTTTTTCAGCATATGTATAAGAAATAAGCTGATTTAATTATTTTAAGAGATAAAAACAGCAGGAGTACTTATTTTTTACAGCAATGTTTTCTTAACAGTGGAAAAAATAAATGACTTTGTCATAAAACACAAAAAAATAAAATATTGTTACCGAACAAAAGTGAAAAATATTTATGAAATATTAAACTTCAAGTCATTGGCTATAATTCAAGATAAATTTCATTTTGAAAATTTTTCATTTCAAACAAAAAGAGTACACTTTTTGTGGGAATGACCCATGTACAATTTGTATTATATTGTTTAATGTATTTATTTCTATCAGAATCGCTATCATTTTATAATGCTCTGATTTTTTTCATGTACGGAAATTAAATTGAACTTAAAAAATAGTGTTTATCCAGGCACCTTTGGTCGAACAGCATGGGAAAATGGGATCTGGAACTTTCGCCCTCAACATCTCGCCCCTGGAACGTTTCGTCCCTGTTACATTTGGCCCCCGGTGCGTTTGGCCTCTGAAAAATTCACACCTGCCCTGAACATATGAGTGACCAAGTGAGTGTGAAATGGACTGTAGGAGTGCGTTAGTGACCGTACAAATGACTAAGCGAGTGGCAGAATGACTTGCCACGTGAATGACCGTATCAACTAGTGTGCAATTGACTTTATGGGTGAATGACCGTATGATTGACCACGTGACTGACCGAATGGCCGTATGAGTGACCAAATGAATAACCACATGAGTGACCAAGTGATTAACTGTATGAGTGATCAAGTGAGTGATTGAGGGATTGACCGTGTGAGTAACCAAGGGAGTTACTGAGCAATGAGACGTTTGAGTGAATGAGTGACCGATTAAATGCTTGTGTAAGTTTCCAAGTGAGTCACTAATTAAATACTGGTGTAGGTTTCCTAGTGAGTGATTGAGCGTATGAGTGACCAAGGGAAATACTGAATGATTGAGCGTATGAGTGACCAAGGGAAATACTGAATGATTGAGCGTATGAGTGACCAAGTGGCTGACGGAATGAAAGACCGAGTGAATGCTTTAGTAAAGTTCTGAGTGAGCATATGAGTGATCAAGGGAGAGACTGAGTGATTAACCAAGTGAGTGACTGTATAGGTGACCAGGTGAGTGACGGTATGAGTGTCCAAGTGAGTGATCAAGGCACTGACTGTGTGAGTGACCAAGGGAGTTACTGAGTGATGGAACGCATGAGTGAATGTGTGACCAATTGAGTGGCTGCATGAGTGACAGAAAAATTGATAAAGTGAATGATCATATGATTGACGAAGTGCGAGGGTGGAGTGTCTGCAAAGATGATCCTCCTCATCCCCTCCCTTTTTATAGGTTACGTAGCACTGAGTGACCAAGTGACTCACACTTTAATGGATCCTAAGAATTTAGAATTTTCAGTTGAAGCATAAAATATTTTTCCCAAATTTACGTTGCTGCGAAATTTTTCAATATAAGAAGAGGTATTACCGTCCTGAACAAAAACATTAAAATCCCCCAAGATACCTTTTCCCTCCCCTCACACTTCCTAGATATCCAGATGGGTTTAAATAAAAACCTTCATACTTAGGTTCACCATGCATCATTGAGGAGAATGCAGGAAATTGCAATGCTGAATACGGCTTATCACTAAATTTTCCAAAAATTGAAATTTATTGCACTTATATAATCACTCACAGGGTCAGGGCAGATGAAATGTCCGAAGGTAAATTTTCATTAAATTTATTTAATTTCATTTTCATTTCTTAACTCACTCATATATTCACTCACTTGATCACTCATGTGGTCACTTGTACCATCATTCATATGTTCACTCATACGATCAGGGCAGGCGAAATGTCAGGGGGTAAATTTTCGATTCACTTGATTACTGACTCGGTCACTCATATGGTCACTCATACTATCATTCATATGTTCACTCATATAGTCACGGTAGGCAAAATGGGGGGGGGTCAATTTCCGATTCACTGGATTACTGAGTAACTCGTATGATCACTCACTGGGTCACTCATATGGTCAGGGCAGGTGAAATGTCCGGGGGGGAAATTTTCAATTCACTCGATCACTCATGTATTCACTCACTTGGTCCATCATTCATATGTTCACTCATACAGTCATGTGTACGATCAGGGCAGGTGAAATATCAGAGATAAATTTCTGATTTACTTAATTACTCACTGAGTCTTTCATATGGTCAGGGCAGGCGAAATGTCAGGGCGAAATTTTCAGGGGCCAAATGTACTGGGGACGAAATGTCGGAGGCAAAATATCGGGGCAAAGGTTCCGTGAACCTGGGGAAACAAGGACTCTGGTCAATGACATAGCCACTTGTCAAATTCTAACCCTAAATTCTGCTTTGTTTCTGGAATGTGTTTAGTGCACCCATTAGCACCTACTGATTAACCTCCGATTTCCATGAACCACATTTTGTGAACCACTGACATAAGAAAGTACCCGCATGGTTAGTTTTATGTTAGGACTCAAGGAAGGAAAAACTCCTTCAAAGCAAATCTTTAAAGTTAATTTTCTTATGTGATAATGTTTAATTTTCTTTCATTATAATTTCCAAAAGTGACCGTTATTTTGAAATAGTTGTTTGGAAGTTAATCTCAATGTTAATCCAATGATGTGTTCTGTGTGCCAAGAAAATATGGCCATTATTTAGAGGTGACCATTATGGGAGGTTCTATTGTAAGAAAGTTTTTTTTTTTTTGTTGGAATTGGGAGGAGGGGGGGGGGACAGCTTTTTTTTTTCGAATTAGGTTTTTGAGTGCAGTGTTCATATAACAATTTAATTTTTTTTTATTTTAAGAACTATACAAGCCCTGCAATATTAATGATGTATCTTAGGTCTACCCATTATTCACATACTTTCCTGATTGGAACTATGTCTGTAGGAACAACGGTTTGTGGTTCATGCTGTAGCTATGCATCCTGAATATTGGGAAATGTACACCATTTCTGTTGTCATTAAGGAATGATAAATACAGGATCACCATGATAAAAATTTGTCTATTGAGCATTTTATTCATTATTTTGTTCTATTGTATTTTTTCCCTAATAAGTGCAGTGGGATTTCCAAGAGATTCCCAGAATTATTTTTTTGTTACAGAATCCAGGAAAAAAATAACTCCTGGGTTTGAAGGAGAAAACTTTTATTTCTAGAATACACTGTACTGTATCGTGAATTATTATTATTATTATTATTTTTTTTTTTTTTTTTTTTTTGCGAGTAGGGCAGACTCATTACTACACAACCCATCATTCCGTCGAAAATAAAAATTATATTAGGTGGTCATTTTGTATCAAAAAAGGGGATGCGGGGAAACATGATAATTGTCGTATAAAAACATTTTTTGACTTATAGTACGAGTCGCTGTAACGGTGGGCATTATAACCCATGGTGATCATAAAAACCTCCATTGATTAAGAGTAGCTTTCAGAAAGAAAACTCCCAAATCAAGGTATTTTAAAACTTTTCAACTTGGTAGCCCACTTTATCAAATTTTTACTCAAACATGATATTTCTATTGATTAAAACACGTGATCTTTAAAAATATATTGCATAATTTTTGTTGTATTCCAGAATGTTCAGCTTCACATCCAATTGGAAGCACTTCAGAAAGAAGTTAAATGTAAAGAACGCAGTTTAGAAGAAACAATGTGAGGCATTTTTCATTGTTACAATTTCCCCCCCCCCCCCATTCTTTATTGCTTTTGTGTGTGGTTTTTTTTTTTTTTTTTAATTAATTAATTATAAAGGTAACTCACACTGCCAGATTATTTTTTGTTTATCCCAAGTTGACAGACAGCAAAAAGAATATACGTAAGTCAATATTCCACAATAGACCATTTATTCACATTCACAAAGTTAAAAGTTACACACTTGTTAATCAAATACTTCAACTGAACATTTTCCCACAATTAAATTTCTCTAACATTTTCTCTAAAGAAATCTGATCATAATCAACGTTAACTTGCGACAAAAATGTTGTCTCTTACCCAGTCTAGCTAAGTTGAAACTATTAGTAAATTATGATCACATACATGTAGAGACAAATTCCATCCTGAACTCAACCAGTATTTATGTTATCGTAAACTGTTTTTTCCTATTGGTACAAAAGGAGAAACGTTCACTCTGTCACAAAAAAAACAAAACCTATTATGTCATCAATTGCATTTCCAAATTCACATAATCATTTGTGATTAAAAGAAATATTTCAACTGTAAAATACAAAATAGGCAACACACTGAATGAACTGGCCAGGTTCGCCAGTATGAGCCAAATACTATGACAAGATGAACGAAGTTTCTATTATTTTTCAGCAGAGGGTTCACAGCCATCCACCAGAAGGATTAAAAGTGAAACATGTTTGTTTATTTAACATAACTGGATTGATTGACCATCATCACGATTATGTGACAGTTCATAAATAGAACAAAAGTAAACACATTTTTTGAAACCTAAAACTGGACCTTCGCTTGGATATTGGCATATTTTGAGCAACATGCGCAATGTTCAAGCAAATTTTTGACAATCTCATTTTCCTTAGGTAGAGCAAATTTTTTTTTCAGAGTTGTCCTTTTGTGATTTTTTTCATATTCATAGTTTGCTGAACAGCATAACATTTTTTTATGAGGTAGTGAATTTAAATTTTGGATTGTAGCAATTGTCAACTTCAGTAGTTAAGAAAAAAAAAGTTGAAAATAAAATAACAGGAATACAAGGCTTATAATTATATTTCTCTGAATGTGCTTTCATCCTGGCTGCAATAGCTTTGTTACCTTGTATATGGCCAAATTTCTGGGAATTTGCTAGGATTTTACCATCACTTTTTCTCGGAAATACTCCAGAGATGTCATTGATGCGTTTATAACACGTCAAATACTCGGAATAGGGGGGGGTATACTACACCCCCCCCCCCCCCCAAAATCAAATTTTGCTGTTGGTGGAAATCCGGGTTTGGAACTTGCAATTGTGCAATGGTAATTGGCAGCAAAAAATGTGATTTTCTAAAGATTTCAAATTTTGAGTTGGCTATTCCTTTAGAAAACTTTTCTGGTTGCCACGCCGATCACACAGACCTACAACACAAGTATGCATACATTAAACTACACTGGTGTAAGAAATTAAGAGAATTTGCAGAGTTGGTCGATTATCTCTAGAACTACTGTAACGATTTTAATGAAATTTGATATGTACATACATTGATACACAGACCTGCCAACTCTCCCGATTTAGGCGGGAGACTCCGGATTTTTCATCCTTCCTCCTGCTCTCCGGATTTGTGAAAATTTCTCCGGATTTTGACAGAAAAAGATTTTAAGAGAGCTTTCACATTGTCGTGGCGTTAATGATTACCGTCGTCATTAAGGAAAACACCCATAGAGGACAGCCGTAGTCATTTCCATCGAGCAGCCGTAAAAAAGTCTCTGTGATCACATTTAAGCAACTGGCAAAGACTTAGTTTTCGTAGCGTTTATCAGCAATCATTTATCAGGGGCGTGACCTTGATTGCCGAAATTCCTGTATAATCGTTATTGTATTCCATTAACAGCCGTGCAGTAAACACGTTTTTTCGTCCGCAGCTTTGTAATTTGAATTTTTTTTAATTGTTTCTTCCGATTAAACATCTTCAGAAAGAAAATATAAAACTTTAAGCTATATACAGCTAAATATAAAGCTTTTAAGAATTCATATACCCAAGATTATCAATCACTGATAGCATCCTTGAAAGGACACTTCTACTTTATGAACAGTATGTAGATGTGATTTCTCTATTCCGCATGGAAAGACTGACATGAAATTATATTCTCAGGGGCAATGCAGAACCTGCCTTGGGGGGGGGGGGAAGAATCTACCTTTTTGTTGATGTAATAAAAATAAAAATTTCAGATTTTTTTTTTTTTTTTTTTTTTTTTTTTATGAACTTTTTTTTGATCGAGTCTGAGTGTCAGGGGGGTACCCCCCTCGGGGGAATCTCCGAATTTCAAAAGTTGGCACATCTGGATACAATACAAAACAAATAACCATTCAATAATTGTAATGCACACACACATATGATCGTGTGTAACACTCGTTGGAGTCGGAAGGTATAAAACAGCGGTTGCAGAATAAACAAAAAAATGGGTTAGTAGGGGATATGGTCCCCTCTTACAGATATACAAGGTCTCGCAGTGTGATTTCATGCTTTAAATAAGGCAGTTTATCATTTCCTGTAGCAATTGGTCCCACTCGTTTAGCAACGCTGTTTTCATTCCCTGGATGGTTCCCGGAGGGGGGTTGCGAGTTGCAATTGTCCTCCCCAAAGTGTCCCAGACATGCTCTATAGGGTTAAGGTATGGAGATCTGGCTGGCCAATCCATCCGGCGAATATCCTCACTCTATAGAAAATCATCGAGCAGAAGAGCTCTATGTGGCCTCGTGTTATCGTCCATTAAAATGAACCCAGGGCCAACTGCACTCCTGAAAAGGCGAGCATAGGGCTCCAAGACCTCATCCCTATACCTCACACCAGTCACAGTGCCTCTTTCAAAGACATGGAGAGGTGTGCGGATATCCAACATGATGCCTGCCCAGACCATTAAACCTCCTCCGCTATAATGGTCGATTTCACGGACATTGGAGGGTAGGTAACGGGTCCCTGGTTCTCTCCATATGAACGTACGGCGAGAATCGGTGCTTAGGCTGAACCAGGATTCATCAGTGAAGAGAACGGTCGCCCATTGATCCATACTCCAATCTCTATGCTCTCTGCACCATGATAAGCGGATTCTCCTGTCCGTAGAAGTGAGTAGGACGCAAACAGCAGGTCTTCTTGCAAACAACCCTCTCTCGTGAAGTCTTTTGGAAAGTCACCCTTGATATGGTTCCTGTGGCTGCATACAAGTCACGAGAGAGCTGAGAAGCTGTAGCACTCCTGTTACGCCTCGTTATAATCGACAAATGGTTATCTTCTCTGGCTGCCGTGACTCTTGGATGACCTTGCCCAGGCTTTCTCTCGATGGATCCGGTATCCTGGAACTGTTTCCATAAGTTACACACGTCGCTGGGCATTAAATTGAACTCTCTACGAATCTGGACTTGAGATTGGCCTGCTTCTAGCCTCCCCACAATTCGCCACCTCATTTCATCATCTAAACATTGGTGGTTACTCATTTTTACTGTTACAATTTGAAATTAACCGATTGCTGCAAAATAACACCAAGAAATTCGCCGAGATGTGCTAGCGAACGAAATGCCTCTTAACTTACGCGCGCTTATAAAGCCCGTTTCTCTACTGGCTCCGCCTACACACAAGTGTACGCTTACGTATTTGACGTACAATATTTGCATTTTTTGTCTAGAAGCAGTAGTTTTACATTCAGTTCAGTTCTTTTCATGAAATTCGATAAAATATGCAAATTCTCTTAATTTATTTACCAGTGTATTTCAAATGCACGCATTACCAGTTTGGAGGATAGATGCAGTGCCGCAACTGGGAGGGGGAGGGAAAGGCAGGTCTACTGCCTGGGCTCTGGACTACAGGGGAGCACCAAATTCATCCTCATGTTTGAGAAAGTATCTAGTTATGGCGCGAGTTAGATGGCACCACCTACTGAACACAACACACGCCAAATGCTGGGCGTACACAGACACACATAAGCACACTGTTAAGTTTCTTCAACACAAATCTGACATAGCTCCCGTATTCAAGTGTGAAAATACATTAAAGTTAAATTACATTAAGTTAAATGGCGACAGATCTGAATGGTGGACCATCATTGGTCCACAATAGTGGGAGGGAAAATAAAACCATTTTACCAGGAAAATCAAAGTGTGAATCGGAAGATAAGTGTCTGAGAGAAAATTTAATTTGCTTTAAATTTGATCACGAGATATTGAAAGTGCTAAGATTTTTTTAACGAAATATAAAATCAATCAGAAGGGAATTTATAGATTGAGTTATTAGTAAATATATAAATGTGTGCCTCGAACAGTTAATTAAAGTGGGTCCTGTTTATAAAGTTTTTCAAAAAACCATTGTAAAATAACGTTGTAAATGAGAAATCTTAATGAGAATTACTTATTGAAAGGACCATGAAAATAAGTTGTACTAAGTGGAAAAACGTTTTTAAATGGGAGAAACATTATAATTGGGATCAACTGTATATTTGTTTTAGACGTGTAGAATTACATACGTTAAATTCTGAGTGCTAATGAGCTTCTTTGCAAGCTTTTCCTATTAGTAGACAGTGAAAGAAACTTTGGATAGAACATGTTTTTAGAAATGAATTACTTGATTCACAGACAGCCTACCTTCTCCTACCCAGAACATGACCCACCCCTCAGTCCCAACAAAGAAATATAAGCAGGTGATCAAAGACCTGGGGCATGCTAGAAGAAAATTCATAGAGATACCAGTGAATTATGGGGGGGGGGAGGAATAACTTTTTTCAAGATAAATTTGTTTTGAGAAGGACCCACACTTTCACTAAAAAAGGACCCAGATTTTTCGAAAAACCTGGGTACAGTGGCATCTCTGATATCTCATTTTCATCTACTCTGTTTAGAGCAGAAAGTTATTGTAATGTTTGCTTCTGGTGTAGGGCACGATAGCACAGGTCGAAAAGATACTCGCCTAAAGTACCAATTTAGATGTGTGGCAAGTTTGATACCCTGTTTGACCTTATCAGAAAACTTTCCTGACACAGGGGTACAACAAAAATGTTGACTTGACCACAGCAAAAAATTGCTACAGCAGGGAGGTTCCCATCACATTGCTGCCAAGTCTCCCGAATTTTAGCTTCATCGCTCGACCTCCCGAAAAGTTCTTAAATCTCCCGAATTTTTACGAAAATCACAAAAATCCCTAATTGTCCCTAAAAATTACCTACTTCATTAAAAAAAACAGCTTATCCGCTTATGAAAACAGTCCCTAAGGAATTTCTTGTGGGGTATGAAGCCATTTTTTCCCCCTTTCGAAATGACGTCACACGTTGTAAATGGGGAAATTCCCTTTTTAAGGAAGTTTTACAAACCCTCTGATGGTAACAAGAAAGGCTTAAAGACAAACAGGAAATGGCTTAGCAAACAATAGTCCTGGATAATAATCGAAGATTATAGTGACGCGCATATGGTCAAAATTTCTTTTGTTGAAGTTACGTACGTGCGATATAACAAAGCATGAATACTGATGAGCAAAAACATATTTAATCAATTTTAAAGATACTTATTCCGATGAATTTCCTTTCATCAAACGTTCCAGAAGAGGGCCGACTTTTCCTTTTTGTACAAGTTGTGTTATGGACATAAACATCGGGCATGGAAAGACTACCATCATCACTCGTGAAATGAAAAAAAAAACATCAAGCAAGTGTCACAAAAAGTCAGTGTTCTTAAAAAATTGACGGTGTTTTCCTTCATCTTCCGATGATTTTGGGATCATTCGCGCAGAATGTTTGTTCACAGCATTTCTGATTGAACACAATATTTATTTTTACATCATTGAAGTTTTGGCCTCCAATTTCACTTGTTTTTTGCGTAGAAATTTTATTCCCAAGGGTTTAACTTCCATATGTGTAAAATCCCTATTTTAATTTGACTTCAGTAGGGATTTTATTCCCTACGCTTTAACTTTTATGTTTGGAAAATCCCTATTTTTATTTGGAAAATCCCTATTTTTATTTGGAAAAATCCCTATTGTATTTATTAGGGAGTGGTTTAAGCATAAAATACGGGTTTGCACGAAAATCTCCAGAATTTTCATTTTCAAAAGTTGGCAGCTATGCCATCAAGGGGTTAGCGTACCAACCTCTTGATGAGTACAAAAAACAAGCCTGTCGTTCGGAACCGGCAATAAATTGTAGGTTCCGGTCTAATTAGCCCTCGTGTGTGTATTTAATGACAGTGGTGCTACAAAATGATCAGTGTTTCTGGTGTAAGAGAATCCAATCAAAAGTTACCTTTTTAACAGAAAGTTGCTGCAAGCTCAGTTAATAATAGTGGTCTGTACTTTAGAATGCAATAAGCACTAACTTTACTGACCCTCATCAAAACTAATAAAGTGAGCAGGAAGTTTTGCACTCTCATTTCTGTTCAGAATTTTTTTTTTTTTTCAGCGGTTTTTAAAAGGTTGTCTACAGGATGTGTTTTAAAAAAAAAGCAGAAATTAGAATGAAAATATAAGCAGCTGTGGCTAAATTTTTGGCTCCCTCTGTTTAGTCAAAGGGTATTCAGTAAAGTGCTAGGTAGAAAATGCTGCTCTATATTAATTTCACTACTGCGTTATCACTCGTGTTCAGATGGTGGATTGCATTAAGAAATGACGTGCATCTGCTTGGCACAAATGCTCTTATTCTTATTTATCTCTCGGACCTCTCTTTGTGTGTTCGAAATGAGAAATAGCTGATTTAAGGGAAGAAAAAACTTTCAAAAGTGCAATATTTTAAATTAGTCTCTTTGCAGAGAGTAGGCAGACCTTCAATACAATACATGTATTTGCCATTTTCACTTTAAAAAATCAAGTTCAGATGGCAGTATCGGTGGTACAAAATAAAATAACTCCAACATAAGTACATTAGGGTCACACAACAGGCTCCAACATGTACTAATTCATTGGAAACTCTGCAGGGGAATGTGCAAGAGGTGCATGCACAGTTACGTAATAGTAGTGGTATATACAAGACACGAAGGCTGATCACGTATAATCACGTATAAAAAAAAGAATGGCAATACCGATTGGTTCGCGCATGCATAGTAGTGTGGCGGTCGCCAATAACGTGTGCCGGTCGCCAATGCAGACTGGGCAGAGAGAAGATAGAGAGAGCTAGAAAACACACACACAGTTATGCTCTCCTAGTTGTCATGGTGTAAATATTTCTATATTTTAAGCAGAATAAATTTAATATGATGAAATAATCTGTTGTGTCAAAAAGATGTGTACAATGTCTAAGACACACAAACATCAAACGACAGAATTGGTGACCAGTTGAAGAAACACGCAACATTTTTTGTCGGCAACGCCTATGCATATAATACGACATAGCTGCTTCCACTGGCCAGATGGGTAAGTCTCATTTCTTTTAAAAGGCCCCTTGTAGTTTCCAACCACCCACGAAATTTATTGCCTTGTTTTTCCCCCTTTTTTTTCCATTATTATTCCGTTCGCCCCTCTCTATCATTTGTGCGTAGTATTCCTCTCTCCCCTTTTCCCCGACCATCAGTATGGCAGACGAAAAGCCGGAAGGAACCATCGCTACAGTTGCGATGAAAATTCCCCCTTTTTGGTCAAATAATCCACTATTATATTTTGCTCAAATTGAAGCAAATTTCCAAATTTCTCAAATTACGAATGAAAGAACAAAATTCAATTATGTTGTGGCAGCTTTGGATTCTCAAACTCTGACACATATTTCAGATTTGGTTTTCCAACCTCCAACGGAGAATCCATTCACCGTTCTTAAGGATAGGTTAATTGGGGAATTCGATTTAACAGAAAATCAGAAACTAAAAACTCTTTTGCAGGATATTGAGTTGGGGGGACTCCAAACCCTCATATCTTCTCAGAAGAATGAAGGAACTAGGGGGGGGGGGATAAAGTGACTGAAGATTTCATCAAAAACATTTGGCTGAGTCGCCTCCCTCCTAACATTCAGACAAATCCTAGCTGTCAGTTCAGATACTTTGCCTCAGTTAGCCGTGATGGCAGATAAAATTATAGAGGTTACTGCCACAAGCCAGACAGCAATCTGCGCAACTGAATCCAGTCACACATCACGTCTCGAGCAACAAATAGCTGACCTGGCAGAAAAGCTCGAACGTCTTAGCCGTAGCCGCAGCCGCTCAAGAGGTGGATATTATCGTAGACGACGATCTATCTCTTGGCAGCGAAAATGCGACAGTCAGAATAAGAAAGACGACGGAATTTGTTTTTATCATAGAAAATTTCAGACAAAAGCACAAAAATGCACAAAACCATGCACGTTTGAGGGAAACTAATTAAGCCTTCGGTCGACGTGGCGGACATCGCAAGGCCTAACAATGGTAGCCGCCTTTTCATTTTCGATCGCGCATCCAATTTGAAATTTTTAATTGTAGCGGATCGGATATTTGCGTCATACCTCCATCTCCTTCCGAGAAACGAAAAGCTCTTTCCTATCAATTAGTAGCAGCAAACAACACAAAAATTCAAACGTATGGTACAAAATTGTTGAATATAAATTTTGATCTCAGACGTTCATTCAAGTGGCTGTTCACCGTCGCAGATGTCAACAGACCCATCATCGGTGCCGATTTTCTTCGCCATTTTGGCTTAGTAGTTGATATCAAAAATCGGAAATTGATAGACCCATTGACTAATATTTCAAAACAGGGAAAAATTCCTTCTTGTTCAAACTATGATATTAAAACTATTTCTCAGGAGACCGAATTTCATGCTATTTTGGAAGAATTTCCCGAAGTAACGAAACCAAATTATAGGCTCGCTGATGTCAAACATGACACTCTGCATTTTATTCCCACAAATGGTCCTCCCGTTTTTGTGAAAGCTAGACGGATGCATCCACAACAGCTCCAAGCTGCTAAGGAAGAATTTAATTACATGCTTGAACAGGGCATCTGTCGTCCTTCAAAAAGCAATTGGGCTAGTCCCTTACATATGGTCCCCAAAGGTACTACCGATTGGCGACCAACAGGGGATTACAGAGCTCTCAACCGAATTACTCAAATGGATAGGTACCCAATTCCTCATATTGAAGATTTCCCCAAAATCTTTATGGTAAAAACATTTTCTCAAAACTGGATATAATTAGAGCCTATCATCTAATTATATCTATTAGAGCCTTTTTGGTCTGTGTGGAGCAGCACAGTCTTTTCAGCGCTTTATACATGAAGTGCTCAGAAGGCTGGATTTCTGCTTCGCCTACATCGATGACTTTTTGATCGCCAGTGCAAACATAGAGGAGCACAAAGAACACCTACGTCTTGTGTTCAACAGACTTCAAAAATATGGACTTACTGTCAATGTGGCCAAATGCAAATTCGGCCAGTCAAAAATTCCATTCCTGGGATACGAAGTATCATCTGAGGGTATCAAGCCACTAAATGAAAAAGTGTCTGAAATCCTCAACTACAAGCAACCGCAAACGGTCAAAGAGTTGCGGCAGTTCCTAGGAATCGTCCATTTTTATCGACGTTTCGTGCCTAAAGCAGCCCATATTCAAGCACCGCTCCACGAACTGTTGAAGGGATCCGGAAATAAGAAAGATAAAGTGCCAATAACTTGGTCCACATCACTAGCTGCAGCTTTCCAACAATGCAAGCAAACTCTCGCCGATGTGTGTCTACTTGCACATCCGAATCCTGATGCAACACTAGCACTCATGGTCGATGCGTCCGACTTCACCATCCGGGCAGCTTTGCATCAAACTACTTCTAAGGGTTTGCAACCATTAGCCTTCTTCTCAAAGAAACTATCACCAGCGCAGCGTAATTATTCAGCCTACGATCGAGAACTATTGGCAATATATGAATTCATCAAGCACTTTCGGCACATGCTAGAGACACGTCCATTCACCACATGCTAGAGACATGTCCATTTACCATATATACAGATCATAAGCCATTGGAATTCGCTTTCTCCAAGAAACAAGACTCGGGATCACCTCGACAACAAAGGCAGCTAGACTACATTGGACAATTCAGCACAGATATCAGACACATCAAGGGCAGTGCAAACATACCAGCTGACTGCATGTCAAGAATATCTGCAATCCAGTGTCCATCCACCATCAATTACAACCAGATGGCCGCAGATCAACTAGAGGACGATGATTTAACTCAAACACTATCATCATCATCCACATCCTTACAGCTAAAGAAACTGTCTCTGCCTAACACCACAGCTACTCTCTTCTGTGACACTTCTACAGGGACGATTCGACCTTTCATTCCTCATCCACATCGTCAGGCAGTGTTCGATGCGGTCCATGGTCTCGCACATCCAGGCATCAAACAAACAGTTCAGTTAATTAAGCAGCGATTTGTTTGGCCTGGCCTTCAGCGCGACTGTCGCCTATGGGCACAAACATGTGTCCAGTGCCAAAAATCTAAAGTTCATTGACATGTATCCAGTCCATTGGCAGGCTTTAAATTGCCAGATGAACGTTTCCAACACATTCACATAGACATAGTAGGACCTTTGCCACCCTCAAATGGTTTCCCATACCTACTGACAATCATCGATCGATTCACAAGATGGCCTGAGGTCATCCCCATAAAAGACATCCAAGCAGAAACAGTGGCCAGAGAACTGTTTACGAACTGGATAGCTTGTTTTGGTTGTCCGGCTCGGATCACTACGGATCGTGGTCGGCAATTCGAGTCGACACTATTCAAAAGTTTGGCTCACCTGTTGGGCTGCCAACATCTTAAAACCATGCCGTATCATCCTCAATCAAATGGCATGATTGAGTCGTTCCATAGGCCATTGAAAGCAGCAATGAAGTGCCTAGATTCACGAAATTGGATGAACATCCTTCCAACGGTACTTCTAGGACTGCGCACTTCAATCAAGCTGGACTTACAATCTTCACCAGCAGAGCTTACCTACAGAACGGCTCTAAAACTGCCGGGAGAATTTTTCAGCATCACAAATGCACTATCTATTGCCAGTGAGGATTTCATCTCTCAACTGAGGTCAACAATGGCTGCACTGCGTCCTCAACCTCCCGTGCATCATGGTCATAAATCTATTTTTGTGCCACAACAGTTGGACAAGTGCACACATGTGTTCGTACAACAACCAAAGACCAACTCTCTCAGTCAGCCATATAAAGGACCATATCCTGTGCTTGAGAGATCAGAAAAAGTTTTCAAAGTTCTGGTCAACAACGTAAAAAAAGCCATATCCATCGACCGAATCAAACCAGCATATTTGTTGCAGGACATTGGCGATGCACCTCCCACGACAGTACCTACAACTACTAGGTCTGGTCGAAAATCGAAACCACCAGTAAGGTTCGCACAGTGATGAAGCACTGTACTGGGAGGGGAGTGATGTGGCGGTCGCCAATAACGTGTGCCGGTCGCCAATGCAGACTGGGCAGAGAGAAGATAAAGAGAGCTAGAAAACACACACGCAGTTATGCTCTCCTAGTTGTCATGGTGTAAATATTTCTATATTTTAAGCGGAATAAATTTAATATGATGAAATAATCTGTTGTGTCAAAAAGATGTGTACAATGTCTAAGACACACAAACATCAAACGACAGAAGTAGCATTACTTGGTCTGTTGGGAATGTAACTGCCATGTTGCCGTCATTTTATTGTCATCTGCCTTTGCAAGACAGTGTGTTAAAATGAGCGTGGTAGTAACAAATCCCACCAGTTGTGAAATTTGATCAGTGATTAGATTTCTAAATGCAAGAAGACATAATGCTGCTCAAATTCACAGTAAATTGTGTGAACCATATAGACCTACTGCAATGAGTGAAGGAAAAGTGAGGCAATGGTGTCATGAGTTTAAAAAAGGTCGTTCAAGATGAGCAGAGGAGTGGCAGACCTAGTGTCTGGACTAACAATCTCGTTGAGCGTGTGAATGCAAAAGTGAAAGAAAATCGTCGCTTTAAGATAAGCAATCTTTCTCTAGAATTTCTAGAAGTTTCTAGCACAACATTGTTGAGAATCGTGACTGAAACTCTTACCTTATCGGAAACTGCGTGAGCATTTTCGGTACCCATCGTGCACAAAGATTGTAACATCCCTTAATGGGGTTACGTGCCCGGTTCAAATTATCCAGTTAAAGGCAGACAACAAGCAGGAAACAAACAAGTTGTTTTGTATCACTTCAAAAGGCTTTATTGCATTAATGATTATTTTGCATTAAGTTAAACTTTGTTCATTAAAACAATTTTTTTTGCGTTAAAGTCAATTCTTCGAACATCAATTTTAATTATAAAAAAGCGTGAATCTTGCCACCGAAGTCCATGTCCATTTAGCCGGACATCACCTTTCTTCTCACAGACCAAGAGACGCAAGTGCACTAGATACGATAGCGATGTAGATCTGTTCACGTCATTGGAACCAACCGAAGAACAGTGCCCCAAGTTTCAGAACAAGTTGTCAGCAACCAGTTTCCAGGTAGACCTCCCAGCAATCATCGATGGCAGTCCATCAGAGCCCAGCCAGTTGAACGTTGAAGATAGAGGTACTAGGAGTTTCTATAACATTAGACCAGAAGGTTTGTCACTAACCAGACCATTCAAGGTTTCATTTGCCAGAGGGCAACTAATCACGGGTTGAACTGCAAGACTCGTTAATTGGTTATTTAGCTTTTATAAAAACATCTTCACCGGACCCGCCGGGAACAAGAATGGTAGTTATTTGGATCATAACATTATTTTGAAATTTCACGA
The DNA here is from genome assembly GCF_987345545.1 of Pholcus phalangioides. Taxonomy (NCBI): domain Eukaryota; kingdom Metazoa; phylum Arthropoda; class Arachnida; order Araneae; family Pholcidae; genus Pholcus; species Pholcus phalangioides. The sequence goes on from NW_028301597.1 coordinate 52,555,633, forward strand.
CCGAAGCCGAGAACAAGCTACTCAAGTAGCCAAAGCAAGAGGTGAATACTTGAATGAATGAATACGATTAGTGAGATAGAGAGACGCGCTTTTATACATCGTAAACCAGCTTTAACTTTAGGACCATTCGTCCATCGGCAACACTCAGTCTCTCGATAAAAATTCAATATTTCACAAAAATAATTTGCATACAAAACAAAGTCAAAAAATATTTCAAAATTTCTCAGTGGCAACGCTAAACATAATCGGGCGAACTGGCCACCTCTTACATCAAACACTGAAAACACAAAATAATTATTCTGGCAGAAGTCTGCAGCTAACCGCTGAAACAGGTAAGTAAAAATACAATAACAATATAACGAGACTATTCTCTTCAACCCCCCCCCCCCCCCGGAGAATCCCCAATATAAATAATTAAACGTATATTGCATGAGAAATAAATTTTGGTGGGACATCAGCCGCCCGATCTTGGTTTTGTCCTCGTCAAACGACCGCAAGACCCCACCCTACGGCCGTAGGACTAAGTGGACTTTCTGGCTTGTGACGGTATGCCAGCGGAACTTCTGGATAGTTCCCTGGGGCTAAACATGACTATTTCCCACATAACAAATTAACAGTAACGGAGAAGGACGCCATCCTGATTCGTTACAAGATCACAGAATGGCACCTGCACGTGCTTTTCTCAAACGCTTTAACCCCAATGGAGACAAATTTCTTTCCCATATCGTCACTGGTGATGAAACATGGATTTCATACGTCAATACAGAGTGAAAACAACCATGCATGCAATGGCATCATTCTGGCTTACCTAAACCGAAAAAATTCAAACAAATCCAGTCTCAAAGGAAAATCATGGCAACTGTATTCTTTGACAAAAAGGGTGTGCTTTTGATTTTATGGAACCGAGAACAACCATTACATCACAAGTCTATAGTGAAACACTTTCTAAACTGTGATGTGCCATTCGAAACAGACAACGGAGAATGCTAAGCTTAGGAATTGAGCACTGAATCCCAGGAATCTCTTTCACGATAATGCACGTTCACACACGGCTGCACGCACTACGGAAACAGTTCAAAAATTTGGATGGGAGATTTTTGATTATTTCCCCCTTATAGTCCTGATCTCGCCCCCTAGTGAGTACCACCTCTTCCGACATCTCAAAAACTGGCTTGCATCTACACATTTTGAGGAGAGTGAGGAATTGAAAATCTCAGTGCAAAACTGGCTGAAATCCCAGGCGGCGAAATTTTATGCAGAAGGTTTGAAGAAGCTTGTTCAATATCAAAAGTGTTTGGAACGACATGGTGATTATGTAGAAAATAAAGTAATTGTGTAAATTTTTTAAACTATTAATAAATTTGTAATTTTTTCAATTGTTTTCATTTCATTACTGATCACCTGTTTGATTCTGAACCACGCCTCATATTTATTATCTTTCATAGTCTGTACTGTTGAATATTTGCATTAATTTGTGTTTGACAAATATAAGTACATTTGTCATTTGAATGTGTAAGTGAAAAATTTATTTTCTTGTTTAGAAAAATAGCAAAAGAAAATGAAACAGCCTATCGAAGAGCCAAAGAGAAGATTTTTTCTTTACAAGAAGAAATCAGTAATCTTAGAGAGGTATTATTTTATTGCATACTATAGAGTATTTTTAAATTTGCCTTAACCAGTGGTTCTCAAGCTGTGCACCCTGGCATGCCATGACCAGTAAATCAGGGTGGCACAACAAAATTGAGACACATATTTATTTATATATATAAAATTGATTTTCTGTGTACGTTCTCTATACAAATCTACAATTTTAGGTCGATCGTCATCAAATTTTGTATATATACCAAATGGGACCCGACTTGAACAAAAGGGTACTTTAAAAGTTTGTCAGAGCTGGACAAATGCCTGAAATGGGCAAAAAACTGTCTGGCAACAATTGGTTTTTGGCCTCAACAATCACTTTCAGTATGTTTACTCTGGTTACTGTGATTCCCTAGCAATGCGTTTCAGATGTGCATATGCCTTTACAATGGTTTGACACTTCAATATTGCCAGTATTATGTATAATAGTTTATTCCTTTATAATGGTTTGCCAAATTATTAGTCCTCCCACAGAAATTGAAGAAAACCTGGGCAGCACAGGGTATTGTAGCAAAAAAAATTTTTTTCTTCACAAATACAAATGTGTTACATAAATGCAAACATGTAATACATGAATTCGCATGTGTTACACGAATACAAACATATAATGCACAAAAAATACATACACACATATTACAAACACTTTGTAGCCTCAAGGGACTACTACTAAACCATATATTCACCTCGTCCGTATTCCTCTGCGGAACCTCTAATGAATTGGTACATGTTGGAATGTACATGTAGTGAAACCTGGCGTGAGGTTTGTTTCTGTGTAAATGCTTGTAATGTGTAGTGCTGCCATCTGCCACCAGTTTTTCAAACTATGAGTGAAGTGAAACGATAAATCATTCAATTATTACACGCCATCTAGCCTCAAGGGATTGAAATATCCTTTCAGCTTATATTTGCTTATATTTTTACTTTTTATGTTTGTGAATTAGAGTTATTGGTTTTTGTAACTAATTTAATGGGGGAAAAGAACCCACGAAAATAGCAAATAATAATATCAATATTATTTGCATCAACACTCACAAATGTCTAGCTCATCAAACATTGTGTTGCATACCATGAAGATCATGGCTTGGAATGCCCAAAGCTTGGTCTCTAGCAGGACTGAGTTCAGGGACATCCTTGACACTGAGGGTGTTCACTTGGCACTGGTGGGAGAAACTTGGCTTCGTCCTTATCACACTGCCAAAGTAGCAAATTATGACTGTATCAGACAGGATAGAAGCTTTGGTCCAGGGGGAGTAGCAGCTATATATGTAAAGCGACACATTAATTATGATGATATTCAGCTACCTCCCTCGACACAATGTGAGGTAATAGCAATAGATATCTACGTAAACAATCAAAAAATTAGGATAGGAGTGTGCTATAAACCTCCAAGAAACACTATAGACATTCCACTTTCCAACGAATTTTTCAATTGTCAGTACCCAGTGATAATGTGTGGCGACATGAATGCTAAATCCTTTCTGTGGAACTCGTACTCTACAAACACCCAAGGCAGGGTGCTCGAAAATTTTTGTATCAGAAAGAGCATTCAACCTTATGCGCCATACACTCCAACTCATTTTCCTGACCAGGCTGGCCAGTTACCAGATATTCTTGACATAGTGCTTGCTAAGAACCTTACATTTGCTATGTCAGTTCACGTTCAACCTGTCACGGATTCTGATCACAATCCTATGTTTCTGGTAGCGGATTTCAATATTCCTTTTATATGTAAACCAAAGAAAATAGTGATATGGCCATTATTTAAGCGAAAGCTGGCCAGAATCACCTTGCGTTCCTTCACAGGTGGCAATATTGATCAAATTGAATCTGACTTATTGTTTCTCACAGAAACCATCACTAACACTGCTAAGGAATCCACCCGAGATGCTCCCATTAATAATCCACTGGGTATTCCCCGCTGGATTAAGGAACGCATCAAATTAAAAAAAACTAAATTTAGGAGGAAATGGCAAAGAACGTTATATCCGTACTACCAAGATAGATACAGATCTATAAAAAGAGAAGTATCTAGAGAAATCAAAGAATTTATGAGTGAGCGTTACTTCAGCTTTTTACGTGAGGCAAATTTTGCTGATGGCACGTTATACAAAGTGTATAAAATATGTAAGCCCACTTATTCGAGAATTCCTCCGATTGTCGGCACAAGCGGAACAGTATATAGTGACAGTGATAAAGCGGAAATATTTGCTGACACATATGAGAGACAGTTCTCTCCATGTGATAACACTCCTTCTCAGCTTATTGCCAGTGTTGGCAGAGAAGTTCAAGTATTCTTTAGTGATATTCCCCCAGAACAACCCTCTGCTTTATTTCCTACGAACACTGAAGAAGTAACAAACATTATCAAAAATCTCAAAAAGAAAAAAGCACCTGGTTAGGACACCATCACCAACAACACTATCAAGAATCTCCCCGAAAATATGGTTCGCCTGCTGGTCAACATATTCAATGAATTACTCTGTACAAACCACTTTCCGGCAGAATGGAAACTCGCTAAAGTTAAGGTAATCTCCAAAGCTGTACATGACCTACACTATCCGCAGAATTGGCGCCCAATCTCACTTCTCAGTTCAGTAGGGAAACTTTTTGAGAGAGTGGTAGCCATCAGACTACAAAAATTTGTAAAGGACAATAACATTATTGGTCCAGAGCAGCACGGCTTCTGCAGCAAGCACTCGACCACCACTCAATTATTGCGGTTCGTAGAACGAATTCAAGAAGCCAAAATTTATAAAGAGACTGCAGCAGTAGCCTTTTTCGATTTAAAGAAATCTTTTGATAAAGTTTGGCACAATGGGCTACTTTTTAAGATGATTTGCATGGGAATGCCGTATAACATCGAATTTGTGAGCAATTATCTCGACTTGTGCTCCTTCCGAGTACAGATAAATGACTCAATATCTAATTCTAGACAGATTCGTTCATCAATAGCTAAGGGAAGTGTGTTAGGTCCCATCCTACACAATTTTCATATGAATGACTTCTCAGTTGCCCCTAATGGTTTCACCGACGATAGTGCCTTTTGTTGCACAGATAATGACCCTGGCAAGGCCCTTTCAAACTTGCAAGAAATGGTAAGATTGGTCGAGTGCTGGTGTGTGCGAACCCGTGTTGAATCCAGTTATTCACAATAAATATTTGGGGGTGATAATGGACAAGAGATTCAGTTTCTCCCGGCAGTGTGTTGATGCCATCCGTAGGGCGACAGTGGCCTCGGTCATGCTCAACAGACTAAGCCGCAGGCACTCAAGTCTTTCAATTCAAAATAAAATTATTCTGTATAAGATGGCAATTAGATCGATTCTTCTGTATGCTGCACCTGTCTGGTTGTTCTCGAAGAAAATTAATATCATCGCTCTGGAGAGATTTCAGAACAAGACTCTGAGGAGATACACCGGACTACCTTGGTACGTTAGAAACGTTAATATCAGACGTGATTCCGGAGTAGCTGATGTAACGTCATATGCAAAGAAACTGGCAAAGAACTTATTTGATAAATTAAACTATTCTGAATTTCCACACCTTGCGGAGATTTCATCAGACGACAGTAGACATGAAGCACGATTAAAAAGACCAAAATTTTTTCTACACATGCCTCAACCTGTGTTGCCAGGTCTATGAACATTTGAAAACTACGAAATCATTGAAAGAAGAAAAAAAAGACAACCCTTGGGTCTCAGGTGAACCTACGTCTTCACCCACCTTATTAGAATCTAACTATCATTGCAAAGCACACTACTGCACAGGAATTGGCAGAGTCATGATGAAGGGGGTTTGATGGATTATAACTATCCATTGGAACCCCGTTCCACCAATTACGGTTTTCGATTTTCAAAATTGGAACCACAGGAAAAATTATAGGGTAGAAAAATCTTATAGGGTCCAGAAAACTCTCAAGTTTTTGAACTCTTGGTCCAAGCCATAAATCTGAACCCATATTCTTCATCGTAATTCTGGGTATTCATGACCGGATCCAATAGTCACAGTGAACTCAAGCAATGATACCAAGCAAAGACCTGTATTGTTGTTGTCATCTCTAACATTGCAAGCAGAGAGACTAAGATTTTAGTCCAACCTCTTCAGACTTGAACTCATCTTTGGGCTGCAAAGTGCAGAAAATTTTCCTTTTTTCATATTGTGAAAACTGAGCTAATGAAATACTTGAGGTCGGTCTATCTTTCTCCCAGACTATTTCAAGTTGGTGAAAGAATATGCCTGCCATATATACAATAAATATAGAACATTTCTCTTCTGGGTTCAGACCTGCCAACTCTCCGGATTTAGGCAGGAGACTTCAGGAGACTTTTTTCATCCTTCCTCCTCCTCTCTGGATTTATTAAAATTTCTCCAGATTTTGGCAAAAAAATTAAATTTTACGCGAGCTTTCACGCTGTAGTGACGTCAATGACTGCCGTCATCGTTAGGGAAAACACCCTCAGAGGACAGTCTTGGTCATCTCTATCCAGCAGCCGTAGAAAAAAGTCTTGGTGACCGCATTTAAGCAACTGGCAAAGACATGACTCTTTAAGTAGCGTTTATCAGCAATCATTTATCAGGGGAAGCCCTTGGTTGCCGAAATTCCTGTATAATCGTTATTGTATTCCATTGATGAAGTTTTTTTCGTCAGCAGTTTTGTGTTTTGAAGTTTTTTAATTGTTTCCTCCGATTAAATATGTCTTCAGAAAGAAAATATAAACTTTAAGGTATATAAAGCTAAATATATAAAGCTTTTAAGAGTTCATATACTCAAGATTATCAATCACTGATAGCATCCACGAAAGAAAACGCTTATGTTTTATGAACAGTATGTAGATGTGATTTCTCTATTCTGCATAGGAAGACTGACATGGAATTATATTCTGCTCGGGGACGATGCTGAACCTGCCTTGGGGGGGTGAATGGAACTTTTTCTTAATTGATGAATTTTTTTTTTTTTTTTTGAGTCTGGGGGGGGGGGGGAGTACCCCCCTCGGAAGAATTTCTGGATTCTAAAAGTTATCACGTCTGTGGGTTTATGCAGACAGGGTGCATAGGTAACAGGACATATTACATTTTGCTGGTAATATGTCCTGTTCCTAGAGACGGTTCCAAGTAGAAAAAGTATCCAAATAGTGCCATACTCTGATAGGTCATTCATGTTTGAAGGGGGGGTTGTACAATTTCAAATTAAAAATGCTAGCTTTTTTATATGGACACCCTGTGCTCAAAAACCAAATTAGAAAGTTGTTGCCCTGTTTTTTATGATGCCAAAAAAAAAAAAATCCATGTTTCTAACTGCAATGTTTATTAAGGTAGTCAAATTAAGAAAGTTTTGGAAAACATTAAATGTAGGTATAATTTTTAAAAACTGTTTTTACCCACCAGTAAAATGCCATGCACCCTGTATATATATTAACATATTGTTCACCGATCATAAGTTAACTCATGTTTTTACGCTCATACGTAGCTGGTGTGATGAGTGAGCTTTATGTTAAGCTGGTTTAAGCTGATATTAACAGCTCACAAAATCATATTTTATTGCAGTGATGGATAAACTTTCAAGAAAACAAAAGTGCACATTTTTGGTGGGCTGGACATGGATTCGTAATTGTAATTTCTATTCATAGAAGTGAAGTCACGGGATATGTTGTATACTTTGGAAACTGGCATAGTTTCATTGAAAATGAGACAATGGTTTATCACAGGGCTGGGCAAATCGCAAATAAAATCTAGGCGCCAACACTATAGTTTAAGTGCTAAACATTTTTTCCCCAAAGTAAAGTCCTAAACAACTTTTTTTTTACTTTTTCAGGCCATAATGTCCCTCTTTCATGTTGGCAAATATGCTGCTGAAAATTCCAAACATTTTGTGCTGCTCTCAACCTGCAATTTAGTAACTACACTAAGAAATTTTTAGGAACCAATACCAATTTTTTTGGTGCAATGGTGACCTGGCACATACGATTCGTACAGCCCTGGTTTATCCTTTACAACTGAAAAAAAATTATATACACTGCTCAAAACAATTAGGGGAGCACATGGTTTTAACAAAATTACGCAAAGATGTATACCGATAAGTAACATAAAATGAATCATCCATAATTTAAAGCCTAGCAGGAAACGGAAGAAGAAAACTTCATATGCAAATCAAAGTTCATGACGTCAAAAACCAGAAAAAGGAGATAAGGGCAGAAATCGGGATGTTGCAGAAACGTCTGTTTTACTGCCGTAACTGTGAAATTCGATTGCGCAGTATTTTTTTTTTTTTTTTTTTTTTTTGAGGCAAGGTGACTTGAGGATGTCTCAACAACATGATTTACCGGAATCCATGGCATGGCGTGTTATAGGCAGACTGGAATCCTGGCAAACACAAAGTAGTGTCGCGGACGCTGTTGGAGTCGCCAGAAGTGTTGTTGCAAGGATGTGGAATCTATTCCAGGAAACAGAAAATGTTAGACGTCGACCAGGGCAAGGTCGGCCACGTGCCACTACAGCAACTGATGACCGGTATATACGGTTAACAGCCCGTCGAAACAGAACAGAGAATGCTACGCAGCTGCAAAGACGGTTGCTCTTGGCAAAAGGACGAAGGGTGTCCAGCCAAACAGTACGTAATCAGCTTCATGAGGGAGGGCTCTATGCATGTAGGCCAATGGTCTGCATTCCGTTGACCCCACTCCACCGTGCGACCCGAAGAAGATGGGCTGCTGAACATCGAGATTGGGAGCAACATGATTGGAGCCAAGTGCTATTTACAGATTAGTCCCGATTCAGTCTGGAGTGTGACACCCGACGTGTTCTGGTATGGAGGGACAGGGGCACTCGAAATAACCCTGCATTCGTTCGTGAAAGGTCACAATACAGACGAGCTGGTTGGATGGTATGGGGTGGAATCAGCATAGGCAGACTTACGGACCTGCATATCATTCGGAATGGCACTTTGATGGCCCGAAGGTATGCAGACGAGATACTGCGACCTCATGTCATCTCTCTTACACAGGAGCCATTGGAGATTCCTTTGTTTTCCAGGATGATAATGCCCGACTGCATAGAGCTCGTCTGGTGGAGAACATGCTTGAAGCTGAAACAATACAGCGTATGGAATGGCCAGCGTGCTCTCCTGACCTGAATCCTGGACGACGCATTGCTGCGCGACCAAGGCCGCCTGTTACTGCCCGAGACTTGCAGATTGCACTTCTTGAGGAGTGGAACAGTATTCCCCAAAGTCTGATCGATAACCTCATCGCATCCATGGCAAACAGGTGTGCAGCAGTCTTAGCTGTTCGAGGAGACCACACGCCCTATTAAAACTCATGCATTATGTCTAAACAGTACTTTTTTTTATCGTTTACATGTAACCAAATTGTTGCCCTAAATCATCTTTTCATGTTTTTTCCATATTTTCAGAGAATTAAAGCTTAATTCCAAATTTTTTTACGTCTTTTTTCTGTATTGCGCATTGATACGCGTGTACTATCCATTGTATGTCAATATGTGGCTGTCTCGCACGGTTTTCTTCACTTTTTTGCTTGCTCCCCTAATTGGTTTGAGCAGTGTATTTTAATGACTTGATGGATATTTATGTGCTCTATTTTTTCCCCATTATGGCCATAAATGGGAAATATTCCTTTTGCATATTTATCCAACATTTTTTCCTTTAATTAAATTTCAGTTTGCTATGATTTCCAGTACATTTTCCAGTAGTTAGTAATTTTTTTAGTAATACTTTTTCCTGACACGTGACAATTGGTGGTGTGTTGTTGTTGGGTTTTTTTGGTTTTTTTTTTTTGCCACATTTAAAGATCTATTTCTTGTATTTTCCTTGATGAGATATAGTTGTCCAAGTCATGAATATTTTCTCTTGAAATAGATTTTTGTTTTTACTGTAATTTTAGGGTTCCCAGTGACCTGGAAAGTCTGAGAATTGGGGAAGTCAGGAAATCTGAAAATGGTCAGGGAAAATGTTAAATATTTGCAAGGGAAATATCAAGTCAGGGAAAATCTGAAGGGGAAAAAGAAAAATCAAAGAAGATAAATCTACATTCAAATGGTTTACCTTCACTTTTTTCCCATGGAAGATTATTTTTCAGATCCCCAGGGAGAGGGAAAAAAATCCCTATCACATTTTCCTTCAGATTTCCCTGAGAGCGATGTCTTATTCATAGACTAAAGATATAATAGACAGTGCACGCTATTCATAAAACTTGTCGAACATGAAAAAAAGATGAGCAGTATTGTCGGGGAAAGAACGGGTTCTGCGCTATTACATTTGGCTCGTTTTCGCAGAACTGATTTTGTGTTAATGCTAGGATGTTGTTGTAACGAAATTCGACTCGATCGAGTTGATGAAAACTTTCCTTCATTTGTTCAATGAATTTCATTCATTCTTTTGTAAAATATTTAGGGATGTAGGATTTGAAAAAAAAATCAATTCTATACAATATAAACAGATATTGAAAAACTAAATTTTTTTATTTTCCAAAACGGTTAATTCTTAATAATTTAAGACTTTTGGGTTTTTAAATCTTATTATATAACCTATTTCTTATATATGCAGTCTATTTCATTTATATTTTTAAATATTCTCTACTTATTCACTTTGCCACTTTTAATTTTGAAAATTTATTTTAACTAGTGGTTATTAAAACATAAAAATTATCGTCCAAGAACATTAAAATTACTCTAATCATACATTTATTTTGAGTAAATAATTATAATGCATCATATTATGTTATGTAATGTAACACATTCACACTCGTACCATATTCAGTCATGAAATATTCAAGTAATAAGTAAAAGTTTCATTTTCAACATTCCTGAAAAACCTTTTATAACCTTATCACACAAAAATATAAACACTTATATATTTCAGGAATAAAATGAATTTTTCAAGAAAATTGCAATACCTCATCATCAGTACTTTTCTAAATTATAAGAAATGAAATTTCGTGTAGCACATATATGTAATAATTTAGAGTACATAAATGTATTTTACATGTGACATATGTGTAACCTCTTCGCTCCAGAAGTATAATCTTCATTGTGTGTGAATGTGAATCTTCATTTTTTTTTTTTAGGCATTAAGTAGTTTTTAGAATGATTCTTTCTTCAAGTTAACATCTGAGATACATATAGTGACTTCAGACCTTAACTCAGATGGTCCTAATAAAGATATTGACTGAAAATTAATTTATCAATTAATTGATTTTCTTGTTTGAGGATAATTTCACATACAACACAAACACAATCAATAAAAAAATTGTCTTTTCTGTAATACTGTAGTTTTATCTCAGGCGTGAAGAGAGGTAAAAATACTATTTTTGGAGGTTACATTTTTTGGAGTTATACATTTTTATGCAAAACTGCCATTGTCTAGAGGGTGTTTTCATTACATTCTATTTAAATAAAATATTTGCCATAAATTCCTCATTCTGAAAAGCATATTATCTTCAAGTTGAGCAAAACTCGAATAAACTCACTAGCTCGCCAAATCTTGCAGAGACATATATTTCAGTTAAAAGTTAATAAAACTCATTACTTCACTCATTTATTACCAAAAATTCTATTAAAACATTTAATAATGGCTCATGACATTTGAATTTTACCAAAACTTTGAACTTTAATTGAATTAAATCCAAAATGGAATAGTTAAAAACTAAGTCTACGTCAGAAATCCATTGAATCATCAATTTAATATTCCAATTTTTAATTTATAAGAAGGGGAATAAGCAAAAAAGTATTCCTTTGTGAAAGGATATTGGTCCCCCTTTCCTAAACCATTCAGAACATCCGAAAGCTGCGCAAGTGTTGACCATTCTAATCAAAAATAAGACAGCACTTGGAGATCGTCATACGAACAGCCATAAGGAAAGCATTGCCAGCGAGATTCCCTGACCAGCCTTTTGACCGGAGTCATGTGACTCCGATCTTTGCTTCACATTGTAACCCCTCGCGCTCACTCTATATTATTCTAACTCTGTGGTCTTATTAGTTGAAGGGTGGGATTTTATAATGTTGGCCAAGGAACAATCTGCCCTCTGAGTAAATAGATGAAGAAATCTAAAGTGGGGAGGCCCTCCTTCCCATTGTTGAAAACAAAGCCAATACCAGCTCTTAACTTCTTTTCTATCTCTTCTGGAAAAACATTTTATCCTCTTGCTTTTTTTTCCTGCCTGTGGGTAGAAAACCTTTTAACCTTTATATGTTGAAGAATGATTTGAATTCAATTATCTCTGTGTGAGATTTCCAAGAAAACTGGTATTGTGTGCAAGATCATATACACAATTTGATTTTGTAAGGGGTGGTGGTGGCAAAATATTAATATTTGGTCTGTAATGTGCTTTTTAATGGTATATGATTGCAAAAGGATATACAGTCGCCCCCTCCCTGTATTTGTGGTTCTTTTTTGTTCAATGGATTTTTTTCCAGTAATCGTCATTCACGTGTTTTGTGTACAAAATTTGAGTTGTGCGTGTTTAGGATGCCGTAGCTGCCAAGTCTCCCAAATTTTAGCTTCATCTCTCGACCTCCCGAAACATTCCTAAATCTCCTGAATTTTTACGGAAATCACAAAAAATCCCTAATTGTCCCTAAACATTCCCGACTTCATTTAGTAAAAGGAATTTCTTGTGGGGCAAAAATTCTTTTGCCTCTTCCCCCCCCCCCCCTCTGAAATGTCATACGTCGTAAATGGGGGAATAGTGGGAAATTCCTTTTTTAAGGAAGTTTTACAAAACCCTCTGATGGTAACAAGAAAAGTTTAACAAGAAAGTCTTATCATGCAGAGAAATAGCTTAGCAGCCAATAGTCCTGGATAATAATTGGAGATTATAGTGATGCGCATGTGGTCAAATTCCTTTTGTTGAAGTTACGTACGTGTGATAACAAAACATGAATACTGATAAGCAAAAAAATATTTAATTAATTTTAAAGGTACTGATTCCCATGAATTTCCTTTCATCAAACGTTCCAGAAAAAAGGCAGACTTTTTCTTTTTGTACAAGTTGTGTTAAGGACATAAACATCGGTCATGGTGGAAAGACTGACATCACCCATGTGAAATTAAAAAAACATCAAGCAAGTGTCACAAAAAGTCATGTGTTCTTCAAAAATTGCCGCTTTTTCCCCTTCATCTCTTCCGATGATTTTGGGGTCATTTGCGTGGAATGTTTGTTCACATTGTTTCTGATTGGACACAATATATATTTTTGTCGATCAAACCATTGAAGTTTTGGCCTCCGATTTCACTTGTTTTTTGCTTAGGGATTTTATTCCCAAGGATTTAACTTCCATGTGTGTAAAATCCCTATTTTATTTTACTTCAATTTTTGAGTAGGGATTTTATTCCCTATGCTTCAACTTTAATGTGTGGAAAATCCCTATTTTATTTGGAAAAATCCCTTTTTGTATTTATTAGGGAGGGGTTTTAGTATAACATACAGGTCCGCGTGAAAATCTCCCTCATTTTCAAAAGTTGGCAGCTATGGGATGGCTCATTTTTCTAGCGCTACTGATAATGCTTCGAAAAGGCAAAAGTGAAAACTTTACAAGAAAAATTTGATGTATTCACTATGCTTGGCGAAAGTAAGTCAATTGCTGCTCTGGCCTACTATTGCGGAATCTATGGCGAGATATATCAAGAAAAAGAATCTGAAATTTGATCAGCCATGGCTGTAGCTGCACCTGTGGCAGTGAAAACTTTGCATCGCTTATGGAATTCATGTTTCTCATACCAAAAATGCAGGGTTTTTTTTTTTTGTGGATACAAGACTGTTACAAAGAAGGTAGTACAATTGATTGTAATATATAATTTACTCGTCTATAAAGGAAAGGGCTAGTGAAACATCTTTCATCAGAATTTTATGCAATTAAGAGTTTATTTCATAGGTTTGAGAAACTATTTGGATTACGCAATGTAAAAATCACTGGCAAACAAGCCGCTGCCGACCAGGAGGCAGCTAGAAAATTTCCAGAGACTGCACAAAATTATTCAAGAGAAGGGATATTCACCTCAACAGGTGTTTAACGCTGACGAAACTGCACTATTTTGGAAGAAAATGACGCAAAGAACATTTATCATCCAAGAAGAAAAGTGAGCCCCTGGTTTTAAGGCAAGTTAAAGTAGACTTACTATGTGCAAATGCGTCTGGGTACATGGTAAGCCCACTGTCATTTTCAAATCTACGAATCCATGAGCATTGAAGGGAAAGGATAAGTGAAAGCTCCCGCACAGTATTTTGGATGAACAATAGAAAAGCTTGGACTATGAAAACACTTTTCCTAGATTGATTTAAACGATGTTTTGTTCCAAAAGTCAGGAAGTACCTTGAGTGTGAAGACATGCCATTCGAAGTTCTTTTGATACTGAATAAAACTCTTGGACACCCAGATGTCAAGGAGTTCAAAGCTGATGGTGTGGAAGATTGTTATATGTCTCCTAATACAACATCTATCATTCAGCCCCCTTGATCAGGGGGGTAATGCGAGCATTCAAGGCTCACTATACCTGCTACTCAATGAAGATGATGCAAATGCAGAAAATATCTTGAAGGTATGGAAGAATTACACTATTGCTAATGCCATTACTGTCGTCATCACTAGAACCATGGCAGCTCTTAAGAGAGAAACATTCAACTCGGGTTGGATTGACCTTTGGCCACAATGTGCACTCCAGAACACAACCATTTTTACAGAGCCAACTGAAGAGATTATAAAAGACATTGTTATGCTAGCAAAACAGGTAGGTGGAAAAGGGATCAATGATATGAATATAGAAGACAAGTCAAACAGCTAATTAATAGTAATTCAGAGGCATTGACAGAGGAGGAATTAATGCAACTGATTGCTCATGAAACAAGCAGTACTAGATGAAGGAGATCAAAATAAAGAAATAGAAGACAAGTTCACCATAAGTAACATAGCAGGCAGGGTTGTTGATTTTTTTTTTTTTTTTTTTTTTTTTTAATCTATTTGATTTAAATCACGATTTATTTTATTTTATTTTATTTATTTTTTTAAACAAAATATAAAATATATATATATTACTAACACACTAGTCACTAATCTATGCTTTCTTTAAAGAATATAACATTAAAGAAATTTAAACTTACAAAAATAATGACTATTTAAAAAATATTTGCAAACTAAAGATAAAAAATCATATACTTGTGAAATATTTCAGAACATTTTATTAAGAAAAGGGGGAAAAAACACTTCTTGAATAGATATCTTACATCAAGTATTAAATAATTTTACCCTGTGGGAATTTGTCCAAAGCATGTAACAAAGGTCTATCCTTCCAAAATACCTTCCTCGACTTTGGAAAAAAATTCAGAAACATCTGAGCCCAAAGAGATCAAATTACTTCAGTTTCTCACGGAAGGAAGTATCAAGTACCTGATCAACTTCCTAAGCCCATGTTTCTACGAAGAGTACCCATGACTCGCCAAAGTGAAAAAACAAGAAACCAGGAAAAATCTGGAAAGACTCTGCATTAAACAGCTATCCTTCACCATAGCTAAAGAAAGCCAAAACTCAGCTGGCTCCAGCCCAAGCGCTCAATTCGTAACCATAGACAAAGCTCACTCATCAAGCACTGAACCGGGAACTTCGCTTTCGTTTCCCTGGAAAAATCTAGGACAGAACAACGACTCCGAAAATATACAAGAGTTTATTCTAATGGTTATCTTCGAAAATTCAACGCCACCGAATGTCCCGAATCCCATGCGGCAAGCGAAGTCCCCTCGAAATAGACAGCAAAAAAAGACCAGTCAAAACGCATCTCTGCTAAAGTCGCCATGCCTCCTGTGATAATCGACAGCCCTCCGACTTTGACAGAAGCCATGTCCAGCCCAGCCGTGTGTATCTCTTTCGATGACCGTTGGTTCCAGATCGCAGACTTAGTGAACTCTGTTGATAATTTCAACATCAAGCTAGAAAACGATTCTTACAAGATTTCGTTCCAAAGCAAGATGGATGACAACAAAATCGTAAAATTTCTTCATGGCCAAAAAATCGAAGTTGTCTGGCTCTCTAATCACGACCGTGAAAACTTCAGCGTCATGCTTAAAGGTCTCGGCTCAAAAACACCCGCTTTCGACATCCTTTCTGGACTTAAGAGACTCGGTTATAACATCATTAGCATCTCACAAATGACACCAAAAAGGAAATCGGCTCCACGAAAAAAAACTTCTGCTATGGAAAATTACTCTCTACCTTGTGACCATTCGTCCCGCTGAATCACCAACCTCAAAACGCTCAAATACATCTCAGTAAGTTTTACACCGTTTCGATAAAACCCTAACCGAACAGCCCTAACTAGGTGCACTCGGTGCCAATGCTGGACCCACAGAGCGGACAAATGTAAGTTTGAGGAAAAGTGTATCAAATGCACACAAAACCACATCGGCCAGCCGTGCTCAAAAATTCAAGGTGTTGGCAAACCATTCTGTCTGAACTGTAATTCTGAAGGATATTCTGCGTGCTACAGAGAATGTAGAGCTTATTTAGCTGAAATCCGGCAACAACCGCTCAGAAAAGACTAACATCAATTCTACTGACCGTTCAGCGACTCAGAACCCAGGAAAAAAATCACAGATTTTCTGCCCAGAAGTGTCTTGCAAAAATTGAACGCCTCTCATAATGATGTCCAAGAATCGACACCACGAAAGAAAATTTCAATTTCCCGAAAACACAGGAGGACATTGAAAAATCAAGCGAAAAAGCTACAGAGAAAAATCACAAGTCCAATGTGAGCCCAAGGTCCAATGATAAGACAAGACCTAACTCTACGGACTCTTCTGATTATCAAATCACTCTACCGATTTGAGAAAAAACTTTGAAAATTTCCAGAAGCCTTTAGCCGAAAGATGCTGAACCTTCGACAACACTATCAGCCATGCTGAACCTTCTGGCACCTCTTCCGACACTGACTCTGCTGATTGCTCTAACTCGACATATTACGTTTTGTGACGATCTCCGATCCGAGATTGCACAACGATCTAAGATTGTACGTCTCCCGAGGAGTGACGTCATCTTCCTCACATAGACGTATGTTTTTTGGCTACATCACTGCATTAGTGCAGAGAGAATTTCTTCCTAGTATGCAAATAAGCCTAGATGGCGCTTGGAGCACTTTAACTCGTACAAGAAGGCATAGTTCTTGCTTGCTGCTTTTTGGGATTTGTTAGCGCGTGAGAACTGCTGGTTTGCTAAGAGTTGTCCATCTTTGGAAGCGATCTGCCAAGTTATTGCTGAGGTCTATGAAAAATAATGTATTGAACTTCCCTCTTCACGGATCACCTCCACCAGAAGTTGCCTATGCAGAGTTGTCAGATAGACTCTTCTCGATCTGCTGCGCTGGATTAACTTACCGTTCTTGAACGCTCTTGCTTCGTCATCATCAGATGGACTAAATCCAGTATCGAGAGCCTATGCACCTACTGGAACCTACAGATTCGTCGTCGCTGGTCGTTCATTGCCACCGACTGGAACCTATGAATTTGTTGTCACCGACCTGGATCCTACGCACTTGTCGCAGATCATTCTTCTCTTCCGACCGCATTCTATGAGCTTGGTACCGATCGTTCATTGCCGCCTATCTGACCCTACGACCTCGACACCACCACTGGACACTTGTCGCTGCTGATCAGATTCTATGGTTTCATCGTTATCGACCGGACCCTTACGGACTCATTACTACTTGTCAAGAGGACTGATTGTTTGTGGTCTTACCTCGACCCCCTTCGAATTCCCCGACTCGTGAAAAAGGTGATTAACGTTTCAGTTCAGAATTCTTTCTTAGAAAACCTAATAAATTATTTGTTCATTGTTAGTATGTCTTTGCCTGGTCACGTGCAGCGATGCATACAAAACCCCTTGATGCAATGAAAACGTTGCAGTTTTCAAATATGTGGAACTTTGCTTCTCTCTAGGACATTTTGAAATTAAAAACAAGAAAAGAGAGGCAAGCCGTTTTTGACAAATTCCTGCTCGAGGCTGGCAATATTCTTAAGAAAGATTAGGCCTCTTCGTGTCTCGAATTTCTCTGAAATTCTATACAGTCGAATCCCATTTTAACGAATACTGTTATAGCGAAAATCTCGTTTTAATGAACACTTTTCTAATCTCCCAAATAAGTTTACATAGGAACAATGCTAGATAACCTGGAATTCCTTTATAACGAAATTTCATTTTAATGAAGTGATTCCCCCAGTCTATTGGCATTCATTATAACAAGGTTTGACTGTATTTAATTGAAAATTTTCAACTTTCTTCTTTTCCTTTCACCATCTGTTTATAAAAAAAAATCCCTCTTCCAAAAAACTTTAAAGTTTTTTTCTTGAAAATTTCAAAAAATAATATTTTTCACACTTAAATTTTTGTGAAATTTTTCTCACTATTTTTTCTTGACTTTGCAAAATAATCGTACTAATGCTATCTCTTTTTCCTTGCCTTGTCACTAACATTATTTTTTAGTGCATAAACATGTATTTTTCAGATTTCAGTCAATGCGAGATCACTACCATGGCTTAGCCAATTGGAGACTAGATAAGCAACATCAAGACATTGCCTGACAAGGCTTTCTTCACAGCAAAGCTAATAATAATACTAATTACGTGAGGCAGTGGTGGCATTTTATTAGTCGTTAAATGAAAAAAAATCCATGAACTTATTTTAAATGACCTTTTTCCCGATTGGGACAAAAACAACTTTCCCAATCCATACAGGCATTCACATTTTAAACATACATTACTCTCTCGTCTTTCTCTTCATCAGGGGTTCTCTAGGGGCCCCAGCCCTTATGGTGGCAGATGGCCCGCATTAAGGGCCAGGCATCGCCTTAAAATTCTGGTTCTGGTAGATTGAGAAATGCTGTTATATATATTATATTCAAATGTCAACCAATTAAACTGTGTTCTAAGTATGCAATTTGTTCTGAGCATTTAGCAAAATATTTATTAATGTTTTCTACTTTTCCTTTTGATTCATTTCACATTGTGTCTATTGAAGGAGTTGGATAGTAAAGAAAAGTTTGAAACACCAAAGGGATCTGTGAATTCTTCTGAAATTTTCAAAGAAGCTTTTGATATGTGGAGTTACCAGGTAAAATTTTAATTTTTTTCCCCCTTTTTTCACTCATGCAATTCATTACCGAATTGTATAACTCCTCAACGAAATCTTATACAGTAAAGGGTGTAATGGAAATGTTATAGAGATGGAAAATAAATGCATATAAATATATGCATATAAAAATGTGTTGGCGTGTGTGCCTGTAATTATTATTGTTGTTGTTCCAGAAGCCATTTTAGAAAATTTAATTTTCTGGACTGTTACAAAACTTTGGATAAAAATGAAACTTTGGTAAAAGTCATTTGATAAAATTTATAATTTTATTAAATCATTTCTGGCATTAAACATAAGTTTATAACACATGTTTTTGTAAGGTGTTTCAGTATCTCTGCATATCATGCAAATGAACTTGCAACTATATCAAGATTTAATTTTTTAGGATCAATCTGCATCAGTTCGTTTATCTGATGAAGATCTAAATGAAAAGCTAGCAAATCTTGAAAAAGAACTGATGATAAAAGAACTGGAAATTCAGGTAAGGACAGAATAACTTTTTCTTCTGTACGACATTAATTTAATTGATTTAAATGAAATCATTGTTTGTAGCAAAACCTCACAACGTAACTTTCCTCCCACCTATGTCCTGAAAAAGTCAAAAGAAGCATTATTTCGTACATTTTTCTTGGGGTAAAAAAATTTTTGGCACCTAGGTTTTTTTTTTGCCATTTGTCCAGCCTTGATTTAGGCTTATTTATCCATTCTGCTACATCTTCCAAAAACTCAAGCAGCGAAACAGAAGGGAAACTTAGGAGATTTTGAACTTTTAAGTTAAATTTAATCTTATTAATCAAGTTATCTACTTCATTTAAACCAGGGTTGGACAGTTTCTTTCAAAGTGGAAAAAATCAGCCAGAAGAAACTAGTTTTCCTTCAATAATTTACCACTTTAGTCAGAATTTATGCTTTAGATATAGCAAATGTATATTTATTATAACAAATAGATTTAATTTCACTAATTTGATTGTGTGTTCAAATAATTGACTGTATGGGTCTTTTGAAGAGTTGGACATTTCTTCTACTTGGAAAAAACTGCTGACCCTTTCTCCAAGTGGGAAAAACCAATCTTCCTTTCGTATTCATTATTTGCGCTATAATGTAAGATATGACAAACATATACATTTTAACACCTCTTATGAATTTGAATTAGGCCTATTTTTATTTTATTTTTCAAATAATTACAAGAAAATAAAATATTCATATAGAAGTACAAAACAACCAAGGAGACATTAGTCCCCTACTGGTTGTTACAGTCAAAATGTTTGTGTATGTTAAGATTAGTACAATAAATTAAAATTCTTAACAGATAGAAAAATTATAATTAATGAAACAAAATTAGAAATATGTATTGTAATGATAAGTGAAAAATAAACAACAGAAACAAAAGAAAATGAGAGAAAGAAAAGAGAAATGTAATTAAATTTAGCATAACAATAGGTGGTGGCAAGATACATTCAATTGGTGTGAATAATATATATGTAACAGGGTTGAAGGTGACGTAACACTTATGCAATATGAGAACATGAATCAAACATATACAGAATACAATACTATGCTAGTGCAATGCATAACAATTATCAAAATTTTTCTGAGCAAAAAGTTGGATATGTTATTTGACAGAATTATTTTTTTACTTTTTTTTATATTTAGTTCGTACATTGAGTTGATAAAGCAAAGGGGGGAAAAAATTAGAGTTATGTTTAAGCGAAAAAGGGTTTCTGAGGATGAAATTAAAAGTGGATCTCAATGTCTAGAATTTGGAAAAGATGGAACTTAAGATTTTTTTTTTTGAAACTTGAGAATGTAGTTGCCTCTTTAATCTCAATGGGAAGGGTATTATAAAATTTTGAAATGAGAAAACTGAAATGTTTTTTGAGTATAGTTTTGTGAACCAAAGGTAGTGAATAAGTGGAATTAAGGTGAGCGGATGTACAGGCTGAGTTTGAGGTTAAAGTAAATACCTAGCTAAAGCTTTGCAGTAGACCTGGAGAAAAGTTAATCTTCATTCCTTTCATTGAAAGTTTAAAATAAACTAATTCCAATCTAACAATTGAAATGAATGATAATTTACTTCAGTTTTAAATAGTTGATAAGGTTTTCGCGGCCATCATTTGATAAAAATTGTTTTTTCGGGTTCGAAGACCGTCGTCCGTTTGAGTTAGTTCTCAACGTTTCCCCAACACTAGTGGTTGGCATCATCAGGAGAATTGATAAACTGGATCAAAGTTTTGTTCTTCAGTTTTGTTCAACTTTTCTGTACTAATAGAAAATGAAACTTTCATCTTATTTTAAGATTATTAGTAAATAGATTATCATTATAAATAATAATTACAATATCAAAATCCTCATTTTCCTAACTGCAGTGTAACATTGCAAAACAAAAAAAACAATTGCTAAAAGTTTTTTTTTAGCAATTGTATGTTATAATTGATTTCTCAGCTTAGAATGAATGAATACAAAAGATGAGGAAATTCTTTTGAGTCCTGCAGAACTTGGAGTGCTTAAAAGCATTTTGTTCAACATATCTACAAAGTTCATCAGTGCTTACAGGTGTTAGGAAGCTTCTTCCAAGTTGGGAAAAACCTTAAAAAAAAAATGGAAAAACTATAACATTAATATAGTATTAATTTTGAAAAGTTTTATTATTAATTAACATTATTAAAAATCTAAACATTTCAGTTGGCTGTTATATTTGATACCTCCCAGCAGCTTTGATATTATTGCATAGGGAACATCTGTCAATCGTACACCAGTCCTATGATGATTTCTAAAATGTTTTTACACTTTAGTTACACACAACATAATACTCCTTATAGTTAGATATTGTCAAGTAATTAGAAAAATGTGCTGAACATATGAAACTAACTCATGTAGCGAGCCAATGATCAGCTTTTCCAGTTCTTAGTACATTTTTACCATAAAATCTTAATGAAATACAATTATTTTTTACACAAACATGTATTATACTCTAAATGAGTGGTTCTCAACCGGAGGGGCCCCACAGATGAAAATTTGGCTAAAAGGGAGCCACGGCTACTGATAAGGGGGCCATGAAAAAATTTGTAAAAAAGTGACCAAAAAACAATTCTAAGTCTGTTACATGACTTTCACATTTGAGACGTTTGATTTCGATCATGATTCACCCCTATACCTTTCAACGTTAAAATATTTCATTTATGCAATGCACAATTTCAATTATTTGGCATTTTTGCTTTGACTCTAACTCCAAATCATTAGAATTTGTGGACATCATATTTTCCAACTACCAAATATGCGCAATTTTGACAGCGTGTAAAAATGCATCATTGAACTAGTTTTTCATGCATATCATCAATGCAAAAATCTTGAACTTGAGATCGACGGATACGAAAAGACGCATTGAGCTAGTTGTGGATATTTAAAAGTTAACACTTGCATGAGAATTTGTTTAACTTTTCTGAGAAATCAGCTGACAGAGTGAGTCAAATAAATGGATTTAAATTGTTTGAAATGTGGCTATACACCCTTTTAGAATTTTTTTTTTTTTTTTTCTGATGTCCACAGAAATTTTCTCACAGGGTAGGAAAAATGCATTTGAAATAATTTGGGATGCTGCAAGCCTGTTTATAGGAAGCATGTACAATATCAATGCAACTGTCCCAGGTGGTGCCTCACCGAGCTTGATTGAATGAAGATGTAGGAGAAAAAATTTGCTAAAAATTAAGCATTTGAAAATGTTTGTTTATTACTCATATTAAGAAATTATATGATTTTACTATAAAATTATGGAATGGCATCTTAAAAGGGCATATGAAACAACAAATTCACTTTTTAATATAATATATTTAATTAAATTTTCGTTTAAGAGTAGCCTTCTTGCAGTAAGGGTACTGCTTTCTGTGGTCTTCGGCACAATGGAGAAGAAATTGTTTCTGCTCTTCATCTGCAGTTAAGAGCCCATTAAAATCTTGCATCAATTTCACCCCTCTTTCGGCTGTGTCATTAACAACACTGAGATTCCAGAATGTTTTTTGTGACTTTAAATAAGAACCGTCCCTATCCCAAAGATCTGTTTGGCCTTCTGTTCCCGGCTCTCTTTGACTTAGGTAAAAATTTTGTGTCTTCTTCAATTTCTATAATTTCCAAAGCATTAGCGCAAGTAATGTCAAATAAGTTATTCAAATTTGATATAAACTTACATTCATGTTCTTTCTGCCTCTGATGTACGGCAGCATTTTTTTGAAGATTGCGCCAATAAGAGTACATATTCATAATTTTTTATACACAATGAGGTGTCGTTCTTATAAGAATCCTTGCCTTCTCCCAAAAAATGAGGCATTCGTGGACTACTACGTTGGCACTTTCCCTTAGGGACAGTTTAACCTTCCGTAAACAATAAAATAGCACCGATAGTATTTGCCTGTTAAGTGGAAGTTTGTTTCAGGTAATTTGGTGACACACTTACTGAAAATTAAATAAATATCTTGATCACCACTTCTCAAATTAGAAGCCATAATTACACTTGTAGTTGGCTCGGACAGCAACTAGAGCAGACTGAGGGCGAAAGGCCGGCTGAAGGTGGAGCTCCACATGAACGAACAATTCACTGCCTGCAAACACCAAGGTGCTTGAAGAATAAACTGCCTCAATATGCATTGGAATCCAGGTGTAATAAAGGAGAAAGAATAAGCATAAACTCCAAAAAATATTGTAAGTAAAAGATAATACTAATTAATTTAGCCTTGAGAAGGGCCTTTTGATAAATTAATTTTAAAAAAAAAGGTGAAATTTTTTGAAGATGAAATGAGACTGGAAAAATCAACCACATGGGAAGGGTAAAATAAAGTAATGGATGCCACAAGAGAAGAAAAAAGGCAGTTGCACAAGCGCAATGAATCTTTAGTATGTTATAGTTAGAGCCCTGAAGTTCAGGCAAAATGCCATAAATGTCTTTTTTTGCCTATTTTCAAACTTTTTTGGTAAAAATGCTGTTTTTGAAATTTCTTTGCCATAAATGCCTATTTTAACATAGTTTAAAGTTTATTAGTGAATTTCAGAGGCCATAATCTGTAAAACTTGGATATTTTGAGCATTGAGAACTTCAAAAGTATTGCACTGTTTAAAATTTTCTAACTCTCAGTATATTAGTTATCATCAGAAAGCCCCCCCCCCCCCTCCTCTTGCCCCTCTGCTTGCCCCATTTAGACGCAAATAAGTGGTCTGTGATAGTAGTGTTGTGTTGCCATGCATTAGCTTTGCTTTGACCGGATGGCGTTAGACGCAAATGATTTTGTTTCAGATCAACAAAGTCTGTGTTAGGAAAGCAGAGGAAAATGAGAAATTTTTGTTTCTCCACAATGCTTCCCATGTCTAGCTCAGGCATTGGACTGCGTTGTATATGTATAGCTGAATGATGACTGCCCCAAGAAGTTATCAATTGACGTCATGGCTCACACAAAGCTGAATAGGAGCATAGAGGGCTCTGTAGCCCCTGTTGTTTTAATTCTTTTTACCATAAATGCACTGCCAATCACCATGGCTATTTATTAAACATACATATTTTGTATTTGATTGAATTGACCAACACTAGATACGCACTCAGACTATTAGGTACACACACTTACACTTCCAGTGCAACTCACTAGGTAGTAAATTGCCCATGGCGATAGACCTGAGTTGTGCTCGGTTTGAAGAAGATTGAATTGACCAGAATCGCCTCTGTGGTGTGTGACAGATGCTGCCACACAGGGCCCCGCGCTTGAAGGAGTCCAGCATATGTGGTAATATAAAAAAATTAATTTTTTTTTTACAAAAATAGAACAAAATAGCCATGTTTCAACTATAGTAATGACAAAGATTATTCATAGTAATACAACAAATGAACGAGGATTATTTGTAACTTGTATATATAGGAGCAGGAGTCGAGTCCACAGATAATTTTTTCAACTGGCTCAGCATCTGGTAATGGTGGCCCTGGAATTGGCCTAATCCTGAGGGTCTACTATCATTTTATTTTGGGCTTGAAATAAATTTAACTTGGATAATAACGTAATTTTTATAAACCATCATTAACCGATTGAGTGGTGGAAATTTTCAACTCTCACTTCTGGAATGGCAAAGCTTCTTATCTCTAAGTAGTGCTATCCCCCCCATCTAATATGCAGGACAACAGAGGAGGCGTGGTTGGAGGGGTCCGTCATAGTGACAGGTTGTCTACGCCCATCAAGTGATTCTCTATTCTTTACTAATACACATTCAACATCAGTACCTTTTCTTTTGTTACGGTATTGGCTATCTTTTCCTCCCTGTCCTGCTCGCAGAACACATTTAAAAAAGTTAATTTTTCTTATTTTAGTGAAACCTCGCTAATACGACACTCCATACAACAATAAATCCCTCTATAACGATATTTTTTTAAGTATTGTTTGGAAATGTCTACACAATAAACTGCTACTTCTCGATATAGCGATAAACCTTCTGCCGAGTATTGTTATATTGAGGTTTCACTGTATATATACTGTACTTTTTGGGATTTCTGGGAGGATTGAAAAAGTGGCAAACCATTACATATGCTTGTCTGAAACGCATTGTTTGAGAACTACGGTAACCAAACTAAGCATTCCGAAAGTGATTGTTGAAGCCTAGTAATCAGTTTTGCTCGACAGTTTTTTGCGTATTTCCGGCATTTGCCCAGCTCTGACGAACTTTTTAAGTAGCTCAAGTCGGGTCCCATTTGGTATATACCCAAAAAATTTGGCGACAATAGATAAAAATTTCTAGATTTGTTTAGAGAACATACACACACAAACAGAAATAAATTTCATGTATATAGATTTAACTGTTTCACTATTTTTTACAGGATTTTGATTACTTTATATGAAGTATTTTTTCCGAACTATATTCAGTCTACATAGTTTTACAGCGTTATACAACTTGAAAAAAGCAATGCCTTCTAAATTTTGCTCTATCGCAGACGTCAATATAAATTTCATATATATAGTTAAATCTCTTTATTTTATATTATATATTATCATGCGACTTATATTCCTAGTCTTTTACGATAGGCAGGGTAGTATGAAAGGCACTGGTTAGCTCTGTCAACACTGCCCATACTATCGTTATAGGCAACGACCACAGCAGGATTCCTCACCACGGTTCCCTTCTTATTCCACACAACCACCAGTTGTGGACTGTGCTTAGAATGCACACAACGATATATTCTGCCTTCTTCAGAAAGCCTAATCCCCCCCCCTCCCAAAATATGAAACTTTTAGAATATATTCTTTTCGATATATTCTCTGGTATTTATCAATATTGGTGGGCTGTAACTATGGCTCTATAATTCATGTTCAAATTTGTATGAGGGAAATAGTTCTAATGAAAAAATGTTTTGCTACTCTTGAACACAAACTTTTCTTACTCCTGTAAGTGAAAAATATCAATTCTGAAATTTTGATATCATTTTTGACAAACCAACACCTATCTGTATGATTTCTTTTTTTTCAAATTTCACAAAAAAAAAAAAAAAAAAAAAAAAAAACCCCCGATTTGTTACGCAATAAAAATAAATAAGATGTTGGAAAAACAATAAATTTTGCTTTCGAAAAAAAATTAAACATGTAGCACAATGTTTCGAAAAGACAATATTATACGTTTTAAAATAAAGCAAATCTTGGTTTTCAGGTTCACCGTACGAGCTATTATTCATTTTTTTATTTAGTTTCTGTGGTGGGGTACATTTGACATGAACTGTTTCTGATACTTTGCAACTAACTTCTCAGTTGAGTGTAATTTTCGGAATGACCACCTGATTTGGGAATTTTCCAAAAAATCACATACGTATGTTAGCTGAGAAGCTTTTCTTTTCATGATTTTATAATAAGATTACCCAAAAATTTTGATCAGTATATATGTTTCGACATAGGCGCACACAGAATTTTCTCGAGGGGGAGGGGGTTCAGATTTTTTTCCTTCGGAGGGGGGTTTAAGTTTTTTCCTGTAAAATAACCCTATAATCTTGGCTCAGGGAGAGGGGGTGCTTTGCGTACGTTAGTGTGTTTCCGCTAGTTTCCGGCTGGCCCAGCAAATATCTGAATTTTGTGATTTTTTCAGCCCCTATACATCGATCCCTGTGTATGGGATATCGCTATTCCTAGATATCAATATTTAAAGATATCAGTATTCTGATTCCGTTAATCGTTAAAGTTGCCATAGCTAATCATAACTAAATAGTTATAAATATCACAAAACAATACACCAACGTGGAGATGACTCCGAATCATAGGAATTAATATATAGGGGCTGGGTAAACTGACAAATTTCGGACTTCAGTAGTAATATATATAATGTATTAAAAAATAAATATCGTTGTAGAGGGATAATCTCTATATCGAGACGTAGCAGTTCAATATTAGAGTACTGAACATTTCCAAACAAGACTTGAAAAAAACATCATTGTAAGTGGATTTATCGTATTACCGAGTATCATTGCAGCGAGGTTTCACAATATATAAAAAAGTGTCATGTGATTAAAATATGTAAAAAAAGTATAACCGTTGTGTGAAACTAACAAGTAGCTGAAATATTATTCATGTCACAAGTTGAATCTATATACATATAAGTTGGAATAAATTCCTAAAAAATGAAATTCTGAAAAAAAAATTCAATTTTAGCTTCCAGCCAATAAACTTTTTTTTGGGGGTTTGGTGGATTGCGTACATTAATTTACGTGTTTATATACAGTGAAATCTCGCTACAATGATATTCGATACAACGATAAATACCTCTACAACGATTTTTTTCCAAGTCTCATTTAGCAATGCCTAATATTAAATTGCTGCCTCTGGATATAACGATAATCCCTCTACAAAGACATTTTTCGTGGTCCGCAGATATCGGGATTTCACTGAATTTAAAAAAAAAAAATTTCAGAATTTAGACGTGCAGCTTCACTTTTCGCATATTGTGAATATAAGCGGGGAAAAAACACAGTTCCCCCTTGGAAAGATAGTTTCCTCTCTTCTCTATACCCCTCCCAAATCCAATTCTAACAATCTTGCATTTTACTTCCAAGGTACCAGTAAAAAAAGTCACACCTTGTTCTATATATAAGGTAGTCATTGTGATGGTCTAGGGCTAATTCATTGTATCTTTTCGACCAAGTGCTTCATTCATTTGAATGAGTGAGGATTAGGAGGCGTTGAAGGTGTCAGTCAAAATACAACAGGTAAAGGGGGGGAAGGAATAGATCCTCCATGACCCATATATTCGTCAACACCACTCAAGGGTTGGAAGCAGTTTGACCCATATATGCGTCATTACCACTTAACTGGTTAAAGCAATAGACGGACTAAGTGAAACTAATTTTTCAGCTATATATAGTTTTTGGACCCCTAATACTTTTGTTTTTCGTTATTTTTTCTTCCTTCCAAAAATTATAAATGCTTTTTTTATAGTGCCTATTTTAGGCATTTTTAGTTCTTTTTGACTGCCTATTTCGATCATTTTTAGTGCCTAAACGTCCGGGCTGTAGTCAGGGCCGTCTTAACAGTATCATGGGGTCCCCCGGCCAATTGATTTTTCTGAGGCCCTACCAAACGTGTACACACACATTATATGTGTGTGTGTGTGTGTGTATATATATATATATATATATATATATATATATATATATATATATATATATATATATATATATATATATATATATATATATATATATATATATATATATATATATATATATATATATATATAATATAATGTGTGTGTGTGTGTGTGTGTATATATATATATATATGTGTATATATATGTATATATATATAAAATTGAGAAAAAAAGCAATACAATAAAGTCTTACCACCTTAAGTTTTAAAATATGATGTCAGATTCAAAAAAGTATATTCAACTTTATATAAGCTATATACATTCGTCGGGGAAACCTTATAATCTTTATAATGATGTAACACAAGCTTATGACGAATTGGATAAACACAAAAAAATCATTATACGCTTGTTTTCGTGGAACTCTTAAAATTTCTGTTACTTCAAGTGTTAAATTTCATCTTTTAACTACTCAGATTCTACATTAGGCATTGAAATATCCAGCCAACCAATCAAAGATCTAAATCAATTTTTTCCTTATTGATTTGTATTTATGACCCTGCCTTAAGTTAGCCTCTACGTGGGGGAAGGGAAGGTTAGGTTAACAAATATCCCTAAAATGCAGGTGGCATCATCCTCCCTTTTTATTTTTCTAGCAGTAGTGGCACTACACTTTCGTTTTGGCCGAGGCAATGGATTGGAACCCCCTCTCAAGTCATAAAAAATACCCCACAGCAATCATTTTATATTTAATTTTTTGTTCGGGGTACTTGAACTCCCAACAGACCCAGTGTCCGGCTGAGGGTAGCTTTGTGCTACGCTAGATGGCTATCTGTCTGTAATTGCTTGAAAATGATTTTGTTCTGTAAAAAACATTCAGTCTCTCACCTCTACTTTTTAGGATTACATTTACTACCAGCGCTCGAAAGAATGTCAGTGAATGGTCAAAAAGGATTTGTTTGCCTTTTTGATGGCAGCTTCTTTATATGAAAAGTCTTTGAACGCACACAATTTCCTGGCTTTAGTTTTACTCAATTTTACTGAAGCCTCTTCTATAGTTTGTTACATGGCCTACTGTCAGTCCCACAACTGTTGTTTAATAAAACCACCCAGATTACATGAACACTTCTTTTCCTCTTTCCCTCGTGTTAATGTTACTTAAATAAAGGAAAATTTGTGGGGTAAAAAATATTCTATGCATTTTGTTTTTGAAATGAAAATTTTTTTGGTCACTATTTTTAAAAACTTCTCCATGGCTCCCTTATCAGCAGCTATGGCTCCCCTTTTGCAAGATTTTTATTCGTGGCCTCCGGTTAAAAACCACTGGTTTAAACCAAAAACTGTCATGTGTCAAAACCCTGCCGACCCTGGCTCTTGTATATACGTGAATCATGATATGTTTAGGAGGCCAAGTTCTGAGGAGAGTTCCTATCCCATTGATGGACAAAGTAAAAAAACATCTCGATGCAATGTTGAAAGCTGGAATAATCAAATCAGTCACAAAACGAAGTGGTGTTCTCCACTTGTGTTAGCTGCAAAACCAAATGGATACATGGGGCTCTGCGTCAATGAAGTTGAACAGCAGCATTCAACGTGAAAACTTTGTTACCTTTGGTTGATCATCTGTTGGGATAGATACCCCAGAAGCTGGGATCTTTACCAAGATGGACGCCAAAGCAGGATTTTGGGCGAAGAAATTGGCAGAATAGTCTCGAAGGTTGACGACTTTCATCATGTCTTTTGGAAGCTTCTGTTTCTTGAGACTTCCGTTTAGAATTTCTTCTTCTCCAGAAGTTTTTCAATGAGACACTGCAGACCTTCTACAGGGTATTCCAGCCGTGATGAATCTGACAGGCAACACTTCAGTGTGAAGAGTTACTCAAGAACATGACAGACGTCTCAGAGATGTTCTTCGAAGGTTCCATGATGTAAACATCACCCTCAATAAGGACAAGTGTGTCTTCAGTGCCACTGAAGCAAAGTTCTTAGGCCATCTGATCGACCACAAAGGAATCCAGCTGACCCAATGAAAGTAGAAGCTGTTGCGATCCAATATGTAAATCGGATGCTGCTGCTATCAATCGGCCATGACGTCATCGATCACGAGCGATCTGCCTATATAGAGGAAGATTTCCTCCATGCGCACACACTTAATCCTGCCTTCAGTTCAATATCACGGCGCTGTGCGCTTATGAGAGATGTTAATCTTAACTGTTTTTATGTTTAGTTTCGTTGAATAAAGTAATCTGAAACCACTGCATTTCCGCCTCTTAAAAGAAGCCATAGAAAATCTTCAACCACCAAGAGATCTACGTGAAATGCAACGTTTCATTGGAATGGTGAAATATTTGGCCAAGTTCATGCCGAATTTGAGCAAAATTTTGGCTCCGATTCATGTGCTACTGAAAACATTGAATGTCTTTGTGTGAGACTCTGATTTCCTTGAAGCATCAAGCTTGTTCAAACGCTTATGTCAGAACCAGTTCTAGCACAGTTTGATCCTAAACTACAGGTCATTGTCTCTGCTGATGCATCGTCTTACGGCTTAAGCATATTGCTTCAAGAACACAAGATACATCCTGTGGCTTACGCGTCAAGAACCATGTCTACTGCAGAAAGAAAATGCGCTAAAATTGAAAAAGAGCATTAGCAATCACTTGGACAGAGATCAAGAAATATGCTGTGTTGTCAGAATAGGATGGTTGTCATGACATTCCGAAGGAAGTATGCAGTAACAACAGAGGTCAATTCAAGAAGGTGAGAAACTCCCAATTCTAAACATTTGTGTGAACGTATGGATTCAAACACATGACATCGAGTCCAAGCGAACAGATTTAATGAATCCGTGGTCAAGGTGGCCAAAGGACTGCTGAAGAAAAATTCTATATTTTTATAAATAATATTGTTTGAATGGTTAGTATTAGAGACACCATTCATGGCGTTAAAAAAACATTTTTTTCTCAGAGTTTTTGAGACATGTACATGAAATTTTGCGTAGTCAACAATGATTGTAGAAGCTATAAACAAAAAAATAATTGGAATCTTGGATGATGGGTTGCATTTCAGTATCTAGTTGAATGATTTGAAATCGGAGCGATCAGGTCTTGTTTCGATGAATTTTGTGTTGCGAGCCAAAATAAATAAATGATCCAAAAACCATTATTTTTTTTTCTTCAGTCTTTTACTTCGTATAAGTATATTTACAAGAAATTTAAAATAAAAGTTGTTTTGGTATAACTGCTGTCTCTCTCTCTCTCTCTCTCTCTCTCTCGTCTAAAAAAAATTCCACAAAAACAAAGTTTACATAATTTTTTTGCATGTAAATTTCAAATGTAAGTGTATGAATTATTTTAATTCATATTCTGTATGTTCTTGTGAACACTTTAATGAACATTTCAGTTGAATATATTGAAAAAGTTAAGATTTATTTTCTCAAACAATGCCGCTTAAAATTTGAGCCTCAAAAAGTCATCAGCATTTGATAAATTTCAGCATTTTTTTTCTCAAAGTTTTAGAGATATGCAAATAATATTTCACACGGTTAATAAGGATGGTAAAAGCAACAAATAAAAAAAATCATTCAAATCTGAGACTGGGTTTCATT
This sequence comes from Pholcus phalangioides, assembly GCF_987345545.1. NCBI lineage: Eukaryota > Metazoa > Arthropoda > Arachnida > Araneae > Pholcidae > Pholcus > Pholcus phalangioides. The sequence goes on from NW_028301597.1 coordinate 52,587,587, forward strand.
TTGGCACTTTGCTGGATGATTTGAAATGGAATGAGACCCTCTTGTGAATTGATGACATTTATGTTGTTCTTGAGTTTCTCTAAAATTTTGTTGAGTTTGTACATTGTAATCTATTTTTATGTAATCCTCAGCAGCATGGCCACAACTAGGATTTTTTTGGGAGGGAGCAACATGGTTTTGCCGCTCTACCACTATAAAATTCAATGATTTTATAATGGTGTTTTTGTTCCCTCATAAAATTTTTTTCTTCCCCTCTCCAAATTTTGCTGCTGGGCAGTTGCTCCCTTCACCTCCCTTTGATTCCGACCCTGCTCAGCACCGTGATCACGAAAAGCAGCTTGCATACAATTTTACAAGTCTTGTGTATCATTTGGAAATCCAACCCTTGCACTGATTTTTCCTGTAGAAAAGCCTGCTTTTCCGATTTTTTTGCTACAATTTCAGCAAGCATCTGCTTCATTACATATGACTCATTAAAACCACAGCATCAAGTATGGAAACGGTTTTTGTTGATGTAAGGTGGATGATGTAGAACCAACATTTTGGCAAGTAGATTGCATGAAAAATTTTGGTGGAGCAATTAACATTTTGTACGATTCCTCTCTCCCCACCCGCCAATCTATTGGTCGCAAAACATACTCAAATTGTGTGAAATTTTTATGCAAGAGGGTATAGTTTTGTTTCCGCATTAGACTGGTTCAGTTTAATCCATGTTCTTAAATGTGTATTTTGGCAAGGCAGGTGTTTCCACTTAATGCAGGTTCTGTTAAAGACAGGCTTTACTGTATATGTAAAAAAATAAACTTTTCTACATGATATTTAAAAAAATATCATGAAAATACATCAAAACGTCAAAAAAAGCCAATTTTCAAACTTTTTTTTCAGCGTATGTGTAAAAAAATAAGTTGATTTAATTATTTTAAGAGGTAAAAACAGCAGAGGAAATTGTATTTATTCTTTTACAGGGATATTTGTTTTCCAAGAGAGTGGACAAAATCCATGATTTCCAGTCATAAAACCCAAAAAATAAAATATTACAAAATTAAATTGAAAAATATTAAATATTAAACTTTGAGTCAAAGGCTATAATTTGAGATTAATTCTACACTATCTACCAATAAGTATTTGGACACCTGTGATAGAAAAGAAAAACTAACTTTATTCAAAATCAATAATTGGTAGAGCCTCCACGAGAGGCAATTACAGCGTGAACCCTCCGGGGCATACTTTCCACAAGTCCTTGTGTGACGGCTAGTGGTATTTTCTTCCACTCGGCTTGGAGAAGACATGTCAGTTCCTTCACAGATTTTGGACTGGTGGGGCACCCCTTAATTCGGCGATCCAACTCGTCCCAGAGGTTCTCGATAGGGTTCAGGTCTGGGCTCTGGGCATGCCAGTCCATTCGATGAACCCCATTGGCACCATACCAAGCCTTGGTTAACCTCGCAGTATGACAGCTGGCATTGTCGTCCTGGAAGTAACAGGGGTCCACCCCGTAAAACTGCCACAACGTAGGAAGCACATTGTCATCCAAAATAGTGCAGTAGGCATCGGCGTTGAGCTTACCATGAATGGGGACCAAGGGTCCCAGTCCATACCAGGAGAAACACCCCCAGACCATAATTCCACCTCCGCCGAACTTGACTGTTGGCACAATGCATTCTGGCAGGAGACGTTCTCCAGGCAGACGCCAGACCCAGACCCTGCCATCCGAACGGTAGAGGGTGAACCTTGATTCGTCGCTCCAAAGAACCCGTTTCCACTGATCTACGGTCCAATTTTGATGTGCTTTGCACCACATTAACCGAGCAACGCGGTTGGACTTTGTGATCAATGGCTTATGGGCAGCAGCACGACCATGAAAACTAATCAGATGTGCTTTCTTACGGATGTTATTCATTGAAACAATACTCTCGGATGCCTGTTGAAACTCCTCGCGGATGAGGGCCATCGGTTGGGTGCAGTTCTTCCGAATTTCTCTGGACAGCACCCGTCGGTCTCTATCTCCCAGTTTCGTTGGTCTGCCGACTCTGGGCAAATTCCGACAATCACAGCTCACCTTCCACTTCTTAATCACATAGGCCACTGTCGATTTTGGGTACTTCAGCTCTCTAGATATGTCCCTTAAGGATCGGTCATTTTTGTGATACCCGATAATTATACCTTTCTCAAAATCAGAGAGCTCCGAATTGCGCAGCATCTTGCATGCGACTAATGCCGATATTGTTTCTTACACTATATATACCGGCGGTGGGCGTGACGTATCTCAGGACCGCAGATATCGTCATTTGCGTAGGTGTCCGAATACTTATTGGTAGATAGTGTATTTTGAACAAATTTGAATTTTTCATTTCAGAAAAGTGGAATGTAAATTTTTTTGGGGCAATGACCTGTATCCCTGTTTTACTGTACATTACAATGACTTGTTTGAGCTTCACAAGTATAGTATCTTAATCATTTTTCTTTCCAGCAATCAAGTATAACGATCAAGCAGATGCAAGAGAATATGGAATCTCTTCAGTTGAATTCCAAGAAAAAAAGTAAAGTAATTCAGAGCCTTGTATATAAGATGAAAGATTTTGCAGATAATGACAGCAGAGACATGTGGCTTGCAGTAAATGAAGGAGTTGAAGCTGCAAAAAACAAAGACATCAATAAAGTTCTTCATTTTGTTGCAAAAATCAAGCAACAGTTTTGCGAGGTAAACATTTTTTATATTAGTAATTTTCATTTTCTTCAAGGTTCTGCACCTTCGCAGAGCAGAACGTTAACGAACCAAAGGGTATTCTCTTTTTCAAAGACACTTAAATTTTAGTAAGCAGACAAAAAAATAGGCAAGATAATTTTTTCCCACAAAATATCAATTTAATTCAACAGATTTCACGTTACAAATTCAAATTTTAAAAAATATATTACATAACTCAAAATATTTGAAATATCACAGAAAATAAAGTTTGTTGGAGTTGTGTATTGCACTCAGTTTCACCAAGCTTTGGGACGTCTGCTTTTGGAAGTGTGTGCCACCCATCTGTAACACGAGAAGTCCAGGCATGTCACTAGACACTGCTTTCCCTTGTAACGACATGAAACGTCTTTCTAGACTCCAAGAAAAGTATATATTCAAAAGAGGAAGACTCTTTGCCTATTTCTAGGCACCACCTTCCTATATACCAAGCAAGCAATCTAAGTCCTTAGAGATGAAGAGGGAGTCTGTGCCTGTATCTAGGCACCACCTTCCCACTTCGCCATGTATTTTGCACACCATCTATACAAAAAATGGGAAAAACAAATATGCAATTAGCAATGGCCTTGACTGAGTACAACTCTGGTCTATCGCCATGGAAATTGGCTTGGGGTCACATTCGTGGAGATTTCCTCATTTATTGATAGGTGGTTTCATTGGGATACGATTCATCTGAATAGGAGGGGGGTCTCTGGGAGGTTTACGATAGAAGTAGAATTATTTTTGTTGAATCAAATAGTAATTTGCTGTTGGTATATCTTGCGTGTATGCCTCAAATTAGTGATCCAGAGTGCATTGGTGGAGGTGGGGGGGGGGGTCCCGGAAACAAAATTTATACAGACAGACATGACTGCTGACCATCTACAAAGACCATCTAGGGATGGTTTGTGCTCTTTCCCAAAGATATAGTAGTCTTGAAGAGCCAAAAATAATGCAGGTGTCTGGGAGGTTTATGATAAGCTTTAGGTTAGGTTTTTACACCCAAACCACGTAGGCGGGAATGCTGGTTAGTTGATGATAAAAACAGTATAGACGGGAATTGCCACCTGTCTCTGACTTGGATGGCTTCTTCATTGACGCTAAATTAAAATTTGGGCTAATAGATGTCAGGAGTTTGGGTAATAAGAAATATTTTTTAGAAATTATGATAGTTGTGGAGGGCCTGGATCTTATAGCCATTACAGAATCTTGGGCAAACGATGGGGGTGAATCTTTCTTACACATCTCGGGATACTATACTTTTTTGAGAAATATATCTGATAGGAAAGGGGGTGGAGTGTTGATATACGTGAAATTATGTTAGAAGGCTAGAGAGTGTAATGTGCAGAGAAGTGATATTGAAACTATATGGGTTGAGCTTGAAAACTATAGAATTCAAAAATGCACTGTTGGGGTTTGTTACAATCCACTACCAAACTACCTAATAGGGATCCAAACTACCTCACCAAATTTCATGATGAAATTTCCTACATGTGTAAGCGTAAGAGGGTTGTAATACTAGGGGATTTCAATTACCCGGGTATAAATTGGGAGAGCCTTTCAGCTAGAGATCAGTATGAAAGATAATTTCTCAAGTTGCTGATACAAAAAATTATTGAGCACCATGTATCAGAAGCCACTGGGGATACTGCTATTTTGGATTTTGTTCTCACTAGTTCTGAGGATCTTGTTTAACATGTTTCTGTGGGGGACGAGTTTTCTTCCAGTAATCGTGTCGTCAGTTTTATCTGAAGGTTTTCTTCGGATAAGGTTGATAACAAAAGGCTGGTTCCTTGTTTTCGGAGAAATAACTTTGATGTTTTGAGAGGAAGGTTAGCGGAAGTTTTTAAAGACCGGTTGGAATCAGTCGTGGGGTGGTAAGTCAATGGGAAGAATTTAGTGCGAAGCTATCTTTCTGTTTAGCACGATGACCTACCCTTTGTTCAACAAAAGAGTGTTTTTACATTGCGCCCCCTATGGTTCATGAATAGCGTGCATAACCTTTATCCTGAAAAGAAAAGGGCATTCAGACAGTATAAAAGTGAACAAGGTGACCTATCATTGTTTACTGATAAAAGAAGGGCATTGAAGAAAGCGATAAGGGATAGTAAAAAGGAAGTTGTATCTAGGTTGGCAGTTAACATTGGCTCTGACCCAAAATCATTTTTTAGATAAGTCAATAGATGTAAAGCAACAGTTGACCCCGTCCCAATAGGAGGGGCTAAGCTAGAGAACAATGTAGGTGTAGCATTTTTATGTGCTACAATCCCACAATTCAAGGATCCAATTAATTCAACAAGCAATAATAAGTGAACTAGGCATGTTCCAGATCAAACATTTATTGTTACAACAAATTTTAAACAGGTTACACATTAGAGTTCATTAAAAAACATGTTAGTTCTGAAATTGACAACTACTCTGATTTGCTAAATAACAAGAAAGTCCAATACAGCCGAGGATCAACTCCTATTATCAGCAAGACATGATAGAACTCGTAAGTCCTACGTCTAGAATGAAGTGTCCCGTTTTCAAGTGAGGCAGATGATGTTTACCACTTAAGAAAGCTCACCTCAGGAACCTAAAGGAGTCGGAGCACCTTCCCGAAGTTGCACAATTTGTTGAATTCATTGAATCGTATCCATTGACGAAACATGCTAACGATCATCGGCACAACGGTGAAGACCTAGGTAGTACATAACTGCAGGTTGATATAGCATTTCATGGATCACCTGACCCTTTCAAGGAACCACTTTCCAACTGACTAGAATGCACTATAAATGACTACTAGTTAACTAGAAGATTATATTTAAAACAAATACCCGAACCAACCAGAGTAGTCTAGCTTAGATCACTTTTTTACGATATTAGTAACATCACAACATCATCATCATCAACTTGTTGTTAGTTGGGGTTATTCACCCATCAGCCTCACTGAGTGGAGTGAGTAGAATGAACTGAACAAAGTTAGAAGATTAAATGCCATGCTTCTGGTTCATCCAGGCCTCTGTTCTTGGCGCACTGAAAGAATACGCTTCCTCCGGCACATCGGGAAAACTATGACGTCAATCCGTTGATTTGCATATTGCGACATAATAACAATTATTTCGGGTATTCTGTATTTTTGGTTGGCAACAGTTCGATAATCATGAAGGAAGCCGGCCGGACTTTACCCACGATATCGATAAGGCTATTGAGAGTGAGACCAAGACAATGGATTATACGTAACCAGCGGAAGTCTGCAGCCCTTCGCTAATTAAACAAGGTAATTGAATACAATTATTTCTTTACAGTGAAAAATCACATACATTGAACATAATCACAAAGTCATTCTTACACAACTGGGTCTTCACCCAGCATTAGCTAGTTAACTAGGTGGATTATTGGCACATCGGAAACACATAACGTGAGACCCAAAGGGGCGATAGGTTACATAGGCATGTGTAGCACTTCCAATCCCTTTTTCACATCAGCTTTTAATATAGCAAATGATATTCAATGTACGGGTGTTGCATGGGGTAATAAAATCCTCAACAATATTCAAGTGGAATATGTAGAGGTCCTAAATCTACTAAAAAATGTATGTGTGGGCAAAGCACCAGGACAAGATGATATCTATCCTAGGATCCTCAGGGAATCTTATATATAAATGTGAAAGTATGTATGTATGCTCTTTATACAAATCTACAGTTTTAGACCGATGGTCGCCAGATTTTGCATATATACCAAACAGGTCCGGGATTGAACCGTAGGCTACTTTAAAAGTTCGTCAGAGCTGGGCAAATGCCCAAAATGGGCGAAAAACTGCCGGGCAACAATGGTTTTGGGGCCTCAACAATTACTTTCGGAACGTTTACTTTGGTTACCGTGGTTCCCAACAATGCGTTTCAGACGTGTATATGTCTTTACAATGGTTTGTCACATCTTTAACACTGCCATCATTACAGTTTATTCCTTTATAATGGTTTGGCTCTTTTCCAATACTCCCAGTAATTGAAGAAAACCCTGGAAGCGCCAGATATTTTTGCTTGCATGTATACAGGGTGTCCTGTAAGTGCTAATGCGGCCTTTATCTCATCAACCGCCCATCGTTGAGGTATAGTTTCAATTTAAAAAGTGCTTAAAAGGAGTTTGAATAATATTCGCTGCAGAAGCTGGACATCTGACGTCACTAACAACAGAGAACAACAACTACGACGATAAAACAGGGAATAAAAATGTTCTACACCAGCTGATGAACTCAATGCTTGCCTCAAATCATCAGCACTCTACTTCACCAAACACCAACTCTGGCCAAATCGCTACATTGCAATTTACTGCCATTAGTGAGATGGGTTGGAAGTGAAGGTTCTGTCTATCGGTGGTCGCCTGGAGTTTGTTAGGACATCAACACTCTGGCACGAAGCTAAAAAATTATCATTATCCACCAACATGCGAGTTCAACTGCAAAATGACTCAGCACTGCTATCATTTTCACATCAGTTGATCAAACTTGGCAATGGAAGAATTCCCGTAGACCCAAGCACTGGACTGATAACGTTCCCAAATAGATTTTGCCAGTTATTATATATATAAACTCAGTTCAAGAACTTGCAGCCCGTAAATTTTTTACGGGGCGGGCAACGTCGCCGGGTATCAGCTAGTCTTATATATAAATGTGAAAGTATGTATGTATGTATGCTCTTTATACAAATCTACAGTTTTAGACCGATCGTCGCCAGATTTTGCATATATACCAAGCAGGTCCGGGATTGAACCGTAGGCTACTTTAAAAGTTCGTCAGAGCTGGGCAAATGCCCGAAATGGGCAAAAAACTGTCGGGCAACAATGGTTTTGGGGGCCTCAACAATCACTTTCGGAACGTTTACTTTGGTTACCGTGGTTCCCAACAATGCGTTTCAGACGGGAATATATGCCTTTACAATAGCTTGTCACACTTTTAATTCTGTTATTATAACAGTTTATTCCTTTACAATGGTTTGTCACATTTCCAATCCTCCCAGTAATTGAAGAAAACCCGGGAAGAGCGCCGGGTATTTCTGCTAGCCTATATACAGGGTGTTCTGTAAGTGATAATGCGGCCTTTATCTTATCAACCGCCCATCGTAAAGGTATAGTTTCAATTTAAAAAACTCTGGCACAAAGTTGACACTCTGGTACGAAGTTAAAAAGTTATCATTATCCACCAACATGCGAGTTCAACTGCAAAATGACTCAGCACTGCTATCATTTTCACATCAGTTGATCAAACTTGGCAATGGAAGAATTCCCGTAGACTCAGGCACTGGACTCATTCCGTTCCCAAATGGATTCTGCCAGTTGTTAAATTCAGTTCAAGAACTTGCAGACAAAGTCTTCCCAAACATTCAACAAAATCACCGAAACCATGAGTGGCTTTGTGAGAGAGTGATTCTGGCACCGAAAAATGACAGTGTGAACAAAATCAACGAAAAAATCCTAAAAATTATTCCAAGAGACTCCACATCTTACAAATCGGTTGACACTGTCACAGACAGCGCTGTATCTGTGGATATTCCGGGTGTGCCACCACACAACTTGACCCTCAAAGTCGGAGCACCTGTAATGCTTTTAAGAAATTTGGAGACACCGATACTCTGCAATGGCACCAGACTCTGCGTGAAGAAATTGCATCATTGAAGCAACGATTCTAACTGGATGTGCTGGAGGAGAAGACGTTTTCATTCCACATACCCCAATTATCACTGAAGAAATGCCATTCACTTTCAAGCGATTAGTTCCCGATTCATTTAGCTTCTACCATGACAATCAACAAAGCGCTAGGCCAGTTGTTAGTAATGGCAGGTATCAACCTACTTGATCCCTGTTTTTCACACGGACAGCTTTACGTCGCCTGTTCGCGTGTTGGTAACCCTAAAATTTTTTACATCTACACACCAGATGGAAAAACAAAAAATATTGTGTATCCACAAGCAATTGCCTGAAGTTTTTAATTAAAATATTTAAAAATGAAAGTAATTTTTTCTTACTTAATGCAGAAATATTTTGGTTAAGAAATAATTAATAAGCTATACATATATGCATTTTTTACGGGGCGGGCAACGTCGCCGGGTATTGGCTAGTCTTATATATAAATGTGAAAGTATGTATGCTCTTTATACAAATCTACAGTTTTAGACTGATCATCGCCAGATTTTGCATATATACCAAACAGGACCGGGATTGAACCGTAGGCTACTTTAAAAGTTCGTCAGAGCTTGGCAAATGCCCGAAATGGGCGAAAAATTGTCGGGCAACAATGGTTTTTAAGCCTCAGCAATCACTTTCGGAACGTTTACTTTGGTTACCGTGGTTCCCAACAATGCATTTCAGACGTGTATATGTCTTTACAATGGTTTGTCACATCTTTAATGCTGCCATTATAACAGTTTATCCCTTTATAATGGTTTGTCACTTTTCCAATTCTCCCAGTAATTGAAGAAAACCCGGGAAGCGTCGGGTATTTTTGCTTGCCTATAAACAGTGTCCTGTAAGTGATAATGCGGCCTTTATCTCATCAACCGCCCATTGTAGGAAGGTATAGTTTCAATTTAAAGAATTCTTAAAAGGCGTTTGAATAATATTCATTGCACAAGCTGGACATATGACGTCACTAAGAACCATAGGCGTACACAGAATTTTCTCGAGGGGGGTTTTTTTCAGATTTTTTTTTCCTTCTGGGGGGGTGGGGGGGGGTTTGCTTTTTTTTCCTGTAAAATAACACTATAATCTTGGCTCAAGGGGGGGGGTTGGAACCCCAAAGCCCCTCCCTTGCATATGCCAATGCTAACAACAAAGAACAACAACTACGACAATAAAACTGAGAAAAAAAATGTTCAACGCCAGCTGATGAACCCAATGCTTGCCTCAAATCATCAACACTCTGGCGCGAAAAAAATTATTATCCACCAACATGCGAGTTCAACAGCAAAATGACTCATCACTGCTATCATTTTCACATTTGTTGATCAAACTTGGCAATGGGAGAATTTCCGTAGAGCCAAGCAGTGGACTGATTACATTCCCAAATGGATTTTGAAAGTTGTTAAACTCAGGAACTTGGAGACAGTCTTCCCAAACATTCAACAAAATCACAGAAACCGTGCATGGCGTTGTGAGAGAGTGTGATTCTGGCACGGAAAAATCACAGTGTGAACAAGATCAACGAAAAAATCCTCCAAATTATTCCAGGAGACTTCCACATCTTACAAATCGGTTGACACTGTCACAGACTCAGTGCAGACAGTTCTGTATCCTGCAGAATTTCTGAACTCTTTGGATATTCCGGGAGTGCCACCACACAACTTGACCCTCAAAGTCGGAGCACCTATAATGTTTTTAAGAAGTTTGGAGACACCGAGACTCTGCAATGGCACCAGACTCTGTGTGAAGAAATTGCGCAATTACATCATCGAAGCAATGATTCTAACTGGATGTGCCAAAGAGGAAGACGTCTTCATTTCACGTATCCAAATTATCACTGAAGAAATGCCATTCACTTTCAAGCAATTACAATTTGTTTAGCTTGTGCCCTGATAATCAACAAAGCACAAGCCCAGTCGTTAGCAGTGGCAGGTATCAACCTACGTGAGACCTGTATTTCTCACGGACAGCTTTTCTTCGCCTGTTGGTAATCCCAAAAATTTGTACCTCTACACACCAGATGGACAAACAAAAATATTGTGTATCCAAAAACAAGCGACTGACTGAAGTTTTTAATTAGACTTACTTTTATTTTTAAATATTTTTTCTTACTTGATGCAGAATTTTTTTGATTAAGAAATAATATTAATAAGCTATACATATATACATTTTTTATGGGGCGGGCAACGTCGCCGGGTATCAGCTAGTGTGCTAATAATTGTTGGGGTAAGTCGCACAGATTTACAAGAGTGGTGTTGCTCAGGGTATCATCCCAAGGGATTGGAAGCTTGCTGATGTTGGTCCGATATTTAAAAAGGGTTGTCGAGAGGCTGTGTCCTATTATCACCCTATGAGTTTGACGAGCTCCCTCTCGAAAATTTTGGAAATTATTATCAAAAAGCAATTGGTGAAGTGGATAGATGAGAATAATGTATTGTCAGATAATCAGCTTGGGTTCGGGAAGGGGAAGTCATGTGTAACTAACCTACTTTGCTTCTATGATCACATCACTAAAACTTTGGGTACAGGGGAAAATGTCAATGTTTACTTGGATTTCCATCAGGCATTCGTCATAAATGGGGAAGAGTGGGAAATTTCCTTTTTAAGGAAGTTTTACAAACTCTCTCATGGTAACAAAAAAAAGTTGTTTGTCTTATCAAGCAGGGAAATAGCTTACCAGCCAATAGTCCTGGATAATAATTGAAGATTACAGTGACACGCATGTGGTCAAAATTCCTTTTGTTGAAGTTAGGTACGTGTGATGACAAAACATGAATAATGATTAGCAAAAATATATTTAATCAATTTTAAAGGCATTTATTCTGATGAATTTCCTTTCATCAAACAATCCAGAAAAAGACAGACTTTTTATTTTTGTACTAGTTGTGTTACGGACATAAACATCAGTCATGGTGGAAAGACTGACATTATCACCCATGTGAAATTAAAAAAAACATAGAGCAAGTGTCACAACAAGTCTGTGTTCTTCAAAAATTGACCCTTTATTTTTCCATCTTCCGATGATTTTGGGGTCATTCGCGCAGGGTGTTTGTTCACATTATTTCTGATTGAACACAATATATTTTTTTTTAGATCACCATTGAAGTTTTGGCCTCTAATTTCACTTGTTTTTTGCGTAGGGATTTTATTTTGAAGGATTAAATTCCATGTGTGTAAAATCCCTATTTATTTTACTTAAGTTTTTGAGTACGGGTTTTATTCCCTATGCTTTAACTTTTATGTGTAAAAAATCCTTATTTTCTTTGGAAAAATCCCTGTTTTTATTAGAAAGTGGTTTTAGTTTAAAATGCGGGTCCATGCGAAAATCTGCCCAATTTCATTTTCAAAAGTTACGGCTATGTTGTAGTTATCAAGCTACTGCCCCTGATTCCAGTTAAGTTTGCTGGTCATTTGATAATTTTTGACGCACCACGGTCATTTTCTGCACACAAGGGTTAATTAGACTGAGACCTACAATTCATCGCTGCCTTTTTCTTTTTATACTCGGTTGGTGCACCAACCTCTCAATGGGAGACTCCTTGCGGTAGCAATTTTTTCCTGCGGTTTTGTCACCGTTTTTGTTGTACCCAAATGTTATGCATCAAAAGGAACAATCAAGACAAATCTGAAGTCAAAACATTTATTTTACAATACTATTTGAATACAGTTACTCCAATTAATCTATGTTTTCATTAATTAAATAAACTCTTATTTCATAATGGTTCATTAGAGGGTAATCTCATAAGAAACAGGAAAGATCTCGGTCAATGAGGTCGAATGTGTTCTATGTAATACGACATTGCAATATCCAACAGATTCCGATAGTAATTGAGTGTCCTATCCCTCGAGAGAGATATAAGGCTTACTGATTACAATAAAAAAATTCAGTTCCTCAGTACACTAGGTGACTAGAAATACACCTTAGAGAATTTGTAGAAATGCAGGAAAATCATTTTCGATCATATGAAATGACATTTCATCAAGATGCATCACTAAGCACATGATGCTAGTCTTTGGGAAGAACTACAGTCTATCAACTTTCATAATTTATTAGCACTAATGAAGTATTGTATCAACTTGAGTCTTCAACTCTTTACTAAGAGCCATTTCAGCTTGACTAGAACATAAATACAAATACAACGCCACAACAGGCAAAATGCCCAACGAGGTGACTGATAAAAAGATGCCCATAAAAGTATGGATGTCATGTTTCAAAAATACAGCAACCCAATTAAAAATGCAATTAACACCAATTATAAACAATATATACACATGATAAAATATTATACAATGCCCATAAAGAGTACTTATGGTTGTCTTATTCTAAGAATGGATAGCTTCTCGATTTACCCCAACATGTTTATCGTATTTCTTTTTAAACGTGTCAATTGTGTTACAATTTACTACCTCCGGGGGTAAGCTATTCCATTTATTAACAACCCTATTAGAGAAAAATTCCCTGCGACACCATAACCTTGCATTGTCCCTCACCAATCGATACTGGTGTCCCCTGGTAAAAGCAGTCGATTGGCGGTGTACAAAAAGTTCATGGTCCATCCTATCCATCCCATTGAAAATTTTGAACACTTCGATCATATCTCCTGGACACATATTTATATTACTAACATATTTATATATTAGATAAAAGGATCAATAAAACATTTAAAAACTAACTCTTCAGAGTAGTAAGAATGAGCTATGGCACAAAGAAAATTACTTCACTTAATTAGTAGGATTAAACAACGAATAGTTGTTAGTAGATCCCAACAGTCAAACTGTTATTTACCGCAACGAAGGATTAATGTGATGATATGAGAATGAATGCTATCGTACATCTCTCGTTATGGCTATTTATACCCAAGAAGAATGGGTTCTATTTTGGTTCAATCAGAGTACTGACGACCTCTGGCATATCGGGGAAAAACATCTGTTTTGCATAGTGATGCGTACCAATGAGTATTTTCAAATATTGTCCTGTTTTGGGTGGCAACAGTTTCATTTTTTTTTCAAAGTTGGCCAGGCTTCCCCAAAATGTCAACAAATGCTATTATCGGTGGGATCAAGGAATTATCAGTACCAACAAAAATCTGCAGTCTCCCTCTATCAGTGAGACAAGGTACTTGACTTAATATGTATAAAAATAAATAATTATATTATTTCTCATTGGAAAATATATAACATGATTTAATTATATAGCGATCCTCATGACTCAACCAGGTTTTCCCCCGGGGAATTAACCCAACATTTATTATGATTTAATGGTTAGAGATGATTACAGAACACAGAAAGCACTGTAACATATTATACAACGAGCAATATGTTATAATATTTTGTCTGAAACCCGGATGTCTCCAATAATTCTTGATAGTCAAATCCAAAACATCATTACAAGCATTGGCTAACGTGATACAAGCTTGACACACATCAACTATTGCTTATTTTTCCACACTAATTAACTTTTCTGAGTACACTTCATCTAGTACACTTCCGTCTGTGCATTACTTTAAAGTTCTTCGTTATGTATCGATCCAAAGACTTGCTAGAATAAGTAATTAAGTCACCTGTTCAGTCCAGTGGTTAGAGAGCTAGCCTCTGACTGTGGTGCAGTGGTAAGATGCTAGTCTTCCACTATGAGAGTTACTGCCAAGGTCCATGGGTTCGAATCCGGGCTTATAAAGTCAAAAAAAAAAAATTCTTTACCACTGGTTGGAAATTGTGTATGGTGATGTATGGCCTGAGTTGGTGTGCAGTAAAGTAGCCTCTGATTGTGCAGCCACCACCACAACTGATGTCTGAATCTAGCTACTACATGGTATCAGTGCACTAACAGTGTTTTGGTCATTATATTGTTGAGAATAAAAACTTTTTTCCCCCTTTCAATGCAGTTTTCTACAAGCAGAATTAGACTTATCAAAGCAAAGGGAAAAAATGAAGCAGAGGATTGTGTACAGTACCTAATAGAATGACTTCCTAAAAAAAAGGGCATTATATCAATTGTAACTACACATTGTAGAAAGGTAAATTTACTGATGAGATTTGATTTAGATATATGATTACAAAGAAATTCAGAATGATTCATGCTCTAAAACCAGATGAAAATTCATAAAAGGTATACTTTGCTAAAATCTGTGTTCATTGTAGACAATCAAAACAATGTGGATAAGTCGTTTGAAATTCATGGGACTTGGAAAATTCTTAATGGTTGTGTTTGTTATGAGCGAGTTCTGCAAACTCACTTATATAATAATTGAGAATTTTAATTATTTAATTTGTCAATTGAATTGCTTTAATAATACAAAATTCTGAGCAAAAATGTCTTGGAGCATAAACTGCTGAGGGACCAAAAATTAATTTCATGATTAAAATTTGTGCATTAACCTATATCATAATGAAATGATCTGAAAAACATTGTAATGCTGAAAAAATAACAATTTTCTACTGGGTGTGTAACCTGAAACGCCACAATTTTAAATCCCTATTTTAAAAAAATCTTAATACATGTGTGCAAGTTTTATTTTACAAATGATTAGTGCAGAGATCAAAATTTATGTGTGGTAACGCGTCTGGCTTATGAAGTCATTAGTCAACATGGCAGATCGCAAGTCCGAGAAGCAGAAACACCCAGACACTGACCAAATGCAAAACGTTTTTTAGAGTGCCTAATCAGAGCCTAAACAAAAGTGCTTGATCTCCCAGTCCCTTTGCCATGCAGTGTATTTATATATAAATTATATCGCTCATGGGCTTATAAATTTAAGGTATTTTTCCAAGTAGTATAAAAATTTTTTTTTTTTTTTTTTTTTTTTTTGACTGCTATAAAATTTATGGTCGTTTATGTCTGAGGGTACCTGTATGTATTTTTCTATAATTTTTTTTCTCTTTTTGCTGGTGTAGCTGGTCTCAATGAGTTCAGAAGATCTATTCCATGAGACATTCAACATGGACGAAATAAAATCTCCAACTGTAATAAAAAGTAAAGAAATTCAGGTTGGTTTTATTTCATAGTAATTTTTCTAAATAGCTATATTATAAAAAGTTTACAGTTATGAGTGTGCATGTGCGAGAACATAATCAAACTGACTTGACTCAGTCAGCTTTAGCTCAATCTAATAATTGAAATGGCCAGAAATTTTGTATAGAGGTAGTAAAATCATCCTTTCTATGCTTTTATTAAAAAAAAATCTAAAATTTGCATATAAGAATAATATACATATTGAGAAAGTTGTGTAAAACACAGCTAAGAGGCCTAAAATGTGAATTAATGACACCAGATTCAGTTTGTTAAAGGAAGGAGAAACTTCACTCAGTGTTGTATTTTTACGAAGTGGTGAAGCCTTAGGCTTAATTACATTGATCAGGCATATTGTAGAAAAATAACATACTTTATTTTTATTAGTAACAAAAATTATGTAAAATGAATTGAATGCCGTCATCATCACAGCGGCAAAACATCGTGGGCAGGGAAGTCAAAAAGTAAGCATCGACAGACGGATGGCATTGACCACGGTTTTTAGTTCATAGTTTTCACAACATTCCTCCCCTCACAATAGAATAAATCTCTTTACCTGTGTTCTCTTACGAATCGACCTACGAAGAACAGAAGAGGGTTGACTCAAAACGCGCAGAGCATTCAGGATGTCCAACTGAAGTATTAGTAGTAGTCGCAGAACCATTAACAACATGTTCAAGAGCAGTCTCTGTACACCTCGAATCTATAGTAAGAGGCAGCAATAATTAATAGTCCACACAGACAAAGGTGGCATTGCAGAACGTTTACCTGGAGCATGATCTTTTCTCATTTTGTTCTGATGTTTTTATTTTCCATGATTCGTCTGAACCAAATACATCATTTTGCTGAGATGTTTAAGGACTTTGGTGTTAACCCATTCAGGACCATTCAAATAGTTCTTACAGAAAACTCTGCTGTTGATACTGAATTTGCAAATAGTACTGTCTTGTGGAAGTGCAATGTTCTTATCCTTTAGAGGAAATAAGAGGGAGAGCAGATTTCTAGGCTGCCTGCCATGCAATATAGTTCCACAGGAGAATTACCACAACCTGGTTTGGGTGTTAACCTGTATGTTATCGGAAGCTTTTGGAGTGCTTCTGACTTGTGTTCTTCTCGCCACACAGCTTTTTTCATAGCTTTTTGAATGTCCTAACGAAACGTTCGGTTTTGCCATTAGAGGTAGATGGATCAGTAGTAAGATGCTCAGCACCATTCAATTTCTTAAAGTCCTCAAAAACTTGACTAGTAAATTGTGTGCCATTGTCTGATACAAGAGTGATCAGCAATCCTTCAATGATGAATATCTTCTTTAGAGTTTCAATAGTCGCTTCTGAAGTAGTAGATTTCATCTCGATCATATAAAATAATTTTGAATATGCATCAACAATGATAAACCACATGGAATTTTGGAAGGGACCCACAAAGTCTATATGAATTATTTTCCAAGGATCATCTGGTTTTGGCCAATCTTAGAACATCGCTTTCGAACAAGCTTTCTCACGTTGGCATGATTGGCGCAGCATGACCAGTGTAACTAGTAGTCACATTACCTCAGAGTTGCATTACCTCACAGATATTTTCATTTTCTTTCCATAGCAAGCAGCACATATCATACTGTATACCGGGCTAATATTGAATTATTATTCTTACATATTTTCAACATTACCCCAAGGTTCTACTGTATAGTAGTAAAAGCCCAAAATTAACCAGTTCGTGAAGTGGCGGAGATCCCTGTACAAAAAAATTTTCAGTTATAAATTCCTTGGAATATGGACTGGGTCACCATTTAGTTAGGATGTACAGTAGTATGTGATTTATAAGAAATAATCAGCTATGTGGGTCATTCCCAAAAAAAGTGTACTGTTTTCGAGACTTAATTTTTTTTCAAAATTTCAGAGCACTCTGGTGGTAATTTCAACTTTTTTTTCTAGTTCTTCATTTAATTCTCTGTCATGCAGCGTTTCTTAATTTGTTTCAGATGGTATCTAATTTTTAAATAAAATCATTGTAGCAAAACGTCAATCTGGCTGTCCCAGCTTCAAAAAAGTGTTAAAGAGATGTGGTGCAAACCCGGAATTTTTTTCAGAAAAATTGAAATCACATTTTATATATGTCCCATAGATAAATAAAACTGACAATAAAATTTTGAGAAAATTTTTCTTATGAAAAACTATTTTTTTGTTCGTGTCCCGAAATTTTCCCCGTTTTAAAATGCTCACTCTGTTACGTCTTCCAAAAACTTAAAACTTCAAAACCTCTTAACTAAAAAAACTACTTTAAATCATAGTTGCTATTCTGTGGTGTTGGTTAAGTGAAGATTTAATAAGTTATCTATTCAATTTAAACCCTTTACCACATTCTCTCCCCCCCCCCATCTCATATTTTTACAGTTAAATACGAAATTAAATAGTACAGATTGTCAAAATCACTGCCAGGCACAGATCCAGGGAGATGTGGCATAAGAGGCATTTTAATATGAATAAAGGTTGTTATATGACAACGCATTCTGTATTTTATAGGACAGAACAATTATTTCCCCTATATTATTTTTGTTTGCTGGCTCTATTCCCCCCCCCCCCTCCCCACATCTCACTGGATATACTCTGAATCACTAATGTGAGACATAAACGTGAGATTTATACCAACATCAAACTACCATTCAATTTCAACAAAAAATTTTAAAGTGAAAGAAAAATCGTCCTAATGATATAATAGTGTTTCTCAACCGGGGACCCTAGGTTATTCCAGGGGGGCCATGGCTGGATATCTTGCAAAAGGGGAGCCATGGCTACTGATACAGGGGCCACGAAGAAATTTGTGACATTACATTTTTTTAGTCACTCTCATTAAAAAAATTTAATTTCAAACAAAATGCATAGAATATATTTTTCGTAATTTTTCCCCATTCAAGTAACATTAACATGAGGAAGAAGGAAATAAAAAAAAAAGTGGTTCATATAATCTTGGTGGTTTTACGACTTTGGGGTGATAGTAGGCCCTGACACTAACTATGGAAGAGGTTTAAGCAAAATGGAATGACTGTAAAGACAGAAAATTGTGTGTTCAGACTTTTCATTCAAAGATTTGTTGACCATTCATTGACATTCTTTTGAGTGCTGGTAGTAAATGTAATCCAAGAAGTAGACGGGTGAAAAGTGAAAGCTTGTAAAAAAAACCCATCGTTTTCATGCAATCACAGACGGATAGCCATCTAGTTTAGCACAAAGCTATCTTCAGCCAGCACTGAGTGGTCTGATGGGGAATATATTTATAAAAATCGAATAGAGAATGATTGCGCTGGGGTATTTTTTATGAATTTCGAAAGGGGGTGCCAATCCATTGCCTCTGCTGAAAAGAAATAAAGTAGAATTCAGTTATAACGAACTCCAAGAGATCAAATCATATATGGGGGAAAAATACCCGCGAAATTTAAAAAATTTTAAAACTACATTGCTGTGTGATAATGTATTGGGACAGGGGTGGCTTAAGCGAGGGTGCAAGGGGTGGAGAACTATTTTGACAATAAAAACATCACACCACACCTGGCTGTCATTATGTTCACCTGACATGTGAATGCTACTATAACCTTTGTAACTTTTGGCTTTGGGAATACCCCAAAATGTGTGATATATGCAGTAGTCGGATTGCAAGCTTTGGTGAATTGAAAGCACATCCACATCATTACCATGGCATAGGCCTATTCTGATCTGTTGAACAAGCATTTTTGTTCTACCTATCAGCCAGAACATGGTGGACAATATATTTAACATTTCTTGTGTTAGTAGTTGGTTTAAATGACTTTATTTTTCTTATGTTTCCATAAATTACGAAATTGTGCCGTGCTAATTGCATTATCATTGTGCCTTGACTGGCTGTCATATCCATTCTGCTAGCAAATTTCCCATGTGCTGGATGTACAGTATAATTCTTGCATTTTTAAGTATTTTTTCCCTCTTTTCCATATGAAATTCCATTGCCTTGAACATTTATGAATGGTAATACAAATTTTCAAGTCATTCTGACCAGTGGTTTTTATTTTACAGTGAAATAAGAACTTTAGTTATAATCGCCCTGTATATTGTAAATCATTGCTAATTAAATTGCATTAATTATGCTTCATTGAACACTGTAATTGCTTAGATTTCATCATAGTTTTGGCAAAACAGTATCAATTAAGCATATTGAAAGTGTAACTAGGGAAAACACCTTTATTATATAGTTAATAATAACATTAAGAGAATTCTCACACACAAAATATTTCCTTGAGTTAAGCTATAAAATAACTAAATTGCAAAAACTGATTTTTATTAAAATATAAGAAATTTTTATAGATTGATTAATATGGTAATTGTTAATTACATTAATAAACATATTATTTTAATTATTAGAGGTTTGAATGATTTTTCAAAAATGTTATTGTTTTTAATGTAAATGTTATTAAAACCGAAAAAAAATTGTTTATTTTCATAAAAATCTTTTTTTTTTTTTTCTTTTTTTTTTTTTACCAATCCTGTAATAATGTCATCCAGGTAATTAGCATAACCAGGAATAACAGCTATGAGCTGTTCAAGAAAACACTGGAATATGGCTTGTGCACTACCCATTCCAAAAGGAAGTCTTTGGCACTGGATCAATCCATAGAGTGTATTTAAAAACTAAGTCTCTTTGAATCCACATCTAACTCAAGTTGATGATAGGCATCAGAAAAATCTATCTTGGAAAATCTTTGTCCACTTTTGAGTTTCTGGAATAATTCTTATGGCCTTGGAATAGGGTGCTGATTTACATCGATTTGAGAGTTCACTGCAGATTTGTAGTCACTGCAAATGCAAATAGAACCATTCAGTTTATTTATAGCTATAGGAGCTGCCCATTGACTTGCAGTACATGGTTTCCAGATGCCTGCAGAAGTAAGACGATCAATTTCTGCTTTCACAGCAATCTCCAGAGAAAATAGAATGGGATGTGCTCTGCAGAACTTTATTCGAGCATTTGGCTTCTGAAAACACTGGCCTTGTAAGAATTACATTTCCCAAGTTCATCTCGAAATACATTTTCATGCCTCTGGAAAACTTGTGCAGCCAATTTTTCATGAAGAGTAGTTGTTGCCAAAGTAATCACTTACTGAACAGAATCATGAATGTGAAAATCAAACGCTTTGAACCAGTGAAGTCTGAAAATGTTACAGCAGTATCCGTAATAAAAAGGTCTATAGTTTTACCCTTTTATATATATAAATAAAAAGTTACATGTCCGGTTCGAAATATCCTGAGTTGAGGCAGACAACAAGTAGGAAATAAAATCAAGTTGTTTTGTATCACTTCAATTGCTTTATTGCATTTAAATAATCAGTATTTTATATCAAGTTCAATTCACTTGATGAGAACAACAATTTTTTACATTAGTCATCTGTTCCAAGTTTTGTTTCAATAGAAGTGGATGGTTCTCACCATTGGAGGTCTATATCCATTTAGACGAATATCACCTTTGCACTCTCCAACCAGGTTGGTGTTTTAGTCATGATCACAATGCAGGTCCATTCACCCCAGTAGAACCAACCGAAGAATGGAGTTACATGTTTTAAGACAAGTCACCAGCAGCTGATTTCATGTGGAAGATCTCTACGATCATAGATAAAAGTCCATCGCAGTTTGGCCAAGTCAACATTGGAAGTTGGAGAAAATACTGGACGTCTCAATTAGCACTAAGTTAGAAGCTTCATCAAGACTAAACCGCTTGGAGTTTCATCACCTAGTGAGGGCAGCTAGTCACCAATCTCAAAACTGCAAAACTTGTTATAAAACTATTAGATTTTCATAAAAACATCTTCACCAGACCCACCGGGAACAAGAAAACTAGTTATGTTATCACAACATTATCTTAAGATTTCATGACTGAAGCTAAAAACAACTAATTTTAGCTACTCAAGTAGTGAAAGCAAGAAGTAATTGAAGTAATAGTGCGGAGAAAATAGAGCGATCATGACTGCGTATGGTCGGTATTTAAAGGGAAAACTCTCCTGGCCGCATGTGCCTATATAAGCCAATCAGCTTCAAGGTCATCTCGTATCGTGATCGCAAGCGGGCAACGTCGTGTTTGGCCTTGATCGCTGCCACATGATTACCACTGCCGATGAAAAAAAAAGTAACTAGTAACATTTGTGTTAAGTTACGACGACTACTGACTTTTACACCGTGGGCCCATGGATATGTTACAATAGAAATGAATTACCTTTTGGGTTAGATAATACAATATAAATACCGACGTTAGTTGATCCAAAATTGCAAAAAGGAACCACTGCTATACACGTTTCGGAACTATATGTAGTTCCTTCATCAGTAGCAGAAATAGTGAAAAATACTTTTAAATAATTTCTTTTGTCTACAACAGTGAGTAACTCCCGCTATAAAGAGTATTTTTCACTATTTCTGTTACTGATGAAGGAACTTCATATATTTCCGAAACGCGCTTATAGCCCTGATGGTTCCTTTTTGCAATTTTGTGTCAACTAATGTCGGCCGTTACCTTGTATTACGTTACAATATTTTACTGTGACCAGAATTTTTCCTTTTAGTGGAACTTCAACGCAGCCATATCCTTTCAGCTTTGTAGTTGATGGACTGCAAGGTGGTGTGATTTTGAGTATAAATTTTTCATGTGCAGAACTTCGCACAGCACAGAATAATTGGAAGTCAATGGAAAATTAGGAATCACTTTCAGAGCCAGCACTGTGGGCTGTGTAGCTTCAAAAGCTTCCGTAATTTTGAGGACATCTTCAAGACTGGGGTTCATATGCTGGAGAGCCGCAGAGCGAACTTGCTCATGAGGAGTATGAAGAACTATGGCATAACGAATTAGTGTCCACAAAAGATTGGGAACATCTATCTCGACTGCATACAAATCCACAGTCCCTGGCAATTCCTCGTAAGTCAGCGACCCATTCCGCATATGTCAGGCCCGATTGCGTATGACATAGGAAAAATTCACTTCTAGCCGTGAGCACATGGGTTTTAGATTCTAAATAAGAAGTAATTTTTTGTACAATATCTGCATACAAACGAGTTGCGGCATCTGCTTCCACAAACAGTTTTTGAAGTACAGTTAGCACCCCGTATTCACAGGTTTTTTTTTTCTTTTATTGGAAAAATTTTTTTGGCAATGCTCAGCAATCATCATTCATGTGTTTTGCTTATAAAATTTCAGTTGTGCGTGTTTAGGACGGCTAGTGCTTTAATTTTTCTAGTGCTACTGATAATGCTTTGAAAAGACAAAAAAAGTGAAAACTTTACAAGAATTTGATATATTCACTATGCCTGGCGAAATTAAATCAATTGCTGCTCTGTCCCACCATTACGGAATCAACAAATCTATGGTAAGATATATCAAGAAAAATTAATCTGATATTTCAGCAACTGTGACTGTAGCTGCACCTTTGGCAGCGAAAACTTTGTATCACCTACGGGATCCATGTGTTTCTTGTACAGAAAATGGTGTGCGCGAGCGCAAGATTGCTACAAAAAAGTTATTTGTAGCTCGTAGACAGAACCGCTCACAACCCTGGACTGATGCAAAGCAATTTACTTCCGTTGCCCCAAAAAAGACGGGTTGTATCACAAAACGTTGGCAAAGATTTATAGCAATGGCCCTCCATGCTCGCAAATATTAAATCACTCTCGTCATTCTCCCCACGGAAACAGCCATCAACTCGATGCAACGTACGAGCCATTTGACTAAAACGAATAGCTGAACCTAATGACTAGAAAAAAATTACACGTGCGCCCAGTGTAAGGGCCGAAGACCGCAGCCTGAGATTTCAAAAGAAGTGTGGAAAAGATTTGTGGGGCAACTAAGAAGAAAGTCAGCATGTTAAAGTGAGAAAGATTTGAGACTGGTCTACTTGGATGATATGAAGAAATGGCAAACAGAAATTGCAATGTTCTTTCAGAAAATATCATCAACCATTACGGTACCTTCCTTTACATTCCCTTCTACCTCTGCTGCTCTTTCTTATGATGTTCAATAAACAAGGTATATAAAAAACCTATGGTTTTGGTTATTCGCAGGGATTACGTTCCAGAGGTTACCATGAATACAGGAAGCCAACTGTAATTCAAAACTTTCACCGCCAACCCATGACAAGAAATATGCACGTTTCTGTTCGTCTTTGGTGATGCAGTGATCCATCTGATTAACATAGGTGGAATGTTATAATCTATTAGTGCCATATGTACAGAGTCAAAAGTAATGTGGTGTGTGTGTGCGCGTGTGTCAAAGGCTCCAACAACAATATCCAGAAAAATGTCAATAGCAAATTGTCCATTGAGAATTGTTTTGAATTCCCCATATCAATTGATGAAGAGCAGAGTCAGTGGAGTATCCAGTATTAAAACCATGCTGGTTCATATTAATCTTGTCCATTAAATGGGTAATATGAATTAAATGTGGTAATCATTATAGCTGCTAAACATTGTGGCCAAGGAAGTCAAAAGTAAACATCAACAGATGGACAGCATTGACCACGGTTTTTTTAGTTTGTAGTTGTGGAAGTGTTCACAACACTCAGACATTCTGATTAACTACTTATAATACATTGCCTCAGTAGTAATTACTAATGGAATTATATTTCATCTTCACCAATACAATTCAACAGTCACTTTCTGTAATGAGAACCTGCCAAAACTTGTGCAAATGTACAGTTTCAGTTAACTTCATTACGAACAATGATCTCAAAGTTAAAAAAATAGGATCACAAGCAGTTTGCTTAGGTGTCTGTGAGGTCTGAAACCTGTACCACAGGAAGCAATTGTAGAAATTACTACTAGGATATTTGATTTATACGCAGAGGAGAGCATTGTAAATGATGGTGCCTTAATTCTTGTAGAAAGCATTTGCCATAGCGCCAATAAATAATACTTTAAAAAAATTATTCAGAACAGTGTTCTCAACCTTTTTGAAGCCTGCTGCTTGGTTAATTTCTTTTTTGTGTTTGGGAGGCCGGGTCATAAACACTAATAATGATCAACAAATGGAGCAAAATGAAAGTGTTTCGCAGCCCGGTTTGACCTATGTCAGGGCCCGGTACCAGGCATGACTCAACGATCGGGAAACACTGATTTTAGAAGATGAAGCTCATTTTCATCTGTATAGGACTGTTGACTACTACAATTGGTGAATTTGGCTATTGAAATCACATGGAGTATAGAAAATCTTTAGTATATTCACAAAAATTTATTTATGTAACTTTAAAGCTTGATTCGTCTTTTTGAACATTCTTTATGAGAATATCATTCCGACACGGCTAGTTATCTGTTTTGTTAACATACAGAGGTACAGCGAAATGTGAACAGTTTCATAACTCTGCAACTTCAACAAAAACAGTGTCTGGAAGAGAACTTCTATGCAAGATGAAGAACCTTTCACAAACAGCTATATCAGTATAGTGGTTTTAACCCTTTAACACAAGAACTATACTGAAATTTCTAGACCCCCTAGAACTATCAGGGCAGTATTTTTGACCGCTATTGCAAAAATGCATCTTACATAAATATGGATTTATTTTGGATTAAAACTAGTGTCATAAGAACTATGGTTGCCTGTCTTGAAATATTGTCATATAGAGGTTTTGGGATGTCCCAACCGTGTGAAAAAATCTTATTTTTATGTTTTTCAAATTTATATCACGTATTATTCATGGATATCAATATTTCAAGTCGTAAGTTTTCAGGAAATGTTTCACATTCAGCGGGAGAATTTCTCACCCCCCCCCCCCCCCCCAGCTGAATAAGTTAAACCTCTGATTTTGAAGCAAACGCTTAATATGTTTTTTTACAATTCTAATTAGCAAACAACAGAACAGTCTCTGTTAAAAATACATAAAACCTCCAGAATAAAAAAAACAAAAAAAAGACTATATAATACGATGTTTCCCGATCAGTGATCCGGGGACCCCCTATGGTCCATGAGTAGCCTACTTTGTAGGGAGTCCACAGGTTCGTTTACTACTGTAACAAATGGATGACATTTTGTGCGATGAAATAGCAATATATTAGTTTTTTTATATGAAAATTAAAAAGAAATTTATATAATTGACCTTCAGATGCTACAGGGGTTCGCGATATCAAAAAGGTTGGGAAACACTATAAGCAGTTTTTTTGTGGAAAAATTTGTTGCTCAAGTGGGGGGGGGGGTCAGCTTATACTCGGGTCAGTTTTTGATGAGAAAATATGGACCCCACAATCAGTAATTTTTGTAGCAGTGTTCGAGAAACCGGCATTATTGGTAAGAGATATGTTCAAAACCCGATAATGTCAAAGACGAGGCAAAGAAATCAAAAATATCATTGGCTTTGATACTAGGTGGGCTAATGTCGATTGTAAAGCCTTATATGAGCATCAATAAGTCTTTCAAAGACTATTTGAGGGATTTGTGGATCGAATGGATGAGTTCCGATGAAAAGAAACTATAAAAAGTGGTGCCTTGAAGAAACCTGACATTGGCCTAGTGTGCCAATGGGTACATGAGGCGTGACAGTTTGTTTCCACTGAAATTATCATCCAATCCTTCAAAAAGTGTTACATCAGCAATGCGATGGATGGAACTGAAGATGATATCCTCTTTGAAAGGGACAATGGCAATGACAGCTCAGATGAAGATAAAAACAAAGATGCCGCACCCTATGCTGATTTGATGGATTACGATGAGCTTGGAGATTCAGAAGAAACATTAAAAAGTTTGAATCATTTTCTATTGTAAATTTCTGCAAGCTATTTGTTTTGCATGAAAATATAAGAATTTTCTTTCTCTGAAATGCACGGATTTTTTGACATCGGCTTTATTGCGGTTTTGGTGGTCCTGAAGTGGGTGGGGGGGTTTCAGTGTTGGAAATTATCTGGAGGAACGAAAAAAATTTATTCAAGATGGGTCAAAAAATTTTTGCCGTTCTGATATTAGGGTGGGTGTCAAAAGGATATGCCCTTCTCTCTCCCCTGCTGCTCTGGCTGTCAACAGAACGAGACAGGTTTCCTCACTATAGCTGTAAAACAGTATACACTACAGCCACCTCGTTGGGCATCTTGCCTGTTGTGACATTGTATTTGTATTCAAGAGTTTTCGCTTTGCCAACATATGAGTGTGCCTGGTTTTGCAAAGCCAGTTAAAATATAATTTGCAGCTGCATTAAAGGCATCTATAAACAGCAATAATTTTGCTGTGGTGAACCAGACTTTTTTTTCCCTTCTTACCCCTGCTCTATGAAACTGGAAGGATGGAGTTTACTCATCGTAAAGAGTACATCCCTAAAACCTTCGCAGTTCTGCTCAAGCAGCTCTCTTGAGTAGCACAGTTTTCTGTTCATAATTTATTTATTTTTTTTATCTTCCGTACATATGAATTAAATTTTTTGACTACATTTGTGGCCATCATTTTTATTACATTTCTAGAGAATTTTTACCTTTTTTAATTCCGATATAATTTTGTAAGTAATTAACATGCCAAATATCAGTACGGCAAAAATGTTTTGACCAGTCTTTTATAAAATTTTTTCCCTTCCTCCAGATAATTTCCAACACTGAAAAAAAAATTGAAATAATGAGATATTTTGCAATACTAGGGGCAAACAATTAAAGGACTATATTTTTGGTAGTTTTGCACTGTAGGAGAAGTTAAATGCTCTTCATTAAATCACTGAGTATAGCCCATGTGCTTTTATTTAAATGAGAACCCAAGATATGGGGAACAGACTTTAAGTGCCAAGCATTCAGAATAGTATGCTTTAGGCTTGTCGTGGACGTGGGAATCCCTAACTGCACGCACTAATTGACATTGCTGATATAATTTCTGATAATTGAAGTCTGAAGACAACACAATGTTATCATACATGAAAAAAATTAGGTGCCAAAAAAATCTTCAATTTTTTAGTGTTCATGATGACCTGTCACGTGGGATTTGCAGAGCCCTGATTTCAGGAATATTTTTTCATCTAAAAGAGGCTATCTTATTTTTTTCAAAAAAAATAATGCCTTTTTGCAGCTGGGTGTCATATAGTACAGAATTCCCTTTGATTCATTTTGCATATAATCAAGAGGGTGCTTTAGCATGCTGTAATTGAAAAACATATTATCCTGACAATATATATGGATTGTGTGCAGGGTTGGTAAAAAAAACCGGTTTTTTCGGTTTAAACTGTTTTTTTTTTTTTTTTTTTTTTTTTTTAAATAGTGTTAACATTAAAAACAATGAAATTTTTATGAAAAATCATTCAAACTTCTAATAATTAACTAAAATAAAATGTTTATTAATGTAATTAACACTATTCCCATGCTAATTAATCAATAAATATTTATTACATTTTAACAAAAACCAGCTTTTGCAATTTAATTATTTTTTGCTTAACTCAATGGATTACTGTGTGTTTGAAAATTATTTCAATGTTATTATTAATCATATAGTGTATAAAAGTTTTTCTCCAGTTACTTTCAGTATGCTTAATTAGGAAGCTATTTTGCAAAAAGTAATAAAAATTAGGTGAATATAATGTATTTAATGAAGCATAAATAATTCAGATTAATTAGCAATGATTTACGATATACAGGGTGATTATAACTAAGGTTCTGATTTCAAAACACTGTAAAAAAAGAACGGTTGTCAGAATGACTTGAAAATTGACATGAATATTCCTGAAAAAATTCAATTTTATTTGATAAAGCGGAAGAAATACTAAAAAATTTTAAATTAATGACATCATCCAACATGTGGGAAATTTGCTCGCAGAATGGAAACGATAGCCAGTCATGGCAGAATGATACCTTAATTATAGCATTTCACGATTTCATAATTCATGGAAACATCA
Source organism: Pholcus phalangioides (assembly GCF_987345545.1). Lineage (NCBI taxonomy): Eukaryota > Metazoa > Arthropoda > Arachnida > Araneae > Pholcidae > Pholcus > Pholcus phalangioides. The sequence goes on from NW_028301597.1 coordinate 52,615,823, forward strand.
CAAAAAACAAAGTAATTGAACAAATAACTACAACTTACTTAAGAAATGTTAAATATGTTGTCCATCGCGTGTTCTGGCTATGAGGTTGACAGCACAAAAATTCTTGTTCAACAACAGAATCGGAGTATGCCATGGTCATAATGTGGATATGCTTGCAATTCAGCTTTATTAAACCAAACACGTTTCCCCCCCCCCCCCCCTGTTAATATTCCTGAGAAACTTCTAACATATAGGGAATGTGCTGGAGATTGCAATTCACCAAAGTTTGCAATCTGACCACTGTTTATAACATTTTGGGGTACCCCCCACAGCCAGAAGTTGCAAGGGTTAAGGTGTATCCTGTCAAAATGGGTTTTCAACAGCTGCTTTGCTGGTATTGCAATGTGCATCTTGATAGAAGTTCTATCCACACACATTGATGCTGTGGAAATGCCGGAATGATGTGGTTGCGCAAAATAGATTATACTGCTGGCCAAGTACAGCATCATCTACTTGCACTCTTTTCTTTGGCGAAAGAAACTTCCATTGCTTCAGGAGTATCCATGCCAATTTTCAAGTCATTCTGATCAGTGCTTATTGTATAGTTTTGGAATCAAAACTTAAATTATAATCACCCTGTATATAGCTGATTATTTTTCATAAATCTGTTACTACTATACAGTAGAACCTTGATGAACTGAGCTTAACAGTGAAAGTATAAAAAAAACAACTATTGAACATTAAGACTGGGAGATATACAGTAGGAGATGTGCCATTTCTTATGGGAAAGAAAATGAAAATGTATGTGAGGTAATGTAACAACTAGTACACTAGTCTTTGTCCTTTAAAGGCAGCTGGTGTCTTTATTGGATTATAGGACCACCTGCCCCTAGCATGATGGTGTCACTACTGTAGCTGCTTCTTTGTGAAGGGAAAAAGAAACCCCATGAGATAATACACCACTACATTTAGATGTGTGATGCAATCCTTATTCATGAATTTGCTAAAGATAGAGCATCAGAATTTAGCCAAAGGTTAGCAAATGTTGTAAGAATGAGAAATTTTGGCTTTTGTATATAACTTTAAATAACTAAGATACTGCATATGAAATATATATATTCTGGCCACTTTTATGAGACTTTTTGAAAAAAAACACTTTTAAAATCTTATGTCATTTAAAGATATACCATCAGAATGTACCCCAAGGATATAAAATGTGGTAAAAATGAAACATTTTGGCTAATAATGAATCAATATGATATTTTTCAAGGGAAAAAATGATATTTAGGAAACTTTTATTTGATTTTTTGAAAAAAAACCAAGGTTTAAACCAAACAACCCCGATTGTGTGCAAATTAAATCACATTTCGTGCCCTTCATTGCACCTGCATTACCATCACTTCAAAAACTTTACATACTGTAAAAAAAATCGCCAACTGTATATAGAAATATTGACTCTTTTCACTTACTCCTCCAACACTCAAACTTCATATCTGTTAATAATTGATTGCATGATTGTTGATAAGCAGTAGCTGGTTTGTTTGTTTGAAAGATGTACTTTCCATTGTTAAGATTAAGATTTATTTACAAGATATAATTGGTTTCAGTCCCAGTAGAGGTATAGATGAAATTTTTCTAAAAATCAGTATCTCTTCAGAAACAACCAGTTTTCACTACATCTTGTAATAGCTGACTTGTTTGCAGTGTCAGACTGTTACATTTTGTAGCGTTTGTGCTGTTGCATTGTGTTCCTTTAAAAATATCTCCTATTTACTAGTTTTCTAGTTAAGTAAAACACATGATTAAGTTATTCAAATGTAAACGAACATAGAGCACAATTTATGTTACTTCCAACAGGATGAAGTGACTAGTCACTCTTGAAACATTTCATCTATATATTCATGATGATCTCAGCTAAGCGCACTGTCTTTAGTAAAGGCTTGTCTCTAAGGTCACCTGACCTGCCAGTGTGGGATTTGGATCATTTGTGGGGTCCTTGAATAGAAGTTTCACTAAAGTAATTTGCATGCTACTGGAGAACTAAACTATGGCATCGGGAATGCCATCAACAGTATTACGACTAGACTCGTGTCTACTTGTACCTTCTTACACATGTTCAAGTGTCTGGCTGTTGATGGGCGTATAGCTGTTGATGAAATGGAGGGGTGCCAAAAATAAGTCCTGCATGGGTAGAGATTTTGTCTTGAGCCACTCCATCAGAATGCTGCTGAGTACCTGCATGCAAGTCTGAAGCAATGTTCTGTTTAATTTTTTGGAAAACGAAGCTATTTGATTGGCCTATTCAAATTTGCTTGAAATTTGTGCTAGAAATGAACCATAGCCATGGCAATGTGATTTCTCATAGTGTGTATTTATTACCATTTACTTATATATTCTTGAAAGCCTGAATTCATGTGCCTTTGAAGAAGTCTTGAGATCTGAGTAAACCTTGGACTTTAATGAAGCAAGATTTTTTTTCCATAAATACAAATACAAATACAAATACAACGCCACAACAGGCAAATTGCCCAACGAGGTGGCTGAGTTAAGAACATCATGGATCCCGAGCCCCTACCTACTACTGCTACCCACACATGCACCCCCCCCCCCACCGCGGAACCCCCCCAACGAATCGGTACATGCGGGAATGTGCGTGTACGTGTAGTGCTACCTGACGTAAAGTTTTGTTTCTGTGTAATGCTTGTTATGTGTAGTGCTGTCATCTGCCACCAGTTTTACAAACTATGAGTGAAGTGTTATGGTTGAATGATTTATCGTTGTAGGACTGTTGCTCTCTGTGGCGAGACTTTTTAACGGGGAGATCGGCTCGCATTTGCGCCTTGAAGTTGGGAACCACAGAAAACCAACTTCAGCCGACCACCACTGTGGGGTTCGAACCCGGATCCTCGCATCACGAGTCCGGCACTATAACCACTCGACCACCACAGCGGCAAATAAAGCAAATTTTATGTTCTTCCCAGCGATGTGAAGCTATTGTGCATTTCTTACATTCCTGATTCTTAACACAACAAGCATGCTCAGTTAATGTGGTTTCTATGGGTCTCCTTGTCTGTCATATGTGACCCAGAAGGCAATCGCCACAATGAATGTAATACGATCTGTTATTATTTATGCCACCAATCACAGTGCCATGGTTTAGGTTCATTTAGAATGTGAATTTTAAACAAATTGGAATATAGACCAATCTAATGCCTCCATTTTGCAAGCAAACAATCAGAATGTTACTTAAAACTTTCACTAATGTTTAACTTTTTAAATATTTGAAATTTTGAATATTTGAAGTGCTGTGTGCTTGTTGCATGCAAGCACTCAATTTTATTCTAACCACAACGTGTGGGTCAAACACACTTCTTTCTCTCTCTTTTAAGCTGAGCAATGGCAGTTACCATTCTGTAACTAACCCAAGTGGTATTCAAATAGAAATTCAAATACAAACACAAAGGCCACAACAGGCAAATTGCCCAACGTGGTGGCTGAAAAAAGATGCCCATAAAAAATATATGGATGTCAAATATAACCAAAATACAGCAATCCAATACAAGCCGCCGCTGTGGTGGTCAAGTGGTCATAGTGACGGACTCGCATTGCGGGGACCCAGGTTCGAGCCCCACTGTCGCCACAGTGGTGGTCGGCTGAAGTTGATTTTCTGTGGTTCCCAACTTTGAGGCGCAAATGCGAGCCGATCTTCCCGTTAAAAAGTCTCGCCACAGAGAACAGCAGGCCTACAAACAGTACAAATATTCAGTCACTACACATCACTTACCTCACTTCTGAGATATAGATGGTAGCACTGAAAAATCATACACAACACTAGATACACACTCAGACTGTTAGGTACACACACTCTTACACTTCCGGCACAACTCAGTAGGTAGTAAATTGCCTATGGCGATAGACCTGAGTTGTGCTCGGTTTGAAAAAGAAAATCCAATACAAGCCGGCGCTGTGCTGGTCGAGTGATCATAGTGACGGACTCGCATCGCGGGGACCCAGGTTCGAGCCCCACCGTCACCACAGTGGTGGTCGGCTGAAGTTGGTTTTCTGTGGTTCCCAACTTCAAGGCGCAAATGCGAGCCGATCTCTCCGTTAAAAAGTCTCGCCACAGAAAGCAACAGTCCTACAAACAGTACAAATATTCAGTCATTACACTTCACTTCTGAGATATAGGTAGCAGCACTAAAAAATACATGACACTAGATACGCCTTCAGACTGTTAGGTACACATACTTACATTTCCGGCACAACTCGCTAGGTAGTAAATTGCCCATGGCGATAGACCTGAGTTGTGCTCGGAAGGGGAAAAAAAATCCAATACAAGCCGCTGTAGTGGTAGAGTGGTCATAGTGACGGACTCGCATCGCGGGGACCCAGGTTCGAGCCCCACCATCCCGACAATGATGGTTGGCTGAAGTTGGTTTTCTGTGGTTCCCAACTTCGAGGCGCAAATGCGAGGCAATCTCCCCATTAAAAAGTCTCGCCACAGAGAGCAACAGGCCTACAAACAGTACAAATATTCAGTCACTACTCATCACTCACTTCGCTTCTGAGATATAGATGGCAGCACTGAAAAATCATACACAACACTAGGTAGCACTCAGGCTGTTAGGTACACACAATTACACTTCCGGCACAACTCACTAGATAGTAAATTGCCTATGGCAATAGACCTGAGTTGTGCTTGGAAGGGGGAAAAAAAAATCCAATACAAAAACATATTCCTCAGACAGTGTGATAGTGATTATATTTATTTTAAAATTATACCTATAGTGTGCCAAAATGGGATAGGAATTTGTTCTTTCCTTATTTAACATTAATTCCTTCTGTGATTTTTTTAATTATTTTTTTTATTATTCATTACTTGTCACACCAGGGTCATTCTCAGATAATTGTAAATTTTGGCTTTTAAAAAAATTTTTTAATTTTATTGTTTTAATTCCTGTTTTCTTTTTTTTTATGTCAATGCAATTATCCACGTCTGCAATCATGAAAAAAAAAAAATTCCAACAGAGATCGTCTGCCTTAATTACAGCCATAATTAATTTATTAATTTTCTATTTGGACATGGTAAAGACATATACAATTGTGGTAATGACATTTGTTACCATAGCAATGACCCATGCCTAATAATTACACATAAATTTATTTTATGAACAACTTTATTAGTTTTTGTAATTTATTACAGAAAAATTAAAATTGCACATTAATAAATGTATAAAATGATACATTTCTTTGAAAAAAACTTATTTTTGTAAGCTCTTGTCAATTTCAGAACTTTCAGAAAAAGCAAAATGTCTAGATGATATCGGGTAGGGGGCTGATATCTTTGCCTTGGGATTTCTGAAGCAAATATCATTTCAATCTGTTTTAACTGGCCATTTGAAGTGATTTACACTTTGCTTCCCAGCAGTACCATGAAGTTCACTTTAATGTCTTTGTTAATGATCTCAACAACCTCTCCTGCAAGAGAAATTAAATGTTCAGGAATGTACAATTTTTAATTTATACGTTTGAATGAAATGTTTTATATATATTATGCTTATGCTTTATTAATTATATTATTCTTTCAAAATGAATTTAAAATGAAAGTTATATTTTATTTTAATAAATTCAGCAATTAATTTCCTATCGCAGGATTTTGTTAAAATGACAACATGATAAAAATTCTGTTTAAAAAGGGGGAAAAAATTGCCTCTAATATTTAAATACAAATTAGAAAGAGGCAAAAACCCTAGATACAGTAAAGTCTGTTAAATTCGCACCCCTTGGGACCAAGGGTTTTGCCGATTATAGAAATTTGAGGGTTTGATCATGGGTTTGTTTACACTTTTTATGCAGTTTTACAGTTAATTATTGTATGCAAAGTACAGGGTGATTATAAAAAAACTATCCCGACATATGGGCCCCTAACTATCATACCATTCACAGAAACTGAATGAAATTTTGGCATAAGGTATTTTGATGTATGCGCTCAAGAATGATATGGAAAACAACAGTGTCAATCTAACAGTTACGGTTACAGTGAGAAAATTTCGAAAATATCAAATAACACCAAGTTTTTTGTATTGGAATGTGATCTCCATTGTGAAAACCCCTAAATAGCGTTCGAACGGCAACTGTAGCATGAAAATCACCGGCGGGAGATAGGCTAAAAGTGAGGACAACCAATAAGGACAGAGAAGCAGCATAAAATAAAGCATTTTATTGTGTTTCACAAATTTTCCACATGACCTTGTGGAGGACTAATCAGGCTGGGATCTCAGCCGAAGAAACGGTGTGACGAATGAAACGAACATTAATGCTCTGGTGCACGGCAAAGTACTTTTTCCTTGCCTAGCTCTGGGGATTTTCGTGCTACAGGTGCCATTCCAACGCTATTTAGTGTTTTTCAGTATGGAGATCGCATTCCAATACAAAAAACTTGGTGTTGCCATTTGATATTTTCGAAATTTTCTCACTGTAACTGTAACTGTTAGAGTGACACTGTTGTTTTCCATATCATTCTTGAGCGCATACCTCAAAATACCTTATGCCAAAATTTCATTCAGTTTCTGTGAATGGTATGATAGTTAGGGACCCATATGTCGGGATAGTTTTTTTATAATCACCCCGTACATGCGTATAATAAAAAAAAAAAAGTTGAGCCTTAAGGATTATATAATGAAAATTTAGATCATTATGATTATTTTGATTTAATAGTAATTATTCAGGAAAATCTTTGATCAATTTTATTCTCGTTTTCTTTTATCCTCAAATTCAAAATCACAATGATTCTATTTAATTGTCTTAATGACCCAAAAATTGGTTTTTAAAAAATAACAAAATACAAAGTAAATCTTAACATACAAATATATCAATATTTTAAAAAGAAACCAACTTCGAAAGCAGAAGTGGATAAAAATTAAATCTAATACACACAGAACCTTAAAATTTCTGCTATTGCAAACTGTCCGAAAAACTTTTATATCATTTTTTTCTCTCCGAATTAGCCAAGCAAAAGTTCATTTTATCTCTAAACTGAATATTCAAAAATATTTTTTAAATCTACATAAAAAGACTGTTTAAATTTATAAATTGCATTGAGAATGCATTGTGGATTATAGAACATTACAGATTATGGGGGGTGCAGATTTGACACATTTCACTGTATTTGAAACTGTTTTTTATTCATGCCCATTACAGAAATGAGTTAAATATTAATACAAGGATATCTTGTAAATCTTCAGTCCCAAATTTTATAAATAATAAAGAATTGAATTAACTGTTCACAGGAATCAAAAATGGAGATTTTTCCCCATTCTTAAATAAGGCTGGCTTTTTTCAAAACAAGAAATCAGACCAAAGTCTCTATAATACTTCAAATTACTCCATATAATAAAATGATGGCAATCTTAGCTAAAGAATAATAATGAATTTTTAAAATGTTTAAAAAATTATCATTACCATGTCCCTAAACATCATTACCAAGTCTTCAACATGCCTTGGTAATGACATTTTAAAGTTAAGCCTTTTCAGGGCTAAACTATGATAATTGGAACATGGAGGAAAGAATAACAGGAGGTGACGTGACCAGCACGTCCGTTGAGACAGTATGGGGAATCAGTTGCCAGATGAAGCCAGTGATCGCTCTATTAAAGGGACCAAGTAAGCCCAAACAGACCGTGGCTTCCCATGCTTTCCTATGAGAAACATCCCCTTGTTTGAAAAACATTTAAAAATTTTCTTTTCACTTCAGGAACTCAATTTTTTTTTCATCAAAATCTGTGTATATATTCATACAATTGGATGAGAGCTTTGACAATTTTAATTGTTATTTTCAAATATTAATTTCAACAACATGGAACCTTTTTGCAAAAATAACCAAAATTTACCCATATATTGAGCCACAAAATTTCTTCTCAGCATTTTAATTTAAAAGAAATGATGCCAAAGCATGTATAACACCTCAGTATTCTGAGAGAGAGAGAATGTTTAAAGACACTTGAACAAGCGGTGTTTGAAAAAAATCTGACTTCTTTTTTTTTTGCGAAAAACATTATATATGCAAAACATTAGCATATATAATGCCTTTCAGCTGTTTATATTAAAATATTGTATATATTTGGTGTAAAATATTTCCAGTCCAGGTAGAACAAAAAACTCGAACACAGACAATTTTAGATTTCAAATTCTATTCGAAACTGTTTTTTGTCAAATTTTTGTACACATACCACTTTTAAAAGTAATAGGTACAAAATGAAGCGGAAAAAAAAACAGCCCAAGTGATTATTTTCTTAAATACAGGGGTGGGAACTCTGCACCAATTACGCTGCACTGTGCCAAAATTAACATCTTGCACCATCCTGCTCCAATAGTGTAATTTCGTTTTTTCTGCGCCAAATAGCGAATTTTGCTTCAGTATGCCCGGAATTTCAAAAAGGACGCCAACAATTTTTTGTTCCTGCTTGCAGCGAAACGATTCTTTCCGAGAAGAGCGTGTTTTATTTCACTGTACTTGAACTATCACCTTATTTAAACTATCGGCCCCTGCATCACAAAACCTGATATTATCCGTGATCGTGCAACTGAAGATGGTATGCAATTGTCTTTCAGCTTTAAAGCGCAAATGCGAGTCAGTTTCCGTTTTCAAAAAAAAAAGTCGCCACTGGAAGCAGCAGAAATTACTGTAGTCGATCGTCATTGCGTCAAATCCCGATGTTTCGTGAAAAAATTTTTCCGGGAGTAAAAAGCGCATGTCCGCAGACTACTAATTTAGAAACTTTGCCGAATAATAAGCGTTAAATCGCCAATCTTGCCAAATAACGAGTGTTAAATCGCCAATATAGCCAAATAACGAGTGCCAGATCGCCAATCTCGAAAAATAATGAGTGCTGAATTGCCAAACATCGTGTTGATTCTTCCGAAATTCTCGCCCATTTTGTAAAAATTTCTTTCAGAGTATAAAAAAAATTGAAAACTTATATAGAAAATTTTTGGCCCATTTGAAGGGCAGATGTTCCAGACAGCAAATAGTGCACTCAGTAAGCTAAAATCATCTTAAATAAGTTTATTTTTAATATTTTTTTTCCTCAATACTACATCTACATAGCGGAAGGTTCAGATGGGCGGCATATATTTCAGTAATACGTATTCAAGACGAATATGGGAATGGAACGGAAGAAGGGTGGCAAAATTTGTACAGCCTACAGGCAGCAAAACCATAAATACACAGTGGCAGAGGACACTCGAGCACTTCCAGTACTTTGAGACGCAGGAGGGGGGGGGGTGGCAAAATGCTGTTTCCACGAGCGGCAAAATTCCTACCTACGGCCCTGTAAGAAGGTACTCGAACACCTCAGAATTGATTCAGAAATCAAAATTCCTCATGTAAAGCTTAAGACAGACACCCACAGGCTTGAAACACTTTCGAAATGTCCCGGATCCATCATAATGATGAACGAAACAAAAAGGCAAAATAAACAGTTAAAAGAAAAAAATTAAGAAAATTTATTGGAGCTTCATATTATTTTAATTAATCACATTCCTATAGACATTAATGTGATACATCAATTTTTTAAAATTAATTGAAAGCACTGAACTAAAAACTTATGACAATTTGAGTGTGAAAAATGATTTTCCCCTTTCAAAAATGAATTAAACATATAACAACCCTTTATATAAGGATAAAATTTAGCTTTCCCTATTATCGGATCATGTAGATTACCTGAAGGCACATTAAACAGTCATGGTGCTTAAATTTATTTAGTTATTAATATTTTAAAAGAATTCGATCCGGCAAAGCACATATTAAGTATAAGGAAAAGAGCGGTTTGTTTGGGCTTACTTGTCAGTCCATAGGGTTGCCACGATGGCTTCAATTTTCGTGCCTGATGTCACCTCCTTGTATTCTTTCTTCCATGTAATTGTAAGCTTATGGTATACTTATTATGAAACCAGACCCCAACCCTTTTTACAATTTATTCAGCAAAGTTAAAGTTATTAATATGTTTTAGTAATAATAAACTTGGTAATGAGACATAATAAATACACTGACTAAAATTTTGGAACAAGAGGAACAAAATGAAGAAGTACTTACATAGTTAAGCAAAAAAAGACACCACTGCTTGTAAGAACATGTGGAACTGTACAATCTAAGAACATCATTAATATGAAAGTGCCATCTAGTGGAGATTTGAATAAAAAGTTACTAGTTACTATGTACCTTGGTAATGACACTTACTTCTAGGGACAAACGTTAAATATGGATAATTAGTAGAAATGTTTTCTGTTATGTCTAAGGTGTCAAATATATAAACAGAAGAGAAATGAAATATACCCAAATAATTGTTGCATATGATACAAAGCTTTCCAATTTTTAAAAATAAATGTCTCAATTAATAAATTTGTAGTTTGAGACAAGCCTTGGTAATGACATTTACAACTTCAAAATTTCTTTAAATATTGAATTTTTTTTTTTTTTTTTTTTTTTTTTTTTTTTTTTCATATTTCAACAAGTGCACAATGCAGTGCTTGAAAATGTTGATAAAAATTTGAAACATTCATGGTTGATTTGTGTAATTCACATTATGTAGCCAAGCACATAAAATTTACCATTATCTGAGAATGAGTGGTGGGTCAATCACATTAATATAGAATGATTTTATGTAGTGAGGAGAGCTGCCTCTTTTTTTTTCCATGTACCACACTGTATTACATGTAGATACGTTTGAACAGCGTTTCTAATTTGAAAAATAGGAGGAAAGGTTTTATAACCATTCAGGTTTTAAACATCTGTTTGCTGGTACTGTTCACTATAACCTTCTGTTGATCTAGTTCTATTCATATATACGGGGTGATTATAAAAAAACTATCCTGACATATGGGCTCCTAACTATCATACCATTCACAGAAACTGAATGAAATTTTGGCATAAGGTATTTTGAGGTATGCGCTCAAGAATGATATGGAAAACAACAGTGTCACTCTTACAGTTACAGTGAGAAAATTTCGAAAATATCAAATGGCAACACCAAGTTTTTTGTATTGGAATGTGATCTCCATACTGAAAAACACTAAATAGCGTTGGAATGGCACCTGTAGCACGAAAATCCCCGGAGCTAGGCAAGGAAAAAGTAAAAAGTACTTTGCCGTGCACCAGAGCATTAATGTTCGTTTCATTCGTCACACCGTTTCTTCGGCTGAGATCCCAGCCTGATTAGTCCTCCACAAGGTCATGTGGAAAATTTGTGAAACACAATAAAATGTTTTATTTGATGCTGCTTCTCTGTCCTTATTTGTTGTCCTCACTTTTAGCCTATCTCCCGCCGGTGATTTTCATGCTACAGTTGCCGTTCGAATGCTATTTAGGGGTTTTCACAATGGAGATCACATTCCAATACAAAAAACTCTGTGTTGCCATTCGATATTTTCGAAATTTTCTCACTGTAACCGTAACTGTTAGTGACACTGCGCTCAATAATGATATGGAAAACAACATACATCAAAATACCTTATGCCAAAATTTCATTCAGTTTCTTTGAATGGTATGATAGTTAGGGGCCTATGTCGGGATAGTTTTTTTTATAATCACCCTGTATATATAAAATAAAGAGGTTGTAAGTTTTGTATTTCTAGGCACCAAGTTGCTCGTTGATTAATAAGTCATCTAAATCCACTCAAGCATCTAGAAAGCGATCTGGACGAGCAGAACTGTCTTCCTCTACAAAGAAAAAACTTTTTTGACGCATTATTCTGTTAAAAATAATTCTATGGAAAAAAAATTCCCTTTCCCAAGTTTCATAGACTAAGAATATGAATTGAATAATTTCTAGAAATAAATTGAATGAATTTAAGGCTATGAATTACAATTTAAACTTTGTGGGTGTTTTTTTTTGTATATTATGTGCCACTTCTTTCCAATTGTTTTAATCTTTATAAAAAATTAATACAAAGCAATTCAAGAAGTTTCTTGATTGAGTTATAATGTTGTAAAACTAAACAGTTTTTGCAAATGTTCATACTGAGTAGCAAATCTGAATAAAACTTATGAAGAATAGGATTTTCTTCAGTTTAAGAGACAATTCAGTTTCTTAATGAAAATTATGAATGCTTTGCATTTTCTTATGCTATAACTTTTATGTTTGTGAAACATGTCATTCATATTAATATTTCTGTTGAAAACATGAAATAAATCAATTGCAGAAAAGCATTCCTGTAAATATAGGAAATTTATCTTGTTTGTGTGAGAGTAAAATTTCATGTTGAAGTTTAAAATTGTCCAATTGTTTCATTTCTTTTTTAATCTTACAGCTGAAATAAATTTGTTTTTGTTATTTAGTTTCTATACAGTTTGAAACTGAAAAACACTTGTTTTTCATCTTTTCCTTTCATTCGTGATCAAAAAATTACTTGTTACACAATTTTTGTGGATATTTAGTTGATAAATATAAATGATCAATTATTTTTAATCCACAATTTTCACAAGCCCAATTTAACACTTTTCATATGTAAATATTAAAAGATGTTGCATCTATTTAGTCTAAAGCAGGGGTGTACAATGTCTGGCATGCTAGCCAAAAGTGGCCATCCATTTGCGAAAGGTGGCCCTAAAGAAAAGTGTCAATATACACTTGAGAGGTGCACCAGTTTCTTTCTTGAGAGTTATAGCCATATCATATATCTGCCCGCAGACAAGAGGTTATGCACCCCTGGTTTAAAGAATTTTTAAAATGGTATTTACCTGAAATTTTCCTTTTTTTTTTTTTTTTTCAGTCTCTCAAACCGCTTTGCTTATTAATAGCCATTTTGAAAAGTACAGAGCACACATCATTTAGTAATACCACAATATCTTAATTTATTTTTAAATTGTCATCATTATCACTCGGGGTGGGAAATCCTTTTTAGATGTGTTTAGTTTGAAATAAAAGTTCTTTTTTGTACAAAATGCTAATGTTTGAAATTTTAATAATTCAGTAGGAAGTAGGCTTAAAAAATTTGTAATTATATTCAAATAAATTACAAAACCATCGATTGAATTGAATGCTTCCATGAACGATTTTTATATGCAAGATGATAGTAATAAACACTTTTAATCATATCAAAAAGGTTTTGAGGAAAATTTTAATTTTCAGACATTTAAACATTATGCTATGTCAAAAGGGAAAAATAAATAAAAAGAATTTTTTTTTTTTTTTTGAATATATCAAATTTTGAAAAATATCACATATGAAAGTTAAACATCAGTTTTATCTGAAACTCTAAACATATCCACAATTTAAAAGGAAAAAAAACAAGCTATAATGGTCTTGTTAAACGATTCAAAATTTTTCTTGAAATTGAAGTTTATTATTAAACTGTTCGAAGAGGTTACTCAGGAATTTCTTAACCTTTTCTGGCTTATCCCTAGTTGAGCTTGCTCAACTATTCCCAGGTGTATCTTAGGCAGAGAAATTTAACAAATGTGTTTGCATTGCTTGTTAATTGTTATTTTTACAAAAATTCCTGTTCATAAAAAGTTGACCTTTTTTTATCTTCAAACTCTGAACATATTGAACTTTGAAGGGATTAAGGAATCCTTAATTTTTTTGGATTCTTCAATGAATGATGGTATACTTCTATATATATTCTGCAATATATTTCCATTATTTTCACTTTGAAAATACAGCAATTCAAAGTAACACAATAGTTTTCATCTAGTTTCTATAGAATACAGTATTTATATATGATTGAGATATTCAGTTTAATTTTTTTTTCTTTTTAAAAAAAATCTTGCTGCGTCTTTGATCTATCCTGCAATACTTTAAGATGCAGTAGCACACCATTTTAAAATTGGGATAGGATAACTTTTTGACATCAGTTTCAAAAGTTTCTATATTTAAATCCTTGAGTGGCTTATAATATGAAGTCTGGTACATGGATATGGAAATATTCATTATCAAGATTTACTACCTGAACCTAACGTGTCGAACAATTAACACAGATCATCGTGTTAAATATGATCATGGTCATCCCATCAAACATATTCTGGCAATATTTATCAAAATTTGATTGCTAGAAGGATTATTTATATTTTTTAACTCTAGTGTTATTTTTTGTATAATGTACTTTTATATTTATAAGCAAGCATTTCAAATGTTATCTTTTAGTACTTCTGTTTATTTAAAAAAAAACTTGTGCCAAGTGTTTTAATGATTATGTTTGAATAATGGAGACTAGTTTTATAGGGGGTGTGGTTGTCCAGGTCGATAAGACAGTTTTCAAAAATACCAAAACATATTATTGCTACAGGTAGTTCTCACATTGAGTGGTTAACTCTCTAACCTTTTGATGAGAGACATGGAAGGAAAAAATGAAAAAAAAAAAAACACTATCATTTAAAATCGGCTGTAAACTTTGAGTCCCAGTCTAATTAGCTCTAGTGCCCGAGTGGCGCAGTGGTAAAATGCGTGTTTTCCACTATGAAGATTACCATCAAAGTCTGTGGGTTTGAATCCGGGCGTAGAACGTCAGAAGCAAGTTCTTTACCTACCGAACTTGGGGTGACCGCAGATGGAGGGAGCCTTCATTTTCCACCCAACCCCACTGGTTGGAAATTGCCGTATGGCGATAAATGACCGGAATTGGTGTGCAGTAAAGTAGTCTAATTAGCACGGATTTGCAGAAAATGACGGTGTAAAAAAGTCAAACATTATTGTTATTATAATTATTCTTAATTAAACTTCTTTTTATATTAAGTTTGAGTTTTTAATGTTTTTTATGAATTAATGTTTGATTATTATTTTTTAATTCCTTCTCAATATTTTCTTTTTCTTAATTTTTGTAGACACAAGAACAAACTTTAAGGAAACAGATGGAATATGTTCTTATTGATCAGACCGATATTTTGCAGTACCTTAATGAATTAGATTCAGAAGCTTTCCCACTCAAAACAAGTGCTTTAGAGTCCAAAGAAAAAAATGAAAATGATTGTATTGATATTGTAGCTGAAATCACTGCGGATACTTTGCCTCAACCACCAGAACCTCATACCCCACATGGTGCTTCTTTAAAAGTAAGTTTAAGTAGAATTCAGTTTTTAATTTATTTAACAGAGTTGAAATTCAGTTTTAAAAAAAAATACAGGAAACAGTCTGGTTAATACCAGTTCATGAAAATAACCAGTCTGCTTCATCCTTTCATTTTTTCCCCAGTACTATCAGAATAGGCCTGATTGTTAGTTTTCTACCACTTGTTTTGCCTGCATTTGTTAACTGTTTATGCTTGCAGTTGGACATACAGATTTTAGGTACCACCATAACCAAAAATCTGTGGGAGTCAACACTGCATATGGTACTGGATGACTGTATTATGACAGCATCTATTTGCATCAATACCTCCTGGTAAACTCTGTTGACAGTGATGGCTTGCCACTAAGAGGATAATTTTATGAGTTACTGATTTCTTCAAATTTCTGTATTATCCTCCTGATCCCAGTTTCAGTAACTGGACCTTGCCGTTCCTTGATTCTCCACAATTAAAAATTTCTGTAATACTTCTACTGCCAATTCATTGTTGACATGAAGCATTTCATTAAATGCACTTTCTACCAGTGTCAACATTGCAATCTTTTGTTAGAGCAGAGTGCGAGTATGCTGACTGAGCTGAAGAAAAATTAGATTTTTGTAATTCCAATGTATTCTATTGAGCTGCATCTAAAAAAAAACGAAAGAAAGGTTAACAAAAACACTAAACGCAAATCAGTTCTATGCATCACAACTTCTACAATCATCTAAGCAAGCTAACAATCAAAAGGAGAAAATTATAATCCACCCTCCAAAAAAAAAGTTTGTTTGTGTGTGCGTGTGCTCTCTGACACCAGTGTCCATGACAAGGGTTGTGGCACACCAGAGCGGCGCACAGTTTGAAAATCCCTGACATAAGTTTTCAACATCTTTCAAAGAGGTAATGCAACAAAGCTATAATTCAATTTGCATTCACTAACATCTGGGAAGAATTGGTTCATAAGGTAGTTTTTTATTTTTTTTTATTTTGGTTATATGGCATCCATATTTTTATGGGCATCTTTTTTCAGCCACCTTGTTGGGCATGTCTGTTGGGGGTATTTGTTGATTTCATTGTCTTAAACGAATTAAATTAGCTCATTGTCAGGAAACAACTATGTAGCCCCACCGATTGACGAGAAGTTTAACTTTTTTTTCCTTTTTTTGCATCAGAGAAATTTGATTTTTCGACAAGGCTAAAGGATGCAAATTGTACGGTTTGGTGATTTTTATATTTTTAATGGCCATGGTAGACCATGTCGATAAGATAGACTACAGTACCAAAGCATGATCGGGAGGTATTGTGAGTTTGATACCCGATTTGTCCATGTTAGAATATTTCCTGAGACGGCAGTGCAACATAACATTAAGATAACCCGAGAATACATTGCTATCATGAGAATTCCTCCCACTGAAGAGTTAGTGTGTCAAACCCTCAGAGGAAATATATGGAAAAAATCCAAACAGCAGTCAGAAGCCATCATTTAATTAGTTCTCATATGCAGAAAATAGTCGTGATGTGACATAAATGATCAAATTTTTCAAAATCTGTCAAAATTGACGAGACACCTTGTACATGTACTAAAACTTAGTTGAACAATTCTACATTCCATCATCTACGATTCAAAAACAGCTTTTGGTGTGAAATTTTCTATGAAAAGTGCAGATATTGAAAATAATTATGCGTGGGGAAAAAACATTTTATGGCTGAATGATCAGTGCCATTGTCTGAAATAAGGAAACATTCTCCTTTTCGCACTTGAAAATTTTTAGTCCAGTTTTCTCAACCATCTCACTTTTTCATTGTTAACAAAAACAGAATCACATGAGAGCAGTGTTTTAAATTTTTTTGAACTGGCCAAAACACCAACCATTTTAAAAAATGTGTGTGTACTATGTCTTTTTCTACTGAATTCAGTACTGTGCCAACTATGGGAATAATATAATACAATTGAATCCCGTTATAACAAACTCCAAGAGTGGAGAAATCACTTCATTGTAACAAAATTTTGTTATAAAGGAATTAAAAGTTATTTGCATTTCTCTTACGTAAACTTATTTGGGGGATTAGAAAAGTGTTCGTTAGATCAAGATTTTTGCTATAACGGTATTCGTTAAAACAGGATTCAACTAATAATAATTTTACAGGGTGTCTACCAGCACTGGAAAGTCGCTGTAAGGTTCAGGAGAAAAGAGTAGAAAGAAGGCCTGGGGGAAAACAGGAGGTGCAAGAGAAAGAAAAGAGAACGATTTAAGACATTCGAAAAAAAGAGATGAGGGTGAAAGTTTGTACCGAAGAGACAGGACGGTTTCGTTGAAGGTGTTGGATAATAAATTAAAGAAAGTGTTGTTTTTTGTTCTTTTGGGAGTCTAGAATCCAGTTATTTCGTCCTGAAATCATAGAAGTACAGCCGAGGACCTACGTTCGATAAGAAGTCGGGGAAAGTTTACTGTCACGAAGTCCCGAATAAATCACGGAACAAAAAAAAAGGTCTCGGAAGTCCCGGAAATTTGAGTGAAGGTCACAGATTTTTTTGATTCCTCAGAGATCTCCCCCTCTTCCCGAAAAAAATCTAGGCTTTGAAGAAGCTGTGGCATTCAATATTTCATTTCTTCTCTCTCAGGTTTTATTTTTTTTTTTTTTTTCCCCGGAGGGATGGATGGGTGAGTAGCAACAGAAAAGAATAATGCCAATATGTAGCCATCCTCATGGCCCCCAAATTCTGGAATAGGGCCTCTAGGCTGAGATATTTTAGGCCCCCAGACCAGACTTGCACGGGCCCCGTTATGATGGATTTATAGCGTGAAAAAACAACAAAAATAATGAAAATCACCCTAGGGCTAGAGCCTTGCCCGCCCATCTCTTGTGGGGGCCCTGGCCACCCTACATTGGGCAGACATTGTATGGGTGGGACAAATAATCTATTTAGACTGGATGAACAAAAAAGAACTTTTCTTTCTTTGCTTGTCCGGACCTTTCATCTGTAATATTCCCCCTAATAAAACAGTGTTTACAGGATCATGTGTTCAAGGCCATCTGAAGGGCATCGTGAGCACCCGGGCCAAGTGATTTTTTTAGGACCTACCTGTCAAATTCCAAAAATATCAAACAGTTGTCATTTTTGTGAGCCCCCTGTTCTGTTGAGGCTAATGTATTGTCAGATAATCAGCATAGGTTCAAGAAGGAGAAGTCATGTGTAACTAACCTCCTTTGCTTCTATGATCATGTGACTAAGGCTTTGGGTAAGAGCAGAAATGTAGACATTGTTTACCTTGATTTTCAGAAGGCATTCGATCGGGTCCAACATGGCAAACTCTTGAAGCGTTTACACGAGATTGGAATTGGGGGCAACTTGCTGAATTAGATAGAATCGTGGTTAACAAAATAAGTCGCAACGAGTTATGGTGAACGGCGAATTCTCTGGTTGGACAGACGTCAGTGGAGTTGAAGGAAGTGTCCTTGGCCCCATACTTTTTTCACTTTTTATCGATAAACTCGATCAGGGTATCAATGGGATTACTAGCAAATTCGCAGATGATGTGAAGCTAATGGGGGTAATCGGGAATCAAAGCGATTGGGAGTTGCTGCAGACCAACTTAAACAGGATTGCAGCATGGGCAAATGAATGGAGCATGACGTTTAGCGTTGATAAGTGCATGGTCACTCATTTTGGTTCGAACAACCCACGGTTCTCTTACGAGTTGAATGGTGTCACTCTCCCGGATGCAACTAGGGTCACCGGTTTGGGAATTCTCATTGACGAGCAGCTTAGGTTTTCGGAACATTGTTCAGCGGTGGTCAAAAAGCGAATAGAATGCTTGGTCTCATTTTCAAAAAGGTCTCTTCACGTTTTCCTAAAGTCATTCTTTCACTTTTTCGAGGATTAGTTCGCCCTGGACTGGAGTATGCTGTAAGGTTTTGGAGACCATACCTACAGAGAGACATAGACTTGGTTGAAGGGGTGCAGAGAAGAGCTATTACGTGTGTCCTTATTGGCACACGGGGCTTGAGTTATGAAGAGAGACTTCATTTTTTGAATATGTTTACATTGGATGAACGCAGGTGTCGTGGAGATATGATCGAAGTGTTCAAAATTATCAATGGGATGGATAGGATGGACCATGAACTTTTAGTGTACCGCCAATCGACTGCTTTTACAAGGGGACACCAGTATCTATTGGTGAGGGACAATGCAAGGTTATGGTGTCGCAGGGAATTTTTCTCTAATAGGGTTGTTAATAAATGGAATAGCTTACCCCCGGAGGTGGTAAATTGTAACACAATTGACACGTTTAAAAAGAAATACGATAAACATGTTGGGGTAAATTGAAAAGCTATCCATACTTAGTATAAGACAACTATAAGTATTCTTTATGGGCCTTGTATAGTATTTTATCATGTGTATATATTGATTATAATTTTTGTTAATTGCATTTTTAATAGGGTTGCTATATATTTTATGAAAATATGACATCCATATTTTTATCGGCATCTTTTTCTCTGCCACCTCTTTGGGCATTTTGCCTGTTGTGCTGTTGTATTTGTATTTCTTGCAACAAACTACTTTTCAGAGTCTGACACCATTTCATCATCAGTCAGACCCCGGTATAACATCACATCTGAGGACCGATAAATATGACTTTATTAACAGGGTGATTTACTAATGAGTAAACGTTTTGCCAGTTAGGCTAGCAGAACTTCAAGAAACTGACATTATAGGTGTGTTGACGTTAAGAGTGGTTGAAGTTATACCAAGGTCTTACTGTATATGAATGATTCCCATGATATGTTCATGACATTCACTGATATGTCCATGAAGGAAGGTCTCACAGAGCTCCTGGCTGAAGTCTCGGGAGGAATTGTTTTCCAGTTTTTTACCATATAAATTCACAACAGATGGGGTATTGGGAAATCCTGCCCTGATACCCACAAAACATCTCAATCCGGAATCCTTGTTCGATGACGTGGTGGCCCCATTCCTGAGAGATACTTTGCAGATAAATTATATTAAATGTAAAGTACATTGTACTGTATTTTTATAGGGCTGTGATTCCCAGTCTGTTTGTTGAAGCACTTTCTGGGTGCTGCAGCTGTCGAGTTCTGGGGGGGGGGGAACTGAAACAAATGTAGTTTTGCATCGATGGCTTCGAAAGATAGTTTTTGTTTCCCCTAAAATTTGTCATCCTTTCAAAACTGCTGCCCAGGGCCAAAAGTTTTTGTGGAAACATCGTAGCGTTTTACACTCCGCACGTTATTTTTCTGCAATAACTGATGAAATACTGATATTCAGATAAAATTTAATTTCTTTGAAATATATTTTCCCTATTCCCTAGGCTGATGGAGCCATTTGAGGCCCCTCCCAATAAATTTTGTGAAGGAACTTCCCCTCCCCAAATAATTTCTGAAAAAACAATGCAATGCACCCTCCATGGCTCCCACATGGGATGACATGGTCCCACATAAGGCTGACAGGGCTCCATCCCTGGGGCCCAGGACAATTATCATTTTTTGATTTTTCATGCTATAAATTCACTATAGAAAGGCCCTTAAAAAAAATCTGGTTCTGGAGGGCCTGATAAATACTGCAGCCTAGGGGCCCTGCACCAAGATGTGGGGGGGGGGCCATGGCACCCTGTCTCTCCTCGCTTGAGTCCTGTATATTTGGGACGACCGGCAACTTTCAGTCCCTTCCATGTTTCCTTCATGTGGGTGCCTCTGCATGGCTTTCCCCCCCCCCCCCCCGCATTATTGGGGCTGACATGGCTCCAGTCTGGGATGATGACTCTTGGCATTTTTTTTTATTTCTCACGCTGTAAATTTATTATGTAGGGGCCAATGAGAATCAGTCTGGCTAGGGGCCTGCCAAAGATCCCAGCTACAGGATGTGAGGGTCATGTCATGGCATATTACGATTAAGCTCTTTATAGGGGCAATGCATCCAAATGAATTTTATTAATCAATTAAATTATTTTTGCGATGAATAAATACTCAAAAGCGCTTATTTATTAATTTTTTTTTTGGTATGTACTAACAACACAGATTCAGAAAAAATGCCAACAGGAACAGAAATTTCAGGGCATGTTATGATAGTGTTGCCTCCCGAGTATAACAATAATCCCTCTACAACAATATTTTTTTCTTGGTCCGCAATCGTTACATCAAGGTTTCACTGCATTTCATTTAGCTATTGTTCATTTGTCTAAGTGTTATTAGCATTTTGTCAAAAAAGTTTTGGCCCGGGCTCCGAACTCTAAGTAAAATATGGCTCTCAGAGTGAACTTGTTTCGGTTTCAATCATTAT
Organism: Pholcus phalangioides; assembly: GCF_987345545.1. Taxonomy (NCBI): domain Eukaryota; kingdom Metazoa; phylum Arthropoda; class Arachnida; order Araneae; family Pholcidae; genus Pholcus; species Pholcus phalangioides. Next base: position 52,637,139 of record NW_028301597.1, read on the forward strand.
CGTCTATTTTTCAACCTTTTCTTTCTGCATCGTCTGAAAACCTTCTTCCCCAAGGGTCACGTTCAAACAAAAGCAGAAGAGATACTTCTGAGTTTTCCTACAGCGGGAACAAGAAAGGACCAAAGCACCTTCACCCCATATCGTCTCCAGATGCCATCCAGAGATGCATGCGTCTGGGGCAGTTACGATTGGCAACGAGGGAGAATGATAATTGGAGATCGAGTGTTGTTGTTGATCGTGAGAAAAATACTATAAATTGTTACAAAAAAAAAAGCCAAGGACAAGTCTATTGCTATTTTAAAAAAGTATTAAAATAAAATTGAGATTTTTTTTTACTAGACTTTTTTTTGGTGGGCAATGATTTTAATCATGAAAATTGTTTTCCCATGCTAAATATGGGAAATCCACACAAATATTTTTTTGGGAGGAGGGGGAAGCTAATCCTTCAAAATTATTGGAGGAGCTTGGGCCTGTGGGCCGGATACATGTTTATGTCTATGGCTCCTTGGACTTTAAAGACCAGACACACCCTGCTTCACAACTCAGAGATATCGAAGTGTACTCGGATGGGTGTGGTGGAATTTTTTTCCCGCATAATTAATACTCAACAACGGGTGGATCATAATATACAATAAAAAATCAACTACGAAATCACCATAATCTTCTGAAGTTCTTGAGGAGTCAAGGTTCTTGGTCGAGAGGCTCCCGAACCTTTGCAAAATTATCATTCATCTTTTATTTCCTTTTTTTTAAATCAATATTATAGTTCACTTGTTAACAACAAGTTGATTCTATGTTCTACTCCCACCCCCAGTCAAATTTTGTTATAAAGAGGCTCAAAAAATGTTTTGGCATCAGCCCTCTGGATCTGTTATGAATGGACATTTATAATGTACTGTTTTTTCCCAATGTTTTCCAAGAAAATAAAAGCCCCCCAATGTTTTCTTGGAAAACATTGGGGGGCTAAAAGTTATTGGTTCTCCCATATATATTGGACTCAAGCGTGTACGAAATATAGGGAGGGTGCATTGCAATGGTTTTTTCAGTAATTACTGGTGTGGGGGGGCTCAAATTACCTCTCTAGGTTCTAACACTTGTTCTTCATAGTGTAATTTTTTTAATTTCGATTTCAGTATCATTGCTTTTCAATTTTCAACCCCACACCATGCATCTTTGGGCTTCTTTTTGTGTAGGCGCCATGTCGTCGTCGTCGTCCCGGTCACAGTGAACAAAAAAAAGAGACACTGTTTTTGCCAGGTAAACAAGACCCCCTCCCTACTGAAAGAAACTTTGTCAGTCGTGCAAGGATTGGCACCGAGAGAGGGTGCAATTAAGGATTGAATGCGGCAGGGCAGAAATGAGATATACGTCTAAGCAGATCATCAATCCTTCGTATATAAATCTGCTGATGTTCATTTCCATGCTGTGTTCAATTGCCCATGCTGTTTTGACTTAAGATTGGTCTTTGGGACAATGACTTGGTCTTCATCAAGAAAGAAGTTATCCTGATTGACTTTCGGGGACTGATAAGTTTGAAATTTCTAGTTCATGAAAAGGTTTTCTTGATTAATGCATGTCTTAGTTTTGTAGTCATTGTTACGAATAGTTTGTTTCAAAACCACTGTGTTCATTGCCAGTCAAAGACGTATGTTGCAGCTAAAAACTTTTCTTTACAATAATATCTCGGATTCCCATGTATCAAGTAGCAAACGTTCATCAGTCACAGTAAAATATGATATATGAAAATAATATAGTTATGATTTTGCAAAGCCACATTATTCTTCTTTCGAATGATACCAAACATGTAGAGATCGGGAAATAATGTGATGGATTAATAAATTAAGATATGCAGTTGGGGCCACTGTTATGAACCGGCACGTATGACTGTGGCATATGATTTCATACATACTGGGTGCGTAGGATGGCTCTGAGGAGTAAACACTCCTCAAAAGAACAAAAACAGAGTAAGAATTTCAAAACATATTGAAGGTGGTTTTGAACAAAATATAATATTGTTATAGCAGTTGCTAAATCTTTCTTTAAAAATATTGTTTTAAGGGGATTTATCATTATATCGAGTATCAATGTTGCGAAGTTTTGACGTATAAAGCATTACACATTCATGCGTACTTTTATTGCTCATATGTAACCTATACTTAACAGATATAATTTTAACACATTAAGCCTTCATCTTTCTATATCTACTTTATACTGCAGTTGAAACCTCAATTGGAACTTGCCAACTCATCGACTCAAACTTACATTTGTGCCAATATAATGGATGATGAAGCTTGGAATAATATGATAACAAGGCTGGGTCAAGCAGACTGTGTTGAAACCTTAAAAGAAGAAATCTTGGTGCTTCTTATGAAGTTAGAACAAAAGGAGAAGGATGCTAAAGTTTTGAGAGATGAAATAGATAACTTGCAAAATCAAATGCAGGATGTTGTTTCTCAAAAATCCCTAATCACTGCACAGGTCAAAATGGTAAGTTAAAATGACTGTTTTGAATATTGTGTTTTTTTTTTTAAATAGTTCATCCCCTTCCCCTCCCAGTATTTTCAACTTTTGTTCAACTTTTCAAAACAGCAAAATTATGGATTCATTTTTGATTAGATTCAAGTGCTGCTGAACTGATTACTGTTTTCGTTATCATTGTCAGACTTTCACTCTTAAAATGAATAAAGGTGGTTAGAAAACTTTTTTGAGAGAGAGAGAGAGAAAGAAAAAGGCTTTTATTTGTATAAATAAAATACATACAATGACATAATAAACAACACAACACACAAACTACGCACAAATTGAATACAAGGGTATGGTCTCCCAAGGGAGCTATGTCCATCCAGGACAGATCCATGAAAGCACACCAAAATGTTTAATGACTATGGGTCCTTACCATGTAAAAGTGTTCCGTAGGATGCAATCAAATTTGATGCATCTTTTTCTATTTCTGAAATTTTGGGTATTTATTATGGAACACAACTCCACAGAGTAAATGATTACAAAATTTAAGTAATGAAATAAAAAGATGTGTTAAATTAGTGCAAGAACATTGATTTTTTTTATTCTTCTAGAGAGAGGCTATAGTCCACGTATGCCACTAATACATTTTTTAGCGGGTCGGAACATCACTTCCTGTGCCTCTTCTCCCTGTATCTACCTATGCCAGTGGTTCTCACCCTTTTGCCACCCATTGCTCCCTTGGCTTTGTTTAAGACCAGGCTCATTCTTGGCAAATCGTTACAAAGGAAATAATTTATGCCCATTATCATTGAAGATGGACTAATTCAATCATGCATTTCACTCACAATTTGAAATGTAGCATAACACTGAGAAATCAGACACAACGCTAGATACGTACTCAGACTGTTAGCTATCCACACTAACACTTCCAGGACAACTCATTTGGTAGTAAATTGCCTGTGACAGGACTAAGAGTTGTGCTTGGTTTGAATGAATGAATAAATGAATGTCTCAAAAGGAACCACTTCATAGCATTGAATAGGCACGCATCAATATGAACAGCTCACCTTGAGAAAAACTGGACTATGCAGTCTATATATGAGCTTTTAGAACAGTTTCCCAAACTTTTTGTTCTATCACCCCTCTTTTCAGTAAGTTTTCTCTCTCATCGCCCCCCTCTCCCACCAAAGTCAACCACAGAATTTTATGGTTACCTAGCTTCTACTGTCCCCCTGGACCATCCCACACCTGGAGGTAATATTGGCCACTTTGGACTTCGGGAACACTGTTCTAGAATGACCAAATGGTAAAGTTTGGTACCAAAGAGTTGTACTGTATGCATTGAAACCAATCAAGTCTAGAGCTTTTTGCCAATTCTTGTTTTCTGAAATGGACTCTTTGAAACTTTTACTGCTCACCTCACTCCCATTCTTTCTTACCATTTAGTTTTTATATTGTATTATTATAAACAACTGTAAGCTTTATCGTGAAGTTTAAGTGGAGCTTTTTTTGAAATCCAATTGTAGTGTCTAGGCCTGTCCTTGTTCCCTCCTCTGACAAAAGATGTCAATCATGTCTCTTCACAATCTCTTATATACTCATCTCCCCCCCATCTCCACTGTCTCTAGCCATTTTAGCTGATTGATTGTAAAGTCGTCTGTGGCCACAGTATGGCCGGGAAAAGAGTTGAGCTATCCGCATAAAATGAAAGATTATTTTTTTGAAAGAGAGGTATTTCTAGAAAGTGATTCCAAGGTGGACATAAATTAATCCGTCTCAAGTGACAGTAATTCTGATGACAAAATTCAGCTCATTGTGACTGTTGTGTTAGCACATGCATCATAAGCAGATACAGGCTCCTTGAACAAGGGAGAGGTGGGTAAATTACTGTGAGGGCGCGTATAATAAAGCATATCTCCCCCCCCCCCCCCCCCCCAGGGTTGGTAAAAAAACCGGTTTTTTTGGTTTAAACCAGGTTTTTTTGGTTTAAACCGGTTTTTTGTTTTAAATAGTATTAACATTAAAAACAATGAAATTTCTGAAAAATCATTCAAACTTCTAATAATTAACTAAAATAAAATGGTTATTAATGTAATTAACACTATTCCCATACTAATTAATCAAAAAATATTTCTTACATTTTAACAAAAACCAACTTTTGCAATTTAATTATTTTTGCTTGACTCAATGGATTACTGTGTGTTTGAAAATTCTTTCGATGTTATTATTAATCATATAGTATATAAAGGTTTTCTCTAGTTACTTTCAGTATGCTTAATTAGGAAGCTATTTTGCAAAAACTAATAAAAATTAGGTGAATATAATGTATTTAATGAAGCATAAATAATGCAGATTAATTAGCAATGATACGATATACAGAGAATACGATATGCAGGGTGATTATAACTAAGGTTCTGATTCCAAAACGCTGTAAAAAAGAACGATTGTCAAAATGACTTGAAAATTGACATGAATATTCCTGAAAAAATTCAATTTTATTTGGTAAAGGGGAAAAAAATACTTAAAAAATTAATGACATCATCCAACAAGTGGGAAATTTGCTCACAGAATGGAAATGATAGCCAGTCATGACAAAATGATACCTTAATTATAGCATTGCATGATTTCATAATTCATGGAAACATCACAAAAAACAAAGTAATTGAACAAATAACTACAACTTACTTAAGAAATGTTAAATATGTTATCCAACCTGAGGTTGAAAGCACAAAAATTGTTGTTCAACAACAGAATCGGAGTATGCCATGGTCATGATGTGGATGTGCTTGCAATTCAGCTTTATTAAACCAAACGCCCCCCCCCCCCCCCCCGTTCATATTCCTGAGGAATGAGGAACTTCTAACATATAGGGAATGTGCTGGAGATTGCAATACACCAAAGTTAGCAATCTGACCACTGTTTATAACATTTTGAGCTACACCCACAGCCAGAAGTTGCAAGGGTTAAGGTGCATCCTGTCAAAATTAGTCTTCAGCAGCTACTTTGCTGGTATTACAATGTGCATCTTGATAGAAGTTCTATCCACACACTGATGCTGTGGAAGAGCTGAAATGATGTGGTTGCACAAAATACATTTTACTACTGGCCAAGTACAGCATCATCTACTTGCACATTTTGCACTACTTGCACTTTTTTCCTTTTGCAAAAGAAACTTCCATTGCTTCAGGAGTATCCATGCAAATTTTCAAGTCATTCTGACCAGTACTTATTGTATAGCTTTGGAATCAAAACTTAAAATTATAATCACCCTGTATATACAAATACAAATACAAATACAAATACAACGCCACAACAGGCAAAATGCCCAACGAGGTGGCTGATAAAAAGATGCCCATAAAAATATGGTTGTCATATGTTTCAAAAATACAGCAACCCAATTAAAAATGCAATTAACACAAATTACAAACACTATATACACATGAAAAAATATTATACAATGCCCATAAAGAATACTTATGGTTGTCTTATTCTAAGAATGGATAGCTTCTCGATTTACCCCAACATGTTTATCGTATTTCTTTTTAAACGTGTCAATTGTGTTACAATTTACTACCTCCGGGGGTAAGCTATTCCATTTATTAACAACCCTATTGGAGAAAAATTCCCTGCGACACCATAACCTTGCATTGTCCCTCACCAATCGATACTGGTGTCCCCTTGTAAAAGCAGTCGATTGGCGGTGTACTAAAAGTTCATGGTCCATCCTATCCATCCCATTGAAAATTTTGAACACTTCGATCATATCTCCTCGACACCTGCGTTCATCCAATGTAAACATATTCAAAAAATGAAGTCTTTCTTCATAACTCAAGCCCTGTGTGCCAATAAGGACACGCGTAGCTCTTCTCTGCACCCCTTCAACCAAGTCTATGTCCCTCTGTAGGTATGGTCTCCAAAACCTTACAGCATACTCCAGTCCAGGACGAACTAAGCCTCGAAAAAGAGGAAGAATGACTTTAGGAGAACGCGAAGAGACCTTTTTGAAAATGAGACCAAGCATTCTATTCGATTTTTTGACAACCGCTGAACAATGTTCAGAAAACTTAAGTCGCTCGTCAATGAGAATTCCCAAATCGGTGACTCTAGTTGCATCCGGGATAGTGACACCATTCAACTCGTAAGAGAACCGTGGGTTGTTCGAACCAAAATGAGCGACCATGCACTTATCTACGCTAAACGTCATGCTCCATTCATTTGCCCATGCTGCAATCTTGTTTAAGTTGGTCTGGAGCAACTCCCTATCGCTTTCATTCCCGATTACCCCCATTAGCTTCACATCATCTGCGAATTTGCTAGTAATTCCATCGATACCCTGATCGAGTTTATCGATAAAAAGTGAAAAAAGTATGGGGCCAAGGACACTTCCCTGAGGAACTCCACTTGTGACGTCTGTCCAACCAGAGAATTCCCCGTTCACCATAACTCGTTGCGACCTATCTCTTAACCACGATTCTATCCAATTCAGCAAGTTGCCCCCTATTCCAATCTCGTGTAAACGCTTCAAGAGTTTGCCATGTTGGACCCGATCGAATGCCTTCTGGAAATCAAGGTAAACAACGTCGACATTTTTGCTCTTACCCAAAGCCTTAGTCACGTAATCATAGAAGCAAAGGAGGTTAGTTACACATGACTTCCCCTTCCTGAACCCATGCTGATTATCCGACAATACATTATTCTCGCCTATCCACTTCACAAACTGCCTTTTGATGATAATTTCCAAAATTTTCGAGAGGGAGCTCGTCAAACTCACTGGACGATAATTAGACACCACTTCTCTACTACCCTTCTTAAATATCGGAACAACGTTAGCCAGTTTCCAATCTCTCGGGACGATACCCTCAGCAACACTACTCCTGTATATCTGTGCGACTGGCCCCAACAATTCATTAGCACCTTCCCTGAGAACCCTGGGATAGATATCATCTGGTCCTGGTGCTTTGCTTGCACATACATTTCTTAGAAGATTTAGGACCTCCACGTCTTCCACTTGAATATCGTTGAGCGTTTTATTACCCCATGCAACACCCGTATATCGAATATCATTATATCCATTAAAAACCGACGCGAAAAAGTCATTGAAAGCACTACACATGCCTACATTGCTCTCTACTTTTGAGCCTCCTATCGAGAGGGGGCCAACTGTCCCCTTACATCCATTATTGACGTATCGAAAAAATGATTTTGGGTCAGAGCCAATGTTATCTGCCAACCTAGATTCAACTTGCTTTTTACTATCCCTTATCGCTTTCTTCAACAGTCTTCTTTTATCAGTAAACAATGATAGGTCACCTCGTCCACTTTTATACTCTCTGAATGCTCTTTTCTTTTCAAGATAAAGGTTCCGCACGCTATCCGTGAACCATAGAGGGTGTGATGTACAAACACGCTTTTTTCGAACAAAGGGTATGACGTCGTGCAAAACAGAGGACAGCTTCGTACTAAATTCTTCCCATTGACTTACCACCCCTACTGATTCCAACCGGTCTTTGAAAACTTCCGCTAAGCTGATTATGTTTAGCTGATTATGTTTCATAAATCTGTTACTATGTACTATACAGTAGAACCTTGATTAACTGGGCTTAAGTGTGAAAGTATAAAAAAAAACAACTATTGAATATTAAGACTGGGAGATATACAGTAGGAGATGTGCTACTTCTTATGGGAAAGAAAATGAAAATGTATGTTAGGTAATGTAACTACTAGTACACTGGTCTTTGTCCTTTAAGGACAGCTGGTGTCTTTATTGGATTATAGGACCACCTTCCCCTAGCATGATGGTGTCACTACTGTTGCTGTTTCTTTGTGAAGGGAAAAAGAAACCCTGTGAGATAATACACCACTACATTTAGATGTGTGATGCAATCCTTATTCATGAATTTGCTGAAGATAGATCATCAGAATGTAGCCAAAGGTTAGAAAATGTTGTAAGAATGAGAAATTTTGGCTTTTGTATATAACTTTAAATAACTAAGATACTTCATATGAAAAATATATATATATTCTGGCCACTTTTATGAGACTTTTTGAAAAAAACCGCTTATAAAATCTTATGTCATTTAAAGATATACCATCAGAATGTACCCCAAGGATATAAAATGTGGTAAAAATGAAGCATTTTGGCTAATAAGGAATCAATATGATATTTTTCAAGGAAAAAAATTATATTTAGGCAACTTTTATTTGATTTTTTGAAAAAAACCACTTGGTTAAAACCAAGGTTTAAACCATGGTTTAAACCAAACAACCCTGCCCCCCCCCTTTCCTTTTAACTGTCAGTGATTTATTCCCCCCCCCCTCCTCCCTTGTTCAAGGAGCCTGTATCTGCTTATTATGCACATGCTAACATAAGTCAGTGAGCTGAATTGCCATCAGAATTATTGTGACTTGAGCCGAATTAATTATATATATACTCGTGTGCAAAACTAAGAGAATTTGCACATTGTGTCTATCTTCACAAAAAGTACTGAACAAAATTATTAATGCCATCGAAGAAGTATGCAAATATTCAGTGTCGAATACATAAGTATACCCTTACGCGTGGGTGGACCTGTGGCCACGGAGAGGATGATAAGGGCACAAGGCATTTTCCACAATTCATGTGCTGGTACTCCTTGGTGACATTTACTGTGTTTCTCGCAAGAGTTCAGTAAATTTTATAAGCTATCAAGTAAAATGAGTAGCCACAAACGTATGGATGATGGAATGGGATGGAAAATCATTGGTTGATTGGAGGCAGGGCAATCACAAGTGCAGATGGCTACAGAGCTCGATGTTACACTTAGTGTCATCTGCAATTTGTGGAAACAGTTTCAGAACACTGGATTCATGTTGAGAAAACCTGGACAATGTCGTTGAAGAGGTACGACGACCAATGAGAATCGTTATTTGGCACTTTCAGCGTGGTGCCACAGGACTGCTATAGCATTACAACTCTCATGTGAGCTGCATGCTGCTACTGGAATTCGAGTTTCAATGTTTACTGTTGCTTGAAGGCTTCAGGAGAGAGGGTTTTATGCCAGAAGAATCGCTGTTTGCGCCCCGCTAACTGCAGCACACAAGAGAGCACGTTTAGCATGGTGCAGACAACGTCTACTTGAACCAGATTCAGTGGAGCACCATGCACTTCACAGATGAATTGAGATTGAGCCTGGATACTGATTCTCGACGTACACTCATCTGGTACCCAATACCATCCCCCCCCCCACATCAGGGCAATAGACCACTATGGTGGTGGTGTTATGGTCTGGGCAGGCATCATGTTGGATGGCAGCACACCCATCCACGTGTTTGGGAAAGGGCCCTTGACTGCTAGGAGGTATAGGGGAGATCTTAGAGCCCTTGTTCGACTTTTCAGAGACACAGTTGGCCCTTGGTTTCTGTTCATGGATGACAACGTGCGTTCACATTGGGCTCCCATGGTCAATAATTATCTGGAAGGTGAGGATATTCGCCATATGGATGGGCCTATGTCTTTTGTATAGTAAATCTCTTTCTCTGTTATAACTGTGTATTCGTACTAAATTTTATTAAAATCTGTCCACTAATTTTTCATAAATTCGACATAATGTGCTAATTCTCTTAATTTTGCACAGGAGTGTAATAGATGTCCACCTCCGTTCTTCTGTGCCAATAATGCATTTTTTATACTGAACAGGGAGGGGGTCATCGCCCCCCTTCATCCATCCCCTGTAGCTGCATATGATACGGTATGTATTCATATCAACTGAAACATTTGCTAACTGAGGCTGAAAATTGAGCAAGAAATTGTTTGCCGAAAAATTTGTATCACTGTAATTTGAGAATGGAAACCAAAGATGAGTGGAAGATGTCTTTCACTCATTGTTGTGTGCGTGAAAGTAATACAATTCTTCCTGTGATAAAAAGAAAACTCGTCAGCATGTTTATTAAGCAGCTTGATAATCATCATGCTCAATCATATTCTTGTCGAAAGAGAAAAATTTATATGCAGTTGCTGTAACTTTCTTTGATCCAAGGTTTTATTTTATATCAAAAATATTAAGGGATCTGAAAAAAAAATTTGTATTTATTTTTATTTTATTTTTTTTTCAATTTCGAAACAACTGTCATTTTATTTACAGTTGCAACAACATCTGGGAAAACTTTCAGTTGTGATGGAGAATTTGATACAGAACAAGTATAGGCTCTCTGATAGTACTTTTACTCCAAAAATGTTGGAAGAAGCATCTAGATTTCTTGATGATACTCTACAACTATCAAGGCGTTTATCAGGAAATCTTATGAGTAAGCCATTAATGATGACTATATAGAATATTTAGCTTTTGTTTTATTATCTTGCATTTTTCATCTAAGGAATATTTGTTTGTTCTAATTAATATTATTTGACTAATGACACAATTTATAATTGTTTTGATTTCTGATTGTGGGTTTTTCTTCAATTCAACTTGTCAGGAACTTGCATAAACATACTCAAAATATTGAGGTGGATGAACAATTTGTCTCATGTATTATATACACTAAAGTCTGCTATATTCAGATGTTATGACGTCTTTCGTTTTCTTTATGTCTTTTCATTCAAACTGAGCATAACTCCAGTCTATTGCCATGGGCAATTACGACTGGAGTCTGGCCACTTTGTAAATTGCCTGGACTTTGGATATTTGCTACAATACATATATGTCCCATTAGATTGGGGGCACCTTGTTGAATCGAATAGATTCATGGTTGCAGGATAGATCACAGTAGGTCACAGCAAACAAAATTTTCAGGTTAGATGAGTCACAAGGATGTTTGTTCATTTATTTATTCAATCTTGTTGAGGCATATAAATGTGCCCATGATCCTATACCTTTTTTTAATTTTTATCAATAAACTCTGTGGAAGGTATAGATGAGATTTTTAGGAAATTTGCAGATGTGGAACTAATGGGTGTAGTCAGGAATCCTATCGATAAGGGGATATTTTACACCAAGTTGAATACAATCGCTACATGGGCAAATTAATGGAGTATGTCTTTCAAGACATACTCCATTTATTTGTCTATTTCAACATTGAAAGAATCCATTGATACCCAACTCCAGATTTTTCATCCTTCCTCCTGCTCTTCAGATTTTTGCAGAAAATTTGAGTTTATGTAACCTTTCACATAAAGATGTGAGTTGAGAATATTCTCCTGGATGTAAAAATTTGAGAATAATAGAGAATATTCATTTTTCTCTTAAATTTAAATTTTTTTTACTAATTTTGTTTGTATTGTGAAATATAAATTAGTTTTCATTGCCTGAAACATTTACAGCAAAACAATTTTTGGTATAATCACCCCCAATGACAACTTTTAGTTCGAGAATGTTCTCAGAATATTCTCCAGGTCATGATGAGAGATTTTAAAAGTTCGGTTATAAAGATTTTACAAACTTTTTAGATTAAAGCCTTAAATTATTTTAAAATTAGATAAATTTTCAGAAATAAGTTCACAACAAAAGAAATTAAACCAAAGTTGATTGATAAAGGAAGCTATTTTTATATAATCACCTTCATTCTAAGAAGATACAGAACTGTTGTTTTCTTCAATGCACATACACTTAACCAGTCAAGTGCATATGACTGTATTTGCCGTCACTGATATACGTAATGGTGTTGCCTACGACGGCATTTGCCGACAAACTTTAGAAGACTTTTCTGTCTTTTTCACAGATATGACAAAATAATTTGTCATGCATGTGCTGCCATCTCTGTACAGCCATCCTTCTACTTTGTCAACTCCATCTAGTGATGAGATAATTATATTCCAAGGTCTGAGATTATTATTACTATTATCTTTGTCATGTTTTGCGAAGCTGCATCCCCATCGCTTTTTTTTTCCGATTCCCTTACGAAGATACATCTGTTTTATTACTCATTCTTTTAGCAAAGGTTCAACTACTATGGTTCCACATAAATCCATCAACAGCATTTCTTTTAGTCACAGGACATTATGACCGCCCCTCCCCACTTTTGGGGTGTCAATTATGTCTCGACACATTTGAGCTATAAAAAGATATGCTGTAAAAAAATATTTAAATATTTCAAACTTCCAAAAAAAGGGAAAAAGCGCACAAAACGTGCATGTTCAAAAAAAAGTGGGTACTGCGAGTAACGCTCGGAGAAATTAATTGGACAGTTGACTGGTTAAATTCTGTATCACTCACATTTCTTTAAAAGTTGTGCAATTCAGCCCTGTTGGTTTAATTTTCTTGCTTTCAAACTTTAATATTGTGTTCTACAAACTTCAATATGCCCATCTTCTTGATGGGAACAGAGAAAATTCTTGAGAATATTCTCTCAAAGGACTACTATTATAAATTACTAGAGAATATTCTTATCAAAAATAATAATTATTTTCAAATTATTTATCCAGATTATTTATTATAATACATGTTATTACTTATATTTTTGATAATACTTTCTGGAAAAATTTCAGTGTCTGAAGAATATTCTCATCGAAGAGAACATTCTGTGAAAGGACTATTATTAACTTTATTAACTTTTCAGAGAATAATTCTTATCTATATATATAAAAACGAATGTCTGTCTGTCTGTCCTTTATGCATTACTACACCATTCATCCGATCGCCATGAAACTTCGGGAAGTTGTTGAGTACACTCCCGCAAAGGTTTCTGGCATAGTACATCTATCCTACAATAGGTGGCACGTGTGTCGAAGATTACTGGCATAGTTGTGCACCTGGTGGTAGACAATGGCGATTTATATGTTTTATTTTTATAATCATTATTTTTATAATAATTATCATTCTACAGTTTTAAATCATTTTTTATTGATTTATATTTGATTATTATGCATTATATACATAATGATTTATTAAAAAAACGAAATATTTATCATCGAGCTTGGTGATACAACAATAAAATAATCAGTGCGAAAAAAGTAACTTCCAAAGCAATCAAGTTGAGGTGTCAATAGATATTTTGTTTATAAACATAAAAGGAGTAATAACTAATTATTAGTATCATGTTCATCTAGCAAAAATATCCCGTGCTACCCAAGTTTTCTTCAGTTACTAGGAGGATTGGAAAAGTGACAAACCATTAAAGGAATAAACTGTTATACTGGCAGCATTAAAGAAGAGGCAAACAATCGTTATGGCATATGCATGTCTGAAACACATTTTTTGAGAACCACAGTAACCAAAATAAACATTCCGAAAAAGATTATTTGGGGCCTAGGATCCATTCATCATGTTACTATCATTATGTTCGTTATCATTATAACGAACTGTGTGGCATATCCATGAATTTTTCCATTTATTTATTCAGCGAATTTATTTATTCGATTTTTTAGCGATTATTTATTTTCAGCGAATTTGTGAGCATAGTTATGCCCCCCAAACGGAAATCGATTAGTCTGAAGCACGAAATAAAAGGGCAATACAAGCTTCAGAAACAGACGAGCAACGGGAAGCAAGATTAGAAGCTGTTCGCATACAAACTGTTCAAGCCCGTTCTTCTCAAACGAACGAGCAACGAGAATCAAGATTGGAAGCCAATCGAGTACGCACTGCTCAAGCCCGTTCGAATGAAACAATTGACCAACGAATAGCAAGACTGGGAACCAATCCAGAACGCAATGTTCAATCCAGACAGACACTGCACGCTGATTTGAATCTTGCTGCGTTCCACTACGATGCTGATTATGATTACAGTCTTCATCGAAGTGTCGTTATTGGAAAAATGGACAAGTTATGCGAATTTGCCGTGCATTGAAATTCAAGAATGAAACTCCAGGAATTTGCTGCGCAGGTGGAAAAGTGAAATTGCCAGAATTGTATTTACCACCCGAACCATTATCAACGTTGGTATCAGGTGACACAAGCCAGTCGAAACATTTCTTGGCAAACATACGCAAGTACAATTCATGTTTCCAAATGACATCGTTCGGTGCAACAGAAATCATACGTGACAATTACATGCCAACGTTCAAAGTGCAAGGGCAAATTTATCATCGTGCTGGATCACCTCCATCACTGCCGGATTCAGATCACAAATTTCTCCAAATTTATTTCATGGGAACCACTGATCAACAAGTTGATCAACGTTGTCAAAGAATTAGTTCGACTGTTCAGGATGGCCCTCGAGCGAATGCCAGCTGATGATTATATGAGTATTGCAATTCAGTGAAATCGATCAAATACATTTGCAAATATGTCAACAAAGGAAGCGATATGGCAGTTTTTGGAGTGGGAAATGCATCTGCACCAATCGATGAAATCGAATGATATCAATTGGGACGCTACATTAGTAGCAATGAAGCTGTTTGGCGTATTTTCTCATTTCCAATTCATGAACGTCATCCAACACTTGTTCATTTGGCAGTTCATCTTGAAAATGGACAGCGGGTGTATTTTACAACGGAAAATTTACATGCAAGAGCATTTTCGCCACCGCAAACAACCGCAAGAGAATGCTACTTTACTCAGAAGTGCCGAAATACTACACATGGAATGCACCGGCGAAAAAGTTTCAACGTCGTAAACAGGGCAAACCAGTTGAAGGACATCCGAATTTATATTCGTCCGACGCGTTAGGCCGTCTGTATACAGTTCATCCAAACAATCAGGAATGTTTTTATTTGCGATTACTGTTAGTTAACGTACGTGGACCGAAATCCTTCCAAGAACTGAGAACAGTAAATGGTGAAGTATGTGTGACCTATCGAGAAGCTTGCCAAGAATTAAATCTTCTTGAAAATGATGCACATTGGGACACAGCACTTGCTGATGCATCGAATACTGCTCAACCACAGCAAATACGCACGTTATTTGCGATAATATTGACAACGTGTTTCCCATCCAATCCGAAAGATCTTTGGGAAAAATACAAAGATTACATGAGTGAAGACATCCTACTGTAACGTATCGGGATCCGATCCCTCTACGTTAATGGTGGTCTTGTCGTTATGTGGGAAATTCCTTCTTATTTTAGACCCCAGGGACCTCTCAGTTACCGGAAACCACCCGAGGGCCCACTGGCGAACCGGTAAGGGCCAGAGTGTTCGATTAGTTCGGCAGTCGGCGGGTGGGGTCTTTCGGCTGTCGAACGAGAACGGGCCAGAGGTCGGGCTACTGATGTCCCACATAAATTAATTTCCCTCATGACGACGATGCCGCTATTTTCGTGGAGGGGTTTGATCCAATATATGTATAGTTGGGCGAGGCTTAGCCCAGTTTAAATTATTTTTATCGAAGAACTTCCCGGGGGAGTTGTTGCAAGTCTCGTTGTGCGGATACGAAAATATAGTGTTGTACTCACTTATTTTCGGCGGGGGGCTGCAGACCTCCGTCGGAACAATTCATTTCATATTGTTATGTTAGTAATGTTTACATAATCGGGAGAGTCTGATCAGCTCTCCGGATTATGTCATGTTGCCAGATTCCAATGTAATTAAATTGTAATGTTTATAATAGTGACGCATGAATATGCAAATTCGATAATTTTGTTGAGGCGAAAAGGCCATGCGAGGACATGTGGTCCCAAACTTCTTGTAAAAGGGGAGTATAAATTCCTCCCTCTTTGTCTCTCACATTGCGTTCGTCTAATCTTGTTCTGTTCAACTGAAGCCCTCTAGTAGGACGGTTCACCGTCTTACTACCGTATCTATTGGCCTTAGGCTGAATTGTTAAAATGCAATAATCTACATTATTTGAATCCGTTTTCCGGCAGGTCCGGAATCAAAATATAAAACAATCTTCACAGTCAAAGTTCTTCATTGCTGATCGAGGTGGTCCGGCCCTCAACCGAGAGGCCCCCGGAGCTGATCAAGGTGGTTCGGCCCTCAACCGAGAGGCCCCCGGAGCTGATCAAGGTGGTTCGGCCCTCAACCGAGAGGCCCCCTGGAGCTGATCAAGGTGGTTCGGCCCTCAACCAAGAGGCCCCCCGGAGCTGAGCAAGGTGGTCCGGTTCTCAACTGAGAAAACTCCTCTGGTATTTACGGAAAAGCTAACAACATCGGATGTCCGATCGCTGCACAGGTTGACTGTTGTTGATCATCAATTGGTGAGCCAGTATCTTTACTGCTAACGTCAAATAGAGGGCTCCAAGATATACTAATCCATTGTTAAAATTAACTAACCCATATAATTGAATAAATAATAATATTTCATGCGAAAGTTTGTTTCTAATCATTTTCCACTTGTCGTTTGCCACTTTATTGCTGGATATTTCAAACCGGGCAAGCAACTCCCATAAGGGACGTTGCAATTTTGGGGGCTCGACCGGTTCTCAGTAAGTGTGGCAAACCGCGGGTGGAAAGTACTTTCGCTAAAAAAAAAAAAAATTTTTTTGATATTTAACATTGATTTTAGAGATGAATTCTAATAATCATAGTACGCCTAGAAATTTAGGTGATGATGTTCGTGTACAAATTGAACCGGAACCAAGTGGTTCACAATCGAATAATGGTTCACAAATGAACTTTACTTATCCAACAATGTCAAATCCTTATAGCGAGACGCATGTAATACTTCCCCCGGCATTACCTTTAAATCCCGCAAATGCTTTGGTTCCATTGACCCAACGCAGTGTTGGTAGTCTTATATTTTCAGGTAGTGGAGAAGACGTTAGAAGCTTTTTATTAAAATGTGAATCGTATTTTAATCTTTACAGTGTTCCTAATAAGATCGAGTTAGTTGTAAGCACGTTTGAAGGTCGTGCTCAGGCCTGGTGGCAAACGATAGGCAGGCACGAATGGGAAAAATGGGGCCCCCATAAATCGTGGGAAAGTTTCAAGGGCTTGTTATTACAAACCTTTTCAAGGTATCATACCAGGGTTGAATTAGCTCGTGCTTTATTCTCTGAAAAGTTTTCGACGGGCTCGTACCTTGATTTCGTATTACATAAGTTAGATCTTTTTCAGTCGTTCGATTTAACCGTTCCGGAGTCGGACAAAATTGAACTTATAATGTCACAATTACCCTATAATGTGAGAACATTTTTGGAAGTTAGGAAGCCTAATTCTTTGCAACAATTATTTGTAATGTTAGATCAATTTCTTGCAACGCGTGAAAATGTTCAAATTGAATCTCGTAAAAATTTTGAATCTTGTGAAAATTGTGTTGAGAAATTTCAACCTGAAGTTAGAAAAAATTGTGTGGGACCTACACAAAATGTAGTACAACCTTCAAGACGGCCTTTTAGGACAAATAAATTTTTTCGACAAGTTACCTGTTTTGGTTGTGGTCAAATCGGCCATATTGTAAAAAATTGTAAATCAAATGGGAAGCAGGGAAACTAGACCTGGGATACATGAGAAGGGGTAGTGTATCCATGGGTAAAAAGACCCCTAGTAAAAAATTTAGTTTTCTTAATCCAGTTGTGAGAGTTAACAACAAGATTTTGACAGCAAAAATTGATACCGGTGCCGATTGTTCAGCGATCAGTTTCGATCTGGCTCGGCAGGTTGGTTCACCCACTAATCAAGTTAGACCCTATCACGGTGATAGATTTCAGTTGGCATCCGGTGAGTACTGTCAGCCTGTGGGGATTCTTCGGGCCCAAGTGGAGATACGAAACAGTGTCGTGCACACAGATCTGATAGTGCTCGCCAGGGTCCCATTTGGGATCTTGATCGGCAGTGATATTTTGAGTAAAACTGAAATTATAGTTGACTTCAAAAACTTTGAACTTAAAGGAGGATTGTTGTCATATAAAGGAGATGTTGATCAGGAAAAAATGCAAAATTTAGTAAGTAAATCGGAATTTGATTCCGATCAGAAAAAAAGGTTGTTTGAATTGTTAAAACAATTTCCGAATTTGTTCAGAAACACTCCCGGTAGAACTCACGTTGCTGAGCATAAGATCGTGACTGACGGAAAACCGGTTTTTCGATCCCCTTTTTCTCTTCCGCGATGGAAAAAACAATTAGTAGAAGAGCAGGTGCAACAGATGCTCTGTGATGACGTCATTGAGCCTGCCTCCACAAACTGGGCTTCCCCGTGTTTTTTAATCAAAAAGAAAACTGGTGATTGGCGATTTGTCGTCGACTATAAAAAGGTGAATAAAATTACGGCACCCGATCGGTACCCTTTGCCTTTCATCGATCAAATTCTACAACGAGTGGGTGACGCACGATTCGTCTCTACGTTCGATCTGGCCTCAGGGTATTGGCAAGTTCCAGTGCGGCTAGAGGATCGGGACAAAACGGCATTCATAACCGATTCTGGAATGTACCGATTTAAGGTAATGCCCTTTGGACTCAACAATGCCCCGGCCACGTTCCAACGCATGATGACTACAATCCTGGGCCACTTAGTCGGTAAGTGTGCCGATTTTTATTTGGATGACATTGTTGTTTACAGTTCGAATTTTGAGGAACATTTACAAAACTTGAAAACAGTATTTTCGTGTTTGGAAAAAGCAGGCTTAACTCTTAAGCCAGACAAATGTAATCTCTATAAAAAAAATTTGGAATATCTAGGTCTCTGTTTGACCAAAGAAGGATGGCACGTAAAACAGGACCAAACCGACGCCATTTTAAGTTTTTCTAGGCCTAAAACAGTAAAACAGGTGCAACGTTTTCTGGGACTCTGCGGGTGGTACCGGCAATTTGTTCCCCATTTTGGTGATGTCGCTAACCCCCTTTACGGCCTGACAAAAAAAGGGCAAAGGTTCAAATGGGACAAAATACACCAACAGGCGTTCGAAAAATTGAAACATCTCTTGTCTTGTGCTCCCGTTCTAACCACAAGAAAAAAAGATTGTGCCTTAAAAATTTACACAGATGCCTCAGGAATTGGGCTTGGAGCCATTTTGCAGCAAGTTGAGCCTGACGGGGAAAAGCCGTTAGCCTATGCCAGTCGTACCTTGAATTCAGCAGAAAAAAATTATTCGGTAACAGAACAGGAGGGACTCGCTGTTATATGGGCGTGTAATAAATTTCGAGCCTGGTTTTCAGGAGAACCTGTTACTATAGTAACGGATCACAGGGCAGTCGCCTGGTATTTTGAGGCTAAACAATTGAAGGGGAGGTTAAGCCGATGGGCTCAATTACTACAGGAATATCCTTTAAAGTTTGAATATAGAAAAGGTTCGACCATGCAGGCCCCTGATGCCCTGTCCAGAATGCCCGCTGTTGTCACCGCCGAAACTGATTTCGAGGAAAAAATTGATAATAAATTATATTTGTTCTCGTTTTTGGATTTACCTGAGTTAATTGTTCAACAGAAAAAAAATTACCAAGATATTATACAGTATTTTAATGATAAATCTGTCGGAAGACAAAAAATTGATGAAAAAATTGAAAAGTATTACCTTTTCGAAAATCAAAAATTGTTTTTTAGATTCAGGAATAAAAAATTGCTAGTAATTCCTCCACCATGTAGAGAGAAATTTTTGACTGAAATGCACATGCATCCCATTTCAGGTCACATGGGAGTCAATAAAACTCTTCAGCGATGCCGACAACGCGCGTTCTGGCCCGGTATGCGTAAAGATATAAAAAAATTTGTCCTGTCCTGTAAAAAATGCCAAACATGCAAATTCGACAATACGAGGCGATGGGGAGGCATGGTGTCAACCTCTGTTGATCATCCAGGAGAAATGGTTGGGATTGACACCATGGGTCCCTTTCCCGTTTCTTCCAGAGGGAACGTGCATCTGTTAGTCGTCGTCGATTATTTCACAAAGTGGGTAGAGTTATTTCCACTAAGACGAATTACGACAAGTGCAGTTGCTAAAAAGTTTGTTCATGAGTACTGTATGAGATATGGCTTTCCAAAAAGATTAGTTTCCGATAATGGTTCTTGTTTTATATCAAACCTTATGAGGGAAACTTGTAAAGTTCTCCAGGTCAAGCAAAGGTTCACAACCCCCTATCATCCTCAATCAAACCTTACCGAGAGATTTAATAAGACAATTAAACAGATGATCTCCTGTTATGTTGGTGATAAACATAAAGACTGGGACAAAAATTTAACCTTTTTTGGTCTTGCTATTAGGTCGGTTCCCTCGGAAACTACGGGTCAGTCGCCAGCTAAATTGTTTCTTGGTAGAGAATTAGTTTTACCATTTGACTGGGCTATGGACATACCGGTTTGGGAAAGGGTGAGTTTGCCCGAAAACTTACTTAAGCAAGTTAAGGAAAATGTCAAAAAACAACAAAGGAGACAAAAAAGATATTATGACAAAAAAAGATTATTGCACACCTTTAATCAGGATGATTTGGTATTAAGGAGAACGCATTTCCGTTTTAGTGCGCAAGGCAATGTTATGGCGAAGTTGAAACCACGATGGGACGGCCCGTGTAGAGTCCTGGAAAAAATTTCACCTATTGTCTACCTGATAGTGGATTTATCCAATGATAATGTCTATAAAGTCAATGCTTGTGACTTGAAAAAATTCGTTAGTAGTGACCAAATCGTTCTTGAGCCTGTCCCGCAGTCACCTGAGAGTAGAGAGGTCCTTGTACAACACACTTCCAGTAATCCGAGTCGACATCATGTTTCACAAACGCCCTTAAATAGTGCTAATTGCACTAACTCTAGTACGTCCTTTAACCGGCAAAATCCCGAGGAGGACACCACTCCTAAGATGGTGAAAACGAATTTCATTAAATCTTCCGTAGGTTACTCTAAGTTTTTGGTTCCGATTCAGAGAGGGTGGCAAAGGGTTCTCGTTAAGAGGAAAAAAGAACCTCGTATTGACGTCTATTATTACTCTCCCGAAGGGACAAAATTCAGAAGCAGTGTTGAAATTTCGCGATACTTACAAAATCGGGATACTGATTTGGCTGTCGATAACTTTTCCTTTAGTGGGAAGTTTAATATACCAGGTGATATGTTAACATAGTTTTTGCAAGTATTTCTGTAAATTAACTTTTTTTAACCTATAGAATTTTTTTTTTTTTTTTGGGAAAAATTCTTCCGTGGTGAGGGGGAATGTAACGTATCGGGATCCGATCCCTCTACGTTAATGGTGGTCTTGTCGTTATGTGGGAAATTCCTTCTTATTTTAGACCCCAGGGACCTCTCAGTTACCGGAAACCACCCGAGGGCCCACTGGCGAACCGGTAAGGGCCAGAGTGTTCGATTAGTTCGGCAGTCGGCGGGTGGGGTCTTTCGGCTGTCGAACGAGAACGGGCCAGAGGTCGGGCTACTGATGTCCCACATAAATTAATTTCCCTCATGACGACGATGCCGCTATTTTCGTGGAGGGGTTTGATCCAATATATGTATAGTTGGGCGAGGCTTAGCCCAGTTTAAATTATTTTTATCGAAGAACTTCCCGGGGGAGTTGTTGCAAGTCTCGTTGTGCGGATACGAAAATATAGTGTTGTACTCACTTATTTTCGGCGGGGGGCTGCAGACCTCCGTCGGAACAATTCATTTCATATTGTTATGTTAGTAATGTTTACATAATCGGGAGAGTCTGATCAGCTCTCCGGATTATGTCATGTTGCCAGATCCCAATGTAATTAAATTGTAATGTTTATAATAGTGACGCATGAATATGCAAATTCGATAATTTTGTTGAGGCGAAAAGGCCATGCGAGGACATGTGGTCCCAAACTTCTTGTAAAAGGGGAGTATAAATTCCTCCCTCTTTGTCTCTCACATTGCGTTCGTCTAATCTTGTTCTGTTCAACTGAAGCCCTCTAGTAGGACGGTTCACCGTCTTACTACCGTATCTATTGGCCTTAGGCTGAATTGTTAAAATGCAATAATCTACATTATTTGAATCCGTTTTCCGGCAGGTCCGGAATCAAAATATAAAACAATCTTCACAGTCAAAGTTCTTCATTGCTGATCGAGGTGGTCCGGCCCTCAACCGAGAGGCCCCCGGAGCTGATCAAGGTGGTTCGGCCCTCAACCGAGAGGCCCCCGGAGCTGATCAAGGTGGTTCGGCCCTCAACCAAGAGGCCCCCCGGAGCTGAGCAAGGTGGTCCGGCCCTCAACCGAGAGGCCCCCAGGAACTGATCAAGGTGTTCCGGTTCTCAACTGAGAAAACTCCTCTGGTATTTACGGAAAAGCTAACAACATCGGATGTCCGATCGCTGCACAGGTTGACTGTTGTTGATCATCAATTGGTGAGCCAGTATCTTTACTGCTAACGTCAAATAGAGGGCTCCAAGATATACTAATCCATTGTTAAAATTAACTAGCCCATATAATTGAATAAATAATAATATTTCATGCGAAAGTTTGTTTCTAATCATTTTCCACTTGTCGTTTGCCACTTTATTGCTGGATATTTCGAACCGGGCAAGCAACTCCCATAAGGGACGTTGCACTACGTCGTTTGCGAGCAACGAATCCGGACATGCAATTCACACCAAACGTGTATAATGAGGCGTTGGTTTCGATCGAGGATATATGTTTGTCAATCGCTAACAAAGCATTGGTGCAGTTGGGAATGTATGCACCAAATCGATCTGCAAATGATGCGTATGATCGTGATTTGCAACGTGAAACACACTTCGATGTCGATGATTTGGGTACATTTGTTGAAAAGAATCTTCCGAAATTGGTTCCAGAACAACACATTGTATATGATACAATCATGCAAGCAGTTAGAAATCGAAGCGGCGGATTGTACTTCATAGAAGCGCCCGGAGGTACAGGCAAAACTTTTCTCATTTCAATCATTTTGGTAAACCATACGATCACGGAATAAAATTGCACTGACAATTGCATCATCTGGAATTGTGGCAACACTTTTGGATGGTGGTCGAACAGCGCATTCAGCACTGAAATTGCAGTTGAATTTGCAAACCACTGAGACGCCAACATGCAATATCACCAAAAATTCCGGAATGGCAAAGTTCTCCAAACATGTGAACTTATCGTGTGGGACGAATGCACAATGGCTCACAAAAAAGCATTGGAAGCGCTTGATCATACACTGAAAGATTTGAGGGGAAGTGGACAGCCCTTCGGTGGAACACTCATTTTATTGTCTGGTGATTTTCGACAAATTCTGCAAGTCATACCGCGTTCAACACCCGCTGATGAACTTAATGCATGTCTCAAATCATCAGTTCTATGGCGACATGTGTAAAGAAATTGACTTTGGAAACCAGTATTCGTGTTCAACTACAAAATGATGCATCCGCCGAACGTTTCGCAAAACAATTGCTGGATATTGGGAATGGGAAGATGGCAATCGACAGATCTACACAATGTATCACATTGCCAACAAACTTTTGTAAGATGACATCAACCAAACACAAATTGATTCAAAATGTTTTCCCAAATATCGCGCGGAATTACAAAAAACATCAGTGGCTCAGTGCACGTGCTATACATTATTAGCAGCTACGAACAACGATGTCAATGCCATCAATTTCAGCATTCAAAACGGAATACCAGGCGAAGCGACAACGTATAAGTCCATCGATACTGTAATGAATCAAGACGAAGTTGTGAATTACTCAACGGAATTCTTGAATTCACTCGATTTGCCATGTATGCCACCGCACATTTTAACATTGAAAATTGGCGTGCCTATCATTCTTCTCCGAAACATCGATCGACCACAACTTTGCAACGATACAAGACTTTCAGTGAAAAAGATGATGAACAATGTCATTGAAGCTACAATTTTGAATGGGAAATTCAAGGATGAGGATGTATTGTGGTTGCCACGTATTCCAATGACCCCAGCAGATATGCCATTTGAATTCAAACGTTTTACAGTTTCCGGTTCGACTCGCTTTTGCAATGACCATCAACAAAGCACAAGGACAATCGCTACAAGTGTGTGGGCTAGATTTGGAGAATCCGTGCTTCTCACATGGACAACTGTATGTGGCCAGCTCACGCGTCGGAAAACCTTCCGATTTATTTGTAAACGCACCAGACGGGAAAACAATTAATATCGTGTATCCACAAGCACTCTAATAAATAAATAGAATTAAAACGATGCTTTGAAATGTTTTCCATATGAAAATGAATAAGTTTCAAACATGTGTAAGTTCACAGTGTAAGTTGAATGTTATCATAACGAGTTTCCTTGAATTTCCTATCTTCTGAGATCGCAGCAACCCGCGATGGGTAAGCTAGTTTTCTATAAGAATATTCCCCATTAATTTATCAAAGTAGTCTTTCTAGAGAATATTCTCAAGGATATTATATGTAACTATATTATAAATAACAGAAGAATATTCTCATCAAGAATTTATAAGAATATTCTCAAGTTATTTATAATAGTAGTCCGACCAGAGAATATTCTCTGAAAGATTATTCTTGAGAATTTTACATCTCTACTTTCACATTGTCATGACGTCAATGATTGCCTTCGTCGTTAGGGAAAACCCATACATGACAGCCTGGTCATTTCCATCGAGCAGCAGTAAAAAAAAAGTCTTGGTGACCACATTTAAGCAACTGGCCAAGATGTGACTTTGTTTACTTAGCGTTTATCAGCAATCATTTATCAGGGACATGATCTTGGTTGTCGAAATTCCTGTATAAACGTTGTATCCCATTAACAGTCGTACAGTAAACATAAGTTTTTCATCAGCAGCTTTGTAGTTTTTTAAATTGTTTGCTCCGATTGAATATGTCTTCAGAAAGAAAATATAAAACTTTAAGCTATATGAAGCTAAATATAAAGCTTTTAAGAGTTCATATACCCAAGATTATCAATCACTGATAGCATCCACAAAAGGAAACACTTATGTTTTATGAGATGCGATTTCTCTATTCTGCATGGAAAGACTGACATGGAATTATATTCTGCTTGGGGGGGGGGTGAAACTTTTTCTTAATTGATTTAAATTTTTTTTTCTGATTAAAAAAAAATTCCCATCGAGTCTGAGTGCCGGGGGTGGAGGGGATTAATTTTTTGAATGTGAGTAGGCTTACTGATATGGAAATTATCATAGATGAACTTGACGTTCTCAGATTATAAATTTGAATGGAGGGGGAAATTCAACCCTGGCCCTCTTGCAAACCTGGCAAATACATGAGCTAAGAGAAAAGACACTATACTCTAATATTAGACTGCTGCCTCTCGATATAACGATAATACCTGTACAAAAATATTCTTTCTGGTTTGCAGAGCATAGATGTACGAAAGATTTTCTGAAGTTGGGGGGGGGGGTATTCACATTTTTTTTATTTCAGAAAGGGAAGGTTACGTTTTTTCCTGCAGGATAACACTAAGATCTCTGCTGTAAAGGTGGGGGGGGGTATTCCCCCTTGTGGATGCCGCAGAGCAAGAGTATCATTATATCTAGGTTTTTCATTGTGTATACAGTTGCTTTGACAATCAGCATAAACATCATAATTATATTCAAGACATTTAAATCACCTTACCCTTGTGTGCTCCATGATGAATTTTATCTCTTCTTGCGCACATCACTTCTTTCATGCAAAAGCCTGACTCGGGATTTCTTTCCGCATTATAAATTCATCAGCCACATCTTCAAGATCTAGTTCATTTGTCAGCTGTTGATAGTTTAAAATTATTACAGAATTGAGGCATGTTTGATCCATTGTTGACTTCAGGTGCTACAAAGAGGAAACTTATTTCTCTGCTGTGCACGTGGTAATTGCAATTGTCAGAAATAATCTAATTAACTTAGTTCTGGTAGCATTTTGTAATATCATAATTTTTTCTCTTTAAGAAATCAATAATGCAGTGAAATTTTTTGAAAGATTTGCAGTTCAATTCTGCTCTGTATATATCGAACAACATATCATGATGTAGTTTCAGCCGTTTTGGATCTATATCCTCCTTATAGAAATCTGCTATAATAGTGAATATCACTTGTTTCACCAATGATTCACTAACTTGTTTCATTTAACTTTGATGTTTTGAGAGAATAGTTAGCAGAAGTTTCCAAAGACTGGTTGAAATCAGTTGGGTAGTTAGTCAATGGGAAAAATTTAGTATGAATCTGTTCTCTGTTTTGCACGACGTCATGCCCTTTGTTTGAAAAAAAAAATGGGTTTGTACATCATGCCCCCTACCGTTCATACAAGCATGATAGCATGCTTTTATGATAGCTTATAGATAGCATGAGTAACCTTTATCTTTAAAAGAAAAGAGCATTCAGAGAGTATAAAAGTGGACGAGGTGACCTGTCTCTGTTTACTGATAAAAGGAGGGTGTTGAAGAAAACTGTAAGGGATAGTAAAAAGGAAGTTGAATCTAGGTTGGCAGATAACATTGGCTGTGACCCAAAATCATTTTTTCGATACATCAATAATGGATGTAATGGGACAGTTGGCCCTCTCTCGATAGGAGGGCCTAAGGTAGAGAGCAATGTAGGCATGTGTCGTACTTTCAATGACTTTTTCACGTCAGTTTTTAACAGAGAAGATGCTATTAAATGTACAGGTGTTGCATGGGGTAATAAAATCGTCAACAGTGTTCAAGTGGAAGATGTGGATGTCCTAAATCTTCTAAAAATGTATGTGCAAGCAAAGCACAAGGACCAGATGATATGGGTCCTCAGAGAACATGCTAATAAATTGTTGGGACCAGTCGCACTGATTTACAGGAGTAGGAGTAGTGTTGCTGAGGGTATCATCCTTAGGGGATTGGAAGCTGTGTTCAATTATCGTCCAGTGAGTTTTATGAGCTCCCTCTTGAAAATTTTGGAAATTATCAAAATTCAACTATAGCTTCACTACAACTGGCTTCACTTCTAAAATGGTGTAAGGTGGTTATTAAAGTTGAAACTTTACCTACAGCTTCTCGGAAGCCCAAATTTTACTTTTGAAGTTTCTGTATTTACAGAATCAGTATAACAAAGCCTAATTTGGTTATCAAACCAAGGTAAAATAAAAAGTGTTAATTAGCAAAAAGAAGCCATTGTCTTTACTCTCAGTATTAGACTTTTCAGTTCTGCCCTGACATAAATTCAAGAAGTTTGTTATAATTTGAGAAACCTGCATGAAGGGAAGCATAACAACTGTCCATCTTGTTGGTTGCAAAACGACTGCATCATTGTCGCACTGCAGTTGAAAAAATTCCAATCTTCTGGGGGAATGTTTCACATGTACAATCATGCCTCTGATAAAATTCAGAACATGCGACAATCTATCAAATTTTTCAATGTGCCTTGAACTGCTAAACTGATGGAATTAGCAAAACAATGAACATACATTGCCCTGAATTCTACCTCCAATATTTTTGCTTGTAGGCCTCCACGTATACCAGCCATATTAGAGACATCATAACATTGTCCTCTGCAATTCATTTGTTTTAAATCAAAGGGCAAAAGGACATCTTGAACCATGTTGAAGTGTTCCCCTGCTCATGTGTCTCCAATCGAGTAGACCCCCAGAAACATGTCATTAATTTCAAGATTGCTGGTGACTATTATAAAACCGAATGATACATGCTCTTTAACAGAAATATTGGCTGTTTCATCCATCATTTATTAAAGAAAAATAATCTGCTGATTTGATATTAAAAATTAATTTGTTCAAAATTGAATTACTCATAAGCATCAACATTTCGTTACATATGTCATGCGATATCCATTTCTTTTTTTTTGAAGCCATAATTTGAGTACAACTGACCCAACAACTGGGACATTTACAGCATTTCATGCCAATGGGGATTATCATATATAGGTTATACTAAATGTGCCCTTACGCATCATTTAAACGAATCTAGAGAAGATATGTAACCAACCAAGACTTTTAACGCTCATCCATAGTCCAACATTGCTGGTCCTTTGATCATAAATTCAACTTTTCATCAGCCAAAATTATTCAAAAATGCCCCTTGCTGTTTGAGGTGGACTTTTATAAATCATTCCACATCTACAAAAACTCAAACCAACTAGCCAATACCCTAACTAGCACACCACCCTTCTCAGAAATCTGGCAACAGTGTCTGCAATAATTTTTTCTCCATCAGCATCACTATCACATTCTTGTCAGTAATTGGCTCCACTATTTTCCTTTCCTCCTCCTTTTTCTCACGTTACCGATCATTTCACTTCGACTCTTTGTCCTGAACAGAGAGTAACTCCCACTATATTTGCCTTTTTTAGTTTTAATTTTTTTTTCCGCTACTGCAGAAGGAACTTCCTACATTTCCAAAACGCATCTAGCTGTATTTCTCTCATTATTTTGGATCTACTTAAGTTGTTTTCTCTGGTATATTGTCTCGCCCAAAAGGTAATTTTCTCTACTGTTTTATATTGTATTCCTTCCCCCCCCCCCCCCAAAGAAGTGAAATGTGCATAATATAGCATTACAAATACATAGCATGGCAATTACAATTGACACGTTTAAAAAGAAATACGATAAACATGTTGGGGTAAATCGAGAAGCTATCCATACTTGGAATAAGACAACCATAATATTCTTTATGGGCATTGTATCATGTGTACATCCATATTTGTTATGGGCATCTTTTTCTCAGCCACCTCGTTGGGCATTTTGCCGGTTGTGGCATTGTATTTATATTTGTATAGGCAGAAAATTACTACTCAGAAAAATCACCAACGAAAAAGGTAAATACAAGGAAAAATCAAAACTCCTAAAAACTAAGTTTTGATTTTTTTTCTCTTGTATTTGCCTTTTTTGTTGGAGTTTTTTCTGAGTATCATTAGGAAAAGTTTACCTACTCTTCCAGAAAATTACTTTTTATTTGAAGAATTTTCATCAATAATTGCTTATCATGCATGTGGTGATGTTTGATTTAGGCTAAGTGCATATTAGTCTATCTGAACACACATGAATGTAACAAAGTTTATGCATTGTGAATATTTTATGGCTCCCTTATGTTCCATTTTAAGTAGGTGTGACTGTATTGCTATATTTTCCAACCGTAATATTCTATCTTGAATAAAAAGAATGTTCAATTTTTTTGTCTTTTCAGTTTTTGAGCAAAGCTGCTTGTCCCAATTTGATTCCTCTATTCTTACTTCATCATTTAATGATGGAATTGGCAGGTAAGAATTGTACAATTCCACAAATTATGATAATCAAATCTTTCAATATTTGAATTCATTTTAATGTCCAGCTTTAAGCCATGTAATGTTCTGTTGAAAATCTCCATAATATTTACTGTAAAAACTCCCATAGCTGAAACAACAAACGTATATTTTTTTATCTCGGGCAGTTATGCAAATGCTCCTTTAGTGCATTATAAAAAATCATAAAAATCTGAATTTTACTTAGTATCAATTGCGAGTTGATATTAATAAGATGGTATCATTCCTTGGTAGGTATTTGACATCATATGGCAGTGGTTCCCAAACTTCTTGAAGCACGGACCCCCCCCCCCCCTCCTCCCTTTTTGACAAGAATTTTATCAGCAACACCCCCACCCCCTCTCAAGTTTGGTCAGGTGGAATGGATACAGAGGTGGAAACCCTGCGCCGCACTGTGCCAAAACTAATATCTTGCGCCATCCTGCTCCAATAGCTTATTTTCACATTTTTCTGCGCCAAATTGCTAATTTTGCTTCAGTATGCCCGGAATTTCGGAAAGGATGCCAAAAAATTTTTGTTCCTGCTAGCCACGAAACGTTTCGTTACGAGAAGAGCGTGTTTTATTCCCCTATACTTAAACTATCGGCCCCTGATCGGGCTTTCCATTGCGAAACCCCGATATTGTCCGTGATCGTGGAACTGAAGATGGTTTGCAATGCCTTTCAGCTTTAAAGTGCAAATTCGAGTGTTTCCGTTTAAAAAAAAAAAGTCATCACTGGAAGCAGCAGAAATTACTGTAGTCGATCGTCATTGTGTTAAATCCCGATGTTTCGGGAAAAAAATTTCATTCCGGGAGTAAAAAGCGCATGTTCGCCGAATTACGAATGTTAGTTTAGAAACTTTGCCGAATAACGAGCGTTAAATCTGTTGGGGGCAGAGCGTGTCGACTGAGCTGAAGAAAGAAAAACAACGATCGGAGGTTCATTTTGAACTCTAACTTTTATTCTATAAAAGTTGCAAAAAAAAGATCATTTACGTTGATCAGAAAATACGGCCGGCAATCAAAAGGGAGAGACAAATCAAATCCCGACATACATACCTGAAAAAAAAAAAAAAAAACAGACATTGCACATATAGAGAAAAAACCAGTCTATATATCCATGCTTCCGAGGGTGAGAACATGCCGCCGGCGATTTGCACATAGCGTCGGAACAACCAATTCCCGCACGTGCATGGAGGGGAAAAAAAAGGAAAACAGTTCAACAAAACACCCCTTTTTCCTTTTTTTGTTTTACATTGAAAATAAATATTTGCAATAAAAACGTAATTTTTCATTACCCATAGGTTTCGTTAACATATCGGCGACATTTTTTTTTTTCCACATACATGTGATAATACAAATTCATTTTTCTCTAACAAATCTTTTACAAAGAAAAATCTAATATCAATGTGTTTGCTTCGCCGATTTTCAACACAGTTCTTTGAAAAATGTATCTCACTCTGATAGTCACAATAAATAGTAGGAATATGCAACAGTAAATTCAATTTTTCACAATTTTTCAAAATTCGGTACAACCAAATAACTTCTTTGACTGTCTCCGATAATGCTACAAACTCCGCTTCCATAGTTGAAATCGCTACAAATTTTTGTTTCGACGATTTCCACGAAATCGGAACACCCCCTAGGAAAATAACATATCCGTTCATGGAACGACGGTCATCTCTATCAGACGCCCAACTTGCATGCAATCAAGTCCATCAATATGCAATCAAGTCCATATTCTTACTATGATCTAAATTGATGCAATAATGAGCTGTATTAACAACATAATTAAATACTTGATATAATAATTTCCAATGAATAACAGATGGTTTTTCACCATATTGTGATAATAGAGTAACTGGATACATTATATCGGGTCTCGTCCTGTTTGCTAAAAAAAATAAGCTTCCGATTAAATTCCGATATGGAACATCAGTGATTACGGAATCACTTTCTTGACACCCCTGAATTGTAATACCTGTACTTAATGGAATATTAGATTTACATTCGGGAATATTTTTGTAAATTTGTTGCATTCTCTCAATATAACCTTTTTGATGCATAATTAACTTATTTCCCACATTTTCGAATTGTACTCCTGAAAAACATGAAATTGAACCCAAATTTTTCATTTCAAACTTTGATTCTAACAAACTTATTACAATATTCATATTTTCCTCATTTTTGGCAAATACCGCCATGTCATCAACATATACTAATACAATAACATTCCAATTATATACATATATACAATTTCCATTTAACAATTTTTCAAAACCTAGTTCTAAAAATGTTTTGTCCAACTCAAAAAACCATTGTCTTCCGGCCTGATGTAGACCGTATAATGCCCTTTTCAGTCTCAAAACATGATCTTCAAAAGTTCTACATTACCTTTTGTCCCACGTATCTTAATTTTAACATCACCGGATCCAAGAACCTTTGTCATTCCTTCTGCAATGATGGCTTCGCCATCCGGGATTTCTCGAAAAGTTGAGGAAAAGGTTCTGTCGTTACAAAAATGTTCAGTTGCGGCTGTATCAATTAGCCACTGCACACCTTTTGATGTTGATATCATCGCGGACGCATATAATGCACCACTTTCACTATTGTCCACACACTGAAGATTGTTTTTCTTCATTTTGCTGCTAATCACAGTTTTCCGTTCTTTACAGTTTCTCGCGATATGTCCGATGACTCCACATTTGTAGCACATTCTCGAGTCCTTGAATCTTGATTTCACCTTCTTGGATGATTTTCGACATTACGTCGAACCAAACGCTGTATCTTCAGAGGTCATCTCATCTTCACGATGTTGAACTTTATCGTACTCCGACAAAAGCACTTCGCGTACTTTCGCTGATGTAAACTCTCCATCTGAAAGTTGATACAACTGCATCACCACGTTGTCATGCGCCTGCAGTAAATGGGCTAGAAGTTGAAACGCCACTTCATCATCGGGCACCTTTCGTCCGGCTAGTTCCAAATCGTTGACAGCTCTGAAAATTCTGCCGACGTACATAGACATCGTTTCAGACGACATCAATTTTATTCCCATGAATTCACTTCGAACTGCTGCCACTCTTGCTCGTGTTCTCGGTTCATAGGCTTGCTCTATATCTTTCCAAACCTTTCTCGGATCTTAGGTTTCTAATAAGAGGTTTTTCAATTCATCCTCTATGCTCAGGCATATGACTGAGAGCGCTTTATCCCTCTTTACGTTGAATTGCAATATTTCTTTCCGTGTAGCTTCCGATGAAGGCTCGGGTTCAGATCCATCCACAAAACCAAAAAGTCCTTGGTTCATCAGCAACATCTTTGTGTTGAATTTCCAATGACGATAATTGTCCTTATTCAACTTTGAATAAGCAAAGATGCTACCTTCCGACGTCATTTTCAAAATTTTTCAAGTCCCTAATTTCAACAACTCAGTCCAAAACAGGCTCTGGGCCCATAACCCTTGTTGGGGGCAGAGCGCGTCGACTGAGCTGAAGAAAGAAAAACAACAATCGGAAGTTCATTTTGAACTCTAACTTTTATTCTATAAAAGTTGCAAAAAAAAGATCATTTACGTTCATCAGAAAATACGGCCGACAAATCAAATCCCGACATACATACATACATGAAAAAAAAAAACAGACATCGCACATATAGAGAAAAAACCGGTCTATATATCCGTGCTCCCGAGGGTGAGAACACGCCGCCGCCGATTTTCACATAGCGTCGGAACAACCAATTCCCGCACGTGCATGGAGGGGGAAAAAAAGAAGGAAAACAGTCCAACAAAATCGTCAATCTCGCCAAATATCGAGTATCAGCTCGCCAATGAGTGCTAAATCGCCAAACATTGAGTTGATTCTTCCGAAATTCTCTCCGATTTTACAACAATTTCTTTCCAAGTATAAAAAAAATTTAAAACTTATAAAATTTTTTTAGCTCATTTGAAGTGCTGCTGTTCAAGGCAGCAAATAGTGCCCTCAGTAAGCAAAAATCATTTTAAATAGACTGGTGCAAAAAAATTTATGACAGCTGCTCTTTCAAACAAGGTGTCAAAAGCCTAAAACACCAAAAACAAAAATCAAGCTGACGAAAAGATGTTTGATAACAAAAGACAGTGCAGTTTTATTTTGAAAAGGGTTGAGGGTTAGCGAAAATTAATTAAAGTTAATTTCACTGCTCTAATTTATAAATATCTGCTCCGAATCCCATATTTTGCTGCTCCATAACTGCCCCAAATCCTGAATTTTGCTGCTCCAAAACTGCTCCAAATCCTGAATTTTGCTGCTCCGAAATGGACTTAGTCACTTCCCACCCTTGGAATAGATTGATGGTGATGGAGGGTGTTGCTACTTTTCCAATAGATGCCCTTTATGTTAGAGGTTCCATAAGGAATATTAACATGGGTATCTGTCTGGTATTTCAAGTTACTTCTGTTACACAGGCTGACCATGTGTTCCATTTTCTGGGACATTCTTAAATTTTTTGTTAGTGAATGTGCTTTAATTTATATAATCAATGATGAGTGAAACCAAATTATTTTTCGATATTTAGTTTGCAGAACTGTTTTGTTATGAGATTTCAAACCACCCATATGCTTTTCAGCCTTCCAGTCAAGAAAAAGAAGTCAACCGTGTCGCGGGATTCTGAAGGTTGAGAACCACTGGTCTAATGGCCCCACATCCTGCGGTAGGGCCCTAAGCTGAGATCTTAAGCATTCTCAGGCCCCGTATACTGAATTAATAGTGTAAAAAAAAAAATTGTGAATTATCTCGGGTCTCTGGGCTACTACTAAACCACACATGCACCTCATCCATATTCCTCTGTAGAACCACTAACGAATTGGTACTTGCGGGAATGTGTGTGTATGTGTTGTGAAACCTGACGTGAAGTTTGTTTCTGTGTAATGCTTCTTATATGTGTAGTGCTGCCATCTGCCACCAGTTTTTCTAACTATGAGTGAAGTGTAATGATTGAATAATTTATCATTGTAGGCCTGTTGTTTTCTGTGGCGAGACTTTTTAATGGGGATATCAGCTCTCTGGGCTGGAACCCTGTCAGCCCCCTGCTGGGCTTCCCTGCGAATTGCAAAATTGGCCCGACTATGTTTGTATCCCTTACATAATGTTTTTGGCTCTTGTACGTAAGAAACGCTTCTTTTAATTTTTTTTATTTTACCTGTGCCGCAATATGTTTTGTCTGCATGCGGTAATGTAATAGTAAAAAAATGGGCTTATTCATGCACATACTATTTAGACAGTGTTTTCTTGTGATGCATGTACCTATCTGGCGATGTGCCTCGATTCCGACGGCAAACTGCGGATTTCGACAGTCGGCGGCAATCGTTGAACCAATGGAACAAACTGCTCGATTAATTACACCTAGCTCCATTCAACGTTGTTATGCTCTTTTGCTCTGTTTTCAGCCCACTAATGGTATGCTTCCCATCGCTTTGAAGATGTTATGTACATGACTTAATATCAATCAATAGCATGTTCAATCGTTTTTCATTCGCATGATGCATTTTCAACATGCGCGGGCACGCCCGTAAAGCTTGTTTTGGAAAGTTTAGTTGTAGGTGCCGAAGGAACTTTGATACACACAGCAAAAACATTGAGGGGGGGGGGGGAGTCTAGGACTGCCAGACGTCCGTATATACGACCCCGCAAGGATGGGTTGGATTGAATATTCATGATTTATCAAGGGCTTAGACAACCTCGCAAAGTTGGTTGAATTCATGGGTGGGTATGCGGGGGGGAGCGGAGATAGGGATGATCACCTCTCTTCCTCTCCCCTTCCCCATGAAAAAAAATTATTGCCATAGGCAGAAGAGCAGAAAGTGGACATTTGCCCGTCTCCCCCATTCAAGAAACTACCAGTATCCGCTTTTGCGGCAGGGAGGACGGGATTGTGTGGCTTAAGCCTTTAGGGTCCAGTTCCTATGGGGAATTGTATTTAAATCAACTTTAAATTTTTTTTTGTAAATTCACTCACGTTCCCCCTTTCATTAGGACCCCTATTTTATTAACCCAAACTGCCTAGGTTATTGCTACTCACAGTTTGAGAACCACTAATATCAGAAAATAGTCCAGAATGGTTCATTTTGTCAAACGAGAAAAAGTCCCCGATAAGTAATTGAATTTTGCTTTTGGTAGACACCCTGAAATGGAATTTTCTTTGGCGAATGGAAAAAATACTTTTTTAAATATAAAAGTAGATGATGCTGTACTTGGTATAATCTATGTTGCGCAACCATATCATTTCGGTACTTAAACAGCATCAGTGTGTAGATAGCAGGGCTGGACAAATCCCAGATGGCAGGGTGACTAGATAAACCTGTTTTGGCACCTAAAGTTTTATATGCATTATTTCCAATATAAAGTGTAAGTATGATATTTTTTTTTTATTTCGCAATAATGTGTCTTCCAGCATGAGAATGGGTCATAAAGTCCCGAAAAAGTTAAAAAAAAAAAAAATTAGGACTGTTTTTCTTGGAGAAAAACAGTGGTGGTGAGTGAAAATGATTAAAATTTCCATAAGTCAAGTTATGAAAGAGCTCACTATTTGCATTGTAACATAAAACATTTATAAAAAAACCAAAAGTTGGTTGCAAGGTGAGCATAGATTGACTAATCACAGAATTTTGTTAGTTAAAAGGAGCCAATATTTATATATAAAGAGATTCACCTTTTGGAAAAAATTTTCACTCTGCTTTGCTTTTAAGTTTATATTTATTATTAAATAACAAAAAAAATTTAGTGGTTTTTTTTTTTGTTTTTTTTTTGCACTTGATGATAGTACGATCTGTTTTAATACTGGAAAATATTTTCTCTTATATTCTCAGGTTTTCAATTCCATTTTCTCTGAGGAGACAGTCTCATCCTGTCAATGATACTTTGCCTGAAGAAGAATGTGAAATTTCCAAGAGAGGTAAGGGTATCAATGATCTCCTGTTCAATGGAGATAAAGTTCCTGAAAAACATTGTGGTGAAAAAAGTTTTTTTAGTTCAGATTTTATCAAAAATTTTGAAATCTCTGCAGCCAAAACTAACAATTTGTCGAGTGATCTAGGTATTGGCATGATAGATTCATCAGGACATCTCAATCCCGAATCAAAGAATGTGTGTTCAGGAAGTTATTCCAAAAGTGCAAGCGTTCCAAATAATCATGCTGTAGCTCTGGATTTTTTTGGTGCTGATTTGCTTCATGGTCATCAGCATCAAGTTTCATCAGATTCTGATATTTGGTCAGAGCCTGACAGGAATTTATCGAATCAAAGAGTCGGCATTGAGATGACAGCTCCTGCCCGTACCCCACCCAGGCAGCGATGTAAGACTGTTGAACAACAAGTCGAAGGCACTGATTCAAGCAGTGATGGTGTGGATCTTCTCTCAACTAGCAATCAACCGAGACATATGAGAGGTGGGGAAAATGTTTATCCAAAATATTTCCTCTTTTGTCACAGCAAGCGACTTTCTTTTCACCTTGTCCTGCTTTGATTCCTTTGCACTTATATTTTCTCATAACTCCTGTTCTTGGGTATAAGTTTTTCTTTTTGCTTCCTTCATCAGCTTTTTTTTCTTTTCATTATTTTCTGATTTAATATTGTTTATAAACATTTATTGTTTTTGCAATACTCAAATTATTTATAGTGCTGTGGAACTTCAGTTAATGAGTGATTCAGCTAAAGAGCAGAAATTTTTATAAATTTTGGCTCGGTTAGCAAGTAATGATTCGCATTGCAAGCAAAATTTCGCTCTTTGTTTCTTTATTTTTACATTATCACAACTGAGCTGGTGGTGTTTTGCTTTCGTCGACATATGTACTATGGAATTGTGAGTAATGTTCTCCCCTACAGTCTCTGATTAACGTACCTCACTCGAAAAATTAACCTGTGAGGGTGAGAATATTTATGATACGAAACTAGAAATAGCATTCTAACCACACCTATGTGCTCTTAAAATTTTACAATTCTGCTGAGCAAAACTGTGGGCTGATTGCAGTATTGAACATGACTTTAAGGGACTGGCTCATGAACAGGAGTCAAAATTTGTCGAAGAAATGGCATCCATGGGGAAGACCATGAAACTGAAGGAGCATGAGAATGACATTCAAGAACTAGTGATGGAACATGGCCAGGAGTTGACCATGGATGAAGTGATGGATCTCTTTTGCATGCAACCGCAAGAACTTTTAGAGGGTGTCTTGTCTAAGGAAGAGTGAAGTGAGGAGAAGTCCTTTACTTCAAATGAGATTAGAAAGATGTATAGAATAAGAGAATCCGTGTAAAATTTTGTAAAAAAAAGAGAGCCAATATAATATAGCTGTATCAAGCAATGAATCTGTCCAACGACAATGCAATTTCCTATTTCTGAGAAATCTTAAAAAAGAGTCAAAAGCAAGTGTCAATGGATAGATTCTTTTTCAATGTCACACAAAAAGAATAAATTTTCAAACAAAAGAGTCTGTAAATTGTCCTAAATGATAGTCCTTCCCCCTCTCTCTCATCGTTTAGAATAAATTAATTTGCAGAAACCTGTTGTATTACATATTTAGTTATGGTATTATTATATTATACATATTTTATTGTATTTACTATATTATTATTGTGTTACATTATTGATTTGATGCAGTTTTCATTAATTTTTTTTATGAGAATAAATAATGAATTGTTCAAGTTCCCATTATTTCCTATAAGGAAGTTTGATTCAATATAAGAGCGATTCAAATAACGAGCACTTTAGATGAATTAAGCTTGTTAACCAAAGTTCCACTGTATTTTCAATGCTTAAATTACAGTGAAACCTGTCTAAGGTGGACACTGTATGGTACGGAAACTTGTCTTAAACAGAGTCAAAATATATTCTGTTCAATAATTATCACTTTGATTTACACCTTCATAAAACCAAAATCTGTCAAAAGACAGATGTTTTGTTTCATACAGGTTTCATTATATTTGTAGTGTTTGCAATGCTTCAATTATTTGTGGTATTTATATAGCAAAAAAAAATATATATTGATACCCTTAACCCCTTTTCAGGCTCAAAGTTAGAAAGTTTTCATCAAAGATTTATATACATACATTTATATATAAGAAATTTTTATTCATCATAAAAACTATTAAATTCCTCATCACTCTTATCTGATGCATCAAAATCAGCTATATATAAACTAGTTCATTATCATCAGTCACCCTTGTCGTAAGTTTTACATCATCTTCAATGCTATCTATGTTGTTGCTTACTAAACATGTATGAAACACCCCCCCCCCCACCACCACCACCATCCATTTCAGGGACCAAATTTTAGGCAAAAAGGGGTTCCTTGTGCACATTAAAATACGGTAGTTTGTACTGGAGGATCTTTTTGGATGTGCACTAGGGTGGGCCAAAAAAAATTAAGTTTTAATTTTCAAACCTCTTTTGCATGCTTCCTTTAATTTAAAAAAAAATGATTTAAAAAACTTTAGAATCAGTTGACATCTTCCTGCCTCGCATCATACTAAGTTTATAGAAATTGATGAAATTCAACATTTTTCTTAATTTTTTTAGTATTATGATTGGCACGCTATAGTTTGTTACGCTTCAATAAAGTAAAATGATGTTTTAATTTATATTTTAATATTTCAATCTTTAATGATTGTGCTATGTGTTCAAAAAAACTGGAATTCACCTAGTTTTTGCATGTTTCATTGTACAGTTTGCTCATTCCTAGATACATGCTTATTCTTTGCGTATGCACCAAGTTCATTACCACAAAAGTCCCATTGGCAGATGAGCGTGTCTGATTGCACAACTGCTGCCATAGCTTCGAGCGTTCTGTAAGACATTGGAATGATATCTGACACAGATTATTCCAGTATGGTTGACAAATATAAAAGCAGAAGAGAAAAGATAGAGTTTTGTCAGATCGGATTTGAAGTTTACATGTTCACCTAATGAGAAGAAATTTCTACCCTTTGCTTTGATGGCAGAAAACATGATACCACACATACTGTGTTAGGGTTCGCGCTGTCCGTCGTCATTTCGAGACAAAATATCTCATTAGGCAAATAGCATGTTTGAAAATCCAGAAGTGAAATTTTGGTCGTCTCCAGAGGAAGGTGGGGGTTGATAGACAATTAACCTAGGGTATAACTGTGACTAGTTGACCACACCATCAAGAGCCTACATGCAAAAAACAACCTAATGTTTGAACCCTTTACTCAACGATACTCCTTCCCTTGGCAGAGATGCCAATGCGCATTAGATACCTTGAATTATGGAAGGGGGATGATGCATTCTTTCCTAGTTCCAAGAAGTGAGAAAAAGTATAGAATGATGATCTCGTGGCCTTGAAAACCAGTTTTACTACTACAGATGAAGCATTTTACTGCATTGTATTGATATAATATGCGGGTTGTTGGAGAATAAGATGGCACGATATCCAGTTGCATCCCTGAACAAGGGGGGCTGTATAACAAATTTTCCAATTTTGAAGAGTTCTCCTGCAGGTTACATACTGGAAATTACAGTACTTTCGGGGCTATTTACCCGCATTCAAAGACAGTCTGTACGGCTTAAATTTGCTTTGTTCTTACAAGATTGCGAATGTACATTTTTTGAAAAATCATAAATGTTTGGAATGTTCATTTTAATTGTAAACAATTTCCCAAGATTATTGTTGAGGTGAGGTTGGAACCGAATCTGTAAAAACTCTACATTGAATATTCATAATTTTGTCATCTAGCCACTATGCAGTTGTCACCATTTTGCATCGCGAAAATCGAAGGTGTGTATGCAGAATCATTCTTTGGAGGTGCACGAGGATTTCTTCCACAGAAATTTTGGGTCACTAATTCTCAAAAATAATTTCAAATTAACATTGTATAAGAATGTATTTTTCTTTAAAATATTTTAATTTTCTGCGAAAATATTAAAAATATATTAAATTTTCTCTCTCCTTCAGGGGGTGGGCACAGGTCCCCATGACCTCCTCAGATTTTGCCTTTGGCAAAAATCTGGGTTTGCAACCTGCTATTGCACAGTGGTAATCGGCTAAATATGATTTTCTAAGGTTTACCAATCTCGAGTTAGCTATCCCTTTAAAAAAACTGTGTTGCCACAGCAATCACACAGACCTAAAACACAAATATGTATACATCATACTTCAAATCCATACATTAGCAATTTGGATGATAGATGGCACCCTATTGAGCACAAAAGACGCCAAACGCTGGATACACGCACAAACACACAGTTAAGTTTCACCAACAGAAATCTGACATAGCTCCCTATATTCAGGTGCAAAATATTGTGGCAGTTAAATGGTGGAGTAGATCAGAGTTGAGGACCATCAGGGAGAGAAAATAAAATCATTCCACCAGGAAATTGTTTCGCAAATATTTATATGATTAGGGAATCGGAAGATAATCTTCAGAATCTCATATGCTTTAAATTAAATCGGAATATATTATTGAAAGGGCTGTTTTTCTGAATTGGAAAATCAATCAGAAAAGAATTTATAGATTGATTTTTATTAGTAAATATATAAATGTGCCTAGTTTAACTATATTTGTTTTCAAGCCCATAACCAGAAATTTCATTTCAAGGGAGTGGGGCACTTTCATTTCGGGGGGGGGGGGGGGAAGGCAGAGTGATAGAACAATAGATTTGGCCATCTTTTTCCTTTTTTACTGTCATTTTATCATGGTTTTTTGGGGGGGGGCCCCTTGAAGGCTTTCCCCCCCCCCTCCTGCTATGGCTGTGTTTGTTTTAGATTTATTACACGTGTTAAATTATCAGTGTTTATGGGTTTCTTTGCAAGCTTTCTCTACTAGTAGACAATGAAAGTAAAACAACCTAGTTATAAGATGGTAAATTAACATATTTTTTTTAACGAACCTTTGAATTGAAGGTCTTTTTAGAAACGAATTATTTGATTCACTGGGATAGCAATGAATGATAGTGGGCGGGGAGAGGACCATACTTTTATTTTTATTGAGGGGAATCCACTTTCACTTTCAAAAGACCCAAATTTTGCTAATGCTCTGGGACCCAGGTAAATCGAAGTACAGCAACATCTTTACCTCACTATCATGAACCTCATTAAAACACCATTTTGGAACAGAACAGATGTATAAAATACAAATAGTAGTATTACTGTTTCTGTGTTAACGGTCCCAGCAGGTAACAATAGAATTTTGAAAATGCTTTTGAATTGTGGGCAGCAAAAAAGTGTTGGTGAATTGTTGAGAATTAAATTATTTTTTTGTACTGGAATTTGCATTTTAAATTAAACAGTTTTTATTTGTTCTGGCCATGATTTGCATTTTGATTTATTTGTCCATCTTGAACTTGATATAAGTTGTTTTGGAATCCACATTTTGTGATGTATTAATTTGGCTAAGGTTCTCTCTCATTTGTCTACAACTTTTTCCATCTGATTAGCCAAAATACTAAAAAGTCAGGGGGGGGGGGGAAGAACCCTTTACTCTCTCTGTTTATCCAAAATGTAAACTCATTTGTTGTTTTGTTTAAAAATGTAAAAGTATTTTTGCAAGAATAGGGAATGACATCATTGTCTGATTCAGGAACCTGGATCAACTTAAATTGAGCATGTTTCTCTATCCTTAAGTTCTACAACCGACATAACTCTGAGCATTATTTTTCATCTGTCTGAAATAAAAATTTTCCTTGAAAAGCTACAAGTGAGCGGGTGTGACAGCGCTGTTACTAACACTTGCTGGAAGAATGCCATCATACGTCTGCTAAAAATTCACGTGGGAAGACCATTACAGTTTAGTGTATATCTAATGCACTTCAATGAACTCTATTTTCATCATATTTTTGAGCAAACAAATGGGTGAAGTTGGTTTTTTTTGGTTCCCAACTTTGAGCTGCGAACGCAAACCATTCTCCCTGTTAAAAAGTCTCGCCACAAAGAGGAATAGGCCTACAATGGTAAAAATATTCAACCATTATACTTCAGTTTCATTACATACTTACTATCTGAAATATATAGATGGCGGCACTGAAAAATCATACACGACATTAAAGATATGCACTCAGAAAGTTAGGTACACATGCTTGAGTTTGTGGCACAACTAACTCACTATTAAATAGCCCATGACTTGTAGTTCAAAAAATATGTGGTAGATGACAGCACTATAACAAGCATTACACAGAAACAAGCTTCACATTAGGTTCATAACACAGACATGCACATCCCAACATGTACCAATTCATTAGAAATTCCGCTAAGGAATATGACGAGGTAAATGTGTGGTATAGTAGTAAGGGGTCTAGGTCAATTCGTCGCGCTCAACTTGTCGTGCGACAATTCGTTGCAATCAATTTGTCGCAGCGTCAATTCGTCGTGCTACAAACTCGTCGCGGTACAAATTTGTCGCAGAGTCAGTTCGTCGCAGTGCAAATTTGTCGC
This sequence comes from Pholcus phalangioides, assembly GCF_987345545.1. Lineage (NCBI taxonomy): Eukaryota > Metazoa > Arthropoda > Arachnida > Araneae > Pholcidae > Pholcus > Pholcus phalangioides. Next base: position 52,679,951 of record NW_028301597.1, read on the forward strand.
AGACTCATTTCGTCGCGGTACAAATTTGTCGCAGACTCATTTCGTCGCGGTACAAATTTGTCGCGGTACGAATTTGTCGCAGAATCAGTTCGTCGCGGTACAAATTTGTCGCAGAGTCAGTACGCCGATCAAATAAATTTTCAAAATTCAGTTTTCATGATATTCATGCCACACTTCCCGCTTTCTGGCGGGATCTCCATTTCTCGCAGCGAGGGGCGTTGGGGGAACACATGAATATAAGTTATGATAAAATAAATTTTCAAAATTAAATTTTCACCATATAAGCCGTACTTCCGCTTTCTGGTAGGATCTCCATTTCTCGCTGCGAGGGGCGTTGGGGGAACACATGAATATAAGTTATGATAAAATAAATTTTCAAAATTAAATTTTCACCGTATAAGCCGCACTCCCGCTTTCTGGCGGGATCTCCATTTCTCTCGCAGCGAGAGGTGTTGCGGGAACACACCAAGATGATAAATTAGGATCAATGCCCATCCCAAAGCACAATTTGCCTAAGGGGTCATTCAAGTATTACGTCAGGATCGCAGAGGGAGTTTCGGATTTGTTGACTTGTGATGGCGGGGGGGGGGGAGTTTGAAGGTCGCTTACGTCATCAACCACCCCTTTTGGAAGATATGAAATATTCTAAGCTGCTGGTGAAATTTTGCTGGGAGGGGATGGGGGTCAGTGTTTTGCTGATTTTTGCTGACAGGGGGGGGGGGTCAAAAATGGCTGAAAATCTGCTTACGTAATACTTGAATGGCCCTAATTCACTATTGAATATGTATCTGCCATGTAGAGAATACATCTTTGAGGAATTTTTTACCGACAATATATCTAAGGCCAGCATTACACTATGAAAGTGTTCTAAAAGTCCTTTTATAAAACTTGAAAAATTCAACCAATAAGATTATCAGTTGCATTTGCTCGAATGTAACCTATGAACTTTATTGGTTGGATTTTTTGAGTTTTTAACTTGAGCAACTTATCCGGTGCAAATTAAATTTTGAAAATGTATGTGATCGCAATTTATCATCTCGGTGTGCGCCCCAACTCCCCTCGCTACGAGTAATGGAAATCTCGAGAGAAAGCGACAAGTGTGGCTTATCCGGTGAAAATGAAATATTAATTAAATTAAATTATTAATTATTTCAGGTTCTTGTGGAGATACTGTAGTGGTTAATGTTGGTGGGTGTCTCGATTCCACATGGGACAGATACAAGTTTACACTTAAAGAGAGCCTCCGCTGTACTGTAATTTGGGGAATATCATAAACACCGACATTTTTTTTACAGAATTTTAAAATTTTATCATAGAAAAAATTATTTTTTTAACATTTACAATAATCGAATAATAAAACATATCAATTGCAATTTTAATTTCGATGTAATTTTGATGATTTTTTTCGAAATGACAAAAAAAAAAATTAGTAAACTGTGTGCATTTCTTGATGGAAAAAAACTTTTCTTCATGTTTATTTTTTCACGTATGAGACAAAAAACCTACATACAGATCGCGTGACGAGTTGACTCTGCGATAAATTGACGTCCCGACGAATTGGTTACACGACAAATTGTCACTGTGACGAATTTGTACCGCGGCGAATTGGCTCTGCGACGAATTTGTACCGCGACGAATTGGCTCTGCGACGAATTTGTATCGCGACGAATTGGCACTGCGACAAATTGATGCGCGACAAGTTGAGTGCGACAAATTGACCGGTTACGAGTAGTAAGTAGCCCATGGCGATAGGCCGGAGTTGTACTCAGTTTGGAAGAAAGAAAGCATATAAATGATGCAAGCCAAAATCTTGAGTTCATTGGACAACAGCTTACTGGGTGTGAAAGCTCCCTGTGGTGGAGAATAAATCTGTTATTACAGTGTTACGAAAAATTATGTAAATAGTTATTATTTATCACTTATTATATCATTCTCATCTGTTAATAGTCATTACAGAGTTGCTATGGATTGTCCATAGTTTCTACGGATGGCCACTCTCAACTATAACTATAGAGCTACGGAAGATACTCTCAATACTACGGAAATCGTTTTTTCTTCAAATATGTACACTTTTTTTTTCAAAATATATATATGGCCTCTTGTTGGGCTATTTTTAAGGAATACTTGGCTAGCTCTTGATCGAGACAGGCACTCCAGCATGACAATAAGCAGATAACCAGCATCTAATATCAATGCCTAATATAAGTATAAGGAATATATAAATTCTCTGTCCTCCGAAGGGGCCCATGATTATTTCAGCAGTGGTCCTCATGTCTGGGGGGAATAAAGGTGGTTCTTCATCCACAACAAATGGTTTCAGGGCTCTGATTAATTAATTTAGATGAGTTAGGAGGACAAGTTGTCTTCTTATGTCCTCTTCCTTATGACGTGCCACTAAAACACGGAAAGCTATTACTACGTTGGACGGAAATCACAGAAAAACAACTCAGAATGGCATCCTTACAATAGCTTCCACTCTTATACAAGCAACACTCCCTATAATTTTTTCTCACCCTAGAAACTTGATAACGAACACCTGTGGGACCAAATATTTTGTCGCCTAAAAGGAAGTGTCTGTAGGTTGTATAACACATCGCAGCCCGTTGCAGGAATTCAAAAAAATGTCCATTATCGGAAGGTGTCCACTATGAGAAATTTCACTGTACTTTACCTATGCCGATCTGCTTTGTCTGCATGGAAGCCAATCCGTTAAGCCGCATCCAAACCTGAATTGCCACTTGATGCCAAATGTGCAAAAACCTGGTTTTCCATAAAAATCATCCAGTGCTGTGGACAAAAATTAGGTTTTTCAGTAGTTTAGCTCAGTGGTTCTCAACCAGGGCCCTAGGATATTCCAGGGGGCCACGGATGAGAATATTGCAAAAGGGGAGCCATGGCTACTGATACGGGGGCCACGAAGAAATTTGTGACATTAAAATTTTTTAGTCAGTGACTAAAAAAATTTAATTTCAAACAAAATGCATACAATATATTTTTCGTAATTTTTCCCCATTCAAGTAACATTAACATGAGGAAGAAGGAAATAAAAAAAGTGGTTCATGTAATCTCTGTGATTTACGACTTGGGGGTGATAGTAGGCCCTGACACTAACTACATATATATATGTGTATTTTGTATATCAACATCTGCTCCGCTTTTTTTTTATAACAGATACATATTTAAAAAGTTCTTTCATGCTATATCTACTCTATAATATAAAATTACTAACTTGAAAGGGGCTATTTCTATGCAATGGAAATCGGGTACGTTTTTGTGTTACAGAAGTCGGTTACGATTGTGGGTTGAGTTTTCATTAACCCTCTGACTGCTCAATTTGTGGACCGAAATTGCTTCATAAATTGCGTAATATTTTTCACTCAAAAAGTGAAGTTTGAGCGGTAATACCACGTGCCTTCAAATGTCGCAATTTAGTGGACAACTAATGACATCTGTTGGCCAAAACGTAAATGAAACGTCTAATACTGTATATAATTTTTTTCAGTGGTTAAACGGGGGAAAAAACGGGATGCGCTTCTCAATAAAGGAAGAAAAACGCATGCCCGCGGGATGAGCAGATTTTGGTACATTTGAGGTGCCCGTGGAAATTGCATTATGAGCAGCTAGAGGGTTAAACTCCTGAACAAATCGGGAACTGCTTTACCTGTAGGGACCAAGTTTTGTGCATGTTTTCAGAGGTATGTATACATCACCAGTGCTCCCAACACACAGGGTCCGGGTACCCAGGATGCAGCATTGGACAGATGTCTCCAAGGGGAAATTGACAAGTTTCATTTTGAGTCGTTGAATGTGATTGTTTTCTTGCTTTTCATTGTGCATTGTGCTGCACTGCAAATAATTGTGTATTGCTGATTGTGTGTGGTGCATCACATACTGTATTGCTCAATGTAATGCAGCGTTTATTGCATATTGTGGTGCATCGGGTAGTATGCTGCATAGCTTATTGTGGTGCACTATATTACTGATTCACCCATTACTGATTGTAGTGCATGGAGTGCTGTATTGCTCAATGCTTATTATGGTTCTTTGCATATTGTGCTGCATTGCTTATTGTGGTGCACTGTAAATATTAGTCAATTGTGCATATTGTTAAGCATTACGTATTTTAGTGCATCACATGCCATATTGCTTATTCTAATGCAGTGTTTATGGTGTATTGTGGTACATTGCTTATTGTGCTGTATTCAGGGCTCCCACTCGTCCTACTTTTCCTACTTTTTGGTAAAATGTCCTACTTTTCAAGGGCGTAGCGAGGGGGGAGACTTGGGGGTCTGGTCCGTCCCCCCCCCCCCCCCCCCGAACGAAATCTCTGCCTACGCCCCTGCTACTTTTGTCCTACTTTTTGGTAAAATGTCCTACTTTTGTCCTACTTTTCCTACTTTTTCACCAAATCCTATCGACAAAATTTCTGTAATTGATTTTAATTGAGCAGGAAATCATTGATATATTGTCAAATATTACAAATGTTGAAGAATGCAATTAATGATTCTGCCAAAGCAGAAATTTTATCATTTTTAAGGTTATTTGAGGGGGGGACCATTTGTTTGATTAATTCTTTATTTGCTTAGTTTGAGGGTTCAACAGGTATAGCAGTCATTAAAAACTTCGGTCTGGATGGAAAAATAATTTTGTATTTATTACTTTGTGGTCTTAGATAGTAACTAACATTCATCATTCAAAATTATGGTGCAAATAGGTGAAACAACAGTTTCATTTCAAAGCAGTTGGATACATAGGCCTATTCTAGGTTTGGTGATTCTGATGCTACCCAATAGCATTCAGTTGTCTGTATTTTTAAGGCATGAAGAGGCATACACAATATTTACAATGCTCAGCAAAGAGCTAGAAATGGAAGTGCTTCATTTGTCAAAAATGATTATACTGGCATTGAACAGTAAAATGTGAACAACCCTTTAAAAAATTATGAACAACGCAGTAAAACTAGCTGCTTCACCTTGCCTTATTTACATCGGATCTTGTAATCTACACATTTTGCACTGTGCCTTTGAAAGTGGTCTCGAAGGAGTGTCATTCTTAAAAAACGCACGTCTTCAAAATATGCTGTGTCTTGTCGAAGAGAGTTGACAAGCTCTGCTTTTTTTGGAAGACTCCAAAAAAAGAATGTGATACATGTGAGGAGAGACAGCAAAGAATTATCTGTGGTTGGTAGTACACTGTTTTGGCCAAGAATTGGTTTTATAACCAAGTCATTTGTCATTTTGCTTTGGCTTGAGTCTATCTTATAGGAAACTGAAATAGTAGTGCTATGAAAAAAAAAGTTTTAGTTTTGAAAAAATAATTTTTTTAGCGATTTTTTTCCATTTATGATTATGTTGTCTAAGGGGGGTTACCCTCCCCCATCCTACTTTTTAGTGCTGCGTTTTCCTACTTTTTCTCATTTTTTGAGTGGGAGCCCTGTGTATTGCATATGGTGGCAGTGTTTTTCTTATTGTCCTGTATTGCAGATGGTGATACATTAGGCATTGTGTTGTTTTGCTTATTGGTGTATTGCCGATGATGGTGCATTGCGTATTTTGCTATATTGCTTAATGTGGTGCACTGAATATAGTGAAGCATTGCTTATCGAGGTGCTTTGAATATGATGGTACATTAATTAATGTGCTGTATTGCTGATGATAGAGCATTAAGTATTCTGCTGTATTGTCTATGGTAGAGCATTAAGTATTCTGCTGTATTGTCTATGGTAGAACATTAAGTATTGTGCTGTACTTCTTAATGTGGTGCCCTAAATATAAGGATGCACTACGTATTGTGCCGTATTGCTTATTATGATGCATTGTTTGTTGTGTACTGAATCGCAGATGGTGGTGCATTGCAGCACATCACGTGATGTATTGCTTATTGTAATGCAGTGCTTTTTGAAAACATTATGGCACTTCCCTTATTACAATACATCATGTATTATGGTGCATTATAGTTTATGCTATATTGCAGTGCACTGTAAATAGTGGTGCATTGCTATTTTCAGTCATTGCATGTTGTATTGCACTGCGCTCTGTATTTTTTATTATGGTGCTTTGCTTATTGTGTGATGCATCGCATATTGTGCTGTATTGCATATTGTGGTGCATCATGTGTTGTAATGCAGTGCATATTATGGTGTATTGCTGATTGTCGTGCATTGCATATTGTTATGCATGATAGTGCATTTTGTGCTGTATTGCTTATTGTGGTGCACTGCAAATAGTTGTGCATTGCTTGTTTCAGTTATTATGGCTTATTGTGATGAATAGTGCTGTATTGCTTATTGCAGTGTGTGTTGCATATTGTTATGCATCACATGATGTTGTGCATCGCATGCTGTACTGCTTATTATAATGCAACATGTATTGTGTATTGTTATGCATTACGCATTGTAGTACATCATGTGCCGTATTGCTCATTGTGGTGCACTGCAATATGGTGAATTGCTGATTGTGGGTTCATTGCATATTGTTATGCGTCAATGCAGTGTGTATTGTGTGTTGTATTGCGTATTGTTATGCATTACGCATTGTAGTACATCATGTGCTATATTGCTTATTATAATGCTGTACTTACTGCTTATTGTGCTGTATCTTATTGTGGTGCGATTGCATATTGTTATGCATTTCATTGTAGTGCTTTGCTTGTTGCATATTATGGTGTATTGCTTATGGTAATGCATTGCTTGTTGCATAGTATGGTGTATTGCTTATGGTAATGCATTGCTTGTTGCGCATTGTGTATTGCTTATGGTAATGCATTGCTTGTTGCGCATTGTGTATTGCTTATGGTAATGCATTGCTTGTTGCGCATTGTGTATTGCTTATGGTAATGCATTGCTTGTTGCGCATTGTGTATTGCTTATGGTAATGCATTGCTTGTTGCGCATTGTGTATTGCTTATGGTAATGCATTGCTTGTTGCGCATTGTGTATTGCTTATGGTAATGCATTGCTTGTTGCGCATTGTGTATTGCTTATGGTAATGCATGCATTACATATTGTAGTACATTACGTCCTGTATTGCTTAATCTAATGCAGTGGTTATTGCTATTGTGCTGTATTGCTTATAGTGGTGCACTGCAGATAGGGTACAATGCTGATTTTAGTGCATCACATGCTGTATTGCTTATAGTGGTGCACTGCAAATAGGGTACAATGCTGATTTTAGTGCATCACATGCTGTATTGCTTATAGTGGTGCACTGCAAATAGGGTACAATGCTGATTTTAGTGCATCACATGCTGTATTGCTTATTATAATGCAGTCCATATTGCATATTGTGGTGAATTGCTTATTGTGATGCTTCGCTGATTGCAGGTGCAACGTTTTTATTGCATTAAGGATTTTTGTATGTGTCACTGTGCAAATGACTAGGCAAAGACACATTGACAATAAACAAATAATTTATTAGGTTTTCTAACAAAGAATTCTGAACTGACCTCAGTTGATCACCTTTTTCACGAGTCTTGGAATTCGAAGGGGTGGGGGGGGTAAGTCCACAAACAATCGGTCCTCTCGACGAGTAGTAACGAGTCCGTAAGGGTCCAGTTGATACCGATGAAACCATACAATCTGATTAGCAGTGACGAGCAGTCAACAGTGACGAGGTCGTAGGGTCCGAAAGGCAGTATGAACGATTGGTATCAAGGTCGTAGAATCTCGTTGGCAGAGAACAACAATCGGCGGCGCCGAGTCTGTATGTTACAGTTGGTGGCAATGAACAATCCGTGATGACGAGTCTGTAGGTGCCAATCGGTGGCAATGAACGATCGGCGATGAGTCTGTAGGTTCCAGTCAGTGGCAATGAATGTGTAGGCTCCCGATATTAGAATTAGTTCATCTGATGATGACGAAGCAAGAGCGTTAAAAAACGGTAGGTTAGTCCAGTGTAGCAGATCAAGAAGGGTATCTGGCAACTTCTGATGGAGGTGGTCGTCAGAGAAGGGGGAAGTTCAAACCATTATTTTTCAGAGACCTCAGCAATAACTTGGCAGATCACTTCTAAAGATGGAGAACTCTTAGCACACCAGCAGTGCTCACACGCAAACAAATCACAAAAGCAGCCAAGTAAGAAGGCAGTACGCCTTCTTATATGAGTTAAAGTGCTCCAAGCACCATTTAGGCTTATTTGCATACTAGAAAGAATTTCCCTCTCAGCACTAGTGCTGTGACGTAGCCGAAAAACATGTGCGTCTACGTGAGGAAAATGCCATCACTCTTCGGGAGACGTACAATCTAGGATCGTTGTGCGATCTTGGATCAGAGATCATCACACAGTGCATTGCTGATTTTGCTGGTTGCATACTGTTATACATTACGTAATGTAGTGCATAACATGCTGCATTGCATATTATTGTGCTTGCATCACATATTGCATGTTGTGGTGCATCACTGATTGTAATGCATTGCATATTGTAGTGCATTACATGCTGTATTGCTTATTTTAATGAGTGCTTATTGTGTATTGGGGGTGTTTTGCTTATTTTGGCATACTGCAAATAGTGGTGCATCCCATATTGTATTGAATCACATGCTGTATTGCTTATTGCAACACATTGCTTATTGCGTATTGTGCTGCATTGCATGTTATGGTACTTTGCCTATTGTGTGGTGCATTCCTTATCATGGAGCACTATTTATTTTGCTGTATTGCCAATGGAGGTGCATTGCGTTTTGTGCTGTATTTCTCATTGTGGTGCACTGCATATAGTGGTGGATTGAGTATTGTGCTTTATTGTCAAAGGTGGTGCTCGGCGTGTTGTGATTCACCGCATATAGTGGTGCATTCCTTATTGTGATGCACTGTATGTAGTGGTGCATCGTGTATTGTGGTGCATTCCTTATTGTGCTATATTGTCTATCGTGATGTATCATGTATGTATGTATTGCGGTGTATCAAGTATTGTGCTGTATTTATGATGGCAGCACATTGTTTATCGAAATCAGAGTGGAAAACTGGCAATTGAACGACTACTTTTCACGCATTTGCAGTGCCTGAGGAATATTTTGCTTGATAGTTGAAAAGATGTGAAGAGTAGGGGGGGGGGGAGGTTTGGACGTTGAAGGCATCAAGGAGCTTTGAACCCCCCCCCCCCCCCCAGTATATGTATAGATAGATATCTCCTTTATTTAAAATTTTTAAACACAGTTGCAAAACATTTAGGGACTAAGCAAGTTTGTGAGCCAACAAAACAATAACGATACATATCTGTCTACATAAATAATAATGAAAGAAAAAAATCCATATATATATATATACACACACACACACACACACACATAACACCAAGAAATAAGTGGCAACAGGCATGGAGTTGATAGACAAAAAAAAAAGACATTTAGCAGCGTATGCAAGATGAGAGAAGATTACATTACAATATCAAATAGATAATTTAAATCTTCAGTTAACAACCAAGATTTTAAATTGATAAAGAAAGATGTACATGAAGATTGTTCTTTTTTTAATTGAGGAAGTAAATTAAATATTTTGGGAGCTAAATAAAGGAAAAATTTTTGGAAACACATTTTATCTGGCCTTGGTACCTGTATAGTATGACATCTAAATTGTATTCCAGATTTATGTAATTTTTCAAATTGAGATGGCCACTTCTTTTATAAAACATTTATAAACACACAAATGTTGTAGAGGGAATAACTTTTATTGATTGAAAAGTGTGTTACTGTCCACTTTTATTGTATCATCGAGAACATAACATGTTGAATCAGCGTTATCTTCAGGTCTGTCTAGTCACAAAAAATTCTCTCGCGCAGTCCCCGCACTTGGCGACCGTTGGCCACAGTCTTTGGTGAGCCGCCGCACACTCCCCTCCCTCCCCCCCCCAGTAGCGAACTTACGGTTCGAAACGGTCCGGGAAATGGACAGTTCGTCCGGAACGTGTTTTTCTTGTCTGATGAACGGGAGGCGTAGGTAAGGTAATTCTTGTTGGTGACGGACTGGAATCGTTCACGTCTGAAGCCAGGAAGGCGGGTTTCAGTCTGTCCAGAGAAACTGTTCTTTTTTTTCCACGGACATCGATGTCGAATGTCTTTTCACGTCGTTGAATCACTTGAAATGGTCCGTCATATGGAGCTTGAAGCGGCTTTCGCACTCCATCGTGCCGAATGAATACGTGTGAGCAGTCTTTCAAATGAGGGTGGACGAAAATACTTTGTGGTGCATGACAAGATGTTGGTCGTGGTCGTAATTTTGTAAAATGTTCTTTGATAGTCTCAATAAGTTCTTTTGATGATGTTTCCCTCGGAGTGGGATCGAATATTTCTCCGGGAAGTCTGAGACTAGTGCCGTATACCAATTCCGCCGTGGTAGCTTTCAGATCTTCTTTGAAGACGCTACGGAAACCGAGTAATATAGTGGGCAAAGCAGTACACCAGTGTTCTGTGTTATAGGCTTTGAGGGGTCTGTGTAGCTCCTCTACGAGGCCATTTGCTTGCGGGTGATATGGTGAGGACCGTATTCGTTGAATTCCTAGTACTCTTGCCAGTGCTAGGAAGAGGGAGCTCTCGAATTGACGGCCTTGATCGGTTGTGATTTTGGATGGCACCCCAAAGCGAGATATCCATGTTGCGTAGAATGTGCGAGCTACAGTCTCGGCGCTGATGTCTGGAATCGGGACCTGGAATCAAGAGGCTGAAGCTCGTTGTCAACCACCTGAAACAGTGCGCCGCCAATGGCAAAATCGGATGCATCTACCTGAAGTACGAGTTTGGCATCGGGTTTCGGATGTGCTAAAAGGGTTGCGTTGGACAATAGTATTTTGGAATTTTTAAATTCCTTATTTGCTATGTCAGTCCAAGCAATTTCTCTGTTGTCGTTTTTTTTTTACCCTTTCAAATAATTATTCAGTGTAGTTTGTGTATGTGCTGCGTGTGGTAAAAATTTACGAAAAAAATTGAGTAGTCCAAGAAAACGTTGTAGTTCTTTAATTGTTCTTGGTCTTGGATAATTGAGAATCGACTCAACTTTTTCTGGCAAGGGTTTGGTGCCTTGTTTGGAAATGGAGTGGCCTAAGAATGATATCTCCGCAACACCGAAGACACATTTGGAAACATTAATTGTGAGGCCATAGTTATTGAGCCGTTGCAAAACAGTGCGTAAGTGAACCTTATGTTCAATTTCACTGTCACTGAACATCAAAATGTCATCTAAATAGACATAACAAAATTTCAGATCACCAAGAATCTCATTCATAAATCGTTGGAAAGATTGGGCAACATTACACAAGCCAAAATTCAGGTAAGGAAATTCAAATAAGCCGAAAGGTGTGCAAACAGCTGTTTTCGGAATGTGGTCGGAATGAACAGGAATGTGAAAATACGCGCGCACAATGTCAAGTTTTGAAAAACAACTTTTACCGTGTAATGCATTTGAAAAGTCCTGAATGTGAGGAATGGGGTACCTATCTGGGACCGTGTAGGCATTGAGTTTGCGGTAGTCACCCACTGGACGAATACTGCCTGAACTTTTTGATACGACATGTAATGGTGATGACCAGGGCGATTTAGAAGGCCTGCATATTCCTTGATTCATCATAAATTGGAATTCCTCCTTAACAGCACCATAGAGTTTGGGATTTTTTTGCTATGTATAGGCGGGCCGGTGGTTTCGATGTAATGTACAGTGTTATGCTGAACAGGCTTCACTTTGTGCGACACTTTTGTCAGTTCAGGAAATTCTGCCAAGATTTTGTGGTATTCCGAAGTTTCGGAAATTACCTTAATGGAATAGTTTTCAGAGTTATATTCAATTTTCCCAATTTGCGAAAGTTTCGTGACACTGTCCATTAATCTGCGGTGTTTGAGATCAATTAAAAGTCCAAAGTTGAGAAGAAAATCCGCGCCTATGATCGGTATTGGTACGCTTGTAATGAGAAACTTCCACTCAAAACAACGTCTTAATCCAAAGTCAACATTGAGAACTTTGGTGCCGTAAGTGTGTATCTTAGAGTTATTGGCAGCAAACAATTCAAATGAATCAGGAACTATTTTTGTGTAATGTTTTGTGAGTGGAATGCAAGAGACGTCAGATCCTGAATCAGTTAAAAATCTCAAATGGGATCTTTTATCAAATACATAAAGGCGACAAGTTTTCACGGCCATCGGTGTTGACGTTGCCGAATCTAGCATGGTAATAGCAATAGCCGGTTGTTTGTGATGAGGGAGTGAAACGACGATAAGGAGATCTGAACCTCCATCTCGTATAGTTTGTTTCTCTCTCTCTAGACAAGCAGTCGAGTTTTTTGCTAAGAGAAGCTATCTCCGCTCTCATGGCACTCATTTCTGTCAGAGGGGAGGGATTATCGGGTTCAACGTTGTTGACATGTAGCTGCGGGGTCCCTGTGCGTTCCGCTCTCCCCATGGCATAGATGCTGTTGTTGTATGTGTCTTTACTAACTTCTATTATTTTGTCAGCCATTTTCACTAATGTCTCTAAGCTCTCTGAGCTAACTGATAGGATGGCCTGTGTTTCTGACGGCATACGTTGGAACCATAGAGTTTTTAGAAAATCGTCGCTTACAGATTTGCCGGCTAAATCTCTCATTTCCCTTAATAGGTGTGAAGGTTTTTTGTCCCCCAACTGTAGTTCGGACAACAACTTGCGTACTTGACAAGTGTTAGAATCAGAGAATTCTTCGATTATCCGTTGTTTAAGAGTCTCATACTTGTTTGTTTCGGGTGGGTTCAATAAAATATCTGAAACGGAAGCGAGCGTTTCTGGATCTATAACCACAATCACGTTATTGTATTTGGTAGCGTCGTTAGTTATGGCGGATATTGAAAAACAACTTTCCACTTGAATGAACCATAACTTTATATTTTGCCGCCATATGGGCGGGAGTTTCAAGGCAACGCGACAAATTTGTAAGTTTTCTGGTGATGGGTCAGGTGGCGAAGGGTTATGAGAGTTATCGTTAGGCATTTTTGGATACAGACTTTTATGCGAATCTAGTTATATAATTACGAAAATAAAAATAAGAACATTTGTTATCCTGACCAAACAAAATAGAGCGATCACAAAAAGGTCCTACCCTGATCTTAATGGCATCGGCGGTGCTGCACACATTGGGCTTCGGCTGAGTAGATTCGTCATCTTTATGTCATCAGAAGGTTGCTTCAGTCTAGGTCACCACTGTTACTGTCCACTTTTATTGTATCATCGAGAACATAACATGTTGAATCAGCGTTATCTTCAGGTCTGTCTAGTCACAAAAAATTCTCTCGCGCAGTCCCCGCACTTGGCGACCGTTGGCCACAGTCTTTGGTGAGCCGCCGCAAGTGGAAATGTATGCGCGAGTCTATTTCTTTTACTTAGAGGGATACGGATGGAGAACTTCTGTGCGACGAAAAGTGTGTAGAAAGATTGCTGAAGTAATATAATGTTGATTTCTCTCTGTTATTATTAAATTATCTAGAAAATCCCAGATAATTAAAACAATATTCTTATTGTACATAACTTTAGAATATATCCAGCAATCAAAATACTAAATCGTCCTAAAATAATTTTTTCCCCCTGAAAAATATCATATTAGTTCATTATTAGCCAAATATTTTCATCGATACCTCATTTTCTATTCTTGGGTTACATTCTGATGGTATATCTTTAAATCAGAGTTGTGTTTTGACATCGAAAACTGGTTTAAACCATAAACCTAAATGAATGCTTTTGGATAATATTTTGAACATAATAGGTTGTGAAGGATATACATGATGAACTTACTTTTTATGAACACTAATTTATCTCAATAATTAAAACTAAATATCAATTATAATTTGTAATTTAATTGTTTAACAGGCAGAGTGTAGAACATATATAATTTTATGGTTCATTTTACCCAAACTGCTGTTATCTAAACCACTGATTAACTGTGTTCAATTTTGTAAGCGAAATAGAGCTGTTTATTCAAAATATGTGTGATAGGACATCACAGGGTTAATTTTTTTACCTCAAAAACTTATTCAGTATTAAAAAAGTAAAAAAACATGTCAATGTTGTCATTCTTACTTTTACACTTAGAATAAGTTATAGCAGCTTTTCTTAATCATTATATGCAATCAGCATTGCTATATTAAAGGATATTTTAGTCCAATTTAGTATTCTTATTGCTAGCTATATTCTAATGTTATGCACAATAAGGGTATCGCTTTAAGTATCAGAAAATTATCTAGAAAATTTAATAACAGAAATCCACATTGCATATATGGTGTAAAAAAACTTTTTAAAAGACTATCTGTTATATGAAAAGTGTTTAGCAGATGGTTTATATCAATACTTATATACTGTACAAGCAGTCGAAGAAATTTTGGAAGGTCGAGAATCATGTTGAGTTTAAGAATATCAAATGGTTCCCTAGATTTTCCTTCAGCTTTTATGTTATGCCCTATTGAAATTGTATATTTCACATGCAAGAAATACACATATATTGTCCAAAATAATTCTGTAGGAAGCAGAAAATTATTTTACGATCATATTAAGTTTTTATTTTTTTTATGTATTTATTTGTGTATAGTGACTTTAAGCATTACATGCAATTTATGTGCATATTTTCAACAGGAATTTTTATATTGAAAAGCAATATTTGAGGTTTTTGAGGTGACGGTTTAAACCATCAAAAACTGCCATGTGTCAAAAACCTGCCAACCTTGCTTTAAATGGTAAAAGTGGTTTTTTTTTTCTTCAAAAAATATAAAAGTGGCATGAATATACATATTTTTTTCATATAAAGTATCTTAGTTCAATTATATTACAATATCAAAATTTCTAATTCTTACCACATTTTTTCTAACCTTGGGCTACACATTCTGATCTATTTTTAGAAAATTTGTGAATGGTGATTACGTCACACATCTAAATGTAGTGGTGTATTGTCTCAGAGGTTTTTATTTTTCTTCACCAAGAAGCAGCAACAGTAGTGACTGCATTATCATGTTAGGGGCAGATGATCTTATAATTCAATAAGGACACCAGCTACCCTTAGAGGACAAAGACCTGTGTACTAGAGAAAAGGCCAACTTTGCTATTTGTTGTTGAAATTGTAAAGTAGTGAGAATTAATATGGAAACCAGTTTCAGAAATTTCATTTGATATTTTTTTATGTTTAGGGAAACTAATTTCTAAAAAATCAAAATATTTTGTCTATTATTAATTTAAAATAAAATGAATCATGGAAGAAGGCCTCGGCATATAGCCTGGCAAAATTTTGATGAAGTAGAGAAAAATGGAAAGATATATGTAAAATGCATTAACTGTGGTGTTACGTGATGTAATCGTGTGGACAGGATGAAGAGCCATATAGGTCAGTGTATTGGAAGGGGCGATGATGTTGAACCAATACCTGATGCACAAAAAGCAACTACATCAACATTTACAGAGTCCACTGCTTCTCAGCCTGTTATTTTGTTGGAATCAACAGAACTTGAAATTTTCACTCAAAAAAAAAGAAGCAACTAAAAACATTGATTTATTAGTGGCAAAGTTTTTTTATGCCAATAGTATTCCATTCAGCATTGTTGAACATTTAAGTTTCAAAGATCTAGTTTCTGCTTTGCGACCTGGTTATAATACCCCAAGTAGAAAAGCTTTTGCTCAGTCATTGCGTGATGAAGTTACAACAGAGATTGAGCAAATTGCAGAAGACAATCTCAGTGGAAAAGCTGTAACTTTGATTGGAGACGGATGGAGCAGTATTCATAACGATCCAGTCATAACTACATGTATACATTCTGAAGGTAAATCCTATTTTCTTGAAGCTGTTGAGGTGTGGTGCTATTATGAAAAATGCAGATTACCACAAGCAAATACTTGACAATTCCATACATTTGGGCCACGATGAATATTCTTGTGAAGTAAAGGCAGTTGTAACTGATAAATGCAAAAGTAATGGAGAAAGCCAGACAACTTTTGCTTATTGAGATTGGCCAAAATTAAGTAGCATACAGGTGTTTTTCTCATTGACTCAACTTACTTGGACAAGATTTATCGCCTGAAGCTGTGCTCAAACAGGTGGTTAAAATACAAAAATACTTTAGAAACTATCATTTGTCTTAGGGTTGGCTTAATGAACATATGGGGGGTCAATAAAACCCCAATTGCCTGGTGATACTTGACGGGAGAGTACACTTATTTGTCTCAACATTTTTACACAACAGGCTATTTTTTTTTTTTCAGAAAATAGTGGAAGATCATGAAAATGACATTGACAAAGGAATTGTTATTTATATCAACAATTATAACTTGTACAAACAGTGCAAAGATCTTTCATTCCAACTCAAGCCAATAAGTGTCACATTGGATATTTTTCAAACAGATACAGCTACAATAGCTGACTCATGCCGTGTTTGGTTAAGCCTTCTCAAAGAAAGTGCTCTTCAACCTCATATTGAAAAAATACAAAACAGGGTGGACCAGATTCTGAGACCATTACATTTTTTGGCGTATACTTCGCACCCAAAACAAAGGTGAAGGACTAACTGATGTACAAAGTGATTTGGCTCGCACATGGGCAACAGAGAAAATTAATGGTTGCTTGCCATTGCTAATTTCATATGAAGCGGAAGAAACTCCTTTTCCACCTTATTTCAGTGAAGCAGGAAGAATATCAAACCCTGCGATTTGGTGGAAAGGACTTCCTAAATGTAATGCTTTTTCAGTTGAGCCTACATCTGAACTCATAAAACTATAAATGCTTTTGCTGTCCAGTTCCACCAGCTCAGTCTCCATTGAAAGAGTATTTTCTAATTTTGGATTTGTCCATTCAAAACTTGGAAATCGTTTAGGTGTAGAAAAATGTGCAAAATTAGTTACATATTATCGAATGCTATGTGGTAAAAATGAACCATACTAATTAATTATATATCTATTCTAGACATTTTGTACCTCAAAAAATTCAAATTGCAAATTATAATTAATATTTTGTTTTTATTATTTTAATAAATTAGTGTTTGAAAATTAAACATTGTAATATCAAAGTTTCTCATCATTAAGTTATATACCTATTCTATTCGAAAACATCTCAAAGCATTCATTTAGGTTTTTAACAGTTTAAACTAGTTTTTGACACTTCTCACGTCAGAAAAACAATCCTGATTGGGGTCTAATTTATTTTTCCTTACGCCGCAAATACACTGTGAGTGGCCATGGTAAGTTATTTTTGGGATTTAGTATTCGATTGAAGTGGCCAAAGACGCCCTGTCACGGTACAGTCACACTGGGCCTTGCCCTTGAAGTGTATGCTTGTAGTAATATATTTTTTTCATAACAATAAGACATGATGGTTGTGTTTTGGATTTTCCAAATAATGCAACAAATAAATAAGAATCATTCGTAACTCGAAGGAGCTTTACATTCACTTTCTCTACGGGCTCAGCGCCTGGTAATGTTGGCCCTGGAATGGGCCTAATCCTGAGAGACCACAAACACTTTATTTTTGGTATGAAAACAATTCAATTTTGAAAATAATGCAATTATCATGAGCTATAATTGTAAAACAATAGACAGAATAAGAGTAACCAATTTTTTGATAGTTTTCAGACACTTAATTGGATTGGATTTTCATTTTATTGGTGCAAAGCCCATTTACATCAAGCTGCACCAAAACTTTCGGACACTTAATGTCTAGGCTTTTAGTTATTTTTCTTTCTTTCATTAACCATAAATGCTTTTTAGTGCTTATTTCAAACATTTTTAGTGCCTTTTTGCCTGCTTATTTCAAACATTTTTAGTGCCTTTTTGCCTGCTTATTTCAAACATTTTTAGTGCCTTTTTGCCTGCTTATTTCAAGCATTTTTAGTGCCTTTTTGCCTGCCTATTTCAACTATTTTTAGTGCCTAAACTTCCATGCTCTAGTAATTATTCATAACACACGTATATTGTCCATTTCCACTCTTCCTTGATTTCAAGGAAATATTTTTAGAGAAATGGGAGAAAAATTATCTTTTCATTAGTAGAATTATAAAATACTTTAGACTTGAAAGTTTGGTTCCATTGAGGTTACAGAAAACATTAAAAAGTAATAAAAATAGCTAAAATTTAATTAGAGTTAAAAAAAAAATAGAGCTGGGCTTTCCTAAAAATTTTAACCAGTAGGCTTGAGGGGGCATAATCAATTTTGGCACCATTCCAAGTTTTTAGTTTATTTCTCACAATGCTATTGTGCTTTTCTAGGAGAAAGTGATAACATATCTTATACTGTCACTTTTTTTCTTTTCCTTCCCTTTTATTTATTTTTATTATTATTTATTTTTTTATCCTTCAACACCAATGGGTGTCTCAGACATTTAAGAAAAATATTCTGATAAGATTTTGTCTTTGCAGGTTTATTCCAAAGAGCTTGTTCCCAATCAAAAAGTCTTAGGGATCAATTTGAAAAACAACTGCATGTGATTGAATTGTACCAGAAAAGGTTTGAAGACTTCGAAAAAATTGTTGAAGAGTTGGTTACTCGATTGAATGATACAAGCCCTTCTAAAGAATTAAGAGTAAGCTTATAATTTTTCCTTTTTGTTTGTGTTCTTATTCAGTGCATGCTGCTTAAATATGATCACATAGGGACTCTGGGCTTTCGATGATAATAACTGATGGATAACTATGTCCATAACAAACAAAAATTATCATACGTCCGTTTTGTGTGAAAAACAGAACAGTATTTTTTTACATGAAATTGTTTTCACAAAAAAGTTATTTTACAGTGGAATTTCCTTCATTATTTTTTTACAGTGGAATTTCCTTCATTATTTTTTTACAGTGGAATTTCCTTCATTATTTTTTTACAGTGTCTCTATACCTCTACTTCTTATACCATAGATTTTTTTCATTTGCACCAGTATTTAAGCATTTTGATGAAATAACAATAGTTTTAGCAAAATAATATGAGACGTATTGATGCAGTCTAAACTATTTTGAACCATTACTTACTGTATGAAAGAAATTCTTCGTTTTACTAATTTATTTTTTAATAATGTTGGGCAAGGCCTGTACAAGAGAGTGCAATTGATGGTGACAGAAAAAATGTTTTACATTTTTCAAAAATATAAATGGTGTAGGTGACTCAGCAGCAGTGGAGGGGAGCAAGTTCCAGTTAGCTATAGTATGCGGAAAGAAGCTAAATTTAATGCAATCGGTTGAAGCAGAGATAGGGTTTATCTTATGTGGATGGTCAAGTCTGCTAGAGAGAAATGTTGGCTTGGAGATAATACTGGAGGTGTGAAAATTTAAATGCCCATGGAGAATTTTAAAAACCATAGTTAATTGAGAAAAAAGGTGGTTAGTACTTAGAAATAGAAGATTAAGTTCGTGTTTTAGTTCGGAAACAGACACAAGAACCAACTGTCGTAGATAAAGCGGGTGGCTTTATTTTGTATTGATTCCAGCTTTTCAATATTGCTAGCAGTGTAGGGGTCCCAAATTTCACAGGCTTAGGAGAGAACTCAAAAAATATAGGTTTGATAACAGAGGAGTCTTATATTGTGAGTAGTGTTTCAGGTTGTGGCAAAGGAAGAAGAGTTTATTGAGACATTTTTGGTAGATATAATAGATATGTCTACAGATGTGAGGTGAGAATTTTCTCCTGGATGTAAAAATTGGAGAATAATCGAGAATATTCATTTTTCTTTTGAATAATTTAAATTTTTTTACTAATTTTGTTTATATTGTGAAAAATAAATCAGTTTTCATTGCCTGAAGCATTTACAACAAAACAATTTTTGGTATAATCGCCCCCTAATGACAACTTTAGTTCGAGGTCATGATGAGAGGTTTTAAAAGTGTGGTTATAAGGATTTTAGAAACCATTAGATTAAAACCTTAAAAAATTATTTTAAAATTAGATAAATTTTCAGAAATAAGTGCACAACAAAAGAAATTAAATCGAAGTTGATTAATAAAGGAAGCAATCATTATACAATCACCTTCATTCTAAGAAGATACAGAACTGTTGTTTTTTCAATACACATGCACTTAAATATTCTGTATCACTCACATTTCTTTAAAAGTTGTGTAATTCAGCCATGTTGGTTTAATTTTCTTGCTTTCCAACTTTAATATTGTGGGTCTACAAACTTCAATATACCCATCTTCTTGACGGGAAGAGAGACAGGGACAGAGAATATTCTCTCACTATTAGAAATTACTAGAGAATTTTATTATCAAAAATAATTATTATTATACAAAAGTAATAATTATTATTCTCAAGTTATTTATCGAGATTATTATAATACATATTATTACATATATTCTTGTTAATGCTCTCTGGAAAGATTTCGTTAACTGAAGAATATTCTCATCGAGGACAATATTCGAGAATATTCTCTGGAAGGAGTATTATTAATAACTTCAGAATAATTATTATTTTCCATAAGAATATTCCCCAGTTATTTACGAAAGTAGTCCTTCCAGTGAATATTCTCAAGGATATTACACTGAAGAGCCAAAAAAACTGGTACACCTGCCTAATATCGTGTAGAGCCCCCGCGATCACGCAGAAGTGTCGCAACACAACGTGGCATGGACTCGACTAATGTCTGAAGTAGTGCTGGAGGTAATTGATATCATGAATCCTGCAGGGCTGTCCATAAATCCGTAGGAGTAAGAGGGGGGTGATCTCTTCCGAACAGCACGTTGCAAGGCGTCCCAGATATGTTCAATAATGTTCATGTCTGGGGATTTTGGTGGCCAACAGAAGTGTCTAAAGTCAGAAGAGTGTTCCTGGAGCCACTTTGTAGCAATTCTGGACGTGTGGGGTGTCGCATTGTCCTGCTGAAATTGTGCAAGTCTGTCGGAATGCACAATGGACATCACAAGTGGGCCTTCGGCTCCGAAAGCCCATATCGATGATGTTTCGTTGAATGGTTCGCACGCTGACACTTGTTGATGGCCCAGCATTGAAATCTGCAACAATTTGCGGAAGGGTTGCACGTCTGTCACGTTTAATGATTCTCGTCAGTCCCGTTCTTGCATGATCTTTTTCCGGCCGCAGCGATGTCGTAGATTTAATTTTTTACCGGATTCCCGATATTCACGGTACACTCGTGAAATGGTCGTACGTGAAAATCCAAATTTCATCGCTACCTCGGAGATGCAATGTCCCATCTCTCGTGCGGCGACTATAACACCATGTTCAAACTCACTTAAATCTCGATAACCTGCCATTGTAGCAGCAGTAACCCATCTAACAACTATGCCAGACACTTGTTGTGTTATATAGGTGTTGCCGACCGCAGCGCCGTACTCTGATTGGTTCCATATCTCTTTATTTGCATACGCATGCCTGCACCAGTTTTTTCGGCTCTTCAGTTTATATGTAACTATATATATTATAAATAACAGAAGAATATTCTCCTCAAGAACTTATAAGAATATTCTGAAGTTATTTATAATAGTAGTCCTAGCACAGAATATTCTCGAATATTATTCTCTATAATAATACTCTCCGAAAGATTATTCTCGAGAATTTTACATCTCTAGATATGTCTATTCCAGCGCAGAGGTCAGCTGAAATAATGACACAGAGGTAGGTATATTGAGAAATCTGGAATATAGAGGATTTATTAGTAGAGTAAGAAAATTCGAGAGGTGAAAGTTTGCGTGAAATTCTCATGAGAACCATTTTGGAGACGTTGAGCGGCATTTGCCATAAGGAACGCCATTGGGAGATGGAATTGAGATTGCGTTGGAGAAGTTCTTGGTCTGACTCATGATTTATTGTGCTGTAGATTTTTTTTATCCAATCATCAGTCTAGTGGTACAGTTGAGGGTTTCAGACAGGTGGTTCATAAATATTAAAAATAAAAGTGGGGAAATTACTGATCCCTGAGATGTCCCAGAATTTACGGTGGCCAATGGAGAGTTGTGGTCTTTTTTTTTTTTTAATAATAACGTGATCCTCATGTATTCCCAAGGGAATAGCATGATCTGTCCAGGGAATAATAATGAAAATTAAATGAATAATTGAAATGGACATATTGTTTGTGGTATTTTAGGAAGGTTCCACACAATTAAGCAATTGAGCATTTAAGCCGAGTGTAGAAAGTTTAAGAAGCAATTTGTCGTGTGGGACTTTGTGATATGCTCTTGAGAAATGTAAGAGAATAACATCCGTTTGTAAGCTTTTATAGATGTCTCCCAAGAGGTCATGAATTAACCCTTTAATACGCAGTGTCCATCTCAATGGACATAACCTTCAAATGTCCACAGCAAATTTGTTTCTCATGTGATAAGGTTCATTATTAAAAAAAATTCCCCCCACTGAATCAGTTTTTTTTTTTTTTTTTTTTTTTTTTTTTTTGACATTGGCAACCTTGCCACAATTTATGTTGGTAACTGTGCTTCTGGGTCATAAAATTTGTTTTTATTTCTTTCACAAAAAATTCTTTTACGGTGGAATTTCCTTCATTATTTTTTTAGTGTCTCTATACCTCTACTTCTTATACCATAGAAGATTTTTTCATTTGCACTAGTATTTAAGCATTTTGATGAAATAACAGTTTTAGCAAAATAATATGATGAGATGTATTGATGCAGTCTAAACTGAAAAGGGCTAATTGAGAGGAAGTGGAGAGAGAACGTCCAAAGCCATGTTGATTAGGGAAGAAAAAATTTATGGAGTGAATGTGGGTGCGGATTTCCTTTGCTATGATGTGTTCAAGAATCTTAAAGCAAGATGAGGTGAATGCAATAGGTCTGAAATTGAGGAGATCAGTAAGAGGACCATATTTATTTGTGAATTGGAATGATTTTATTTATTTTCCAATCAGAGGGTAGAATGGAGGAATTTAGAGAAACATTGAAAATAATATTTTAAAAATAGTCAGCGATTTCTTCAGCGCAGAATTTGAGAATTTAGTTAGGTATTCCATCCGGGTCCAAAGAGCTAGGTTTGTTCTTTCAATAATTTTATGATGCCCTCCCTGGAGATAAAGATTAGGTTAGAGTGGTGAATGGAGTCAGTGAATGAATGAGAGGGGGAGAGTCCAGTGAGAAAACTGAGCAGCATGCTAAATTGAATTCTGTAGCGATATCCAAAGGAGAACAAATGTCTTCAGTTGAAATTTTGAGAGATGGAGGAAATTCTAAAACTTTGAGGTATTGGGTTTGAGGTAGTTAGATAAAGAGTGAGAAAGGTATTTAGTTTTTAAAAAGAAAATGAAGTCTTTAAGGTTTTGGGTGTAGACAGAGAAATTGTAGATTTAAACGAATAGGATTTGTTTAGTTTGTATTTGAAAGCAGTATGGCAAATTTTTCTATTTTAATCCCTATTTACCCATGGATTATAAATGTACAGGGCGTCTATAATTAAAAGACTCTGTTTTAAAGTAGCCTACAGGCAAAACCAGTCATCAGAAAATTGTGAAATTTTGTGGAGGACTTCATGAAGTGATGAAAATTTGTTTCGTGGGGGGGGGGGATTAGTTTCACGTGTCACCATTAGCAGTGCCGTCTTAACACATGAACCCACCCAGGCACAGTCCGGGGGCCTCAAGAGAAAAGGGGCTTCACAAAAATGAATTGTGGTTGGAATTTCCGAGAATTCACCATGTAGGGCCTCAGAAAAATCATTTGGCCCGGGGACCCATGATGCTCTTAAGACGGCCCTGGCCACCAGAGGGCATTTTATTAAGGAATGACACATTTAGGCAAACGTTTACAATTTTAACAATTTTTAAGCACTTTTACAATTGTTACTGCAACAAAACATGTTCCACAACTGACAGAAGTGTGTACAAAGAAAGGTTCAGCACATGGCGTGAAATGCTGCCTTTAAGGTCAGGTATAGTTCTTTGATTGTCACGACTTATCAGACATTTCAAATGCCCCCAAAGCCAAAAATCGCATGGATTAGGGTCTGGGGATCAGGGAGGCCATAGATTAGAGAAGTGCCGACTGATGACACATTCTTCTGTAAAATGTGCTTTAAGAACATCCTTAATATACACTGCAATGTGCAGAGGAGCTCCATCTTGCATAAAGATTGTATCTGCAAGCATAGGCATATGCAGGATTTTCTCGGGGGGGGGGGGGGGTTACATTTTTTCCTGCAAAATAATACTGCTTGAGGGAGGGGTTAGAACCTCAAACCCCCTTCGCATACGCCAATATCTGCAAGGCAGTGATGTATTTGCAGAGCCGGAACAATTTCATTCTGTAACAGCAATGCATATCACTTCCCAGTGATAGAACGTGTCACTGGAACTGTAGAACTTAACTCCTCATAGATGTAGGGATGAAGAATAAATGATGCAGTAAATCCACTCCTTATCATCACTTTTGGTGAATGCTACGGAACCTCTAAGATATCGTGCAGATTTTCTGGTTTCAAAATCCAGCAGTTGTGAGTACTGACTGCACCATCGAAGTGAAAATGTGCTTCGTCTGTGAAGAGGATATTCCAAGGCCATTCTGAATTGACCTCAACGCGAGCTAGAAACTGAAGTGGGAACAGGAGTCAAGCCCCATAATCATGTGGAAACAACCACTGCACAAGTGAAAGGTTTGTGTGGATAATATTGGAGGATATTTCGCATGATCTTATGGACAGTTGAATGTGGCCCATCCAACGCCTGTGCTACACGCTTGACACTAGTACCATGAGAATTTGACGCTCTATCCTTTTCCACCTGAAGCTAAAGCTGTTATACTGTATCTATAGAAACAGACTTTCTTCCTCTTCCAGGACAAACAGCCAATGATCCTGTGGTTTTAAATTTTGTTATGATACTCCAAAGGTTTTTACATTGCTGGACCTTTTCGAATCCTCTTACAAGTTTGATATTTCCGTAGAGCAGTTATGACAAAATTGCGGTTTTGGTAAAACAATTTGACTAAGAATGCGCGATCTCATAAACTTCTCATCATTGTGAGCAGCAAACACATTGAGAAACAAGATATGCGGAATGCAAGAAAATTTGCCGAGATCTGCCCTCAGGGCTATTACATTGGTTTACAGAAGGCCTGCAGGCTAGAAAAAAAAGATCTGCGAATGTTTCTAGGTTTTATAACAGCTGCTTTGTGACATCACATAAATTTACATGTTTACTACAGGTATTCAAAGTGAAACGCCCTCTGGTGGTGGCATGTGCAATTAATTTTTCCCCCCGAAACAAATTCCCATCACTTCATGGAAGTTCTCCACAAAATTTCACACTTTTCTGATGACTGGTTTTGCCTGTATGCTACTTTAAAATAAGGTCTTTTAATTATGGACACCCTGTACTTAGACGAGACATTTTTACTGGGAACTGTAGCTAAGCATTTGAAGATTGCTGATTTGATAGTGGGCCACAATGTATGAATTTTGTTGGAGGAGGATAGCGATAAGAAATCTCTGAAAGTGGGAACAAAGAATATTTTGTATTTTGCATGAGTGAGTAGTTGCCGTTATTAAAATTTGGTTTGGTTACAAGTTTGTCAGAGGGAATAGATTATTGGAGGGAAAAAATCAGTGAAGGAGATTTAACCAAGATTCTGTGACTCCAAGAAGGGAGGGGGGGTTATGGGCGAGCAAAATAGATTTAAAGGAAGGGATTTTATTATTTAAGCTTCTAACATTGATGGTTCCTAATTTAAACGTATTTGGTTTGGAGGTGCGAAGGGTGTTAATGGGTGAGGGTCTAAAGAGGGAACATTATAGGGGTTCAAGAAGAACTGGTGGATAGAGTAGGGTTTAGAACTGGTTTGGGTTGAAAGGCGGCAGGGAACAATGTCATTAGTCTCAGGGTTTCAAATGTATTTAATATTGTTAATTATGGCGAAATTATGGACAAGTTTCACTTCAAGGACAATGTCTCTGAATTTTTTAGCAGCACTCCACAGTTAACTACGAAGTTTCGTGGGAAAAGTCTTCGGAGATTTCAAATTAAAAAACATTCCAATTTCAATCATTTTTAAGGATGTTTTTTTTACATCCATTTGAAGTACATTTTAGGGCCAACTTTCTTGCACGATATTGTCTCATTTCTTCTCTTTTCTTTTTCCTTTTCGATTTCTTGTTCTTCTTTAGTTTTAGGAGCATTTTAGTGGTGCCATCTATCCAAACAGTATTAGACGATTCCTCAGGGATTCCACAAAAGATAAGATTAGAGCAACAAGAACAATCTTCAGAGTTCTAATAAAGTAGAAGAAAGGTCTTGGATTTTGTTTAGCAGGTCGTCTATAGGGTATAATTTGTCTTCAACTGCGCTAAGTCATTGGGAAAGGCTGGTAAATTGGAAGCTAAAGGAATCTCGTTTTTAGGAAAGAAGCATTAGTTTGTTGAGTATGGCAACTTGAGTTTCCTGAACGTTTTGGAAAAATTGCTGATTCGAAGAGTCATCAGATTTAGCAGTATTTTCAGAAGGGGAGCCAGATCTGAGTTGACGGTTGAAAGGGGAGGGAAGTTGTTAACACTGGGTCCAGGGTTGGACTCAATGTTGCTAAATAATAGGAGCAAGAATGCCCAGGAAAAGGATGTACTTGGGGATTCATGAAGAATCAGGAAAAGGATACAAAAATATATATCAAAAACAGAGGAACAGTGGCAAAGTTTTTCTCAGCATTAAATTCAGTGAACAGAATCATTGTTGTAATATGAGAATGAAAAATTTTACTAAATAAAAATTTAAACAAAGGAAGGAAACTGACCTGTAATAGTAACAATAAAGGGATCAGCATTCTGACGAGCATGAGAACAACAACCCCGCATTCTGATGCACTGATGAAGGCACTGAGCATATATAGATGGCTTGGTTCTTAGATGCCGCTGTACTATAATTTACGTGGGTCACAGGACCCAGATTTTTCAAAAAATCTGGGTCCTTTTTGAGTGAAAGTGGGTCCTTCTCAAAAAAAATTTGTCTTTTTTAAAGACAAAATCATTAAGATTTCTTATTTACAACGTTTTTTTATGATGGTTTTTTGAAAAACTTTATAAACAGGACCCGCTCTAATTAACTGTTGGAGGCACACATGTTTATATTTTGTTAAAAAAATCTTAGCACTTTCAATATCTCGTGATCAAATTTAAAGCAAATTAAATTTTCTCTCAGACACTTATCTTCCGATTCCCTATTCATACTTTGATTTTCCTGGTAAAATGGTTTTATTTTCCCTGTCTCTTATGGTCCTCCACTCTGATCTGTCACCATTTAACTGCCACATATTTTCACACCTGAATATAGGAGCTATGTCAGATTTGTGTTGAAGAAACTTAACAGTGTGCTTATGTGTGTGTGTGTGCCCAGCATTTGGCGTGTTTTGTGTTCAGTAGGTAGTGCCATCTATCTTGCGGCATAACTAGATACTTTCTCAAACATGAGGGTGAATTTGATGTTTTTCTCTAGTCCAGAGCCCAGGACACTAGACCTGACTGTCCCTGTACCTCCCAGTTGCGGCCCTGCATCTATCCTCCAAACTGGTAATGCGTGCATTTTAAGTAGTTTAATGTATGCATATTTGTGTTGTAGGTCTGTGTGATCGCCGTGGCAACCAGAAGTTTTTCCAAAGGAATAGCCTACTCAAAATTTAAAATCTTTAGAAAATAACATTTTTTGCCAATTACCATTTCGCAATTGCATGTTCCAAACCCGGATTTTCACCAAAAGCGAAATTTGATTTGGGGGGGGGGGGCTCTTTCCCTCTCGCAATATCAAAGATTAAAAATATTTTTGTAGAGAATTGAAATATTAGAATAAATAAAAAATTTTATACTATCTGTTAATTTAAAATTGTTTTGAGCGTTAATGACCCAAATTTTCTGTGAAGAATTAGATCCTTGTGCCTCTCCAAAAGCTGATTCTGCGTACACACCTGTGATTTTCGCGAACGGTGTCTACCACCATTAGATGACAAAACTGTGGATATTCAAGGTAGAGTTTTTACATATTCAGTTTTTTTCCCACGATCTCTGGAAAGTTTCATCATTTGGGTGAGCATTCCAATCCTGGAACAAGGCGAATTAACGCTGTATCAGGGTTGTTTGGTTTTAACCAAGTGGTTTTTTTCAAAAAATGAAATAAAAGTGGCCTAAACAGACCTCCCAACTCTCTGGATTTAGTCCGGCAATGCCAGATTTTTAAACTTTTACAGGGTTTCCGGATTTTAATTACATATTGCCGGGTTTGGTGTGAAAAAATCAAAAAAAACATATTTTCTGGTAAAATAATCGAAATTTTTATTAAATCAAAATATTCTTCTGGTATACAGATCTTCAAACGTGATTTTTTTTCTACGGGAATCATCGATATTCAAACTAATCGCAATGCCAAAACAGGGGCCGCTTGCGATAACATCGTACAATGCTGACTCCGGGTTATCTTTGCTCCAGGGTACCTTTTATAGGTATATTTTTCTGAATGTTAACAAAATTTTGAAGCGGGTGTCAAAGCCGTTCAAACCTGTAAATATAAACATGCTTTGGGTGTGCATAAGTCTACCGGAGTATTTTTTTTGTACGATGTTTCGAGTGTACAATGGCTGGTCAAAAATATCAGTGTTTTCAAGAAATGTTTCACGGCAGATTATCTTTGTATAATCGAATCAAGAAAGCTAGCTGTTTGCCTTCTGCTCATAGGCTGAGATAGACTTGCAAGTCTGGGATGGGGGGGGGCGGTACGATGATGTCAATTCATATATACATTAGATCAGTCTACTCCTTCTCTGACTCTGGGGGAGGGAGGGGAGACCCATATCTCCGCTCATGCTTCTGCTCCATTTGTAGAGTTGAAAAAATAAAAATACACCCATATTTTTTACATTTAATTCTTCATTATTTTGACTTTTACTCCTTGGATTATGCACAGGAAGTTATCGTATGCTTGCAGAATTTTTGCAGGAAATTTCAGGTGTTGTTGTGTGTGTGTTTTTTATATATATATATATTTTTTTTTTTTTTTTTTTTTTTTGCAAGAAATTGCGGCACTTTTGCCTTTTCAAGGTTAGCAGGTCTGCCTAAATATCATTTTTTTTTACTTGAAAAAGATCATATTGGTTCATTATTAGCCAAAATGTATCATTTTTACCACATTTTATATCCTTGGGGTGCATTCTGAAAGGGAATTCTGCATCTTTAAATGACATAAGATTTTATAAGCGGGTTTTTTTTTCAAAAAGTCTCATAAAAGTGGTCAGAATATATATATATATATATATATACACTGAAGAGCCAAAAAAACTGGTGCAACCTGCCTATAACACCACGTTCAAATGCACTTAAATCTCGATAACCTGCCATTGTAGCAGCAGTAGCCGATCTGATAACTGTGCCAGACACTTGTTGTGTTATATAGGCATTGCCGCCCGCAGCGCCGTACTCTGATTGGTTCTATATCTTTTTATTTGCATACGCATGCCTGTACCAGTTTTTTTGGCTCTACAGTTTATATTTCATATGAAGTATCTTAGTTATTTAAAGTTATATACAGAAGCCAGAATTTCTCATTCTTACAATATTTTCTAACCTTTGGCTACATTCTGATGCTCTATCTTTAGCAAATTCATGAATAAGGATTGCATCACACATCTAAATGTAGTGGTGTATTATCTCACAGGTTTCTTTTTCCATTCACAAAGAAGCAGCAACAGTAGTGACACCATCATGCAAGGGGCAGGTGGTCCTATAATCCAATAAAGACACCAGCTGTCCTTAACCGTTTGAGTCCCAAGCAGCGCGATCGCGCTGTTGAGATTTTATGTTGAGAAAACCCAGTACATTTCGAACATTGTGGACAACTGACGGTGCTTTACCAATTGTTGAAGTCACGCACTCAGATTTACTGAAGCAAGTACATCACACAGCTCCTTTTAATGTAAATAGTACATTTTACAATAGGTAGGATAATACTATAATAATGCAATAATACATTACAAAATAAAAAATTTTATTTCATTGTTATCAATAATTTTTATCGAACAAAACTTGAAATATTTTTCAATTTACAGTACGCATATGTAATGATACAGATGTATTTTATAAAATAATGAATTACAAATTAACAATATTTTTGTGTTATGAACAAACAATTTAAACTGCAATAAATGTGACGGAGCGATGAGAAAAAGACGAGAATCGCGTTACCTAACAAATACAAGAAGCGCTATTGCTCCGATTGGGATTCATCGATGTAAAATGAACAAAGCGCTATCGTGCCGCTTGGTATTTCTCTACATAAAATGAACAAAGCGCTATCGCGCCGCTTGGTATTTCTCAACATAAAATAAAACAAGCGCTATCGCGCTTCTTGGGTCTTTTCGTACTCATTTAGAGAAAGCGCTGTTGTAACGTATCGGGATCCGATATCGCTACATTAATGGTAATCTTGTCGTTATGTGGGAAGTTCCTTGTTATTTTAGACCCCAGGGACCTCTCAGTTACCGGAAACCACCCGAGGACCCACTGGCAAACCAATAAGGGCCAGAATGTTCGCTTAGTTCGGCAGTCAGCGGGTGGGGTCTTTCGGCTGTCGAATGAGAACGGGCCAGAGGTCGGGCTACTGATGTCCCACATAAATTAATTTCCCTCATGATGACGATGGAGCTGATCAAGGTGGTCCGGCCCTCAACCGAGAGGCCTCCTTGTGCTAATCGAAACGATCCGGCTCTCCACCGAGAGACCTTCACTGATACTTGCGGGGAAAAGCTACATTGAAGTGACTAACAACATCGGATGTCCGATCAGCATAAAAGTTTGACTGTTGATGATCATCAATTGGTGAGCCAGTACCTTTCTGTTAATGTCAAATAGAGGGCTCCATGTTGTACTAACCTACTGTTAAAATTGACTAACCTTATATTGAATTTAATAAATAATATTTCATGCGAAAGTTTGCTTGCAATCATTTTCCACTTGTCGTTTGCCACCTTATTACTGGATATTTCGAACCGGGCAAGCAACTCCCATAAGGGACGTTGCACTGTTTGGGATTTTTCGACAGTGTTTTTTCAATACCTCCTGGGACTTAAACGGTTAAAGGACAAAGACTAGTGTACTAGTAGATACATTATCTCACATACATTTTCTTTCCCATAAGAAGTAGCACATCTACTGTGTATCTATCTCCCAGTCTTAATATTCAATAGTTGTTTTTTTATACTTTCACTGTTAAGCCGAGTTAATCAAGGTTCTACTGTATAGTAGTAACAGATTTATGAAAAATAATCAGCTATATACAGGGTGATTATAATTAAGGTTTCGATTCCAAAACTATACAATAAGTACTGATCAGAATGACTTGAAAATTTGCCTGGATACTCCTGAAGCAATGGAAGTTTCTTTCGCAAAAGAAAAAAGTGCAAAATGTGCAAGCAGATGATGCTGTACTTGGCCAGCAGTATAATCTATTTTGTGCAACCACATCATTTCGGCACTTCCACAGCATCAGTGTGTGGATAGAACTTCTATCAAGATGCACATTGCAATACCAGCAAAGCAGCTGCTGAAGACCCATTTTGACAGGATGCTCCTTAACCCTTGCAACTTCTGGCTGTGGGGGGTACCTCAAAATGTTATAAATAGTGGTCAGATTGCAAACTTTGGTGAATTGCAATCTCCAGCACATCCCCTGCTAGAAGTTCCTCAGGAATATTAACATGGGGGCGCGTTTGGTTTAATAAAGCTGAATTGCAAGCACATCCACATCATGACATACTGTGATCTGTTGTTGAACAAAAATTTTTGTGCTTTCAACCTTATAACCAGAACACTAACTTCATAACAGAAATTTTACATTTTCAAGTATTTTTTTCCCTTTACTTAATAAAATTTCATTTCTTCAGGAATATTCCTATCATTTTTCAAGTGATTCTGACAATCATTCCTTTTTTATAGTGTTTTGAAATCGGAACCTTAATTATAATCACTCTGTATATTGTAAATCACCGTTAATTAATCTGCATTATATATGCTTCATTAAGTACATTATATTCACCTAAGTTTTATTATAGTTTTTGCAAAATAGCTTCCTAATTAAGCATACTGAAAGTAACTGGAGAAAACATCTGTGTATATATATATGTATATGTATGTATATATATATATGTATATGTGATTAATAATAACATTAAAAGAATTTTCAAATACACAGTAATCCATTGAGTTAAGCAAAAAATAATTAAATTGCAAAAGTTGGTTTTTGTTAAAATGTAAGAAATATTTATTGATTAATTAATATGGAAATAGTGTTAATTACATTAATAAACATTTTATTTTAATTATTAGAAGTTTGAATGATTTTTCACAAATTTTATTGTTTTTAATGTTAATACTATTTAAAACAAAAAAACTGGTTTAAACCGAAAAAAAAACCTTTTTTTTTTTTACCAACTTTGCGCCGTATAGACGCAGTCTTTGAATCCGGGAGATAGCCACGAAAGTACTGTAATTTCAGGAATGTGACCAGAAGGGAAAAAATCTGCAGAGGAATAAAAACTCCAAAATTTGACAATTACACAGCCCCTCATTCAGGGAAGCAAGTAGATATCCCTAGATATTATTCTTTAACAACCTGCGTGTATATAAATATAGTACAGTGTACGAAGTAGTAAAACCACTTTTTCAAAGTGCCGTGATCATGAGAGATGGTAAAAAGAAAAAAAAAAAGGAAGGGAGAAAAATGTTTGAGAGGTTTTTCTTTCTACTTTTCTCATCTTCTTAGAACTATAGTCCGTTTCAGGTTAACTTTGCAGTGAAGAGGAAGCTACAAGGGAACCTCATCACTCGTTGCTACAGCAACAAAAGCCTCTTAACCAATGTATCGATGCGCTGCCTCGGTAAGGTATGGACGATTTCTAGGATACCGCGAAAATGTCGTTGTGGTTGCTATAGATTTTTGGATAATGGTAACCAATATTCTTTTCTAATTTAAAAATTTCAAACGAAGAAACATCGGTTCAACACAATATTTTTCCTTTTTTTTTTCACAAAATTATTAAAAAAATTGAAATATTCTGTATAAATATTTAGCCGCTGTGGTGGTCGAGTGGTTATAGTGACGGACTCGCGATGCGAGGATCCGGGTTCGAACCCCACAGTGGCGGTCGGCTGAAGTTGGTTTTCTGTGGTTCCCAACTTCAAGGCGCAAATGCGAGCCGATCTCCCCGTTAAAAAGTCTCGCCACAGAGAGCAACAGCCCTACAACGATAAATCATTCAATCATAACACTTCACTCATAGTTAGAAAAACTGATGGCAGATGGCAGCACTACACATAACAAGCATTACACAGAAACAAAAAAAAAACTTTACGTCAGGTTGCACTACACGTACACGCACATTCCCGCATGTACCGATTCATTGGGGGTTCCGGGGGGGGAAATGGCTCGGGGATCTATGAGGGTCTTAAGTCAGCCACCTCGTTGGGCAATTTGCCTGTTGTGGCGTTGTACTTGTACTAAATGATCATCATAAAACTCCGATTTATGGGAACTTTATTTTGCGGTGAAGGAGTACACTCTCTACCTTTCTCTCCACTGAAAAGTTAACCTGAAACGAACTATAGGAAAGAACTCGTCCCGAGGATGCATGAACAAAATTTTTATGCATCCTTTTCCAAAATTCTTTGTATTTGACGCGTTATAGTGCCTCTGTTGGTGATGTCACCCCTTTGCCCAAGAACAGGTTTGCAACATTCAGCGTTGATGAAGAAATCCGCTGCATAAAATGGAGAGGCGAGTACCCATGGTGATGATAAGAACTGGCATGAAGAAGGGCAGGTTGGGGAGGAACGAGATGGCAGCAGGAAAACAGGCTGGACCGAAGAATTGTGGTTGAAGTTTTTCGTGGGGAAAGAATAATATGGCAACGATGGAGAATCCCAGCTTTAGAACACGGCAAAAGCCTGTAATAATAAAAAAAAAGATTAGCATTCTGACGAGCCTGAGAGCAACTAACCTCATCGAGACAAAATTTCCCTTTTAAGCAAGTTCCAAATTCAGAATTAATGTGCTGTCATCTATACATAAAAATATCTGGCCAAGTAGTGTATTTAGCTTTAGAAAAGCACAAAATTTTAAAAATAAATTTTTTTATGTGATAAAAATTCTTGAAATTTACCACAAATGCAAAAAAATTTTCCCCCTTTACCAATTTTAGTCGATTTTTACCAGGAGACACCATAACCAACACCAATTCAGATGATTAATCTATTTACAGCCACACACCAGTGTAGTTGGAGGGATGGTATTTTTATGCTCTAACAATTTAATGTCATCACTTATTGGTTTAAAAATCTGAATTTCAGGAATGATGTTCAATTTTTAGTGCATAAAAATCCTAGCCTTAAGAGCTCTTGTAAGTGGTGGGAATTGCAAAAACTAGTCTGAAGCAAGATTGGAATAGCAAGGAAAAAATTTACTTTTTATTAAAAATCATGAAGTATGCAAAATATGCTTTAAAATATTGGAAATAGCAAAATATGCAAAAGAATAAAAAAATATCCAAAGACATAGAGCCCTAGTGATAACTATTAACTATTTTTGCTCCATATTATAATACACATTCGGTGAGATGACCATGATGACGGTGAGTTTGTGAAGTGATGACCAAGGGGACGGATATTGATGACATTTGTATTTTTTCAAGTTTTAGGGCATTTTTGGGTATTTTCCACTTTTTAAATTTTTCAGAATGAAAAGGAATAAAAGATAAGTATGCCTATTGATTGGGTAGTTATGAAAAACTTGGTTATAATTTCTTTTATTCTTATTTTCTGTTTAATATAAATAGATATATTGGTTTCATCATTTCATTTGTATCTTTCTTCATAGATAATAGGCAAAGCTCAGTACTAGTTCTAAGTAAACTTAGCCTGTAGTTAAAATTCCAAAAGTTTGTACTGTAGGGCAGGTTCGTAGCTAGCCATTCATGTGCCCTGTGCAAGAATTTAAATTTAAGCCCCTTCTGGTCCCTTTTTGCCCCCCCCCCCATGTGGGCCCTATGCAGGTGCACCTGCCTAGTTACGGCCCTGCTGTAGGGAAAATGTTAAATAATTTTGGTCCATAATATGTTGCAGGTGTTGAAATTTCGCAAGCCTTGTTTGTCCAGGTGAATATTGAAAGCATCAATATTTAATTCAAACTATGTTTGTTGGGTAGGCCTATTTGCTAATATGTAATTTGACAAGATGGTAAAAACACAGTACACAGAATCATTTGTTTTGACCAGAATGTATAAAAAAAATCTAAATTGAAAGAAATGGTTTTCTGAACATTAGAGTTGCTTTTCTGACCACCGCTGAACAGAATGCTCGGTTACAATCTTGAAATGGTCTCTTCATATTCTCCTATAAAGTCATTCTTCCACTTTTCCGAGGTTTTGTTTGGCCTGCACTGGAGCATCCCATAAGGTTTTGGAGACCATAAAAAACAGAGGGACGTGGACTTGAGGGGTTAAGATAGGAGCTACACGTGCTCTTGTTGACATACGAGGCTTGAGCTATGAAGAAAAACTTGATTTCTTGAATATATTTACATTGGGGGAATGCGGGTGTCTGGGATATAATTGAAGTGTTTAGCATTTTCAATGGGATGGATAAGATGGACCACAAGTTATTAATACACTGTCAATCAACTGCTTCGATAAGGGGACACCAGTATTGTTTAGTAAGAGTCAATTCCAGATTGTGTGGTGTTGCAGAAAAGTTTTTCCCTAATAGGGTTGTCAATGAATGGAATAGCTTACCTCTGGGTCATTCCATTTCAAATCACCCGGCAAAATGCCAAAATGACACCCATAGTCTCAGATTTCAATGATTTTTTTTTATTTGTTGCCTTTACCATCCTTATTAACCGTGTGAAATATTATTTGCATATCTCTAAAACTTTTTGAGAAAAAAAATGTTGAAATTTATCAAAAACTGATGCAGATGACTTTTCCGAGGCTCCATTTTTAAGCAGCATTGTTTGAGAAAATAAATCATAACTTTTTCAATTTTCAATATATTCAAGTAAAATTTTCACTGAAGTGTTCACAAAAACATACAGAATATGAATAAAAATAATTCATACACTTACATTTGAAATTTACATGCAAAAAAATTATGTAAACTTTGTTTTTGTGGAATTTTTCGTTAGAAAAAATACAATTTTTCAAACATATTTTTAGACCAGAGGCACAGCAGTTACCAAAACAACTTTTATTTTAAATTAAATTTCTCCTAAATATATGAATTAAATTACTGGAGAAAAAAAATAATGGTTTTTTGACCTTTAATATGTTTATTCTGGCTCGCAACACAAAATTCATCGAAATAAGACTGGATCGTTCCGATTTCAAATCATTCAACTAGACACTGAAATACAACCCATCATCCCAGATTCCAATTATTATTTTTTATTTATTGCTTCTGCCATGCTTGTTGACCATGCAAAGTTTCATGTACTTATCTCAAAAACTTTTTGAGAAAAAAAATGTTTTCTAACCTCACGAATGACGTCTCTTAGACTTACCCCATTCAAGCAATATTACATGTATTTGTGAAAATATATCATAACTTTTCTACTGAAATGCTCACAAAAAAATGTAGATTATGACTAGGAAAGAAAATTTAAACCTTTGCATTAAAAAATTAGATTGCAATAAAATCGTTGAAATTTAATTTTTATTCTTATAATAAAAACACAATGGCTCACCTTTGTTTTTCATTTACAAAAGCTCTCCTGCTTTTCGCACAGCATATTCAGTGACATTGAACTCTTCAGATTTTTTTCCTTGTTCCCCTTTCCTAAAGCAGGGGCCAGAGTTAAAATTTGCAGTTTTCCCCTTGTCGTGATGGTTAAATTGAGTCTTATTTCTAATTAACTTTATCAAAATAATCATACTTGCTTTCTGTTTAATATCTTCATTAAGTGTGCTTTGAGATTCATTTTCTGGTAATTCTTCAAAAACTTTACAAACATTTGATTTCAAAGTGTTGCAAGCAGATTCAACTTTTCTTTTGGCATTGTTTGACTTGCACTGTGGAGCTACCCCATGAAGTTTAATTGGTGACTCTTCTATGTTCTGTAGAGATGAATTTATTTCTTCAAGTGCTTCTTGTTTAATAATTGACATTTTTCCAAGTTACTTCTCTACATTACTATCACTGTTCATCTCTTCACAGTATTCAGTTTCTTCACCTAATTTATTGTTTATATTCACTGTCCCTACAGACATGGCATATTTTTTGCCCTGGAATTGATTTTGTACAACCATTTATTTCATTTATACATGAAAAATACAAGTTTACTATCCTTAAACCTTTTGCTATTTTTTTCTTATGACATTTTAAAGGATTAAAGCATGCTTTCGGATATATTTCATACTTTGAGAAAAAAAGTTCTATGATGCTTAAACACACAGTAGATAAATGTTCAGAACTTGCTCCACTCCTCAATATTGATGTCCGATGGGTCCAATGATGTAATGGGTAACAGATTTTACACTTTTGCAATAACACTTTTTATGACAGTCAGATCCATTTTTTTTCCAACACTATAAATTTCAAGTGTCTTTTCTGACACATTTTACTTTGAATACCAAAATGATGATATAAAATATTTAGCTCAAATGGAAACTGTGTTATAAGAAAAATTTGCTAACCCTGGAGTAGGCTACTTTATGGAGCACATTCTCTGTCTTCAGCAAGATCATAATTGAGACTTGCATCATTTTATCAGGGGGGGGGGCAGTTTAGTTCTAACACTTTTGTTTTAGTTTTCCCAATGAAGCAGCAGCAGTGACTTTATCATCACCTGCTGGGATGATAAAGTCTTATAATTAAATAAGACACCAGCTGCCATCTGAAGGACCAGTGTGCCATAGTTTATATCTTCACAGAAGCTATTATTATTTTTTACAATCATTGTCACAACAAGAAAACATCATATCTTATATATCACCACCAGGCATTATATACATTAGGTTTTCAATTCTACTCTCTGCCTCAGCTTCAACAATTAGGTTGTAGCTGATAATTATTTCATTCTTTGTGATTTAATGCCTCATATTCTGGCTTTTTATCAGCAATTTTAAATTATTTCTTGGGAAAAATATATAGAGGCTTGTGTTAAATATTATAATGTAGATTTTTTTTTTTCACACAAGTATAACCATTTCATATTTATCATATACATTAAATATATGTTTATTAAAATATATGCTGTAAAAATCAAAGTAATTAAAAAAAAAATTTAACACTGTTGTGGTAAAATAACTTCATAATTAAGCATGTTAAAAAAACTTCAAAAATTAATCTATATATATGATTAATATTATATAAAATTAATCTATATATATGATTAATATTATCTGGATTTATCAAATTCAAAATAATTCTTTATGCAAAAATTATCAGATTGCAAAAGTTCGTCTTTGTTGCATCATAAGAAATATTTATAGATCAATTAAAAGTGAAATTAATTATTTGGAATTTGAACACTTCTAAGAATCTGAACATGAAGGTTTGATTTGAAAAATTATTTTATTCACCCAAAACCTTTTTTTTCACCAACTCCCATTTGACACATTACATTAAAATTTGTAATTATTTCATGAATTCATTTAATCCTAGAATTTTAAAATTTATTAATTGTTTTGAATTATTGCATTAACTACTCATGAAACTTAATTTAGTGAATACTGTAATAAATGTATAAGCGTACATGAAAAATAAAATATAAATTTCTTTTTACTAAGCATGGATCATTATATTAAGTCAAAATGTACAAATATAATTAATGTAGTCATATAAGTACAATTGTGTTTTGTTACTCAAATGTATTAACTGTCAAAATAATGTTTACTTTTCTACAGTCTTCTTAATATATTAATAGGATTAAATTTAAAAAAAATTGAAAATTCATGCTGTGCATCCAAAAAAAAAAGTGTTTAAAAAATTGTGTTAAAAATAAAAAAAATAATAATAAAAAAATTAAATTTAAATTACTTTTTTCCTCTAAGGTTTAAATTTTTTCTATTCATAATCTGCATTTTTTTTGTGAGCATTTTAGTGGAAATTTCATTTGAATATATTGAAAATCTGCAAAGTTATGATATATTTTTACAAATAATATTGCTTGAATGGGGTTAGCCTAAGAGACGTCATTCGTGAGGTTAGAAAACATTTTTTTTCTCAAAAAGTTTTTGAGATATGTACATGAAACTTTGCATGGTCAACAAGCATGGCAGAAGCAATAAATAAAAAATAATAATTGGAATCTGGGATGATGGGTTGTATTTCAGTGTCTAGTTGAATGATTTGAAATCGGAACGATCCAGTCTTATTTCGATGAATTTTGTGTTGCGAGCCAGAATAAACATATTAAAGGTCAAAAAACCATTATTTTTTTTCTCCAGTAATTTAATTCATATATTTAGGAGAAATTTAATTTAAAATAAAAGTTGTTTTGGTAACTGCTGTGCCTCTGGTCTAAAAATATGTTTGAAAAATTGTATTTTTTCTAACGAAAAATTCCACAAAAACAAAGTTTACATAATTTTTTTGCATGTAAATTTCAAATGTAAGTGTATGAATTATTTTTATTCATATTCTGTATGTTTTTGTGAACAATTTAGTGAAAATTTCACTTGAATATATTGAAAATTAAAAAAGTTATGATTTATTTTCTCAAACAATGCCACTTAAAAATGGAGCCTCGGAAAAGTCATCTGCATCAGTTTTTGATAAATTTCAACATTTTTTTTCTCAAAAAGTTTTAGAGATATGCAAATAATATTTCACATGGTTAATAAGGATGGTAAAGGCAACAAATAAAAAAAAAATCATTGAAATCTGAGACTATGGGTGTCATGGCTGGGTGATTTGACATGGAATGACCCCTCTGGAAGTCATGAATTCTGTAAATTTCTTCTGTTGAAACTTATCAATTCAACACAATTGACACATCTGAACAGAAATGTGATAGATAGAAGTGGGATAAATCGAGAAGCTATTCGTTATTAGATAAAACAACCATAATCTTTTTCATGGGCAGTGTATTTATATATTATTATTTTTGTGATATATTGGGTATTTTGATTATATTTGAGATCCATATTTTTTATGAACATTATTTTTTCAGTCTTCTCGTTGGGCAATTTCCCTGTTGCAACTTTTGTAATTTTTATTTGGGAATTATTTTGAGAGATCAGATGTTTTTCCCCTTCAAATATCCCCAATAACATCTGTAGATGTTGAGAGACGTTTATCTCTGTATAAAACTTTATTTGCGGAAATTGTTCATCTCCATCCTTTTAGATTTTTATCATCTCCATCCTTTTAGATTTTTATTTTAGATTTTTATAAATTCATTCCTAAATTGTTTACTTGAAAAATAAACAATTGGGAAATTGTCTATTTGAAAAAATCCATTTGCAGTTTTTATGTAATGTTAAGAATAACTTTACATGTGAATTTCAATTGAATAATTTCTTTTTTTTTTTTTCTCATTTTGAATTTTATAAGAAATCAGCCGAATTCTCAAGAGACCCAGACTGGTTGTCACATTGCAAATTTATAACAAACAAAAGAGAGAAAAGAAAAAGCATTAATGGACGAAACAAAAATCAGATAAATACTATTTTTATGAGAAATAAAAGAAATAATTATAGTGGTAGTTAGATTATATACCCTTTCATTTTCACAAACACAATCAGTGTTTTAAAGAACAGTTTTTTTTTTTTTTTTTCGTTATTTGAATATCATTTCCTTTCATTTTAGGGTTCTTTTTTTAGTTTTTAAAGCATTTTTTCGACTTTTTGAGTCATTTTCCAAGATTGTTTAGGTCGACAACATCCAGACCTTGGCAACAACAATACTTGAATGATAACATCATCTGCGATTGCAAAAAGCAACATCTTCTGTATATACAGTGGAACTTTGGTTAGCGAGAAAACATTTTGTGCTTTATTTATTGTCATGTTATCACAACTGAACTGATAGTTTTTCACTTTCATCTACACGCATACTGTGGAATTGTGGGTAGTATTCTTCTCTACACTTTCCAGTCAGTGCGCCTCACTCAAAAAATTAACGTCTGTATGAGCGTAACTGTTTATGGTATGAAACTAGATGTCAGATTATAAGCTTCTTTTATAAATTCTGCTTCGCCTGGAGTTGATCGTAGATGAATTGATAGACCCCAGTGCATGCAATAGCAAAAGCTTTTGGATGGGATCTCGTCTGAGGAAAAGGAGAGAGAGAAACGAGTCTTTCACTTCAAATGAGATTGAGAGATGTGTAAATGGTAATCTGTGTAAAAGTCTGTAGAAAAGAACCAACCAAATAAATCTGTAGCAGTGTGCAAGCAATGAATTCGTCCAATGTAAATGCAATTTTTCCATTTCCGAGAAATCCTAAAACATGCAAAAGCAAGTGTCATGGGACAGATTCCTTTTTAAAGTCACACAAAAAGAATAAGTTTACAGAAAAAGTTAGTCCCTAAGTCTTCGTAAAGGATAGTCCTCCTCTTTCTCTCTCTCCCCCTCCTATTTAAAGCAAGTTAATTTGTAATATTATCATATTGCATGTTTATAATGTTATTATATTATATATATTTTATGGTATTATTTATTATATTATTGTGTTGTATTATTGATTGAATGCAGTTTTTGTTAGTCATTTTTATGTGCATAAATAATTGTGGAACAAATTATCAGTTTCCTTTTTTTCCTATGGGGGAAGTTAGATTCGAATAATGAGCTATTTGCATAATGAGCATGTTGGCAAAACGAATTGATCTCATTAACCGAAGTTCCACTATATACAGTGCAAGTCTGTTATAACATGTATGAGTTATACCAAGAATCATGCAGGGATTTGAGAACAATTGTCAAATATCTTTTGTTAAAGATACAAAAAATATTCTGTTATGACAAGTTGAAAATTCTCAAATTCTAGTTGTTCTTTCTGTTTTTTCAAGAATTGAACTGAGAGTGACATTTATCACATATGCTCCTTGTTCCCATTACTCTGAGACACTTCTAACAAAGAATGGACACAGAAAAGTAAAAATTTTCCTCTCTTCTCAGTTTTCCACTACACACACACAGGATATGTGACGAACTTATTTGACCAGAATTTATAGCTTAAAGTCGTTCATGAATGTGTGTCAAACAAATTGTATTTAAAGAAAAATTTTCATATTAGTGGAAAAATGTGAATGAGTCCATGAAGCCATTTAATTAAACAGTGAAATTGTAATTGAGAATTTCAATTGGTCAGTTTGATTATATGACATTGTATTAAAAAATGTCTTGGAGAATCAACTGCTGCGAGACCACTAAAAATAAATTTAGGAATGGGGGTTTTCGTTCATTTGCTAATGCTAGATCAAAATGATCTAAAATATGCTTTAATGATATTTTCAACAATTTGTAACCTGACAGGCCAAAAAATGGAAATTTAAAACAAGAAGCCCGAT
Source organism: Pholcus phalangioides (assembly GCF_987345545.1). Classification (NCBI taxonomy): domain Eukaryota; kingdom Metazoa; phylum Arthropoda; class Arachnida; order Araneae; family Pholcidae; genus Pholcus; species Pholcus phalangioides. The sequence continues at coordinate 52,722,327 of NW_028301597.1, forward strand.
ATGACAATTTCTTCATGATTGAGTTTTTTTATAACAGACTTTTACTGTATTCATTTAATAAATTAATTTTGTGCTGCTAATGATTGTGATGTTCATTGCCATATAATGAATCTTTAATGCCATTAATGAACATCTGAAAACACTTTTCTCAACCATAGGATGCAACATCTTTATCAGAAATTTGTGCTGAGATAAAAAATTTTAAGGATATCTTAAATGGAGCTGTGCTTGATATTAAAGCTGCCAGAGGTAATGCGTTTATTTATTTTTATTAAATATATTTTTATTTTTTACTCATCAGTAACTGCTGTATTTCCTTTTTTGTTTAAGTTACTTATGTGATGTTATCTTGACTTGCGTGCGATCAAAGTTATGAGCTAAGTCAATAACCAAGGGATATGTTTAGTTGACTTATTCTTTGAAAAAATACTCAAACTTGTGAGTAAATATTCACCTACTGTAGACCTTTGAAAACTGTGAGTAATGGGTCTTTGGTTTATAGCAGGCATCTTCAATTCTTTGCTCAAGGGCACGACTGTGCTCCCTGAAGTACCCAGAGTGCTTGATGCTCATGTCCAATTTTGTGCTCGCGAGCACTTGATCAATGTTCTGATATATCCAAATGCGATACATCTATGACATGCATTTTGCCATAAAAATTAAATTAAAATGAGTGTCAGCCATGTTGAATGCATATTTTAGTACATCAGAGTTAACTCATAAAATAACCCAATAATTTACTTATTTGAAATCTGAATATTTATGCTGATAAGGAGTCTCATTGTTCACAAAATATTTAAACTTTTTTTTTTCTTCAATGAACAGTTTTGGCACTCTACCAATTTCCTCTGGAATATATCATTTGAAGGTTTATGTCCTGAAATTTATCACATTTAACATATGACATGAATTTGAATCCTGAACATAAATATTATAATTGAAAACAGTGTGAAATGCAAAATTTTTACTTTTTTGTCTGAAAAAAACCTTGCTTTAAAATTTTTCAAAAGTACATTTATATGATGCAGGGAAAAAAAAATCAGAGCTCCAAATAACAAATAATGGTTAAATAATAACCGAAAATTTGCCTGCAAAATATTTAGTTTATTAATGCAGTGCTACAATGAAGAAGCATAAAGAATATTTCAGTTGAAAAAGTAAAAACATGATTACAATACTTCATTGTTAATTAGATTTTTTTCATCATTTTTTCAATGAATAATTTTACATTTCTCAGTTACACATTACTTTTAAGTTTAATTATTACTTTCAAGTTTATTCTAATTTTGCAATATAAGCTAAGGATAATGATAATTTTTTTATATCTTTTGTGCTTTCATAATTAAGCAGAATATTTAAAATATATTAGTCTGGTTTAGCGTAACTTTTGCATCCTTTGTTCTCTAAATCTATCTCTGCTCGATTCATGAGCAAGTCCCTGTATTTAGATTCCTCTTCCAAACCCAGGATAAGCGGTCTGCTCTTTGGATTAGGTTTACTCGGTATAGAATGCATGAAAGATAATTTCAATAGCGCAATTTCATGTGGATACAACTCCCCTTATAGCTTTGGTCCGTTTATGGTAGAAAAGAAAAGAAGGAAGAGACACAAGAGAAGAAAAACAGAAAAAGTAAGACTAGAAGGGCCTTTGTTTTTGCAAGTGCGGGCGTAGACTCCAGATTCGTCCCCAAATTCTCCATGTGCAGAAATGCACTGCACAGAACTGTCTATACACCGTTCACACCCTATTTAGGATTTGCTATTCAGAAAAAGCGATAAGAATCCGACATCGTGAAGGACATCCAAAAAAAGAGAGGCGAGGTAGAGGCACAAAATGCAAAGAAACAACTTAAAAGTTTAATATTTGGAAGAAGAGCCTCATAAAATCTACATGAAGGTCTTGAGTTTCGGGAATACCAATTCCGAGGAAATCATATAAAAAAATTGCTTCAGGTGAAAGATTAAGAAGAAAAATTCAGAAAAAAATCAGGGTTCCGTCACTTTTGATTCTGCAGAACCCCCAAAAAAGCTCTCGCAGAACACCAGCTGCAAAACTTGGTCTAGGGCCCCCCCCCCCCAACAGCTATCGTAGTTTCTAAAAGTCTCTCTTATCACCCAAGCTCCTGGCATTTATTAGCACACATTTTAATTTGCCCTGTTATTTAGTGTCAATTGAGAAGCCATCCAAGTCAGAGGTGGGTAATTTCCCACCTGTACTCTTATTATTATCATTCATGCTCCTAAGCAACTCCTAAACATTTGATTTTTTATGAAAGGATGTCCCGCTCCACTATCCATACAAAGGTTTTTAACAACTGGGTGTTGCAAAGATGAATTTTTGGAAAAAGAAAATTCAACTGCCTTTGCGGGAAATCAAACCCACGTCCTTTCACTTTCCGGGTGATCGCACTAGACTACAGAGGCAATGAATCTCAATCGTTCCTTAGAGCTTGTATGCACTGAAAGGGACCGTATATGGATGGACATACCTAATTCAGGGGCCAAGCTCACAACTGCTGATGTTGCCACCATCTGGTGGCACGGTCCCTTTCAGTGCACACAAGCTCCAAGGAAAGATTGAGATTCATTGATTCATTGCCTCTGTAGTCTAGTGGTCTTGGGCATTCACCCGGAAAGTGAAAAGACGTGGGTTTGATTCCCCGCAAAGACAGGTAAATTTTTTTCTTTCCAAAAATTCATCTTCTCACTACAACCAGTTGTTAAAAACCTTTGTATTTTATTTTTACTTTGCAAGCTGTTCATAAAGTTTCTTTAATAACACTGTTCTACAAATAGCCGCTGTTGTGGTCGAGTGGTTATAGTGACGGACTCACGATGCGAGGATCCGGGTTCGAACCCCAAGGTGATGGTCGGCTGAAGTTGGTTTTCTGTGGTTCCCAACTTCAAGGCGCGAATGCCAGCCGATTTCCCCGTTAAAAAGTCTCGCCACAGAGAGCAACAGGCCTACAACGTTACATATATTCAATCGTTACACTTCACTCACAATTTGAAGTATAGATGGCAGCACTGAAATATCAGGCACAACACTAGCTACACACTCAGACTGTTAGGTGCACTTACTTTGTTCCAGACTCTGCCACGAAGCTGGGCTGGAAGAGATCTCGGCTCACCGGATAAGTCCGGTGGCAGAGACCCTGGCGTTCATTCATTCATGTTCTACAAATAAAAATGAAAATTTTTCTATAGGTAATGGTCGTGATTCTTATGGAAATCTGTCTCCTGAATTCAAATCGAACTTGTTTTTCTGTGTCAGGCATAGTTTTCAATTTATAGGCAGTTTCAGATTTTTTAAATTTTTATTTTTTATGCTGCGTATCTGGGCAAAATATGCAATAATCATTATTCTAGTCCCTTTTAAAATTGTATAGGAACATTCCAAACAGAATAAAATAAAAATTAAATGCAGGCCTGTGCATTACAGTCGAATCCTGTTATAACAAACTCCAAGAGACCGGAGAAATCACTTTGTTATAAAGGAGTTCCAAGTTTTTGCATTGTTCTTATGAAAACTTATCTGGGAGATTAGAAAAGTGTTCGATAAAACAAGATTTTGTTTTCTTGCTATAACGGTATTCATTACAATGGAATTCGACTGTATGTCATTTATTTTATGAGAAAAACTGAATTTGTGCGATATTTTCTAGTTGTAAATGTTTTCCAAAAGAATTTAAAAGGCTTATTTTTCTCTTTTGATCACTTTAGCACCATTGAATAATGTTCCAGCAATAACGGGGGGGGGGGGGGAGACAACAGGACATTGCGATGGGCTACCAATTTCTCATCATGTATATCTTTTTTCTCACACTTACCATTAATGGTGAGACCAAATCTTTCGTTTCGTAAAGAGGATTTCTGTCACAGCTTTCCTACTCGTATTCATACTGGGGTGTTCTCCTGGCATACACAATGTCTTGGAAATTACTTTGAAATCACTGCATATTTTCTATTTGTGCTCATTGTGTGTCACTAATTCAAACATATTTTTCAAAATATTGAATGTCTTTTAGTCATATTTGAATAGGCAACTGGAATAAAAAGCATTAATTTTCCATTATGGAGAACTCCCTTTATACTATATTTTGAGGCATCTATAAAAAGTATCCATTCTTGTGGTTTGTATTTGAATTTCATAGCATTTGTCCTGCTACAGATGTCAGTTGCCAATTCAGACAAAAGTGGTATTGTTGGAAAGGTCTTGTCATATGTAGTAAAACAGCCAATAGAACTACCCGTCAGAGTTGTGCCATTTTTGAGATGGGGCCAATTTATCTCATTTATGTCGCAGAAAACACTGTTCTTACAAATGAAATCAAAGAATTTATGTAACTTTGACATAAAAATCATATCAATATATAAATACATTTTCATTAAAAAAATGTACATGAGGATATTGCAATGGCAATGAAGTAAATTCATCAGTTCACAAAGTAAACAAAAAAAATATCAAATTGGCATAATTTTTTTTTTTACTTATTTTGTACAAAACGGTGACTTGACTGCAGCAAAAAGTTGCTACCGCAGGGAGTCTCCCATCAAGGGGTTAGTGCACCAACCTCTTCATGAGTATAAAAAACAAGCCTGCCATTCGGAATCGGCAATAAATTGTACGTCCCGGTCTAATTAGCCCTCGTGTGCAGAAAATGACCGTGGTGCGGCAAAAATGCTCAAAACTTATTTTGTACAACTTCAAAATGACGACATAGCATTAATATTGGGTGCAACCTAAATAAAAATAATAAATTGGCACCATCTTGAAAAACAGTACAGCTCTGAGGGGTAGTTCTATGGGTTTTATACAGGGTGGGCAGAAAGTCTGCAGAAACCAGGGTTGGTAAAAAAATGATTTTTGAAAAAACCAAAAACCGGGTTTTTTTGGTTTAAACCGGTTTTTGTTTTAAATTGTATTAACATTGAAAACAATAAAATTTCTGAAATTCATTCAAACTTCTAACAATTAATTAAAATAAAATGTTTATTAATGTAATTAACACTATTCCCATATTAATCAATAAATATTTCTTACTTAACAAAGACCAACTTTTGCAATTTAATTATTTTCTGCTTAACTCAATGGATTACTTTGTTTGAAAAATTCTTTTAATGTTGTTATTAATCATTATATATATATGTGTGTGTATGTATGTTTTCTCCAGTTACATTCGGTATGCTTAATTAGGAAGCTATTTTGCAAAAACTATAATAAAACTTAGGTGAATATAATGTATTTAATGAAGCATATATAATGCAGATTAATTAATGGTGATTTACGACATACATAGTGATTATAATTAAGGTTCTGATTTCAAAACACTATAAAAAAGGAATGATTGTCAGAATGACTTGAAAAATGATAGGAATATTCCTGAAGAAATGGAATTTTATTAAGTAAAGGGGAAAAAATACTTGAAAATGTAAAATTAACCAGTCAAGTGGTTACGATGGCGTTTGCCGTCGCTGCCATACGTAATGTTGGTGCCTACGACGGCATTTGCCGACACGCAGACTTTTTTCAGTCTTTTTCACCAGTCAAGTGGTTAAGACGGCATTTGCTGTCGCTGGTATACATAATGGTGTTGCCTACGACGGCATTTTCAGACACCCAGACTTTTCGGCCTTTTTCACATAGACACAACGAATTAATTTGTCATACATGTGCTGCCATCTCTATACAGCCATCCTTCTACTTTATTATCTCATCACTAGATGGAGTTGACAATTGTATATCAAGGTCTGAGATTATTATTACTATTATCTTTGTCATGTTTTGCAAAGCTGCATCCCCATCGCTTTTGTTTCAATTTCCAATTCCCTTGCGAAGATGCATCTGTTTTATTACTCATATATCTTTTAGCAAAGTTTCAACTACTATGGTTCCATATAAATCCATCAACAGCATTTCTTTTAGTCACAGGACATTATGACTACCCCTCCCCACTTTTGGGGTGTCATATTATGTCTTGACACAATCGAGCTATAAAAAAAATATTTTATCATTTCAAACTTCCAAGAAAAGGAAAAAAAGGGAAAAAGCGTGCGCATCTTCAAAAAAAAGTGGGCACTGCGGGTAACGCTCGGAGAAATTAATTGGACAGTTGACTGGTTAATGACATCCAACACGTGGGAAATTTTGCTCACAGAATTGAAACAATAGGCAGTCACGGCAAAATTATAAATTATAGCATTACACAATTACATAATTCACGAAAACATCACAAAAAAGTGAAGTAATCAAACAAATAACTATAACTTGGAAAATGTTAAATATGTTGTCCACTGTGTTCTGCCTATGAGGTGAAAGCACAAAAATTCTAGTTCAACAACAGATCAGAGTATGCCATGGTCATGATGTGGATGCGCTTGCAATTCACCTTTATTAAACCAAACGCACCCCCATGTTAATATTCCTGAGGAACTTCTAGCATATAGGGGGATATGCTGAAGCGTGAAATTCACCAAAGTTTGCAATCCGACCACTTTTCATAACATTTTGAGGTACCCTCCACAGCCAGAAGTTGCAAGGGTTAAGGTCAAGTGAACTGACTGCTAGCCACGTGTCGTGCCATTCTGTTATTGTCAAAATGGGTGTTCAGCAGCTGCTTTGCTGGTATTGCAATGTGCATCTTGATAGAAGTTCTATCCACACACTGATGCTTTGAAAGTGCCAAAATGATGTGGTTGCACAAAATAGATTATACTGCTGGCCAAGTACAGCATCATCTACTTGCACATTTTGCACTTTTTTTTCTTTTACAAAAGAAATTTCCATTGTTTCAGGAGTATCCATGCAAATTTTCAAGTCATTCTGACCAGTACTTATTGTATAGTTTTGGAATCAAAACTTTAATTATAATCACCCTATATATAGCTGATTATTTTTCATAAATCTGCAGGGCTCGGCATGGGTCACTTTTTGCCCTAAAAGTCACTTTTTTAGAAACTGGTCACTTTTATTACGTATTTTCAGGCCGAGGTCACTTTTTTAGCAAAAAAATCCTCGGTCTCGCACGCTTTTTTTATTGTCAGTGTTTTTCTTTTCTTCAAGGAGGAACACTTTACCGGTTCAATATCGCTAATTTCCTCCCTCCCTTCATTGAACTACGATCAAAGGCGTCTTATCTTCCCGGGAGCATACCATGTGACGTCAGCATAACTTGATTTCAAGGCGCTTGGAAAGAAAGCTCCTTGGTTAAAGAAACCAAGTTATTTATAACTCGGTTTATTTTAACGTCATTTTATGGAAAACCCGGTCGGAAAAAAAACTAGCATAAAAGGCGTATACTTACAACAAAGAATTTCCCCCTACTACCATTCATTCTTATTTCCCCACGTGCTCACTCGTTATTTCATTTTCATCTTATTTTAAAATTGATCCTTTATTTTATTTGTTTTGAAAAGTTTTAGTCCTAAGGGCCGAATTCCTTTCTTGGAGCATCGAGCAAGTTACATTTGTTGTTTGTTTTATCATTACTTTTGTTAATTTTTTTAAATGTTATTTGAAATGAAGATTTAAGAGAGCCTGTGCAGAAGCTAACTTACGCGCAGCGGGAGAATACCAAAGCACGCATTATTAATACGCTTTGGAGAATACTCTTGTAGCTGGCCAAGGTTAAAGAAGCTTGCAGGTATTTTGAATTTACTTACAATAAAAAAAATTATCCGATTCAAAATCGCGATCTCTATCTACAAATAAAATTCGTACTATTTTTCTAACTGGATTTAAATCTCAGCAAGAAACCGTTGCCCCAAATTTGATCGAGAGGAGAACTATTTATGAAAAGATCACAGAATCCTGCAATTCAACATTTAGTTTAACACAAGAGTTTCCAAATCAGATGAAAATTGATCATCAATCTGATAAAAACTCGGTTAATGCATTCGAGCCGTAAATAGAGGCGGATTTAACGGTGGGCACACCAAGCGCGCCTTTGGCCCCTACTTTACACTTTTTTCCTAATTGAAAGGGCCTAATATTAATTTTTTTTATGCCGGGCCGTCAACTGACCTTTATCCGCTTCTGGCCGAAACTTAATTTAGAGCATCTTCATGATACTGATTGTTGACTTAATATCGACATCTTGCGCTCCATTCTTGGTGTTGTGTAAAAAATCCCATTTTTAGACCTCGGAAGTTATTAAAACGTTTTTGTCTCGAATCGCTATTATGACCGCAATAGGAGAGGGCGGGGGTCTGGTTCCACCGGTATCGAACGAGGAAAGGTGCCGAGTATACTCTTTTTCTGTTAAAAAGAGTGGATACCGACCCCGGGCGATAGTAAATTTCCGTTCGTACTTGCGACCCGGGTTGCTACATACCATGATCAGATCTAAAACTGGGAGCGGGGGGGGGGGGGGCCAATGCCTCGGACGGCGTTTTTGATGGAATGGCATATTTAAGAAAAGGCAATAAAAATTCCTTTGCAAAATTATTGAATTTCACAGTCAAGAAGCAGTAAAATTGTGTTTCCCCTTCAGAAAAAACAATTGTATTATGGCCATGGTAAATCGGGTGGGGGCAAATTCTTTGTTTTTGTTCATTAAAAATTACGGGAGGAGTCAGCGCTAATGTGGCGCTAACTTTTTTTCGCGCTAAAATATGTAACCCTGACAGCAGCATTCATAAATTCTATCAACCGCATTTATAAACCCCATATGTCGTTGATTCGATTTTTGTGTTCATTTTATCCTAATTTTCCCGATATATTTCTATCGATTTTCGCATATTGCCGCATGTTAGGTTGATTCATGTAAATTATATATATTTTTGTAATATTTTATGTGCCCTTTGTCAGCCCCTGTGGTGGTCGAGTGGTCATAGTGACGGACTCGCATCACGAGGATCCGGGTTCGAACCCCACCGGCACCACAGTGGTGGTCGGCTGAAGTTGGTTTTCTGTGGTTCCCAATTTCAAGGCGCAAATGCGAGCCGATCTCCCCGTTAAAAAGTCTACACACTCAGACTGTTAGGTGCACTCACTTTGTTCCAGACTCTGCCGCGAAAGCTACGCTGGAAGAGATCTCAGCAATGGGATAAGTCGAGTGGCGAAGGCCCTGGCGTTTATTCATTGTGCCCTTTGTCAACCATCTTGAATTGACTACCGCAAAACGGTGATTCCTTGGCGCGAAAAAAAGTCGCCACGTTAGTGCTTACAAGGTTCATGGGAAATTTACCGGGGGAAGGCCGCGGAGTCTCTTTTTCTGTTAAAAATTACAGGGCTGTTTCCAAAAAAATACTGTTTCCAGGGGTGGGAACTCTGTGCCACACTGCGCCAAATAGCTAATTATGTTTCAGTATGCCCGGAATTTCGGAAAGGACGCCAAAAAATGTTTGTACCTGCTTACCGCGAAACGATTCTTTCTAAGAGCGTGTTTTATTAAACTGTACGCCTTATTTAAACTATCGGCCTTTCCATCGCGAAACCCCGATAATATCCATGATCGTGCAACTGAAAATGGTTTGCAATGGTCGTTCAGCTTTAAAGCGCAAATGCGAGTCAGTTGCCGTTTAAAAAAAAGTCGCCTCTGGAAGCAGCAGAAATTACTGTAGTCGATCGTCATTGCGTCAAATCCCGATGTTTCGTGAAAAAAATTTTCATTCTGGGAGTAAAAAGTGTGTTTCCGCCGAATTACGAATGCTAATTTAGAAACTTTGCCGAATAACGAGTGTCAGATCACCAATCTCGCCAAATAATAAGTACTTAATCACCAAACGTCGCGTTAATTCTTCAGAAATTCTCTCCCATTTTGCAACAATTTCTTCCCAAGTATGAAAAAATTGAAAACTTATAGAAAATTTTTAGCCCATTTAAAGTGCTGCGGTTCCAGACAGACAATAGTTCCCTCAGTAAGCAAAAATCATCTTAAATAGACTGGTGTGAAAAATTTTATGACAGCCTCTCGTTCAAACAAGCTGTCAAAAGCCTGAGACACCAAAAACAAAAAAGCTGATGAAAAGATGTTTGATATCAAAAGACAGTGCAGTTGCTTTTTTTTTTAAAAGGGGTGAGGGTTAACGAAAATATTCTTGTTAATTTCCCTGCTCCAATTTATAAATATCTGTTCCGAATCCTATATTTTGCTGCTCCAAAACTGCTCCAGATCCTGAATTTGCGGCTCCAAAACTGCTCAGAATCCTGAATTTTGCTGCTTCAAAGCTGCTCCGAAATGGACTTTGTCACTTCCCACCCCTGTGTTTCTGGGTAAAGGAGTAAATGTGTGTTTTTTTGCAGGCAGTATTAATTTTGTGTGCCCCCCCCCCCCCTGTAAAATAGTATACTCACCCACTTTTCCCAGTCCAGCCATAGGTGGAGATACTTTAAGGTCTTAGGGGTGTGGCACGATGACAATTGATATACATCCTATATATGTATACATCAGTAGGCCATTGACGCTGGGGGGAGGGTGGATTGCCCCTCCCTCAACGTATAATAATTAAAACAATTTAGTTAATTTAATAATTTAAATAATTTATAATTCAGTAATTTTAGTAATTTTTTAATTTAATAATTTAAAATAATGTTAAAAATTTAATTTTATGGTTTTTAATCATTATAGTAAATTTGTTAAAATTTGTTGGAACGTATTACACAAACCTAGGTATGTAAATCAAATTTTTACTAGTTAAAAAAGTTTGAGTACATTTTGTATATTGTCATTCATAGCATAACATGAATGAAAAATCCACTGGAATGTAGATGGGACAAATTCTCTCATCAAATTTTGTGTTATTTCATTTTTTTCCCTTCTTTGAATGTGAAAACTTTTTCCCATTTTGAAGTTATTCTCTCACACATAGTTGTTGATAAATTTGATAAGTTATTCAAAACTTTTCTGGTTAGCAGAATGCGTTTGAGTTTCATTTAATTATTTCACACTATTATGTAAAAAAAAAAGTAATTTCAATGAGTTCTATTGAAATGCGAAGTTAAAACTAAATTCAATTTCAATTCATTCAATTTGGTAATAATAAAAATTCATTGTCCATTTGGTCTCTTTCTAAAAATATTTTGGTCACTATTTGGTCACTTTTTAAACATTTTGGTCACTTTTTAAACATTTTGGTCACTATTTGCTCACTTTTTAAACAATTTGGTCACTATTTTCACTAGTTTTGAGGCCATGATCCGTGCTGACCCCTGAATCTGTTACTACTACTATACAGTAGAACCTTGATTAACTGGGCTTAACCATGAAGGTATAAAAAAAACTGTTGAATATTAAGGATGGGTAATATACAGTGTGAGATGTGCTGCTACTTATGGGAAAGAAAATGAAAATGTTTCTGTGAGGTAATGTAACTACTAGTACACTAGCCTTTGTCCTTTAGGGACAGCTAGTGTCTTTATTGGATTATAGGACCACCTGCCCCTAACATGATGGTGTCACTACTGTTGCTACTTCTTTGTGAAGGGAAAAAGAAACCCTGTGAGATACCACTACATTTACATGTATGATACAATCCTTATTCATGAATTTTGTAAAGATATATAGAGCATCAGAATGTAGCCAAAGGTTAGAAAATGTGGTAAGAATGAGAAATTTTGGCTTCTGTATATAACTTTAAATAACTAAGATACTTCATATGAAAAAAAATATATATTCAGGCCACTTTTTTTTTATGAGACTTTTCGAAAATGCGAGGTTATGGAGGACAATGTGAGGTTATGGTGCCACAAGGAATTTTTCTCCTATAGGGTTGTTAATAAATGGAATAGCTTACCCCCAGAGGTAATCAATTGTAACATAATTGGCACGTTTAAAAAGAAATACGATAACCATGTTGCAGGAGTGGAAAATCTGCTACAAACTGCTACAATTTCCGATGTCTGCTACATACTGCTACAAAAATGTAGAAATTCTTCAATTCTGCACCATCTTGCACCACAAACAAAATTTTCCCTTAGGAAATTTTGAAGTTGCGTGATAATAGAAGCTGACTTTCCGATGATGCCATTTGCCCTCCTCACAATTTTATTTCTTGGGGGCTGTAAATGGAATTAGCCAGCATCTTTAACAGATTTTCAGTCTCTCGTTTTGCTTCCAAGTTTTCTATTATTCATTTTCTACTATTCTTTCTCTTGATATGTCATTTCTTTTTACACCATTTACCAGCATGTCTAGTGTTCAATGGAAAATGGTTTCCAGCTGCACATTAATTGAAATTACTTTTTGTAGACCATGGTCATGGTTGGTTTGAAAGGTATTATTTGATGTAAGATTCCAGCAAAGCTTATTTAGGCAGACAAGTAGAGGTCAACAAAAATTCAGAAAACTTTTCTTTGAGTATGTGGTAGATACTCTTATAATGAAAATGATATGGTAACAAGCTAGCATCCCTCGCAGCTACAGTAACCATTTTTGTCACATCATTGTTATATTCTGCATACCAAAGCTAGTTGTATCGAGATCTGCAGTTTATAGCTGATCCCAAAACAGATGCAGTTCCAGAGGACAGTGATGGCCCCTTCCAAGATCTGAATACTATGAGAAACATTGGTCTGTATCATAAAATATGAGATACTCTAACAAATCTATGAAATAAATTGCCCTGGACCTATCCTTTTTTTTTTAACGGTCATCCCATACAGGCTACAGTGCTTTTAGATGGAGCAGTTATACAGACAGCTATGGGTGTCCACATCTGGGAATGTGGTTTGCCTAGGTCGTTGTTTTCTATGCACACCCGGGTCACAATTTTTCATGAGTCCCTTTATTAAAAAAATATATAGAATATAATATAAGAAAAAATATATATATAAATAAATAGCCCCTGTGCAATCATGTGAAGAAGCAGGGAAGGCTTGAGACAAAATTCTCACCTGTGGAAGACATCATTTTGGTGCCCCTCTAGCATATAAGCTGCATGAGTGAAATTATTTAAGGGAAACTCGCAGATTTTTGTATATGCCATGAGTATTATGGTGAGAGATCAGGGACAGATCTAGAGCTCGCTGTTTGGAGGGGTGTTTTTCCCTTACATTGTTGTGACCATATGTCCCGTATTTTTTGGGCAGTCATGGTTTTCTTTCCTTCCCGACCTTTTTTAGGAAAATGCCCTAGTTTTTTCAGTTTTCTTGAGTTTGTTATTTAATCAAAAATATTGATACGAGTAATTTCAATGCATTTATTGAATGCAATACTATCATATTCACATTTCACTTGGGGGGGGGGTGATCATGGTGACTTCCCCCCCCCCCCCCCATAGGTCCACGCCTGTGAGAGATAACATAGGCAGTTTGGTTGTTAAAGTTCTTATCCTGGGCTTTATATTCACTTATACTTCATAAACGTACACATACTTATTGTATACTATCTTGAGTTTTGTTCCAGCTAGATGAGATGAATCATAAATTACAATGGTTTCTGAAAACTATTCCATCCAATACAGTCATAATTTGAAATTTGCAGAAAAAATTTTCATTTTTATTCTCATTTTTGATTTGAAAGATAGATAGCTACACATAACAAGTGCAACACTTACGTGAATTATCTTTTCATTCCTTTGAAACTAATCACGACCATGGTCTAGACCAGTGATTCCCAACGTGGGCGTTGATGCCCCCTAGGGGGCGATGGAATGTTTCAGAGGGGCAGTAGAAGCTATGGGTATAACATAGGATCTTATCAGCTAGATTGTGTTCGGGGCGATGGGAGAAAAAAATTTCAGAAGAAGGGGTGATGGGACGAAAAAGGTTGGAAAACTATGGTCTAGGCCAGTGGTTCTCAACCGGGGGGTCACAGATGAAAATCTCTCAAAAGGGGAGCCACGGCTACTGATACGGGGGCCACGAAGAGAGAGAAAAAAGTTTGTGAAATTAAATTTTTTTTAGTCACTCTGACTAAAAATAATTTCAAACAAAATGCATAGAATATCTTTTTAGCAATTTTTCCCCCCTTCAAGTAATATTAACATGAGGAAGGAAATAAAAAAAGTGTTGCATGTAATCTCAATGGTTTTACGACTTGGGGGTGACAGTAGGCCCTGACACAAACTATATAAGAGGTTTGAGCAAAATGGAGTAACTGTAAAGACAGAAAATTGTGTGTGTTCGAAGACTTTTCATTCAAAGAGGGCTGCCGTAAAGAAAGCAGGCAAAAATTTGTTGACCATTCATTGACATTCTTTTGAGTGCTGATAGTAAATGTAATCCAAGAAGTACATGGGTGAAAAGTGAAAGCTTGTGAAAAAACCCATCGTTTTAAAGCAATTACAGACGGATAGCCATCTAGTTTAGCACAAAGCTATCTTCAGCAGGCACTGAGTGGGGATATATTTATAAAAATTATATAAAGAATGATTGCTCTAGGGGTTTTTTTTTAATGAATTTTGATGGGGGGGGCGCTAATCCATTGCCTCTGATGAAAAGAAATAAAGTCGAAACCAGTTATAACGAACTCCAAGAAAAGTTTTTTTAATTGATACTGTAAAGCTTCCTATTAACAGCCCTACTACTTAAGCCTGCTGCTGGTCTGCAACATCCCAAATAGTTTCAATGAAATTTTCCTATCCAGCAGGAACAATATTGTGGACATTAGAAAAAAATTTCTAAAAGGGCGTATATGACCACATTTAAAGCAATTCAAATCCGTTTATTTGAGACTCGCTGCGTCTGCTGATTTCTCAGAAAAGTGCAATAAATTCTCATGTAAGTCTTCACTTTGAAATGTCCATAACCCGTTCAATGCGTCTCTTTGTATCTGTCAACCTAAAATTTATGGTTTTTAGTGTTGATAATACGCATGTAAAACCAATTCGGTGACGTGTTTTCACAATCTACAAAAACCACGTAGATTTCATAGTTAGAAATGATGTCTAAATGCCAAAGATTTAGAGTTCAAATCGAAATGAAAATGTCAAATAATTGAAATTGTGCTTCATATAAATGAAATATTTTAATATTGAAAGCTATATATATATATATATATAGAGATTAATCGTGACCGTTGTCAAACATCTCATAAATGTGAAAGTTTATCATAAAACGAAGAGTGAGGCGCGAATCCCTTGAGCACAAGTGGAATTTCGAGGCATTTACGCACAACCGAGCCCCTCTTGGCAATTTTCCTTTTTTTTTCTCCCCACCCTTTCTTCCTTTTGTTTCCTTCCAAAATTTATAAAAGTAAAAAATACTGTTTTCAGATTAAATTGCCGAAGTTCAATTACTTTAGTGCAAAAATGTCAGATTTTTTTTTTTAAGTCAGACCATACAGTCAAACCATATTATAATGAACTCCAAGAGACAGGAGAAATCACTGCGTAATAACAAAATTTCATTACAAAGGAATTCCAGATTTTTATGTTGTTCCTATGTAAACTTATCCAGGGGATTAGAAAAGTTTTCGTTAAAATGATATTTTTTCCCGTTATAACGGTATTCGTTAAAACGGGAGTTGACTGTATTTCATCTCAAACTATTTTTTACGTGTATATGCAGGCTGCATGGATAACAGGGTGTATGGCACTTTACTGGCGAGCCGTTAGTCTTAGAGCAGTGGTTCTCAACCTTTTTTGACTCGCTGAGCCCTTGTCAGTGTATAATTTCTATGGCGCAGCCCTTTTTTCTATATTATTTACATCGCGGTACCCTTTAGGCCTCTTTTTTTTAAATCAAATTTATTGATTTATTTTATTATCCTTGAGTGGTCGCGGAGCCCCTGGGAAGTTCTGAGCACTGGCTGAGAGCCGCTGGTCTTAGAGACATACTTACAACTAGAAAAAGAATCACGTGTCCAACTCAGACATGTCATTTATGTTGTAAGGGTTTGTGTAGTTATAAAATTAAAAAAAAAAACTTTTTATATCGTCCCCGTGTGCCAAAAAACCCAAAGTTGTTGCTCTGTCTTTCCCAATGTCAACTAAAATAATTTCACGTTTCAATATTCACCGAGATACGCAAATTCGAAAAATTGAGGAAATTTGGGGAAAAAACAGTGTTAAATGCGAGTAAAATGGTTTCCCCCATCTAATGCTGTTTTTTTTCCTCCAACTTTCTTGTAATATCTCAGGGAATATTGCACTTAGAAATGTTGAATTTTTTTTGTTGGAGACAGGGAAACAACTTTCCAACTAGGTTTTGAGGCACAGGGTGCCCATATAAAAAGTTAACGTTTTTGTTTTGATAATTATGCAACTCCTGGCAATATGAATCAAATATCTGTGTACTGCATATTATTCGGGTACTTTTTCCAACTGGAAGTATGCCTCTAGGACCAATGGTTCGCCAGTAAAATGTCATATGCCCCGTTACCTTTGCGCCCTGTATATTAAATATAGTGCGGGCTGTTATGTGAAATATTGTGTTGTGTTTAAGCCAACTCACACGTTGCTTCGTCCGCCTCCTAGAGAGCGGCCACATTATGAACCAAAAAGCCACTTGAAAGTAGCTTGTCATCCAATGAAAAAATCAGATTTTCACCGTTTCGAAATTGAAGTCAACAAACTGATAATTTTCTTATTTGAGAATCTGATTATTTATATTTTCCGATGGGCTTAAAATCCTGATAATGAACCATTATTATGTTCGCATGAACAGTTTTGTCACTGCGTACATGATTTCTCTGGAATGAAATGGTTCAAACAAATATTTAAAAATTTTTCACACGTATTTTAGTTCATTTTTTTAAATTCATAGAAGGACTACAACGTGAACCTATATCCTTGGTACATGTATTATTGTTGAAAACGATGTGAAAGGGTGAACTTTTCAATTGTGATTCATTTGTGTGGCTACTCCCTCATTACTGCTTTCATCCGCATGAAGAGAATAAAATTAACAAACTGCTTGCTACCAGTTTTTTGCCATTTTATCATTCCAAGAATGCGTATTTTAGAAGCTACAACTGACATTTCTCAATGAAACCATAAACTTTTACACAAAAAAAACTAATTTGGAAATAATACAAATTTCATCCAGTACAATAACTTGATGACATTATACCGTCTTCAAGCCCAGAGTTTACATTGATTAAAAATAATGTATTCTATTTTTTTTACTGTATTCTGTTCATTTTGCTTTTTCGTTATTTTCATTAATTAAAAATTAATGGAATTAAATTCAAAAATATTTACACTTCAGACAATTTTTGAATAACTATTTTCTAATGGGAAAACGGGAGGGGGGGGGGGGTAGAAAGTTAGTCATGTTCGCAAGGGGGGCCATAGAAATGAGAAATGGTTGGAAGGGGGCCATGGACAAAAAAAGGTTGAGAACCACTGGTCTAGGCCATAGTTTCCCAACCTTTTTAGTCCCTTTACTGGCCTTTTCAGCAGGTACAAAGTAAGGGGTATAGGGGAAAAGTGTTTCATTGAAAAATCAACTTCACAAAATGGGCTTTTCATTTTATAAAATAAGAGACCTTTAAGGAGGGAAAATATGTTAATGCCAGTAAGGGTTCACTGATTTGAATTGTTAAACAAGGTTAACCAAATTTGTGTTTGTCAGAATTTTTTAATTTTTTCCTTTACTTTCAGATGCATCAACAAATACCAAAACTCAACCCTTCAGTGAAATTGTTGTCCAGGAACTGAAGGAATACATGGAAAATATATTGAAGACCCTGGATTATAAAGGAGAAAACCATGTGACAGCTGGTCAGGCAAAAGACATTGCTGAAAGAGCTTTGTTAGAACTTGATGTTTTCAAAAGGCAACTGATAAGTGTTTGTACAGCTCTTGTTGCAGAAGGAGACAATCAAGCAGACACAGCATTAACTGCTATGCTACCTTCCACTGATTGTACAGTATCAAAAACTGACACCTTGAAGATGAAAAATGTTGGACAAAGTTTAAATGATTTGGTTGCAAAGCAAAAGACAGAAAACATAAAACTGAAACAAGCTTTATCCTGTGTAATGGAAGAGAATCAATTTTTGGAGAGCGAAATGAATAGAATGGCTTCATTCAAAACCATATCAGTCAAAACTTGTGTAACTCGTGAAATTGAATGCCAGACAGACAAAGAATCATATGAGCAATCTAAGTTGCTGTGTGAAAGTTTGCAATTTGAACTTGAAACACTGCGTATTCGTTTGAGGGAGCTTGAAACCAAATGCTCAAAATATGAAACTATTCTTAAGGACAAAACCAACATTTCTTTTGAAAATAATGAATTGAAGAACAACATTAAGTTGCTTGAAAATCATGTATCAGAGCTTACCAGTGAGTGTGCCGAGTTAAAATCTAAATCTTCAATCAAAATAGAAAATCTTGAAAGGTGTCTGGCTTCTGCCGAGCACAACACAAAATGTTTAAAGGCTGAAAATACCCTATGCCATGACAAACTTCAGCATTCAGAAGCAGTTTATCAGTCAATGAAAACTCAGTTATCTGAGACTCGTAAAAAACTTGAAGAAATGATAACAAAGTGTGGTCATTATGAGAAGCTACTTCAAAATGTTTCTCCTTCCAGAGAAAATAAGGATGGGGCTAATTTATATGCTAATAACAAGAAGGACAATAAAGAATCAATAAACTATAGCAGTGAAGCCAGCAAAAGTAATGAAATAATAAAAAATCTGGAGATTTCTCTGCATTCCACTAAAACAAAACTTCGAGATGTTGAGCATCAGTTTGAGTCACTACAGAAAAGTGCATTTTTATTAGAATCTAATTCTTATACTCATGCTGCATCTATGGATACAAATTCAACAAACCTAGTTGATAAAATGAAGAAATTCCAAGAACTTTTGCACAGAGCCCATGTCATTCGAAATTTCATGTGTATGGTGAATTCTGTTGTTATTCGAAATCTGAGGAGAAAACTACAAGTCAAAGAAGAGGAGGTAAAAAGAATGGAGTTTGAGATGCTCTGTCATCAACGGAACAATAACACTTTTGAATCGATGAACTCTGCTCTCATCGATATTGGAACTGAACAAAGTTTTTCAAGCCCTTATAAACATAGTAAACATAGTCAGAATTTTGAGGCAGATTTTTCTGAGATCAACACATTCCATGAAAGCAAGTTTGAGGCAGCAGAATCAATTGATAATATTTCATTTGGTTTGAATACTGAAAAAGGAGATGCTGTCGAAAACCAAAGTTTGTCAAGCCATCAATTACAGCTTGAGAATATCCGTGCTCAGCAGGAAATCATAGAACTCAAAAATAGAATTCAAAGCCTTTTAAATAAGATAAATGAAAAAAGTTTCAATAAGTGTGACCATGAGCAGGAAGTGTTGCTTGTTGCACATGATGTTCATAAAAAAGCATCAAAATGTGAGCAGTGCAAGTCTTCAAGTGCCAAATTACTCGACCTTAAAAAAGAAAATGAAAGTTTGAGGCAAAGAGCCACTGACATGACAGCGACATTTAAAGGTATTGAACAAGAACGGTTGATGTTATATAAACAATTGAAAGATAAATCTGATCATATTGAGAACCTAAATGAAGAAGTAAAAAAAACTTCTGAAAAAGTGAATCAGTTTGAAACTCTTTGCATCAAACATTCTGGAAAAATCGAAACATTGACTGTTTTGGTTAAAAGCAAAAGTTCTCGAATAGAACAACTCTCGGATGAACTAAAACAGAAAATAGCTCGAGTGTGTGAACTTGAAAATGCAATTCAAGAATTGTATAAAAAAACTCAAGATTTTAACATCATATCACTGGAATTGGAAAACTCCCAAGATATTGTTAATAAATTGAAAAGGGACTTGCAGTGTAAAATTGAAGGAGAAGATTGTTTGAAAAAAGAAGTTGAAAAATTGAGTGAGGATCTGGAAGACAAAATATCTGTTAATGCAAATGTTCAGAAAGAACTGGATGCAAAAAGTGAATGTTTGTTAAATTTTCAAAATATGTTGAAGAAAAAGGGTGAATTGGTTGAGCAATTAAATAAAGAAATTCAGAATTTAAAAGCTGAAGTTAATGAACTCAAATCAATTGATGAAGAGAAAAAAGACCAGATTGCTCAGCTGAAATCGGATCTTGATGATCGAACTAACTATATAAGTGAATTTCAAGTGCATGTTGAAGAAAAATCTAAACTTCTAGAGACTCTCCAGAATAAAATGGATGCAAAAAAAATTGATGAACTAAAGCTTGAAATTGAGAGAAGAACTGTTACGGTTCAAAATTTGAAAGATGAATTAGCTGAAAAGTCCCACTCACTGCTGGAACTCAGTGATGTCCTGAAAGAAAAAGAGAAAGCCATTAATAACTTGCAAGAGCAGCAAAAAGAAAAAAATCTTCTAGTTGAAGAGTTGAAGTCTAGGGAAGTTGAAAACTTGGCAGCTATCCAACATCTTCAAGAAGAAAGAAATTTGAGTTCAGAGTTTATTTGTAGACTTCAAGATAGTTTGAAAGAGAAAATTTTGTTGGCAGAAGAACTTGAATCTGATGTCAACAACAAGAAAAAATCTATAAATGAATATAAAACTGAACTTGAACGAAAATCTGCTCTCATCAGTTTATTAGAAAAAGATTTGAAACAGACATCTGGGCTTGTAGATAAAAAATGTGCTGCAATAGAAGAACTACAGAGTGAAGTTGACATGAAAGAAGCTCTCTTCAATAAGTTGGATTCTGATGGTCAAGCTAAAGCTAGAGTTTTACAAAATAAAATAATTGATCTTGAGAAACAGATAAAATTTTATAAGAAGCAAAACAGTGCAAGAATTTTTTCAGCCTCTAAATCTGAAGACCACTGTAAAGATGATGATAGTAAATCATTTTGCAGAAATTCAGGGTTTGTACCTGAAGCTTCTTCTACACATTATGAATTGAAAGCTATTCTTCCTGCAGAAAAAGAAAATTCAGTGATATCAGAAAACACTCTTGGTAAGGTATATGACAAAACACCTGCAACTAATTACCAAAGTGAAAAGGAAGATGTTCCAGAATATGAGCAACTTTTAAGGCGTTTGAGTGAGACTGAACTGTACCTGAAAGAGTGCAAAAAAGATAAAAGCAAATTGGAGAAGAAAATACAAAAACTTATGCAAAATCAAAAGCTTCTCTCTTCACAAAGCTCCGAGAAACCGGAATTTATTCTGAATAAAAGTGATCAGGAAAGCAAAACCTATTATGATGAATGCAAATGGAATCTTCAAAAAGAAATTTTATCTTTGCAAGCTCAAATTTTCAAAGAAAATTCATCACATTCGTCAAAACATGTAAAATTCATGAAACGTATGGAAGATTTACATTCTCTAGTGTCTGTAAGTAAAGAAGACAATTTCTTTAGGGAACTCATGATAAAGCTGAAGCTTGATGTAGAGTTTTTAGAAAACATCAAAGTTCTTCTCATGCATAGCATCATTCCATTAGTGAAAAATACGTTGCAAGACGAACTCGATTTTGTCGGCAGTCAGATTTATGAGGTTGATAAGAATCAAAATATCGGGTATGTCATTTTTTCTTTTCTGACATCTATCATTATCACTTATTATTTGACTTAGGAAAAATCTATTCTTCTCATATCAATATCTGCACTTTTTTTCTGGCTAAATAACTATTTTCTTTGGAATTAAAAAGAACAAAATTCTTCATGCTTACAGATAATCTTTCAGAAAAGACTGACCAAACCTTTTTTTAAAAAGGAAAACAAGAAAATATACAGCTATTGTCAATGAACGTCCTTGCATATAAAGAGGGAATTGTAAGGAAGAGCATTATCAAGCTGCAATAGATTTATTTTTTGCTTTAGTAAAAAAAAAACTGTAAAACTGTTCTGTTTTATAATTTTCATAAATTACAAAAGTTATAAAGAAAAATGGTCAGATGTCAGTAGTTAAGTAAGATGCCAGATTTAAGTAAAAACATTGTGAATTTCAATATTTTTATAGATAACTGCGAAAATATTTTATTCCTGTTATAAACTGCTCACTCATATCCTTTAGTTAGGGATTAAGCAGGAGTGGGAAATCTGCTACAATTTCTGATGTCTGCTACATTTTGCTACAATTTCCGGCCGCTTGTTACATTTTGCTACAAAAACACAGAAATTCTGCGCCATCTTGTGCCAAAAGCAAAATTTTCCCTTCAGAAACTTCGAAGTTGCATCACAATAGAAGCTGACTTTTCGATAACATCATTTGTCCTTCCCGCAATTTTATTTCTTGGGGCCACAAATAGAATTAGCTTGAGGCTCCTTCTCCATGATTCGGATCTCAGACTTACAACGTATAAAATGGGGTCAAACTATACAAATTGCTTGCTCATCTGCAGAATTTTTAAAAAAAAAACTTCAGTCCCTTTTCCCAGCTATTTTTTTTTTTACAAAAAAAAGTTAACTCCTTTGATTCATGTTTTTTGTTCCTTACATTAATTATTTTTTAAAGTGCATCAATTTTCCCTAACTGGTTTTATTTGACGAAGCATTTGTGTATCCTTTAACTTAACAGAATGGAAAAGGTCGTGAAAGAAAGTATTATCACACTGGAAAAACAGCAATGACTAATCTATCTTCGCCATCAGGAGTTGTGATGTCTGTAAATTCAGGTTGTCTATGAACATGGAAATGTGATGAAGTCCCGGAAAAGTAACAAAATGAGAAAAGGGTTATGAAATAAATGAATAGGGTCTCGAAATAAGTCAAAAGTAGGGAGTGAAAACAGATGTACTCAGATTGAATTTTTCTGTGAAAATAGAATCATTATATTAAATTCCTATTTGTTTAATCATTATTTTCTATAGTTTTTATTTCCATAGTTTAAGTTAAAAATAATTTAAGTCTACAGCTTTTAATCACTATTAAATTTCTTAGAATTTCTAATAAATAGTCTAAGAATGACCCAGCAAAAGAAGTTATCTCAAAGTACAGGGCGTCTATAATTAAATGACCCTAATTTAAAGTAGCCTAGAGGCGATACCAGTCATCAGAAAAGTTTAAAATTTTGGAGAGGTCTTCATGAAGTGATGGGAATTTGTTTCAAGGGAAAAAAAGTAAGTTACACATGTCGCCACCAGAAGACGTTTCACTTTGAATACCTGCAGTAAACATGTAAATTTATGTGATGTCGTGCAGCAGCTGTTATAAAACTTAGAAAAATTCGCGGAGATCTTGTTTCTCAATGTGTTTGCTGCTCACAATTACAAGATCACGCTTTCTTGGTCAAATTATTTTACCAAAACCGCAATTCTGCAGTAATTAAATTGCTCTAAGGAAGTAATGCACTTGGAAGAGGATTCAAAAGGATCCAATGAATGTTAAAAACCTTCGGAGTACGATAACGAAATTTGAAACCACAGGATCGTTGGGTGTTCATCCTGGAAGAGGAAGAAAACCTGTTTCTATAGACGCAGTATAGGAGGTTTCACGTTAGGTGGAAGAGGACAGAGCTTCAAATTCTTGTGATAGTGTCAGGCTTGTAGTACAGGCGTTGGATAGGCCACGTTTAACTCTCCATAAGGTCATGCAGAATATCCTTCTATATTATCCGTACAGACTTTCACTTGTGCAGTTGTAACATCCGCCGCTGTGGTGGTGGAGTGGTCATAATGACGGACGCACATCGTGAGGATACAGGTTCGAACCCCACCGTCACCACAGTGGTGGTCGGCTGAAGTTGGTTTCCTGTGGTTCCCAACTTTGAGGCGCAAATGTTTTACATTTCACTCATAGTTAGAAAAACTGGTGGCAGATTGCAGCACTACACATAACAAGCATTACACAGAAACAAACTTCACGTCAGGCTTCACTACACGTACACACACATTCCAATATATACCAATTTGTTAGAGGTTTGGCAGAGGAATATGGATGAGGTGCATGTGTGGTTTAGTAGTAGTAGTTGTTGTAACATCCCTTAATGGGGTTACATGCCCGGTTCGATTTATCAAAAGTTAAGGCAGACAACAAGCAGGAAATAAACAAGTTTGTTTTGTATCACTTCAATTGCTTTATTACATTAAATGGATTTTGTAAATTTACATTCACAGGTTAACCCTCGATTTATCCTTGAGAACTATTTTACAGTTAAGTTTTTCTTTCAGATCAAAAATTTCATGTTAGTAGATATGGATCTTAGCCCATAGGAAGTCCATGTTCTGTTGAACATCACCTTTCCAGTTGTAGACCAGGGTAGACACAATACAGGTCCATCCATGTTAATAGAGTTAATTGAAGAACAAAGTTCCAGATTTCATGGCAAGTCACCAGCAACCAACACCAAGCGAAGATCTCTCAGAGATTAGAGATGAAAGTCCTCAGAAACTAGTGAAGCTGACATCTTTGTACACAGGATAACGGGATGTCTAGATCGGCTTAGATCAACACCTCCACCGATAGTCCATGCGGGGTTTCATCATCCAGAGCAGGCCGATAGTTACCAGATCAATGCTGTAAAACTCGTAAAAGGCTATTAGACTTTCATTTATAGAACTTTCGTGATAAAATCATTTTCACCAAACAAGCTGGAAAATAAAGAACAAAAGTTATTCAAGTTATGACATGACTTTTTTTAGTTTAACGACCTCAACTGATCGTTTTGAGCTAACAAACAAGAAGTTATCAGAGTTAAAATGCAGTGATGAAATTAGAGCGATCGTGACAACGTATGGCCGGTATTTAAAGGGAAAATTTGTGTCTAAACAAGCCAATCGGCTTCATTTGCATATGATCGCAGGCCGACAATATCACGATTGCCCTTGATCGTCGCCACACGACTGCTGCTGCCAACGAAAAACAACAAAAAGTAAACATTTGTTTTTATGCGATGATGATTTCAGGCTTTTACGCCGAGGGCCCATAGATACGTTACACAGTGGTTGCTTCCGCATGATTATGATGCTCGACTCTGGTTCTCACTGCGATTTCTAGCTCTCATTGAGGTTGATTCAAAATGGCCTTGGAATATCCTCTGGACAGTCGAAGCACATTTTCACTTGTGTAACATTCCTTAATTTGGTTACGTGCCTGGTTCGAATTATCCAGTTAAAGGCAGACAACAAGCAGGAAACAAACAAACAAGTTGTTTTGTATCACTTCAAAAGGCTTTATTACAGTAACGGTTATTTTACACTAAGTTAGACTTCGTTCATTAAAACAATTTTTTTGCGTTAAAGTCAATTATTCGAACATCAATTTTAATTATAAAAAAGAGTAGATTTCACCGCAGAAGTCCATGTCCATTTAGCCGGACATCACCTTTCTTCTTGCAGACCAAGACATGCAAGTGCACTAGTTATGATAGCGATGTAGATCCGTTCACGTCGTGGAACCAACCGAAGAACAGTGTCCCAAGTTTCAGAGCAAGTTGTGAGCAACCAGTTTCCAGGTAGACCTCCCAGCAATCATCGATGACAGTCCATCGGAGCCCAGCCAGTTGAACGTCGAAGATCGAGATACTGGACGTTTCTATAGCGTTAGACCAGAAGTTTCGACACGAACCAAACCATTCAAGGTTTCATCTGCCAGAGGGCAACTAGTCACGGGTTGAACTGCAAGACTATTTAATTGGTTGTTTAGCTTTTATTAAAAACATCTTCACCGGACCCACCGGGAACAAGAATGGTAGTTATTTAGGTCATATTATATTGAAATTTCATGACCGAAATCAAGAACAAGCTACTCAAGTAGCCAAAGCAAGAGGTGAATACTTGAATGAACGAATACGATTAGTGAGATCGAGAGACGTGCTTTTATACATCGTAAACCGGCTTTAACTTTAGGACCATTCGTCCACCTGCAACACTCCATCTCTCGATAGAAATTCAACATTTCACAAAAAGAATTTGCATACGATCGCATGCCGGCATCATCACAATCGGCCTCGATCGCTGCCACACGACCACCGCCGCCGATGAAAAACAAGTAAACATTTATGCAATGCTGACTTCTGACTTTTACGCCGGGAGGGCCCATGGATACATTACACTTAGATGGTGCAGTCAATACTCACAACTGCCAAATTTGGGAACCAGAAAATCTGCATGCTATCTTAGAGGTTTCATTGCATTCACTGAAAGTGATGGTATGGTGTGGATTTACTGCATCCACGTGTGGGCATGGTGTGGTTTTTATTCTCATTCCCTACTTTTACAGGACCAGTGTCATGTTTGATCACCGGGAAGCGATATGCATTGCTGTTACAGAACAAAATTGTTCTGGCTCTGCAAGCCTGTCACTGCCTTGCAGACAATCGTTATGCAAGACAGAACTCCTCCACACATTGCAGTGTGTGTTAAGAATGTTCTTAAAACACATTTTACAGAAGAACGTGTCATCAGCCGGCACTTCTGGCAAGCACTTTACTGCCTTGCAGATAGTGCTGCACGCAAAGCGGGGGGGGGTTGATGTGGGCAAAACGCCCCCATCTTTAGTTTGATATTTGTGCATAACAACTTTTTTTTTTCTGTAATTATTTTTCTTCTTCACCCCTGATCAGTGCTCATAAGCAGCATAGAGCCATTCTTTGGTGGTTTAATCTAGAGCCCCATAGAATATGGGTATAAAGATGCCTTCAGTTTAATATTCGCAAGTAGTCGATCTAAGTTCTGTCTTTTTGGGAAATATAAAGAAAAATTCCAAAAACATGATGTTCCAAAAAAAAAAATTCAGGAGATATCAGACTTTCCACACCTCTCCCTTTTTTCTACTTGCAGACTTTCAAAATGTCTGTGATATTCACATAACAATTCTGTCTTAAACCCAGATTACACTATAAAAATTTTATAATTCTTTTACAAATGCAACCAATAAGCTGATTGGTTGCATTTACTCAAATGTAACCAATTAATTTATTGGTTGCTTTTTAAAGTTTTATAAAATAACTTTCATAAACCTTTTAGGGCCCTTTCACACAGAGCGGATGCGGGTCCGGAAGAAGTTTTAACAATTGGAATATACTGCGCCTTTCAGACGAGCCGAAAAATCTCCGCACCTAGGAAATGTTCATGCGGGTCCGGACGTCGTCCGCATGTGTCAAAACCTAAGTGCGGGCTCCGCATCCGCACATAGAAGTTTTGACAATAGGTTTATTCGGGGCTATTCAGACGATGCGGATGCGGAGCGAATTCGTCCGCATCTTTGGCTACTTTTTGAAGGTGATTTTTCACGGAATTTTTTTAATTATTTGCCATAAATACCCTTAAAAACATCATATGATGGTCCCTGCTCATTAATATAATGTACCTACATACGTGTATCCCTTCGTTTCCTTCTGAGATTGAGATATAGAAACTTTAACTGCCTTTTGTCCATATTTCACAATTTTATATAATAAAACCTGCCAACAATGGCCACTGACGGGACCAAAACTATAAGCCGTTCTGTTCATTACGAATATTTAATTGACTACATACTTTAATAACTTTTAAATTTAATTTAAAAATTTTAATTTTTTTCTTTTTAAATTTTTAAAATTATTTAAAAATATAAATATCTGACATATTATTTTAAATATTTGTTATGTTTTTAAATTTTTAATCTGTTAATTTTTTTAAACTTTAAAAAAAATACTTTTATTAAACAACGTTATCCACGTACGGTGTTCACTCAGAGCCGTTTGAAGACCCTAGCACTTGAATATTTTTGGTGGTTCCCCGGATACCTACAAGTATATTTTACTCAATATTTAGTCTGTAAACTTAAAAAAATGAAATTTTATATTTCAGAAGTGACTAATCTAAGGATGGGATTTCACTCTAAAAGGTTTATGAAAGTTATTTTATAAAACTTGAAAAAAGCAACTAATAAATTGCAAGTGCAACCCACAAATTTATTAGTTGCTTTTTTAAAAGAATTATTATAAAATTTTTATAGTGTAATCCGGACTTGAGGCCGGGATTATACTATAAAGTTTTGTAAAAGATCTTTTATAAAAGTTTAAAAATTCAACCATTAGGCGCATCGGTTGCATTCAAGCAAATGCAACCGGTGATCTTAATGGTTGAATTTTTCACGTTTTATCAAAGAGCTTTTACAAAACTTTTATAGTGTAATCCCAGCCTAAGACAGAATTGTGATGTGAATATTTCTAAGCACAGACATTTTGAAAGTCTCAACCCCCCCCCCTTTTTTTCATACTTGCAAATTCTTTGATATTTGCTGAATTTTTTTTTTTTTTTCGGAACATCGAATGTTTTTGGATTGGATTTTTCGAACATTGGATGTGTTTTTGGAATTTTCTTTCATATTTTTCCGAAAAGACAGATTTTTTTTTTCAAAATTTTTTGAAAATATTTTAAGATATTTTCTCCCATCGACTACTTGTGAGGATCGGAATGGAGGCATCTTTAGGCTCAATGATAAAAACCACCAAAGAATGCCTCTAGGCTGCCTATGGGCACTGAATCAGGGGTGAAGGAGAAAAATAATTACAAAAATTGCGAAAAAACAGTTTTTATGCACGAATTTCGAACGAAAGATGCGGGCGATTCGTCCGCATCTTCAGCGCTCTGCAGACTCGCATCCGCTCCGTGTGAAAGGAGCCTTAGAGTGAAACTATTTTTTTAGTTTATAGACTCAATATAGAGTAAACTATACTTGTAGGTATTGGGGGGGAGGGCACCAAAACTATTCAAGTGTTTAGGGCCTTCAAATGTCTTAATCTGGCCCTGAGTGAACGTTGTCCGTGGATAACGTTGTTTAATAAAAGGTGTTTTTTTTTCAAGTTTAAAAAAATTAAATATTTATATTTTTTAATAATTTTAAAAATTTGAAAAGAAAAAAATTAAAATTTTTGAATTAAATTTAAAAGTTATTAAAGTATTTATATATTTTATATATTTTATCATGTGTATATATTGTCTGTAATTTGTGTTAATTGCATTTTTAATTGGGTTGCTGTATTTTTGAAACATATGACATCCATATTTTTATGAGCATCTTTTTATCAGCCACCTCGTTGGGCATTTTGCCTGTTGTGGCGTTGTATTTGTATTTAGTCAATTAAATATTTGTAATGAATTACACAGAACGGCTTATGATTTTGGTCCTGTCAAAGGCCGTTGTTGGCAGGTTTTATTGTATAAAATTGTAAAGTATGGACAAAAGGCTGCTAGAGTTGCTTTATCTCGGAACAAAACGGAGGGACAGACGTATGTGGGTGCATCCTATTGATGAACAGGGTGTTTTTAAGGGTATTTATGGCAAATAATGAAAAAAAATTCTATGCAAAATCATCTTTAAAAAGTAGCCAAAGATGTGGACAAATTCGACCCTCATCTGCGTCGTGTGAATAACTCAGAATAACCTAATGTACAAAACTTGTATGTGCGGATGCGGAGCCCGCACTTAGGTTTTGACACATGCAGACAACATCCAGACCCGCATGAACACTTCAAAGTTGCGGGAGAATTTTGCATCGTCTGAAAGGCTCTGTATATACCAATTGTTAAAACCTCTTCCGGACCCGCATCTGCTTCATTTGAAAGGGCCCTTAGAGGCAGCTGGTGTGTTTATTAGATTATAAAACCCCCTGTGTGTGTGTCTCCCTAGCATGATGGTGTCATTACTATTGCTGCTTCTTTGTGAAGGGGAAAACAATAATGCACCACTACATTTAGATGTGTAATACAATCCTTATTCATGAATTTGTTAAAAATAGTGTGGTTTAAACCAAACAATACTGGTTGAATCGGTTCCAAACTTAATTGCAATAATTTTCTTGGTGAATAAAAATGGAGCCATCATGGAAACACTGGATCTGCATACCCCAAAAATAGTTTGCGGGTTCAACTCTCACACTGAATATTTCTTTCAGTTCCATCAGGAACATTTCCAGTTTTTTCTCCTTTGCAGCAATGATTCCATCATCAACATACAGTACAAAAAATAATGATTTATTCTCATTGACAAACAAACATGGATCACTATCCATCTGTTCTAGGCCACAACCCTGAAGAAAATTATTAAATCTATAGTTCCAACATCTGGGAGCCTATTTCAGTTTCCATCCTCAAATCCTTGTGACTGCTTCATATAAATTTCTTCGTTTAGGTCTCCATAGAGAAATGCACTTCCTACATCGAACTGAGCTAATTTTACGTTTTCACTGGCTGCTGTACTTAGAACAGTTCTGATTGTGTCTAAACAAACTAAAGGACTACATGTTTCATGAAAGTCTATTCCTGGCTGTTGGGAGAAACCTTGTGTCACCAACCTGGCTTTGAAGCGCTCGATTTTACCATCTGCATTTCTCTTGATTTTGTAGATCCAGCGATTCTCTATCGCTTTTCTACCTTCTAGCAATTTAACCACCTTCTAGGTGGCATTTTCAACAAATGAATCCAGTTCTTGCATTGCAATTTTCCAGTTATCAACATCCTTAAAATTCATTGTTTCTTTGACTGTTGTGGGTTCATTCTCCACAAGCATAACAAAACCTTTGAATCTTGATAGTTAAAGCAACTGAGACGGATCTTGCAAGTTAACTTGACTTTCCTTGGCCTCAGTGCTCTTGTGACTTGGAATAGCTTCTCCTGAATCGTTACTGATTTCTTCAGTTTCTTCACAAGTATTTTCTGAAGAAAATTTTGAACTGGTTCATATACATCTTTTTTGACAATTCAGTTTTGAAAACAATGAAACAATGTCCCTAGTCAAGATGACCTCATTCTTATCTGGTAACCATACTCAATAACCATCTCTGTTGCCACAGTATCTAACCAGGTAACCTTTCCCAGTCTTCTTGTCAAACGTTCTTTGCTTTTGCTTGGGAATATATACAAAGCATTTTGTACCAAAAAAACTCTCAGATGGTCAATTACTGGTCCTTTCTTGAACCACAATTTGAAGGGGGACTTTCCTTCTTTGAGATGGGTCCTGTATGATTCAAAACATATGCAATTGTTTTTACAGCCTCACCCCATAATTCCGTTGGGAGTTCTTTGCATGTAACATCGACCTTGCGTCTTCCACCAGAATTCTGTTTTCTCTCTCAATGGCCCCATTCTGCTTAGGAGTGTAAGGCATTATTTTTTATGAGCAATGAGCAAGACCCTCCTTCTGCACAATTTTGTGAGCATCTGTGTTATTAAATTCCCTGCCTCCATCGGTTAACAGTTCTTTCAGGGTATAACCAGCAGTCTTGGCAGTATATCTTTCACTTGGGACTTTTCTTTTATCAAATATACACTTCTAAACTTAGAATAATCATTTTTAAATGCTACAAAGTACCTGTTTCCACCAAGTGATCTATCTGGCATAGATCCACATACATCTGCATGAACAAGTTGACCAGGTGAAGTAGGACAACGAGCCAAAACTAAGATTATGCATTTTTCCATATACACAGGCATCACAGTATTCATCATCCAGCTTCACTTCAATGCCACGTTGTCCCAAAAACTTCTGCACATAGTGCTTATTTTGGTGTCCCAAACGTTCATGCCATAACTGTAAACTATCATCTTCAACACTCGCACAAGCTGATTCTGGACTCAAAACTCCCATTAACAGTCTATACACACTGTTATATCTGATAATGACAGCCACAGTTTTGCCATCAGTTTTCTTGAATTCACATACCTTACTATTAGCATATTGATGTAGGCCATTATCTAATGTAGCACCAGACGAGAAAAGATTTTGGTCGCAATCTGAAATGTACCAAACCTTGGTGGGACTGCCTGGTTCCCAAGTCCCATTGACAAGCATTTCAATTTTTATTTCACCAAGTCCTCTGGCAAACATGGGTTGCCAATCACCCAGTTTCAATGGCCTTGGGAGTATCACACTGTTCATATGAGGAGAACCAATGTAGCGTGGATGAAATGTGGTATGAGGTACTAGAATGGACAAGCTAGTAGTATTCACTCTGCATACCAGAAACAGACACACACGCTTGTCCTGACTTGCAAGCTTCACAGTTTTCAGCATTTCCCGCCTTTAAGGTGAAACAGTTCTTTCTCAAATGCCCAGGACGACGGCAGGCATAGCACTTGAATTTCTTGTTTTTAGTCTCTTTCTGAGCACCACCAGCAGCAGCAGTTTTGTCATATTTACCAAAAGCATTGCCAGGTTTTGCAATGAATGCAACATTCCAGTTTTCAGCAGGCTTTGCCTCTTCCAGCCATTGTTCATGCAAACATAACCTTTCTGTGAGGCCAGAAACAGTTCTTTCAGTGTGAGAAACGGACTCCCGTGCATTTTTGAACTCAAGGTATTCATTAGGCAGGGTATTTAAAATTCTGTTCAACAACATAGGATATGGGAAGTTGAACATCCTCACCTTTTAGTTCCTCCTGCAGGTCCTCTGTAGTTTCAACTTGTGCATGGCAATACTGTCGGTGGCATCTTTTGAGTATGAAAATAGCTGACTGTATAGCAGATCAAGTCGTCTTTCATTTTTCTGCTCATACACACTCTGTGAAGGGCATTCCACATTTCTCTTGCTGTTTTGCATGTGAGAATTTGTTGTTTAGGCTCAGCCTGAACACTCAAGCCTATGATATATCTAGCTATTGCTTCTGCATTTTCATATACCTTCAGGGTCATTGAGTAAGCTTTCTTTTCCTCTTCTTTCACGTCAGTGGCAGGCAGTTCAGGCTTTGTCATCCTGCCTAACACAATAGGCATGGCTTTTTGCACCATGAGCTGGAGTTCAATGTTGAATTTCCAGCTTACCCAGTTGCTTTCTCCTTCCAATTTTTCAAATGGATCCAAATTTATTCATACCGAATTTTTTAAATCTCTCAAAGAAGTTAATGAAGTTCATGAGATAAAGAGAACATTTATTTAAAGATAAAGTTTAAGCATGACCGCTTACATGGCCGAAGATACCAACACACACACTCAAGAGTTGCCACTTACAGAAAAAAATATATATATATATATGATGCGGTTCACAGTTAAGAGATTAAGTATAGATTTCATATTTATAACACATAAAAGAACAAACCTTAAAAAAAGTCACTAATTTTTTCATAGGAAAAAACTTGAAGCGTTTTTGTGTGGAGTATAAAAATACATATACAAATGCATATGTTGCAGAGAAAATCTTGTTTTGCATAAAGATCATTGTATTTTTATGAAGCTTTGGAGCCTTATGCTGAATTACATTGATCAGGCATATTGTAGAAAATAACATACTTTATTTGTAACAAAAACTGAATTGAATACAGTTATTGTCAGAGCAGCAAAACATCGTGGCCCGGGAAGTCAAAAGGTAAACATCAACAGACAGACAGCATTGACCACGGTTTTTAAGTTAGTAGTTTTTGGACTTTCACAACAAAGATTATATTGAAAACAAAAGGTATGTTATTTCTGATGCTGTTTTTATAATGTTTAGAAACTTCCCAATAAATGACAGCACTAAGATGTAAAATTTGTTGTTGAATGTTTTTAAATGAGTCGTCAATTCATTTAAAAGCAAAGGAGACAAAATCCAAAAATGACAATTGTTTTTTTGTACTGTAAAGTATCACTAAGTTTCACTCTACATGTGAGCGGTAAGAAAAACCAGTCCCAAGAGGTAGATATAGGATCTTGAAAAAGGGTAAGGTTTAAGAAATTAATGTACTATTCGTACAGTTTTTTCGATTTTTCAAAAACTTGTTTTTTGGACTTATTCCTTTCTCAAAACTGATGATTCAAATGGCAGCCTTTTCATTTTTTTTTTTAAAACTACCTACTATCCTCACCAGTTGCACTTGCCAGTTAAAGAAATAAAAAATCTGTTTCATTGTGACACTGTTATCACAGTGCCAACTGGACTTGTGTACAATTTTCCACGACACGTGGTCATCTTTTGTTTTCTAATTATTAGAATATTTTGTTGGTATCGTGGCAAAAAAGGCAAGATTTCGTCCATGACCTAACTGTACTTTTTCAAGGAATTATTGGAAGAAAAGAAAACCTTCCCGAGCCAAATGTTTTGTCGGAAAGAATATTAAATAAACTGGAATAGAGAAAGCTTTAATATCTGAAAAAAGGATGGAAATAATGGTCCATGATATCAAACTGAGCAAGAAAGAAAAAAAGGCTATGTTATTAATATAGGTAAAGTAAAGGGGAACCAAGAAAAATTATATTTGACCCTTAGACAGAGATATAATTTGCTTCTTCTGTTTGCCTTAAAACACTTAGTGTACTAATACATCTGCTCTACTTTTAAACTTGTTTAAAACTTGCTATTTGAAGCAAATTAAGTAGTAATCCTAGCTAGAATGAATATATGTTGTTTGTTCCACACATCTATAGTTTCCCAACCTTTTTTGTCTCATCGTCCCCTTCCTCAAAATTTTCCCCCCAACACAATCTAACTTATAGGATCCTATGTTATACCGGTAGCTTCTACCCCCCCCCCCCCCTTCCTGGAACATTTCATCACCCCCCACGTTGGAAATCACTGATCTATACCATAGTTTTCCAAACTTTTTGTTCCATCACCCTCTTCTTCACAAATTTTTTTCTCTCGTCTCCCCCTGACTGAAGCAAATCCATAGGACCCAATGCTATACAAGTAGCTTCTATTGTTCTTCTCCCCCCCCCCCCCCCCCGCGAGACCATTCTATTGCCCACTTCAGGAAAAACACTGATCTATACTTTAGAAATGGGACTATTCTTAACAACTGTAGCATTTTATTATAAACAAGAGTAATTGAATAAGGCCGCGTTTTGCAACCTTTCTGAGCCCAAGGACCAGTAAAATGTCTGAACCAAATTGATGGACCACTTGTCTCGTATTATAGGACATTCCGGTAATTTTGGTGGTCTTGATTTTTTTCATACATTTTTCCCATTTTTCAAGTTTGTTTGTTTTTTTAATATTTAATAAAGTTGTGAATAAGAAGTGTTTTCTGAATATATAAATTATATTATGAGAATTCTGGCAAAAAATATAGGAAAACCGGACACGACTCAAGGCAAAAAATATAAATATTAATCTTAGACGTTTGTCAGGTTCAATGTTTTTTCCATAGTATAGCAATTTTGATAAAAATTGATGATTGCTACTCCTGGCAATGTATTTGATCACAATTGACGATGTCCTGTATTTTAATCTGTTTAAGATCCCAGTTTACTGTATTTTTCTCAATGAAATTGTCATCGAATTATTTTTGAATATATTTTTCTTGAAACATTTTTTTTTTTAAAAATGTGATTTGTAGCAGCTTTTTATTATTTCACCTTTCAACAATTTTAGCAATAGTAATTACAAATTGCATTTAAGGCAATTAATTTGAATTTTTTGACAAAATTTAGGACTCCCGTATTAAGGACAGCATTTTTCTCAATGGTATATGGTGAACCTAATTATGAAAGTGTGATTTTTATTTGAATCCATATCGTTATTACTAATATCAATCACAATTTTTTAATAATTTCTCATTCAGTTAGAATTAAATTATCAAGTCTGCTTGCGACCACCATCGTCGCGGACTGCCTCTGGTCCACGGACCATAGGTTGAGAAACACTGGAACCAACTTTCCCCATCCATCAAACATAGCTTTGAGCTAATCTGCTGAGAGACATCATGTAAAAAAAATTAATTAAAATTAATGTGTTGTTCACATTCATTCAAAATGGTGATATCCTAGACAAAATAAAATAAAAAAATACCTGAGAAATTTTTGGAAAAAAATATTTAAATTTTTTTTCAAAAATAAGGCATGAGCTTTCTAGACTAGAGAAATGCAATGCTTTGAGAGAGAGAGAGAAGGTTAAAGTCAGAAAATGCGTAATTTGAGTAAATATAATGTTTGATTTGTTTTGGATTTTTTTTTCAATGTGACACTTTATTATGAAAGAAAATTAATTTATGATTAAAACTTTTTTTTTCCCCAAGTTCGAAAAATCAAGCAAGTTTTCCTGAGAAAGGCAAAGCAGGTAAATATGAGACTTGGTTTAATTTTGAAAATCTCAAAATTGCTATTTAGAATTTGACTTCTAATGCAAATTTCCTAGTTAATTTTTTTTTAATTTTTAGTTGTGGGGGAACCATCCAAGAATTATATTAGCAAAGCAGGTTTTTAGCCATTTTTACTCCCCCCTCCCTCCTACCACATATTGGTATCATGAGCATACATGGGAAGACATGGAGTGAGTTTTGTGTTCTCCCTCAAATACAAACACAAAGGCTGCAACATACTAATTGCTATCATTATCTTGTCACCATGTTTAAAGAGGCGGAAATGTTAGTTAAAAGATTGATTTATTCAACAAATTGTAACATGATGTGGAACATTAAAACAGTCAAAGTTGAGTACATTTCTTCACGAGGGCCCAGCCAGCACCTCCTAGAGATAGAAGGCCTCCGGAGTCTGCTTGTGACGTCGGTAAGTAATCCATTTTCCCTCAGAATATTTAAGGAAAATAATTCCCTGCTAGTTCCAGTATCATCATTGTGATGAAAAGAAATGATCTGGCTCAAAATTGGCGATTTCTATTCCCCCACATCCAATCACTATGTTGCATTTGTTAGCCAATCAGGAAGATTCTACACCAAAATAAGAAGAAACGAAATAGGATGCTGTGTTTCAAAATGTGGCAAACTTGCTAGGTAGTCTGAATGACGTTTATGGCAAACAGTGCAGAGGCCTTCTATCTCTAGGAGGTGCTAGCCCAGCGCAGTGGTATTTGAACATAAAGCAAAACTGAAGTGTATGTTTGGACATGGGTTCGATTCCCCGCAGGGGCAGTTGAATTTTCTCTTTCCAAAATATATCTTCACAACAACCAGTTGTTAAAAACCTTTGTATGGTAGCGGAGAGTGACGTCACATACCCTTGCATAAGTCGCCATCTGGTGGCAGCGTCAGCAGTTGTGAGCTTGGCCTGAGTCTGGTCCGGCCGTCCATGTACGGTCCCTTTCAGTGTACACGAGCTCCAAGGAAAGATTGAGAGATTCAGTGCCTCTGTAGTCTAGTGGTCTAAGGCGTTCACCCGGAAAATGAAAGGACATGTGTTCGATTCATCAAAGGGGCAGTTGAATTTTCTCTCTTTCCGAAATATATCTTCGCAACAGCCAGTTGTTAAAAAACCTTTGTATGGTAGTGGAGAGTGACGTCACATCCTTGCAAAGTTGATTCGCCTCCCTCAACGATAATCCTTCATAGGTTTCTATGATATTAATAAAAGATAGTTAATTTTTTATTTTAAGATATAAAAAAAATCTTAAATGAAAAACTTTTTTTCCAATTTTAAGCTAAAATAATTGAAGGGGGTGTCGTCCAATATGGGGGGGTAACATCAAAATATGTTATGTATGTATATATAACTTGTATCAAAGAAAAATATTTTATTTTGAACAAAAAAAAAACTTTACATGTGGAATCAAAATGTGTATTGTATTTTTTCTGTTGTTTTGTAATATTTTACATTTTCTGCAGATAAAGTCACTGTCACTGAGAAAGAATCGGCTCTGTATTCTGATAATGGTGCTCCTCTCAACAGGACTGAAAGCCAAACAAGCTTTCCAAGCAGTTGTGATTCTAATGATCACCACCACCAAGAGCTTATGAATAGCCATAATTGCTTATCGAATGATCAGAATGAAAATGCAATAGTCAAAGATGCAATGCAGTTGAGATCAAATTATTCTTCCCCAGATCTTGGCATAGAATCTGATCCCAATCAAGAAGTTCTTGCCCCCTATATTACTGAAGAAGTTCTAGCAAAAGATGCCTCTTTGAAAATTAGTGAGATAGGAGACCACCAACACATCAGCAAGTACATAGAAGGTATGTGAATTATTTTTTCAAATGAATGTGACAGTTAAAAAAAAAATATTTCAAAAACTTTAGCTGAATTGACAAAAATGCCTTCTTGATCTTCTATACTTGTTTTAATCACGAACTTTACCACATATCAGAAACATTCATACCATACCATGTTACCTTTACTTCAATATCATTGAAGTTATATAAAGGAAAAACAAGATTTAAATTTTGTGATGACATACCCTGTTGAATCATTTGAAATCTCATGTAGAGGTGCAGTAGAGAGATTTATCTAAGGCAAACTTGGATTATCCGGAACCTTGAACTTTTGAGGCTCAAATGATTGAGTAGGTATAGTAGGCTGTAGTGATATCTTTGCATTTGTATTTTGACAATAAACAAGCAAGGTGTTTTTTTAATGAATATTTGTGTTGATTTATCTATCTTGTTTTCATGCATGCATGTATTGTGAATTTAACTGTGATCAACCAGATGTTATGTGCCTTGATGTTGGCAATAAAGCCCTTAACCACATGGATCTAGTTTCTCAATACTTTTAAAATTGATACTTTGAACCTGTAGAGCATGTGTGACAAAATGGTAATTTTTTTTTTTAATGCCAGGAATAAATTCTCATGGAGCATCTCTGTTGGTGATAGCAGTATTGAAAGATCATGAATTACTGAAGAAACAAATGCAAGAATGTATGGTGCAGATAAAATGTGTGATGTCTAGAGCTAATAATGGTTTGCAACGCATCAATAGAAGTAGCACTCCAAAGAAAGTATGCTCTTTCTTTTCAGATTTTTTTTTTTTACCATTCTGGTGTTTGTTTTTAATTTTTATTTTGCTATTTTTTTTCATCAGGCACTTATAATTAACAAAAGTTTGGCGATGTTTAATTTGCATTTTACAACCCAGCACTCATGTAATTAGTACATCAATGTTCACTAAAACAGGTGTAACTTGATTTGAAGTTTTTGTATTGTACCATGCTTCTCTCTCTCTCTCCTTATCTGCCACTGCTCTAATATTTTTAAAAACATAATTTTTTAAACTTTGGCCACTCTGATGCAGAGCATAAATTCTTTATTAAAACAAAAAATTTTAAGAATTTGACTGAACATTGTTTTTTAACTGTCATCAATGAAACGTTCATTTCCAATATTTTTTTCAAATCTTCATTTTATACATATATTTATTTTTTAAATTTCATAAGCTGCTGGAACACACAACTTTGAAAGGTATATTGGATAACTGCTGTGATATTGAAGTGTGTCTGAATCAAGCTGAACACTTGGTTAACAATTTCAATATTGTTTCATGGCCCATCGAAGATGAATGTGGATATGCGATTTCTCTGTTGATGGAGGTAAGATACACAGGCGAACTTGGCTAATTTGAACTTGGTTGATTTAAATTTTTTAGATAATTCGATTTTTAGGAATTCCCCTGGAGTTTCCTGTGCACTTTAATGTTTAAATTATTTGTTTAATTCAGTTTTTTCCTCTAATGTTGTGGATAATTCAAAGTTTGGATCAGATGTCAGTACCAATATCTTATGTTTGTATGTTGTTTTTTTTTTTTTCTTTTTTTTTTTTTTTTTTCTTTTTCTTTTTTTTTCTGACACAAAATAAAGTGTTCCAGAC
This sequence comes from Pholcus phalangioides, assembly GCF_987345545.1. Classification (NCBI taxonomy): domain Eukaryota; kingdom Metazoa; phylum Arthropoda; class Arachnida; order Araneae; family Pholcidae; genus Pholcus; species Pholcus phalangioides. The sequence continues at coordinate 52,761,542 of NW_028301597.1, forward strand.
TCTGCCATGAAGCTGGGCTGGAAGAGATCTCAGCAACGGGATAAGTCCAGTGGAAAAGTTCTGGTGTTCATTCATTCATTCAGTAGCAATATGTTTCTTTTCTCAGAATTCCTGGCCAACTTTTGGTCATGCTTTTTTTTTTTTATTCTGAGATTTACTGATCTTTTCTAAAATATATCATAAAAACATTAAAAATACTACAATCAACAACTTTCATTCCATAAATTAACTTGAATATTTTGTACAATACTCAAGAGCATCCAAAAAAAAACAAAATACAGTCGAATCCCGTTATAACGAACTCCAAGAGACTGGAGAAGATCCTTTGTTTTAACAAAATTTTGTTATAAAGGAATTCCAGGTTTTTGCATTGTTCCTATGTAAACTTATTGGGGGAATGAGAAAAGTGTTCGTTAAAATGAGATTTTTGCTATAATGGTATTCGTTAAAACGGGATTCGACTGTAGTTTTCATAATCCGTTCATGTTTTATACAAACACTAGTGAGACAAGAAGGAAAGTGACATAGTAAGCGATAGCAGAAGTGGAAAATCTGCTATAATTGCTACAAACTGCTACAATTTCCGACGTCTGCTATATTCTCCTACAATTTTGACAATTTTCCCCTATTTGCTACATATTGCTACAAAAATGCCGAAATTCTTCAATTCTGCGCCATCTTGCACCACAAACAAAATTTTCCCTCGGGAAACTTTGAAGTTGCGTCATGATAGAAGCTTACTTTCCAATGATGCCATTTGCCCTCCTCGCAATTTCATTTCTCGGGGGCCGAGGTTAGCTTGAGGCTCCCCACTCCCCAGGATTTGGTGCCTAATCTTCCAACAATGTATAAAATGGGGGGGGGGTCAAACTAAGCGAATTACCGCTTATCCACAGAACAACAACAAAAAAACGAAAAGTTGACTCCTTTGATTTATTTGCATAGATTTAATCCGAGTAAATCTGTTTTCACTCCCTATATTTAACTGATTTGTGATAGTTTTCGATTAATTTTATACTATACTAGCTATAATACCCGGGGCTGCCCGGGTTTTCTTCAATTAGGCTTTTTGGATCATGCGATATCTCCCTCTTGCTTTGAGGGACATGCTAACCGCGTCTAAGTTAACCAATAAGGCGACTTCCACCGCGACTCATGAAAGAAACAAATCTAAATTTAAAGAAACGTAGAAATGGATATATTTTTTTCCGTTTGTTAAGGGCGCTAAGTATTTTGATTTCCCCCCCCCCACTTTTGAACTTCAAATTATCCATCTCTGCCTATTTCAGCTTCCAAAAATGCTTAATTAAAGCTGTGGAATTTCTTCGATGTACTTTACATACTGATAATTCATTTTAAAACAACCTAAACTATATGAGTTTATGCAGTTGCATGTTAAAAGACAATACAGACACATTTTCATTTTCGAGCTTGAGAAGAAAGAAATAAAAAGGTGAAATCAATGTTATTTTGTATGAATATCCAACTCAAAAGTGTAGTGCCGTTCAATTACTTCATATTTAAATGTCTTTTCACGGGCTCATAACTAATTTTAAAATATCCTAACCCACATGAATTTATGCAAATAAATATCAAAAGAGACAATATGGAGACATTAATTTTCATACTTGAGGAGATATAAATAAAATCAATGATATTGCTCGAATATCCAACTCAAAAGTATAGGTTTGGCTAATTTCTTCATATTTAATCTCCTGGGCTTCGTATATCTCTAAGCGAACTGAATATTTCAAAAATCAAGAATTCAATACAATTTTTAAAATTATTGATGGGGCGGAAAATCCCACTAATTTCTGCATTTCTATAGTAAAATCGACAATTTTAGCACTGATTTCTATGAGGATCACCCTTTTCCTGACTCTCAAAGCGATGCTGATGATGATTATGACGTCTATTCAAAAAGCCTCATTACTGAGAGTATATTGAAAATGTGGCGAACCATTATAAAGGCATAAACTATTATACATATACTAACAGGATTAAAGAAGTGCCAAACCGTTGTAAAGGCATATACACGTCTGAAACGCATTGCTAGGGAACCACGGTAACCAAAGTAAACGTTCGGAAAGTGATTGTTGAGGCCCAAAAACCATTGTTGCCCTACGGTTTTTTGCCCATTTGGGGCATTTGCCCTGGTCTGACGAAATTTTAAAGTACCCTATTGTTCAAGTTGGGTCCCATTTGGTATATATGCAAAATTTGGCGACGATCGATCTAAAATTAAGATTTGTATAGAGAACATACACACACATACACACACACACACAGAAAATCAATTTTATATATATAGATTTCTTGATATACCATTTCCTTTTACACCATTCACCAGCATGTCTAGTGTTCAATGGAAAATGGTTTCCAGCTGCGCATTAATTAAAATTACTTTGTCTAGACCATGGTCATGGTTGGTTTGAAAGGTATTATTTGATGTAAGATTCCAGCAAAGCTTATTTAGGCAGACAAGCAGAAGTCAACAAAAATTCAGAAAAATTTTCTTTGGGTATGTGGTAGACACTCTGATAATGAAAATGATATGGTAACAAGCTAGTATCCCTCACAGCTACAGTGACCACTTTTGTCTCATCTTTATCATATTCTATATACCAAGGCTAATTGTATTGGGATCTACAGTTTATAGCTGATTCCGAAACAGACGCAGTTCCAGAGGACTGTGATCGCCCCTTCCAAGATCTGAATACTATGAGAAACATTCGCTGTATCATAAAATACGAGGTGATCTAACAAATCTATAAAATAATTTACCCTAGACCTATCCTTCTTAACGGTGATCCCATGCAGGCTACAGTGCTTTCAGATTGAGCAGTTATACCGACAGCTAGGGGGGCTTCCACATCTGGGAATGTGGTTTGCCTAGGTCGTTATTTTCTATGGACACCCAGGTCATAATTTTGCACATGTCCCTTTATTAAAAAAATATGTAATAGCCCCTGTGTACAATCATGTGAAGGAGCAGGAAAGGCTTGAGACAAAATTCTCAACCGTGCAAGACATCATTTTGGTGCCTCTCGTATAATAAGCCGCATGAGTAAAATTATCTAGGGAAACTCACAGATTTTTGTATATGCCATGAGTAATATGGTGAGAGATCAGAGATCTAATGTCGCTATTGGAAGGGGTGTTTTTTTCTCTCCCCTTACATTATTGTGGAAGTGAACATACATCCTGCATTGTCCAGTATTTTTGGGGGAATTATGGATTTCTTTCTCGCTCGACTTTTTTTGAGAAAAATTCCCCAGTTTTTTCTATTTTTTTAGTCCAAGTTTTCTTGAATTTGTTATTTAATTAAAAATATTTATGCTAATAATTTTCAATGGATTTATTTGATGCAATATTATCATATTCCCATTTCGCTTGGTGAGGGGAGTAATCAAGGTGACCAACCCCATAGGTCTGCGCCTGTGATAGATAACATAGGCAGTTTGGTCATTAAAGCTGTTATCCTGGGCTTTATATTCACTAACTTCAGCTTACACATATGTATTGTATACTGAGTAGAGGAAAGGCCGCGTTTTTATTTTGTTCCGACGCCATCTTGATATTTCTATCTTTTTTTTCCTTTACTTGCTTATTTATTTCATCATGTTTATCTGTTCTCGCTATTAATTTCTCAGGTCCCCTCAGATTTATTGATCAGAATCTCTGTACAATGTTCTATAATGGGGAATCCTAAAAAACAGAGCAAAAACATTGATGAAATTTTCTCGCCTGCAAATCGACTGCTTCATTCACCCCCTCAGGCCACGGGTACCTTGGGAAAACGTCAAAGGCACAGTTCAACTGATTCGCCTCCCGCCCATCATGGAACTGACGCCAACACTGCTGACATGCTGATGGACCTCAAATATATAATGCTGTCTAATTTTGAGACTCTTCCACATCTTACTGTCAGAATTTATGCTGTGGATGCGAAGCTATCGAAAATCACAGATCACCTCGAGAGAGCTAGCTGGGAAAGATCAGACCTCAGAGACGCCTAGACCGAGCTGAGGACTACAATAGAAGAAATAATCTAATCCTAGAAAACGTACAGATTCCACCCTCTGATGATGCCCAGGATTGGTGCTCCGTTGTACGTGATATTGTGAAAAAAAAGCTACAGATGTCTGGTGCGGACCGTCTGATGTTTGACATTGCTCATCCACTCCGCCGCCGAAATGGAGATTCTGGTAATCTACAGTGTGTCACTATGATAGTGAAATTTGTTTGCCTCACTGATCGCGATGATGTGTTTAGTGCCTTTAAGAGTGTATGCCGTTCCAACTTCACTTTACTCGATGGTTTACGTGTGAGAGAAGATTTTTGTGGCACAACAAGGAGGGTGCCGCTGTGGTGGTCGAGTGGTCATAGTGACGGACTCGCATCGCGAGGAACCGGATTCGAGCCCCACCAGCGCCACAGTGGTGGTCGGCTGAAGTTGGTTTTCTGTGGTTTCCAGCTTCAAGGTGCGAATGCGAGCCGATCTCCCCGTTAAAAAGTCTTGCCACAGAGAGCAACAGGCCTACAATGTTACAAATATTCAATCACTTCACTCCCAATTTGACAGCAGTGGCAGCACTGAAATATCAAACATGACACTAGCTACACACTCAGACTGTTAGGTGTACTCACTTTGTCCCAGACTCTGCCACGAAGCTAGACTGGAAGTGATCTCGGCAACGGGATAAGTCCGGTGGCAGAGCCCCTGGCATTCATTCATTCATTCATTCATGCCACAACAAGGAGAATTAGATTCCACCTTCATCCACTCATGGATAGCAGCTTGAAGGCAAGAAAGAGAGTGAGACTGATACTGGACTGTCTATTTGTGGACGGTAAATGTTTTTCGGTTGATTTAAATAACTCAATCAGCGAGGTCCCATCAAATAGCCCAAATAATACTGATGTCTGATCCCGATCAATCATGCCGCAATCCGAAAATAACTCTCCTCAGGATAATCAAATTCCGGAAAACAATTGTTTGAATCATGTTAACCCCCTAGTTGATTGTCAGAATAATGCTTTAAAATGTTGTTTTTATAATATTTGTGGCTTGCGGTCGAAACTTATCTCTGATCTTTCTGAATTTTTTATTTTTCGGTTTAACAAACTTTTTATAAAGACCAAGACCTGGAGGTGCGGGCGTGGAGTGATTTCAATTTATTTATTTCACTGACAAAAAAACCCATATTTGGCAGACCTACTGGCGGTATTATTCTTGCTGTACATAATAAATCAATAACTATCTTGGAAATATTAATGATGTCTGAATTCGCAATATTTGTTGAGGTCTCTCCATCTGATACTCTATTATTTCAAAATCTAATTATTGGAACTGTTTATATACCCCCAGAGAGTTCCAAAACAAAAAATTTTATTGAAATTTTAGATTTTTGTTACACTCTGGTCAGCAGAGGTCAATGGTTTTTGGTTGGTGGGTACCTGAACTGCCGCTGCGGGGATCCCTCCGATTGGGCACCTCTGGATCTTGCATCTGGAAATTTCAGCAGTAGGGGTTTTCTTGACCGTAAATGCAACAGAAGGGGCAATGCCCTAATTGATTTCTGTGAAACTAATGCAATAGCTATCTTAAACGGTTCATACCCGGGGATCAAGATGGAAATTATACCTATGTTTCATCATTTGGGAAATCAATTGTTGATTATATTTTTTGCCCATTACAGTTTGCAATAAATAACATAATAAACTTTAAGGTCGAGCAATTTTTTTACTCTGGCCACTTTCCAATCATTGCCTACTTCCTCTCGTCGTCATCTGCACATGTTTTCCCTAACAACAACATTGAATCTAAGCTACGGTGGCAGCCCCAATTTACCAAAATTTTCCAAAATACTTTTTCAGATTACATAACTGACACATCCACTCACCAAATCACCGACTCCAACGCTAATTTTGAATATTTCAAAAATAGTGTTTATCATGCAGCAACTCTTGCAAATATGCATCAACAGGTAAAAAAAAATAACGTAAATATCTTAAATCTCCCTGGTTTGACTTCGAATGCCGCATTTTAAAGCGAGATGTGAGATATACTCTAAGAAAAGCCAGACAGAGAAATTGCACCAAACTTTTCACAAAATATATTCAACTGAAAAAATCTTTCCGTGATTCATGTACCCACAAAAAACACATATATTTCCAATAAATCCACCATAAAATACAAAATGCTACTAATTCCTCTGAATTTTGGAAAGCTTTGAACATTTTTAGACGAAATACATATTTTAACCCCTCAATAATTTCTAAACAATGTTGGCTAGATTATTTCTCTAATCTCTTTGCGGGCCCCCTCAACAGCTACCCTAACCCACTCCTTTGCTCACCCTTACTTTAATAACGCGTGCAGTTTTTTAGAAGCGTCCATCTCAGTTTCCGAATACTTTTCAGTGCTCTCATTACTGAAACGTAATAAAGCCCCAGGGAGCGAGGTCCGAAATAATAATCTCTCCAATTATGAAAAAAGGCTCTCCGTTGGATCCGAGCAATTACAGAGCTATATCTCTCTTGAACTACACCTCAAAAATTTTCTCCCTTATACTAATGAAAAGGCTATATCATTGGTCGGAACAGAACGAGATCCTACCCTAATCTCAAGGCGCATTCCGTAAGAAGAAGGGTTGCACTGACCACATTTTCACACTTGCGCTCTATTGTTCAAATCCATCTTCGAAAACCTGCTCGCAAAGTTTTTGCGTGTTTTGTTGACCTAAGTCAAGCCTTCGATTCTGTTAATCGAAGCATTTTGTGGTGGAAGCTCTCCGAGACCTAGGAGTAAGTCATAAAATTATTAAAATTTACGATCTGCTTTTCAATGATGCCCGTGTAAGAGTAAGAAGCACTAATGGGTTAACAAATTCTTTCCATGTAGCCAGGGGAATTTTGCAGGGCGAACCTGCCTCCCCCCCTTCTTTTTTCCATTTTTTTAGCTGACATTGAAAAATCTTTTTGTCAGCCTCATGTCCATGGCATTTCAATTAATAACTCCACTGAACTGAACATTCTCCTGTACGCAGATATTGTAATACTGGGTGATTCAAAAATACAGTTGCAAAAAAAAAATCAATCTTCTTGACTCGTACTTTAAATCTAACCACCTTACTGTTAAGTTAAACAAAACAAATATTATTGTATTTAGAAAGTCTGGCCATCTGGCAAAAAATACTAACTTTTTTTGGGGTAACGTTAAACTCTAAATAGCCAGTAGCTATGTCTACCTTGGCCTCCCTTTTTCATCTTCAGGAAAATTTTCATTAGCAGCTAATTTCATGATTAAAAAGGGCTATCGCGGCCATGAACCAACTACTTGACTTACTGCATAGCTCTAGAAACCCCTCGTTGTGTGTGGCATTCAAATTATTTGATAGCCTTGTACAATCTACTCTATGTTATGCTGCACCAGTTTGGGGTTTCTTCTATGTTGATATGCTAGAAAGGGTCCATACGAGTTTTATGAAAAAGTTATTAAATCTAAGCAAGTATTGTCCTAGTTATCTTGTTAGACTTGAGCTTGGTCACCGCCCCATTGCCACTCAAATGTTTAACCAACTTATCACGTATTGGCTTAGGCTTCAAAAAATGGACGAAAATCGTCTACCTAAAATTTGCTGTCTTGAACTCTGCTGGCACACAGATTCGGAAAACTGGGCAAATTCAGTCAAGACCCTTCTGAATAACTGCGGTCGACCTGACATCTGGTGCACACCCACTCCTTACCTCACTCCAGTAGTTCTAACATCCCTTACTAATAATTTTACTGATATCTCTCTCCAAGAAGACAGAACTCGACTGTCTGCTTCAACATTATTTCATTTTGCCGATAATTTTGAATTTTCGCTGTCTTTACAATCTTACCTTCGCTTCAATCTCCCCTTGGCGGTCCGTAAGAATATGGCCAGGCTTCGCCTTTATCCTTTTATACTAACGAAGGTATATTGCACAAATTTAACACTGATGAACCTTGTCAGTATTGCAATCAACTAAATAGCTACAATGATCTTTTTCACCTGCTTAAGGAATGCACATTCTTTGCCCTTCAAAGACATACTCACATTTCTAAATACCTGCGCCATACCTACTCCTGATCAAACGTTTATCTCATTTTTGGCAACCCCTCTCCTTCTATGTGTCTACATTTTTTTCGATCTATCGAGAATATATCAAAAATTGTATTTTTCTTGAGGCAGTAGTTTTGACGCCCTCCCCCTTTCTGTTTTTGTTTGCTCCCCATGCGCCCAGGCAACTTTTTATTTATTTTTTTTTTTTTCTCAATCTATTTATCTGGATTCGAGATTATATTATGCATGTATATTTTTTGTGTTTAAACCTTATGCATTTGTTTCTATTTGTGTGTGTATCTCCAATAATTTAATCACTAATATTTGTACTTGCCATCCACTGGTGTATTGATAGGCATGATTGTGAAAATCATTAAAGGTTCAATTCAGCTCAGTTTATTGTATACTATCTGAGTGGTGTTCCAGCTAGATGAAATGAATCAGAAATTACAATGTTTTCTGCAAATTATTCCATCGAAAACAGTCATAGTTTGGAATTTGCAGAAAAGATTTTCATTCTCATTTTTGATTTGGGAGATAGATCACAACACTTGAACACATAACAAGCGCTACACTTACATGAATTATCTTTTTGTTCCTTTGAAACTAACCACGACCATGGTCTAGACAAAGTAATTTAATTAATGCTCATCTGGAAACCATTTTCCGTTTAACACTAAACATATCTGTGAATGGCATAAAAAGAAATGGCGTATCAAGGGAATGAATGGTAGAAAATAAATAATAGAAAACTTGGAAGTAAAACAAGAGCCGGAAATCTGTCAAAGATGCTGGAAAATAAAATACAATCACAAATCAATTAAAAAATAAAGAGTGAAAACAAATGAACTCGGATTGAATTTTTTGTGAAAATAGAATCATTCTATTAAATTTCTAATAGTTTAATCATTATTTTATAGTTTTTATTTCTGTAGTTTAAGTTAAAAACAATTTAATTCCAGTTTTTAATCACACTATTACATTTTTTAGAATTTCTAATAAATATTCTAAGAATGACCCAAGAAAAGAAGTCACCTCAAAGTATGTCGAATTGAAGTAATATAATCAAGAGCAAACTCAGCACACATTTAAATACACATCATTTAGATAAGAAATGGGTAAATTCTGGTAAAAGCAGCAAGATCAAACGTTCAAAAATGCTTGAAACTGAAGAGAACAAAAGCACTGCTTAGAAAATCAGCAGCAAAAACAAGAAAAATAATTACTTTTATAATGAGTGTTTCAAGCCTGTCCTTTAGTGATTTTTTTTTTTTAAACTAGTGATTACCAAGTCTACAAGCTAAATCTAAAAACACTCATTTTTAAATTATTTTTGAAATCTGAAACACACCATGTGTGTCTGTATGTTAAAAACCTCTTATTTGTTAACATTGTAAAGAATGAAGTCTCAAAATTGTTTTGATTTAAAAAAACAATTATTTCTTCTAGACGAAGTCCCTGTGTACTTTGTACCTTGGGGGTGGGGGGAACACCCCCCTTCTTCTGAGCTGAAATAACACTGTTTTGTGAAGTAAAATGTAATCCTGTGTATGCTACTGCATATATGTATATAAAAACTGTGTATTTTATTTACTGCCAAAATTTAAAAATGCTACAAAACTGATAAATGCTGCTACAAAACTGATAAATGCTGCTACAGAACAACATTTTTGCTGCTACTTAAGTAATTTTTCCTGCTACAAAAATCAAATTTTCATTTTCCACCCCTGCGATAGCATTCCATACATTTTTATACAGTGCACTGCTAAAGTTTAGACACCAGTTGAGATCACACAGTATCTGAAAACTATTAATTTTAAAACCACAAATTAATTACCACTTATTAGGGTGAACATGTACTAGGATGACAATATTGATACCTGCCCATTGCAGCAGATGCCATCAGTGAACCACCATCTTGTCTATGACTATTATTAGTCCGTTGTTCTTTTCCACAAATTGTGCAAATATTATCCTCATCTATCCGGCCCATCTAGGTTCCACTTCTTCTTATGGCTGAAAATAACTGAATACCATTTAAGTCCATATGCCAATGGCAAACACTTGTGAGCTCAGGTAATTTTGTTTTCAAGTTGAAACCTGAGCGCAAAAGCTGGTTTTCTTATAATTTTTTGAAATACTACTGTACCAGCTTCTTGTATATGCATTCACACTGAGAGTCCAGTTGAGCTTTTAAATTGTCACTTAGTCATTGTTTGCATAAATGAGTCTTCACTTGATATACACCACCTCCAGATTATATTCGGTAGATAGACATTTTAGAACATAGTGAAAGAGCTGCAATTTCCGAAACAGCTTACTCTTCCGATTTAAGTGACCATATTCTGTTTACTTTTTCAGTACTGCTTGTTGTAGCTCACACCATCTTAAATAACTGAGGCTATCACATGGAGAGCATAAATATTGAATGGCAGTGATGTCATTAGTGGCGAATTTGCTTATTTCTGTGACCAATTGCAAAAATTCTTTATTGTGTCTAAACTTTTGCAAACACAACTTCCACTCTTTTTGCAAAAACTTATTTTTATTACAAATTACAGCACTGTTTTTGGTATTTGAATATAGAAAAAGAGCATCATGGATTGCATTTAATACAATTAAAAGCATTCTGATAGATTCTTAAAAATGGAAATAAAATAAGTTCAAGTCTTTTCAATAGTCTCCCTTCAATGACTTATGGACTTGAAACATGGAATCCAATGAAAAAAGAAGAGGAAAGCCTAAATTCAACTCAACATACTATGGAGTGTCAGATGTGCAATGTCGGCAAACTCGATCACATTAGAAATATGGATATCCATGTGAATACAAATGTGAAAGATGTTGTAAAGGCAATATATATAAGAAAGAGGAGATGGGCAGGCCACATAGCAAGATTCAAAGACAACAGATGGACATCCAGAGTCACCAGCTGGTGTCCTAGATTTGGTTAACGAAAACAAGGTAGATCTCCAACAACATGGGAAGATCCAATTGTCAGTGTGATGGGGAGGACCTGGAAGAGAAAGGCTTAAGGCAGAGTGTTGGAAGCTTTGCGATCTGCATCAGAGGCAAGAAGCCAAGGATGAAAGCATGGGTCCATCTGAGTAATGTTTGAATAATATATATTTTTAAAGAGATTTCTGATAATTTTTATTCAATAAGTTCTGCTTCTTTTTAATATAAGAGCAAATTTCATAAGTGTATAAACTTTTGTGGTATTAAAAGAATGTAAAAGAATGCATGCACCTTAGGTATTTATGTTTTTCTTGTTATATTAATTGACCATGGTTCGTACGGTCCTTGAAAAAAAAAAAGTTCATTTTCAAGGCCTTGAAAGTCCTTGAAAAGAAATTTTTGTTAAGAACTCTGTGAGAGTCCCTGTGTGTGTGTGAAAAATTTGTGTTTTCCGAAATAGTTTTCGCCACTTTTTTTTTACTCTGTAAGTGACGTCTTTAAAAAAGTGCAAAGCGCAGCCTTAGCAGCCAATAATGCTGGATAATTGGATTTGAAGCATGTTTTTTCCCCATTATTCTTAAGCTGGGTTTTCGTAGGAGCAGGTTTTCTGTGCCGCGCGCAAAGTGAATTGCCCAGCGTGACACGCCGTCCACTCACCAATAATAAGAAAACAAGTTCGACTGTTTTCCTAGAGAGCGCAACAACCTCACGGCAGTGTTTTACGTCAGGTGTGATTGGCGACTGCTTCTGGAGGAGTCAAATGCATTGTGCGCCACTCGTTTTACCGATCTTCTCTGCATTTTTGTTTTCTTTCACTTCCTTTCATCATTGAGCTATAAGTAAACTTTACCTATAGATCAGTGCCCTTCATCGAGCTCGATGCTTCCCTTCAAACCGGAGCATGCAGATGACAGAGTAGCTGATGCGCCACGGTAGGAATATACAAATGCGTAGTGTGATTATGTAACACGTTTCTGTCAACGAGAAATGATCCAATTCGGTTCATGCGGCGCCAAAAACCTATGTTGGAATGTTTTTTCCCTTTTTAGTCTCTCTGCATGTGTAACCGCTCAGCCCGACACAATATGTAAATCGCCGGCGGCATGCTCTCACCCTCATGGGAGCTCGGCTTTATACTGTAGGCTGGTTTTTTCCCGCATCTATATGTCTAGATTGTTTTTTTTCTCCGAGATTGCCGGTTGTTATTTGTTGGCCGTTTTATTTATTTTTTTTTTTTTTATGATCGTAAATGATCTTGTTTTTTTTCCTTGTAACTTTTATGGAATAAAAGCTAGAGTTCTCAAAAAGAACTTCCGATCGTTGTTTTTTTTTCTTCAGCTCAGTCGGCACGCTCTGGCCCCCAACAACTAATACCTCCTTCTAGAGTAGAAGTCGTCCTGCTCTAGAAGGTAACCCACTTCTAGGAAAACCCGGCTTTCTGGTAGCATGTATCCTGTGATCGTATGTAGACGTATTTGGAGTCGTTGGAAGTCAATAAACTTTTGTACTAGGTATTTTTGCTGGAGGACTTGAGAAATCAATATTTTAGAAAAAAAGTTTCATAATTTTTGCCGAAATAGTTTCAGCTTTTCGGTCCGTAAGTGAGCAAAGCTTCCTCTGATTACTGTCAACCGTAGGCGGAGAATGACTTGGAAGTCTGGGGGGGGGCACGATGATGTCAATAATTCATATATGCATATATACATTAGATCAGTCAACTTCACATTTCACGCTGGGCGCCCCCCCCCCCAGGCACCAGATGATGCCGATAGTATGTCACAATGGCGAGAGTGTAAGGGGGGGGTGTATAAGGAATGGTGGCAAAGAAGTAAAATTGTTCACAAGAGTTCTGTAAGGCACTCAGTGCCATAAGCGAATAGTTAAGACACAGAGGACGCATGTGGATGATTTTTTACGTGGTAGAATTATCGGCCGTCTGGAATGTGGGCGTACTCAGATGGAAGTATCCGAGGAACTTGGAATTGCCCAAAGTATCATCTCTAGGCTTTGGCAACGATTCCAAGATAACGGAAATGTCAGTAGACGTTACAGTACAGGTCGCCCCCGAGTTGCAATGCCGAATGAAGACCGATGTTTGGCAGTAACTGCCAAAAGAAGCAGACGGAGCACAGCATCAGACATGTCTCGTCAGCTATCTGCAGCCACGGGTACCACAGTTTCAAGGCAAACCGTGTACAGATGTTTAGGAGATATTGGTCTATATGCTCGCAGGCCTGTCAGATGTGTTCCGCTCACGGCAACTCATTGTCGGCAGCGATTAGCCTGGAGTAGAGAACATGCAATGTGGACATCGTCACAGTGGGCTTGTGTGAATTTTTGCGACAAGTCCAGGTTTAGCTTGCAGTCTGATTCACGTTGGACTTTCATATGGAGAATGACAGGTACCCGTTACCACCAAGACAACATCATTGAACGACACCGTTACGGTGGTGCAGCATTGCTCGTTTGGGGTGGAATTATACTGGGTTCCAGAACAGACCTGCATGTTCAAACCGGAACCATGAAAGCCCAAATTTATCTGTATCTAGTCCGTGTAGACAATGAGCCGATATTGTCATATGGCGATGTGGCCTGGGTATCTTTTGGTGTGACGAACATCATTCTGGAACAACATGTACGTTTGTTTAGGGGTGCCAGGGCGCAGAATTTGTTTTTATGGATGACAATGCCTGTCCTCACCGAGCAAACATCGTAAACGAATGCCTTGAACCTGAGGATATAACCCGTATGGAATGGCCAGCATTCTCACCTGACTTGAATCCGATAGAGCATGTGTGGGATATGCTTGGCCGATGAGTTGCAGCCCGTCAACCACCTCCTACATGTGTACCGGAACTTCGGAGAGCATTGCTTGCTGAGTGGAGTGGTCTTCCCCAAGATCAGATCGGTAATTTGATGCTCAGCATGCCTAGGCGTTGTACGGACTGTATTTCATCGCATGGGAGACATACAATGTATTAACCATCATACCAACCGTGTAATAGTAAGTTTTTGTAAAGGAGATATGTTTACAATTGCTCCAGGGAGCAAAAATCGTAGTTTTTATGAATGGTATCATATATACACCATCTTTTTTGTTCTTTATCTTCTGTTTAATAAATGGGCTTTATGAATAAGTAACGTTCGTTTTGTTTCTGAACCTTTATTTGCCGGAGCTGGCATTATCCTTAATTTATGGACATGAGTGTATATTAAAAAAAATGATGAAAATCATATCGGGTCTCAGGCTGCAGCTCTGTCAGTCCCACTCTTGTGAGGAATCATGCCCGGGGTGTCATGTCCATAAGTGACCCCACCTTATGATATTTTGTATAGTAAAGTACAATAAATTTTGAAAATAAGTAGAAAATATGTAGACTCTTTATTTCCAGCTAAGTTTTTGACTACCATAGCATCACTTTGCCCAGGGTGTCCATGCTGTTGAGACGGCCCTGAATAGAACTTGGACTAGCGGGGAGCTCAATAAATTCTAGGCCAGTGGTCTGGAGGCCAATCTTATTTGCAAAATTTTCGTTCAGTATAAATTCACTGAAAAAATCAATTCAATAAGTATAAAGGTTCTTGCTTCTAGATGAGGGTCGTAAACTCTGGGTAAGAAGGGGGCCACGAGAAAAAAATATGGTTCAAAGGGGGCCACGGGCAAAAAAAAGGTTAAGAAACACTGGTCTACATCATTCCTTGGAAGATCACGTGACGCGTTGAATGTCAGCCCATCTCCGTTATTTTCTAATGGCATCCATAGTTGTTTAAAGGAGTTTAAAACAATAAATGAAAGAAATAATTTCAGTATCGATGATACGATTCCAAAATTAATGAAAGAGATAGTTCCAGAATTAATGAAAGAGATAGTTCCAGAATTAATGAAAGAGATAGTTCCAGAATCAGTGAAAGAAAAAATTTACAGAATTAATGAAAGATAATTCCAAAATTAATAAAGCAATAATTCCAGAATTAATGAAATAATTTTAGAATCAATAAAAGAATTTCAGCATTAATGAAAGAAAGAATTTCAGCATTAGCGAAAGAAACAAATCCAGAATTGATGAAAAAATTATTCCAGAATTGATGAAAAAATTATTCCAGAATTGATGAAAAAATTATTCCAGAATTGATGAAAAAATTTTTCCAGAATTGATGAAAAAATTATTCCAGAATTAATGAAAGAAATAATTTAATCTTTTTCTATCTTTAGAAGAGTTCTTTTTTTTAGTCTTTAAAATAAAATTAATTGCAATATTTAGAGACATTTCAATGAGGAAATTGACAGACACGAACACTGTGTTATTCAATGTGTCATATGTTTTGTATGATATATATGTGTATGTGGCCTCTTTTATTCATTACGGATGATGTGAAATAAAGTAGGTAGAAATGTAATCTCTGAAAGTTTTAATCAAAATTAAATATGCGCCTATTCATGTGAAAAATATGCGTTTGTAAAAAAAGTCCTTGAATTTTTAAGTTTTACCTTGAAAAGTGCTTGAATAGTCCTTGAATTTTTTTTCGTTGGAAGATTACGAACCATGATTTACTTTTGCAGTCGAGCTGGGATATAACAAAATTGCATATAAACCTGAAAAACATTCATAATGTCTGATATTCGTTATAACTGATACGTGATGTATCCTAAGTTCGATGAGAGAAATCATTTGAAGTAGTGTTAATCAACCTATGGTCTGCAGACTAGAAGTTGGAAGAGTACGAACCATGTTGACTGAGAAATAATATATTGATTGTGCATAATATTGTTGAGGGATGAACATATTGTTTGCCGCTTATTGAAGACATCTGAGAATATCTTAAATGATATAGATTGTATTTAGCAGTTTTATCCAACTGTAAAAAGAAACTTTGCAGGGTGTTGGACATGTGATATGCTAATTATAGACGAAACTAATTAAAGTGCATTCCACTCAATGCAATCACATAGAGACCCTCTCTCTCTGTGTGTTTTTGATAACAATAACTGATTGATAACTATAGCCAAAACAAACCCAGATACAAGTAAGATGACCATACATATCATTCTCTCTGCATGAAACAAATGGGACAGTCAGTCTTTTTTTTAGCATACACAACTTATTACAAAATGTGCAATCATTTCAGAATTTTTCATCAGCTGATTTTTGACAACTTACCATTCTAAAAAAAAAGGGGGTAAAATGTTGCTAATGTTGAAAACACAAAACATAATTTTTTTCCCCCTTTTGAACAAAAATTGTCTTTTCTTTAAATTCAGCCATTATGAAGAGTTAGAATAAAACTTTTTAATGTGCATTGTTTTGTTTTACAACCATGATTTCCATACTAAAAACTTATGAGTTGATAAAGTTGGCCTATGAAGATGACTTCCGATTCATTCAGAAGTCTTTTGATTTTGTAGCCTTATTAAGATCTTCTGATCAGAAACCAGATTCTTCAGATAGTGTCCAAGACAGTGACAAGATAGTGTCCTTATTTCGAGGACAGCAAGGTTTTGGCTTTGTATAATATTTTTAGCCTTGCAGCTAGATGTTGTATATTTTAACATGTATAGATAACCTTACTCAGAAATTGCCATCAGAAAAATTATCAAGAAACTATTTCTCTTTTTTAGAAATGCACTCTTGAAGTTGGTGTACTTTATTATCTCGTGGGTACTTTTGTTTTCCACCTTACATTATATTGTTATTTTCATGCAAATAATTCTTCTGTAATTTATTATTTAGATTCCAGTTTAATCGTATATCTTGCGTATAGCTGACACAATTCAGTTTAACTTCACATGTTTTTCCAAATATGTTGTCATATTCTGTTGTTCTCCATTCAGGACACTTGTTGTCCAGTGTCATACTTCCTGTTGATGTATTTAAAAAAATTTCATGGAATATTCTTTATTTGTGCAATTTCAACAAAATATCTCAGTGTCAAAATAGAATTTGAAGCACATCAAGGTACGGGCATTAAGAGGTTAATAGAAAAAAACTCAAATAATGATTTGAAAAAATTAAAAATCCCTAAAAAATTTATCTCCTTGCAATCCTAGGTTGACCATGTTTC
This sequence comes from Pholcus phalangioides, assembly GCF_987345545.1. Taxonomy (NCBI): domain Eukaryota; kingdom Metazoa; phylum Arthropoda; class Arachnida; order Araneae; family Pholcidae; genus Pholcus; species Pholcus phalangioides. The sequence continues at coordinate 52,778,653 of NW_028301597.1, forward strand.
CTTTACGGAAGTGTGGGATATTGGGCTTTCAAATATGAGAAATCAGCAATTGTTGAGAAATATGGTGCTAAAAGTGAGAAGAGTTGCCAATTATTGCTAAAATTGCTGAAAATTTCCAATAGCAAGAATTGATGTTCTATTGCAGATTAGTGAACAGTGGATTAAAATGAATTCTGGGGGTGGGGGGATGTTGAACATGACAAATATGTAAGATAAAAATATTCATATATGTATAGTCATAATTATAATATAATTTATAATTTGGCGAAATAATTTTAATCCTTGATTTTAATTAAGAACAAAAATTCAAGTTGTCTTTGACAAAAACGAGAGATCTTCATAAAAAAAAGTTGGTTGTCCATAATCACAGGGAACATAGGGTGATATCCTGGAAAACTGATCATATGGTCATTGTATGTAATCCTTATTTAAAAAAACATTATTTTTTCCCTTTTATTTGTATGGCATGTTTTCTTCTGCAGCAAAATATTTCATCAAGTGACAAACTGTAGATTTTTCAAGCCTGGAAATTGACACCTATGTTACTGTATATTTCCTTGAACTTTAAACTAAATTGATACTTTTTTTTTTTGTTTGGTTTCTGGTGTGATTACATCATGTTTTATCATAGTCGTTCTTCTCATTTTTAGAATCAGGATCTCAGAAACAAGTTTGCTGAGTTGCAGAACAAATTTCAGTTGCAAGAGAAGGAGTTTACCAAAATATTGGATCAATTGACAGTATGTTTATATGTATTTTTGATATTAAAGTTGTACCTTTCTATAATAGACACCATTGGACCAAAGTTTTTGGTCCTCTGATGGCGAGTGTCCGTTAATTTACGGTGAAATACATTGAGGCTTTGTTGCACAGACCTCAAAATGATGTCATGGAGGTTTCACTATATAATTTACTATGGTTTTTTTTTTATGGAAGGATTTATAATCTGATCCTTGTTTCTTTTTTTTTCTTGCTGTATTTTTATTTTTACCCACTATATTTTCAGTAAAGGTTTCAAGAAGTTTTACTTTAGACTTTAAATAAAGAATTTTCTGTCCATATGATAGCATTCATCAGTTTTTCTATGAAATCGAAGCACAAATTATTAACATCATCTGATAAAAAGTACACAGAAGCCTTTATCAATGTCGTCATCAGGCATGGCATAAAGGCTCCAGAGAGTATTTTTTAAAAAATAAAAGCTAAACCAGTTTATTCATACTGACACTATCAAAGGTGTTTGTTTAATAAGTGGTGCAATATTGTTAGCACTCCTTATGTCGCAATGTGTCTCGTGGCCTGAGCCTTCCAGTGCGAATGAGGTGCTGTATTTAATGAACTTTCAATCAAAATTTAAAAAAAAAATTATAAATTTTTGAGTGATTATCTTTATTGTACTATGATTATATTCTTCCCCCCCCCTCCACGGAGGGTGATAAAGTGCTCGCAATCATGAAATACGATATGCATATTGAGCACTCTGAGTACTTTGGAGAGCACCATGGTGCTATCGAGCAATGGGTTGAAGATGCCTGCTCTACATTATTAATTAAATCGTAAACTTTTTTTAAGACGTAAACGTAATATTTTTTTATAAATTAAGTTTTTTTATTTACTTTTATCTCTCGCAGCTTGAAAAGAAGAGGAAAGAGAAAAATGATAGAATTATCGCCAAGCATTGTAAGTCTGGTTTCTTTTTTTAAAAATATAATTATATCTACAGTAGACTGGACTATCCAGCCTAATGTGGTAGAATGGTGGGCTGGATAATAGAAAAGCTAGATATGCTTGAGTTCTACAAATGCTCGCTTCTATATTTCCTGCCACCCCCCCCCCCATACCATCAAAAACACCCTATTCAATACAAAAAACCCCGCTCTTGTTCATATTTTCTGACCTATTAAGTGCAGGTGAATAATTGATAAATGTTATGTACTGAACACTAATTATATGTTTAAAAAATTTATAACAGAATTAATGGTCCGAGAATAAAAATATTTGGTATATTTTAGGTTTTAGGATAAATTCTTTTATGTCTATCTTGATTGGAGGAAGCCAAGTTATTGTTCCGGATAATTTCTCACAAGTCCTTGAAATAAGCAGAGGAATTAATTTGCAGGACGTTACAGAAAACAGCTATTTACAAGAGTGAACTACAAATATGAATCTTGCATTCAGGATCAAACAATAACATCTCACTGACTGATCTCTTGATCACATCATTTTTATAGACTAGTCAAATGTTTGAGAAGTAGAAGATTCCAGTGCAACGAGCTGATTACTTGCTTTAGCCGTCGTTACATCCCGGATTCTATTTTTATCTTTCCCCAACATAAACTAGTACTTGCGAATGACAATAATGAAAAAAAAAAAACAAATTTCTTTCCACTAAAGATTTATTGCAACAACATTAGAATTTTTTACATATTTTAAAACTTTAACCAGTTAAAAGGATTAAGACATAAATGCAACAATTTTTAGAGTTTTTAACTTTAGTAAATATTGCACGTTAAATTATCATTATCTCACCAATCTGTCAGTCTGTTAGATGGAGTTTGTTATATCCACACATCGACGTCTCCGGCTTGTATCCCAAGTGAGCGAGATTCGAGATGGCATCTGCTCAGCATCCCATGTGGTGGAGGCTCTGTGACACCATTGGCTCTGCTTTGCTGTCCCAGCCGAAATCCCCTTTCTTCACGTGAGCTATACAAGACCAGGTCTTGTGAGGAGTTGGTGTCCCGAAGAGAATGCTAGTGCTCCATCTCGCTCGTCCTACGGCTGACAGGAATAAGAGCCCGGCGACCCTAAGTTGCTGCATCTAACTTAGATTGTCAGTTCACCAGAACATAATGACATACGCCTGCTCTGGGTGAAATGCCTTGTTAAACGCTGATCGTTGCATGTGTGTTAGATCTCTCCCTTTCTCAGCACACTGGCGACTTTTAAGGGAAATCTTCCCATTCCAAGATCCAATTAGATCGCAGGATCAGTAGCCTGTAAAAACTTAGTATACATGAATAGTAAAACTCATTTGCATATCATACGGAATAAAAACACTATTTCAACTTTTGACATGAAAGTTGGCAACATGGGAGTAAACATTGAAGACCTGGCCAGGGCCCGCAACATTAGGCCTATTTTGGATTGTAAAAACTCATGAATATATAAACCGTGAGATGGTCCTAGGCCCACTGACAGTGTGAAGGTAAAACATTGTACATCTTTCTTGTATAATTATATTGCAAAACATTTATTACAATTAAATACTGCACAATTATATTTTCATATTCTTTATACAGAGTTAGATGACAATGCCTTATAATACACATAGCATAAATGCATTTATTGGAGTCTTCTATCTTTTAACATTGTAAAAAACTTTCTTAAGTAGAAATATTATTAAAAATATTTATTTATATTTAAATATTGATTTATTTAAAATTTTTACCACACATTTTTTTTTTTTTTGATTGCCTATGCTGCTACAAAATTTTACATACCTCTAACACTTGATTTTTTACAAATTTTCAGTAAAAAAAATATTGAAACAGCTAGTGCATTGAAACAGCTAGTAAAACATCACAAAATTGCATGAAATCAGTGTAATTGAATAAAAAATAATTCAAAATAAAGAAAACTCTTCAATTCATAACGTGATGAGAAAGAGATTTTATTGATTCTCTCTCTATCTTATTAAATTATAAAAGTTGGAAAAATTGGTATAGTTCAAGCACTTAAGAATGGATCGAAAATTTTGTCATTTTATGAACTGAAGTTTCCTTTATTTTGAATCAATTTTTATTCAATTTCATTGTCATATTAATTTATCATGCATGCAAGCTGTTTTTAATGCTTTTTTTAATTTATAAAAAATTAATTACTGGTGATAAATACAATTTTTTGCAATTTTTACAGATAGCATACACAATGAAACATAAATAGGTTAAAATTTAAAATAAATAAATGGATAAATGATGTTTTTCTTAATATTTTTACGTGGGAAAGTTTTTTACCATGCTAAAAGGTAGGAGATACCCTTTAAAAGAATTTTTCTAATCTTCAAAGGATTCTAAAATATTCATGGGAAAAAAAAAACACCTTGTGATGATGATAGAATATTCTCAATCATTTCATCTTCAAACTAAAGTTGTCCTACAGAGGACATAGATTTCGTTGCCATGGTGCAGAGAAAGCTACACATGTTCTTGTTGGCACACAAGGCTTGAGCCATGAAGAAAGACTTGATTTCTTGAATGTGTTTACATTGGAGGAATGCAGATGTCGGGGGGGGGGGATATGATTGAAGTGTTTCAAATTTGTAACAGAATGGACCATGAGTTATTAAAACACCATCAATCAACTGCTTCGACAGTAGGACACCAGTATTGTTTAGTGAGAGACAGTTCCAGGTTGTGGTGCTACCGGGAGTTTGTCCCCTAATAGGGTTGTCAATAAAAGGAATAGCTTACCTCCAGGGGATCGTAAATCCTAACAGAATTGACACGTTTAAAAAGTAGTGCAACAAACATGATGGGATAAATCGAGAAGCTATCCATTCTTAAATTAAGACAACCATAATCTTCCTTATGGTCAGTGTACTATATAGTAGTTTTTTTTTTTGGTGAGATATGCTTTTATATTGGGTTGCTATGTCTTTGTTATATTCAACATGCATATTTTTATGGGCATCTTTTTTCAGCTACCTCGTTGGGCATTTTGCCTGTTGTGGTCTCTGTATTTGTACTATAAGGTGGTTATGCCAAAAATTCTTTTGTTTTAAATGTATTGGGCAATGGAAACTTATATATTTCATAATATAAACAAAATTAGTTATTTTTTTAATTGTTTAAAAAAAGAAATATTTTGTTATTCTCCAATGTTTACATCCATTATTCTTGTTATCTGAGAATATGTTGCATCTCTGTGCTTGTTATAATTAGGCATGGTGCAGGGGTGCAAGAGCTGCGCCAAACTTCGCCGAAACGGTTCTCTTGCTACATGTTGCGCCAAGGCGCCCAATCCCTGCGCATTTGCGCCAATTCTTGTTTCTGGTTCGCGGAGGTACCGCTAATGCACTGTAGTGCGTCAAATACCGGGAATTTAGGAAAAAGAAGCATGAAAATTTTGTTCACGGGACGCGTTCTTTCCGAGACACGGAAAAAATACGGAGGGGGAAACTTTAATTTTTTTTTTCACTTCTCACCATCTACCACAATCGCGTTATGTCGTGACCTTAAAAAGTAGTTCTACTACCTTGAAGTATTAAGTCCTATACTATTATTGGTTAACCGGCGGGCTATCAAAGTCCCTGAATGAATATGCCGAATTTTCCGATTTCGGAGACCGTTTTTTCTCCTGCGGGTTATATACTGAAAATTACGGTAATTTCGCGACTGCCAACCTGCGTTCAAAGACAGCATACATCGAAAAGAGGATTGGTTTACTCGTTTAAATTACCGACATTTTTCGAAGATCATTGGAAAAAAATGGGATCTGTTAAAACTCCAGCTAAAATATTCATAGTTTTGTCATCTAGTCACTATGCGGTCGTGTGATTATCGTCGGCAGTTGCCGATCGTGGCAATTTCACATTCCGAAAATCCGGATTTGGTGAACACAGGGGCGGCTCGAGGAAAACAATTTTTACCCATGCGAAATCTGTTTTCGGCGCTACTGACGGCGTTTTTTTTGGTAAACAAAAGCTTTTTTCACCCCTCCTATAGCGGCGCCCAATATGGCCGCACGGTCCGCCACTGCATTGGTGGGGGAGGGGCATGCTCTTAACAATAGTCAAAGGAAGGAGTTTGTACTGGCAGCATGTGCTCATTTTACATGACTTCTGTGAGATACCTTTTTTATATTAATGTCCTACCTTTCCAAAACATGTTGGAGAGAATGAAACGTTTGCACTCCCTCTTGTGCATTGCTGGGATGGTACATTACTCCCTCACGTATTGCTGGGATGTTGCTCAACATTGTATCACCAAGAGAACTATTAATTATGAGTGATGAATGGGTTGCACTATTATGCAAATAATTACAAGTGAAATCAGTTCAGAGAATAGATAGATATTGGGCAGACATATTCAAACTTTATAACCTTGAAAGCAGCCCAAAGTTCAAAATTTTGCCAGTTTTGGTGAAGGCTTTTTTATCTTTAGCACATGGTAACGCAGACAGTGAAAGAGAGTTCATGATTAACAAATAAATAAAAGTCTGTTCGAACATTGAAAAATCTGTCCGTCTAATGCTGTAATGGAATAAGACATATAAAATCTTATGTTCAAGGCCATGAAATATTTGAATAAAATTGTCATTGAGATGCTGAACTTCTGAAAGCGACTCGTGATTCGTAATCTATTAACATGCTATTAGGTTGAGAAATTGTTTAAGTAAATAAGATATTTATATTTTTCTCGTTTTTTGCATTTTGCTTTTAAATTTAATAATTCCTTTAAATTTTGTGAGAAGCTAATTTTTTTTCACGGAAACCCTTATTATATTCTGCACTCACTTTTTTGCTATATCAGGATGAATAAGATTTTGGTGTTCAAGCAGCAGAAATTCTTGTTGCCTAGGTTTTTAGTATGCATGTTGCTTAATTTGAAAAGAGTCTCATAATTTTTATTCGTCATTTCAGTAATGCATGTTTTAGTAGTGACAGATAAGATAATTCAGAAAAAATTTAAATGGATTTTAATTTGTGAAGGAAATTTATTTAGAATTATTTGTTTCAACCATTTTTGGCAAAACTTTTGGCATTTCACAGAAAAATTACTCCTTATATTGCAGATATAGTTCGTTTTTAGTTCTGCTCCATTTTCAGAATTTCTGCTCCAAAAATGAAATTTGCTGCTCCGAAATAGATGAGGGGCGCTTGCACCCCTGATGGTGTAATGAGGGGTTACTGTAACCAATTTATTAATCTTATATTTGAATGTGGAAGGCATGTTTTGTACATGGATGAGTTTTTTTCACTGAGCCGAATATTGGCTAAATGATGGTTTTTTTTCTCTTCTCATTAGTGGTTGAGACGAAAAAGGTTCTCAGGAAGACTAAGGCCAACCTTCTTGGTCAAGAGACAAATTCTGGATGCTCAAAATCATAGTTGAAGTTTTTCTTTTTTTATTCCAAGACAAATAAATGAACATTCATGCCAACTATTTTACCACAGGATAAGATATCACTATTTTTATAATTGCTACAAAAATGATAGCATGTTTTACAACTCTGATGCCAAATTAAGATTTTTAAAACTCATAAATATCCTCACTGCTACTAACGCACCAATTATTTCAACGGACGAGTAAATTTTCTTTTACAAAATGACATGTTGATTATTCAAATGTGTGCATAACAAATTGTTTTATATTTGTATATAATTCATAACTCATTTGGGTATCATTTTATGCACATTTTGTATGTATACTGTTCATTCTACATCCTTCACCTGGTATACAAATTTGTAAGTATTCGACGATTGTGTTCTGCAAAGATCATTGATCAATAAAATATGCTTTAGATTTGAATTGTTTTTCTTTTTATGCATCTTTTTGATATTTTGTGCCATCTTTCTTATCAAAACACATGATCGAAACTGTTATTGAAATGCAACTCTTAATTCTGGTAATATATACAATTATTATGCGTGTTGGTGTAATATTCAAAACACAATACAATTGACATTCATTAAAATTGGGGTTGGGTTTTGACATGACAAGCATCAAAAACTGGTTTAAACCATCGAAAACCATCATAAACCTAAATAAGTGGTTTTTGATGATGATTTGAATACAATAGGTATATAGCATGATGAAAAACGTACTTTTTGCATATTACAATGTTTAAAAATAAAACATTAATTTATTACAATAATTAAAACAAAATGTTAATTATAATTTGCAATTTTGAATTTTTCAACATAAGAGTCTAGAACATATAATTTTATGGTTTATTTATCTAAGCTTATCTTAACTTGTGTTCAATTTGCTAAGCATAATGGAGCTGTTTATTCAAAATATGTATGATAGGGCATCAGGCTTAGGTTTTTGACGCCGGAAACTAACTTGTTATTAAAACTGTCAAAAACTTGCTGTGTCAATGATGTCAAATAGTTTTTGTTAACCTGATATGTTAAATAACAAACCACTTACTTTTATGTTGATTAAAAAGTTTTATATTCAGAATTATAATTACTGAGTAAATATACCTATTTTGATATTTTAAATTTTCTGATCTGCCTAAAATTTTATTCCATATAAAAATTCTCATCCAACATCTGTTAATACACTAACTAAACTCATTTATTTTTCCCTAAAAATTTATTGGAAAACCATTGCATTATAATTGCTAGTAAATATACCATATCATAGTACAAAAGTAAGAATAACTAAGTTTGACTTAAGGCCCGTTTACACGAGACAAGTGCTTTAGTTGGTAACTTAATTTTAACTTACCGATTCTTCTTGAAAGTGTCCACACGATAAGTGGTAAGTAGAGGCTCTTTGGATAATTTTTACAGAGGTGAGCGCAGTTAGCGCATGCGCGCTTCAGTCTATTCAAATCCACGGAGAGAGATAGACGCACAACGCGCGGGAGAATAATTTTTTATTTATCTGGCATTCAGAGAAGTGCTTTTTTTAAAGCTTATAGCTTTCGTAACGATGGATGAAGATGATCAAGTAGAACTTACAAATACTGTGATCAGAGCCACATTATACGATATTTTTTTTTAAAGAATATAAATTTATTCACTTTCACTTACCCAAGAGGGGAAAAAATAATACACAACATATAAACTTATGTAAGTTATCGAGAAGAAATATAAGATTTCTCTATTTCTCCTCTAAGTTGTAAATATCGATTATATGATATTTTAATCGAAGTTAAAGCGGAGACCAATTATGAATTATATAAGCCGAAAATACGTGAGAAGATTCTTGGCATTCGTAGGAAATTCTAAGGGTTAAAAATTAAATAATAAAAATTCTCATTAAACATAAAAATTATTTCCAAATTTTCGATATTATTTTTTAATTTAATCTATAGAGATCATATCTTTATGTTAAATATTTGATCATGTATTTTACAACAGATGGCAGCAAATTCGTTCTGGACGAGAGACATATTCGAAACCCCCCTCCAGTTTTTAATATATAAATCCTCCACACCCTATACATATTTTTGAATCTTCAATTTTTTTCAACTCCTGATATCACGTCGACAGAATATTCCATAGCTTTTTCCAACATCGAATAATTTTTAGCTTGTTTGTTAAGGTAATTTTCATTTCTATAGTTCAACAAACATTCATGGCGAAGATATTTTTCAACAAACTTGAAGGTTGTGTCCTCTGGCCACCTCACCATCCAATATTTCCGCGGAATTCTAGCGAAACTTCAGGAGATGACGGAGCATGAACAGGTTCACGCTTGAGATCAAAATTTTAAACACACATCTGTTGTAAAAAGAGTACAGCAGCTGGTTTATATCAATGCACACATATATAAGCAGTTGAAGAAATTTTGGAAGGTCAAGAATCATCTTGAATCAGAGAATGTCAAATCATTCCATAGTTTTCCCTTCAGTGTTTATGCTATGCTTTATTCAAATTGCATATTTTATAAGAAAAAAACCATATATATATATATTTTGTGCAAAATGATATATTCTGTAGAGAGCAGAAAATTATTTTAGAATCGTATTAAATATTTATTCTTTGTATAACAGTCATTTTAAACGTTACATGCAATTAACGTGTGTATTTCCAATGGGAAATTTTATATTGAAAAACAACATTTGAGATTTTTGATGGAGGGTTTTGACATGACGGTTTAAACCATCAAAAACTGCCATGTGTCAAAAACCTACCAAACCTGATTATAACAGGCTAATGTTTCTCTATTTCTGCCATGTTATTTTTTATCCAATATAACGACCGGTAAATATCATTCATTTTATTGCATCAATCGATCTTGGCTCAGCTTTATGGTGTTGTTTTTTTTTTGCTCAGAAATGAACAAAATCTGTCATTGAGTGTGTTTGCCTTGACCTTTGGTGCTTGAAGAAGGAAAGAGATAAAGCATCAATTCTATGGAATAATCTGTATTTAAATAGCGTCGTCATCAGAAACTGAAAATCATAGCAAGGTACGAGTCAACTGGATGGTGTTTCCTTCCCCCCATATAATATAAGCTTACCATTCTGTTTTATTTTCTCACTTGGTGGTAACTGAACTTTTTCATACTGAAAATTTTGAAACTTAGTTCATTGGACATGGCTGTCTTAAATAAATGGAGCGCTATATCTTTACCATGTTTTCGACATATTGGTCGGCATGGCGGGAAACATCAAGGAACATGAACATGCTGTGAAATTTGGACCACAGATTCTGTAGAAAGTTCTTAAATATCTTTATAATAAAAATCCATTAAAATCACTAATTGCATATTGTAATTGTTATTAAACCAGCATATCGGAATTAGACTGGTCCCCAACATTAAAAAACCTGGTGCCCCTAGTGTTTGGCGGCATGTCGGCTAATAAACAAGATCTCAAATTGAAAGTTTTGATGAAAATTGATGTCAATAGCCAAATCATTAAACATTCCAGATCGTTTCACTACGTTCACTATAATTAAAAGCTATGATTCAATTATAAAAGCAGAGTTGGGATTCTTAATATTCATAGTCGATCACGGGGAGGGAAAAAGCGCAAAGAAACTAAAATTTGACTTTTTGAAAACATTCGATATAACTACCTCCTGGTATAATTTCCATTTTCTGTGGAACGAAGGAGGTTGTTATAATGAACGTCGACTATATTATATCTGTATGCCGGAGGTAAAGGACACAAAGGCAGTAGTGTTATCAATATTGAGATACAAATACAACGCCACAACAGGCAAATTGTCCAACGAGGTGGCTGACTTAAGAACATCAGGGATCCCCGAGCCATTTTTTTGGAGGCCCTACCTACTACTGCTACACCACAGCCCGCGGAACCCCCAACGAATCGGTACATGCGGGAATGTACGTGTAGTGAAACCTGACGTGAAGTTTTTTTTTTTGTTTCTCTGTAATGCTTGTTATGTGTAGTGCTGCCATCTGCCCCCAGTTTTTCTAACTATGAGTGAAGTGTTATGATTGAATGATTTATCGTTGTAGGACTGTTGCTCTCTGTGGCGTGACTTTTTAACGGGGAGATCGGCTCGCATTTGCACCTTGAAGTTGGGAACCACAGAAAACCAACTTCAGCCGACCACCATTGTGGGGTTCGAACCCGTATCCTTGCATCGCGAGTCCGTCACTATAACCACTCAACCACCACAGCGACATAGATAACACTATTAATTTGCTATTTTCATTACACTGCACAGACGTATAGGAGGACAGGGTGGAAAAATCTTTTTTTTTAATGTATACAAATTGTATTTTTTCATTTAAATTTGTTTTAGTTAGCAAGGAGTCGGTTAATTTTGCATATTTTCTCATCTAATTTCAAAAATTAGTTTTTTTTTATAAAAAAGTAAAACTCTGACAGGAAAGAAATAGTCAAGCCTGCTTATAAAAAAATTTAATAATACAAAGTTTCAATTATAATACATTTCTCCAGCCCAGTAAGCTTGCTATTCCAAAATATTAAAAATATCGCTTAATTATCATTACTTTAAATATCGCTGGGAATTTATAGTTCATTCTGGTTTCTCATGATGAAAGTATCTAAATACATGTCCCAGAATCTGAATCCTTGTAAAAAAAAAGTTGGTTCGCTTGTGTGAAATTAGGGTACAACAGTTGCTGTTAGCTTTGATAGGACCAAGGCATTTAATCTTGCTTCAGTATGTGTCAAAAGTACTTTCTTAACAAAGTATGGGCAATTGAATGCAAGTGATTAATTTTGGAAGGGAAACTTTCTATGCCTTTGTGGAGAATCGAACCAGTCTCCTCACAATGTTGGTAGATATGTCATAAGAGAAGCACTGATATTTTCCTTTCTAAAAGCATAATTTTAATACCAAATGGGACGATTAGTACTAAACCACACATGCACCTTGTCCATTTTGTTCTGCGGAACTTCTAATGAATCTGTGGTGTATATCTAGTGCGGCCTAGAAACAACAAATAGTAGATTCAGTAGTGCCAGGAAGAGACAAGAGGAGAGATGAATCTGGCAACACGAGGAGTTGGCACTTTTGGCTAGACCACGCTGTACTGATAGGACACGCTTCCGTCGCTTTACTAAAAACATGTAATTGTTCTGATATTATGTTAAATTAAAAAAAAGGTTATAGTAGATATATAAAAAAAAGGCTAACTTGAGTTCTTTTCCGACGAACATCCATAAAATGGTGACCCAAACGTGATATGAACCTTCTGATCCAAAAAAAAAAAAAAAACAACCTCGTGGAGTGATCCATCAACATCCGAACATCTGCACGAGATGCGAGCGATATACAACAGGTAATGTGGCATATTCTGTATATTTAATGTATCCGTGAAATTATTTTTTAATTTCTACCACGATGCTTGAAAATAGAATCGGTGCATGTCGATATGTCACGCTGAGGGAATGTCCCTCTCAACCCATGTATATACCTATGTTATTTTTCCCGGTATTTACCGCATTTTTAATTGTTCCCATCTAAATTATTTCATTCTTCGCAACGCATAAAAACGTCATGGATGACAATTCCGAGCCGCAAATCAACCGCATTGCCATTAAGCTTCCCCCATTTTGGAAGACAAATCCCACATTATGGTTTATGCAGATAGAGGCCCAATTCTCCTTGGCCAAAATCACCGTAGATGCCACAAAATTTCATCACGTGGTATCGGCTATGGAATCCGATGTCCTCAATTCGGCAAGCGACATCATTATCAACCCTCCTGAAGGTGGCAAGTACGAGGCCTTAAAGAAGCGTCTCATAGAACTGCATTCAGAAAGCGAGGCTTCCAAAATACGAACCCTCCTTCAAGGCCTCGAGCTTGGTGACCAGCGTCCATCACAACTTCTCACTCGGATGCGATCGCTTGCCGGGGGTTCCGTTGGTGAACCACTTCTGAAGTCGCTATGGTTGTCCCGACTCCCAAAAAACACGCAAAGCATTCTGGCTGCCTTAAACGAAGACCTAACCCAACTCGCCGCCGTTGCCGACAAGATCAATGATCTTACCTTTTCACCCCACGTAGATGCCGCTAGAGTGGAATCCCCCACGACGCACTTAGAAAAGCAAATTGAGCAGCTGACCAGGCAGGTGAGCGACCTTTCAGCTACTGTCCATGCGTCCCGCTCACATAGACGTTTCTCGTATCGGCGGCCGCGCAGTCGTTCCCGCAGTCGTCAATACAAACCCGCCGCAAATAACTTGTGTTTCTACCACACTAATTTCGGCGAAAAGGCTAAAAAGTGTGCATACTCGGGAAACTAAGCGGGCGATCGCTAGACGGCCATGACCGCGATTGCCGTATCAGCCGAATCATCTTGGCCGACCGTAAGAATAGAGTAAACTTTCTCATCGATACGGGCGCCGACATTTCGGTACTCCCAAAAATCCACCGCCCACAAGAAAAAACGATGGTCTAGTCCTTCGTGCTGCAAATGGCACCAAAATCTCTACATATGGCACTAAACTGCTTACTCTCAACCTAAATTTACGTCGGGCATTTACCTGGTCATTTGTAGTAGCCGATGTCGAACATCCTATCATAGGCATTGATTTCCTCAAGCATTTTAATTTGCTTGTCGATGCCAAAAACAGTTGCCTCATCGATAAAGAGACCAATATCTCTTCCTATGGTAAAACCGCTGACGTCAGCTCATCTAGCTCCAGCGTCACTATTCTTTTTGAAGCTTCCGACTTCAACCAAATACTTCTGAAATATCCAAAAATCACAAGCCCCTCTCTTTTATCTGACAAGGCGGAGAATACCTTTGACCTTTGAAGACCGGACACACCCCGCAAGTAGGCGGAGAATACAGTATTCCACCATATTGAAACAAAATGGCCCCCAGTTTTTTCTAAGCCGAGAGGCTTATCTGCCGAATTAATGTCAGTAGCACGTCAAGAGTTTGAATTCATGATGGCACAAGGTATCATTAGACCCTCTAGAAGTCCTTGGGCTAGTCCCCTTCATATGGTTCGAAAGTCCAATGGCGAATGGAGACCATGTGGAGATTTCCGTCGATTGAATGCTATCACGGTACCAGACCGCTACCCAGTCCCTCACATCCAGGACTGCACTCAACTATTCCACGGAAAAACCATTTTCTCAACCTTGGACCTCACACGGGCATACCACCAAATTCCAGTGCACCTAGATGATATCCCAAAAACAGCTGTTACAACTCCTTTTGGATTGTTTGAGTTCGTCACTATGCCGTTTGGCCTCCGCAATTCTGGTCAGACTTTCCAAAGATACATCCACCAAGTTTTAACAGGGTTGGACTTCTGTGTTCCATACTTCGATGATATTCTCATCGCTTCCACCAACGCTGAAGAACATACACACCATCTCCATCAGGTCTTTGACCGTTTGAAACAACATGGCCTCAAATTGAATCCAGCCAAGTGTGTTCTTGGTAAGAGTGCAGTCAAGTTTTTAGGTTGCCTCGTTACCCCACAAGGTGTGAAACCACTGCCAGAGAAAGTACAAAACATCACAGACTTTCCGACCCCAAAAACCATCGCTGAACTCAGACGTTTTTTAGCAATGATAAATTTTTATCGACGTTTCCTTCCGAATTCTGCGACTACACAAGCTCCTCTGAATGAATTCCTGAAGGATTCAAAGAAAAACGATAAACGCCTTATTCCATGGACCCCAGAGTCCCTCGCTAACTTTGAGAAATGCAAAGCCGACTTATCCCAAGCGGCGACTCTTGCATTCCAGGCCCCTGGGCAACAACTCTCTGTAATGGTCGATGCCTCCGACATTGCCATCGGAGCAGTTCTTCACACTCACGAAAAGGATGGTCCTAAGCCTTTAGCATTTTTCTCAAGAAAGCTATGTCCCGCGGAGCGCAAGTACAGCACTTATGATAGGGAGCTCCTCTCAATTTACGCTGCTATCAAATACTTCCGCCATAGTCTCGAGGGCCAGAATTTTATTATTTTTACCGATCACCGTCCTCTCACATTTGCGTTCACAAAAATTTCAGACTCTGCCTCCCCTAGGCAACTCAGACATTTATCCTACATTGCTCAGTTTAGCACCGACATTCGACATGTATCCGGCTTTAACAATGTGGTCTCGGATACATTATCACGCATACAGAGCATCAATGCCCAGACCATTGACTTTACCGCCATCGCTGCTGCACAACAGAGCGACAAAGAACTTCAAAAGTTGCTCAGTGATCCAACGTGTTCCCTTCAACTTCAAAAACTAGAACTCTCTCCTGGTGTGGAATTGGTATGTGATTGTACCGGACAAAAAATACGACCATTCGTTCCCGAGAACTACCGAACTGTTCTATTTAAGACATTGCACGGCTTGTCCCACCCTGGGATTCGGGCCACGAAAAAGCTCCTCTGTGAGAAATACATATGGCCGTCTATATGCACAGATGTCGTTTCATGGACGCGTGCCTGCATGGACTGCCAGCGATCAAAAATCACTAGACACACTAGGAGCCCGCTCCAGCAATTCCCAATGCCTTCGAGCAGGTTCGACCACATTCATCTGGACTTGGTAGGTCCGTTGCCTCCATCTAACGGGTTCACTTATTTACTTACCTGTGTGGACCGTTTCACCAGATGGCCCGAGGCGATTCCGATAGAAGACATCTCGGCTGAAACAGTCGCTCGAACTTTTGTTGGGCAATGGATTGCTCGATTTGGGGCCCCATCCACTATCACTACCGACCAAGGACGCCAGTTCCAGTCCTCCCTCTTCTCTTGCTTGTCGAAATTATTGGGCGTTAAACAAATTCGCACGACCCCATACCATCCTGCCAGCAATGGACTAGTGGAGCGGTTCCACCGATCATTGAAGCAGTCGCTTCGATGCTACAACGATCATCGATGGACCGAGACACTGCCGCTTGTTCTCCTGGGTTTGCGAGCAGCCTTCAAAGAAGATATACAGTGCTCCACTGCAGAGATGGTGTACGGTTCCCCAATCAGACTACCAGCCGAATTCCTTAATCCAACACCTAAATTAGAGGAAGATACATCAGACTTCATCCTTCGACTGCGAGAAAATATGCAAAAGCTAACACCAGTGCCAACATCATCTCACTCAAAACCAACGACCTTCGTCCATCCTCAGCTCGATAAGTGCACCCATGTCTTCGTGCGCCGCGATGGGGTGAAAAAACCTTTACAGCAAGCATACGTTGGACCGTTCAAAGTGCTCAGACGTTCTGAGAAACATTTCACCATCAACCGAGGAACTAGAGAAACCACAATCAGTGTAGACTGGCTAAAACCTGCCTTCACATTATTGGAGGAGAACTGTTCATCGACAACCGAAGCAACAGATACGAAGGCAGATCCTACTCTACACACATCGACGGTACCAAGTCCGACTCAAACAACAACAACACGCTCGGGTAGGCGCGTACGTTTCAACCCTAAGTACAGCAACTCGTGTGTGTAATCAGAGATCGTACCGTTGGTACTTGGGGGGGGGGGGAGAGTAGTGTGGTGTATATCTAGTGCGGCCTAGAAACAACAAATAGTAGATTCAGTAGTGCCAGGAAGAGACAAGAGGAGAGATGAATCTGGCAACACGAGGAGTTGGCACTTTTGGCTAGACCACGCTGTACTGATAGGACACGCTTCCGTCGCTTTACTAAAAACATGTAATTGTTCTGATATTATGTTAAATTAAAAAAAAAGGTTGTAGTAGATATATATAAAAAAAAGGCTAACTTGAGTTCTTTTCCGACGAACATCCATAAATCAATACATGTTGGAGTGCGTGTGTTGTAAACCTAACGTGAAGTTTGTTTCTGTGCAATGCTTGTTATAGTGCAGCCATTTATTTTTCAAGCTATGCATAAACTGTAATGATTGAAGATTTGCCAAATGGGACTGCACAATAGATAGTCTTCTAACTCAGCTGATAGCATATGTGGACAATAACTGTCAGATGGCGACGTACAGATGACTTTTTATGATGCAGAGAATTTTATATAGAAGGAATAGAGACTATGGGTTGATTCCCCACAGAGGCGTGTAGAGTTTTCATTCCAAAATGCATCTCTACATAACATTCAGTCATCCATACTTTGTATCAACACCTGAGAGTGAAATCATCTCTCTCTCTGTAGCCTTTTCCTGTTTGTTAGTTTAAGCTTTCTCTGTGTATTTTTTGCTCGTATATATCTTGAAAGCTTCCACTGAAATGCATTTGCTGACCAAATTCAGCTATTTTTAAACTCCTCTTCGAGCTAAGAGAGTACAATTCTGTTTCTTCTACCATAATTTTGGATGCATGGCCATTTCTATGATTGTGATTATGATCACCGTGATCGCAAAATATTGTGTTGAGGGTTCTACTAGATCAGAAATGAGATTTTTCATGCCATACTAGCCAACCAAAGAGTTTAAAAAACAAGTTCAATGAGAACTCTGATAAGAGTTCTTATCTCCATACATAAGAATGCATTTTCTGTTGTTCTCTGCACCACTTATCCTAAATCAGGGGTGACCAACTTCTCGCTGGCCGCACGTCTCTGGCATATAAGCCACAACAAGGAAAACTTGCAGATTTGTATACCCCGTAAGAAATATGATGAAATACAGGCAATTTAGTCTTTGCCTTCTATTGAGGGCTTTGGATTCCTCCCCTTCATAAAATTCCCACTCTTATCTGGTTGCATTCTCAACTAGACACAATGCATCAAAAATTAGTTCCGCAAATTATTTCATTCTATACATTCGTAGCTTGAATTTTACAGACAAAACTGGATGTGTAATACATGTATTTTTTTTACGAGGACATGGGTGTTGGAAGTGCTTCAAACCTGTGAGTACTCGTCTTGAGCTTTATGTGGGAAATTTTGATTTCAGAATCAATTCTCGGGTTGCTCAGACCCCTACAGAACTCTTGATTCCAACACCACTGTGTGTGAGCTAGCTACCTTTTACCAGAATTATATGCGGTTTAAAGAGATGCCAGTCTGATGCGACGAGGAATGTTATCAACCTACCAGTTCAAAATTCAAAAAATTAATGCTTCTGTTTTCGGGGAAATCAGTGCCCCTGTGTGGAACTTCCTTAATCAATGGCACAATATCAACTCACTATCACATATACAAAGTTGCCAACTGTTACATATTCTTTGTAGTTTCTTTTATAAACTATGAAGCTACGAGAGATGCTCTCAAAAAAAATACTATGGAAATCTGTTTAAAAAAGTTTTTTGCTGTATTTTACTTTTTTTTTTATTGTATCTGTCTTTACCGTAACGATGAATTCATATGAACATGTTAGAGAAGACTAACTCTGAGCCTATCTGTGTTTGTCTGTGAGCAGGATATCTGCACAGTCGCGTCTAAACCAGCCACTCTACTTGATGCTCAAACACACAAAAACCTTGTTTTCCACCCCACGCTGTGGTCTAAAAGCAATTTTCTGCGTGCCGGGTCAGGACTCTGCTTCATTTGTATATTACATGGTATAGCTCGTGCAACTTGTATTGGAAAGAATGTTTCATCGATTGAATATAGAATGATAGCAATGAAACAGGGGTCGGGGTCTCTACACGTCTGTATATATGGCCCACAAGAAGTATGCAGGTTGGAATTGCATTGAATATTCATGAATTATTAACTCTTTACCTACCAGAGGGGTGAAAATCTATGGACCCTAAGATTTCGGAGAGCTTCTTCGAGACAAATTTCTTACCCCCCCCCCCCCATATTTATTTCTCCTGTTCTACTGCACATTGTAGAATCTTTCTCGACAATGACCGGATTACTGGTAGAAAGCAAAGTATTTAAACGCCCTCTTCTCCGACCAAACAAAGCGACTGGATATGGAAAGAAGATTCATCTGTCTTCACACAGTAAATTTCCTGTGATGTAAAGTTTTAGCTACGTATGCTATTTGCCATCACCAACTTTGCCAAATGTCCTCATCAACAGCATTTTGTGATAGCAGAAATCGGATTAAACTTGTTAATCGATAAAATTTTACAAATCTGAGTGACAAAATATTCTACGACCTACACTCCTTGTTATGAAGGGTTCATTCGAAATTTCTTTCAACTGTGCATCTCTACCCGAGAAACAAACGCAGTTGTCTTTTGACACGAAGGATGAACTTGATTAAAATATTATTTAATACACATGATACATACTGTACAAATTCTCTAGCACATTCGAAAAAAGACTGCTTCCATTCGAGTCGAAAGCATCGTTTCAACTATATCTTGTATTTTTATGGGCATCTTTTTATCAGCCACCTCGTTGGGCATTTTGCCTGTTGTGGCGTTGTATTTGTATTTGTATTTGTATTTGTACACTACAGACAGAGAGAGAGAAAAGCAAAAACAAAACACAGAGGGAGAGGGGTTTCGTTAATGACGTCACAATCGTCTGGGTCAAATCTGACACCACAAAATACATGAGAAAAACATCTTCTCTCTCCCACGCACATACACTCATACACTGATTCGCGACATCCTCCCACCTTGAGTTTATGCCAATCAAACTCAATATTCTCAGATCAAAATAAACATTATACTAATTGCATAAAATTTTCACAAAAATATTCAGATATATCACGATACTTACCAAAATAAATGATAAAGAGTTTTCTCGAAGCATAATGACATGAACTCTCAAAAAAATGTAAAAAATTCCGAATAGCATATTAAAATATCAAAATCATTAAAAAAAAAATCATCACAAAGTACGCAATAAAATTTAACTATAACTCAAACGTTCAGGAACAGTCACTTTTCTTCCGCTTTTTGTTCGCAAAACTGGATCCGGGGGCGATTGTTCTTCCAGTTTATGTTCGATCTCCATATGGTAAAGCCTCTGAATCGGTCTCAGAAGTTCACCAGTGTCCGTTTTCACTCGAACAAGTCTAGTGTGACCATCTTTCCCTGGAATCAGATCTATCACACGAGCCAAGGACCAGTATGAACGTTTTCTGTCACTTTCTACGAGAACAACATCACCAACTGAGAGAGACTTGACTTTTCCTCTACGGAACGTTTGTTGACGCAACTGTCCCAGATATTCTGAACGAAATCTTTGTCTTAGCAAATCTCGCAACTTCTGTCGGTATAAGGCTCTTTTATTCAACTCTTTGGTATTCACAGCATCCAGGTCCGCAACGCTTGATGATCGTATCTCCATCAGGAACATCGATGGTGTCAACGGTGCCAGATCTTCAACATCTTCTGTCACATACGTAAGAGGTCTGTCATTGACAACAGACTCACAATCACAGAGTGCTGTGATCAGCTCTTCGTAGGATAGAGATGCTCGTCCTAATACTCTTCTTAGGATGCGTTTTACCATTTGGATCAACCGCTCCCACCATCCTCCCCACCAAGCAGCAGTAGGAGGATTAAATTTCCAACTAATCCTTTGAATAGCCACTGCAGCAGAGATCTCATCCCAGTTAATGCTTGAGAATGCCTTATTCGCTCCAACGAAATTTGTTCCATTGTCCGAATAGATTGTGGATGGTCTTCCCCTCCTAGCAATGAAACGTCGCAAGCTTTGGAGAAAGGCTTCAGTTGATAGTGATGTCACAAGCTCTAGTGATGTACAGCTCGGTACACCGCACATGTATATAACACGATCCATGATTTCTGGCCCTCTTTCAAATACAATGGACCGGCCAGATCGACTCCCACTATCTGAAATACTGCTGCGTCTTGCACTCTGTTTTCCGGCAAGGCTATAGGAACAGACTCTACTTTACGTGCATTGAACCTCTTACATGTCACACAACGTTGAACAACAAACCGAACCGTTTTCCTTGCTTTTATGATCCAATATTCTTCACGTAAACTGCTCATCAAGAGAGAAACTCCGGCATGTAGAAGTTCCTTATGTTTCCACGAAATCAGGGTATGTACAACTGGATGATCCGAAGACAGAAGGACTGGATGATCCGAAGACAGAAGGACTGGATATCTGAAGTTTTTGGTGTCTTTTCTGTACATAACTGGCGTTTTTATTCTGATTATACCAAATTCATCAACGACTGGCCTCAATACTCGTATTTTTTCATCATCGAAACCCTTGAATGCTTCCTTCTGAATCAGTATAACAAGCATTCTTTCTGCGCGCTGTATTTCAAAACAGTTGATGTCCAACTCTTTCGAAACATCCAATTTTTTCAAATTATTGATGAACCTTAGGATCCAAGCCAGCATTCGTACTATTTTCAAGTACGATGAAAAATACCTGTAATACCAGTTATCTGGTTTCGAACTTTCATTATGTGCAATCAATACACCTTTTCGCTTTTCAGAATTGACAACTTTTTCATCTGGCAATTCGACAACCCGTTGCCAAGTAGACTCGGGCTCACTCAACCATGCTGGTCCCTCCCACCATCTTAGATTTAATAGATGTTCAACCGAACAACCTCTTGAGGGAAGGTCAGCAGGATTTTGTTTTCCAGCGATATGCCTCCATTCGTTTATATGAGTTAACTTTCTTATTTCAAGTACACGATTATAAACGAATACACCCCAGTGTACATCTCTTTGGATCCAACTTAAAGCAGTTGTCGAGTCACTCCAATAGTAAACCTTCAGTTCCGGTATGTCCATGTCAGAAATAACGGTGCTGCCTAATCTCGCCCCAATACAACATGCTAAAAGTTCTAAGCGAGGAATTGTTATGCTCTTCAACGGAGCAACTCTGGTACGTGATTGAACGAAATTCACTGAAACACAGTCCGTTGTTTCGATTCTCAAAAAAATGCAAGTAGAATAAGCATATTTGCTTGCGTCACAAAATATGTGAATACTGACTTTCTTATCAGTAAATCGACCTAGATTCACCCATCTCGGTATACTAATAGTAGGAATCAATCGTATGCCTTTTACCCATTTCCAAAATTGTTTGGCCAAATGGTCGGGTAAATTTTCATCCCACTTCAACTCTAGTTTCCAGCACTCTTGTAAAATTAACTTAGGAAGCAAAGTGACCGGTGAAGTAAATCCAATGGGATCGAATACTCTATTTGCCAATGAAAGCAAAACTCGTTTCGTAGCTACAATTTTCTCTTCTTCCGGTAGCTCGACTCTGCAGGAAAGTAGGTCATTCTCTGAATCCCAGTTTAGGCCAAGAACTGGAACGGGATCCGTACTATGTGATGTAGTGATAATACCAAGAGAATGATTGGACCTCCAGTCTCTTAGATTGAATTTTGCGGATGAAAGAAGTAGTTGCGATTCTATTATAAACTTATTCGCATCATCAACTGAGTTCAGGCTGCACACACAGTTGTCTACGTAAAAAGATTCTTTCAGAGTTCTAGCTGTAGTGGATAGGCCATCAGGAGCCTTGTCAAGATGATGATTCAGTGTAGCAGCTAATAAGAAAGGACTGCAATTGACTCCGAACACCACACGCTTATGCCTGTACACAACTATCTGATCTTTATCCCTTTTCCACAAAAATCGCAAATAATCTCTATCTTTTTCTCTAACACTAATCTGTAGAAAAGCTTTTTCAATGTCAGAGGTTACTGCAATAGGAAATTTCCGGAAGCGATTCAATAACGTTGGAATTATCTCGATTAAATTTGGACCCTTACATAAGCAGTCGTTCAGTGAAGGAGACCCAGTAACGTGAGCTAATGCGTCAAAAACAGGTCTCACTTTTGTAGTCTCACTCGATTCCTTGAATACTGGTCTATGCGGGAGAAAATGAACCTGCATTTGTTTTTCGTCAGTCACCCTTTCGATAATTTGCTCTTTCAACCACGAATCAAAAACTTCCTGATAGATATCAGTTTTATTCGAAACAATTAGTTTCTTATAAGTAGTTGAAAGTCGTTTCTCTGCCAAGCCTTTGTTTGTGGGCAAATGCGAATTATCCAATATCCACGGCAATGCAACTTCATACCTTCCATCACAATCAACATTTAAGGTATTTCCTACATGTGTAAGCGAAAGAGGGTTCTCATACTAGGGGATTTCAATTACCCGGGTATTGATTGGGAGAACCTTTCATCTGGAAATCAGTATGAAAGAGACTTTCTTAAGTTGGTGCTCGAAAATTTTTTGTATCAGCATGTATCAGAAGCCACTAGGGGTACTGCTATTTTGGATTTAGTTCTTACTAGTTCTGAGGATCTAGTTGAACATGTTTCGGTGGGGGAAGAGTTTTCTTCCAGTGATCATCGTATCGTCAGATTTCACTGTAACTTTTCCTCGGGTAAGGTTGATAACAAAAGATTGGTTCCTTGTTTTCGGAGAACTAACTTTGATGTTTTGCGAAGAAGGTTAGCGGAAGTTTTCAAAGACCGGTTGGAATCAGTAGGGGTGGTAAGTCAATGGGAAGAATTTAGTACGAAGCTGTCCTCTGTTTTGCACGACGTCATACCCTTTGTTCGAAAAAAGCGTGTTTGTACATCACACCCTCTATGGTTCACGGATAGCGTGCGGAACCTTTATCTTGAAAAGAAAAGAGCATTCAGAGAGTATAAAAGTGGACGAGGTGACCTATCATTGTTTACTGATAAAAGAAGACTGTTGAAGAAAGCGATAAGGGATAGTAAAAAGCAAGTTGAATCTAGGTTGGCAGATAACATTGGCTCTGACCCAAAATCATTTTTTCGATACGTCAATAATGGATGTAAGGGGACAGTTGGCCCCCTCTCGATAGGAGGCTCAAAAGTAGAGAGCAATGTAGGCATGTGTAGTGCTTTCAATGACTTTTTCGCGTCGGTTTTTAATGGAGATAATGATATTCGATATACGGGTGTTGCATGGGGTAATAAAACGCTCAACGATATTCAAGTGGAAGACGTGGAGGTCCTAAATCTTCTAAGAAATGTATGTGCAAGCAAAGCACCAGGACCAGATGATATCTATCCCAGGGTTCTCAGGGAAGGTGCTAATGAATTGTTGGGGCCAGTCGCACAGATATACAGGAGTAGTGTTGCTGAGGGTATCGTCCCGAGAGATTGGAAACTGGCTAACGTTGTTCCGATATTTAAGAAGGGTAGTAGAGAAGTGGTGTCTAATTATCGTCCAGTGAGTTTGACGAGCTCCCTCTCGAAAATTTTGGAAATTATCATCAAAAGGCAGTTTGTGAAGTGGATAGACGAGAATAATGTATTGTCGGATAATCAGCATGGGTTCAGGAAGGGGAAGTCATGTGTAACTAACCTCCTTTGCTTCTATGATTACGTGACTAAGGCTTTGGGTAAGAGCAAAAATGTCGACGTTGTTTACCTTGATTTCCAGAAGGCATTCGATCGGGTCCAACATGGCAAACTCTTGAAGCGTTTACACGAGATTGGAATAGGGGGCAACTTGCTGAATTGGATAGAATCGTGGTTAAGAGATAGGTCGCAACGAGTTATGGTGAACGGGGAATTCTCTGGTTGGACAGACGTCACAAGTGGAGTTCCTCAGGGAAGTGTCCTTGGCCCCATACTTTTTTCACTTTTTATCGATAAACTCGATCAGGGTATCGATGGAATTACTAGCAAATTCGCAGATGATGTGAAGCTAATGGGGGTAATCGGGAATGAAAGCGATAGGGAGTTGCTCCAGACCAACTTAAACAAGATTGCAGCATGGGCAAATGAATGGAGCATGACGTTTAGCGTAGATAAGTGCATGGTCGCTCATTTTGGTTCGAACAACCCACGGTTCTCTTACGAGTTGAATGGTGTCACTATCCCGGATGCAACTAGAGTCACCGATTTGGGAATTCTCATTGACGAGCGACTTAAGTTTTCTGAACATTGTTCAGCGGTTGTCAAAAAATCGAATAGAATGCTTGGTCTCATTTTCAAAAAGGTCTCTTCGCGTTCTCCTAAAGTCATTCTTCCTCTTTTTCGAGGCTTAGTTCGTCCTGGACTGGAGTATGCTGTAAGGTTTTGGAGACCATACCTACAGAGGGACATAGACTTGGTTGAAGGGGTGCAGAGAAGAGCTACGCGTGTCCTTATTGGCACACAGGGCTTGAGTTATGAAGAAAGACTTCATTTTTTGAATATGTTTACATTGGATGAACGCAGGTGTCGAGGAGATATGATCGAAGTGTTCAAAATTTTCAATGGGATGGATAGGATGGACCATGAACTTTTAGTACACCGCCAATCGACTGCTTTTACAAGGGGACACCAGTATCGATTGGTGAGGGACAATGCAAGGTTATGGTGTCGCAGGGAATTTTTCTCCAATAGGGTTGTTAATAAATGGAATAGCTTACCCCCGGAGGTAGTAAATTGTAACACAATTGACACGTTTAAAAAGAAATACGATAAACATGTTGGGGTAAATCGAGAAGCTATCCATTCTTAGAATAAGACAACCATAAGTAATCTTTATGGGCATCGTATAATATTTTATCATGTGTATATATTGTTTGTAATTTGTGTTAATTGCATTTTTAATTGGGTTGCTGTATTTTTGAAACATATGACAACCATATTTTTATGGGCATCTTTTTATCAGCCACCTCGTTGGGCATTTTGCCTGTTGTGGCGTTGTATTTGTATTTGTATTTGTATTTGTATTTTTGAAATATTGTATTGTCTGCTCATGGATTTCAGATGTTGTTTGTGACTCAACGGGATCAGTGATGCCTAAAGTGTCCAATCTCCATAATTCTGTACAGGAAGCATTGAGAAATAACGATGTTGTTAACAAAGCATGATTTGGAGTGTTTTTCTCAATTACTCTGGGCATTTTTCCCATTAGAGTCCATCCCAGATGGGTTTGTACAGCAACTGGACCACTTTTCAATGATTTAATATTTCCCGTTAGCAATTTACCAGCTATATCTGCACCTATAAGCAATTTGATATCGGGTTCAACGCGATATGATAGATTTTCCATGTCAGTGATATGAATACCACATTTGGTCAATTCACTGATCCATGGACCGTTTGATATACTCCTGATATCGGAACATATTTTTGTCTGATCTAAACAGAACATATTGCAACTCCATTGGTTGTTAAGACTCTTAACATGAACTTTGTATTTATGGTGTAATTTTTCTTTTGTCTCAACACCACCAAACAGTTTATGGACCAATTTAATCTCGTCACAACTGTCAAGTTTCAAAAAATCAATGACATCTTTTTTCAAATATGTTCTCTCGGACCCGGTATCAATGATGGCTCTAATAGATTTCTCTCGATCACCATGCTTTACTCTAACTATCAGAGTCTGCAATAAAACATCAGAATCGGTTGCTTGATTTGTCAGTACGTTATCTCCCTTCTCTAATTTAGTACTTTCTAATTCTACATTTTTAACCTCAGTGGGAGTGTCTCCTTGACACATTACTGACAAATGTCTTCTATTGCAATTAGAACATCTGACTTTGGCTCTACAGTTTCGCGAGATATGATTTCTCTTAAGACATGCAAAACAAGCTCCCCTTTTCATAATCAAATTTCGCTTTTCATCGTATGATAGTGAGCTTGTCTTAAAACACTTATCTGACGAATGAAATTTACCACAAAATATACAAGATTCGTCAGTCTTTTTAAGCATGCGTTGTTTATCAATCTTATGATGGACCATTAAATCATTAGCTGTGGCAATACAAAGCTCTTCAGCGACGAGCTTGTTTGGTCTCTTGGTTTTTTCAAAGCCAAGTCCGGCATGAGCCAAAGCAACTCGCTCTTCCGATATCACTTCGTTTCTCAAAAATTCTAAGATAGAATCCAAGTCACTCTTACCTTCTATCTTTCCTCGCTCTCTTTCCCAAACTCTCAAGATATCCACAGGAAGGCATGATTCAACTAGTGGAAAAAGAATACTTGCAAATTTATCCTCAGTGACACCTAGAGTCTCTAATGATCGTAATTTTGTCTCCAGGCTGTCGTATAGATTTGCGAGCTTGAACTCCTTCCTGGAACCACTGTTGTTGCTCAAGACAAGATGAAGAAGATCGCGCACATAAACTTGGATTAGTGTATCCTCACGACCGAAGCGATTCTTCATTTGCGTAATAGCCTTTTCGTAGTTCTCCGCTGTCATTGGAAAACTGTTGATGACCTGCGAAGCTCGAGAATTCGGAACCATACACTGCGAGAGATAGTGAAACTTGTCTTCCGTAGCGATATCTGGATCTTCGTGAATTTTTTCAAACTGGCTCCAGAATCCAAGATATTCTCTGGCATCCCCAGAAAACTTTTTTAGTTCCAGTTTCGGAAGCTTGAACTTTCGCTTTGTTGTAAAAGCAGCTACACTCACCACGCTATCGTCATCGACTTGCGATTTCGCTCCTTGTGAAAAAACCTTGTTTTCTAGTCTCAATTTGAGAGCTAGAAATCGATCACGGTAGGTTTCAGCTTGAAGGAAGTCTCTTTCAAATTCTTCTTCCTCAAACAGTTCAGAAATGCTTGTTTGGACGGAATCCAATCTCTCAAATTTATCGCACATCTGATTGAGAAGAACTTGAAGATTTTCTGAATCACAAGTGTCTTTTTGCAGCTCTTCTGCAATAGCGTGAATTGCTACCGTCAGCGACGTGCGAAGAGATTTTCTTTTTACTTTCAGTGCTTCCATGGTCGGCTCAGCGAAACTCAAAATAAAAAAAAAGAAAGCACTATGTATCTGTGTTCGTAAGTTCACGATGTCCTTCGTGTCCCTGTTCGGGCGCCAAAAAATGTTATGAAGGGTTCATTCGAAATTTCTTTCAACTGTGCATCTCTACCCGAGAAACAAACGCAGTTGTCTTTTGACACGAAGGATGAACTTGATTAAAATATTATTTAATACACATGATACATACTGTACAAATTCTCTAGCACATTCGAAAAAAGACTGCTTCCATTCGAGCCGAAAGCATCGTTTCAACTATATCTTGTACACTACAGACAGAGAGAGAGAAAAGCAAAAACAAAACACAGAGGGAGAGGGGTTTCGTTAATGACGTCACAATCGTCTGGGTCAAATCTGACACCACAAAATATATGAGAAAAACATCTTCTCTCTCCCACGCACATACACTCATACACTGATTCGCGACACTCCTGTTTTAAACAGAATACAGACGTGCCAACTTTTGGAATCCAGAAATCCGGAAGATTCTCCCGAGGGGGGTACCCCCCACCCATAGATTCGATCAAAAAAAAAGTTCATAAAAATTTAACTTTTTCTTAATTTATTTAAACCCCCCCCCCCCAAGGCAGGTTCTGCATTGCCCCTAAGAATATAATTCCATGCAGAATAGACAAATCACATCTACATACTGTTTATAAAGTATGTTTTTCCTTTTGTGGATGCTATCAGTGATTGATAATCTTGGGTATATGAACTCTTAAAAGCTTTATATAGCTTAAAGCTTTATATTTTCTTTCTGAAGATGTTTAATCGGAAGAAAAAAAATTCAAATTACAAAGCTGCGGACGAAAAAACGTGGTTACCGTGCGGCTGTTAATGGAATAGCATAACCATTATACAGGAATTTCGGCAACCAAGGCCATGCCCCTGATTAATGATTGCCGATAAATGCTACGAAAAGAAAGTCGCGTCTTTGCCAGTTGCTTAAATGCGGTCAGAGACTTTTTTACGGCTGCTCGATGGAAATGACCATAGCTGTTCTCTATGGGTGTTTTCCCTAACGACGACGGTAATTATTGACGCCACGACAACGTGAAAGCTCTCGTAAAATCTAATTTTCTGCCAAAATCTGGAGAAATTTTAACAAAGTCGGAGAGCGGGAGGAAGGATGAAAAATCCGGAGTCTCCCGCCTAAATCGGGAGAGTTGGCAGGTCTGAGAATATGCAGACCTCGCAGCGCTCCTATTTTTTAGAAATGTCCTCCTATTTTCCTACTTTCGTCGCAAATGCCCTATTTTATTCCAATTCTCTCTTACTATTCCTATTTTATCCCTTCCTTCCTTTTATTTACGGCCAATATCTCACTACGAAAATTCCGAGAAACCGCAAAATGTCACTGCTTTCCGTCCCTTTTTGACGTGCTTTATTCACAACTAGCTACTGAAAAAGGGAGGGGGAAAAAAAAGTGCTAAAAACTGAAGTCCAGTAGGAAAAGTCAATCTGTTTGGGAGATCGGTTGCCGTAAATAAGGCAAAAAAACTGGGACTGGCCTGGCCTATATCATATTTGAAGGAGAGAACATTTTATATCAAGCTAAAATAAAATTGTCAGATAATACTTCGGTTTTTATGGCAGAATTGCTTGCAATAAAGCTGACAATTGAAAAAGCAATTGAGCTAGGATTATCTCAAATCGACATCTACAGCGACTCGATGTCAGCCTTAGAAAAACTGAAATCATTAAAGAAGACATATAATATTATCAAAAATATTAGACAACTGCAAGAAAAGATCAGAATAAGATTACATTGGGTAAAAGCCCATGTAGGCAACCCTCGTAATGAACTTGTAGACAGACTGGCTAAAGAAAGTACAACAAAGACTACCATCGATATTCACTGTAAATATTCAAAGTTCCAGATTCGAACTTTATTAAATCGCGATAACATGATCCAGTGGCAAAACCTATGGGACAACTCTACTAAAGGTCGTGCTACATATTACTTATACCTGAAGGTAAGCTGTAGCAGGATTAAAGGCAACTTTTATGTTAACCAGATACTGACCGAACACGGCGCTTTTGGTTATTATCAAGGGTGGAGACACCAGAAAGATGACTCTTGTGTATTTTGTGGTGAAAGGTGTGCAAGAAGAAGACATTACCTGTACGATTGCCGTTACTGGAAAAGTGAAAGAGACAATCATACCTCCGGATAAAAGAAATCTCGACATATTAACTCTTTTAAGAAACAAGGAAATTTATGAATTTTACATAGGAGTCATCAGAAAATCAATGGAGATATATCTCGAATATTGGTAGGGAATGGTGAAAAAAAAAAGGGAGGAGAGAACTTTTCCTAACTATATTGCGAATAATGTGTGAATACTGAATTTTGTGACATTTTGATTTGAGTTTTATATTTTTAAGTTATCCCATGAGATTATGGGCATATACAGTCAGGCCTCGTTAGTGAGTCACTATTGGGAGAGCAAAAATATGACTTAGTAAGCGGAGTGACTCGTTAAACGGAGTAAGCCATAGCTGTGCCAATTCCTGTCCGAGGAGAATTGGGACTTCCAAAAAGTGACCAGTTAAGCGGAGTGACGTGTTAACCGGGTGACGCACTGACGGGGTTTGACTGTATTTCGTATTTATTTTTACAGAGTGAAGTTGTTGTTTTGCATAGTGGATAATCTTTCTTTTATTTATAAAACCCTAAAAGCTGAGGGGATTATTATTATTTTTATGTATTTTATTTATTTATTTTTCCTGGTGAACAGGCTGCTCGCTTTGATAGTGTTTTTGTAACCGTATAGAGTCCCGTGTGATCTTTCGTATCTTTAATATTGTTTCCGGCGATTTGTTAATTGGAAGCTCCGGTCCGGAATTATGATCTATATTTTGTCGAAGCCCTGATTTTCATGTCCCCCCCCCCCCATCCTTTGTTATTTATTTTTATTTATTTACTTGTTTTGCTTATTGTTGTGCAATTGATTTTGATATAATTTTACTTTTATTCGTTGTTTTTTGATATAGAGTTGAAGTAAACGGAAAGGGGGGGGGGGAATGGAATAAATAGGAAGCTTAAATGGCCAAAAAAAAAAAAAAAATACATATATATATATTTAGACATCTCTGAGAAAATTGGACTCTGCTGAGAGGGATTGATTGAAATATTGAACTTCAGGACCCGCTGTATGCCTCTAGGGGCGGGACCGCAATATATATGATTGATACGGCTGCTCGATGGAAATGATCACGGCCGTCCTCTATGGGTGTTTCCCTAACGACGACGGCAGTCATTGACGTCACGACAACGTGAAAGCTCGCGTAAAATCCAATTTTCTGCCAAAATCCGGAGAGCAAGTGGATGGATGAAAAATCCGGAGTCTCCCGCATATACATATATATATATAAAAATCTGGAGAGTTGGCAGGTCTGCAATTGTGTTAGAATTTACTACAACCGGGGCAAACTATTCTATTTATTAGCAACTATTAGAGAAGAATTCCCTGCAACACCACAACCTAGAATTGTTAAGGGATTATTGGAAAGGCACTGTTGCTTCTTCAAAATCAGAAAAAAGTCTGCTTCTTGAAAAACGATGACATTTTACAGAGGGTTTAACAATTTCCACTGTCATTTATAATGTGGATTGGTGAAACATCTTGGAAAAAATTATTCATTTAATATCACCTGAACATGTTTAAATCAACAAGAATAAACAGAAACGATAATGAAGTTTTCAGGGGAGAAATATTTATAATTTAAAATTCATGCTGAATAATGGATAAAAAATAGATTTAGGGATGTTTGACCATTACTCTGTTGAGTAGATAAACACAGCAACAAACACTCAGTTATATTAATAACGGAAAATATTGAGTTCAATGAGTTTACACATTCATGACAGCTCAAACACTTTCCATCCACATGCTAACAATGTATGCAACAGCCTATTCATGTTTGATAATAGGCTGTTGCACCATAAGTCTATTTCTAAGAAGTCTTTCTTTTGCAGTCCTGCCCAGGGACGAATATTTTCCTTAATCCAGCCCTGTTGGTTTTTATACAAACATAATGAGAGCTAAAAATAAATGTCCAAACACGCCAAAAAAAACCAGAAAACAACAGGATAACAAACTGCACAACAAACCTATGTGAGAGCCACAACCCAAATTCTGCTACACTGGTGAAATAAATAAGAGAATTTGCATGCTTTATCTAATTTCATGAAAAGAACTGAACTGAATGTAAAACCACTGCTTCTAGACAAAAATGCAAATCTTGTACGTCAAATACGTAAGCATATACGTGTGTGTAGGCGGAGCCAGTAGAGAAACAGGCTTTATAAGCGCGCGTAAGTTAAGACGCATTTCGTTTGCTAGCACACCTCGGCGAATTTCTTGGTGTTATTTTGCAGCAATCGGTTAATTTCAAATTGTAACAGTAGAAATGAGTAACCACCAACATTTAGATGATGGAATGAGGTGGCGAATTGTGGGGAGGCTAGAAGCAGGCCAATCTCAAGTCCAGATTCGTAGAGAGTTCAATTTAACGCCCAGCGTCGTGTGTAACTTATGGAAACAGTTCCAGGATACCGGATCCATCGAGAGAAAGCCTGGGCAAGGTCGTCCAAGAGCCACGACGGCCAGAGAAGATCGTCATTTGTTGATTATAGCGAGGCGTAACAGGAGTGCTACAGCTTCTCAGCTCTCTCGTGACTTGTATGCAGCCACAGGAACCCGTGTATCAAGGGCGACTGTTTCCAAAAGACTTCATGAGAGAGGGTTGTTTGCAAGAAAACCTGCTGTTTGCATCCCGCTCACTTCTACGGACAGGGGAATCCGTTTATCATGGTGCAAGAGAGCATAGAGATTGGAGTATGGATCAATGGATGACCGTTCTCTTCACTGATGGTTCCCGGTTCAGCCTAAGCACCGATTCTCGCCGCACGTTCATATGGAGAGAACCAGGGACCCGCTACCTACCCTCCAATGCCCGCGAAATCGACCATTATGGCGGAGGAGGTTTAATGGTCTAGGCATCATGTTGGATGGCCGCACACCTCTCCATGTCTTTGAAAGAGGCACTTTGACTGGTGTGAGGTCTTGGAGCCCTATGTTCGCCTTTTCAGGGGTGCAGTTGGCCCCGAGTTCATTTTAATGGACGATAACGCGAGGCCACATAGAGCTCTTCTGCTCGACGATTTTCGCCGGATGGATTGGCCAGCCAGATCTCCAGACCGTAACCCTATAGAGCATGTCTGGAACGCTCTGGGGAGGGTAATTGCAACCCCCCTCTGGGAACCATCCAGGAAATGAAAACAGCGTTGCTGAACGAGTGGGACCAATTGCCACAGGAAATGATAAACTGCCTTATTTCAAGTATGAAATCACGCTGCGAGACCTGTATATCTGTAAGAGGGGACCATATCCCCTATTAACCCATTTTTTTTTTGTTTATTCTGCAACCGCTGTTTCATACCTTCCGACTCCAACGAGTGTTACGCACGATCATGCGTGTGTATTACACACAATTATTGAATAATTATTTGTTTTGTATTGTATCAATGTATGCACATATCAAATTTCATTAAAATCGGTACAGTAGTTCTAGAGATAAACGACCAAGTCTGCAAATTCTCTTAATTTCTTACACCAGTGTATTAGCATATATGTATTGAGATAGTATAGGCCAGGCCAATTTTTCTTGGAACTCGCCTGTATAAAAACCCTTACTTATCTTCTCATACATCTATATATTGTCCACTTTGTGATAGTGAATTCTTCAAGCATCTCAACCTCTTTGTCAAATGGATCAAAGGCTGAAAATGTTGGAGACAAGGAAAGGTGTTTATCAAAATCTATTCTACTTTTCTTATCACTAATTTTAAGCCGGCGGGGCAGTGTTTCTCAAAGTGTGCATTGTGGTTCCTAGGGGTGTTTCCAACCTTTTGTGAGGGGCGTCACAACAAGCTGGAAATACTGATGTGTGTGTGCCTATTTACTCTTTGAAGTGGTTCTTTTATGGATGTACAATATCTATACTAAACTATATTGCAGGGTTCATACTCATTTTCGTAAAAAAATTTCCCTGACTTTTCCAGTCAAATTTTAAAAAAATTCCAGGTTTTTTTTTAAAATCAAAAAATTTATATAAATTAATAAAAATTTAGAAAAAATTAATTATATTATAAAATTATTTATATTAATTATAAAATTAATAATTTTAATTACAATATCATAATGGCATCATTATCGCAGATTTTTTTACACACATTCATGCTTTTCAAATACACCTGATGGAGAAGAAAAATGGAGCACAATTAAGGAATGAAAGATTTCCCTTTTCGGCAATTTCAATGCCCACAAGATTTAAGCCTTTACAGTTGTTTCCTTTGTGACATAATTAATCAAAGATGTAGTTGGTTTCACTGCATCAAAATTCTTTACAGTTGGCTTGCACTCGCGTAAGCGCTAGAACCGAGAAGCTACGCAATCGGGGGTTGTTCACTGAACTCTGATTTCACGTGCTTGGCATAGTTCTGGATAACTTATCTGCCCATGTTGCGAGTTTTACCGCAAAGCTGCCACCATACGGGTCATTTTTGACTGCTTCGATCCGCTCAGACAAGTTTTCTTACAACGTATTGTTTTCAAATAAAAATACCTACGTGGAAAATCAAAACATACCCGTGCGTCATCTGTCGTTCCTAACTGAAGTCAACTTACGAAATTATCGCAACTGCGCTTTGTACCCATGGCTTTCTACAATGCGTAGTTATGTTTCTGGGGAAGCACTAGGAAAAAGTTACGATAAAGTCGTAGCAATACGCTTTTCCAAGTGGACTTACGAAATCCTCCTTCCTCCTTGGCAGTATCTAACGTTTTTTTGCGATATATTGCAATATTTTACGGATTATCAATATTTACGATGTTATCGGAATTCCCTTTTTCATCCCCACGGATTTTTTCCCCTCATTATTATTTTTGATCAATCTTTTTTCCCGATCAGACGGCAATCGTGACGATTTTCCAGGTTGTCTGAAATTTCCAGGTTTTAAAGCAAAAATGGGCCATTTTCCCTGATTTTTTTTAGTAAATTTTTTTTCCCCTGACTTTTCCAGGTTTTCCCTGACCCGTACGAACCCTGATATTGAGAGCTACAGATGAACTATGAACAGGGCAAGGGAGGCACACGAGCATGACCCATAGGGGTAGAGCTGACAGGGCACCGGCCCTGGGGTCCGGGATGATTATTTTTTTTCACGCATAAATTCATCATAGGGCTCATGAAAGATCTGTGCTGGGGGCCTGCAAGAGATCCTAGCCACCCTACTCCAGGATGTGGATGGGGGGCATGGCCACAAGTGACAAAAGTTTGAGAACCACTGCAGTTGGGTGTGGAATATAGAATTCTAACTAAATCCACAAAAATAAAAAATCTTTGTTTTACCGATATTTAATTACTTTTTTTGATGGAAACTTATTTTCTTGGTGTACGTATGTTTTGCTAGAAAAAATATGAAAGATCGAACTACTGTAATCTTAGTTCCAGAAATCAATTGAAATTGTACATAAATTAATTAACAATAATGACAGTGATGCAAAAATACAATAATATTTAGCTGTCTTTTTCGACATTGATTCCTTCAAAATCTAATGGGTCCGATATACAGTACATCTGAATTTAGACATTCATTGAGTGTTTCATAAAAAAGTGTCCGAAAATAAAATTTTTGTTATTTTTCAATTACAAAAAAATATTAAGATTTTCTGATGTATTAAAATTAATGTTCTTTTTTTCTATTGTACTACGAAAGAAATTCTTCTATTAATAATCAAACCTATAGCTAGCTGGCAGATCTTTTACTAGTTTCAAAGAAAACTAAATAAACTTTCAATGAAAATCAGAATGTTGGCAAAATTTCAAAAAATAGTAACCACACATCTTTCTCAGAGTCCATCTGAGGTATTGTCATCATCTTTCTTTCATAAGTAACTGTAGTTGTAAAATAATCCTCTTTCTCAGACAAGAACCCCACGCAGCAGCCGTCAACAATCCGTCACTGTGTCCCACCCATGGAATAAAAGTGTGAAATGCCTATTTCCCCCCCCCCTACTTCGGCCGGATCTAGTAGGGAAAGAGTTAAAGGCAACCTCGGAAAGTTGTTTTGGGGTTGGTGTCTCATGTGCCCTGAGCCTTCTACATTCCAATGTCAATGAAATGCTGTATTTAATGAACTTTCAAAAAAAAAAAAAAATAAATTGAGTGACAATTCTTATTGTACTATGATTATGTTGTCCTCGGGGTGGGGGGGGGGCATGACAAAGCTGAACATTCATCATTACTGACAAGCTTTAAGCCAATGTTGGCATGCTGAATATAGCACTTTTTTTTGCCTAGAGTCTGCATAGTCAGATGAAGTTTTGAAGTGTCATTGTGAATTGCCATACACTCGAAAACGTTTTGTCACTGTGAGCACAACACTAAATGTGCATTCATATACAAAAGGCAACTTCCTCAATGAGGGGTAGAAAAAAGAATGCCTATAACAAACTTCATGAGCAACATGTGTGAACAGGCAGTACGGGGAGAAACACAGCAAATTATTTGTCACTAGAAATATTTAAGCTTCTTCTCACACAGCCCAATATCTCTACCGTCCCACCTGAGGGGTCATTTGCTGTAGTTAAGAGAGGCTACAAATGTCTTCTACTTCACCTTACGCCACAGTGTGTGAAATAATGAAAGCAGTCATGTTTCCAGTGGTGTAGATGGTAGCATGCTTTCCCAGATTGCAAGAGGTCCTGGATTTGAGTCCTGGCAGAGACCAGGTGACTTTTCTTTGAGTTCATCTTGGCATAACATCCACAAAATATCTATTTCTTAGCCCATATTTCAATCTCTTTCTCGATCGCAAATTTAATACACAATATTTTTGCGTTGTCGGGACCACACAATCATCTCGCAGGCCAGCTGTTGGCCATGCCTGCCCTAGATTATAGACTCTCAATGGAAAACCTTTGGAATAAAATAAATGCATTGGTTGAAAAGTAGTAGCTAATGCAATGTTTCATTATGAGGACCTGGGTTTGAAACCCACTGTCGTCACAGGGGTGGTTGGCTGAAGTTGGTTTCTTGCAGTTCCCAACCTTCCAGGTGCGAATATGAGCTGACCTCGCCGTTAGAAGAGAAACAGGCCCACAAACATTACATTGGGTTCACAACAAGGAAATGCACATTCCAACCTATACAAATTTGTTAGAAGTTCTGCAGAGGAATATGAACAAGGTGCATGCATGGTTTAGTAGTAGTCGTAGCTAATGAAATGTGATCCATGAAACTTGAAATGAATGAATCTACACAGAGAATTCACAA
Source organism: Pholcus phalangioides (assembly GCF_987345545.1). NCBI lineage: Eukaryota > Metazoa > Arthropoda > Arachnida > Araneae > Pholcidae > Pholcus > Pholcus phalangioides. Next base: position 52,815,729 of record NW_028301597.1, read on the forward strand.
AAATTTCCAAAAAAATATATTCAGATTACAAAAAAAAAATTTCAATGCACAAATAAGTTTCGACCAAACAAAATCGTAACTATAAATATATGAAATATCACTACAACAAAGTTTTTTCCTTCCAAATATTTTTCTAGTTAATTTCTCCTGAAACGTTTAAATAACGGATGCTTTGGCCCATCCTTCTTGACCTTGTATTCCATGTAAACGCTTTCATCTGCTCCAGAGAGTGAGCTTATGTTTCCTGCCTTCCTTGTTACCTGCAAAATATACAAAAAAATGAATGTTATCTCTGGTATAGTAATGATGAGACGGCATCTGTGGACATTCTAAAGGTGGCCTTATTTCTACAGAGATTTTTTTTTTCTTTTTTTTGCTTCTTCAAAAGCTCTAACAAAAAGGGAATTTTTATGGAAACAATGAGACATGGGGAATGAAAGTTCTGCCAGTAAAATACAAGACGTGGTCAACCCATGGAATTTATAGGGGGAAAAAATTACTTTAACCTATATATTGCTGGCTGGCTGTGATGTAGATTAAAAACCAAATGGCAGAAAAAAATTGTTCACCATATACACTGCATAATTGTAAGAGCCATACTTTTCCATGAAAAAAAATTAAGCCTTTAAAAAATTACTAATTTTTTTTTGCTCATCTTATACAAATGCAGGGATGCAAGCGCCCCTCATCTATTTCGGAGCAGCAAATTTCATTTTTGGAGCAGAACTTTTGAAAATGGAACAGAACTAAAAACGAATATATATTGTTATAACTATATATATTGTTTATAATTTATGTTAATTGCATTTTTAATTGGGTTTCTGTATTTTTGAAATATATGACATCCATATTTTTATGGGCATCTTTTTATCAGCCACCTCATTGGGCATTTTGCCTGTTGTGGCGTTGTATTTGTATTTGAACTATATCTGCAATATAAGGAGTAATTTTTCTGTGAATGCCAAAAGTTTTGCGAAAAATGATTGAAACAAATAATTCCAAATAAGTTTTCTTCACAAATTAAAATCCATTTAAATTTCTTCGAAATTATGTCACTACTAAAACATGCATTACTGAAATGACGAATAAAGTTATTAGACTCTTTTCAAATTAAGCAACATGCATACTAAAAACCAAGGCAGCAAGAATTTCTGCTGCTTGAACACCAAAACCTTATTCATCCTGATATAGCAAAAAAAAGTACATACAGAATATAATAAGGGTTTCCGTGAAAAAAAATTAGCTTCTCACAGAATTTAAAGAAATTATTAAATTTAAAATCAAAATGCAAAAAGCAAGAAAAATATAAATACCTTATTTACTTAAATAATTTCTCAACCTAATAGCATGTTAATAGATTACTAATCACGAGTCGCTTTCAGAAGTTCAGCATCTCAATGACAATTTTTTTCAAATTTTTCATGCCCTATTTCATTAAAGAATTGGATGGACAGATTTTTTAATGTTCGAACAGACTTTTATTTATTTGTTAACAATGAACTCTTTTTCACTGTCTACATTACCATGTGCTAAAGATAAAAAAGCCTTCACCAAAACTGGCAAAATTTTGAACTTTGGGCTGCTTTCAAGGTTACAAAGTTTCCATATGTCTGCCCAATATCTATCTATCTATTCTCTGAACTGATTTCACTTCTTGTAATTCTTTGCATTGTAGTGCAACCCATTCATCACACATAATTAATAGTTCTGTTGGTGATACAATGTTAAGCAACATCCCAGCAATACGTGAGGGAGTAATGTACCATCCCAGCAATGCATGAGAGAAGAGGGAGTGCAAAACACAAGAAAGAGTGCAAACGTTTCATTCACTCCAACAACATGTTTTGGAAAGGTAGGACATGAATATAAAAAAGGTATCTCACAGAAGTTTGTACTAGGAGCATGTACTCATTTTACATAACTCCTTCCTTTGACTATTGTTAAGAGCATGCCCCTCCCCACCAATGCAGTGGCGGACCGTGTGGCCATATTGGAGTTGCCGCTCTAGGAGGGGCGATAAATGGAGTTGAAAGGGTGAAAAAAGCTTTGTTGACCAAAAAAACAAAAAATGCCGTCAGTAGCGCCAAAAACAGATTCCGCATGGGTAGAAATTATTTTCCTCGAGCCGCCCCTATTCACCAAATCCGGATTTTCGCAAAGTGAAATTGTCACGATCGGCAACCGCCAACGATAACCACACGACCGCATAGTGGCTGGATGACAAAACTATGAACATTTTAGCTGGAGTTTTTACAGAACCCTTTTTTTCCCAATGATCTTCCAAAAATGTCGGTAATTTAAACAAGTAAACCAATCCCCTTTTCGACGTATGCCGTCTTTGAACGCAGGTTGGCAGCCGCGAAATTAGTTATTTTCAGTATATAACCCGCAGGAGAAAAAACGGTCTCCGAAATCGGAAAATTCGGCATATTCATTCAGGGACTTTGATAGCCCGCCGATTAACCAATAAAAGAATAGGACTTTATACTTCAAGGTAGTAGAACTACTTTCCCAGGTCACGAGATAACGCGATTGTGGTAGATGGTGGGAAGTGAAAAAAATTCGGACAAGTTTCTTCCTCCGTATCTTTTTCTGTGTCTCGGAAAGACAGCGTCCCGTGAACAAAATTTTCATGCTGCTTTTTCCTAAATTCCGGGTATTTGACGCACTACAGTGCATTAGCGGTACCTCCGCGAACCACAAACAAGAATTAGCACAAATGCGCAGGGATTCGGCGCCTTAGCACACCATGTAGCAAGAGAACCGTTTCGGCGCTGCTCTTGCACCCCTGCTGCAAATGCAAGGCCACAACAGGCAAACTGACCAACGAGTTGGCTGAGAAAAAGATGCCCATAACAAATATGTCGCATATTATTAAAATACAGCAACCCAATTAAAAATGTGAGATCACTGTATCTATATATATGTGTCAGTACAGGACAACAAGGAAAAAAAGACACATTTACTCACACACAATAAGCGAGAGAGGTGCATAAGTGAATAGCATTATTAGTGGGATGTCGTGATGAGTCGTGAAGTCAGAGATAGAAAGTGTTCAGGGGTTCAAACCCAACCACAAGAAAACTACAGCTTTTATTTCATTGTATAATATTTTTATGTACATATTGCTTCTAGTTTTTTAATTGCACCTTTAATTGGGTTGCAGTATTTTAAAAATACATAACATCCATATTTGTTATGGATATATTTTTCTCAGCCACCTCGTTGGGCAGTTTGCCTGTTGTGGCATTGTATTTGTATATTTTTGACCACCTGTTCATAACAAGAACATGGCCTGCTGCTCTGTCTCAACGAAGATATATCTTTGACCGGGAGCACAAAAAATTGTCTTAGTGAGAATCGTATAAGTGAGAAATCACTGTATTTGTAGCAAAATGGTTGCTAAATGCTCAAAACTGCATTGAATATTTGGAACACAATTTAATTTGTTGATATTTAAATGTTATACGATAAGTTTGCAGTCAATTTCTTGAAGATTGTGCTCTTTTTAAAATTGATATACAATCACAAAACTCAAAAATTGTTTTTTAACCCTGTCAACTGCAGCCAACTGCATATCTTAATTTTTAATCCATTATAATATTTCATCCCTGCATGTTTGGTATCATTTAAAAGAGGAATAATGTGGCTTTGTACAATCATAACTATTATATTATTTGCATTCATATTTTATTCGTTTTATATTAACGATTCCTGCTCAACACATGAGGATCTGAGATATAGAAGAAAGCATATCTTAGCCTGTTGAGCTAAAACGCCATCTATAATTATTATTGTGAAGAGTGTTCAAGCCCATTTGAGCTAAATGCAATGTATAATTGAGTTAGTAGTTCTTTGTTACAGCCAGGAGGCTGTGTTATAAGAAAAACAATTTTACCAAAGAATCGATAAGTCGTCACCTCAAGTTATCGAAAAATTATGACGGCTTAAGCGGAGTGACAACTTAAACGGAGTTCCGCCAGTTTTAATGTGCAATGTTATGAAAATCGTATAAATTTAAAGTAATATGACATTTATTAAAGTATGAATCAAAATAGCAATATATTAATAAAATTTATAGATTGCGAAAGAAAAAATATTAGCAATTTCTTTTTTTATCTCTTATTACTTAAATTATTGTGGTGAAATGTACTGTACACTTTGATTTAAACTAGTAATTTTTAATTTAGACTAACAAAGCAACTGTTTGAATAACTAGTTTTTCTTCATAACAGAACTCTCTATTGCACATTAGTTTTACATAGACATCAAATTTAATTTTAGTGTTTTAATTCTTCATCAGTAGTTTATGATACAACTACAAAGTAATCTCGAACACTTTCAACTTAGTGGAGGGGCCCTGGGCAGTTAAAAGTACACAGAAGACCTCAACTTGAGAAAGAATGTCTGATTTTTTTCAACAAAGACATTTTGTTTAAATTTCAAGCCCTAAATTAGTAGAGCCCATGCTTTCTATGATTATTCATTATCCGTGCCCGCGTTGCACTTTCACTTGATTAATTTGATACTTTGATTTACGTCATTTTTTATTCCCTTTATGCAATCTTTGGCATGTCAATAAATTTTGGTTTTGCCGGAGATGCCCTGCCCCCCGCCCCGGTGGGGGGCAGGGGGGGACGAAGTGCTTACGTTGTTTCTTGCGACACAGCTTGGGTGTCTCGCAAACTTTGTCCAGTTTCTCCAATGGAGCAGTAAACTTTCCCCCGATTTCCTATCGGTCGTAGGTCCTCTGCTGTACCTCCACTACGATTCCAGGACGAAATAACTGGATTTCTAGACTCCCAATGGAAGAAAACAACACTTTATTTAATTTATTATCCAACACCTCCAACGAAACCGTCCTGTCTCTTCGGTACAAACTTTTACACCTCTCTTCCTTTTTTGAATGTCTTCCTTTTATTCCCCTTTCTTTCTCTCGCGACTCCTGTTTCTCCCAGGCCTTCTTTGCACTTTTTGTCCTGAACCTTACACGTCCCATCATCGAAAAGCACATCCGTCATTTTTTAAATGATGATGATGCTTCAAGAGTCTACCCAACTCAGTCTCTCAACGGCAACCGTGATAAGGCGTCGGCATTACCATGCATGCCACCCTTTCTGTACGATATAGTCACATTGTAGCGTTGTATGGCCAGTGCCCACCTAGCTAGTTTAGCACTGTGCGGTAGACCTTTTGTCAGATACGTCAGCGGATTATGATCAGAAACTACCTGAACTCTTGCCCCGAAGATCCAAGTGCTGAATCGTCTCAATGCCGCTACCACGCCGAACGCCTCTCTCTCTATTGTTGACCATCTAGTCTGTGCAGGAGATAATTTCTTACTGAAGAACGCTACGGGGTGCTCGGGTCCTTCCCCATCCGTCTGAGACAAACACGCTCCAACAGCGTCTGCCGAAGCATCTGTGTACAACTGATATGCCTTACTTGGGGCAGGCGTATATAACGTGGGCACGTTAATTAGTTCCTGCTTCAAAGCCTGAAAGGCCGTTTCTTCTTTATCGTTCCAAGGAAGCAGATTTGGCACCCTTTTTTTTATCATATCAGTGAGAGGCATAACCATTCGCGAGTAGCCAGGAATGTAATCTCTATAGTAACTCGCTAGGCCCAATATGCTTCTCAGTTCCTTCTTAGACGTAGGACGACTCAACTGCATCATTGCTTCAATTTTTTGAGGGTCCGGGGCATGTTTGCCAGATCCGATTATATGTCCTAAGAACCTTACTTGCTTCTTGGCGAAGACGCACTTCTTTCCGTTGACGGTAAAGCCTGCCTGAAGGAGGGCCTTGAGTACATTTCCTATGTGAATCACGTGGTCATCCCATGTGTTCGAGAATACGGCAACGTCGTCAATGAAAGAGCGACAATATCGCTGATGGGGAACTAATAACTTGTCTACACTTTTTGAAACGTACTGCCGGCATTCTTCAATCCAAAGGGAAGAATGTTCCACTGATAATGTCCAGAGTGAGTGACGAACGCCGTAAAATGCTTGGAGTCATTCGCCATGGGTATCTGCCAATAACCCTTCGTCAAATCTACCACGGAAATAAAATTCGCCTTCCCAACTTCATACAACAGCTCTGTCGCATTCTTCATAGGATATGCATTTGGGACAGTGAAACTATTTAGCAGTCTGTAGTCCACACATAGTCGGACACTTCTGTCCTTTTTTGCTACACAAACAATGGGATGACTCCAATCGCTATTACTGGGTTCTATTAGCTTGAGCTGTAGCAGTTCGTTTACTTGTCTGTCTACCTCCTCTCGTAGAGCGAACGGCACCCTATACGGGGGTAACCTCTTCGGCGTGCAATCCGTCGTGACTTTTATCGAATGTCCATCCACCTCTGCATGTCCTGGTTTGTCACTGAACACGTCAACGTATTTGGTCAACACTTCCCTTAGCTGCACCCATTGTTTTCCGTCTAGGTTCCCTCGTATCGCATCGATGGTTTCTGATATATCAGCGACCGCCATCTTTCTCTTATCCGTCGGAGCATAGTGCAATTCACCGAAATCAGCGTCTTGGTGGAAGATTAATCCCACGTGATTTACCCTGGCGATATATGGTCTTACCTTGTTGATGTGTAGTTCCCTTGAGCTGCCGTCTTCAAACTCCACCAGCACGGAACACTGCCTGGTCAGCCGCTTTACTGTTGCAGGTCCCTGCCACGTCTTCAATAACTTATGTGTTGAAGTTGGTCGTAAGACTAGTACTTGATCACCTGCCTTGAAATTCTTTTCCCCAGACCGAAGGTTATACTGGTTCGTGTAAATGGCTTGATTTTTCTCAGAGTTCGCTTTCGCTATCCCACTCACTTTGCTGATCTTCTCTCGCAAATCCTCAATGTATTCTTCAATGGAACAAGAAATACAGAGTGGAATCTGCCTTTCACCAGTCCAATAGTTTTTCACTAGATGTAATGGTCCCAGTGATAAACGCCCATACACTAGTTGAAATGGGGACACTCCCGTGGTGCTATGAGGCACCTCTCTGTATGCGAATAATAGCAAAGGTAGGTGTAAGTCCCAATTTCGACCATTTTCTTGGATATTTTTATTCAGCAAGTCCTTGAGGGTCCTGTTCCACCTTTCCACCACTCCCATGCTCTCGGGGTGTCCTGGTGTTGCAAATCTGGGTGTCACACCAATCATGTCCAAAAAAACTTCCGAAAGCTTTGACGTGAAATTTGTACCCTGATCGGTGCATATAGTCTTCGGAAATCCGGTACGAGTGAAAATCTCTATGAGCACATTACACGTGGATTTCGCACTGATATTTCTCACCGGTATGGCCTCTGCCCAACGAGAGCATACATCTATAGCGCAGATGATGAACTTGTGTCCACGGCCAGATATGGGCTCTAACGGCCCCACGCAATCTACGCTCCATACTTCGAAGGGTAGTTCTGGTCTCACGATCGGCTGAATCGGAGTTATGTCCCGGTAAGATATCGGTCTTCGTAGCTGGCAGGTTTTGCAGCTCTCACAATATTTCTTGACGTCCCTCTTGAGCGTCGGCTAAAAGAATGAGTACTTGATCCTCTGTTTAGTCTTGTTTTCACCCAAATGCCCCGATAGGGGCATATCGTGACCCATTTTCAATATCGCTTCACGCTTGCAGTGCGGCACCACGATTTGCTTCACTTTCTCGCCGCAAACTTCATCCTTATGCATCAGGATTCCTTTGCTGATCTCGTAGTTTTGTTGGTGTTTCTCGGCGAGTTTCCACACATCCTTCAAAGACCAGTCTTCCCTTGGCAGCATGGCGAATTTCTCCTTATTATCCTCATCCGACATGTTGGGCCCATCTCTTTCTAGAGTTGTGGCCGTAGCATACTCCAGGGGACTAATCATGACATCAGTAGAGGCACCCGTATCCCCCTCACATGTTGGATCATTGATCGGACTTAGTAACAGTAGATTCCCCAAGAGAGCTTCGTATGCTGTTTGGCATATTAGCATTTCATTTGCCAACCGACTCGACACTGCGCAAGTAATCGGCACGTACCAGTGCTTGCCGTCGTTGATCTTCATCAAGTATATTTTCAGAGGGGCTATCTCGCTTTCACCAAAGGCGGACTTGATCCTTATTTTCCCTTCACCTTCATTTTCGTTGATCTCAACCAAATCCAACCTAACGACTGAGATCTGGGCTTCGGAGTCGATTATGGCTCTGATCGTCTTCTGACCACATTTCAAATCCACAGTATGCAATGAGTCGATGTTTGCATTAACATCAGATGCCGCCACCGTCAGGACTGCGGTTTCTTCACTCATGTCTCTCTCTTCAGTATGGACAGAGTTCACCCGAGCCTTGTCCAATGGCTTCTGCTGACCTCTTGTAATACAAAACCTTGCTATATGGCCTTCTGCTCCACAAGCATAACAAGTGACTGCAGCTCTCTCTCTGGTATTCAAACCCATCGTCGCCTTAGGTGTGAAGGACTCACCCTGAAGCCTCTGGTTTCTGCTGGCTTTCCATCTCGGATTTTGATGAACCAGTCTTGGGGTTCTCGTCCTGTCACTAGGAAAGGGTGTCTTCAGAGTCCTCTTCACATCATCGAATCTATCTAGTTTCTCCGATAGCTCACTTGGTGACACCATATTACTCCATTCGTCCAGATAGTGTTCTTTAAAATCTGCTGGGACACGTTTTTTCATTTGATCGGTGATGATTAAATCTCTTAGTTGCTCAAACGTCGTGACCCCCAAAGCCTCCGTCCATCCATCAAAATAGGTACACAGTTCGTGGTAGAAATCTCTCCAGGTGCCCTCTTGATTCTTGTGGCGCGAAGAAAACATCTGTCGAAACTTCTCTGGGGTGAGTTTGAATCTCCGCAATAACAATTCCTTAACTTGATTATAGTCATGTACTTGCTCTTCTGGCTCGCGGGCAATTAACTGGTTCATCTCGTAGGGAAGAAGTCCCTAGAGCTCAGCTAACCAATCTTCCCGTGCCAGGGCCGCGCGACGAGCTTGCCGCTCGAACAGCACCAGGTACAGACTTATGTCTTCTTCCATTCTGAACTTTTGCATCGTGTTCTGGAAATCCCGGCTGGGGGTTCTGCCGCGCCCAGCTTGATAATTCTCCTCTCTTCTGACTCCTGTCTCGATCCTCAGTCTTTCGAGTTCATGTTCCATCTCCTTTTCTCTACGCCGCTCCTCCATCTCCATCTCTTTCTCTCTACGCCTCTCCTCCATCTCCATCTCTCTACGCCTCTCCTCCATCTCCATCTCTTTCTCTCTACGGCTCTCTTCCATCTCTTTCTCTCTACGGCTCTCCTGCATCTCTTTCTCTCTACGCATCTCCTCCATCTCTTTCTCTCTACGCCTCTCCTCCATCTCTTTCTCTCTACGCCTCTCCTCCATCTCCATCTCTTCTCTTTCTTTCCTATTGCCTATGATCGTTTTCAGCATCTCTCTGCACGTCGCTTCGTTGTACAGTTCACTTTCCTGTATGGTACTCACTAGTTGCATTAAGTTGAACTCCGGTCGGACTTCTACCCCCAAGTTGGCGGCCATGGTCTCCAGATCCTCCTTGTTCCCCTTTGCCAAATACGCCATCTTTATTTATCGTCTCGATACAGCCGTACAACACTTGCTCCTTTTTGCCTGGGCAGGATTGCCCCTCTCAGTACCGGTTGTCGGGTTGACTTCACGAAAAAAAAAAACAGCATGGGTGCTCGACGCTGCTACTATCCTTCTATACGAACCGGGTGGTTCCACCGTCGCTAGGACACTCTTCTTCGAATTCAGCTCACAATCTTGAGTCGTTGAAGCTACGACCTCATCCTGTCGACTGCGCCAGTAAACTTTCCCCCGATTTCCTATCGGTCGTAGGTCCTCTGCTATACCTCCACTACGATTCCAGGATGAAATAACTGGATTTCTAGACTCCCAATGGAAGAAAACAACACTTTATTTAATTTATTATCCAACACCTCCAACGAAACCGTCCTGTCTCTTCGGTACAAACTTTTACACCTCTCTTCCTTTTTCAAATGTCTTCCTTTTATTCCCCTTTCTTTCTCTCGCGACTCCTGTTTCTCCCAGGCCTTCTTCGCACTTTTTGTCCTGAACCTTACAGGAGCCCAGGCAGAAGTGAGATCTAGCTTGAACAGTCCCCAACGTTCCAAAAACCTTAGTCGGCAAATGAACTTCCCCAGCGTAACTTTCGTTACTTAAACTGCTCCGTTTGGGTATATAGGATTTTATGCTGACTTTTAAGCATATGGCAATGCTGTTAACAAGCTCTTTTTTTAATGGGAGCCATAAAAATAGTCTGTTCCTCTTTCTCAAACTTTTTCATAGTGACGACTTAACCGAAATTAACGACGAGTAAACGAGGGTTTAATAACATTGTGGTCTATGAGAACTGGAAGGGTCTGAAGAAAAATGACAATTTATCAGGGTGACGACTTAACGAGGTTTTACTGTATTTCTAATTAATGCAAGTGATACTATAAATTTAATGGCTAAAAAATTAGGAACACCCCTCACTCAAACTTTGACTCGTCTGTGCAGCACATGCGCTGACATAATAAACCAGATTTGATGATAAAAAGCTTCCTCCTCGTCAGAAGCACCAGTTAGCATTGCAATTTGCCTGTTCATGGAGAAAACAAGAGATTTGAATGACTTTGAATGCTGTATGATTGTGGGTGCCAGAAGGGTAAACTATCTCCAATACTGCTAACCTTCTTGGTTTTTTTACTACAACAGTATATAGAGTCTTCAAAGAATGGCAGCTAAGCCAAAAAACTTCCGAGTAGAATAGTGGACAGAAATCACTTGTGAACAAAAAAGGTGCCAGGCAACTGACACATATTGTATGTAGCAACAAATTGCAGTGCAATACAACTCAGGATCATTGCAAAGCATATCCGTACACTCTACAAGAAGAATCTTAAAACAAATTGGTTTTAATAGCCGACGACCAACAAGTGTCTCTTGATTTCACTGCAAACCAAAAAAAAAGGCTTTTGTGGACTAGAGAACGCCGAAACCAGACACTTGATAAATGGAAGGAGGTTGGTCTGATGAGTCAAGATTTCTTCCCTGTGACATTGGTGGCAGGATCCTTGAGTGGTGCAAGCAGCATGAAGCCATGGATTCGGCATGCCACATGCCTTAGTGATCAAGCGGGTGGTACCGGAATCATGGTCTGAGGAACCATGTCTTCTCTTCTAAGCTTGGTAACTCATGTGAGCCTTCTACTATGGCCAGGCTAAGTCCTGGATCAGGCCACAGTAGAGGGATCACCCGAGCCACCAAGCCTAGAACAAAAGGCCTGGCCACAAAACAACAAAGGGCTCACTAGAGCTACAAAAACATAATAAAAGCTATTCAAAGACAAATTTTGTATATTATAATTTTTTTAATTGTAATTTTTCAAATCTGTATCTCCTTTTTTTTAAAGTATGTTTTATGTTCATGTTCTGTAGTATTATGTATGCATAATAAAGCACCCGACACTGTCCCTCATTCGGGCAATGGCTAAAATTGGCAATGATCAATACAGCCTGAGCGGTACACGAAATGAAATGGTCCTGTATTTCCATTGGAAGCATCTATCAGTGATAGGGCCTACCTTCATATCGTTGTTGACCACATGCACCTATGGCCATAATAGTTCCAGCAGGACAATGCACCCTCCCATGGAGCTGGGATTATCTCAGATTGGTTTGAGGAACATAATTCAGAGTTTCAATCGCTTCAAAGCCTTCCCCCCTCCATCACCCAATTGAGTGTCTGTGGGTTGAGGTTGAAAGGTCTGTTAAAAGCTCTGAAACACTACCTTCTAATCTGAGGGGCTAATATTGCATAGCTGCCAAGTCTCCAGAATTTTCGCTTCATCCCTCAACCTCCTGAAAAGTTCTCAAATCCCCTGAATTTTTACAAAAATCACAAAAAATCCCTAATTGTCTCTAAAAATTCCTTACTTCATTACAAAATTCCAGCTTCTGAAAACAATTCCTAAGGAATTTCTTGTGGGGCATAAAGTCTTTTGCCTCTGTTTTTTCCCCCTTCGAAATGACATCACACGTCGTAAATGGGGAATTCCTTTTTAAGGAAGTTTTACAAACCCTCTGATGGTAACAAGAAATTGTTTGCCTTATCATGCAGGGAAATAGCTTAGCAGCCAATAGTCCTGGATAATAATTGAAGATTATAGTGATGCGCATATGGTCAAAATTTCTTTTGTTGAAGTTACGGACGTGCGATATAACAAAACATGAATACTGATAAGCAAAACCATATTTAATCAATTTTAAAGACACTTTTTCCGATGAATTTCCTTTCATCAAACATTCCAGAAAAAGGCAGACTTTTTCTTTTTGTACAAGTTGTGCTAAGGATATAAACATCAGCCATGGTGGAAAGACTCACATCACTTATGTGAAATCAAAAAGCAAGTGTCGCAAAAAGTCAGTGGTCTTCAAAAATTGACGCTTTTTTTCCTTTCATCTTCCGATGATTTTGGGGTCATTCACGCAGAATGTTTGTTCACATCGTTTCTGATTGAACACAATATTTTTTTTACATCACCATTTTGAAGTTTTGGCCTCTAATTTCACTTGTTTTTTGCGTAAGAATTTTATTCCCAAGGGTTTAACTTTCATGTGTGTAAAATCTCTATTTTATATGACTTCAATTTTTGGGTAGGGATTTTATTCCCTACACTTTAACTTTTATGTGAAAAATCCCTACTTTATTTAGAAAAATCCCTTTTGTATTTATTAGGGAGTGGTTTTAGCATAAAATATGGATCAGCGCAAAAATCTCCTTAATTTTCATTTTCAAAAGTTGACAGCTATGATATTGGTTTCAGCAACTTGTAGAGTCCATGCCTAGAAAAATATCTACTGTCATGAAAGCTAGAGAAGGTCCCACACGATATTAGTGATGAGTAGCAAGGTATTCCTAATTATTTGACCACTGTGGGTGTATAACATTATAGATAAGACTTAATTTTATAAACATAAAAAATTTCTAAGTTGAATCCCGCTATAACGAACGCCAAGAGACTTGGGGAATCACTTCGTTAAAACAAATTTTCGTTATAAAGGAATTCCAGGTTACCTAGCATTGTTCCTATATAAACTTATTTGGGGGATTAGAAAAACGTTCGTTATAGCGAGAATTTTTCTATAATGGTATTCGTTAAAACGGGATTCGACTGTAATTCAATGATTAGTTTCAAAGTTCATTTAAATCTCCTCCAGGCTATAGAGGTTAAAATCTTAAACAGATAAGCCAAGAAATATGGTAATAATATTTTGTTTGCACATTTAACCCTTTCACATAATGTTAATTTTCTATTATAACTATGATTTTGAGGAGAAAGAACATATTGTAAAATTACGTATCAATGAAATAATGAACAAATCTCTCCAAAATCAATTACATTTTTTGAATTACAAGTGAAAATTGTTTTATCTGATACTTAACAAAAAACATATTAAAATTCATGAATAAGACAATCAAGCTATCTGAATTGTTTCCAGACCATTGCTTTGAATGTATCGAATGCCAAAAAATTGATTATCAGTTCGTAAGCATTTTGAAAATGGTGGGAAAAAAAATTCACCTGCAATGATCTTCCACTGCCAGCTGAACCAAGTTCGCCTGGCAGAATCTCTTCCTCTGCATCGGCATCGTTTGCAGCTAGAACTTGTTGAAGTAACTGAGTAGTTTCTTCTCTAGTTTTGTAAGAAAGATCTTGACACTAAAATGAAAAAAAATAAATAAATAATTTATATGCACATTTTACCATATGACAGGGATGGTCAATTTCTCTGTTCGAGGGCCAATGTAATGATCATACGCAGTATCGCAGGCTGCACCAGGGACAAAACTCCTGTACATAAGCCACATACACAAGGGGGAAGAGAACTCCAGCATATAAGCGGCACTCAGTACGATTGCTTGATTTGGCATCACAGGCAACAAACATTTTGACGGGATTTATTAACTAAACTCTTCATTTAGTTAAATACTAATTGCAAATAATTATTAATAAATTATTAACTGAACTCTATTATTAACTCTCTATAAATTATCAATGACTTCTGTTTGTTGAATCTAGATGGACAACTTATATCATTCGCTCATGATACAGCTCTTTACATGGAAGACGACAACTTTAAGAACGTTATAGAAAAAACAGAAGACGAGATCAGATACATTAATCAGTGGATGACTGAAAACAAACTCAAATTAAACGTACACAAAACCCAGTATCAATGCATTAAAACAAGAAAAAAAACTCTAATTCTGAGATTTCCATTAAAATACACACTTGCTGCCGACACACAATGGAACTGCAATTGTCATGAAATACAAAGAGTACATCAATATGAATATTCAGGAGTTATTGTAAAACTGTATTGTTAAACTGTATTATACAGGACGATTTAAAATGGCACTTGAAATATGATAAATTAACTAATAAAATCAGATATTTATTTTTTTACATAGTTTTACTTTATAAATTAAAATATTTAATAGATGGAGATTTTTTAAAGGACATTTTTTATACATGGATTTATTCAATTATAGCCTATGGATTTTGTGCCTAAGATGGGGCTTACCTAACCACTATTACAAAATTAAGTAACACATACAACAAAGCAAGAACACTAATAATACAAACGATAACAATATAAATTGTCATGCATTGGACATTTGACAGCTATACATATACAGACTTATAAATTTTGTGTTCAAAAACAATAATTGGGTAAAGCGGAAAACAAACAGAACTGCGGCAAGAATCAAACATGAATTTGATGTCAAAAAAACAAACATCTTTTTCAAAAATGTTTCTCGTTTACTGCTCCAAAAATAAAGAATTAATTTTAGTTGACAGCTCGTAATTGTAGAGTCATATTTATTGTTTTCACGTATGCAAAAAAATTTACAAAATTATAAAAAATATAGTTTAAGATTGTTTTCATAGAATTTCATATAAATAATGACATCAATGGGAAATATTGGTATAATTTAATCACAGCTGAAACACATTTTTTCACAATGTCCACCTTACAAAAGAGGGTAAAGATATGAATTTTGATGAGCATATACGTATTCATGTGCATATATGAATAGTATTGTGAAATGAAAAGGTATATTTACTCCATAGAATAAATATACTTTTATTCTATGGAATAAATTATATATTATTTATACAAGAAATTTATTATTTATACAAGAAATTTATTATTTATACAAGAAATTTATTATTTATACAAGAAATTTATTATTTATACAAGAAATATCATAATTCAACAATTTCAGATCCAATAATTCAAATTTTTACACTGCATAAACTTTTGAAATATTCATATCTTATTAACATAACATACGGCACTTGGAAAATGGCACCAAAACATAATAATTTAATTCATAGGGCTGCCTGGAAGGACGTTTATGTCTCTTGGGACCCAATATGGTTATTGTGTTCATGTCTTGTTTCTTTTCTATGTAGTTTGTGTTTGTTTTTGCAAAAAAAAACTTTTTCTTGAAAAAATGAAGGTTATGTTCTCTCATAGACAATGAAGTCCGCGCAGAAAGAAACTGCATAAATAGCTGCAGTGTGGACTACATTTTCTTACCAAACCAGACTCAAATGTTTGCACCCAGTTCTCAGAGCTAATGGTAGGATTACAGACAAGCTGGAAACAGTCTGGGAAGGTGCATTTAATGTACATTTACAAAACAGGACTTGGAAAAATTTTTGGGTTTGACACATTTTTTCCCAGTGCAACTCTTTAGATTCAGTGAAGTCAGTAGATCTTTCATGTTGCAACGTATTGCCCTTCGAGAAATCCCCCCCCCCCATATTTTCTGTGGGCTGTCACCATTACTAACCCTCATAATGCTGGCTCATAATCATAATAATGGCTGAATCATAATAATGATTCATTTGCTGGCGTTCTGGCTCGAGCCAGATAATCAGCTATCCACCACATAATGTGGTCTCTCGGCCACAGGGTGAGATCTTATTTGTTGCACGACATATTCAGAATACCAGTTTTCTTCATGGTTGCAAAACTTTTCCCAAGCACTTAACGATAGAAATGTGGTGAATTTAATCTTCTCCCAAGATTTTTCTGGTTGGAGTGTTTCAGCCCTTGAGCTGATGTTATCAGTAATTCGCAGCTCGGATAAATCTTTTTTGTGTGCCTCACATATTTTTTTACATTTACTTCCTTAAAAAAAAAAAATTTGAGGGAAATTTCGCTCACCGAGTGCAACATACTTTTGCATTCAATACAATACAAATACAACGCCACAACAGGCAAATTGCCCAACAAGGTGGCTGACTTAAGAACATCATGGATCCCCGAGCCATTTTTTGAACGCCCTACCTACTACTGCTACACCACACATGCACCCTGCCCACACCCCCACACCGCCCCGCGTAACCCCCAACGAATCGGTACATGCGGGAATGTGTGTGTACATGTAGTGAAACCTGGAGTGAAGGTTTTTTTTTGTTTCTCTGTAATGCTCGTTATGTGTAGTGCTGCCATCTGCCACCAGTTTTTCTAACTATGAGTGAAGTGCTATGATTGAATGATTTATCGTTGTAAGACTGTTGCTCTCTGTGGCGAGACTTTTTAATGGGGGGATCGGCTCGCATTTGGAACCACAGAAAACCAACTTCAGCCGACCACCACTGTGGGGTTCGAACCCAGATCCTCGCATTGCGAGTCCGTCACTATAACCACTCGACCACCACAGCGCCCCCCCCCCCCACAGTTCAGTTGTTATACTAAATCCAATATTGATCATTGAACAGCTGACAACAATGAAATACAAATACAATGCCACAACAGGCAAAATGTCCAACGAGGTGGCTGAGAAAAAGATGCCCATAAAAATATGGATGCCATATGTTTCAAAAATACAGCAACCCAACTAAAAATGCGCAATTAACAAAAATTATAAACAATATATACACGTGATAAAATATTATACAATGCCCATAAAGAATAATTATGGTTGTCTTATTCTAAGTATGGATAGCTTCTCAATTTACCCCAACATGTTTATAGTATTTCTTTTTAAACATGTCAATTGTGTTACAATTTACTACCTCCGGGGTTAAGCTATTCCATTTATTAACAACCCTATTAGAGAAAAATTCCCTGCGACACCATAACCTTGCATTGTCCCTCACCAATCTATACTGGTGTACCATTGTAAAAGCAGTCCATTGGCGGTGTACTAAAAGTTCATGGTCCATCCTATCCATCCCGTTGAAAATTTTGAACACTTCGATCATATCTCCTCGACACCTGCGTTCATCCAATGTAAACATATTCAAAAAATGAAGTTTCTCTTCATAACTCAAGCCCTGTGTGCCAATAAGGACACGCGTAGCTCTTCTATGCACCCCTTCAACCAATTCTACGTCCCTCTGTAGGGTCTCCAAAACCTTACAGCATACTCCAGTCCAGGACGAACTAAGCCTCGGAAAAGCGGAAGAATGACTTTGGGAGAACGCGAAGAGACCTTTTTGAAAATGAGACCAAGCACTCTATTTGCTTTTTTGACCACCGCTGAACAATGTCAGAAAACCTAAGCCGCTCGTCAATGAGAATTCTCAAATCTGGGATCCTAGTTGCATCCGGGATAGTGACACCATTCAACTCGTAAGAGAACCGTGGGTTGTTGAACCGGTTGGAAAACCCTGCACTAGACCAACTAGACAAATATCAGCGAGAACTCAGTCAATTTGGAGGTAGTCCGGAGACTGTCAGTCGATCAGTTAGTCCTTTGCTTGCCAAAGAGTCGGAGAGATGCCAGAACCAGGATAGTGTTGATTCACACCAAAAGGTATCCAGTCAAGCTACCGGTCAACCATAGAATAGAAGACAAGATCAGGCTGACATCGAGGGAAGTCCAGAGACAACTGGTCAATCCATGGAGTTGACAACGGAACCAAAACGACGTTGAATCATATGGGGAGTTATCCAGCCGAACTGCAGGTCAAACCTTAGAACGGATGACGAGACCCAAGCGGTGTCGATGCACAACTTTCAATTTTCAGTACATTGCCATGATTGAGAGATCACCTGCCGCACGTCTCAATAAGGCGAAATGCTTTTATGATAAGACAACAGTTTTGAAGGAGCTGATATCAGTCATGCATCTCACTGTGTATCCGATATTTATCTGAGCGTACTCCCACCATGCATCATAATAGGAACCAATCATCAAGACGAGCCTACGGCACTGGATTCAACATCTTATTTACATATTATTATAGAAGGAAAATAACATAGCATAAAATAATATATCACAGAATCTGGCAACAACACAAACATGGCAGCCGATTGGCGCCACACGATCTCGCGGATCGATCCCAGAGACAATTTAAAACAGTAAGACAAAAATTAACATAAAAAATGACTAGAATAAGGACTATTTCTGCTGGGGCCAAATGGTAATGTTACACAAGATTATCATCGCTGACCTCCAATGCTTGCGCAAGAAAATCTGCTACTGTTACTTCCGTAACTCCCACAGCAAATTTTTGACACAATCATGTTACGTGTGTTTTTGGAGAAGTTTTTGTGTGTTAAAATACAAATTGCTTTTTGCCAAATAAGAATTTTTTTTTCCATTAACCACAATTTCATGAACGAAACTAATATAAATAATATAATGGTTTTTTTCATCTAGTCACAAGTTGCACAAAATTATCTTGTGGGCGCATGCACCTCGTTGGCCAGCTGTCGGTCACCAATGCCATATGAGCTGCTTGTTTCGCAGCCTTTAAAACCATCAGAAGTCCCCTTTTAAAATCAAGCACTTTATATATATACAGGGTGATTATAAAAAAACTATCCTGACATATGGGCCCCTAACTATCATACCATTCACAGAAACTGAATGAAATTTTGGCATAAGGTATTTTGAGGTATGCGCTCAAGAATGATATGGAAAACAACAGTGTCACTAACAGTTACGGTTACAGTGAGAAAATTTCGAAAATATCAAATGGCAACACCAAGTTTTTTGTATTGGAATGTGATCTCCATTGTGAAAAACCCTAAATAGCGTTCGAACGGCAACTGTAGCATGAAAATCATCGGCAGTAGATAGGCTAAAAGTGAGGACAACCAATAAGGACAGAGAAGCAGCATAAAATAAAGCATTTTATTGTGTTTCACAAATTTTCCACATGACCTTGTGGAGGACAAATCAGGCTGGGATCTCAGCAGAAGAAACGGTGTGAGGAATGAAACGAACATTAATGCTCTGGTGCACGGCAAAGTCCTTTTTACTTTTTCCTTGCCTAGCTCAGAGGATTTTCGTGATACAGGTGCCATTCCAACGCTATTTAGTGTTTTTCAATATGGAGATCGTATTCCAATACAAAAAACTTGGTGTTGCCATTTGATATTTTCGAAATTTTCTCACTGTAACTGTAACTGTTAGAGTGACACTGTTGTTTTCCATATCATTCTTGAGCGCATACCTCAAAATACCTTATGCCAAAATTTCATTCAGTTTCTGTGAATGGTATAATAGTTAGGGGCCCATATGTCGGAATAGTTTTTTTATAATCACCCAGTATATGGACAATAATACTAAAAGTGAAACAGTTAATTAGGGCTGGTTTTCAATTTGCAGTAAACCTTATTAAGACAAGCCTACATTAATCTGAAAATCTCCCCAGACTTATGAAAGACCGGAGAGAATTTCAGATTAAGAAGAATGACCTTAAATCAAAAGTGGAATATGCAGAACTTTGTAAGACAGTACGAAAGCGAATTACAGATGATGTCAGGAGGTTTAATTGTGATATTTTAAAAAAAGCATTGGAAGATAATGGGAGCTTAAAATCAGCAAAATGAAAACTATGTTGGGAGAAAGGAAATGTTTGCACTAAAAAGGAAAGATGGAACCATCACAAAAGATAGAAATGAAATTATCGGTATTGTTCAGGAATTTTAGAATACCCTATACAAACATGAAGAAAGGGATCAGAACAGAGAAAAAGGAGCAAGAAGAAAAGAAAAAATAAAATGGAGCAGAATTTGTACAAGTAGCATCTGTGCTGAAAGAAGAAGTCTTATCAGGCTATAAGATGCATGAAAAAAGGGAAATGCCCAGGTGAAGATGGGATTTCAATAGACATTGTTAAAGAAGCAGGAGAAGAACTGGCCAGTATGCTAGCTACTTTGTTCACAAATTGTCTCACAAAATCGGATGTGCCTGAAGATTGGAATAATGCAATGATGGTGGTTCTTTACAAAAAGGGTGAAAAATAGAATATCAAGACCTATCGACCAATCAGTCCCCTTATCAGTAATTTATAAAATCTTCACCAAAGTGCTGACATATAGGCCTGAATCCACACCGGACAAAGTGCAACCAAAAGAACAAGCAGGATTTCAAAGTGGATTCAGTACAATAGATCACATCCAAACAAGTGGGGAACTCATAGAGAGACATAAGGAATACAAATTATTATTGTGTGTGGCCTTCATTGATTTTGAGAAATCGTTTGACTCTGTCTTCACATCTGCTGTTGTTAAAGCTCTAGATGTAATTGGGGTAGAGAAGATCATCAAGAAAATACATGAAAAAGAAACTAACTGCAATGCGTTTGGATAAAGGAAACACAAAGATTAAACTTGGAAAAGGAGTCAGACAGGGCGATACTATCTCATCAAAACTCTTTACCGCTGTTTTAGAAGAAGTATTCAGAAAACTGGATTGGGATAAAAAAAGAAATTAAAATAAATGTAGAATTTCTAAACCATTTGCGTTTTGCAGATGACATTAATGTTATCAGCAGTAATCCAGACAAACTAGAAGAAATGATTAAAGAATTGGTGACGGCAAGTATTCAGATAGGCTTGAAAATGAATCTGCAAAAGACTAAAGTGTCCTCTTCAACGCAAAGGGGTTGAACTTAAATCTTGCTCAACAACACAGATATAGAATAGTATAGTATATAATAGTATATATAGAATAATATAGATATAGAATAGATCAGTATGAAAGAGACTTTCTTAAGTTGGTGCTCGAAAATTTTTTGTATCAGCATGTGTCAGAAGCCACTAGGAGTACTGCTATTTTGGATTTAGTTCTTACTAGTTCTGAGGATCTAGTTGAACATGTTTCGGTAGGGGAAGAGTTTCCTTCCAGTGATCATTGTATCGTCAGATTTCACTGTAACTTTTCCTCAGGTAAGGTTGATAACAAAAGACTGGTTCCTTGTTTTCGAAGAACTAACTTTGATGTTTGAGAGGAAGGTTAGCGGAAGTTTTCAAAGATCGGTTGGAATCAGTAAGGGTGGTAAGTCAATGGGAATAATTTAGTACGAAGCTGTCCTCTGTTTTGCACGACATCATACCCTTTGTTCGAAAAAAGCGTGTTTGTACATCGCACCCTCTATGGTTCACGGATAGCATGCGGAACCTTTATCTTGAAAAGAAAAGAGCATTCAGAGTATAAAAGTGGACGAGGTGACCTATCATTGTTTACTGATAAAAGAAGACTGTTGAAGAAAGCGATAAGGGATAGTAAAAAGGAAGATGAATCTAGGTTGGCAGATTATTGGCTCTGACCCAAAATCATTTTTTCGATACGTCAATAATGGATGTAAGGGGACAGTTGGCCCCCTCTCGATAGGAGGCTCTAGGGTAGAGAGCAATGTAGGCATGTGCAGTGCTTTCAATAACTTTTTCGCGTCGGTTTTTAATGGAGATAATAATATTCGATATATGGGTGTTGCATGGGGTAATAAAACCCTCAACGATATTCAAGTAGAAGACGTGGAGGTCCTAAATCTTCTAAGAAATGTATGTGCAAGCACAGCACCAGGACCAGACTGTTCAGTTCTACAAAGTCTTGCAATGACGAATGTTCTGAAAACACAGAAAATACATTGGGGAAAAAAAGGAGCTTATCAGCTGAATCATTTTATTTCACATGAAACAGCAGAGGCGCTATAACCCATCAAATACCCGGAATTTTGGGAAAGGACCCATAAAAATTTTGTTCATGCGTCCTCCGGGACGCATTCTTTCCTAATGTGACATGGTCTTGTTGGCGCTCGCCTGACCTTTACCCCTTATGTAATGGTAGTGCATGTGTTATGTCTTATTATTGAATTTATGTTATGTCTATCATATACTCAGGGGTGGGAAGTGACTAAGTCCATTTCGGAGCAGCAAAATTCAGGATTTGGAGCAGCAAAATATGGGATTCGCAGCATATATTTATAAATTGGAGCAATGAAATTAACAAGAATATTTTCGTTAACCCTCAACCCTTTTCAAAATAAAACTGCACTATTTTTTGTTATCAAACATCTTTTCGTCAACTTGCTTTTTGTTTTTGGTGTTTTAGGCTTTTGACACCTTGTTTGAAAGAGCGGCTGTCGTAAAATTTTTTGCTTTGCACCCGTCTATTTAAGATGATTTTTGCTTACTGAGGGCACTATTTGCTGCCTTGAACAGCAGCACTTCAAATGAGCTAAAAAATTTTTATAAGTTTCTAATTTTTTTATACTTGGAAAGAAATTGTTGCAAAATGGGAGAGAATTTCGGAAGAATCAACTCGATGTTTGGCGATTCAGCACTCATTAACTGGCGAGATTGGCGATCTGACACTCGCTATTTGGCGAGATTGACGATTTAACGCTCGTTATTTGGCGATACTGACGATTTAACGCTCGTTATTTGGCGATACTGACGATTTAACGCTCGTTATTCGGCAACATTGGCGATTTAATGCTCGTTATTCGGCAAAGTTTCTAAACTAACATTCGTAATTCGGCGGACATGCGCTTTTTACTCCCGGAATGAAAATTTTTCTCACGAAACATCAGGATTTAACACAATCGACTACAGTAATTTCTGCTGCTTCCAGTGACGACTTTTTTTTTTAAACGGAAACACTCGAATTTGCACTTTAAAGCTGAAAGGCATTGAAACCATCTTCAGTTCCACGATCACGGACAATATCGGGGTTTCGTGATGGAAAGCCCGATAGTTTAAGTATAGTGGAATAAAACACGCTCTTCTTGTAAAGAAACGTTTCGTGGCTAGCAGGAACAAAATTTTTTTGGCGTCCTTTCCGAAATTCCGGGCATACTGAAGCACTATTTGGAGCAGAAAAATGCTAAAATACGCTATTGGAGCAGGATGGCGCAAGATATTAGTTGCGGCGAATTGGCGCAAAGTTCCCACCCCTGTATACTTTATGTTTATAATTATTTTCCGTCGACTAAACAAACTTTTGTTACTGACGTACGTTTTCGGGGCCGACGTGTCACGAACTGTTTTAGGAAGAAAAGAAACTAGTTTCCGAACTTGCCGCTTGGAACGCCGATGGGGGCGCATGTGCGTTACTCCTCATTTGCATGTTTAGTGATTTGAGAGCAATATATAATCACGTCCGTGCTTAGGCCTCATGTAGCGCTAAATTCGCAAATCAGCCGAACAACTCGGCTGGTCCGATGTTCCCGTCAGTTGCCCTTCAAGAATGCCGTTCAGGGATGTCTGGTGTCCGTTCCCGATCTTAATGCATTCGTAGATCTGGCGTTGCCTGGCATGGTCAATAGCAGTGATCTGATAGTTTCTTCGTATGACGCTGCAATCTGATGCCTACCCCTTCGTCACGACGTCCACCATCTGACTCCACCGATTGAACGCCGAAATCCACGTGTAGCACGCCGATGTCCGCGATCTAATGACGCCTCTTCGTCAACGCCCTGGGTTCGTCGAGATATCCGTTAACTGGACACTCCACCACTTGATCGCTAAATACCTTGTGTGGTTCTACCGGTGTCCGCGATCTAATATCGCCTCATCAACGCCCTGGGTTCGTCACGATATCCGTCATCTGACTTCTACTGCTTGATCGGTGAAGACCAAGTGTGGTTCTGTCGACGTCCGTGATCCGATTTCGCCGCCTTGGGTTCGTTGCCGAGCTCTATGTGTGACTCTACTGACATCTGTGGTCGAGCATCGTTTCTTGAAGACGATAGCTGAGTGTCACTTCCGCCCTAGTTGCTTCACCATAAGTATACTTTGCGATTTTCCTACTAGTGAAGGGTTTGCACTTGAATTGATGTCTTAACTAATGTTTTAATTTATAATAATAGAAATAAATAGTTGTTCGAAACTGTTTTGTTCATCGGCAGATAAAGACATACATTGCACTAGTTCTAGAAAAAAAGAGAAAAACCACCCCAACTATTTTCCCATGTATCATGATTGCGCGACCTTGAAAAAGTGGTTTTACTACACTGGTGAAATAAATTAAGAGAATTTGCATATTTTATCTAATTTCATGAAAAGAACTGAACTGAATTATGCAAATCTTGTACGTCAAATATGTAAGTGTACACGTGTGTGTAGGCGGAGCCAGTAGAGAAACAGGCTTTATAAGCAGGCGTAAGTTAAGACATGTCGGATTGTTTTCCTTTCCCCCCCCCCATGCATGTGCGGGAACCGGTTGTTCCGACGCTATATGCAAATCGGCGGCAGCGTGTTCTCACCTTCGGGAGTACGGATATATAGGCTGGTTTTTTCTCTATATGTAAGATGTCTGTTTTTTTCCTGTATGTATGTCGGGATTTGATTTGTCTCTCCCTTTTAATTGCCGGCGTATTTTCTGATGAACGTAAATCTCTTTTTTGCAACTTTTATAGAATAAAAGTTATAGTTCAAAATGAACTTCCGATTGTTGTTTTTCTTTCTTCAGCTCAGTCGGCACGCTCTGCCCCCAACAAGACGCACTTCGTTCGCTAGCACACCTTGGCGAATTTCTTGGTGTTATTTTACAGCAATCGGTTAATTTCAAATTTTAACAGTAAAAATGAGTAACCACCAACGTTTAGATGATGGAATGAGGTGGCGAATTGTGGGGAGGCTAGAAGCAGGCCAATCTCAAGTCCAGATTCGTAGAGAGTTCAATTTAACGTCCAGCATCGTGTGTAACTTATGGAAACAGTTCCAGGATACCGGATCCATTGAGAGAAAGCCTGGGCAAGGTCGTCCAAGAGCCACGACGGCCAGAGAAGATCGCCATTTGTCGATTATAGCGAGGCGTAACAGGAGTGCTACAGCTTCTCAGCTCTCTCGTGACTTGTATGCAGCCACAGGAACCCGTGTATCAAGGGCGACTGTTTCCAAAAGACTTCATGAGAGAGGATTGTTTGCAAGAAGACCTGCTGTTTGCGTCCCGCTCACTTCTAAGGACAGGAGAATCCGTTTATCATGGTGCATAGAGATTGGATCAATGGGCGACCGTTCTCTTCACTGATGAGTCCCGGTTCAGCCTAAGCACTGATTCTCGCCGTACGTTCATATGGAGAGAACCAGGGACCCGTTACCTACCCTCCAATGTCCGCGAAATCAACCATTATGGCAGAAGAGGTTTAATGGTCTGGGCAGGCATCATGTTGGATGGCCGCACACCTCTCCATGTCTTTGAAAGAGGCACTGTGACTGGTGTGAGGTCTTGGAGCCCTATGTTCGCCTTTTCAGGGGTGCAGTTGGCCCTGAGTTCATTTTAATGGACAATAACGCGATGCCACATAGAGCTCTTCTGCTCGACGATTTTCTAGAGAGTGAGATATTCGCCGGATGGATTGGCCAGCCAGATCTCCAGACCTTAACCCTATAGAGCATGTCTGGGATGCTCTGGGGAAGGCAATTGCAACTCGCAACCCCCTTGTATCACCAAGTATGAAATCACGCTGCGAGACCTGTATATCTGTAAGAGGGGACCATACCCGCTTTTAACCCATTTTTTTTGTTTATTCTGCAACCGCTGTTTCATACCTTCAGACTCCAACAAGTGTTACACACGACCATGTGTGTGTATTACACACAATTATTGAATAATTATTTGTTTTGTATTGTATCAATGTATGTACATATCAAATTTCATTAAAATCGGTACAGTAGTTCTAGAGATAATCTGTCTGCAATAATCTAAAGTCTGCAAATTCTCTTAATTTCTTACATGGTCTTAATTTCTTTGGTCTGTATTGATATACACAAGGGTTGTTGAGGAATAAGATGTGGGATATCTAGTTGCTTCCCTGAATGAGGTGCCATGTAATTGTCAAATTTTGGAGTTTTTCTTCCTTGCGGATTTTCTCTCTTCCGGTTACATACCAGAAATTATGGTACTTTCTCCGGAATTTAAAGATAGCATCTATATGGCGTAAATTCGCTTTGTTCCTACAATATTGCGAATGCGCATTTTTTTTAAAAATCTTAAAGGATTGGAACACCCGTTGAAATTGTAAAACTTTCCCAAGATCGTGGAAAAAAACAGAATCTGTAAAAACTTGACCTTGAATATCCAGTTTTGTCATCCAGCTGCTATGTGGTAGTCATCGTTTCGCATCGTGAAAATCACTGGTGTGTACGCAGAATCGGCTTTTGGGGGGCACAAGGATCTAATTCTTCACAGGAAGTTTGGGTCACTAACAACACTCAAGAACAATTTTAAATTAACAGATAGTATAAAATAAATTATTTTATTCCAATATTTTAATTCTCCACAAAAATATTTTTAATTTTTGATCTTGGGGGGGGGGGGGGAAGAAGCCCCTTATAATCCTCCCTCAAATTTTGCTTTGGTGAAAATTCCGGTTTGGAACCATTGATTGCACAATGGTAACTGGCTAAAAATGTGATTTTCTAAGGTTTTCAAATTTTGAGTTGGTTATTCCTTGGAAAAAAAACCTTCTGGTTGCCACGACAATCACACAGACCTACAACACAAATTATGTATACATCAAACTTCAAATGCATGCATTAGCAGTTTGGAGGATAGATGCAGGGTCGCAACTGGGAGGGTGGAGAATAGGCAGGTCTAGTGTCCCCGGCTCTGAACTAGAGGGGGACATCAAATTCACCTTTTATAACTGTTTCTTCAGTACATGGGTGTGCCAAAATGTGTGCTTGCCCCGTTTGAGAAAGTAGCTAGTTGTGGCGCTAGATAGATGGCACCACCTACTGAACACAAAACACGCCAAATGTCGTGTGCACACACACATAAGCACACTGCTGAGCTTCTCCAACACAAATCTGACATAGCTCCCATATTTAGGTGTGAAAATATGTGGCAGTTAAATGGTGACAGATCAGAGTGGTGAACCAACAAGGAGGGAAAATAAAATCATTTTACCAGGAAAACCAAAGTATGAATAGGGAATCAGAAGATAAGTGTATGAGAGAGAGAATTTAATTTGCTTTAAATTTGATCAGAAGATATTGAAAGTGCTAAGAGTTTTTTTAATGGGAAATGTGAAATCAACCCTAAGGGAATTTATAGATTGATTTATTGGTAAATATATAAATGTGTGCCTCCAACTGTTAATTGAAGTGGATCCTGCCTTATAACGTTTTTCAAAAACCGTCATAAAAAATGTTGTAAATAGGAACACTTTAAATGGGAAATCTTAATGAGATTTATTGTTAGAACCACGAAAATAAGTTGTATTAAGTGGAAAAACATTCTAAATGGAAGAAACTTTATAAGTGGGATCAACTATATTTGTTTTCGATTTATTACATGTGCAGAATTCCATATGTTAAATTCTCAGTGCTAATGAGCTTCTTTGCAAGCTTTTCCTACTGGTAGACAGTGAAAGTAAATGAACCTTTGGATAGTCAGACCAACCTTGACCCCTGCTCTGTTCCCACAGGGGATATAAGTTGGCTTACCACAAGGGATAGAGCACCTTTGAACAGAACATGTTTGTAGAAATGAATTATACTTGATTCACAAAGATACCTCCTTCTCCTAACCAGAACATGGCTCACTGCTGAGTCTCAATGAAGAAATATAAGCAGGTGATTAAAGACCTGGGGCATGCTTGGAAGAAAATTCATAGATATACCAGTGATTTTTTTTGGGGGGGGGGGAAGCATAATTTTTTTCAAGATACATTTTTTTTTTTTGAGAGGGACAGGTAAATTAGAGTACAGCGGCATTTCTGAAACAGTTCAAACACTCCCAGAAATAGAATTCAAGGCATGTCTGGAAAAAAATTTGAGGTGGACATCAATCAATCTGGATGAAGTGACAGTAATTGCATGAGATGATTGGTGCTAAAAATTCAGCTCACAATGCGACTTTTTAAATGTCAAAGAAAATGTTTGTTAGCCAAATCCGTATTCATTAGCCAAGGCAGAAAAATCTTTGTTAGTCGAAAAATTTGTAAGCTGAGACATCACTGATTTTTTTTTTCTTTTCGATTAAATAATAAAGCTTTCCCAGACTCTGCCATAAAGCTGGGCTGGAAGAGATCTGAACACTGGGATAAGTCTGGCATTCATTCATTGAACTGTCTACATTTTCCCTTACAAAAACCATGATTGTTTTCAATCATGACTTTGAAAATCAAGTTAAATGTAACTTGTAACTCACCACTAAATGTTAATTTGTAACTCTCAAACTCAGAGTTACAAAATTGTCCCCCCCCCCCCGATCGTATTAAACTAGCAGTAAGAAATCAAATAAGCCACATCCACATTAATCAAGTTCCACTGTAATATACTAAAAAAAAACTATAAAAAAAGAATAACCCAACACGCACACATTTTTATAAAGTGGCCTCTCCCATAGGAAAAATAAACACCTTAAACTAGACAAAAAAAATGTCAACCCAATGCATTGTTGAGCAGAATAATCCAATTGTGAAGTATGTAAAAATCTGTTTTCTTATTGATGCACCGATTAGACCTTTTATAGGTTAAAAACCTTCTTAGAAGAGATCTATTTTAAATGCAGGCCTCACTTTAATCAAGAAGATACTTAGGTATGTAGAAAACAAACTCCACGTTATTAATGTACAAATAAAAGCATTATCAAAATAATTAGAAGTAAACTGATGTATAGATCTACTGACCTCATCCATGCCTTCCAGCTTAGTTATCACTTTGTAGCTGTAGCCCTGGTTCACAAGAAATCGTTGACGTCTTTTTGAATGGTACATCTCCTGTGTATCTTGAGACACAAGGGTGTAGAAAAAAGCATTGTATTCTTCCGCATATGACCCTTAAATTACAAAATAAGTGTCAAACAACCACTTAGTTTACAAATAATCAAGAGAAAATTTGAAAATACATGACACCCCCAGAGTACTAATAATAAAATACTATGAAATAATCATATCAGAATAATAGAGAAACAAAATATAAAGGAACTGCTGAAACCCACATATTTGGGCAGCATCGTTTGATCGTTTTTGTGGCATCACAGTCAGTTTTTTCACACAAAGGTTAATTAGACCAGGACTTACAATTTATTGCAGATTCTGGACAGTAAAAATTCAACTTTTTTTTTATCTGTCTGCTCGAGAAGTTTGAGTGCCAACCCTTTGATGGGGCACTTCCATTGATCGAAATCCATTATGGATTTAAGTTATCAGGACAGATTGCAGCACCACTGTAACATCAAATACACATATATAACTATAGCATCATAAATGCACTATATTGCCATAAGTCAGTGTTTCCTTCAAAGTTTAGACAGTTTTTTGAATTTCTAGAAAAGTACTTGATGACTTATTCTGAAATTCTGGGAATATATCTAATGCTTGTACTCACACTTTCCAATGAAGATTTAGTCACCAGTCCATTTATGGGACCAACAGAAATTAAATACAGAAAATATGTTTTTATCAACTGTGCCATAAAAAGCTGCAAACAATTTGTAACTTTTATAAAATATTTTACCTGCTTTATGCAACAATTACATGGATTTTCATGAAAATGGCACATACATTCACTAAGATATGATTTTTTTTTTCTGAAGATTATAATTTTCATTGCATGTTTTTTTGTTTGAAAAATGGGGAATTTAAACCAATTTTTATGAAATTTACAGAAAATTTGGTAACATACACGTGCCACACTATTGTGAAATTTAGACTGATGCAATCAAATATTCAATGAGATATAAGAATTGAAAATAATTTTTTTTTCAAGTACACACATGCACAGAAAATATCAATTTTATTTCTTCATAATTTCATTGCCAAATATATAGGGCAGCTTGAAGAGAGGACTGAGCATAGGGCAACTTATACAAATACAAATACAACGCCACAACAGGCAAAATGCCCAACGAGGTGGCTGATAAAAAGATGCCCATAAAAATATGGATGTCATATGTTTCAAAAATACAGCAACCCAATTAAAAATGCAATTAACACAAATTACAAACAATATATACACATGATAAAATATTATACAATGCCCATAAAGAATACTTATGGTTGTCTTATTCTAAGAATGGATAGCTTCTCGATTTACCCCAACATGTTTATCGTATTTCTTTTTAAACGTGTCAATTGTGTTACAATTTACTACCTCTGGGGGTAAGCTATTCCATTTATTAACAACCCTATTGGAGAAAAATTCCCTGCGACACCATAACCTTGCATTGTCCCTCACCAATCGATACTGGTGTCCCCTTGTAAAAGCAGTTGATTGGCGGTGTACTAAAAGTTCATGGTCCATCCTATCCATCCCATTGAAAATTTTGAACACTTCGATCATATCTCCTCGACACCTGCGTTCATCCAATGTAAACATATTCAAAAAATGAAGTCTTTCTTCATAACTCAAGCCCTGTGTGCCAATAAGGACACGCGTAGCTCTTCTCTGCACCCCTTCAACCAAGTCTATGTCCCTCTGTAGGTATGGTCTCCAAAACCTTACAGCATACTCCAGTCCAGGACGAACTAAGCCTCGAAAAAGCGGAAGAATGACTTTAGGAGAACGCGAAGAGACCTTTTTGAAAATGAGACCAAGCATTCTATTCACTTTTTTGACAACCGCTGAACAATGTTCAGAAAACTTAAGTCGCTCGTCAATGAGAATTCCCAAATCGGTGACTCTAGTTGTATCCGGGATAGTGACACCATTCAACTCGTAAGAGAACCGTGGGTTGTTCGAACCAAAATGAGCGACCATGCACTTATCTACGCTAAACGTCATGCTCCATTCATTTGCCCATGCTGCAATCTTGTTTAAGTTGGTCTGGAGCAACTCCCTATCGCTTTCATTTCCGATTACCCCCATTAGCTTCACATCATCTGCGAATTTGCTAGTAATTCCATCGATACCCTGATCGAGTTTGTCGATAAAAAGTGAAAAAAGTATGGGGCCAAGGACACTTCCCTGAGGAACTCCACTTGTGACGTCTGTCCAACCAGAGAATTCCCCGTTCACCATAACTCGTTGCGACCTATCTCTTAACCACGATTCTATCCAATTCAGCAAGTTGCCCCCTATTCCAATCTCGTGTAAACGCTTCAAGAGTTTGCCATGTTGAACCCGATCGAATGCCTTCTGGAAATCAAGGTAAACAACGTCGACATTTTTGCTCTTACCCAAAGCCTTAGTCACGTAATCATAGAAGCAAAGGAGGTTAGTTACACATGAACTTGTATGATAATTCTGGGTGACTGTCATCAAAATTCAGAAAGATGTTGGTAATATAGGGAGTTATAATGAAAGTTACTAGCTGAAAGTAACTGCATGTTAAAGAATTTGCCACTAATTGGCATTTTGATTATTTCAAGCCCTGCTTATAAAAAAGTCAGAAAAAACACCAAAATTATTCATTATACGTGAATTTTGTTAGATTTGTACTGGCTTGAAAAATGACGCATTTAAGCAAAATAAACTATTTCACATGCATGATACGCATTTTTCAGTAATCTGAGCATTCTTAAATTTAATAGATTAAAATAATGTAAAGATTCAATGAATCTTGTGTAATTGAATACATTCTGGTATTTCTTATGCAAAGCAATGCGATAGTTTCTAGTCATCTATTGCCAAGCCCATATCCACTATATAAGAAAGCTGAAACATAGCTCAAAATACCTGGTAGAAACTACCTCGGAGCTTCAGCCGACTGTTCCAAAAGGCTTCTTCGGGATGATATGATGTTTAGGATGAAATCTATTTCAAACTTGAACTGGACAGGTCACCACTTTGGTTGGTTTAAAGGTCTCAACCTGACAGCTTGTGTTCGATTAAACAAGAGGCATATCCAAGGACATCAATTATAAATAGTTTTGTAGCATCTCAAATTATGAATAGTTTTAGAATTTAAATTTTTAACATTTTACAAGTTTCATAATTTTTTACAAACTTTTAACTTTTACATAAATTTAGTTTTACATATATTTTTGGAAAAATTGCATTATTGGCAAAGCGGCCCCCCCAGGCAAGGCTGAATTAGCACAAATTGCTTTTAGCCCTCCCCTCCTTTTCGAGTGCTAATCCTGATTTACGATTTCTCAAATTGGGCCTAATTTTGCAATTTCGGGAGTCTCAGTTGATGAAACGAAATATTGTACTATATCTGCATTGAGCTCCGATATACTTTTGTATGCCAGCGATCTCTTGCATAATCTCCCTTAGAAAATAAATATGATACACTGAAAACTAAAATTTTCAATCAATTTTCTGAATCCGAAGCTTCTAGATTTTAAATGGGGCCATTAAGTATTATGTAAGCAGATTTTCAGCCATTTTTGACCCCCCTCGACCCCCATCAGAAAAATTTCATTAGCAGCTTAGAATATTTCATATCTTCAAAAAGGGGTGGTTGATGACGTAAGCAACCTTCAACCCCCCCCCCCCCCGTCATCAAAAGTAAGCAAATCCGAAACCTCCCTTCCCCCCCCCCCAATGCTGACATAATACTTGAATGACCCCTAAGCTTTTGCAAGAGTTGGATTTAGGTAATAAAAAACCCAGCCATTTATTGTGTGAAATGAAACAACTTGTTGCAATGAATTTTCAGGACGACGCATTACGTGCATTGTGGTTACAGATATTCCCTATTTCAGTGCAACCAATTTCGAGCCACTGTTGCACTAGTAGAGCACAGGTCAGAGATCGTGGCACTACATGAAGAGATTGAAGCATTGACCAAATGTGATGCTCAGATGAATTTACCTTCAATTTACCTAAAACCTTATAATTATGATTCGGAAAACTACGTGAGCCAACTATCATGGTGACAGAGGAAGTAGGATTTGCCTTTTCATTTTTGATCGAAGCATTGGTATTAGGTATCTGCTTGAAACAGATGCTGCAGTTTTGGTAATTCCCAGGAGTGGGGTTCAAAAGAACCTAAAACCTACCAATTTGCAATTATATGCAACTAATGGATCTCAAATAAGAGCATTCAGAACTAGTTTCCAAAATTTAAATCTTGGATCGAGGCAAGAATATTTTATTGGAATTTCTTTGTCGTCCTTGGTGTGATAGCGTAGGGTACCATCTCTTATGACAGCAGGTTACCTCCAGCCATCCTGCGGCCAGTTTCATTACCCTTCACGGCACGTCACCCTGGGGTCATTTTCCAACAAGATAATGCCAGGCCCCATGGGGCTTGCATATCCTGCGTCCATGCTGTTGATACTCTCTTCCTTGGCCATCAAGGTCACCAGACCTTTCGCCAATCGAGCATGTATGGAACATGGTAGGCCGCCAGATTCGGGCACCCCAAAATGTTGCAGATCTGGAACAATTAATGAATGTCTGGCAGAATGTATCGCAAGATGAGATTAGGAATCTTTATCACTCCTTATATTGCCACTGGGGGGGGGGGGGGGTCACCAATTACTGATTTGAACATTCAATGTGCAATTGCTAGACATTGATGGGTTCTACAGCTTTGAGGTTTTAATCATTTCATTATTCTGTGTATGAGCATTACACTTTTAATTTCAATAAAAACACTCAATTTCTCCGTGGTGCTTCGTTTTCTTTGCAAAAGAGTACATTGTTAATATTAAGAATTTTCACACACACAAAACAATTCCCTGAGGTAAGCCATAAAATAAATAAATTGCTAAAGTTAATTTTTATTACAATTTAAAATATTTATACATTAATTAATATGGGAATAGTGTTAATTACATTAATAAATATTTTACTTTAATTGATTATCAGAAGTTTGAATGATTTTCCAGAAGCTTTGTTGTTTTTAATTTAAATACCTATTTAAACCAAAAAGACCTGGTTCTTTCCACCAACCCTGCCTCACGCACTATAAATCTCTGATGAAGTCGAACATGACTGGTTTTATTACTAGCATTGAAGTCACAACTACGAGAAAGACACTTTTACTACTTGGAAGGTTTGCAGCAAGAATGGCAAGTTCCATTTTTGGCACTTTTCAGTTAAGCTAATTTTCTTGTAGAAAAGAAATATTTTCTTCATTTGGTGCTACACAAAAGTAACTCCAGCAGTTAGTACTTGTGTTTCTCAATAGATAGAACCATTAGTGTAAGTAGGGGGAAACCGCTCAAGAGCCAAGATTATGGTGTATTTTTGCAATAAAAACATAAATCCCCCTCCTCTTTGGAACAAAAGAAAAATGTGATACCCCCCCCCCCCCACCTCCTTCAGAGATTCCTATACGCTACTGCAGAAGTTGTTTTCAACCTTTTTCTAGTTGCAACCACTGCTTGCACCCCTCGTAAAAAGAAGAGCACCCTTACGGCATGCTTGGCATACAAATGCATAAAATTAGGATGGTTTCAATCCTTGAATGCTATTTGTACAAGGTGTTTAATTGGGACGTTTATCAAGTGCTCTTGAGCACCAAGCACTCTGGGTGCTTTAGGGAGCACCATTGCGCTCACAAGCAATGAGTTGCAGATGCCTGTGCTACTGTATAGAGCTAACATCATTCATCATAAGAATCGAAGCAAGAAAGGGGCTGACTCCATCTTGGTCCAATAGAAGTAAAATAGAGCTAAGCCCTCTTTGGTGCTAGCCCTGCAATTCTACTGCTGGAAAATAAACAAATAGAGCTGATTAAAAAAAGGGCATAATAAAAAAATTGTGTCCAGCATGTGTTTGATATTACAATGAATGATAAATACTTGGAAAATCGCAGTAGATTGATCTGGAATAAATACTCCCATAGAAAAAAAAACCAGACTCATTCTCTGTTGAACAGCCAAAGTAAAACTCAACTGCTGTAAGGATAACTCAACTCACCTTTCTTGGCTCTCAGAATTCTGCCCAATCTCTGTGCTTCTTGTCTCCTACTACCACCATGACTAGAGATCTGAATGAGCACATTGGCCTCTGGAAGATCAAATGACGTATCCGCCACTTTTGATACAAATATTGTGTTCACTCTGGGGTTCAACTTGAAATTTTGAAGGATTTGCATCCTCTCATTCTGAGACGTTGGGCCATAAATGTATGGCCTATAAAGGAAAAAATGTATAAATCAATACAATAGGCCATATAACGAGATAATTTATAAACTAGTCAGTAGGCTACAGAGCATAAACAAATCTCTACTTCCTGTCAAAGAATTTGCACTTTGACAGGAACAATAACACGTTATAGCATGTCAAATTTTAACATGTTCGTGGCAAATAAAAACCTATAAGCATTAGTGAATCATACCAGGATCCTACAGAGAATAGGGAACTTTGGGAACAGGTACCTAGGATTTGTAAATCCCTGCATAAAGAAACTTGTACAATATGAGATTTTTTATGTTTAAAGTACATACACTGCAGAAAACAGATCGAAACTAGTATGGGAAAGTTAAGAAATGTGAACTTAGGTGGAACTTCTTGATAACAGGCACGCATGGATAAAAATTTTATGCGTTAATGGTCAGTGTCTGTTAATACATAGTTTGAAAGACATTGAAAAGCCCTGTTCGAAAAAGCCTCAAAAGTGTTTGTCAACAGGAGATACCTGCCGACAGGTATCTGTTATGGAAAGTTCCACTGTGTTAAAGATTTTATAAAATGAAGTGCTAGAAAAAATGTGAGAAATTTCTTGGGAGGATTGTCATAGCAGCATTTCTTGTGGATAACATGAAATGAAATAGCTTGGAAGTCTCCCATAAATACACAATGCAGTAAATACAATCAAGAAAAGCCCTATGTACTAAAATGTGTCAATTTTTCCTTCACACACATAGGCTGCTCAGAGCAAACAAATACTATTAAACATTTCGTGCGCCTAGTAAACATTTCCTTTTTTAGAGTTTTTATTGAACTTGAGCATGCTGGAAAGTTTTGTGTGTGAATAAGAGAATATTATGGACACCAGAGACTTATGGATAATAGATGTTCTAGTGTAGAAAGAGATGTTACAACCTCTATGAAACTGATTGGAGTAGAGCAGTTGTTGTGAAGTGAAACAAGAGATTCACGCCAAGTATCAAATTGGTTTGAGGCTGGAGGCAAACATCAATATAATTTTTTTTTCTCACAAATACGTACATGAAATTGAGCGCACACACAAAAATAGCATCTATGTGGCTCCAAGGGACAATTGTCCTTCCAGGAAGCCTACAAGGTTGATATCTTCTCTGTTTATACAAGCAAGAGAGAACAAAAAAAAAATGAAATAAAGTAATTTGAGCTGCTTAACATGCATGGAAATATGATAGGACATGAAAATGTTTGAGATATATTACCCTGTTAATACGCAAAAAGTGCTTTACGAGTGTTATTGTGCGGTGAAAAAATAGTAAGAACCATAGAACAATATTTTAAGGAAAATGGTCAATCTGAATACTGCTTGACAACAGCTGGACTATTATAAGAGATGCTCCTCATGTCCAGTACAAGCATAATGCAAAATAAAGAACAGTAGAGCCTCGATTATCCGGAGAAGCATATTAACCATGCTGCGAAAATTTCCATTTCATGTTCAGCTCTTCCCTACCCATGTTTTTTTTTCATTTATTCATGATCACCTTCCCCAACATTAGCCCAGATAATCAAGGTTGTTCTGTATTTCTGCTATAAATAAAACCCTGTATATCAGTAGTGTAGCTATCCTTCAGTGAGAGTATCTTTTTATTAGATTTTCTCATACGGATAATATTAATGTATACAGTGGATAGTCATTTTAAACAGGTAAAATACATAATACATCTTTTTTTTTGCAAGTTTTCTTTTTATTCCCGGTGGTTTAATCTTGTTTTTCGATTATCCGTGTTCACCTTCCCCACCAGAATAATAGCCTGGATAATCGAGATTCTACTGTACATTTCAGGCACCAATAAATGAGCTATTTGTGCTGTAATAATTTTTTTTTCCCAATGTAATTTTGTTGTCTCTTTGTATTTGTGTCTGGATTTATGTATATTAATGTTGTGCCTCTATGCATTAGTGAAGTTTCTATATATTTGTGTTGGTTTTATTTGTATTATTTTGTTTTCAATATACTTATGTTGTGTTTCCATGTATTTCATTGTGCTTTTTATGGTTGAATTTGTGTTCAGCACACCAAATTACATGAGAAATGAGCATTTTTGTTTCGAACGCTGAAACTTCCTAAAAATTTGTTGTCCAGCATAATTTGTCTATTCAGTACATCAACAAAATATTAGTCAAGAAAGATGCTAAAAATAAATAAATATATTTTTTCAAATATACTTGTTCATCTCGATGGCATAATGCTTCAAAGCAAACACGTTATCTGAGAATACTATAACTTTGTCGTTGCGGTTCTCATGGTACCGTACTAGAAACTGGCATATTCTAAACTTGTTAGGATTCATGACATACAGTAGCTAGATGATGATTTGAGAGAAAGAAAAACAAATAAATCAAAAAAACATAACTTAAATGCACATGTTAAAAACAAAATCATGAATAAAAGAATACACTATAGTATAGCTACAATACAATCTATTGTGCTAAGTACAATATCATGGCACCTTCCTCCCTCAAGTCACCAATGAAGTCAAGAGGTTTAAACTTGGGATTTTTACCTTCAAAAAAACCTTGATGACCACACAATGGCCAAAAATTTTCCACCACAGCATGTGAAAGGTACAAATAAATGCATTTTGCACAGCCAAAGCAGTAGAAAACTGATATAGGTTCACGGAAGGAAATTTGGGTTTACAACAAGCTACTATACTTCAATATTTTGATAAATTTTACTCAAAAAAAAACCTAGTCTAAAACACTGTGATTGAACAAACCTTTCCATTTCTATATTTTTAATGATCTATGCCAGGAAGACCAACTTCTTCCGGTTCAAGGGTCAACATAATAGTCAACTGCAATGTCACAGGCCCTATTAACGGCACCACTCCAGTGTATAAGCCACACTCGGAAAACTTGCAGATTTGTATATGCCATAAGAAAACTGATGAAACACAGGGAAATTAAGTCGTTAAACCTGGGCTTTGCATTTATCCACTACTTTATAAACTTTCTGCGTATCTGGTGGCTTTCCCAGCAAGATGCAATGCATCAAAAAAATTAGTTTTTTCAGCAAATTATTTCATCCAATATATTCATAATTTGAATTTTACAGACAAAACCAGATTTGTGATGTGCATGTATTCTTATTTCATGAGCTACCTCCTTTAATCAGACTATACGTGGTTTAATTTGAAGTGGCAATGTGGAATGACACCAACATGCTATGTCGAAATTTAAAAATGAATGGTACCCAGGTTTTGGTACAAATAATCATGTCCAGGTGTGCAAAAAAGGTTTTTCTTTTTTCAAAATGGTGCAACATTAACCCCACTATCAAATATGATATTTGATACTAGAGTTGATGTTGCACCATTTTGACAAATGAAAATTTGATTTTTGTAGTAGGAAAAATTACTTTTGTAGCAGCAAAAATTTTGTTTTTGTAGCAGCATTTATCAGTTTTGTAGCACTTTAAAATTTTGGCAGTAAATAAAATACACAGTTTTTACATACATATATGCAGTAGCGTACACAGGATTACTTTTTACTTTAAAAAAACAGTGTTATCTCAGCTAAGAAGAGGGGAGGGTGCCCCCAAGGCAAAAATAGAGATTTCCTCTAGAAGAATGTTTTTTTTTTAATTTTTAAATCAAAAATTTTTGAGAGACTCCTTGATATTTTTACATCCTCTACAATATAAACAAATGAGAGGCAGAGACATTTTAACATATGGTAACATTTGTAACACAATTGACACGTTTAAAAAGAAGTACGATAAGCATGTTGGGGTAAATCGAGAAGCTATTCATACTTAGAATAAGACAACCATAAGTACACTTTACGGGCATTGTATAATATTTTATCATGTGTATATATTGTTTATAATGTTTCTAACTACATTTTTAATTGGGTTGCTTTATTTTTGAAATATATGACATCCATATTTGTTATGGGCATCTTTTTCTCAGCCACTTCGTTGGGCATTTTGCTTGTTGTGGTGTTGTATTTGTATTTCAGTTTTCTAAAATAATTGGAAAATGAGTGCTTTAGATTTAGCTTGTTGACTTGGTAATCACTAGAACCCAGAAGTTTACGCAAAATGCCATAAATGTCTTTTTTGCTTATTTTCAAACTTTTTTGGTAAAAATGCCTTTTTTTTGAAATTTTTGTACCATAAATGCTTATTTTAACATATTTTTAAGTTTATTAGTGAATTTCAGAGGCCATAATCTGTAAAACCAAGTCCCCCACCCCTTCCAGCCCCATTTATACGCAAACAAGTGATCTGAGAGACTGAATGAATGAACGCCAGAACTTTGCCACTGGACTTATCCCGTTGCCGAGATCTCTTCCAGCCCAGCTTCATGGCAGAGTCTGGAACACTTTATTTTGTCAAAAAAAAACATACAACATTTTTGCAACATATTTTCCCCGGACAATTGGGTACTGTCGCAATTAACAAATTTTGTGGTGATTACAGATGAGATGGGATTGGGAGTTGGAGAAAAGTTTCGGGGTTTAGTTAAGACGGATGAATGTACACATATTAGGATGGAGGTATGTTTTAAAAGCAATTGAGCCCTTCCCCCATGCCATCTCACCTGTTATCTTACACTTGCCATATTATATACACAGGATACAACAAGAAAAAGAAATGAGAATCTTATTGTGAAATAATATATATTAATATATATATTATTAATATAATATTATTGAATTGAATTATATTGAATAATATATATAATATATATATATATATATATATATATATCCATTGGAGTGAGTCGTCTCGCTCAACACCTTATTGGTGAACAAATGGGCTTGCGAACTTGCGGATCTGAGAGACTGATGTTACCATGAATTAACTTTGCTTTGACCGAATGGTGTTAGACGGTTGAACGTTGATGGTTGATGTTCGGACCGATGATTGTCCCAAGAGGTCATGAATGGACATCATGCCTCACACAAGGCGGGGTAAGAGCAGACAGGGCTCTAGGTCCACGTTGTTTCGATGTTATTTTTTTCACCATAATTTTACTGAAAACAGCCATGGCTATTTATTTTACATACATATTCTTTGGTATTCTATTAAACTGACCAGAGTTGCCCTGAGGGGTGTATGTGACAGATGCAGCCACATGGCCCCGCGCTTGAAGGAGTCCCACATATGTGGTAATATTAAAAAAAAATTAATTTTTTTACAAGTATAAAACTTCAACTATAGAAATGATGATGATTATTCCAAATAGTACAACAACAAAAAAAAATAGAATTATTCGCAATTCGAGGTTGCCCCACAGATCACTTTCTCTACCGGGATGTGGATAAAAATGCAGTTATTATAAACTAATTAAAATAATAGATTAAGTGCAACCAATTTTTAAGCTAGTTTTGGGACCCTTAATTCCTTTGCTATTATTTTTTCTTCCTGCCAAAAATTATAAAACCCTGTTTTTATTGCCTATTTTATTCATTTTCTGCCTGTCTATTTCGATCATTTTTAATGCCTGAACTTCCGGGCTCTAGTAATCACTAATTTAAAAAAAAATCACTACAGGATAGACTTGAAACACTCATTAGAAAAGTAATTATTTCTCTTGTTTTTGCTGCTTGATGCAAGTCTAAGTTTTGTTTTTGTACTCTTCAGTTTCAAGCATTTTCAAATGTTTTATCTTGCTTCTTTTACTTCAGAATTTACCCATTTCATATTTAAAATGATAAGTGTTTCTTTTTGAGGTTGCTCTTGATCATTACCTCAGTTTGATACAACATACTTTGAGATTATTTCTTTCGCTGGATCATTCTTAGAATATTTATTAGAAGTTCTAAGAAATTTATTAGGATGATTAAAAACTATAGAATTAAATTGTCTTTAATTTAAACTATAGAAATAAAAACTAAAGAATAACAATTAAACTATTAGAAATTTAATAAAATGATTCTATTTTCACAAAAAATTCAATCTGAGTACTTCAGTTTTCACTCCCTATTTTTCACTTATTTCGATTATTTTGTTACTTTTCTGGGATTTACGTCACATTTGCTTTTATTTGTCACTTTTGCATGATTGTACACACCCTGAATTTACCAAAGGCTTTTGCATCACAACTCCTGATGGTGATGGTGGATTCATCATTGCTGTTTTCCTGTGCGATAATACATTCTTTCGCAAATCTTTCCATTCTGTTAAAGGATAGATGAATGTTTCGCCAAGTAGAGCCAGTCAGGGTAAATAGATGTAATTTAAAAAATAATTACCATAAGGAATGCATAAATCAAAGGAGTCAACTTTTTTCA
Source organism: Pholcus phalangioides (assembly GCF_987345545.1). Lineage (NCBI taxonomy): Eukaryota > Metazoa > Arthropoda > Arachnida > Araneae > Pholcidae > Pholcus > Pholcus phalangioides. The sequence continues at coordinate 52,857,286 of NW_028301597.1, forward strand.
TAAAGAAATAGCTGATAACAGCGATTGAAGGTTTTTCGTAGTTCTGCAGATGAGCGGCAATTCACAGTTTGACCCCATTTTTATGGGATCCAGAAATTTTGCCTCCGACATTTCGTCCCAGACTTTTCGCCCCTGACATTTTGCCCTGGTATGTTTCGCCCCCAAAAATTTTGCACCTGCCATGAACACATGAGTGACCATATAAGTGGATGAGTGAGAATGAAATTGACTTTAGGAGTTAGTGACCGTACAAATGACTAAGTGAGTAACCAAGTGATTGACCATAGGAATGATTGTATGAGTGACCAGGTGAGTGGCAGTATGAGTATCCAAGTGACCAAGTGATTGACCATATGAGTGACCAAGTGATTGACCATATGAATATCCAAGTAAGTGACCGAGTGATTGCTTGTACGAGTTCCAAAGTGAGTGACTTAGGGCCATATTCACCGACATGGTTTAAACTGTAATCACAATTTTTTGATAAGAAATAAACATAGATTGGGTAAAAACCTGAATTTGAACAATCCGTGTCGATCTCTTATCAAAAAATTGTGACTATAGTTTAAACCATGTCGATGAATACTGCCCTGAGTGATTCACTGTATAAGTGACAGAGTGAGTGATGAAGTGATTGCCGTATCAGTTACCAAGTGACTGACCACATGAGTGGCTAAGTGAGTGTCCAAGTGATTGGCCATATGAATGATTGTATGAGTGACCATATGAGTGATCGCAATAATGACCGAGTGACCATAATAATGACTGAGTGGGTGAATGTCTGCAAAGATGATTCCCCTCTTCATCCCCCTCTTATAGGTGGTTATGTTGTACTAAAAATGGGCCCTAATAATTTGGAATTTCAGTGAAACATAAAATACTTTTTTCCAAATTTATGTTGCAGCTAAAATTTTTCAACATAAGCTGGAGTATAACAATCCAAAGGAAAAAATTAAAATTCCCCCACTTAATACATACGGCAATGCATTTTTATTATGCTTTGTGCAAATTTCTGCCGCATACTCACCTAACATTTTACACAAGGGGCGAAATGTCAGGTGTGAAATGAGATATCCAGTCCAACTCACATAGTTGCTCACTTGGACACTTATACTGCCACTCACTTGATGATTCATACGATCATTTACTTGGTCACTCACTTTGTTACTCCTGTTGTCATTCCTACGGTCACTCATACGGTTAGGGCAGGTAAAATGCCAGTGGGTAAATATCCAACTCAATTGATCATTCATGCAGTCACTCATATTCTCACTATATAGCCATTCATGCCATGACACATACGGTCAGAGCAGGTGAAATGTCAGGAAATATATGTCCAACTCACTTGATCAAGTATAGGGTCACTCACTTAGTCAATCATATGGTCAGGGCAGGCAAAATGTCACAGATGTCCAGCTCACTTGATCACTCATAGGGTCACTTACCTGGTTATTCTTACCATCAATCATACGTTCAGTCATACGATCGCTCATGCAGTCAGAGCAGGTGAAATGTGAAAGGAGTAAATTTCCAATTCACTTGATCACTCACGCAGTCAGGGGAGGCAACATGTCATGGGTAAATGTCCAACTCACTTGATCATTCATATGGTCACTCACACGATCATTCACATATTCACTCATACGGTCACAGGTAAGGTCAAGGTACGTGAAATGTCAGGACGAAATTTCCGGAGGCCAAATGTAGCAGGGGGAGATGTCGGAGGTGAAATATCGGGGGTAAAGGTTCCGTGAACCATTTTTATACAGTCGGAAGCCAGGGCGCCAAATCCTGGGGAGGGGCTTCAAGCTAATTCCATTTGTGGCCCCAATCCAAACTTGCAGGGAGGATAAATGATGTCATCGAAAAGTCAGCTTCTATTGTGACGCAACTTCAAAGTTTCTCAAGGGAAATTTTTTTTCAAAATTTTTCGGCACAAGATGGTGCAGAATTGAAGAATTTTGTCATTTTTGTAGCAGAATGTAGCCAATGCCGGAAATTGTAGCAGCTTGTTTTTTTTTTCCACCCCTGAATATGACACATTTTTTCCCCAGAATCTGCATAGCTTAGTCAGTTTTTTAGGTGCCATTATGAGTTGGCATCCACTTTGAAAATGTTCTGCCACTGTGAGCAGAACACAGACTATGTATTCAAATACTAATACAGAGGTCACAGCAGGCAGCTTGCCTCAACAAGGTGGTGGAAAGAGTCAGAAAAAAATGACTATAACAAACGTTATAAACAATGTGTTTTCAAAAAGGCAGAATGGTGAGAATATAGTAAATTATTTTCACCACTAAAAATTTATGAATGTAAGTAGTTTGTTAACCAGGAAGTTCTGCTATTGGAACCAACAGTTCAAATAAATGATCACAAATTTAATTTGATACACATTGTATTTACATGTACCTTGACTGAGGCCTCAAAAAAATCACTATGCTGGTCACCTAATTTATGCAAAAGCCTTTGTTGATTTTTAAAAAAAGGCAAAACTTTGTTTATTACGAACACAGTAACTACCTTAGGAAAGGGGGAAATTATAAAAATGTTGATTTCAAAGAGTTTATGTGTGAGCAAATATATGAAAAGACTTATTTTACTTGTCCCTTACCAATCGATACTGGTGTCGATTGGTAAGGGAAAATGGGCAGGGAATTTTTCTCTAATAGGATTGTTAATAAATGAAATAGCTTACCCCTGGAGGTAGTAAATTGTAACATAACTGACACATTTAAAAAGAAATACGATAAACATTTTACGGTAAATCGAGAAGCTATTCATACTTAGAATAAGAGAATAAGACAACCATAAGTATTCTTTATGGGCATTGTATATAATATTTTATCATGTATATATATATACTGTTTGTAATTGCATTTTTAATTGGGTTGCTGTATTTTTGAAATATATGACATCCATATTTATTATGAGCATCTTTTTCTCAGCCACCTTGTTGGGCATTTTGCCTATTGTGGCGTTGTATTTGTATTCACATTGTTGAAACAATGATAAATTTGATAATTTCAACTAACCATTTTCTTCGAAGCCCTGGCACTCAGATACTCTCTATAAAATTCTGGAGTCATGGGGCACCACACCTGGAAATAAAAAAAAAATCAATAGGCAAAATTAAATAAAAAAGTCTAGTTCAAAGTTTGAATTTCTATTCTTTTTAAACGCTTTCAAAAAGAAAAAAAAATTACTCATTTTCCTAAAAATTTCCTTTATCAGCACTTTTTTTTAACCACAAATATATTTAGTTACATTGGGCCTGCTTTATTGGATGACTTGCCTACATAAAGAATCAGAGTAAAAACCAAAATAAATCATCATAGGAACAAATTGTTAGTCTTGGTAACATTTCTCTGGCCATAGTTGTAGTTTGACATTGTTTATTATCTTACAAATAATTTTAATGTTATCACAAAGAGGTTTTCAACTATGAAAAAGATAGATGGAAACATGCTGGTCTCAAGCAAGAATTCACATCCAAGCGTTTTTAGAGGCTACCATACCACAAAAAAAATTTATCAGTAAAAAAAACATTTGAGCAAAGAAAAAAATTCTTTCTACCATCTTGAGCCCTCTCTCATGCTTTAGTGCTTGGATGCATAACCTCCACCTTATGGGCTAAATGCAACCAGCTAAGGGGTTATATCTGGTTGACGAAAAATTACAAAAAAATACAGTGGATCAAGCTTATAACATTTCCACTTGGTATGACATATTTGTGATATATCCCAACTATTACTAACACTCCCAAGATTTCTTGTTTAAAGCATACCCCCCCCCCCCCACACACACACACACAATTACATTATTTTTTAACGAAGGTTTTGTGAAAAAAACATTATAAGCGAAATACACTGTATTTATCATGTGTGTATTGATACAGGATACACTGCATCAATACACACAACATGATAGGTACATCAGTCTCTGACTCATGAGTAGCAGCCATATGATACAACTGACCCATAGACTGAAAAGGTTGTGTAACCCTGCTTCAGAGATAGTTCAATATTATAGATACTGTCAAACCGAAAGATACCCAGGCCACATCGCCATATAGCAATATCGGCTCATTGTCCACACGGACTGGATACCTCTGGCAATTTATTCATAAAAAAGCATACATTACAATCATAACTATAAAATCATAATCTAAGTATAAAATCAATTGCGAGATCTATTATAGATACCTGTTTAAGGCATACTGTAAATAAGAAAAAAAATGGAATTTACTTGTTTATATTTCAAATAAAAGTGCAATGCAATTATGGCCACCACCTACCTCAGCACACTGGACTTTGGCTATATAACCATTGTTCTGCAGCTCAAGCCAGTTTGCTTCATAAAGTTTAGGACCTATCAAGAAATTCAAGTCTGCAATTTTCTCATCTTCTCGGACAAGTGTTGCAGTCAGACCAAGTTTACAATGAGCTTGGACGATTGTCAAGACTCTCCTGAACATCTTTGCTGGGATGGTATGGACCTCTGTGTAATATAATTCAGCAACTTCAGTTTTACATTTAGAAATCTGATATTCAATTACAATTTGGATCAGATGTTTGATTATGAAAAAAGTAGAATCAGTAATTTTTCATACAAAAAGTTTTGAGAAGAGAAAGAAAAAATTATTATTCACCATCAAGTAACATTAGACCCCATTCTTGCATCTTTAACCAATTCATGACCTGCTCAGCTTCCCAAGATCGTTTCTGCATGTGGCTGATCATAGAATATGTTGTGATGCAAACCTTGCAATCTGAAGAAAAAGATATGCATTAATTTTTCATTTATACCTTATGTAAGGTAGATAGAAACATTGAAAAGGGAAAAATCTTGTCTGCATATAATTCTCAATTTGATAAGACAGTGTACATGACTTAATGTGATCTCATCTGGACTCTAGGTTTTGGATAATAAACCAATTAATAACTATATTCATAAAGTACTGAAGATAATAAAATGACTATATATCCAGTATTGTGTGGAAAAGGGGTCATTCAAGTATTATGTCAGCATCGATGGGGGAGGGGGTTTCCAATTTGCTGACTTTTGATGATGGGAGGAGGGGGGGGGGGGGTTTGGATGATGATTACGTCATCAACCCCCCTCTATGAATGAAGATTTGAAATATTCTTAATGGCATTCTATTCGGTGCGGAAAAAACCTTTCGATGGTTATTGGGCACCTGAACTAACATTCTACTCATTGATAAGTCCCCTACAGAGCCATTTTAATGATCTCTAAATGTTTCATGGATCCTTCAAGTGCTATGGAAATGTTTCCGGGCCACTTAAGTGCTCTGGGACTGTGCCATGAATCACTCAAGTGATCTATAATTATGCCAGGGATGATTTCAGTAACCTGGGAATGTTCGGCGGGTAACTTGAGTGATGTAGAACCGCACTGGAGGCCCCTTAAGTGTTCTAAAACTGTGGCATGTCACTCAAGGGATTTCTAAATGTTCCACGGATTATTTAAGTGTTCTGTAACTGCGTCACAGGTTACTTAGGTGATCTTTGAATGTAAAAGTGATCTTTGAGGCCTACTTCAGTGATCTGAAAATGTGCCACGGGCCACTTAAATGCCCTGGACTTGTGCCACGGGTCATTTAAACGATTTGTAAATGTGCCGTTTAGTTCATTTTTACGAAATTAGGTTTGAGGGGGGCAAGCCACATCAGATAACCTTCAGGGCCACATTTAGTCTGCGGGTCAAGGGTTTACCATATATGGCTTACAGAGTGGGTCGCAATGAATTTCTTAAAAAGAAATTTGAAGTTCTTAGCTTTCAAAATAGCATTGAAATTAACAGAAATGGATTATAACATATAATGGTATTTTCTTTCCAAATTTTAATTTTTTTAAAATGTTTTTACATTAAAAAACATTTTTTTCGTCTGGGGGGAGGCGCACGAGCCCCTATGCCCCCTCCCGCATATGTTTATGATCCCACCAATATGTGTTAGGAGGTAAAGGGCAGTGATGACGAAATTTTGCTGACAAGGGGGGGGGGGGGTCAAAAATAGGTAAACATTTGCTTATGTAATACTTGAACAGCCCGAAATGAGAAAGCTCTTTTTTTTACACAAAACACCTCCCATAGACATCAATTTTTTTCTTAACATTGCTCTATTATTCTTGAAAATTTTGAATGCAAAATGTTCAATTGTGCTGCTGTATTCTGCTGACTTATTGTCAGAAAGTTATCACACTATTCTAAAACATAATTTTTTTCATCTAAATATAAGATTCATGTCGTCTTTAATTTTGATTATTATGAGGGATTAGAATAGAATTGTTTAATGTGAATTATGATACTTTTTTAATGTACAGCACAATCCAAGATCTTTTGAGCAAAGTTTTTCAGCAAAGGATCTGTGAAACTGAACAAGAACTCTGATACAAATACAACACAGCAACAGGCAAAATGCCCAGCGAGGTGGCTGAGAAAAAGATGCCCATAACAAATATGGATGTCATATATTTAAAAAATACAGCAACCCAATTAAAAACACCATCACAAAAATTATAAACAATGTATATACACATAATAAAATATTATACAATGCCCATAAAGAATATTATGGTTGTCTTATTCTAAGTATGGATAGCTTCTCGATTTACCCCAACATGTTTATCGTATTTCTTTTTAAATATGTCAATTGTGTTACAATTTACTACCTCTGGGGTAGGTTATTTATTTTAAGTTATTATAATTATATAAGTTTATAATAATATATAATAATATATAAGTTTAAGTTATTCCATTTATTGATAACCCTATTAGAGAAAAATTATCCCCTGCGACACCATAACCTTGCATTGTCCCTTACCAATCGATACTGGTGTCCCCTTGTAAAAGCAGTCGATTGGCGGTGTACAAAAAGTTCATGGTCCATCCTATCCATCCCGTTGAAAATTTTGAACACTTCGATCATAGGGCTGATCTGATGGGCCTTATTTTTATATTTCATTTGCAATTTGTAGCCACTATAGAGAATCCATTGCACATGCTATATCACATGTACATGGATCACAGCCACCACTATGACTCAACGAGGAATGTGTGAATGGAGCAAAAATTATAATACCTGAATGATAACATTACCCCCAGTTCCAATGAGCTGCGTTGACTGTATCAAAGGATTGTTACTGGCACATAATAAATAAAGGTAAATGACTAACTTGTTGGTCTATCTTTGGCTTCAGAGGTAAATCGACATATGACACTATCATCTGCTGTACTCCAACACTTGAACTAACAAAAAAAAATTAAAATACCAGTTCTTTGAAGAAAAAACTTATTACACTAATGCATCAAAAACCAATGAAGTTATCAATGATCCAATTAGTTCAATAAAAATATTAACATTAGTATATTATATAAAGAAAACTATGCGTACGTGATTAGAATAACAAGATTTCCCAGGTGTTAAAAAAAAATCATACATTTTCAAAGTGAGTGTAACATTCTTTGTGAAGTTAGAGAAATTTAAAATTATTTCTGATTGCTAATGAACGCTTCAAAGTATAGAATAAATTTTCCATATACTGTAACTCATGGTGATTGCTAAAAATAATATTGCATTCCAGACTGAAATTATTTTATTTTGTAGCAAAAAAAAAAATTCAATAATTTTGAATTTATTGAACCATCAAACTTTCAAATTATTTCACAAGGGGGAAACCTCTAGAATAGGCTGGAATAAGAGTTTTAGCGGTTATATAATTCTAGCTGGTTAGAATTACATTTTTTTAGATATAAGCATTTCAATTCATTACTAGCTACACACACTATGTCCTATTATGAAGTGCCTCATCAATTTTTGATACAAGTACATATTTCTCTTACTTGAGTCTTCCACTGTTCTACAGAAACACCAGAATTACACAAAACAAGACACTTCTTGTTAACAGTGCAGCAAGCAGTGACACCAACGAGTGATTTGCCAGCACCTGAAAAAGAACAAAAAAAACCCTTTTTTTTACACACACAATGTTTAATTTTATTTGATGATAATCATGTCCTTTGTGGGTGTAATTTTTACGTAGGCAGATTGTATGTAATACAACCGAAAACTGACTTTCCCTTAAAAATTTTGTAACACATGCTTTTTAATAGTGGCTAGAAATATGTTTTATCAGTATCAGACATTTAGTGCTACCCTTTTTCATGGACAGGTGGACTCATTTAGTGGTCACTTGAGAACTTATAGGATAAGATCATGGTGTGTATAGATGTTATATTAATATGACTGGTTGAACTAGTTTGCGATTTCATTGTTATAAAGTCTTTCGAGTCTGTCGTACAAAATGAATGTATGATTGGGGGGAGGAATAAGAATTTCCTAATGTCTATGAAGCAAATGATAGTTATAAAAGACGTTTTATTTTTTTTAAACTGGAAGTAAAATAAAAAAACAAATGCTAAGATAGAAAGTAATATATTCAGACAAAAATGGAAGATAATTTTATTCACTATGGTTCAGTCATTGATTCAAGTTAGAAAACGTTTAATGTAAATTTGGTGACATCAACATTGCAACACACCAATATAAAACATAAAAAAAGTTATTTGAGTTTATTTGCCAGATCAGGGTGCTGCTGAGTGATGATGATAAAGCGAAGCCGAAAGAATGCTCTGCGCAAGTGCAGAGTCAGTCAGCTCATCCTACTAGCTGAGTGGAAAAACAGTACTAGTGTTAGACAGGTACTGTTATTCCACTCATTCAAATTTAAAACATGCCTGGAACCAATGAAAACCGGCTGGTATAGTACTGCTCTTACACTTCTTGTTTAAATCTAATTTATCGAACTGATTCATAATAAAAAAACAGAAATCTAACTTGTACTTTTCTTCTCACAGATACATTTTCTTTTTAAAAAAAGAGCGCACACGAATTAAAAAATATAGCAAGTTGTAGGAAAAAAATTGGCAGAAGGAAAGATAACATTCAGTGAAAATGATTCTCCTCTTACCGCAAGGTAATACAATGACTCCTGACCTTGCCCGACCATTTCCAAACATTTTTCTTAGGCTCTTCTCTTGGTATGGACGCAAAACTGCATTAGGTTTTAGATCAACGCTACACGTATAGAGAAACAAGTAAAAATAAATATTACAGAGAGAAGAAAAAAGACAAAACTTCCACTAATTTTATTATATTAACTGAAAATGTGCATATATCATCTACTACACATAATTAAGAAATTTGAATTAACACATAACCATAAACTTACTCTATGTTAGGGTTGAGAGTGTCATTCTTGAAGTCATATTCAGCAAGCAGAGGATATTCCAGCTCAATACATCTACATGAACAAAAATTATTTTATGTTAAAGTGAAATCATTCTGACAACTTATTCCTTTAAGTTATGTTTCGCATACAGAAGAAAAATTCATGTCAATATAATACTAACTTCTTCTGAAGGATTTCAATTTTCTCTTGATCTACCTCCACTGAAACAACTGCATGGTCCTCCTTCTCCTCTTCTTCTCTTTCTAATTTTTCATAGAAGTTGAAAATGTCTTTTGGCACATCATCATTTTTTACATCACTTGTTGTTTCTGATGATCCTTGCTGTTCTTTTGATGCAATCTCACTTACACTTGCCTAGAATATCATGGTCAATATAACAATAGAATTTTTATTGACAATCTCATAGATATTCAACTGATTCCAGAAAATGAGAATTTTTTTACTTTGTCTTGCATGTGCCTAGCCAATCTCTCTTAAGCCGGTATTGCACTATAAAAGTTTTAGAAAATTTCATTTATTAAACTTGAAAAGTGCAACAAATAAGTGCATTGGTTACTTTCCAGCGAATGTAACTGATGCGCTTATTGGTTGAATTTTCCAAGTTTTATAAAAGAACCTTTCTCAAACTTTTATAGAGTAATTTCGGCTTTAACCTAAAATTTAATATTTTGACTCATTAAAACTTGAAATATTTCAATTTTCATACTTAGTTATATTTAAAAATATATTGATTGCAGCTTTTTAGCATCATATATAGGCTACCTTTTTTGTTATCATAATGAACAGCACATAATGGAATTAGTACATAAAGAATAAGAAAATGCTGAAAATATATAAAAAAAGTTATCCAAGAATCAATTTTCCCGGATCATCTTTTTGGTTGGATATGCACTTGAATTCATCCACATGTAATAAATTATGTGTAACTACATTACTTGACATAGTTCTTAACATTTTGTGACTACATGCATGAAATTCAAGAAAAGACATTGAAAGTTTGGAAAATGAAAAAAAAAAACCTAAATTCTAACTTCAGTGGATGTAGTGGCCTGAGTACTAATTTCATCTTCAATGTCAGCATCTCGTCTGAGGCGACACTGCTGAATAACAGGATCTTTGAGAAGTTTTTGCAGCACTTCCTAGAAATAGTTAGTGTGAATTTATATGCTTTTTATTGCATTTGGAAAATATATATATGACATTTCTATGCATGTGTTATTCATATTTTCATACGTAAAATTAATACAGAACTGACTCGCATCATGTTTGAATATTTCAAACAAGCACATTTATATATATACCTAGCTATTACCCATGGCTGTACTCAGGGGTAATTTTCGGATTACCAAATCCACATAAGACACCTTTAGGGGTTGAATTTAGAAAAACCTCTTAATGAGTCTCCACATGATAAAATAAAATAACTAACCAAATTTGATATTTATAGCTTTAGTGGTTTTGGCTCTGTGATGATGAATCAGTCAGTCAAGACAAGTTATTTTATATGTATAGATTAAGTTTTAAAAAATTCAAAAAATATTCAATGAGCATTTGGTGGGTGTATGACTTGTTCAAATTCAAGATTTTTTTCCATCAAAAATTCAAAATTTCACAGATAAATGTTTTGCATTTAATCAACTGCAAAAAAAAAAAATTATATTAGATAATGAGAATCATCATATTTACTTACTGGATAGGGAGACTCGATAAAATAACGGTTATGCTTCAGGACCAGCTTAACTTTTCCATAGCTCAAAGTGCAGAGCTAGAACAAATGGGAAAAAAGATTAATACAGTTCATGCCCCTTAATATAATCACATCTGACACACCCTGCTTCATATCTCAGATATTGGAGCATAAACAAGGTAAGCAACATGCAGCAACATCATTGTCCCCAAGCAGAATATAATTTAATGTCAGTCTTTCCATGCAGAATAGAGAAATCACATCTACATACTGTTCATAAAACATAAGTGCTTCCTTTCGTGGATTCTATCACTGATTGATAATTTTAAAAGCAGTTTTATATTTTCTTTCTGAAGACATATTTAATCAGAGGAAACAATTAAAAAACCTCAAAATACAAAGCTGCTGACGAAAAAACTTAGTGTTTACAGTATGGCTGTTGATGGTATACAATAATGATTATACAGGAATTCCGGCAACCTATACTCTGTTCGCTCTAACTTGGGTCCTAATGTAAATAAACCGCTGTACCAATTATTGATATCACTCCGCATAATTTATCTCTATTGGTTGTAATTTTACCCGCCCCTTTATTATGTGTTCCGAACACGTGCGTTTTTTCCTCAAACGTGAGATTGTAAATTCGTTATGAAGAATTATCGTGGAAAATTTTTTTTCACTGTTCTCCAAATTTTGTTGAAATAAAAACTGTTGATGACACTAATTAAAATAGATATATATATATATATCTCCCCAAAAAAAAATTCGATAAGGTATTCTGTCGTTATCATGGCGCACTCCTCATGAGTTGGGATGACAGGGATCCAGCCCGGACATTGCCTGTGACAATTCTTGTCATTTTTTTAGGCTAAAAGTTTACTATATAGAAGGGCTGTTGAAAGGTTGGCCTGAGGACCCGCCAAAGATCACAGCCTGGGGGGTAATGCGGTAGGCAGGGGGGGGCATGGTTGTTACAAAAGTTTGTGTGAGTTGTTTATTATTTTACGGCAGATAGTGAGAAAAAATCCTCATTTTTTTCTTATTACTTTTTTTCCTTCATAATTTTACAATTTTATTTCTGAGCTAATTTATGCCGCATGATTTTCCTGGGCTGGATATGCTACCAATTATAAGGTGAACAAATTATGAACAACTTACTGTTGTGTTGACGCTTTTTATTTTTCTTGCGAGTCTGTATAATTAAATATTTCATAATAATCCACGGGCTGTAGCAGTTCCAATTTGACAAGAGAGTCATCCACATTGTTTCGTTTCTTTACTTCAACCTGTTGTTGATATCCTGTTTTTGTCAAGACAATTTCGGTTTTTTATCTGTGCATAGGTTGCGAGCCATGACCCCAACATCCAGCAACAGGAGCCCCTGGACTGGGATCTTTAACAGGCCCCCAGGACTTCTTACGAGATCTATAGTGTCTGTCATAATGAGGCTAACTGAATCAAAAATGTGCATTACTCTTTCAAACCAAATTTTCAAATCCTCAGACTTTTTCAGCTCACCGCCTTTGACGAAAAAATTATTACTTCCTCCCAACAAGCTGCTGCGAATTCTTTTGAAATGCGTATATTCACCACGAACGATAAGTGACCCCCCCCCCACACACACACACCTGTATCCAGTGTACGTCAAAGTGTGTGGGTGAGAAAAAAAATCTTGTTGACATCAACTTTGTTTATAAGAGTCCAGAGAAGCTGCAAAGAAATGAATTTTCAAATGGCTCTGCCAAACAAGATAGACACACATATTTCATTTATGTTATCAAACGATAAAGAAAGCAGCTCTTTTTCTTGCAAGAACTCTTGAAGAAACAAGTGTATAATTCCAAATCTGTTTGCAAATAGGAATAATAATAATAATTAAAAAAATGAAACTTACCTTAAAAAAGGGGACGGTAATGTTTGAGTGAGAAAGCCGCGTATCTTGTCAACACTTACCCTGGAGACATAGCAGCAAAAACGCTTTGTGACTGATCTTTAAAAAATATTTTTTCCCGTCTTCCAGATAACTTTGAAATAATATGTAATAAATATTTTTAAAAAAATAAAAATTATGAGGTATTTTATGATATGAGGGGCAAACGACAAAGAACTACATTTTTGGCGGTGTTGCACAGTAAGACAAGGTGAAATGTTCTTCAACCAATCATTTTGGGCATCACACACATGCTATTATTTACATCAGGACCCAAGTTAGAACGTACAGAGATTAGGTCATCTCCCTCATAAATGTTGCCGATAAACGCTAAGTAAACAAAGTCACATCTTTGCCAGTTGCTTAAATGTGATCACCTCTTTTTATGGCTGCTTGACGGAAATTACCACGGCTGCCCTCTATGGGTGTTTTCCCTAAAGATAACGGTAGTCATTGACATCACGACGTGAAAGCTCACGGAAAATCTAATTTTCTGCCAAAATCCAGAGAAATTTTGACAAATCAGGAGAGCAGGAGTAAGGGTAAAAAATCCGAAGAGTTGGCAGGTCTGAACTTGAACAAATTTGTCATTTTGGTTTTTGGGCATCATAAAACTCTGGAAGAAAAATTTTCTTCAAGTCTTACAACTTTAAACCCGTTTTGTTCATGTAGAAATTCATATACAAAAAAGTTAATGCATATGATTTGAAATACAATGTGATATTTTTAATTTATTTGAAATAAAAATAGCTTCAAAAAGTCAGAAAATTACATTTTTTAAACACAAATTTTCTTTCAATGGTTTAAAAAAAAAATTTTATGGTATGTTTGTCTTAAAAAACGTTTTTCTAGTTCTTTGAAGTATATCCAGGCAATGTTTTTGTTTTCTGACATAAAAATAATTGGTTTGTTTGATTAATGTTTTCTTGAACCTAAAAGATAATAAAAAAGTATATTTTGCAATAAGAAATAAAAAGTTTGTTTAATAAACATTAGTTTCACATACTTTGATGAATTCTATGATTCCATCAGGAATTGTTGTTTTGCTGAGACGTCGTAAGTATTCTATTATATCTTCAGTCTGCAGACCCACAGAGACAGCAGCATACAATGAGTAGGCTGTGAGGCGATATTCATGTATGTGCTCTGGACGACATACAGGCTAAAAACATAAAAAACATATGAATTAAACCATAAGCAATATAAATGCCTAGAGCACAAAAGGCATCCTCAGATTTGTAATTCATGTTTGATCAGATTGCATCTAAAAACTTTCCATTGAAATATCTGAAAGATTCACAATATCAATCCCATACACATATGTAATTTTAAAAAAAGAGAAAGAAAATTACAAATGCAAAAAATTTGAAAAAACAAAATTTTTTTTCAACGCTCCCTTAAATTGCAATTCAATGTGTGATTCAGTTCAGCAGCCTAACTAAGCTTGATGTCTGTTTTCAATGGGAACAGTTCAAGGGGTTTTTCCTCAATTTTAATACAAATGAAATTTTGTGAAGGTAAAGCCAAAAATACTCTATCAGAAAGACAGTTTTTAAAGTTTTACATGAAAGACAAATAATGTTTTTTGAGAAGTTATATAGTTCCGAGAGAGGTTTGATAGTAAAATTTCCTGTCTAACTACAATAATCAGATTTCATAAAATTATGAGGTACACAAATATGAGTACCTTACCTCGTTTTAAATTATTCTTTTTCAAGTTAAAACTGGAGGTATGCACAAGGGTACCTAACACCTTAGTAAAGCCATTAACCCTAATTGATTGAGCAATTTTTTTCTTTTTAAAGGGCATTTTTGACATACAATAAACACAAATTAATAAAAAAATTTTTAATGGTCAGTTTTGGCTCAAGTGTGAAGAGAATAACAACGAACAGTCCCACATAAAAGTCTGAGTCACTTATGTCATCTGATAGATATTTTCAAGTCAAATCCAGGGATACTATGCTAGTTTTAATACCACTTTTGTTCTTAGTACCAGATGACCTGTGTTCATAACAAAATTGTTTCACAGAGATTTCTCGATTAACAGCAATACATAGCCAAGTCAAGGTTGGCTGGTCACATAGACCTTTCACTGGCAGAGGCACGCATCAATGCACATTATGGGTAAAGAAACCAGTCAAAATAGGATTTGAAAATAATTTTGCATAATTCTCATTATATAATTACGTATCAATGTTTGTTTTTATATTTAAATAAATTTATCACATCAACACAGATTTTTGTTTATATTTTTGGAGATTGTCTTGTGGCTTTTACTTGTGGTGCGAACCTCTCAATATATAATGCAAAACAATTTTGTTATAAACACAGGTCGTGAGCCTGGTACAGAGACTGAAAGTGGTATTAAAACTAGCGTAATATCCCTGGATTTGACTCAAAAATATCAGATGACACCATTGGCTTTTGTTTGCATTGCAAACCACCTGAGATATAGTGTAAAACAATTTCATTACAAATGCAGGCCTTGAGTCTAGTACATCGACCAGAATGGTGTCATTGAATTTGCCTCAACAAGATCAATCCGCAGACATAAAAAAACACTGATAGATTCCGAATTTCCTGAATATGCGCGATCAAGTGCAACTTTTTGTGCATGCATTAAGTGTAATTAGATCATTTGAAAGATATATTCACATCGAAAAGTACCCAGAGACCCATAGCTGAAGCAAAGTTCAACAAAGATCAAATGAGAATGTCTTAAGACAGCAGGGTTCAATCAAATGATGACCTAAGTGCTTAAAACCTTTGTGCAGAGTACATTTCAGTCATGAAAAAGTGTGAGTAGCCTGTTTCTTCCTTATTACAAATAATCTGTACAGGTTGTCACTACTATTATTACATTAAGAAGCCTTATAAGAGTACTGTGATGAGTAGACCAACAGCTCTTGCAATACCATTTTTGCTGAGTTTCATCAGCTCATTCTGCCTAAAAGTAAAAGAGTCTCTTTGCATGTTGCTGACCTTTACTGTTCAGCCAATCTTGGTACTGTTTTTTCCTGAATGAGTTGAAAATAGTGTTTGTAATAAATTTATACGAATGCCTGAAGCTGGCTTGTGACCAATGAAGAGAGTCTTCGAACCCTTTCCAGTTCTCAGATCATCTGACGTAACTTTGGACTTATTCTTTTTGAGAGAATTTATAACAATTCCCGGAACATTCATAATAATACATATAAAGGCCTAAAAGTGAAAATTTGAAAAAAAAAGTAGGGAAAATAAAAACACCATTGACAAAAAATAGGAAGGAAAAATGCAGGGGGCTAACACTCAAAAAATTAAAAAGAGTAGGACGGGGAGGGTACCCCCCCCCCCTAGACAACATAATCATAGCATAATTTAAATTTTAAAAAAAATCAAAAAAATTAAAAAATTTTGAAATTAATTTTTTTCCCCTTTTTTCATAGCACTATTTCAGTATACTGTAAGATTGACTCCAGCCAAAGCAAAATGGCAGACATGACTTGGTTACAAGACAATTTTTCCAAAACAGTGCACTAGCAACTATAAATAATTCTTTTCTGTCTCCTCCCAAAATCTATTACATTCTTTTTTTGGAATCTTCCACAGTCCAGTCTGTCAACTCTCTTAGACAATGCACACAGTAAATTATAAAGACATGTAAGTTTTTTAAAAATGACGCTCTTTTGAGACCACTTCCAAAAGCACAGTGCAAAATGTGTAAATTACAAGGTCTGATATAAATAACTCAAAGTGGACCAGATGGTTTTACTGCGTTGTTCATTCTTTTTTTAAAAGGATGTTTAAATTTTAGTGTTCGATGCCAGTATAATAGTTTTTGACAAATAAAGCACTAGCACATTTCTAGCTCTTTGATGAGCATTGTAAATATTGTTTGTGCCTCTGCATGCCTTAAAAATACAGAAGACAATTGAATACTATTGGGTAGCATCAAAATCACCAAACCTAAAATAGGCTTATGTATCCAACTGCTTTTTAGGCAAGCTGTTCCAACTACACACAAAATGTGCACCATAATTTTAAATGATGAATGTTATTTACTGTTAAGACAAAATTTTTACAGTTTCTTGGAATTAGCGAGATGTTAGCTGTAAACAAAAGGGAGGGAGGGAGAAAATAGGAATAGTAGTGGGAGAGAATATGGGTAAAAAAGGACGATTGTGGCGAAAGTAGGAAAATAGGACATTTCTAAAAAATAAAAAAAGTAGGAAAAAGAGGAGTGCTGTAGGCTTGCATATACTGCACTCGAATATATATATTTTAATGTAAGTTTGTGGAATGATCACTAGGGAAGAATGGGGGGGGGGGCTAAAAGCTTAGTTTGAAACTCTGTAACAGGCTAACAGGCAAAAGATGCAAACATTAATGCAACATGAAAGTTTGCAATTCCTGAAATATTTTTAGCATTAAATCAGTTTACTTAGAGCAAGGATACTTACATTCACAACTTACTACTGTATTTTGTTAAGAAGCACCTTCTAGCCAGATAATAATGACATGGTCATTACAGACAAGCACATCAAAATCAGTGAACTATTTTATTAAGCTAAGTAAAATACAAGGACGAAAGGAATAGCACAACCAAACACAACAAATACACTGGCCAAACTGTCTAAAAACAAAATAATTAAAAATAATCTTAAGTCATCATAGTTACCAGTAATTTTTAAAAGAGATTGAGAAAGAAGACAGTCCTTTGTAAAGGCTTGTAGCCCTTATTCATTGCAATATCATGTAGGGGTTCTTAACTTACCAAGTGTATAACCAGAGGGTGCTCTTGAGCATGCACCAATTGCAAAATAGATTATACCACATATAATTTTGTATACATTTGTCTACCGAATCAGAAGACAAATGGTAGAATTCTGGTTTACTATTAAGTTTTGTTATGTATTTCAAATTTGCATGACAAATAATTTTCTCATTTTTATTTTGTTGCAGATACAAAGAGTAACAGCTAATATAAGTTTATCTTATGTCACCATAGTTAATATGTAATAATTCACCACTTTAATTCTAAATAACAGATTTTTTCCACAGCTCGCATTCACAGAGCAGAGCTGCCCATAGGGGTGTGTGACAAGTGCGGTCTCACCAGGCCCTGCACTTACAGCTTTAATTCTAAATTTTGTGGAATTATTTCATAAATTCTGAATTTTCATTCATTCTGTAATTATTTCTTTCATTCTTATTCTGAATTTTCATCAATTCTGGAAGTATTTCTTTCACTTATTCTGAATTCTCACCAGTTCTAGAAGTAATTTTTTTCATTTACTTGAATTTTCATCCATTCTGAAATTTTTTATTTCACAAATTCTGAAGTTTGATCAGTTCTAGAAGTATTTATTTTATTTATTTGAATTTTCATACATTCCGGAATTATTTCTTTCATTGATTTTGAATTTTTATGAATCTGATGGAATTATCTGTCAATTGTTTTTGTTATTTTCTATTCATTGATTCTGAATTTCATTAGTTTTCCCAGACAATTACTTCCATTAGGTCCTGACTTTAATTGGTTTTGTAATTATTTTTCAGAAATTTAAAATATTCTTCAGTTTAAAAATTTTATTTTTTAAATTTCTGTTTATGTCCGTATTTTTTGTATGGAGATTTTTCAGCATTCTTGTATATTGTGTAATAATGTATGAATTTTTAGATGCTGATTTCCCTCTTCCAATATAAAATCTGGGCTAAAAGGTCCAAATTATCAAGACTCCTCTGACTACTATTATTTTCGCACCAGGCCCCACGTCTGGTAAGGGTGGCCCTGTGGTAGAGTTTGTCTGTATATAAATTAGACACTGAATCACAGCTGCTGTAAAAAATCTGACTCCTTTCATTTTATCAAACTAAAAAGATCTTCACATAATTTATTGCAGGTTTAGAAAAATGACTGATCGTGGTATATGCTTAGAGAACAAGCATGTAAAAGTGAATCTATTTTTGCCACTTTGCTAAAATTCATACAAAGCTATGACAGCTTTTATTTTGAAAATTTTGGATTACCAATGCCTTCACATGCATGAAATAAATATTTATATGGGGGGAAAAAACGATGATAGTTAATGATCGTTTCTGATGAAGCAAAGTTACCTCAGCTATGGCAATAAGGAAGTCATGTGCATGCTTGTACACTGGTGAAAAGGACTCCAGAAATATGTGGCCATCTGGTGCCTGTGAAGCAAAAAATAAATCGTAAATCAATGGTAAATTTAAATTTCATCTAAACATTTCAAATAAATAGCTGAAAATAACCACAAGCCACATAATGGAAATAAAATATCTTCATTGAAAAATCAGACATTTTTCCCCAATGTCAGGCCTTTTAATGTCTGCTTTTCTCTGCCCAGGTCTCTTGTAGTTTGACAGAGACATTATTGTACGTCAAAATTTCAATTAAAATTCAATTTATCTAATCTCTATTGGATATAAAATTAAAGAACTTAGTCAAGACAGAGTCTGACATAATTCTAAAAGATATAAAATGTTAGTTACTTGCAGCAATTTTATTGGCATTTGAATACGTATATTAATTGCATTTCAAACCAAACAAATGTGATTAATAAACAATTACAATTTAGAACATCAATTTCATATAAAAAAAATGAAAACTAAAATAATGCCAAAAAACAGTTTGTAATTTTTTTTTACAGTTAAAGTGTAAAGCAGGGCTTGACAAATCAAACAAAAAAAAAATTAAGACACCAGACAAATTTTTTAAGAGCCAAGCAGTTTTTCCCCAGGAAAAAGTCCTAAACATTATGTGTGTGTGTGTGTGTGGGGGGGGGGGGTGTTTTACTTTTCCAAAACTTGATACCTTTTCCTGTTGGAAGATACATAATGAAATTGGAAAATCTAGGGTCACATTTTTAAAATTTTCCAGACTCTTATTTACCAATCAAATATAGAAAATTTAAGGCAGCAATGTAAATTTCATAGCCCCATGGTGACCTTTAGCCTGAGATTGATAAAGCCCTGGTTTAGAGGATACCACATTTCATACACTAGCTATTTCACATTGACCCAACCATTAATACATCTAGGCAAATCAAATACAGTACCAAGGAAACATATTTTCTGGACATTATGCCGAGGTGAACTCAGAAAGAAAAGTCATATGGTCTATGCTGGAATTTAAACCCAGACGCTCTTGCCCAGTTTTGATGAGGGCATGTGTTTGAATCCAAGTGGAGACCAGATGACTTTTCTTTCTAAGTTCACTTCGATATAATATCCAGAAAATATCTGTTTTATTTTTATGTCCCACATCAAAGATATTGACGTGGGCCATCTATCTATCTCAACATATACAGCAACCCCAAAAAGATTGCCCTGATTTCAAAGCTTTACTGAGACAAAAAGTGATTGTTATACTTATTTGTGAGATACGTACTTCAAAGGTAGTACATGTTTTGTAAGCAGGGTTCCCACTCAAAAAATTAGAAAAAGTAATAAAAAGCAGGACAAAAAAGTAGGATGGGAGAGGGTATCCTCCTTCCCCTAGACAACATAATCATAGCATAACAAAACAAAATTTCTAAAAAAAAAAATTTTTTTTCACAGCACTATTTCATTATCATATCAGATTGACTCAAGTCAAAGCAAAATGATGGAAATGACGGTTACAAAAAACAATTTTTGGCCAAAACAGGTTACCAGCAGCCACACATAATTCTTTTCTGTTCTCCTCACAATATATGTTACATTCTATTTTTTGGAGTCATCCACAGTCCAGTCTGTCAACTTTCTTCGACAACGCATAGCCAATTATGAAGATGTAAGTTTTTTAAGAATGACGCTCTTTCGAGACCACTTTCAAACACACAGTGCAAAATGTGTAAATTACAAGCTCCGATGTAAATAAGTTAAGGTGAACTGGATGGTTTTACTGCATTGCCATCCCTTTTTTAAAGGAACATAACCCTTTTTTAAAGGGATATGTTTACATTTTACTGTTCAATACCAGTACAATCATTTTTGAAAAACTAAGCACTTTCATTTCTAGTTCTTTGCTGAGTATTGTAAATATTGTTTTTGCCTCTAAAAATATTGTTTTTGCCCTAAAAATACAGAAGACAACTGAATACTATTGGGTAGCATCAGAATCACCAAACCTAGAATACGCCTATGTATCCAACTGCTTTGTTAGACAAACTGTTTCTACTATGCACAAAATGTGCACCATAATTTCGAATGATGAATGTTATTTACTGTCCAAGACAAAAATATACTAAATACAAAATTACTTTCCCCATCCAGACAGAAGTTTTTAATGACTACTCTACTTGTTGAACCCTCAAACTAAGCAAATGAAAAATTAATAAACCAAATGGTCCACATACGCCCCCCCCCCAAATAACCTTGAAAACGATACAATTTCTCCTTTGGGAGAATCATTAATTGTAATCTACAACATTTATACTATTTGGCTATACATTTATTATTCCCTGCTCAATTAAAACCAATTACACAAATTTTGTAGATAGGATTTGGCAAAAAAAAATAGGACAAAAACTAGAAAACAGGACAAAACCAAAAAAAGTAGGACATTTTCAAGAATATGGCTGTAATCTTTTGCTTGATATTCATTTTTCTGATTCGCCTTCTTCGATACATTGAGTTGCAACAGGTGGAATATATAAGCAATCGATATTAGGTTACAAATACTGATATTTCATGAATAACAAAGTATCGATTTATTACATCTATTTCAATAAACAAAACAGATTTTTTTTTCCTTTGCTAAATATCAAATAATTTTTGTTTGTTTGTTAATTTTAGTTATGATACATACTGTACTATTTACAAAATTAATTATACATGCTCACACACACCAAAAAGTATGACGAGTGGGAACCCTGTCTATGGTAAGTATAATTACAATTGAAGACACAACTTACAACCCAAAGAGCTCTGCTAAGGTGGTCAGGTCTTAGTTCGAGAATATGGCTGTAATCCTTTGCTTGATATTCATCTTTTGATTCACCTTCTTCGATACGTTGAGTTGCAACAGATGGAATATCTAAACAATAAATATTAGGTTACAAATACTGATATTCATGAATAACAAAGTATCAATTTATTACATCTATTTCAATAAACAAAACAGATTTTTTTTCCTTTGCTAAATATCAAATAATTTTTGTTTGTTTGTTAATTTTAGTTATGATACATACTGTACTATTTACAAAATTAATTATACATGCTCACACACACATATAAATTGAATTACAGTCAAATATGGATTCACTGATTGAATTATAAGATTCGGATAGAAGTGTATTAAAATCTATAATGTCTCTTCACGATGTAGTGATAGATTCCAATAATTTCCACAATTTAACAATGACATTTAGAAACCACTGCTTCTCAAACAATGTGTTGGAAATCAGATTTCCAGCACAACCTTCAAGTTTATTCTCTTGATTTTCATACGTAAATTGTACATCTTTCTATTCTAGGTCTGCTCCATATAGAAAATAAAGGAAGCTTCAATAATTAAAAGAGTGATGTACTGATTGTGTCATATGATAAAGCAAGTCATACAGGACCTTGACTCAGACTGGTATGATGCTCTTTCGGTAGTCTTCTTGGGTTGAAATCTGCATACAGAAGCAAATTTGATGCCTCAACAGCCAGCTCTTATGGTTCTTCGCCTCACCTTCCTGGTCAGGTTTACAGCAATCAGCCGCTGTCCAATCCTCCAGAAAACATAGCTCGGTTGCAGTGGATCAAGAACTCCTTGAAACCAACGATTTCTGTGCATCAGTGTTCCAGAGATCTGTCCTGAAAGAGCTCACCACCAGCACTCGTGTCTTCATCTACTGTGGTCCCTTCAAGAAGTCTCTCAAGTGTGTATACAAAGGCCCATTCCATGTCATATGGAGATCGAACAAGGACTTTGGAATGGGAATAAATGATGGAGAAAAGGTGGTCAACATCAACAGGTCTGGCATTCAAGTGAGAATCTGGCTGAGGAGTTTTGTGGTGGAGTTTTGCCATTCGCAACACTAACACTCAGTTGGTAGAGTATAAAACCAGTCTGTACTTATGTTCCACTGCAGAACATTTTCTAATCGGCAGTAAGCAACAAGTTTATGTTTTCAGTAAATGGTGGTAGCATTTAATGTCTAATATGTCATTGTTTTTAACATTTACACCTGTTCTTAAATTTTAATTGATCAACCTTCATTATATACAACTCATTTTTAAGAACCATTATTCAAGAAGTCAGATTAGCGTAATCATACCTAGTCGGTCATGAAAGGCATAGGGGAAAGTGTTTCATTGAGAAATCAACTTTACAAAATATCTGGGCTCGTCCATGCTAAAAGAGGCTCGTAAGAAAGAGAGATATCTTTTCAATGCTGCTTAAAAGGTTGAGTATGAATAATTTCTTAATTACTCTCACCCAGCTTCTCGTATTTCTTCTTGAAGGTTGCTTACTTTCTGCTGTTATGCCTATCACTGGGAATTCACAACAGCAGAAAGTAAGATATTCCATGCATTTACAACCTTGTTAGAAAAAATCCGTGTAACACAAAATCACCTGGAATTCTAACTGAAACTGGTGTGTCAGTCTAAACATTTCAATGACTGTGTAACAATATTAATGATCTAAAATAAGTTGTAATGAAAGACGATAAACCCTTGAAAACTTTATAAATGCTAGTTTGTTGCACCATCCATGCAGTCCATACAAAATTAGCCCTTTGACTACTGACAGTACTTCAAAAAGTCTCACCTTTTTTTTAAATACCAGTAAACATTCTTACATACGTTGTTGGTATTTTCACATGTAGAGGCTGTATAGCAACTTTATGATTACCAGATAACAGAACAAGTGTGGGACTACTATTTTTTAAATATGTTAATTAATAAAATTCAGTTATATGTCTAACCCTTTTAAAGTGCAATGTAGTAAAACACTGCTTTTAAAAAATGTTCCTTAGCAAATATATAAAACTATGGCTTTCTTTGTGGTAAAATACATAAATATTCATTATTATGCATTGCTAAACACATCTGGGCACCACTCCAAAACCCAGAAAGTGCAACAAGATAATTTTGAGAATAAAAAAAATTTAAGGTTTGATTATGTAAAAAAATAAATAAATCAGGATTTCAACGTCAGAAAAGAAAAATCTAAAGGTTCAGCCTCAACGTTTAGATTTTTCTTTTCCCCAAAATTAAAATCCTGAATTTCAGACAATCAAACCTTTAAATGAGCTACTCTCAAAAGTAATTTTTTGCACTTTCATAGTTTTGGCATGGTGCTGATGATATTTGAATTTTTTTTTTTTAATTGTAAGCGTATAGCACTGACAAAATTTCCATGAACCAGTTTAATTTATTTTTTAAAAACTAAATGATTAAAAAAAAAATTTTCCGAGGCTATAATTAGAACCAAAATGACCTACCAAAAAATTTACATAATAATTTTTTCATAATGTAATAGTGGAAGGGTTAAGACAAACGATTAATTACCTCCTTCTATCTCATCTTCCAATGCTTCATTCTCATCTTCTTGTGTTTGACCTCTAAAAACCCTCTTTTTATACTTCCTGTTATCTAAAACAAAAAAACTTATTTTGAGTCAAACATGTTTTCAATATACTCAAGAACAATTGATCCAACTTGGGCACCAAAGCAAAATAAAAAATAGAGAAATTAGTTGAAGCCTTTGCAACAGTCAACATAGTCCACATACTTTTACAGCGAAAATGTTTTCCATAGCAAATCCATTCATAACCAACCACACAAACGCTTGATAGGTTACTAAGAATATTCCACTTCTAATTCAAACCAGTGTTACTACCCTTGCATTACACAACTGATTTAAAAATTAAATGAAAAGAAATTAATGCATTGGATGGTAAAAATACAAATTGCATGTTCTGAGCTCTCTCTGACTACAGTCTTAACTACTACCCACCAGGAAGATCTGAAACTTTTGGAATGTCTCAAAGGGATTGAAAAGATATTTAGAGAAAAAAATTAGTTTTATCATTCATCACTAGAGGTTGTCTTCTCAGCATTAGCCAGTGTAAAAGAGGTTAGCATAGCTGCTTTCATAGCAGTTGACAAAAGTTTGATTCCCGGCACACACGATTTCAGAGAAAATACCCCCCCCCCTTCCCCCAGCATTAGCTGGCATACTGTAAAACTTGAGGGAATGTTGGGTTCTGATCTGTTCCCAGCATGCCGAGAAAAGTAAAGTTAAAAAGGGATAACAATATACAGTAAAATCCTTCTTTTGCGGACATTCAGGAGACAAAAAAAATTACCCATAAAAGATGGGTGACTGTATCAGAGGGATTAACTGTATTATATAGCATCAACAGTAACTGAAATGGTTGTTTATTTGCCATATGAATGAAATTCTGACAATATGAGATGTGTTTAAAGGCGTGAAAATACATAACTTTGCCGATACAAAATTAAAATCACGAAAGAAATAAATATATACAGACATGCCAACACTGGCTTGGAGCTTGTGAGTAGCGACGAATGTTCAGCTTTGCCATGGGGGGGGGGGGGCACCCCTTAGTGCAATAAAAAACCACTCAAAAATTGACCAAATTTTCGTATGTTTCATTATGTAGCTCTTCACATGCTGTCAGAACAAAATGACCCAGAACTTACCACGATGAGGTGTCTGCACATCGAGTTTCAGCCACACCCTATCCAATCAACCATCGAAGGTAGGAGAACATGTGTAAGTCACATTCTAATTACCAAAATTGACTAGGATTTAGTGGTTTACAGTTTCTTCTATTGTTTCTTTTCCAAGTGTTCCCGTTTAAAGCCTGCCTTTTGGGAGAAATTAGACATGACTAATTTTAATAACAGTGTAGAATTGTATCTATCTCTAGCTTCATCTCTACATACTCTAGTTGAGAATTTGGTAACAAGTCAGGCACATCTCTCAACAGCCTGAGTGGGACTGGAGCACATGTGAATCGTGTGTATACTCTGTTTCAAAGAGCTCCCTTTCTGTCATATTTTTCAGCATATAGATGGTGCACCCACAAAGCCAAAATCTTTTTCTGGGCCCATTGGATAGCAGCTTTACTGGGTTTGAAAAGCTCATTGTGGTGGAGTATGAATCACGACATTATTTGTGATTCTAGAAGTGTGGTCAGCTAAAGTTGGTTTTCTGTGGTTCACAACTTCAAGGTACGAATGCGAGCCGATGCTCCTTTTAAAAACTCTTGCCACACAGACCAACAGACCTACAAACAATACAAATGTAATTCAGTCATAACACATCACTCACTTCACTTCTGAAATATAGATGGCAGCACTGAAAAATCAAAAACTATATATCCACTCAGACTGTTAGGTACACACACAGTTACACTTCCGGCACAGCTCACTAAGTAGTAAATCGCTCATAGATGGTGATAGACCTGAGTTGTGCTCAGTTTGAAAGAGAAAAAAAAAAAAGATTTCAGATTCGCAGTTCAAACATTACGGTATTTATTTAAAGACTTACTTGAAGTTGCTAATCCAGTAATTGAACACAATGAGTTCTTTGCACACCCTGAAAATTTACTATTGGCTATGATCATTGATGACAGAGAACACATTCGAGAGAGATTGGGTATAGAATAATTTTAAAAGCAAGATAATCAGCCTCTGAATTAAAAACTATTGAACACTTCATGCTAAGCAAGCATTAGTTAATTGATATTAGTTAAATTGATATTTTCTGTTACATTTTTAATTTTCTTACTTTTCTTTTCTCCTGATCCCTTGATTAACCAAGTTTTTACGACAAAATCGTGCCCTTCTGGGTACTGAGCTTACATCACTAGTGTGACAGATCCTGCTTGTGCTCGGTTTGTTCTGTCCAGTTCCGACACTTCATGCTACCCAAGATTAACTTTAAAGCTACCAATTACCTTCAGATTATTTACTAGAATACTGGCCTGTTGTATCCTCCCCCAATGCTGCAGGAAGTATGTAATGATATTATATTCATCAATTCCGACACTAACATCAGAGCCATCAAAAAGTTTCCGCCACACTCGGACAGTCCAGAGATGTGCCAAACTTGTTACAGATGCCTCAACTAAAGTATGTAGACATGAAGCTAGAGATGGCTACATCAGATCTCTACTATTATCAAGATCATTTACGCCTGATTTCTCCTACTGGTCAGATTTCGAACGTGTCAATTTTGGTAAATACAGGGTTCCCACTTGTTATATTGTTTGGTAAAAAAAATGTCCTATTTTTTTTTACCAAATCTATCAACAAAATTTATATATAGTCCTCCTACCACGAGATGAGATTTGGCTACGGCACGTCATGTCATGTCAAACGATTCTATTGTATCCTAGATGGACATGCCAATCGTGAAAGCTCAGTCACTGATGAACTTTTCTCGATGTGCAATTGTTTTACCAAAAAAAAATTGAATAAAATCATCCGACGTGGCGTGACGCAGCGAAAATTCATCTCGTCGGAGGAGGACTATAATTGGTTTTAACTGAGCAGGAATAATAGATATATTGCCAAATATTACAAATGTAGTAGATTGTAATTAATGATTCTGTGAAAGCAGAAATTGTACCATTTTAAAAGTTATTTAGAGGGTATATGTGGACCATTTGGTTTATTAATTTTTTATTTGCTTACTTTGAGGGTTCAACAAGTAGAGTAGTCATTAAAACTACTAATTTCTGGATAAAAAAAATTAATTTGTATTTACTACTTCATGGTCTTGGACCGTAACTAACATTCATCATTCAAAATTACAGACCACATTTGGTGTATAGGTGAAGCAACAGTGTATTACAAACCAGTTGGATGCATAGGCCTATACTAAGTTTGCTGATTCTGATGCTTTCAATAGCATTCAGTTGTCTTTTGTATTTTTATTTAAAGGGATTTGTTTGCATTACACTGTTCAATGCCAGTGCAATCATTTTTGACAAATTAAGCACTTTCATTCCTAGCCCTTAGCTGAGCATTGTAAATATTGTTTATGCCTACATTACTGGACAGCGCAGTATACTATCCAGTTCACCTTGGCTCATTTCCATCAGATCTTGTAATTTACACATTTTACACTGTGCTTTTCAAAGTGGCCTAGAAGGAACATCATTGTTAAAAAACGTATATGTCTTCATAATTTGATGTGCTTTGTCGGAGGTTTATGCCAGGTGCTTTGTTGGCAGATTGGACTGTGGAAGACTCCAAAATAGAATGTAATTCTTATTTTGAAAAGTGAAAAGAATTATCTGTGGTTGCTAGTGCACTGTTTTGGCCAAAAATTGTTCTTGTAACCAAATCATTTCTGCCATTTTTGCTTCAGCTCGAGTCAATCTTACAGGATACTCAAATAGTGCTATCAAAAAAAAAATTTTTAACAAAAACATTTAGGAATTGTTTTTAATTATACTATCGCGTTATGTTGTCTAAGGAGATTACCCTCACCCGTCCTACTTTCTATTCCTGCTTTTTCCTACTTTCAAATTTTTTGAATGGGAGCCCTGTAAATAGTTTTTAAATATATAATGTCAATCACACACACTCTCTTACTTTGGATGGTTAATTGGATAGGATGTAGATGGAACTCGACAGGCAGCCACCTCTACGTGACGAGTTCTGGGTCATTTTGGGTCATCATCATAAAGCAGGCAAAGAGCTGCACAATAGAACATACAAAAATTTGGTCAATTCCAGTTTTTCGAACACACTGCGCAACCGATAAACATTAATGATGTTTTAATTTATTTTACTTTATTGAACCATAACAAACTTTTGTGTGTCGATCATTCAAATTTAAGTACTATTAAAAAAATTAAGAAATATGTTCAATTTTGTCAGTTTCCATAAATTTCAAGTACTATGCGCGACCAGAAGATATCAACCAATTTTAAATTTTTTTACGTCATTTTTCTTCTTATTAAAGGAAGAAACTTTTCCGCAATATCAGCAATTTGAAAATGAAAACATTTATTTTGACCCACCCTAATATACATACATGTTTAAGTTACATATTTTGAGGTTGTGGAAAAGGGAAATTCAATTTTCCTCCCATTTTACCCAAAAAACCCGCCTGGGCTGTAAGTGAACAATTATTCCCTTATTGTATGGTCAATTTTATTAATCAAATACATAGTTTAACATGCACTAAAATATATATTTACGCATAATGTATGATGTACCCATAAAGAATATACATTCATATTTAAATTAGATACTTTGAGGTTGTTTGAGGGGTCTTCGCATTTCACTGACATCATGACATTGTTCTCTATGACAGGGATTCTTAACTTTTCTTGAAACAACTAAAAATCAACAAGATCAGTTTCGCAACCCATGGGACTGTTTATTTTTTACAATTAGTAAAACCAGTGACACAATAAGTACATTTAAAACAGAACTGTAAGTGGGGTTTGTACAATTCATCTAGGAAGCCCCTGCGAATCAAGTCTAAGTTGTACCCCATAGCTCAAGAGTCTGACACTGTGGTAGTCGAGTGGTTATAGTAACAGACTTGAATTGTGAGGA
The DNA here is from genome assembly GCF_987345545.1 of Pholcus phalangioides. NCBI lineage: Eukaryota > Metazoa > Arthropoda > Arachnida > Araneae > Pholcidae > Pholcus > Pholcus phalangioides. Next base: position 52,886,708 of record NW_028301597.1, read on the forward strand.
GCCAGGTTCGAAACTTACCATTGCCACAGTGGTGGTTAGGTGAAATTGGATTTCTGTGGTTCCCAACTTTGAGGCGTGAATGCGAGCCAATCTCCTTTTAAAAAGTCTCACCACAGAGAGCAACTCAGGCCCCTACAACCGCACTATTATTCAATCCTATTCAATTAGCACTTCACTCAGGATGGTAACACTACACATAACAAGCATTACACAGTAACAAACATTGTGTTACGTTCACAACAAATAAATTCCAACATGCGAAAATTCGTTAGAAATTCTGCAGAGGAATGTGAATGAGGTGCATGTATAGGTTAGTAGTAGCTCACTACCAATCTCAGAAAGTCCTGTGAATCAAGTTTGGATCGAGACATGTAGCTCAAGAGTCTATGGCTATAAGTGACTTTGTACAACCTATCTCGGAAGAGCTTTGCGAATTAGGTCCGTGCCCCTGGGTATGAGTTGATGTAAACGACCCATGGGTAAAAAATCCCAGCTCTATGAGAATGAGTCGGAACCGCAAATCATTGACATTATAACCGAGTTAAATTGTAGTTTGAAAACGTATGCACATGCAAATAAGGTAGCGTTACGTAAATGGCGCTAGAAGTACAGCAAGTGATCAGGAGTGAGTCGCCGATAAAAGAACTGCTTTGCGCACTCATTTCACTTAACGTTCAATGTGAAATACTTGTTTAAGTTCTGTTTAAATAATTAATAACCTGGCGTGGTAGTATACTTTCGATTTATGGTGTTTGTCGCCTCACCATTGAACTCACGCGATCTTCAACTAGATTTCGCTACACACACATTTTTCCCCTATTCATCACGCGGGTTTTGTTTACATTTTGCTACAAACCTGCAACTAATCTCTGGAAAATGAAATCTCGTTCAATGAGTAAACCAAAATGGGAAAAGCGGACAAAAATGCCACCAACCTTTTTGATTCCTACCCATCTTGAATTGGAACAGAAAAACTGTCAACTTTGTTTACATTGCTTAAATATTGGAATGATATTGGGTCCTTTCGCCAAAATTATCCAGTTGACCATACGATCATATTTTACGGGACATCCGTGGTAAATAATTTTAATAGAACATTCTCTAGAATATCATGGCTTTTTCGTTTTCACGAAACTTAAAATTTGTAATATTTATGAAAATGTAAGGATAATTTTCACAACTCTCGTCAATTACTACGTAACGTCAAAAACGTATATCATCGGCTTTTCCCCTCAGTTTTTTCTATGTTTTCCATCGTGGCCATATTAATTGCATTTCACGTAATTTTGGCCCAATCCAACTTTTGATTATACAGGGCGATTCAAAACTCACCGTACGAACTTTTAGGGGAGGTAGAAAACAACAAAACAATCGCATAGGAATGTATGACCGGAAACCCCGATCTAATCAGCTAGAAGATAAACGAAGATGCAGAAATGGCAAGCCAATGATGGGTGACTTGAGAACACTATTTATTTAGCGATACTTTACACGAGGACAGTACGTGTACAAAAGTGTCTTCTCCAGTTATGCACAATTTTTTTTTTTTTGTGATACATTCCTATGCGATTGTTTTTTCTTCTACCTCCCCTAAAAGTTTGTACATTCGAGTTTTGAATCACCCTGTATATAGTTACAAAAAACACTTCTTTCACACGACTCCTTGGCAGGACGAGTTACCACCGGAACGTCTTTCCATCCTCCGACTCCCATTTGCGGTACAGCACGCCATCTCTCATCTCCAGGGAGTTCCATAGCGCCCATTACCTTGTGGTCGTCGGACTGGAGAAGGTGACGTCTTGCTATGCTGGTTTATTCTCGGTGGATTCCTTCAAGTCCATTATCGTATGTCGGGATCTTCTAGCTGGGCCTTTTAGGCTAAGCGCAAATTGAGTCGCGTGCAGCGTTCGCGAGTGGGCGGGACCCATGTGCGATGACGTCAACACGCCCCACGAGGGGATGCGCATATTAGCGCATATTGGAACGCGTTTCAAGTGCACGAGCGTTTTCAAAAGGAAACGATTTCGGGGTCTGCAGCCTTGGCATTTGGGAGGCTTCCGGAGCCTGGATATTGGTCATTAAAGTTTACATTAATGAAGACATAACATTAACATAATAAAGTTAATGTAACGGATGCTACGGTAGAATTTCGGAAAAATTCGATGTGTCCTTAAAAACGATGGGAGGAATAGATAGAGTAGTCAGAGTTATTATTGCTTTATCCTCAATGTGAGATTCTTATTGGTGAAAAATTGTAAATAGCTGCTTTCTCTGGATAAATTTGTGACGTCCTGAAGACTGCTTCACTTGAGAAATTATTCACGGAACAATTTGGTGTCAGAGGTGGGATAATTCAATTTCATGACTTCAATTGTAAAAGCAATAGGCATGAAGATGTACGAGATGCGAGAGCAGCTGAACCAGTTGATGAATATTATGGGCCAAATGAATTTGGGCATCGTGGAAGAGATGAACAAATCTGCCACCACTGTCAACACGTCCATCGCTGAAGTCAAGGGAAACGGTGACGCCGTGAATGATAAGGTAGAGTCGACGAGCTCAGATGTCAAAGCAACAATATCCGGAGTGAAATAGGAAATTGCCATATCGATTGCTGGAGTGTATGAAGACATCGCGACATCCGATTGTCGGAGTAAAGGGAGACATCGCTGTCGTTGAAAGCAGAGTGGACGGAATAGTTGACACCGTAAAAGAACTCTCCCAAGAAATGGATTCCGTCACTGTGCAGGTGAATGCTGTCGACGATAAGCGCTCAAAAATTATACTGGAACTCGAAAAGAAAATTCAGGAACCTACGTTTTCCCCGGACGCTCACCAGGTCCTGCCAGCCATAGCTGATCTCAGTCGGCGGAACATCAAACCCTCAACATACGACGGAAGGACATCGTGGTCGATCTACAGCAGTGGTTCTCAACCGGAGGCCATATGGCCCCAGGTGGGCCCTAGGATATTCCGGGGGGGGGGGGCCACGGATGAAAATCTCGCAAAAGGGGAGCCACGGCTACTGATACGGGGGCCACGAAGAAGTTTATGAATTAAATTTTTTTAGTCACTCTGACTAAAAAAATTTAATTGCAAACAAAATGCACAGAACAGCATATATATAGCATATCTTTTTCGCAAATTTTCACCTATTCAAGTAACATTAACATGAGGAAGAAAATAAAATAAGTTGTTCATGTAATCTCGGTGGTTTTACGACTTGGGGGTGACAGTAGGCCCTGACACAAACTATAGAAGAGGTTGAAGCAAAATGGAGTAACTGTAAAGACAGAAAATTGTGTGTTCGAAGACTTTTCATTCAAAGAGGGCTGCCATAAAGAAAGCAGACAAAGATTTGTTGACCATTCATTGATATTCTTTTGAGTGCTGGTAGTAAATGCAATCCAAGAAGTCGGTGAGTGAAAAATGAAAGCTTGTAAAAAAAACCCATCGTTTTCATGCAATCACAGACGGATAGCCATGTAGTTTAGCACAAAGCTATATTCAGCCGGCACTGAATGGTTTGTTGGGGAATATATTTATAAAAATCGAATAAAGAATGATTGCTCTGGGGTATTTTTTATGAATTTTGAGGGGATGCCAATTCATTGCCTCTGCTGAAAACAAATAAAGTCGAATTCAGTTATAACGAACTCCAAGAGACCAAATCATACATGAGAAAAAATACCCGCGAAATTTAATTTTTTAACTACATTGCTGTATAACTCAAGAAACTGTAATTGCATAAAATTACTGCTGTTGTTTCAATCGCAAGTGTTCATATGCCATCAGGGCCGTCTTAAGAGCATCATGGGCCCCATAGTCAAATGATTTTTTTTGAGGCCCTGCTTCGCAAATTCTCGAAAAATTCAACTACTTCTCATTTTTCTGAGGCCCCTCTTCCCTTCAGGCCCCTTTGTCCCCCAGGGGGGTCTGGTTTCCCCCCCCCCAAAATGTGAGAAAATTACAAAAAAAAAGGGGAAAGATGGCCAAATCTATTGTTCTATCGCTTTGGTCCCCCCCCCCTCCTGAACGAAATTTCTGGCTACGTCCCTGGTGGACATAGTTATCATGAAAAAATACGTCAACTTGACGATGATCCCAAATCATCCCTTTTATTATCTCCCTTCGACCAGGGATCACCGACCACTTCTCAAACTGGCCAGGTCAATATTTAACGAAGCTGGCCAATTTAGGGCTTTGGCAGTAACATATATAAAAATGCCGTTATTTCCCGTATTTTCAACGAAGCCTTTTCTTGAATTCTCATTTTTTTTACCTAAACCAATAATTATTTTCATCAACATATACGAGTATAAATATTCATCTCACATACTGAAATTTTCTTGAAGGAGGTATATACTCCTATACCTCCTGTAAGCTATTTGCCGATAAACGTTCTCTTTCCGTAGAATTCATTTGAATCTGATTTACAGTAGTGCTTTAGGAGGCTCCTATACCCAGGGCCACAACTAGGAGGAGCAGATTGGTTTGGTGCTCCAGGTGCTAGACCAGAGGGGGCACCGAATTCACCCTTTAACTGCTCCTTCTAAAATACACAGGGTAGCCAAAATGCGTGTCTAGCTGACAAAGTACCCAGTTGTGGCCAAGCATCCACTCTAAGGGTGCGTGACTCGCTCACAGTAGTTTTGCTTTGTGAATATTCATCGGGCTCTTCCTTCCAGTGGCGTCGGAGCTGGGGGTGCTGTGGGTGGCAGAGCACCCACAGAATTGATTTAGGAATAAAAACCTCCTATATAGATTTCTGATTTTTTTTCCGTAAATATCGAACACGAAAAAAAAATTAAAGGAAAAACTGCCTGTTTTTCCTCTCTGGAGTCCCCGCTGCCATCACAATTGATAGAGCCTTTAGGCGCCGATACAGCAAACATTTTACTGTAGTGTTTTCCCCCCCCCCCCCACTTTCTCACATTTCTTCTTGTGCCCCTTTTCCCTGTTTTGCCTAAGGGATGGAGGGTATCCAGATGCATATGTTTTGGTGTGGCGTCGGAACCCGGGGGGGGGGGGTGCTGCTGCTTGAGCACCCAAAGTGTTTTGCAATAAACAAAAATCTAACAAAAAATGAAAAAAAAATTTTTCTTCATCCTATACCTCTTGTTCTGTCCTGTTGCTCTACTTATCTAGTGGTTATTTCTACAGCTTCAGGCACCTACGATGGGTATTTTTGGAGCCCCATACCAACTTTTTTTTTAACGATTCTGTCCACGCAGGCAGGAGCGCAACTAGGAGGAAGCAGGCGAGTCTAGTACCTGAACTAGGAGGGGCGCCGAATTCATTCTTTAACTGCTTCCTCTTCATGCAAGGGATGCCAAAATTCCGGCTTGTCCCGCGTGACAAAATATCTAGTTGCGGCCCTACACGCAGGCGTCCTTCCATTATCTCAGGGTAAAAGTATTTTACAATAAATGAAATTCTGCATTGATGGGGTGATGCAGACACACATTTCACTCGAATGAATAAACAAATGCCTTCAAAGATTTTTTAAGGAAAATTTGTCTCCTTGTTTATGACTGATACCGGCGAACATTGGTTTACTCAGGGGGGGGGGGGGGCAAGATTATAGTGTTATTTTACAGGAAAAAACGTAAAAAATCTGAACCCCCTCGAGAAAATTCAGCGTTCGCCTATGCCGGCAGATATGGGATAATTTGCTTACAAGTCTTGACAGTGGTACAATTGTGCGGGCATTTATTTCCTTAGACCAGCGGTTCTCAATCGGTGTTCCGCGGATTCCTCGGGGCTCCATGTGCACTTCGGGAAAGGCTCCGCAGTCACTCGAAGAAAATAAAATAAATCAGTAAATGATAAATAAAAGAGACGAATCTACGGAGCTACGTCATAGAAATTATATACTAAAAGGGGCTGCACGAGTAGATAAAGGTTAAGATCCACTGCTTTAGACTGCTCATCAAGGCAAGTTCTCTGTGTTTGGACCTTCTTTCATTTGAAGCAGCTAGGTTAGCAATAGCTCCACTTATACAATATCAAGTGGTTTTCAAGTGTTTGCCAACCACGGCTCCCTCGTGCATGGTTCCTCCAGGATGTGGAGGCCATGAGATCGTGAAGGCTCAAAAGATGCCAGGCGAATGGTATCTTTTGCGGGGGACCGCAATCTGACATTCACGGGCCCCTTTATAATGAATTTATAGCGTGAAAAACAAAAAATGACGAGAATCGTCCCGGGCCCAGTGCTGGAGCCCTGTCAGCCTCACCCTTGTGGGGCCCTGGTCCTAGCCATCGTTTCTTCTCCGCCTTTTAGAAGTGATGAAAGAAATCAATTTAGAGCACGGAACAGGCACGCATCAATGTTGCAAAGTCACAGTGAACCCACTAAGAACCGTAACGTGCACTTTTTAGAACCACTGATATCTAAATTTGTTTACGTAAAAAAACTGCGTTACATTAATGTATAGCAAAAGACTCTATATTGGGCAGGAGCAGCTCGCTAACAGGGTTTCAGTCCGGGACGATTCTCCTATCATTTTTTGTTTTGCACATTGCAAATTAACTATAGAAGGGCACACGTGTGAAAAGTTTAGTCTGAGGCTGCGGGAGGCCATAGGGAATAAAGATACAGAGAATATCTTCCGAAAAATCTTGCGGTACTAACCTTAAAAATTATCATTTTAAGACGAAAGAATTTAAAATATCATATATGGGTATTTTCTCTATATACCAATATGATATTTTAATTACCTAAATTTTCTTAAATATTTTCAATTTTTATCAGTTATCTATTTCTGATCACATGCAGGCCCAGTCTTCATTCCTCCCTGCGCACTCTTCTGGAGCCATGGTTCCATTTGGAGCAATATTTTTGTTTGGAAATCAAACAGTGCCGAGTACAGCCACGGTTCCTAATTGAAAGGGGTGTGCCACGAGATCGGCCGAGACAGGGTGCCGCTGTATACAGTATTTCCAAGGTAGAATTGGCAGCTTGTGGTGGGAAATTTCGGGGAAAGTGCCAAAACAAATTTTCATTCTTGGTAGGAGCCCCGTTAGCCCGCCCCCCCCCCCCATCAGTTGGGAGTATGATTTTTAGATCTCTGTTTAAAAGTAGCCCTGCGCATGATCACGTGGGCTCGAACATTTTTTATTTCGGTTCTTCCGAAAGATTTCAGGAGGGTTAGTGATCTTCGATGAGGAAACGATGCAGTTTTTATTCTTTTATTATATACCGAATATTGTTCTTTAAAGGCGTATGCATCTGTGTCACGGTGGGAAAAGTAGGAGACTTCTTCCCCCCCCCCTTTGACAAAGAAGCCTGACATATTTTCAACCCAGAATTGTCATGTCAAATAAGTGAAATTTGCTAAATGTAAATATAATTGTGTTTGTCGCGTGGAAAATATTTGAGCTTCTGTCTTTATATTATTGTGGAAAGCTGAGCTGAATCTCGTGATTGTCTAGTTCCTTCCCTCTTGTGTTATCATTCCGCCTGATATTCATAAAATGCCCAAGATCTGAACCTCAGATCGTTTGTATAGAGTGGACACACTCTCTTTATGCATCACACTGTATGTGTTTGTCGGAAAATCCTAAATATCAAATGCTTTGCTTTGACATCTCAATCTTTTGAGCTCAATACAAAATTCCTTGAATTTTTCTGATTCTTCCTGTAAAATTTTGGGAAATTCCGAGTTAAATTGAACTAGAAAATGTGTGTTCTTTTGAATAATATATTCTTTCTTTTGTGAGAGAGACACACCTAATGATCCACTGATAATCAAAGATATTATCGCCATCTTGATGAGTCGGTTTTTCTTGTATATATATATTTTTTTATACTTGAAGAGCCGATTTTTCGCTTTTTGCATATTCTGAGTCGATGTTTTTTTTTAATAAGGGAAACAAACATTTTTGTTAACCAAGAGTTAAATAATTTTGAGACCGTGTGAGTATTTCAATTTTAAAATTTAATTTTTTTCCCCTTTTCTCTCCACTGTTTCCAATGCTTTGAAAAAAAAGGCTTGTGTTGTAAAATATTTTGAGGGAGAGAAACTTTTGAAATAATGTTATATGCTTGAAATTATTCTCTGTCATCGAGAAAGTGTTGAATTTGAATTTTTCTAAGAATTTCCTTTGTTTGGATTTAAATTTTTCGGCATGTCGCGAAACAAGAATATTTATATATGATGTCGCATATCGTTGGAAAGCTAATATTTTTCATGATGTTAATGTTTTTTGATTTTGATGAATATTTATGCATTTAATCCGGAAATCTTATACTGAAAATTATTGTTGTCATTATAAACTTTGCTGAAAGCCGTTCATTTTCTTAAATCCACCCCGTATTGAGAGATGTTTTTCTTTGGTTTCATGTTTGTGTTCGCGCCTCGTGATACAATTGGGTAAAATTTTGGATGACGCATTTTGCGCGACGAATTAGAGGGTGCGCTTTCTCAAGCCCCACCAATCACTCAATTTACATATTATCACTGAAAAACTTTGGAGGCGCGCAGTTCATCGGGACCAGTTGCATGAGAAAGAGCGGTCCCGCCGTTGAAGAATCCCTCCCACCACATAACTTGAAGATCCCCTGAAACTCAAATCCCAAGTCAAGTCACTCAAACCCCATTTAATTTAGAACTGCCAAAAGTCGTAACATTTTACTTGAAGATGTAAGTTCAAGAAAAACAGCTATAAAAAAAAAACCAGTATGAAGAGTCATTTCGTCATATCAGTTGCTCCCAACTGATCCAGGAGGAAGGTTCACCGGCTGTTACACCTCGTACTAAATGCAAGGAACCCAGGAGCAACTAGCTGTCATATAAGATGAAGCCCAGCAGTAGACTCTTGCAGTCCAGTCCAAGGATGGTACTTCGACCACACTACCCTGAGTGGTAGTACAGATGGAGAACTTTGATGCTCCGACATCGTAAAGCATGTGCACGGACCGTCGCTTCAGCAGATACAGAGGACATTAATCGTTCAATTGGCCAAGCAGATTCGCCCGTCTAAAGATGACATGAAATAACGAACTGTCCGTACTGAGTGTTCAAGTTGAAGGGAACTGTTCATCGAAATCCGGTTGTAAAGAATGAAGTGACCTTAATATGGGAGATAGTGAGTAAATTTTCTCTTTCAAATTTTGTAGAGTGGTTGGGCAAAAACCAAACTGCAGCGATATTTAGTTTTTGTGTTTTGCACCCAAATAATTTTTAATTTTTCGATAAGTAAAGTAAGGTATTTCAGCATCGTTGTTTTTTTTTTTTTTGGTATTTTGTTTTTGGTCATATGAATTAAGAATTAAAGAACCTAATGTGCATTTAGACCTCTGTGTGTTGATATATTCCTTTTTCTTTGTGACTTAATTGTTTCGGATAAAATGCTCTATTACATATTTATTCAGTAGAATTACTCACCGACACACAAAGGGTTGTTGTGGACACGGTAACAACTCAAAAATGGTACCCTACTAATATGATCACCAGGCCAAAAGTTTTTTTTCTTGGGGTACTGTCAACTTAAATAGTACTCAACAATTTTGCACCACAACATAATTGGTGCCGTGAAAAACAAAAACCATCATCACACTGGTGCCATGAAGAAATCCCTAAAAAATTCAATGGTCACATCTAAACCATCCATGGGTTCCGTGTGACAGAAGGAAGACCCCCTTTCTCAAACAGAAATCTCGTTGTTTTTTAATTTTCCATTTTGTTGAAGCAGACCAGACCTAAGCAGTTGCAAAAGGTGCGGTCCCATCTGGTCGCAAAGTTTATAGGGGGGGGGGGGGTGCAATTATCGTAAAAGAAATCCTTTTCTTCTGAAATGGGAAACATGATTTTTTTTCACTCCTGAAACTTACATTTTGTGGGAGAAGAAACATTCCAGTTTCAAACCCTGATAACATCAAAAAGTGCTCGTGGCTATTACAATTAGTGAAGGAATTCCAAAGAGCATATGCAAAGACGGGGTCTTTCAGTTTGACCGACATCCCGTTGGGTGCGGAAGTAGCAGCGGATATATTTGTGTGGGGTAAATGGTACGTAAGTATGGGGGAGGTAACTCCAAAGAAGCAAAGAAGATTTTGAAACCATTGATATTCCTTTTCCTTTTTTTTCCGAAGTTCTTTTATTTCCCAAAATGCTAAAAATGCTATTAGGCCGGGACCTGCGCGGTTGACGTTGGGGGGGGGGGGAAAGGCATCATCTATAGTTTTATTCTGTCAACGCACAGATACAACTGCAACCGCTGAGCGTGGTTTTTTCACCCGAGAAAATCCACATTTTTTTGGACGGTTGGGGTAACCGGAAAGCTGCCATCATGTATTGCAAAGGTTTGAACACCCTGATGACGGTTCGGCTGGACCTGCGGTTGCTGTCTTCCATTGTCTATTAAGTGGTTTGATAAGGAGGGTGATGGGATTTCGGATGCACTGGTTGCCATAAAAATGAGGGGAAAAGACAAATTCGAAGAACTGTATGGTGAAGTTCTATTCGACAGAAGCTAATTCTTTGTTTGGCGGTTTTCACTGATAACAATAAAAAAAACCAATGAAGAAAAAATTAAATTTTTCTAACTAATGATTTTTTTTTGCTTTCCTACATGAGCATACATTAAAACTTGGTTATAATGACATTCATAAACTAACGTGATTACGCTAAAACCGAGATGCATATTTTAGAACACTTGAATGAAATGCATTGGATCCCGATTATAACGTTTTAGTAAAAAACCAATTAGTTACCTCATCCAAAAAAGTACAAATTGCCAGGAGGCCCAACTATTTCTAATAAATTCATAAAAAAATTATCAGAAATAAAAATAATTAGACATCTGAAGGAATAAATTTTTATATTTGCAAATTTTCCATATCAAACTTTTGAAACATTTATTAAAAGCCCAAGTATGAACCGGGGAGGAAATATGTCCCTAAGAGCTACATTGCGTGTGTTTTGCTTTCATTATTCTGTCCTTTTGGTATTTATTTTTGTATCGTATATGAATGTGGCTGTCTATCTGTTGTTTTTGCAATGAAAAAAAAACCATCCAGACCAGCGGATCTCAACCGGTGCTCCGTGTGAACTCCCAAGGGCTCCGCGGCCCTCGAGAAAAATAAAAAAAAGAACCTGTAAATTTGGAAAAAATAATTATTAATATTTTTGAATAAAAATAAATCAGTAACTTTGATGAATAAATAAAAAATAGGCCTACGGGGCTCCGCCATAGAAATTATATACTGGAAAGGGCTCCGTGGGCCAAAAAAGATTCGGAACAGCTGATGTAGACAAAACGTTGTATGCGGGTAATATCGAAGAGTGCACTAAGACAATTTTCACACCTACCGTTCTTTTCAAGCAGTTTTTGATTTACAAAGCCGCAACTAGGGAGAGCGGGTCCACTGTATCGAGTGCTGAACTAGAGGGGGCGCTGAATTGTCCCTTCAACACCACTCCTAACCTTTCCTTACACGGGGACGCCAAAAGTTTGCTAGCTCCAGTTAAAAAAGTATCCAGCTGTGGCCCTGTAGGTACCTTAAACCTTGCAACATACATACTGATGTACAGGGCCACAAGGACATGCGTGTCAGCCGGGGCAAGCACGCATTTTGGCGCCCCCTTTTAATATTGAAGGAGAGATGAAAGGTTAACATTTGCGCTCCTGTCTGGCTCGGAGCATCAGTCAGTGCCATCTTAACACATGGGCCCACCCGAGCACGGCCCGGGTGCCTCAAGAGAACTAACATTTTTGGGAACTAAAAGGTCTAATGAGTATTATAATGTTTTTTAAAATTTGAAAATGTGAAATTTTCAGAAATTTCATTCCGATTTCCTATCCAAAATTTTTTTTCCTGACCATCAAAAGAAATATATATTTTTTTAAATAGGAGAAAATAATTTTTTCCTTGACTTTTTTTTTGGTCATATGGGGTTTTCCAAAATTACAATTATTATGCTTAATTTCCATTAATTAGAAATTTAGTTAATTGGAAATTTACTTTAATCACAAAGAAAAATGTGTTAAATTCATGGCCAATTTTTTTAAACTTCAAAAATATGTTATTTAAATAGTTTTTTAATATATGTTATTTAAATTAATTATGATGATTCCAGTCATCATATATGAAAAAATTTGTGCGATTTGGTCACGAATCGTAAAAGCATCAATAATGGGTCAACTTGTACGCTGTCTTTCTTCAACTCTGAATTAATTTCAAATGGCAAATATTGTTACAGAAAATTAAATTTCATTACATGAATATTTTTATTAGTATATACAGTAAAACCCCTCCTTTTTGTGAACATGGACAGGACAACAAAATTAAATCCATGTAAAATAGGCGACCGTTAAAAAGAGGTTTGAAATTCATACTTTTATATATTATACAACTGTAAATTATTATTTGTCCGTAAAAGAAGGAGTATCCGTTAAGAGGGGGTTTTACTGCAATGCAGCTTATGATCACGAATTTGCATGCTAACTGGAGCTTGGCGAAAATAATTTAGCCAATCCCGAGATGTCACGTGACATTAAAAAATAAAAAACCCCGGTTGCTAACAGCAGTGTGTGTTTCACACGAAATTCCGCGGTTGCTGATAAGATCAACCGCACCAGCCGAACCGTAGTGTGCCGGCAGCCTTAAACGATCAGTGAAGTTTGTCGACAACCAGCTGTAGAAGCTTGTGAGAAGATTTTTTTGGTTGTCCGATTTTGTCAATGGCCAGAATGATTGCCACACATCAATATCGACGGCTCAGCGCAGTACCCCTAGTAGCCGCAACGCACACTTTGAAAACCATTGGTGTAAACAGTGAAGATGAAGTACAAACATAATTACTCTATCGAAAAGATCTAGGCATTTCATATTTGGATTTTCCAACAGGCGAATCCACTAGATAGTGGTGATTCATGTAATTCGTTGTTAAACGAAACTTATCAGCGATATATTTGTCGATTTTTCGTACAGAAACTGTTTCTCATAGGATCTTGTTTCTAAACTTAATGGCAGAGTGTTATTTCTCTTAATTACCGGACTTGAATCAATAGATTTACAGTTGAAACTGTCGTGCTCGAGTATGTAAGAAAAGTTTTTCTTCGATGAAAATACATCAGGGGTGAGTTTGTGTATTCTAATTTTCATTATTAATCCTATTATTTGAAAAATAAGCGGTGCGTAAGCTGAATCCAATGAAGATTGACGAGAAAAGGTTAAGTAAAATGCAAAGAATTCTATATTGCATGTGAAATTCATTTTTCCCGACAATTTCCTTATATGTGTTTGAATTTTTTAAATTGTTTTATCACTATTGAAAGCAGGGCCGTGGCAAACATTTTGCCACCCCCACAACTTTAAAATTCGATAATTTTGTAATTTTGTTCTTTGTTCCCACCTAAAACTGCCACCCGGGGCAGTTGCCCTTCCCCCCCCCCCTCCCCAGTTACGACCCTGTTCAAAGTACGAAATGAAATATTTTACAGCGGTATAAATTTTCATGATGATAAATTAAATTAATGATGTATTCGGTGCCGAAGAGCCAGTTACGGTCCTGAAGTTGGTTCATCTGACTGCGTGAAAATTGCTAGAACAGCCAAACCTCTTTTTCGTTGCACCCTTTTAGGAAAAATTTTCAAACTTTTCTCTAATTATTTTTTTCCTTAACCCTGATGTGATGCCTCTTCTGTGGCTCCATGGGTCTGCATGAGTCATACCTCATTTGAGCCGCCATTGCCTATCACATACTGAAAAAAAATTCATTTTAATTGTTGTTCCCCCTCCCTCATAGGATTGTAGAAAAAATTTATAACCAGTGCTCTGGCATGACTAAATACTAATTCAATTGGTTATGATTGGTGCCACAATAAATTTGGTTGGTACTTGCCAAATTATTTGAAATTTAATTTACTCTCGATGGCTCGACAGTCTACTACTATTGGATAACTACTACTAATGGATGTAATATTTTTAGTTGACCTCTTCACAGTCAACACTTTCAGGTTTTAATTATTGTATGTTATTCCGAAAGTATCCATCTACCTTACCCTATCATAATTACATGCAAGTAAGCATGCATTGAAAGCATTTTGTATAAATTCAAAGATTTACGTAATGAAATATTTTCTTAGATTAGGTTCGTAGTAAAAATAATTATAAAGAAAAAGCGATGACTTGTTTATATAAGAATCCAATAATGAATTATCAGAAATTATTACCAAAGTATCTTTTTTTATCACAGGAAATAAAAAATATTAATTTATTAAGTATTGGAGCCGAAGAGTAGTAAATAGATGATGAGAGATATATATTGTAGCAGCATATAAACAGGGATGTCTTTTGGGCTGTGCCCATGGGCGGAGATATGGGGGGGGGCAGGTGGAGTCGACTGATCTAATGTATATATGAATTGACATCATCATCATCATCGTGCCACCCCCCCCCAGACTTCCAAGTCCATCTCCGCCTATGGCTGTGCCACCGGCACAGAGCACTGCTACACTGCTCAAAACAATTAGGGGAGCAAGCAAAAAAGTGAAGAAAACCGTGCGAGACAGCCACGTATTGGCATACAATGGATAGCGCGTATCAATGCGCAATACAGAAAAAGATGTAACAAAAATTTGGAATTAACCTTTAATTCTTTGAAAATATGGAAAAAACATGAAAAGATGATTTAGGGCAACAATTTGGTTACATGTAAACGATAAAAAAAAGTACTGTTTAGACATGATGCATGAGTTTTAATAGGGCATGTGGTCTCCTCGAACAGCTAAGACTGCTGCACACCTGTTTGCCATGGATGCGATGAGGTTATCGATCAGACTTTGGGGAATACTGTTCCACTCCTCAAGAAGTGCAATCTGCAAGTCTCGGGCAGTAACAGGCGGCCTTGGTCGCGCAGCAATGCGTCGTCCAGGATTCAGGTCAGGAGAGCATGTTGGCCATTCCATACGCTGTATTGTTTCAGCTTGAAGCATGTTCTCCACCAGACGAGCTCTATGCGGTTGGGCATTATCATCCTGGAAAACAAAGGAATCTCCAATGGCTCCTGTGTGAGGGATGACATGAGGTCGCAGCATCTCGTCTGCATACCTTCGGGCCATCAAAGTGCCATTCCGAATGATATGCAGGTCCGTACATCCGCCTATGCTGATTCCACCCCATACCATCCAACCAGCTCGTCTGTATTGCGACTTTTCATGAACGAATGCAGGGTTATTTCGAGTGCCCCTGTCCCTCCATACCAGATTACGTAGGGTGTCACACTCCAGACTGAATCGGGATTCATCTGTAAACAGCACTTGGCTCCAATCATGTTGCTCCCAATCTCGATGTTCAGCAGCCCATCTTGTTCGGGCCACAAGGTGGCGTGGGGTCAACAGAATGCAGACCATTGGCCTACATGCATAGAGCCCTCCCTCATGAAGCCGATTACGTACTGTTTGGCTGGACACCCTTTGTCCTGTTGCCAAGAGCAACCGTCTTTGCAGCTGCGTAGCATTCTTTGTTCTGTTTTCATGGGTTGTTAACCGTATATACCGGGTCATCAGTTGCTGTAGTGGCGCGTGGCCGATCTTGCCCTGGTCGACGTCCAACATTTCCTGTTTCTTGGAATCGATTCCACAGCCTTGCAACAATACTTCTGGCGACTCGAACAGCGTCCGCGACACTACGTTGTGTTTGTCCGGATTCCAGTCTGCCTATAACATGCCATGCCATGGATTCCGGTAAATCACGTTGTTGAGACATCTTCAAGTCACCTTGTCTCAAAAAAAAATACTGCGCAATCGAATTTCACAGTTACGGCAGTAAAACAGACGTTTCTGCAACATCCCGATTTCTGCCCTCATCTACTTTTTCTGGTTTTTGACGTCATGAACTTTGATTTGCATATGAAGTTTTCTTCTTCCGTTTCCTGCTAGGCTTTAAATTATGGATGATTCATTTTATGTTACTTATCGGTATACATCTTTGCGTAATTTTGTTAAAACCATGTGCTCCCCTAATTGTTTTGAGCAGTGTATAAGGAAAAGTATTAAATCAGGAGTAAAGAGAAATATAAGTTTAGAGAAAGAGAGAATGTGTTTTGTGTCTGTAAAAACACTTGAACTATAGTGCATTAATCTCTCTGAGAAAACTAATTTTTTATGCATTTTATCTAGCTAGAAACACAGTTGCGAATTCTCGGGATCACTTCACTGATGCGGCTTATATGGCAAACTGACGCGTAACCAATGTCATCTCACACTTTTGCCCCGAGGCTCAAGCCACCCATAATATACAGAATTTATAAAAAAATATATTTGTGTTTTTTTTTAATATTTATTTTTACAAATACGTTTTCAATTTTTGATATCCCTCAGGGGGGGGGGGGCACCCCCCCTTGCCCGGCGAACGTCTGTGTGAGCACCCACTGGGCGAAAATACTTCCAATGCCCCTGCTTCCTTCCTTCTGTTTTTTCCCTTTTCTTTCCCCACGCACAAGACGGTTCCGAAAGCAATCTTGGCTATATAAAATCAGAGCAGAGATGAATCAATCGCTTTCCCCGAATTCATCGTTGGCGCAGCCTTGTAGTGTAAAACACTACACCAGTGTTTTTCAATCTGTGGTACGCGAACCCCTGGTGGTTCCGGAGTACTTTGCAATGGGTCCACGGGATCATTTTCATTTACTACTATTGCATGAATGACACATTGTGGTATGAAATTGTAATTCATTCAACTTTTTACGATATGCAAATTCGAAAAAAAAATACATTTCGGATTTTTGTGGCAAAATTAACGATCGGGAGGGGGTCAGCGGAGAATTAACTGGCACCACAGAGTATCCGTGGTGCACTGAAAGCTGGTTAACGAGTAAACTCTTTAAACAGCTTTGATTGACCTTCACTACAGGTGGTCAGCGACATCAAAAAGGTCGACCAACACTGCACTAGACGGTTAGTTACGCACACTAAACGAATACCAATCTTGGAATGCTCAGTCGACGATGAATTCGGGAGCTAGCATTGCGTCTCCTTTGATTTTGTATAGCCAAGGTAGCGATCTGAACCAGGCTGTGCTTGCGGAGGCAGGGAGAAATGGGGAAAAAAAAAGTGAGAAAAAGCGTACCGTAAATTCGCAAAGTAAAATTACAGCGAAGAGGTCAAGAAGAGTGAGCCTTTGTAGACGCACTTTAAGGCTTCAATTCCCTCCCCCCCTACAATTAGCGATTTTTAGAAATTTTAGCAGTAATTGACAACTTTGCTACCATTAGTATTACTTTTGACAAGAACTGCCAATTTGCCATATCTCTCTTGAGAAACTACGATCAGCTAAGTATTTTTTACCATTTTCCTTGATATAAATATGGCCATTCGAATCTGTAAGTAGTTCATGTCTCTAATGACCATGCCTACCGTCAGTTTTTTTTAGAAGCTTTTGTTTTGACAAAATATTGCAATTCAATTCACAATTAATCAGTGCTGGCATTCAAAGCTGATTGAAAAAGCACCAACTCTTATGTGACTTAAAATTATTGTTGTAACACTTAATACAGCTTTTATAGCGTCAGAGCCAGGTGTGCCGTGAGCACCCACAGAAATTTTATGGTGCAAGTCTGAGCATCTCTAGAACTGGTTTAGAAATAATAAATTCCCTACAGTAAGGTCAAGATCAGCACCCACAGCTTTGAAATAGTCAAACTTAGTTCATTAGAATCTCGGGGGGGGGGGGGGGGGGGCAGCACAAAAGTTTGAATTATAAAATTCATCAACATAGGATAATATTATACTTTCATAAAAAGTCACAAAAACTCTTAATGATTATAAAAGTATTGAAAGTTGTCACTTACTATGCCAGTTTTCTCTTTGCTGCAACTTGTGTTTATATAAAACGTAAACAACAATCACGAAGACTACTTCATTTGTGAATTTGTAATTTTCTTTTGGATGCTCTTAAACGTTGCATATAATCTTCTGGGTGTGCAGGCCATTGAAATAAAAGCTGTAGCCAAGGGATTTAAGTGTTCCCTTACATGTGAGAAAACGACTGATATATGTGGAATAACATGGTTAAATATATTGTTCTATCACTTTGGTCCTATCCTCGAAACACTAGTTGCCGAATATTATAATAAATACAGGGCTCCCACTCAAAAAATGAGAAAAAGTAGGAAAACGCAGGAATAAAAAGTAGGATGGGGGAGGGTAACCCCCTTAGACAACATAATCATAGCATAATGGAAAAAATCCCTAAAAAAAATTTTTTTTTGCAAAAAAAAAAAAATTCAAATTTAAAAAAAAAATTAATTTTGAATTACTTTTTTTTATAGCACTATTTCAATTTCCTATAAGATTGACTCAAGCCAAAGCAAAATGACTTGGTTACAAAACCAATTTTTGGCCAAAACAATGTACTAGCAACCACAGATAATTCTTTGCTGTCCTCTCCTCATATATATAACATTCTTTTTTTGGAGTCTTCCAAAGTGCAGAGCTTGTCAACTCTCTTCGACAAGGCACAGCAAATTTTGAAGACGTACGTTTTTTTAAAGAATGACACTCCTTCGAGACCACTTTCAAAAGCACAGTGCAAAATGTGTAGATTACAAGATCTGATGCAAATAAGGCAAAAACCAAATAACCTTAAAAATGATAAAATTTCTGCTTTGGCAGAATCATTAATTGCATTCTTCAACATTTGTAATATTTGGCAATATATCAATGATTTCCTGCTCAATTAAAATCAATTGCACAAATTTTGTCGATAGGATTTGGTAAAAAAGTAGGAAAAGTAGGACAAAAACTAGAAAGTAGGACAAAACCGAGAAAGTAGGACAAAAGTAGGACATTTTACCAAAACGTAGGAAAAGTAGGATGAGTGGGAGCCCTGTAAATATCTCAGAAATAAATTTCTGGCTACAGCCCTGATTGAGGTTTAGAAATTGAAGGCTCAATTCATCACAGGTTTGAAAGTCCAAAAATGTCAACTTTTGGGGTCTTTCAGAAAGGGCAACCCAACTCAGAAATGACATGACTTGGAAAGTGACAGATGAGACAAGTGGTACATTTGATGGGAAGGCCTGGAACATGGACAACTCATTTCAATGCCAACGAAGCTAGAGATCATGCAACTTTATCCGTCTGACCTTGAGTATGGCAGACTCAATTTGTCTGGTCACATGACACATTCTGTCTGATAAGCTGAAAACGAACATAAGAAATATATTAATTCATGTAGGAGATATTCTCCTTTTTTAGGGAATATATTCCCTTTGCAGATGGATAGTCATGTGATCTATAGCTTCATTGGCTTTATGTTGAGTCTGCCATGCCTGTAATTTCTAGAATATGTCAGTTTGCAAAATTAATTACAACTTTAACTGATATAATGACAACACAGTAGTTTCATATTTTATGACATCCTTCTGCAAGGCCATTTTAAGGTCATTGTTTACAGTAAGAGCCTTTATATACTTTATCAGTTTGAACACCTGTACCACCTACACTTCTGAGGCATAAACAACCATTGACATGGTAATAAGGACATTGCAGACATCACATACAAAGTAAAGACTTTGTAGTAAAATGGCTTTAAACTTCATCTTCACATTTGTCATGCGACTGATGGGCAAGGCAGTCATTTTGAATTCATTATTCTGTGATTTGACCCATGTTTGTGAAGGACAATATCACCCACTACTTCAGAGACATTGAACCACCACTGTGATGCCATCTACTAGCTAAATTTGTAACTAATTTCACCAGCTGGCCTAATTGAAGTTCCAGACCTGCCCATTAAATGAGTTACTTGCTTTATCTTTTTATCTATCACTGTTTCAAGTTATGCCATTTCAAAATCCTGAAATTGAATTGAACCAGTCTCTATCAGTCTTTTATGCAATTTTCACTGTTGGCCTTTTAGTAATTCTCATGGAGTGGGGGGACCCAAGAAATATTTTGGGGAAGAAAATTGATAGATGAAGAGTGGGTGAATTTGATCAAGCATTTCAAAAGTTTTATGTCATCTGGATACGACGGAGTTCTGGTAGAGTTTTTGAGATTGTCTATCTCCTCCTTACATTATTATTTTTTAAAATTCTTTACAATGGAAACCTATTACCTGAAAATTGGAGAACTAGTTCATCACTCCTTGGCTTGATCACAAAAATTTATACCTCAATTTTGCACTGTCCACTTTAACAGAAAGTCATGATTTAAGATATTTTGTCAAATTTGGCTCTGTCCAATTTGGAGACGGCGGCCACATAGATGACAATTTATATCTTATTCCGACATGGTTGCTTATACTACTACTAAACCAGACATGCACCTCGTCCATATTCCTCTGCGGAACAAATTGGTACATGTTGGAATGTGTGTGTAGCATAGTGAGCCTTCAGTGAAGTTTGTTTCTGTGTAATGCTTATGTGTAGTGCTGCCATCTAGAATCAATTTTTTTAAACAATGAGTTTTTTTCTCAACTCTTAGTGATTGAAGTGTAATGAATGAATTACACCATTGTAGGCCTGTTGCTCTCTGCGGCAAGACTTTTTAATGGGGAGATCGGCTCACATTTGCATCTCAAAGTTAGAAACCACAGAAAACCAACTTCAGCCGACCACCACTGTGGCGATGGTGGGGTTTGTGGTTGCTTATACTGAAAATCAATAGATTGGTATACTCTATATAGATAGGATCTGGAATTGAATTTATCCAATCATATACAAGACAAGATTATTATGTGATTATCTACACAAGGACAATGGTATAATTACAATTTTTATTCCAGATTCCTTATTGTATATATATGCACTGTTGTACATATATATACAATAAGGAATCTGTAGTCCACAGATGTTTCCTCCATGTAGTCCACGGATTATCTGTTGCTGCAGACAATCTGCAGAAAATGATGTTATCAGCCTGAAGAGTATTCTGATGAGTCCGAATTCGAAGGTTTATTATTAAACTGCAAATTTTGATTTTATGTGTAAAAAATGCTATTGTTTCGTAAATAAATTTCATTAATTAGTGTACCAAATGGATTGATTATTGAAGTTTTTTTTTAATCCTGCGGAAATATATAGCCAAAGATTATACATTTTTTTTTTTGTGTCTTAAAATTTAGCATGCAGATTATGTTCCACCACGGTATATAAGAAGGAAAATACAATATTCAAAATATCGTTGTTTGTTATTTTCACATGAATTAATAAATTTCCAGATACACCCATCCTTTGGGAATGCTTCAATATCTCTCTAAGATTAGAAACAGGGTGTGTCGGGTCCTTCAATGTTCAATTTTGATGAAATCCTAATGCATGTCCGCCTTACAATCAGAAGAGCCCCAATAGCATTATTTTTAGTTCAATCTGCTTATTGTCAAAAAACACATACCGTACAAACACAAACTTCAATAAAGACTAAACTCTGAAATGCATTGTATAGCAAGTTCTGATGTGGAAAATGGGTCATACTAGAAAAGACAATTGAATAATGCTAAGCGAATGTCTTTTATAACAATTTGTATCAAAACAGTAGGAATAGTCCTCCACTCATCCCATGAGATGAGACTGAGCTATGGCATGTGGGACGATTTTATTCTTTTCTAGAAGGACAAATCAATCATGAAAGCTCAGTCCCTGACAAGCTATTTCTGTCTATTCTTCTATTTTTACTTAAAATAATGGAATAAAATCGTCTGACATGACATGCTGTAGCCAAGTTTCATCTGATGGTAGGAGGACTATTTTCTGTTTATTATTCCATTCCTATTAAGTTTTGATTTCCACTAGCACTGCCAATTCATGCACAAGACATGTTCTCAGCTATTTCCCTTGAAGCAGGGAAATGGGAAGAATGACAATAGAGCTTAAGCTAACTGTAATCGATAAAGCAATTGTGGCAGAATTGCACATTAAATCACCACATTCAATTTTTCATAGTATACATTTATTATAAGGATAATCAAAACATTTGTTCAACAAAACAAAAAAGTCAAGTTATGATTTTTTGGGAAATAAATTCTCTTAATTGCTTTCAGAACACAATAATTCATGTGCGGCACATGCGTTTTCAACAGCTTTTTCCCCGCATTCATTAGAAAAGGAAAGAAAATCTCTTTTGTTAGTTAATACAGCCAGACTCTTATAATGAACACAGATATCATGAATTTTTATAAATGTTTTTATAAGATTTTTTATAATGAAATTTTCAGTGTCCCATGAATTTCGTGTTGCTTATCTATGATGTTTTAATTGGTAATAATGAACACTGATTTGAACAAAGTATGCTATAGCAAATTTTCGACAGATTTTCAAACATGGGATTGCCAGGAATTTCTTTGTAATCTTATCTAAATCTGCTTATCAGTAAATTTACCTTTCTGCAAATGATAATGTCTGCTTCCTTTCCTTGGAAGACATTCTAGTAGGGCTTTTTTGAGTAATGGTAAAATCCTATTTTTTCCCCCCTATTTTTCTCTGTTAAATCTCATTTTGTTTGCAGAAAACTTCATTGGGAAGGGGGGGGGGGGGAATTGAGATGGTTCCTTCCCAAAAAATTTAACCACTTTTAGTGTATATTCGCCATTCTCAAGCTAGATTCGGGCGTTGGTTGTAGAGGTTTCCTTGTGTACAAATTAATTTTGAGAATGCCCAGGTGTGCAAAATGGTATTTAGTGTTCTAAAAATTGCAGCTATAGAGTTGGTTGAAAGCCAAAAGTTGAGAAAATAAAGTGAGGTATCAAAGAAAATCTGGGACTACTCGAAGTTTGTTATTGGTTTTTTAAATGGTTCTAAAAAATGAAATGAAAAAAATTTCCAGGGCGTCAATGCTCTTACAGGAAGAAGAGTCTCTACATTTTACATGGTTATTTGACAAAAACGATTTCAGCACAAAACATTCGAAGTCCACAAAAATATTAAAGAAGCAATGATTGACACATATTTTTAATTTATTCAATTACATGGGATTTTAATTAGATGTATTAAATGTTTTATCTTTATTAAAATATATTATTTTAGAAATTCTATTAATTTTAAATTTTGCGTATCATGCATGTAAAATGTTTTATTCTGCTTAAACACATCATTTTTCAAGTCAGAACAGATATAATGAAGTTTGCATAAAACGAATATTTTTGCTGTTTTTTCAGACTTCGTTATAAGCGGGTCCGACTGTATTTCCAAAAGTGATATTTCAGGAAGCTCTCAGATATGTTTGTACACGACCACTTAGTTCTATTCTAGCTGCATGTGGTCAAAATTATTTCTACACCAGGACACATTTACAAATTGGGGCTTTCCAATCTTTTTCTTTTTTTTAAATGCTCATATCAATAATAGAAACTTTGCATGGAAAAATAATTTTTTTTTGACATGGGAAGGTTTGATCCTTAATACACAAATATTCGCCAATAATTCTAAGGGTTCTGGGGAAGGAGGGGGGCAACAGATTCCCTCTGTTCGGAAGAATTCATTTTACATTTTCATTCATTTTAGACAAAGTATGTGTATGTTCTGAAAATGTCTGATTTTCATTTTTGCTATCTTGAAAAAAGTATGTTTCCTACTTTTCATTCAAAGGATCAAAAAGAAAAAAAGGAGGAGGAAAGTGCAATATACATAAACACTTCGTCCAGTTACAATAATATATATAATCAATAGAATAGGAAGTGAATTCAAACCTATTTTCAATTATGCAGGTTCATAGCAGTTTGAGTAGATGATATAACTGTGTTAGAATTAAACAAAGGATTTGAAGCTGATCGCTCAAGTTCTTTGTAGAGAGGACAAAATGCTGAACTTTGGCTGGGTAATAGTACATATGTGACTTCAGGTTTCTGAGAGGTGTGACCAGGAAAAAGGTCAAATGAAAATGGACATCTGGAAGTAAAAGGACCACAATCAAAAAAAATCTGATACAAAAGATTCAATTAATTTTTATAGTATAGAAAAACGGAGTAAATTTTATAAATTTCACTTGATTTTCTGATAAGATATACATTCACTTTAACATATACAGCAGTACCTCTCAACCTTAAACTGTCTCCACTTACAAGTAATCCAAGTTAATACTCTATAGCAGAGATTTCTAATGTTTTAGTCCAATAGTTAAGAGAGTTTCATGGAAACCTTGATGATTTTATAAGGAGACTGATCTATGGAACCAAACACGTATGAATATTTCTCCAAAAAATATAGCTTTTTTTTAATTACACAAATACAAAATATGTACATATACACAACATCTATACAACATACAAACACAGTTTATATGTTACTATGTTTTGTCTTATAGTTAGCTTATGATACTCTAAGTTTTTTAACGTTTTGAAGTTTTTTTTAACGTTTCTAATTTTCCTATTTTTAAGTATTATTATTATCTAGCTTTAGCAATACTGTTAGTATGCCTCGACCAGTGTTGTGTATAGCTTGTAACGGGAGGTTTCCCTGATCTTGGGGGGGGGGGGTATAGTAGCTGATAGTTTCAATTGTAAAGGGTGCTTGGATAGGGCAAAGCTGGAATTCGAGGTTGAAGCTTTACGGGAAAAAGTTAGGGTGCTAGTGGGCCCGGTTATAATGAAGCCACTGGTCATCGAGCCACCTGTTGACGAAGAAGCAATCTCCATGAACGACGACAGTTTAGAGGGCGAATGGGTAGTCGTGGATGAGGTACAGGGTGATAGCGATAGGGGTTTAATCATTGGCGATTCTATGGTTAGGGAACTTGGGAACAGAATGTGTAGGGATTTTCTGGGTTTCGAGCGCTGTTGTCTTCCTGGGGGAAATATTTGCAACGTTCGAGACGTTTTTCATTGCCAAAAGTTGCCCTTGAGGGTGATTCTGTGGGTGGGAACGAATCAGGTTGGAGCGAATATTAGTGAGTCTCTGTCAGAGTACCGGGATTTACTATTATCTGCTGGGGGGGGGGGGGGGGGGGTTCAGATGTGGCAGCGATTCCACTGCTGCCAAGGGGTAGTAGGATCCACCAATTCAATATAGGCCTAAGGACATTTGCTCCTCACTTGGGGTCACATTCTTGGAGCTTCCCGCATTTACCGATAGGTGGCTTCGTTCAGATGGGATCCATCTAAATAAGAGGGAAGGTTTACAATAGTCTTAGGTCAGGTTTTTTACTCCCAGACCCCGTAGTCGGGAATGCAGGTTAGTTAATGATAATCCTAACAGTACTGATGGGGAATTACCCACCTCTGACTTGGATGGCTTCTCGATTTACACTAAATCACCGGGAAAATTCAAATGTGTGCTAATAAGTGCCAGTAGGGTCGATTCGATCAGGTCCAACATGGTAAACTCTTGAAGCGTTTACACGAGATTGAAATTGAGGGCAACTTGCTGAATTGGATAGAATCATGGTTAAGATATAGCTCTCAATGAGTTATGGTGAACTAGGAATTCTCTGGTTGGACAGGCGTCACAATTGGAGTTCCTCAAGAAAGTGTCCTTGACCCTATACTTTTTTAACTTTTTATCGATAAACTTATTCAGGGTATCGATGGGATAACTAGCAAATTCGCAGATGATGTGAAGCTAATGAGGGTAATCGGGAATCAATGCGATAGGAAGTTGCTCCAGACCAACTTAAACAGGATTGCAGAATGGGCAGATGAATGGAGCACGGCGTTTAGCGTTGATAAGTGCATGGTCGCTCATTTTGGTTCGAACAACCCACGGTTCTCTTACGAGTTGAATGGTGTCACTATCCCGGATGCAACTAGGGTCACAGATTTGGGAATTCTCATTGACGAGCGGCTTAGGTTTTCTGAACGTTGTTCAGCGGTGGTCAAAAAAGCGAATAGAATGCTCGGTTTCATTTTCAAAAAGGTCTCTTCGCGTTCTCCTAAAGTCCTTCTTCCGCTTTTTCGAGGCTTAGTTCGTCCTGGACTGGAGTATGCTGTAAGGTGTTTAGACCATACCTACAGTGGGACATAGACTTGGTTGAAAGGGTGCAGAGAAGAGCAACATGTGTCCTTATTAGTGCACGGGGCTTCAGTTATGAAGAGGGACTTCATTTTTTGAATATGTTTACATTGGATGAACGCAGGTGTCGAGGAGATATGATCGAAGTGTTCAAAATTTTCAATGGGATGGATGGGATGGACCATGAAATTTTAGTACACTGCCAATCGACTGCTTTTACAAGGGGACACGTGCCCGAGTGGCATGGTGGTAAGATGCTCGTCTACCATCGTGAAGGTTGTTGTCAGGGTCCCGGGTTCGAACCCAAGGGTGGATATAGATAAGATATTTTCCCAAACGAACTCGAGGCAACCACCGATAGACAGCACCTTCACTTCCAACCCATCTCACTAATGGCAGTAAATTGCAATATAGCGATATGGCCAGAGTTGGTGTTTGGTGAAGTAGTAGTATCGATTGGTGAGGGACAATGCAAGGTTATGGTGCCGCAGGGAATTTTTCTCTAATAGGGTTGTTAATAAATGGAATAGCTTACCCCTGGAGGTTGTAAATTGTAATACAATTGACACGTTTGAAAAGAAATACGATAAATATATTGGGGTAAATCGAGAAGCTATCCATTCTTAGATTAAGACAACCATAAGTATTCTTTATGGGCATTGTATAATATTTGATCATGTGTATATATTGTTTATAATTGGTGTTAATTGCATTTTTAATTGGGTTGCTGTATTTTTTAAATATATCACATCCATATTTTTACAGGCATCTTTTTCTCATACAATAGAGTAAGCAACGTTGGATGTACAAAAAAATCCAAAACGAACACGGCTATACGCGTTTCGGAACTATATGAAGTTCCTTCATCAGTATCAGAAACAAAAGGAAGAAAGAAAATATTGAAAAACTCCTTATAGCGGGAGTTACTTGCTGTTGTAGACAAGAGTCAAATTCAAAATGAACCGGCAACAAAAGAGTAGAGTAAGAGAACGGAAAAAAGAAAAATGGCAGAGCCAATCGCAATTGAGAATGTGATAGTGATGCTGATGGAGAAGAATAATTATTGTAGAAACTGTTGCCAGATTTTTGAGAAGGGGTGGTGTGCTAGATAGGTCGTTGACTAACTGGTTTTTGTTGATGTGGAATGATTCGAAGAAATCCAAGTCAGACGGTGAGGGGCATTTTTGGATGATTTTGGCAGAAGTCAAATTTATGGTCAAAGAACCAGCAGTGTTGGGCTATGGATGAGCGGTTAAAGTCTTGGTTGCTTACGTATCTTCCATGCTCATTTAAACGGTATTTTAGGGCACGTTTAGTTCGGCCTATATATGATAATCCGCATTGGCATGAAATGCTGTAGATGCCCCAGAATGCCGATCATGAATAGATCGGATTACGTTGAGAAATCCTCAACTCTAATTAATTATGCTTCATATCAAAGCATACAAAAAGACCCCAGCTCGCATGGACTTAACACGGTCAAGTCAGCTATTAAATCTTTTCAGATTCTATCTCAAACTATGAAAAAAGCTCTCACCCCCATCGGTTGCATTATGCGCCAGGTTTTACCCACTGCCCAAAGTCCACAAACCCGACATTCCACACCGACCCATAGTCTCGAATACTGGCACTGCCTCTTACAAGCTTGCGAAACCCCTCGTCCCAATATTTGCACCACTCTCTTGCAATAACACACACATGAGAAATTCAGTTGAATTCGCACAGAAACTCCATACCTTCAACCCCGTCAACACAAAAATGGCCTCTTTTGACTTAAAGTCTCTTTTTACGAATGTCCCTGTAGAAGGCGTTCTTCGAGGTCTGGAGACCAGACTTACCGAATTCCCTTTTTCCCAATTTGAATTATCTGAACTATTAGACCTTACTTGGGTCTCTCTCAACCAAAATATGTTCTCTTTCAACAAACAATTCTATCGTATGACTGAAGGCCTTGCTATGGGGAAACCCTCTAAGTCCTGTACTTAGTGACATTTACATGCACTATTTTGAAACAAAACCTCTTCCGTGAAATTTGTTTTCCTTTTTACTTCAGATATGTTGATGATTGCTTTGTTCTTTTAGGCCGTAACGCTAACATTGACCATATTCAAAATACTCCCAATTCCATAGACCCTTGCATTCAATTCACTATAGAGGAAGAAAACAATAACCAAAATGCATTCCTGGACATATTGGTCACTCGTCATGAACAAACTTTCTCTACCACTGTCTTTCGCAAACCGTTTGCTGTTTCACTACCCCCTCACAACCTCTCTGTGCATCCTCTGGCACAAAAGTATGCCTCATTCTACACATGCGTGAAGCAAGCCATTAATATCTGCTCTTCACCGACGTTACTCGATTCTGAACTGAATATCCTTAGAGCAATAGCAGTCGATCGTGGCTACCGTAGCTCTCTCATTGATAATCTACAAAGCAAACTGATTAAAAATACTTCTAAAACCAAGACTAAACCTGAACACAAAAACTTGATCATTTTGCCTTTCTTCCCAAAAACCAGCCAACGCATCGCTAAAATCCTTCAAAAATACAATTTTTCTGTGGTTTTCACCCCCATCAACAAACTTCGTTTCTCTCAACTAAAAGATCCCATTGACAAACAGTGTAAAGATCTTTCATTCCAACTCAAGCCAATAAGTGTTGCATTGGATATTCGTCAAACAGATACAGCTACAATAGCTGACTCATGCTGTGTTTGGCTAAGCCTTCTCAAAGAAAGTGTTCTTCAGCCTCACATTGAAAAGATACAAAACAGGATGAACCAGATTCTGAGACCATTTCATTATTTGGCATATAATTTGCACCCAAAATATAAAGGTGAAGGACTGACTGATGTGCAAAGTGATTTGGCTCACACATGGGCAACAGAGAAAATTAACGGTTGTCTGCCATTGCTAATTTCATATGAAGCGGAAGAAACTCCTTTTCCACCTTCTTATTTCAGTGCAGCAGGAAGAATGACAAACCCTGTGATTTGGTGGAAAGGACTTTCTAAATGTAATGCTTTTTCAGCTGAGCCTGCATCTGAACTCATAAAACTAGCAATGCTTTTGCTGTCCAGTCCCGCCAGCTCAGCCTCCATTGAAAGAGTATTTTCTAACTTTGGATTTGTCCATTCAAAACTTAGAAATCGTTTAGGTGTAGAAAAATACGCAAAATTAGTTACATGTTATCGGATGCTACGTGGTAAAAATGAACCATACTATTAATTATATATCTATTCTAGACATTTTGTACCTCAAATTCAAAATCGCAAATTATAATTAATATTTTGTTTCAATTTTAATAAATTAGTGTTTGAAAATGAAACATTGTAATATCAAAGTGCCTCATCATTAAGTTATATACCTATTCTATTCGAAACATCCCAAAGCATTCATTTAGGTTTTTGACGGTTTAAACTAATTTTTGACACTTGTCACGTCAGAAAAACAATCCTGATTGGGGTCTAATTTATTTTTCCTTACGCCGCAAATACACTGTGAGTGGCCATGGTAAGTTATTTTTGCCCTGCACAGAACCCTAGGGTTTCATGAAACACCAGTTTGAAACCTATGCTCTATGGTTCACCCTCAAAGGAATGTGTTCATTTTTTTAAAAAAAACAAACATGGATGCAAACTAGTGCTGATGGTATATTTTTAGTTGAAACAACTGCATCAACACATCAATTCAATTAATAGGGCTCTGTATATTCAAACATACTATGGGCACTTGACTTTTATTTTACTGCAATCTGTAAACTGATGAAGTCTTGCTTAGCAAAGTTGAACAGTTGTTACCTTGAATTTTATTCCAAATTCTTTAAATTTGGAGAGATTTTATAAACCTCTGGACATGTAAAATTTTAGCAGATCTTAAAAATTACGCCCAACAATTAATTAATTCTTTCCAGATAGAAAACTAGTGTAGGCGGTGCATCGTACACAATGCTGTAAATTTTGACACGAGTATGTTTTGTGTTTACCTTTGCACGGTAGCCACTGACATAATGAAATTGGTATCATCAGAAGTGTCTTTGGAATAGCTAACAGACGATACATATGTTGCCTATTTGTGTTGCGAACATCTCGAGATATAGCATATAATAACTTAGTTATGAATGCTAACTGTGAGCCTGGTGCCCAGACCAGAAAAGGTATTAAAACCCGAGTGGTAGCTTTGGATTCGTCTTAACCAGATCTACCTGTAGATCCTAAAAACATTGATGTATTTTGAACACTTCGTTAGATACGAGCATTAAATTATTTCATTACAAAACTTTTTTGCAAATGAACCTGGTATCGTCAGACGATTTAAAAGATGTATTCACATCAAAAGTTATATTATACAGCTTTATTTTGCATTGAAATAAAACTAAAAGATGTATTTTCTAAAATTAAATAAAATTTTAGAAAAGAAATTGGTGTAGTGTTTTTGTAATCATGCAGGATTTTTGAAATTGTTTGTCCATAGGACTACCTCTGCAACCGTTGACTTCCATTGATGCTTCCATTTATAAAGTGTCATTATAAAAGTCTTATCACTATAACTTCTCATATAGCATAGCTGCCAACTTTTGAAAATGAAAATTCGGGAGATTTTCGCGCAAACCCGTATTTTATGCTAAAACCCCTCCCTAATAAATACAATAGGGATTTTTCCAAATAAAATAGGGATTTTCCAAACATAAAAGTTAAAGCGTAGGGAATAAAATCCCTACTGAAGTCAAATTAAAATAGGGATTTTACACACATGGAAGTTAAACCCTTGGGAATAAAATTCCTACGCAAAAAACAAGTGAAATTGGAGGCCAAAACTTCAATGATGTAAATATAAATATTGTGTTCAATCAGAAAAACGCTGTGAATAAACATTCTGCGCGAATGACCCCAAAATCATCGGAAGATGAAGGAAAACACCGTCAATTTTTGAAGAACACTGACTTTTTGTGACACTTGCTCGATGCTTTTTTTTAAAATTTCACATGAGTGATGATGGCAGTCTTTCCATGCCCGATGTTTATGCCCGTAACACAACTTGTACAAAAAGGAAAAGTAGGCCTTCTTCTGGAACGTTTGATGAAAGGAAATTCATCGGAATAAGTATCTTTAAAATTGATTAAATATGTTTTTGCTTATCATTATTCATGCTTTGTTATATCGCACGTACGTAACTTCAACAAAAGAAATTTTGACCATATACGCGTCACTAGAATCTTCGATTATTATCCAGGACTATTGGCTGCTAAGCCATTTCCCTGCACGATAAGACAAACAACTTTCTTGTTACCATCAGAGGGTTTGTAAAACTTCCTTAAAAAGGGAATTTCCCCATTTACGACGTGTTATGTCATTTCGAAAGGGGAAAAAAAAAAGAGGCTTCATGCCCCACAAGAAATTCCTTAGGGATTGTTTTCATAAGCGGGGATTTTTTTTAATGAAGTAGGAAATTTTTAGGGACAATTAGGGATTTTTGTGATTTTGTAAAAATTCGGGAGATTTAAGAACTTTTCGGGAGGTCGAGCGATGAAGCTAAAATTCGGGAGACTTGGCAGCTATGATATAGTTCCAATTAGTGAAATGCAAAACTGATTTTGAAATTTCATATTCATAAGATTCCATATTTTTAAATGTAATATTCATCAAGATATTAAAAATGAAAAAATACATTGTTTTTGTGACTCATGGTCATATTAGCATGTTCGTACTGACTTGAGAATCTCCATAATGTCAACTATTGGTTATTTTATTAATATTGGTATATATTGGTAATATTGATATTAATATTTATAGTGGCATTTAAAAAAAATAAATGCTTTACATCGCTTACTCCTATCGAACAAAATTAAAATAAAATAATTATTTAACTTTTGAGGCCAGATAAATGAAATGAAGAAAAAAAAAACCCCACAACATGTTAAAATGTCTTTCCGGCAGATACAATCAAATTTCATGAAACATTGTTGGGTCATTCCATTTCAAATCACCAGCAAAATGCCAAAATGAAACCCATGGCCACAGATTTTTATCATTTCTTTTATTTGTTGCTTTCACCATCCTTACTAACCACGCAAAATATTATTTACATGTCTAAAACCTTTTGAGAAAAAAAATGTTAAAATGTATCAAATCAGTCACATCCAGTTTCTTTTCCAACACTACAAATTTCAAGAAGTGTCTTTTCTGAAATTTTACTTTGAATTACAGGATGACGATATAAAATATTTAGCTCAAATGGAAATTGTTAAACACTTTTCTAAGAATCTTTTCAACATCAACGAATGAATTTAATCTAAGTATGAATTTAAACCAAAAATCTATTTTTCCACCAACCCTGATGAACTATTTCAACATTTCTAACCATTTCATGAATTCATTTAATCCTTGAATTTTAAAATTTATTACATGCTTTTGAATTATTGCATCAACTTATGAAACTTTACTTAGTGAATACTGTAATAAACATAAAAGAAAGATAAAATATAACTCAAATTTTTTTTCGTTAAGCATGAATATTTATATCAAGTCAAAATGTACAAATATAATTAATGTAGTCATGTACGTACAACTGTGTTTTGTGACTCAAATGTATTAACTGTTAAAATAATGTTTATTTGTTTATAGTCTTTTACTTAATATATTAATAGGATAAAATTAAAAAAAAAAAACAATTAGAAAATTCATGCTGCACATCAAAATGTTTTTTGCAATAAAGTTTAAATTTGTTTTTTGGTCATAATCTGTATTTTTTGTGAGTATATTAAGTGTAGATACCATTTGAATAAATTGAAAATTTGCAGTTACGATATATTTTCATATATAAACAATATTGCTTAGAAGGTTAGCATTAGAGACGCCATTCGTGGAGTTGGAAAACATTTTTTCTCAAAACATTTTCGACATGTACATGAAATTTTTCATGGTCTACAAGGATGGTAGAAGCAATAAACAAAAAATAATTTAAATCTGGGATGATGGTTTTAATTTCAGTATCTAGTTGAATGATTTGAAATAGGAGCGACCTAGTCTTATTTTGTAGAATTTTGTGTTGCGAACCAGAATAAATATATTAACAGAAAAAAAACATTTTTTTTTTTGCCCAGTCTTTTAGTTCATATATTTAGGAGAAATTTAAAATAAAAGTTGTTTTGGTAGCTGCTGTGCCACTGGTCCAAAAATATGTTAGAAAAATGGTATTTTTTCTCACGAAAAATTCCATAAAAGCAAAGTTAACAATTTTTTTGCATATAAATTTCAAATGTAAGTATTAAGTATTTTTATTCATATTTTGTATGTTTTCGTGAACATTTTACTGAAAATTTCACCTGAATATATTGAAAATTGAAAAAGTAATGATTTATTTTCTCAAACAATGCAAATTGAGCCTCAGAAAAGTCATCTTCGTCATTTTTTGATAAATTTTAATTTTTTTTCCCACAAAAAGTTTTAGAAATATGCAAATAATATTTCACATGGTTAGTAAGGATGGTGAAAGCAACGAATAAAAAAATATCAAAATCTGTGACCATGGGTGTCATGGCTGGTTGATTTAACATGAAATGACCCTGCTGGTTCCAATTTCAAACCACTGGCAAGCGCAAATGCAGAAAGGTGGGATGGATCTACCTCCTACGAGCAAGACAATATGGGCAAAATCTGTGTCCCATAAAATATGGGCGATCCTACAAACCTACACAATACATCACCCAGCCCAACACATAGCCTTGGATGTCTTGGCAGGGATCGAAGGCTGTCATTGGTCAATATGAAACACAAATGGAAAGATAGTATGGTTGTGAAACAACTTGACAAAGAAGGCTTTATTATTAAAATTATTGAAGAGTGAAACTACTTTACTTTATCAATGACAATTACATTTTTTACAGAATTTTCAAACTTTCAATTCATGTTTTCACAATTCACTAACCAACCCTCAATCATTGCCAATAAATGCTGAAAAATTCAAAGTCAATATCTCCATAAATAATGCATTTAAAAATATATAGAGTTTTTTGCAAATGACTTTTCAAAGCATGATCTACGTTTCATAAGTTTTTATTTTTTATATATACAAAACCCCTCAAAAAATATACATTTTAAGAAACCGCAAGTCATTTGAAAACTTTTGTGATTGTAAAGTATTGTATTGTACTCCTGAAGTAAATGTTTGCAAAGATCGTCCTACAGACAGGCAAATTCAAATATACACCAAACCATATAGGATAAAGAGTGAAACTCAATTAATGAGCATAAAGTACACGGAAAGAAGCTCACCAATTCATTAA
The DNA here is from genome assembly GCF_987345545.1 of Pholcus phalangioides. Lineage (NCBI taxonomy): Eukaryota > Metazoa > Arthropoda > Arachnida > Araneae > Pholcidae > Pholcus > Pholcus phalangioides. The sequence continues at coordinate 52,920,886 of NW_028301597.1, forward strand.
ACCTCAGTGGAGCAACAGGCAAATAGAGAGGGGAGGGGGGTCTCTCTCTGTTCTTTCCCTGTTCAGTGAAAAAATATTATTCACGGAGGAGGACATTCATCTCTCCCCCATTCACTATACATACTCTAAGTGATTTCTCCTTCCCCATTTCAAGGGGCGCATCTGCTTATGGGTGGGGCAGGATATGAATCATAACATTATCTATTACCTCCAGACACAAAATTTTGATAAACATAAGTATCTTTTAGGAACATACTAATCTTTTGAGTCAATTTTACAACTATCACCATTACTAAGGTAATGTTAAAAAAAAACAAATATGATACCAAAACGCCATATAAATTAAATTTATAATAACATTATAAATTGAAATTACCTTCAGATTAAGGTGATCTAAATTTATTAGGTTTTACAGTGAAGAAATATTTAAAACTAATTTTCTTTATCAACTTTTTCTTTTAATCTTTTTTTTTTACAAGTTATCTCATCAAAATATTAAAATTACTGGAATTTTTTACATACCGAGGCTCATCAATGATTTTCACTTTCTCACAACCATCTGGAGGTTCTCTGGACAAGAAGTAATTGATATGCGGACTAGTACCTGGTTTGTGCGCATTTTCCACATCATCTATTATGAAAATGGGAAGAAAGATGGAAATAGTAGAATAAACAGGATCGTCAAAGAAAGAAACAGAAAATCTTTGGCAGATGGTTGCTGCCTACCTAATCTATAATTACTTGATTAACCACAAAACAAACTAACAAAAAGAAATAGCTATATCCTCTGGAATTAGTTTGTGTTCTGGTAAGAGTAATATAAATGTGTTCTTATGACATTTGTTTGTTATTGATGAATGGAAAAAAGAGTTAATGTAAAGTACTGTTTTAACTTTTCATATCCAATAGTTTTGCCACCCATGTATTCCCAAAGACCTTATTTATTTTCAGTGTGAATGAGTTTGGTACATACATTGTGCGACAATTATAAGGCATCAGGAATATTCGTGAAAAAAAGAAGAACCCAAAAGAATACTTCTACAAGAATGAAACTTACGTACAACTACCGGTCATGTTTACAATTAGGAGCAAAATTATAAGGACATCAAAGAAACAGTTTTTTATGTACTTTAATATTTTTATGAATTCCAGTAAGAAATTTAGGAGGAAAAATATGACATTTTCATTTCCACACTTTTACAGTAGTAATAGCAGCAGCACTGCATTACTTTATGCAAATAATTTTTTATGTCACTTCTATGTCAACGGATAACAAACCAATATCCCCTTTACAACTACCTCATCAGTAGAAAGAATCCCACAAAGTACAGATCCGCAAGAAAGCAAAAATCTTGAAATTTGGCTATTGCATGGCTCTGGCCCCAAAGCAGAATGTTTTGTGGTGTTCTGCAACGAGTCCTCAGCTGACTTAAAATGTTCTGCGGTAAAAATTTGCATATACATAATAGCGTTTTTCTACACTTTTCTTAAAATTTTTCCAGATTGTTCTGCGACGTACGTCGCAGATTTCGGCATATTCTGTTTTGGGGGTCACTGGCCATTGCAAAACGTATCATCATCAACCATTTTCAATCCACTGCTGGATGAAGGTCTCCTCTAAATTTTTCCATTCTGCTCTGTCTAATGCTTTAGCCATCCAGTTGACTTCAGTCACTTTCCTGATCTCGTCAATCCATCTTGCGTGGGGACGCCTTATCGGATGATTACAACCACGGGGGTACCAATCTAGAATACTTGTGGTCCATATGTTGTCCTGTCTTCTTGCAATATGTCCAGCCAATTTCAAACGTTTAATTCTTTCCATGATATCATATACCTTTGTGTGGTTCCTTATCTAAGTGATTCATTTTCTGTCTCTCCTTAGGATGCCTAGCGTACATCTTTCCATGCTCCTTTGTGTTGCCTGTAGCCTTTGTATCGGCTTGCTTGTGAGTGTCCATGTTTTAGCTCCATAAGTCAGTGCTGGTAGCACACACACACTGGTTAAAAACTTTTCTTTTCAGGCATAATGGTATGTGACTTCAGAATTACACAGTTTTTGCCAAAAGTGCTCCATCCAAGTCTGATCCTTCTGTTTATTTCATTAATGATTCCGTTGTCCATAATAATTTCTTGTCCCAGGTATACATATCTATATCTGTGTTATTGAGCAAGATTGTCTGTCCTCTTCAACGCAAAGGGGTTGAACATAACTTTAGTCTTTTGCAGATTCATTTTCAAGCCCACCTGAATACTTACCTTCACCAGTTCTTGTATCATTTCTTCTAGTTCGTCTGGATTACTGCTGATAACAATGCCGTCTGCAAAACGCAAATGGTTGAGAAAAATTCTCCATTTATTTTAATTCCTTTTTTATCCCAATCCAGTTTTCTGAATACTTCTTCAAAACGTATATAGCAAATAAAATTGGATGTGCCTGATGTGTTGTCACAAATATTTTAAACTGTGGAATGTGTGGCTTTGTCCACACATTGGGGTGGCTCATGAAGGAGGTGAGTGTCCCCCTGAAAATTACATCATTAATTTAATTCTTTAAATGGATTTGATACAAACTTATTCTTATTGAATTTATTTTTTTTTAATGAATTTAATAAATTAGAAAAGAAAAATTTTTGGAAGCACTGATAAAAAAAGTCCTGTAAAATATGGGTCATATGGTCAAGGTTCAGCAGTGCTTTCCATGGAGAGAGCTCTGTATTCTTTCCGCGTGCTGTAAGAGATACCCTTTGGTAATTGTTGGTTTTCATGTTTTTGCTCGATCAAATTCCATATTGAGTGGATATGCAAATGTAAGTACAGCGTCGGATGACGTAGTGAGATTGTATAAAAAAGATTATGTGAACTCCGATCAGATGGTGGTGATGAAGACGGAGACCGATACGGGTATGTCGATTGATAAGGTTTTTGAGCTTAAGGATTTGAAATAAATGTGTTAGTATGAAAAAATTTGTGTCTTTATTTGAATTGAATTTTTTTTTTAACAAGGTTATGGGCCAGAGCACCCAAATCCTAAAAGCTCTAGTTTAATCGTAAATGTTATAGCTAGCGAAGTTTTCCTAGATATTGATGAATTATGGCTGAAAGTTGCTCAGATAGATTTGTTTTTCCCAAGTTGAACGAGTTCAATTATTCAACATGGAAAATGGGCATGAAAGTTATCCTGATGGATCGCAATTGTTAGGACTTTGTGATGGGCACAGCTCAAGAATATCCTGACGATGCTCCGGAACGAGACAAAAAAGACTTTGCTTGGCGTAAGCAACGGTGTTACACCACAATTTATCAAGGTGTGGAGCGAAAATTTCTTCCTCTGATAAGCAACACTAATGATGGAAAAGAAGCTTGGCAAGTTTTGAAGGAAAATTTCGAACCGACATCCAGAGCCAGACTAGCATGTTTAATCGACGAATTTTTCGAGCTGAAATTTGATTCAGAGAATGAGACGATTGGCATATTTTGCAAACGAGTTGCCGAGAAACGACTTGAAGTCAACTATGCGGGATTCAAGATCCCAGAAATTTTGTGCTGTTTCCAGTTGATCCGACGTCTACCACAAGAGTACGATAATTTAGTACAAATCCTATATCGTTTAGCGGACGACGAATTCTCTTTCTTGAACATAGAGAAACAACTAATTAGTGAAGCTGGTAGAATCCAACTAAAAGAGAAAGACTCTAACGCAACAGCAATTGACTGTGCATATGCAATGAAATCAACAAAACGTAATCGGCTAAATCGAGTCGCCGTCCTCAAATCGACAGCAGTGGATGCGTGTTGGACAAACCAAACGAACAATCTAGGTCTTCAACCACCTACGATCATCTTATGGGGCCGTCGAAATTTTGCACGTACTGTAAAGGGACTAATCACAAAGTGGATTGATGCTTCAAAAAGAAAAGAAATGACAGTGATCATCGAAAGAATACTCAGACTATGTTTTGTGATAGTGCAATCACCGATCAAGAACAATCCTTCTCATCAACAAGAAAGATGGAAGAATTCCTGATTGACACAGCAGCGACTTCACATTTTTGTAATCAACGATCATGGTTCAAGAACTTTAGAGAACTGCCATCATCGGAAGCGCTTATAGCTGACAAGGACTATACGTCCAAGATCCTTGGGGTAGGTGATATTGATTTTGTTACTAAAGATGTAAAAGGTGACGTTAACGTAACTCTCACGGATGTATTATATGTACCAAATATGAGGAGAAACTAAGCGGAGCTAAAATGGGCGGAAACAAAATTTGGAAAAATAACAAAATGCTTGTATATAACAAATGGTCGAAATATTTCTTTACTGTTTTTCGTAAAGGTTTGTTATATGTGTTATATGGTTATCCAAAAATTAATGAGGGGAATGATATTGAAGCACATGGCTTAGATTCTGACTGTGTGCATAAGAGGTTTTGTCACATAAATGTTCCTGTAATTAAAAATATGAGTTTAAATAATAGCGTAAAAGGTCTAGAAAATGTGAAATTCAAAAACGCTAATTGCATAACTAGTAATATCGCTAAGTCTAAGCGAGAAAACTATGCGCATAAAACTATGAATATGCCAGAAATACAAAATGTGTTCTCGAAAGAATCCACATGGATTTATGGGGGCCTGCTCCCGTGAAATCGTTAAATGGAGGTAAATATTTTTTGTCAATCATTGACGACTATTCAAGAAAAGTTGATGTATTTATCTTAAAAAACAAAGATGAGGTGTTCAAATATTTCAAACAATATTTGTCTAAAGCTGAAAGAGAAACTGGTAAAAGGTTGAAGTCTGTCAAAACCGATAATGGGTTAGAATTCATTCACAAGACGTTTGAAAATTTTCTAAGAGACTTTGGAATAGGAATTGAAAGGAGCACAATTTTTACTCCAGAACAAAATGGTGTAGCGGAGAGGTTCAATGGCACATCGATGGACGCTTTACGAGCTATGCTACATAACAGTAAACTAAAACCATCATTTTGGGCCGAAGCTTTACTAACCTATGTTCACGTCAAGAACAGGTGTATACACAAACTCACTAAAGGTTAACACCTATACTGCTATGCTATATAACAGTAAACTAAAACCATCATTTTGGGCCGAAGCTTTACTAACCTATGTTCACGTCAAGAACAGGTGTATACACAAACTCACTAAAGGTTAACGCCTATACAAATTTGGACTGGTCATAAACCATCTGTCCGGCATTTTCGAAGTTTTGGATCTTTGTCTTTCGTGCATGTTCCAAAAGCTTACAGAAATAAATTTCAAGCTAAAGCGAAAATTGGAATTTTCTTGGGATACGCTAACCAAAGAAAAGAATACCGAATTTGGATTCCTAAAGAGCGTAAAGTTGTTGAAAGTATTCATGTAAAAATTTATGAATCAAAAATTGGTGTTATTTCACTGTTCGGTCATGAAAATAAGTTTGAATATGGTTCTTATGAACTAGACAAAAATGTTAGACAATTTGAAGATTCTGAGAAAAAATCTATTGACGTATCTAATTGGATAAGGGAAGAAAACCCCAGAACTACAAGTTCACGTGTAGATGTGTATTATTTCCCTACATCCAAACGATCGGAAAGACTTAGAAATTTGAATGATGTCAAAAAATATTGCGAGAAAAATAATTTGAAGTTTGATCCAGATCAATTCAATTTTAAACCAGTTGTGAAAACTGCAAGTGAAAAAGTGGAATCTGATGAAAGTGCGGATTTTGTGGATATTTTTCAATGTGAAGCTTACAACGTTGAAATTCCGAAAACATTCGAGGAAACTCAAAATTCCCAGTTCAAGGAAAAATGGGATCAAGCTATGGATGATGAAATTGAGAGCATGAACGATCGGCAAGTTTGGGATCTTGTTGAACCACCTCCAAATGCGAAAATATTAAGTTGCCGGTGGATATACAATATCAAACGAGATGACAAAAATAACATCAAGAGATTCAAAGCAAGATTAGTGGCTCAGGGTTTCAATCAGAAACGAGGTATTGACTTTACTGATGTTTTTTCCCCAGTCGTAAATTTCGATATAATCAAATATTTGTTTGTTATATTAGTTAGCTTATTGAATTGGTGTCATTTTCAAATTGACGTTAAATCAGCTTACTTGTATGGTAATCTTGATGAAACTGTATATATATGAGACAATCCGTTGGTTATATTTCTGAAAAATATAAAAATTATGTGTGCCTATTAAAAAAGGCTATATATGGTTTACACCAGAGCGGACGTCAATGGAACTTTGAATTAGACAAAATATTACTAAATCTGGGATATTATAAATGTAAACGGTGTAATTGTGTTTATAAACTGAACAAAGTAATTTTGATTGTATATGTTGATGATATTGTAATATTTGGTAAAACTGAAAAAGATGCAAAAATCGAGATCAATAGAATTAAAGACGTGTTAGATATAACTGAATTAGGGCCAGTAAAATATTTACTTGGCGTAAATTTAAAAAAAATTGGTGATTCAATGTATTTATATCAGGAAACTTATATTGATAAGTTGATTTCTAGATTTAAAAATTTACCGTAACGAAATGTACAATTACCTTTAAAAATTGGATGTAAATTACCGGATAGAGCGAATGAAATTTGTGAAAATAACTTGGTGCGTGAAATACCCTATAGATCATCAATAGGATGCTTGTCATTTATAGCAAGTCGTTCGAGACGCAACATTTCATACGTAGTTGATACTATGGCACAATTTTGTAATGGGTACACATATCACCATTGGACTGTTTTAGTTGATGTATTGAATTATATTTTTGAGACTAAGCATTATAAGATAAATTTGTCTAATGTAAAGAATTTTTTATTGAAAGCATATTCTGATGCAAATTGGGGATGTAATCTTAGTGAAAGACATTCAACTAGTGGATATTTGATTATGCTCGGAGAAATCCCGGTATCATGGAAATCGCAGAAGCAAAAATGCATTGCATTGAGTTCCATGGAATCGGAATTTGTAGCTTTAACTGAATGTTCGAAGGAATTAATATGGTATTCGAGGATACTTAAAGAATTGAATGTTCTTGAAAATGAAATTGCTATATTGTATTGTGATAACCAAGCGGCTATTCATTTTGCTAAAAATAATATTGAAAATAATAAGACCAAGCATATAGACATTAAGTACAAGTTTGTACGTAAATTGTTGAATGATAACTTATTTCAATTGAAGTATATAAGTACGAAAGATAATCTTGCAGATTTTTTAACCAAGCCTCTTGTCAAGGAGAAATTTAAAAAAATTGTTGGACTTTTCAATTATTCTTTGATTCGATCAATGGGGCCGATTGTTGGTTTTCATGTTTTTGCTCGATCAAATTCCATATTGAGTGGATATGCAAATGTAAGTACAGCGTCAGATGACGTAGTGAGATTGTATAAAAAAGATTATGTGAACTCCGATCAGATGGTGGTGATGAAGACGGAGACCGATACGGGTATGTCGATTAATAAGGTTTTTGAGCTTAAGGATTTGAAATAAATAGATGTGTTAGTATGAAAAAATTGGTGTCTTTATTTGAATGAATTTTTTTAAATAAAAACCAGAGGGAAGAGAAACGGGGATGGTTAGTACAGGTTATTATGCTCATTTTGGGCATGCAAAAAATGTGATGCGCTTACTAATGCTGCCATCTACTAATCTTTTAAATCTACTACTCTGTAAATCTGTTGCATCTTCTAAATTAGAATATATTTGAATAAAAGTATATGTATTTTATAACTTTATCATAGAAATTTATACACCTTTCAAATTAGAGTATAATATTCAGGCACCTGTCCAGACCTTTTTTGTAAGGCCCAGTTCTTGTGAAAAATAAGTAATTTCACGGGAAGTGAAGTAATCTAGTTAATCTTGCACACAAAAGAAATGAAATTCCAAATTTATGGCTTCATTCATTTTTATTATGTGAAGGTTCATTTTCCCGGTCCAGAATTTTGTGAAGGGTCCATTTTTTAGATTCGGAATTTTGTAAAGGATCTGGAAACTGGGCCCAAATTTTAGCTGGGCGCAGACCCCTGAAATTTAAAGAAGAGTATGAATTTTAACAATTTACAAAAACCATTGCTGATGACAACTGCTAAACTTAAATGATGATATTCAACATTGTCAGAACATTGCTTAAACTCACTGTGCAAACTATTTACGTAAATGTTGCATTGATATAGAGCATTATTATTTTTGTACTGCATAGGTGTACAGATAATGTGAAAAATAATTTTATAAACAAAAATAAAAATTTTCAATGCAGTGCAATACTTTACTAATTGTAAATAGTACATGTACTCATTGCCTAGAAAAGGACAGGGTGATTGCCCAGGGTGGAAAGTTTTAGGGGGAAACAAATGTTAGCTCCCAAGGAAATGACAACGGCTTCAAATCACAGTATTACGGGCTTTTCCTAACAATTTCAAAAACAAACTTTATTCAAACTTAGACCATTAACATGCATAGCTTAAATACGACCACTTTACTCCACCATTTCTCAATCAATTCTCTTCTCTGTTACTGTTTGAATTAACATTCTCAAACAGTTGCTCACTACTCAAGCACAAAGTCACAATACATCTTTTCCTTTCCAGCAGCTGCTCGATAGCTTCCTACACTCTGTCATCCTTACCTGTAATCCTCCTGATTGCCCCACAGTACTGGTCCTTATGTGTTGACCTGTTCGGATTACATCTTGGCAACACTGGCTCATCTTCATCTTTAACTGAAATGTTTGAGCGTTCATCGTCTTCATAATTAAATTGACTCATACCTCCAAGCTTTGAATTGACTCATACCTCCAAGCTTTGAATTGACTCACATGCGCTGTTGTCGTGTAGAGATGACCTTTCATTGTTGACTCCAATTCAGTCACCCGATATGTGTCATTCAGTAACACAGCTATAACACTCATTGGTCCTCTACACTTCTGTTGAGGTTTCGTCTGTTGTACCATGGCTTTCAGACTTCTCTTCATAACAACGACCTTGCCTGGTTCGAATACTACTTTAGTATATCTGCACTTATCGAAACTGTTCATCTTTTGCGGATTCGTTATTATTATATCTCGAGCTTCTTTTCGTACTTCCTCTGGATTCATCCACGAGTTATTCTCCTCATCTGCTAACCATCTCAACAATCCGTCATTGAACCTCTGAGAATATCTATGCAACATCTTGAATAAGACATCATTCAATGAATTGTTCACGAAAAGTTCCATTCCATCCTCAACACATACTCTTGTAATTCTTTTCCTCCACCTTCTCTTCTTTTTACAAATACAAATACAATGCCACAACAGGCAAATTGCCCGACGAGGTGGCTGACTTAAGAACATCATGGATCCCGAGCCATTTTTTGGAGGCCCTACCTACTACTGCTACACCCCCCCCCCCCCGCGGAACACCCAACGAATCGGTACATGCGGGAATGTACGTGTCGTGAAACCTGACGTAAAGTTTTTTGTTTCTCTGTAATGCTTGTTATGTGTAGTGCTGCCATCTGCCACCAGTTTTTCTAACTATGAGTGAAGTGTTATGATTGAATGATTTATCGTTGTAGGACTGTTGCTCTTTGCTCTCTGTGGCGAGACTTTTTAACGGGGAGATCGGCTCGCATTTGCGCCTTGAAGTTGGGAACCACAGATTTTCCGCTTTATCACCTTTTTTTCCTCGTTTTCCACCTTTTGCAGATCGTTTTCCAGCTTTCCTCTGCTCGTCCTTCCACTTTGGAATTACATACAATAGTTTGTTTTCCTCTATCATCCACCTTTTCGAAGAGTTGGTTATTCTTCAGCTCTCAGCCAAGAACTAATTGTCTTTCCTCTTAGGTCTGGTCCGTATCAGTTTTCTGTAGTATTTCTATTTTTTTCTTCAGTTTGTCATCTGAATGCTGGATCATTAGGATTTAATCTTTCTCAGTGAGAATCAAGCATATTTCTAATTTCTGATCAATAAATGAGTCTAGACTATCCTTTGACTCTATTGCAGGTGTTCTACTAAGTGTGCCTATATGTGCCATTTTTGATCCCAATCAGTGTCTCACCTCGAAGTAATATTCCTGAATTAAATCAAACCACCATATTTGTTATGGGCATCTTTTTCTCAGCCACCTCGCTGGGCATTTTGCCTGTTGTGGTGTTGTATTTGTATGTGACGTTTAAGTTGTCACAACCGGGATAAAAAATAATGAACATCACGAGTAAGCACAACTAGAGTCGAGAATTAGAACTTCAATTAAAATTTAATTCAGATAGAATCTTTAAGGATTTGATTCAGAATATTTCACAAATTTTGACAAAGTTAATATCACCACGTCGTTGGTCTACATCTCCATTCACCGGGAGTAAGTCCATCTCGTAGCTGGATATTGAAGTCGACTCATCCGTTCTTTTACCTCGGCAGGCCTTACACGATGAGAAGCGGCCTAGTAAGAGTTCAGGAACATGGACGATTTACAGAAGCATTCCAAGCTATAGCACCCTAACTCCCCAGGTGGAGTTAACCAATGAGTGGTGAAGTACGGCTGATATGAGTGAAGTGAGAATACAAGTGTCTAGAGACGACACTATCACTACCTTTTATACTGAAGCAGTGACCAATCACCATCGACCACATCGCCGATTTGCATACATTCCAGATTCTCCCGATCAGTAGAATCGCGATGCAGCGGCAGTAGGAATGATGCCCTTTCACCACAGTCAGTTGAGAGCCTCATGAGCGATGTTTACGATTGATCCAAACAAAATGCAATTGAAACCATTGAATTTTTGTGATATTTTCTGCGAGGTCTATGGGATGGGGGGGGGGGGGGTCATTTTCAAAGAAGTTTCAATTGTACGATTTTCACCCTTATACGACGTTTTGACGTGGCCTGTTGAACGTTGTGTAAACGAGGTTCCATTTGTGGTAATGAAGCTATAGCATGGGAGAATATAACCTCAGGCAAGTTAGAAAGTAAAGCTTTTCCCTTTTCTCTGTCTTAGGATTGTTATTTAGGATTTGCTAGTGAGAAAAGTGATAAGAATCCGACACCATGGATCTCAATTGGTGATTCCAAGGAAGAGAGGCAGGCTGGGAGGAGGAGCACAGAATGCAAAGAAACAATTTAATACTTCCAAATCTTTGAAGGAAGACCCTCATAAAAATCCTCATGTCTCTTGAGAGTTTTGGGAATACCAATTCCCAGGAAGTCATCTTGACTGTTGTCTGAAGGACTTGTGTGCGAGAATAGGAAGAAAGAAAGGAGCCAACAAGAATATTGTTTGTCTTCTTGTTGATTATCCAATATTTTCTCTGAATTATTTTAGAGTACCCGTTTTCAACAGAAATAAAAATAAAAAATTGCTTCAGGTGAAACAGTAACAAAAAAAATTTTCAAGGTACCAGGGTTCTGGGATATTGGGGGTTCCGTCCCTTTTGATTCCGCGGAACAACAAAAAAGCTCTCACGGAACCCTAGGGTTTTGCGGAACACCGGTTGGAAAACCCTGCTTTAGGGGACTTATCAATAGGTAGAATGTTAGTTCAGGTGCCCAATAACTATCGAAAGGTTTTTTCCTTTTTTGGCACTCTGAATAAGATACCATTAAGAATATTTTATATCTTCATAAAGGGTGGTTGATTACATAAGCATCATCCAATCCCCCCCTTGTCAAAAGTCAGCAAATCGAGAACCCCCTCCCCACCATCGATGCTGACGTAATACTTGAATGACCCCTAATGTTACTATTAACCATGTAATATAAAGGGGTGTTTCTCCAGTTACTTTCAGTATACTTAATTAGGAAGATATTTCACAAAAACTATGATAAAAATTAGGTGAATATAATGTATTTAATGAAATAAATAATGCAGATTAATTAGCAATGATTTACGATGTACAGGGTGATTATAGCAACTAAAGTTCTGATTTAAAACACTGTAGAAGAGCCATTGTCAGAATGACTTGGAAATTTACATGAATATTCCTGAAGCAATGGAATTTTATATGACAAAGAGGAAAAAATACTTAAAAATAGCAAATTAACAATACTGTACTCATCGAACTCAAATTTGCATGCAGAATGGGAACGATGGCCACTCAAGGCAAAATGATAACTTAGATAGCATTGCACGATTTCATAATTCATGGAAACATCACAAAAGTGAAGTAATTGAACAAATTACTTCATTTTAGTGTTTGGTTAGCATATGAATCCATATGAACAAAAATGTTTGTTAGTCCAATTTATATTTGTATAATTTAAGAACTTTTCGGGAGGTTGAGAGATGAAGCTAAAATTTGAGAGACTTGGCAGCTATGCTATTGAATTGTACGTGCACCTTGTAAACATTACTCTGGGGAATTTCAAATGAATTAATGCATATAAAACTATGTTGCATTCGTGTGTGTGTGTGTGTGTGTGCATATCTTGTTAAAGTTTTTATGATGTCCAAGTTATATGTGGTCAAAACAATGGAAAGGGGAGGGTGGGGGGAGTGTAGTTGCAGTTTCATGTTTCTGATATTTCAGATCTAACAGATACAGCTTTCTAACTTATAAGTTAGTTAAATCAAGGATTCAACTGTATCTTCGTAATTTTTTCCAAGAGTGCAATGAGTTAGTTGACCTGAACAGAGAATTATGTTGTCAAAAAATTTCAGTAACTAACAAATTCAACTTCATTTTTTCAACTCAAGAATACCAGTTTTAATTTTGGTGTTGCATTTTCATTACATTTAAAAAATAACAGTCACAACAAACTTACCTGAGAAAGGCGAAATGGAAAATTCCAAGTTCCCAGGAATGATTGGAAGAGCGGGTGATATGGAATGACTGCGGCTCCCTCCACTGCTGCAATAGCTTTCTCTTCCAGCAGCAACAACAACAGAGGAATTCTGAACGGAATGGAAGAGTTCTGCTATCGGGGCTCTATGACCTTCAGGAGGAGGCTCTAGTAACTGGACAAGAGATAAAAGGAAATGAATGAGTCAAGTATTGCAGAGCTATATATTTTAAAAATGCATACACTACATATATATTAGTTTTTTCCAGGTATGGTATACATTTGTTTTATGGTGATGCGATGAATCTAGGATTATGTATAATTGGTGGTAATTAGGCATAATCACTGGCTATTTTGGTAAGTTTTATATACATCAGATGGTGATTATGCACAATCCCTAGCTCGCATTAGTAAATATGATAAATTATCAATCATTCAAATTTTCCAGACATTATGTATAAACTTCAGTCCAGGATCATGAATTTGATTGATGATGTTGGTTATGTTCAGGATTGGCAGGTTTTTGACACATGGCAGTTTTTGACGGTTTAAACTGTCACGTCAAAAACCTCAAATATTGCTTTTCGATATAAAAATTTCCATTGGAAATGCACACGTTAATTGCATGTAATGTTTAAAGTGACTATGTTATACAAAGAATAAATATTTAATATGATTCTAAAATAATTTTCTACTCTCTACAGAATTATATTGCACAAAATATATATGGTTGTTTTTTCTTATAAAATATACAATTTGAATAAAGCATAGTATAAACACGAAAGGGAAAACTATGGAATGATTCGACATTCTCCGATTCAAAATGATTCTTGACCTTCCAAAATTTCTTCAACTGCTTATATATGTGTGCATTGATATAAACCATCTGCTGTACTCGTTTTACAGCAGATAAGAGTTTAAAAAAAGGTTTATTACATCATATATGTATGGTGATTTCTGTTATTAAATTATCTAGATAACCACTGATACTTAAAACGATACACTTGTTGTGCATAACATTGAAATATATATAGTGATCAAAATACTAAATTGTAGGACTAAAATGTGATTTAATTTGGCAATGCTAGCTTGTATATGTCAAACTTGGCTTATTCTTACTTTTGCACTATGATATGGTACATTTACTAGCATTTATAATACAATGGTTTTCCAATTCAATCTGTATTCAATTCAAACGTGCAAAACAAACGCTTTGGGTATCAAGTCTTGCCAGCTCTGCTTTGGTTGAAAATACTCTTTAAAGCTCTGTGAATTTATACACCCTGATCTAAGAAATTTTTAGGTGAAAATAAATGAGTTTAATTAGTGCATAAACAGATGCTGCATGAGAATTTTTATATGGAATAAAATTTTAGGCAGATCACAAAATTTAAAATATCAAAATTGGTATTTTTCCTCAGTAATTATAATTCTGAATATAAAACCCTTTAATCTAAATAAAAGTAAGTGTTTTGTTATTTAACATATCTATCAAGTTAACAAAAACTATTTGACATCATTGAGAGTAAGATTTTGATAGTTTTAATACAGACTTAGTTTCTGGGGTCAAAAACCTAACCCTGATGCCCTATTATACATATTTTTAATAAGCAGCTCTATTCCACTTAGCAAATTGTACACAGGTAATCAGTAGCTTAGATAAATCTATATATTTAAATTGATTTTCTGTGTGTCTGTGTGTATGTTCTCTATACAAATCTACAATTTTAGATCGATCGTCGCCAAATTTTACATATATACCAAATGGGACCCGACTTGAACGATAGGCTACTTTAAAATTTTGTCAGACCAGGGCAAATGCCCCAAATGGGCAAAAAACTGTCGGGCAACAATGGTTTTTGGGCCTCAACAATCACTTTCCGAACGTTTACTTTGGTTACCGTGGTTCCCTAGCGATGAGTTTCAGACGTGTTTATGTCTTTACAATGGTTTGTCACTTCTTTAATCCTGGTATATGTATATGTATAATAGTTTATGCCTTTATAATGGTTTGCCAATACTTTCAATACTACACAATAATACTATTCAATACAATTACATTTCAATACCCTCAGTAGTGAGGCTTTTTGAATAGACGTCATAATCATCATCAGCATCGCTTTGAGGGTCAGGAAAAGGGCGAGACTCATAGAAATCACTGTTAAAATTGCCAATTTTACTGTAGAAATGCTGAAATTTGGTGGGGTTTTCCGCCACATCAATAATTTTAAAAATTGTATAGAATTCCCGATTTCTGAAATATTGTGTTGCTTAGAGGTATACTAAGCCCAGGAGATTGAATATGAAGTAATTAGCCGGACCTACTTTTGAGTTGGGTATTCATGTAATAACATTGATTTCAACTTTTTATTTATATCTTCTCAAGCATGAAAAATTAATGTCTCCATATTATCTTCTGATATTCAACTGCATAAATCCATATAGTTTATAGGTTGTTTTAAAATTAATTATGGACCCGTAAAAAGTGCATTGAAAAAATTCCACAGCTTTAATTAAGCATTTTTCAAAGCTGAAACAGGCAGATAATTAACTTGAAGTTTGGGGGGGGGGGATAGAAATATATAGCAAAAAGGAATACATTAAAAAAGGAAAGAAAAGTATATATTCATTTCTATGTTTCTTTAAATCTGGATTTGTTTATTTCATGAGTCGCACAGGAAGTCGCCATATTGGTTAATGTAGACACGGTTTGCATGTCCCTCAAAGAAAGAGGGAGATATCACGTGTTTCTAACAGCCTCATTGAAGAAAACCCGGGCAGCGCCGGGTATTATAGCTAGTAAACCATAAAATTATATTTTATATGTTCTAGACTGTTATGTTGAAAAATTCAAAATTGCAAATTATAATTAATATTTTGTTTTAATTATTGTAATAAATTAATGTTTAAAAATAAAACATTGTAATACACCAAAAAGTAAGTTTTTCATCATGTTGTACACCTATTGTGTGCAAAACATTATCAAAAGGCATTCATTTAGGTTTTTGATGGTTTTCAACAGTTTTTGATGGCTTAAACCAGTTTTTGACTGTTTAAACCAGTTTTTGACAGTTTAAACCAGTTTTTGACATCAAAAACCCAACCCTGGTTATGTTTGCACAAGAGATGTACAAGCACACATGTACAAACAGAGACAACGTAATAGATGGGTGAAGGGGGTTAAAACAATTAGTAACATCATTGTGGGTGGCAACGTGTGGGGGGCGCATTTCAAATATCAAAATTAGAGATAATAGGTATGATTTGAATAATTGAGGTACTGTCGGAAAGGCAAAATATTTAAGATGTTGATAAATATAATGGGAAAAATCAATTAATTTAATTAGCATGGGGAAAAAATACTTTAAAAAAACAAGATTAAAAGTGCACAGAGATATCATGTATATGTATGATATTATATATCACAGAGATTTTTGTAGGTGTAAAGAGAGGAAGCATTCTTAAATTCAATGGGAAGAGAGTTATAACACTTAGGTATTAGGTAAAAGAAAGGAATTTTTTTTATATATTTTTGTGAATAATTAGCAAAGAATATGTGGCGTTACGCCTAGCAGAAGATCGAGTGGATGTTAATGGTAGGGAGTATTGACATTTAAAGAGAAGCGACAAGGATTTATAAAAAAATAAATAGCAGTAGGATTTCTACACTTTTGAACAGAGTGATGGAAGGAGTATAATAGCCATTAAAAATTAGTCTTATAATTTTCTTATGTAGTGATATAATAGGTTTTACGTTAGTCAAATAATCACTACCCCAAATAGGTAAAACGTATAATAAGTACGAATGGAACAGTGAGTAGTAAAGGGTGATTACAAAAGAATGATTACAAAAGAATGATTACAAAAGAATGATTAACAAAATATTTTAGAAAATAAAATTAATACATTGTAAATTTAATTTGATTTGTAGATTATGAACACGGGATTTCCATTTCATGTCAGAGTTAATATAAATACCCAGATATTTTATTGTATTCACTTGTTCTAATTTATGACAGTTACAATCAGTGCTATCTTTATGGGCATCTTTTTCTCAGCCACCTCGTTGGGCATTTCGCCTGTTGTGGCATTGCATTTTTATAATGTTATATACCGGTTTATGAATCAAAGTCAATATTCAAGGCAGGAATGTTATGCAAAGAAAAGTTAATATATTTAGTTTTAGCGATATTAAGTTGTAGATCATTTGCATGAAACCAGTCTCTAATTTTTATCATGTCAGAATTTACTGAATTTTGGAGAGATTCATTAATGTATGTGCAAGCAAAGCACCAGGACGAGATGATATCTATCCCAGAGTCCTCAGGGAATGTGCTAATGAATTGTTGGGTTCAGTCGCACAGATATACAGGAGTAGTGTTGCTGAGGGTGTCGTCCCAAGGGATTGGAAACTTGCTAATGTTGTTCCGATATTTAATAAGGGTAGTAGAGAAGCTGTGTCCAATTATCGTCCAGTGAGTTTGACGAGCTCCCTCTCGAAAATTTTGGAAATTATCATCAAAACGCAGTTTGTGAAGTGGATAGACGAGAATAATGTATTGTCGGATAATCAGCATGGGTTCAGGAAGGGGAAGTCATGTGTGACTAACCTCCTTTGCTTCTATGATCACGTGACTGAGGCTTTGGGTAAGGGCAAAAATGTAGATGTTGTTTACCTTGATTTCCAGAAGGCATTCGATCGGGTTCAACATGGCCCCCAGTGCAGTTCTACATCACTCAAGTTACCCGCGGCACATTCTTATATTATTTAAGTGATCTGCCGGACAAATAATTACGGATCACTTGAGTGATGCGTGGCCCAGTTCCAGAGCACTTAAACGGCCGGACACATTTCCAGATCACTTGGATCCGCGAAACATTTAGAGATCACTAAAGTGGCTCTGTAGGGCACTTATCAATGGGGGAATCAATACACAACAGATACTGATTTGATACAAAGCTTGGACTGTAATTATGATAGATCAGTAATGGCTTTTTCTAACTCAGAGCTTTTTTTTATTTTGATTCATGCTGAACCCTTGATGATTACAAGACACTCCCAGAAGAAAAATAAAACTCTTCCCTTTTTACAGGGTTCCCAGCAACCTGAAAAGTAAGGAAATAAAAAAAATCAGGTAAAGTGTTTAATATTTGGCAAGTCACACAGAAAAAAATGCAGATAATTTTTAAAAGTCAGGAAAAGTTCTGTGAAGGGGGAAAAAACTCAAAAAAAAACAATTTGGAAAAACGTTCAATTCTTTTTAAATTCAATTAGTTCAACTCAATTTAAAGGTTGAGATTTTGAATTATATTTTTTTCTTCTTTAGTTTTGGTCAGGGAATGTTTTGAGTTTTGGTCTGGGATCAAGCAGATTTTGCTTGTATCTCGGGTTTATGCATGGGTTTGACTTTGTAACTAACAAAAATGGCAAATAGAAAGTTTATTAATCATAACTCATCATTTCTGAACATTGTTCAGCGGTGGTCAAAAAAACAAATAGAATGCTTGGTCTCATTTTCAAAAAGGTTCCTTCGCGTTCTCCTAAAGTCATTCTTCCGCTTTTTCGAGGATTAGTTCGTCCTGGACTGGAGTATGCTGTAAGGTTTTCGAGACCATACCTACAGAGGGACATAGAATTGGTTGAAGGGGTGCAGAGAAGAGCTACGCGTGTCCTTGTTCGCACACAGGGCTTGAGTTATGAAGAGAGACGTCATTTTTTGAATATGTTTACATTGGATGAACGCAGGTGTCGAGGAGATATGATCGAAGTGTTCAAAATTTTCAATAGGATGGACCATGAACTTTTAGTACACCACCAATCGACTGCTTTTACAAGGGGACACCAGTATCGATTGGTGAGGGACAATGCAAGGTTATGGTGTCGCAGGGAATTTTTCTCTAATAGGGTTGTTAATAAATGGAATAGCTTACCCCCGGAGGTAGTAAATTGTAACACAATTGACACGTTTTAAAATAAATACGATAAACAGGTTGGGGTAAATCAAGAAGCTATCCATACTTAGAATAAGACAACCATAAGCATTCTTTTTGGGCATTGTATAATATTTTGTCATGTGTATATATTGTTTACAATTTTTATTAATTGCATTTTTAATTAGGTTGCTGTGTTTTTTTTTTTAAATATATGACATCCATATTTTTATGGGCATCTTGTTATCAGCCACCTCGTTGGGCATTTTGCCTGTTGTGGCGTTGTTTTTGTATTTGTATAAGTAGCAGAGTAAAGTATGACTGTACTATCAGCAAACGTGATTATCTTGCCATTAATTTTTAATTACATAAATCGTTTATGAATATATTAAAGAGTAAGGGGCCAAGAACAGATCCCTGGGGTACTCCTTGGTTAACCCCTAAAAATTTACTGGAATGAGAGCCACATCTTACTCTCTGGGATCTGTTCTTCAGGTATGACACTAAAAGATTTAGAGGGATGTCTTTAATTCCACATGCTTCAAGCTTATATTGAAGGATTTCATGATTAACACTGTCAAAGGCTTTTCTTATGTCTAGGAACACAGCTACGGTTTTTCTAGATTTGTCAATATTATGTATTATGTATGTAGTAAAATCTAAGTGAAGCAGCTTCAGTAGCCCACGTAGCAAGAAGCTCATGTTAATTAAGAGAAAAAAATTAGTATGAGAAAGAAATGAGAGTATTCTTTTTTAAAACAGTTTCAAAAATCTTGGAGGTAGAAGGTAAAATGGAGATAGGCCTATAATTACTTAAATTATCATGATTTCCTGATTTGAAAATAAACAAAACAGCGGCAGTTTTCCCGAGTTATAATACTTATGAATTTGATAAATAACTAAATGATAAGGAAAACATTTAAGAACTAATAAATGAATCACATCACTAGAAACCGAATGGGAACAGATGCAGTATGGTCTGCCACAACTTTAGTGACTTTTTCCTTGCGATAAGTCGCCAAGACCGTCATAATGGGGCTCTAGGTTGCCGTATTTTTTAACATCTTTTCAGTTTTTGTTGGGTGACACCAGGTGGCACTGGCTTTGCCAAACAGGATTTTTCTTTTGTTCACAGTTTTTTTTCAAAAATTCTAAACAGCCGTTGTTCCATTTCCAGCGCGTCTCTTGGATTATTATTCCTCCCTTCTGTAGCTCGCGTCATTTAGATTATTATTTCCTTATTATCTACTGCTCAGGTTGTATCATACCATTTTATTATTTTGTTGTATTTATTACTTATTCACCCATTGCCATGCTTTCTGTCTTATCGGTTTATTATTTAAAATGAACCTACAGAATTTTTCATGCCAGGATCAGTTTATTAAAAAAAGGGTCCAGGTTTTATTTTCAATGCATAGAATATTTATTCAACATGCCTGGGTCTGTTTATTAAAAAAAGGGTTCTGGTTTCAATTTTAATGCATAGAATATTTATTTATTCAACATGCCCGGATCCGTTTATTAAAAAACGAATCCAGGTTTTAGTTTTAATGCATAGAATATTTATCCCTGGAATTCCTTATGCCCCGATCTGTTTATTGTTAAAAAAATGGTCCAGGTGTAATTTTTTTTAACTGATATTTTTTTCTATTTTTATGCTTGGTGGTTTCTATTATGTTTTGCATGCTGATTTTTTTTCGGCGTCCGTAGTGTCTGACAGCCTTGGCGACTCCTCGTCAGGCCATCAGATATGTTTGGCGCCAAAAATAGACAAGTGGCGGACCATATAACAGCTGTTCCACCGAATGAGATAACTGATCAATAATAGAAATGATTTCTTCCGGGTACGTTGGGAAGATGAAAAAAGATCTGTTAGAATAAGGGGACTAATTTTTTGTAGTTATCCGTAGGTGGAATGGATGATGAAACAATGTTTACAAAATGATCATTAAATTTATCAGGGAAGGACTGGGGATTGCTACAATTTTTACCAATTATCTTATCGATAAACTTCCATCGTTTGAAGGAAGTATCATATTTTGAAAACTGTTGAGAAAAGCAAAATTGTTTAGAAAATTTGATTTTGTATTTTATGTAATGAGTAACATTATAATATGCAGTACTAACCTCCTGATCATATGGATATTTTTTAGTTTTTAAATAAAGTTCCTGTTTGATTTTAATTAAATGTTTTATCAATGACGTAATCCAAGTTTTATCACTCCATCTGGAAAGGTTAATATCACGATATGATGTATGGTTATTTATCATGGTTTCAAGCTTAACAATAAATTTATCAAAAGCACCATCACTTTGAGAATAATTTAAGCGAAATGTATAATTCTGAATACATAGAGAACTTGAACACATAGAGATCTAAAACATCCCTTTTCCAAATGTTTCCTTTTATTAACACTACATAGTTGACACTTGCTTTTACAAATTCGAACAGACTAGAAAAATTTATTCCTGAAATTGGAGGTTTGAAAATGCGGCGAAATAAAATATGGATTAAAAAATAGAAAAATATACTTACTCTACTCATCTCCCCTTCGCGACTCAAAAAGACTTTGTTTTCCAAAACTAGCTTTTCAATTTCCTAGACAATGAATAAAATGAGTCTGATTATTAAAGTGCATGCATGTAAGATATGAAATAAATCGCACAGGGATAACATAAAAAAAAAATTCATGGTTCCTCTGAAAGTGTCAAATGACTGTTCTATTCAGAATAATAACAGCAGCCAAAATAACCCTCATGTATTTTGTATAAAATCTAATTACACCATTGATGTTGTAATAATCATCATTAGTTAGTTATAAGTGTTAGTCATAATTCTGATAATGATTGGGTGTGAAAACTCAGTTCAAACATGTTATGTGTTGGCTCCCAAGGAAACGGCAGCGGCCTTAATTCAAAGTACTCCAAGCTTTTTCTAATGATTTCAAAAACAGACTTTATTCAAAATTAGAACATTAACAAGAGTAGCCTAAATACGATTACTTTCCTCT
The DNA here is from genome assembly GCF_987345545.1 of Pholcus phalangioides. Classification (NCBI taxonomy): domain Eukaryota; kingdom Metazoa; phylum Arthropoda; class Arachnida; order Araneae; family Pholcidae; genus Pholcus; species Pholcus phalangioides. Next base: position 52,942,617 of record NW_028301597.1, read on the forward strand.
ACCATCCCTCAATCAAATCTCTCCCAATACTTCAGCCTCTCATACTTTTTAAATTTGACGTTCTCCCAAATCGCTCCTTCACTCGAGCCCAAAGTCACGTTACATTTCTTCCTTACAACTTCTTCTGGATTCACAGTCATCAGCTCTATCCTTTTCTCCTCAGCTCCGACATCTTCTCGACCACACGTGCAGTCTTCCTCCACTTCCTGAATACAGACTTAAATCTGTTATCTGCTTTGAACTTCTGTATCTTCTTCGTCAAATCGCATGGTACGATGCAATGACTTTCGTGTCATCATCAATATTTTGCAACGTCGCACATGTTATCCGAAGACACTCCAGTTCGAACAGCTGCTCGGTCTCTCATTCCTGCCGCTGGGCTTAGTCTTCTTCCTTCTATCGCAGCCACTGTCCTCTTCATAATTCTTCCACTTGACGATGAGGTTCTTCAGATCGGCGACTCTGTTATCCGAAGACGGCTTCTCTCCCAACTCCAAAAAAAAACGCCAGCATCTCCAAGTCTTTCTTTCGTCCTCTCACCAGACATGACATTTTTCTTCTATCGCAGTCCTGTGCTGTATCTCACTCCTGAGAAATCTATTGGCTCCCAAGGAAATGGCAGCGGCCTCAATTCAGAGTATTCCAGGCTTTTTCTAACGATTTCAAAAACAGACTTTATTCGAACTTAGAACATTAACAAGCATAGCCTAAATACGACTACTTTCCTCTACCATCCCTCAATCAAATCCCTCCCAATACTATCGCCTCTCATACTTTTTAAATTTGACGTTCTGCCAAATCGCTCGAGCACAAAGTCACGTTACATTTCTTCCTTTTCAGCGGCTGTTCAATAGCTTCCTATATGTCAGCATCTGCACCAGCAAAAACACATTTCCTAGCCAAATCTGTATTTGTTAGCTGAGGCTGAAAAACAATCTTCTAGAACTGCCAAAAAATTTATAAGGCTATACATTCGTTAGCTGAGGTATCAGCATATTTTGACATAAATATTAGATGCAAATAGATTTTGTTGTGTTTCTTCTATAAGAAACTATGTTTAGGTTTATCTAAAGATATACCTACAAAGAAGCTTGCCATTAACTAAAATTCAATTTGCAAAGCTTTTTTGAGGATTTTGTATTCAATTGCTATATATACATCATTGGAACCTTGTTTTTAGTTAAACATGAACTAGATGATTTTAAATAATGAAATCCTTCCGTATTTGCTGGGGAAATATCCTACTGTAACATCCCTTAATGGGGTTACGTGCCCGGTTCGAATTATCCAGTTAAAGGCAGACAACAAACAGGAAACAAACAAACAAGTTGTTAGTATCACTTCAAAAGGCTTTATTACAATAACGGTTATTTTACACTAAGTTAGACTTCGTTCATTAAAACAATTTTTTTGCGTTAAAGCAGAGCTCAGCATGGATCATGGCCTCAAAACTAGTGAAAATAGTGACCAAAATGTTCAAAAAAGAGAGACCAAATAGTGACCAAATTGTTTAAAAGCGACCAAATAGTGACCAAAATAATTTTAGACAGAGACCAAATGGACCAAATTGAATTTAGTTTTTACTAAACTTTGTACAAATAACTTATCAAATTTATCAACAACTATGTGTGAGAGAGTAACATTACATATATATATATTATTGTAAATATATATTTTTTTTGCACACAACATACACCCCTGCAAAAAAAGCATTTACTCCTTTACCCAGAAACAGTATAATTTTGGCCCCTCCACCTGTAATTTTTAACAGAAAAAGACTCGGCGGCCTTCCCGGTAAATTTCCCATGAACCTTGTAAGCACCAACGTGGCGATCAATCCGTTGTGATCCAATCAATCACCGTTTTGCGGCGGTCAATTCATGATGGCTGACAAAGGGCACATAAAATTACAAAAAAAATATATAATTTATAATATGAATCAACCTAATATGAGAAAATCGATAGAAATACATCGAGAAATATGGAAAATTAGGATAAAATGAACACAAAAATCGAATCAATGACCAGTGCCGTCTTAAAGCATGGGCCCACCCGGGCACGGCCCGGGGACCTCACAAAAATGAGATCTGGTTGAAATTTGAGAATGTTTGGTAGGGCCTCCGAAAAATCAATTGGCCCGGGGGCCCATGATACTCTTAAGACGGCCCTGTCAACGACATACCAGGTTTATAAATGCAGTTGATACAGAGTTTATGAATGCTGCTGTCAGGGTTACCTATTTTAGCGCGAAAAAATCGCCACGTTAGCTCCGACTCCTCCCGTAATTTTCAACGAACAAAAACAGTGGATTTGCCCCCCCCCCCACCCGAGGCTCCCGATTTACCATGGCCGTAATACAATATTTTTTTCTGGAGGGGAAACATAATTTTACTGCCCCTTGACTGTGAAATTCGATAATTTTGCAAATAAAATTTAATTGCCTTTTCTTAAATACACCATTCCATCAAAAATGTAGTTCGAGGCATTGCTCCCCGCCCCAGTTTTGGATCTGATCACGGTATGTAACAACCCGGGCCGCAAGTACGAACGAAAATTTACTGTCGCCCGGGGCCGGTATCCATTTTTTAAACGGAAAAAGAGTAAACTCGGCACCCTTCCTCGTTCAACACCCGTGGAACCAGACGCCGCCCTCTCCTAGAGCGGTCATAACAGCGGCTCGAGACAAAAACGTTTTAATAACTTTCGAGGTCTAAAAAGGGGATTGTTTTACACAACACCGATATTAAGTCAACAATCGGTATCGTGAAGATGCTCTAAATTAAGTTACGGCCAGAAGCGGATAAAGGTCGGTTGTTGACGGCCACGGGCATAAAAAAAAAAATTAATATTAGGCCTCTTAAATTAGGAAAAAAAGTGTAAAGTAGGGGTCAGCGTGCTCGGTGTGCCCACCGTTAAATCCGCCTCTATTTACGGCTCGCATGCACATTAACTGCGTTTTTATCAGCCTGATGACCAATTTTCATCTGATTTGGAAACCCTTGTGTTAAACTAAATGCTGAATTGCAGGATTCTGTGATCTTTTCATAAACAGTTCTCCTTTCGATCATACCTGGGGCTACGGTTTCTTGCTGAGATTTAAATCCAGTTAGAAAAATAGTATGAATTTTATTTCTAGATAGATCGCGATTTTCAGTCGGATGATTTTTTTTATTGTAAGTAAATTCAAAATACTTGCGAGCTTCTTTAACCTTGGCCACCTACAAGAGTATTCCCCAAAGCGTATTATCATATAAATAGTACGCATCTTTAATACGCGCGCTTTGGTATTCTCCCGCTGCGCTTAAGTTAATTTCTGCATTGGCTAATCGTCATTTCAAATATTAAAAAAAAAATTAACAAAAGTAACGATAGAACAAACAACAAATGTAACTTGCTCGATGCTCCAAGAAAGGAATTCTGCCCTTAGGACTAAAACTTTTTAAAACAAATAAAATAAAGGATCAATTTTAAAATAAGATGAAAATGAAAAAACGAGTGAGCACGAGTGGGGAAATAAGAAAGAATGGTAGTAGGAAGGGGGGGGGGGAGGTGGAATTCTTTGTTGTAAGTACGCCTTTTACGCTATTTTTTTCCGACAGGCTTTTCCATAAAATGACTCTTTAACCAAGGAGCTTTCTTTCCAAGCGCCTTGAAATCAAGTTATGCTGACATCACACGGTATGCTCCCGGGAAGATAAGACGCCTTCATGTACAGGGGTTCTACCAAAGCCTCCTAGACTATACTACTTTCCTAGGTACTTCTAGGAGGCTTTGGTTCTACGGGAAGGGAGCTAACGATCGTAGTTCAATGAAGGGAGGGAGAAAATTAGGGACCTTGAACCTTTAAAGTTCTTCCTTGAAGAAAAGAAAAACACTGACAGCAGAAAAGCGTGCGAGATCGAGGTTTTTTGCTAAAAAAAGTGGAAAAAGTGACCTGGGCCTGAAAATACGTAATAAAAGTGACTAGTTTCTAAAAAAGTGACTTTTAGTGAAAAAGGTGACCTGTACCGAGCCCTGGTTAAAGTCAATTATTTGAACATCAATTTTAATTATAAAAAAGCGTGGATCTCACCGCAGAAGTCCATGTCCATTTAGCTGGACATCACCTTTCTTCTCGCAGACCAAGAGACGCAAGTGCACCAGATACGATAGCGATGTAGATCCATTCATGTCATTGGAACCAACCGAATAACAGTGTCCCAAGTTTCAGAACAAGTCGTCAGCAACCAGTTTCCAGGTAGACCTCTCAGTAATCATTGATGACAGTTCATCGGAGTCCAGCCAGTTGAACGTTGAAGATAGAGGTACTGAACGTTTCTATAGCGTTAGACCAGAAGTTTTGTCACGAACCAGACCATTCAAGGTTTCATCTGCCAGAGGGCAACTAGTCACGGGTTGAACTGCAAGACTCTTTAATCGGTTATTTATCTGTTATAAAAACATCTTCACCGGACCCGCCAGGAACAAGAATGGTAGTTATTTAGATCATATTATATTAAAATTTCATGACCGAAATCAAGAACAAGCTACTCAAGTAGCCAAAGCAAAAGATGAACACTTGAATGAACACGTGAATGCCATTAGTGAGATCGAGAGACGCGCTTTTATACATTGTAAACAGGCTTTAACTTTAGGACCATTCGTCCACTGGCAACACTCAGTCTCTTGATAAAAATTCAACAATTCACAAAAATAATTTGCATACGATCGCATGCCGGCAACATCACAATCGGCCTCAATCGCTGCCACACGACCACCGCCGCCGATGAAAAACAAGTAAACATTTATGCGATGCTGACTTCTACGCTGGGGGGCCCATGGATACGTTACACTACAGCTAAGAAATTTTTCTGCTCCTACAACATAATTGCCCATAATATGTTTGACTTGGCTTACCAATGTCATATTCGCCGCCCTAGTATTTTTTTGTCCAAAATCCTTTTTTTTAGAAATATATTTAAATACCATAATTTCTCACTTATGCGTCGGTGCAAGGGAATAAGGAAAAAAGACTAATATTTTATATTTTTCTTAATATATTTTGGAAGAACTTTTAGAAATTATGCGTTAAAATGTATTTGAAAAAAATTATATAAAGCAGTTAAAGTACCTGATTAAGGCCTTCAATACTATTTGGCATTCCAGGAACATTGCATTGTGGGCCATGAGCAATAGGAATGGGCCCACTGGTATGGACAACTTGAAGAGTTTTATGCGCCATTGTCGAAGTATTGTGCAAGTTGCTGCCATTGTTAGTAGATACTGCAGAATGACGTACCATCTCTGCTGTAATCTTGGCCTCCTCAGCAGACTTAATTGCACGTTCAGCAGCTTCTTGTTTACGAATGGCAACCTGCTCTGCAGTATCAGCTAAACGTTTCACAGCACTGAGAGAATCTTGGAACGCCTTGTTATATAGAGCATCAGCTCCCCCTAATTCTGGTCTAGTTTTTTCTGCATCATCGGCAGTTTTACGTGTCGTCTCTGCTGTAATTTTAGCATCAGCAGCAGCCTTAATTGCCCGTTCAGCAACTTCTTGTTTACGAATAGCAACCTGCTCTGCGGTACCAGCTAATCGTTTCATGGCACTGAAAGAATTTTCCAGTATCTCATTATAGCCTTTACTAGATCCCTGCGCAACAATTGTGGCAGAGGACAATTGTGCCTGGACTGGACTTTGTCGTTGACAACAGAGTAGACCACTACCACTTGCTTTGCTGTTCTGATTTGAACGTTGTAACTTCTGCCTGATAAACTGATTGAAAAAAAAAAGCTTAATTTTAATGCCATACTACAGTAAAATGATTCATCCTGAATAAAAATTTTCTATAATATAGTTATACAGTAGATATTGCTTATTGAAATAATGTATAATGTTATCATTTGGGTATTGTTATTACGAAAGAACATCAATTATTCGAAACAATTGGGGGTGTTCGGATAACCGATCATTCACAGAAAAAAATTGTACCAGTGTCATAGAAACGAAAAAACAGTGACATTAAATGAAAAACTGTACATATTTTGTATAACACGTCTTACAAATAACAAAGAAAACTGACAAGTCTAGTTTGACAAGCTCAAAATTTCAAAATGGCCATTAAAGTATGCCTACAGTTTAGGAAAAGTAGTTCAGATTTTTTTTTTTTTTGCTTCATAACTGAGACTAGTTTTTTTACTTTTTCTTTTATTGCCGCCAAATCTTATAAACGTTTTAAGGCAGCAATTGGACAGCATCACATTCTTCTTGTTGTTCTAACCACTTCATAGCCACCTCCAGTGAAAAGCTTCTTTACTGGATGGTCCTTTTTCAGCACGGTTGTTGTCACAAGGGTCTTGATCGTCAATGACATTGGCAATGATTTCATTGTCCGTCAATACTTGATAGCCAGGGTCATTGACATCACATTCAAACTAGTCTTGAATATTTTGTTGGTCGTATTCTTCAATCCTGAAGATTCTTTCATCAGCCCAGCCAGTTCTGATACAAATTGGCTGTTTGGTGGCTCATCTGATGAAAGGAGATTATTCTGGAAGGGGGGAAAGCACTAGTGGTGGCTTCTACATGGTGTGCAAATTTGAATTTGCTGACTGGAACACTTTCAGTGAACAGATGTTTCGGTTGATCATTATTCAGATAATCGATGGACTACTATACTTTTGAAATTATCATCATATGAGAAAAAATTTGTTTGTAGTTGTTCCCACTTTGGTTTAGAGTCAGGCGGGGTAATTGGAAAAAAGACAGCTGTTAACAATTTGGTGGCTTTTATTGAAATCTAACAAACAGAATTAAATTGGGTATTATTGTTAGCAGCCCTGAGCCAAATCTCACCTTTTTGATAGAAGTTGATTGGCCCTAGATAACAGCTGGTAGTTAACAACAACCAAAATTCTACTGCACATTTCTTTTGTTTTCAAGTTTTGCTTCTCCACCTGCTGCTACAAAAACGTAAGGATCAAATTATTGTTTTGATATGATTAGTATACATTCACAACTTAATGCAGTGTTTTTTTTTCATCTTAAGCTTTTCTGGAGCTCATCTATCCTGTTTTCAATTACCTCAAAATTTTGAGAGCGTGGGGTGATTGAAAACAGTTTTATTTACTTTTTATTTACATTATTCTTACTATTTGATATTACTTTATTTTACTACTTAATTTGTATTACTTAATTTGTATTACTTTATAATTTACTTATCTACAGTTTCACTGTTGTGTATTTCCTTGAAATTTAATTGTTGTAAGAGTCCTTGATGTTAGTTGATCTGGAGTTCAAGAACTATGTTTTACTTGTCTTAGAAGAAATAAAATACCACAAAACTGCAAGAAAAAGACATCTGGTCCCTTGAAGATCTGAACAATACAGTATTTGATATGAACAAAAATAAGACTTACTGTGAGGCACACAAACATTACGGTGTGCCCACTACAAATATATACCACAGAATCAAAGAAAGAAAGATAAGCATTGATAAATGGAAGCAGGTGGTCCAACCAAACTTTCAGCAGACGTGGAGCTCTAGTTGGCTAAATGCCTCGTTGCTCGATCCAAGATGGGATTCCCATGTGATAAAAAGGAGCTGAAAACACTTGCTCAGAAATATGTAACTGAAAATAATTTAGAAGGTAGGTTTTGTGATGGGCTACCGGGCAATGACTGGTACAGTGGATTTATGCGACGGCATCCAAAGTTAGCATTGAAGAAGCCTGAACACCTACAAAATTATAGGAAAACTGCCAAAGACCCTGAAATGCATGGGCTAAGGCCAGTATTACACTGTACAAGTTTTGTAAAAGTGCTTTGATAAAACTTGAAAAATACAACCAATAAACTGATCAGTTGGATAAGCTTGAATGTAACCCATCAGCTTATTCATTGTATTTTTCAAGTTTTATACACAAGCACTTTTATAAAACTTGTATAGTGTAATACCGGCCTAAGGTGGCTTTAAATCACCTTACTAACTTTGGTTACCTCATAGTAGTAGTTTCCAAACAAGTACAGAATAAGTATAATCCTTGAAAAGAAGCAGATTCTCATTTCCAGCAGATTAATTACATGTTATGTTCAAACAAACCAAAAATTGTTTCTAATTACTCTACCTGACCCTATATTGTTTCTGTTTTTTTTTTGTGCATTTAAAGCTAGGGTTCAGCCAGAACACTTGGCTCTGTACAAGTACAGAAGTCGAAAAAAAACTTATCTTAGTGCATATCATAACAAGGAGTGGTGTGTTAAAAGGCTGCTGTAGTAAGTTATTTACAAAATACAACACCACGACAGGCAAAATGCTTAAAGAGGTGGCTGAGAAAAAATGTCCATAACAAACATGGATGTCATACATTTTTCAACGACAGCAACACAATTAAAAGTGTAATTATAACTAAAAACTATATATACATGACAAAATATAATACAATATGTCAATAAACAATATTTATGGTGTTTTATCTAAGGGGCCGTTCAATTATTATGTAAGCAAACTTTTAGCCATTTTTGACCCCTTCCCCCTTTGCCAGCAAAAGTCAGCAAAACTTTGACCCCCATTGTCAGCAAAATTTTGTCATCAGCTCTGCTCCTCTGAATCCTAACGCATATTGGTGGGATCAGAGACGTACACAGACGACAATCAATTGCTCCCCCAACAATCAAAAATTTATTTTTTAATTGAAATTTCTGAAGAAAATATCTTTATATGTTATTATAATCAATTTCTGTTAATTTGAATGTTATTTGAAGGCTATGAACTCAAAAAATTTATCTTCAATACATTCATTGCGACCCACCCTCTAAGCCATATAATGATAAATTGCAAAAAACCCCTTGGTCCGCGGACCAAGTATGGCCCTGGGGGTTATCTGATGCGGCTTGCCCTCCTCAAACCTAATTTTAAGAAATTTAACAAAGTGGCACATTTACAGATCACTTAAGTGTCCCATGGTACAATTCCAGAGCATTTAAGCAGCCTGTGGCACATTTAGAGATCCCTTGAGTGACATGTGACATAGTTTTAAAGCATTTAAGTGACCCCCAGTGCGGTTCTACATCACTCAAGTTACTTGCGGAACATTCGCATATTATTTAAGCGATCCGCCGGGCATATAATTACGGATCACTTGAGTGATGCGTGGCCCAGTTCCAGAGCACTTAAGTGGCCCAGATCACTTGAATCTGCGAAGCATTTAGAGATCACTAAAGTGGTTCTGTAGGGCACTTATCAGCAGGGGGGGATGTTACTTCAAGTACCACAAACTATCGAAAGGTTTTTCTCGTGTTTGGCACACCGAGTAAGATGCCATTAAAAATATTTCATATTTTCATTAAGGGTGGTTGGGGGTCATTCAAGTATTACGTCAGCGTCGAGGGGGTTTTGGATTTGATGATTTTTGATGGGGGGGGGGGGTTTGAAGGTTGCTTATATCATCAACCCCCCCTTTTTGAAGATATGAAATATCCTAAGCTGCTGACGAAATTTTGTTGGGGGGGGGGTCAGTGTTCTGCTGAAAAGTGGGGAGGGGGTCAAAAATGGCTGAAAATCTGCTTATGTAATACTTGATGACATAAGCATTATCCAAACCCCCCTTCCCATCAAAAAAAATGTCAGCAAACAGACCCCTCCCCCATCGATGTTGACATAATACTTGAATGGCCCCTAAGTATGGATAGCTTCTTGATTCACCCCAACATGTTTATCATATTTCGTTTCAAACATGTTAATTGTTAGAATTTACTACCTGTTAAGTAATTACTTCATTCATTAACCTATTAGAAAAAAATTTCCTGCAACACCACAACCTTGAATTGTCCCTTAACAATCGATATTGGTGTCCCCTTGTTGCAGCAGTCAATTGATGACATTAATAATTCATGGTCTATCCTATCCATCCCGTTGAAAGTTTTAAAAACTTCTATCATATCCCCCAAAACCTGCATTCTTCCAATGTAAACATACTGAAGACATCAAGGCTTTCTTCATAGCTCAAGCCTTGTGTACCTACCAGAGCATGCGTAACTCTTCTCTGCACCCCCTTAACCAAGTCTATATCCCTATGTAGGTAAGACTTCCAAACCCCTATGTCATACTTCAGTCCAGGATGAACTAAGCCCCAGAAAAGTGAAATGATCACTTTAGGAGAATGCAAAGAAACCTTTTTAAGTGAAAACAAGTATTCTGTTCAATTTTTTGACCCCCACTGAACAGTGTTCAGAAAACCTCTCAGCCACTCATAAATAAGACTACCCAGATCTGTGATAATAGTTGCTTTCAGGATAATAACACCATTAAAAATCATAAGTGAAACATGGGTTCTCCAAATGAGCGACCATGGACTTGTCAACGCTAAACGTCACGTTCCATTCATTTGCTAGCAATCCTATTGATACCCTGACCAAGTTTATTAATAAAAAGTGAAAAAAGTATGGGGCCAAAAACACTTTCTTGAGGGACTCTATGGGTGACACTTATCCAATCAGAGAATTCCCCATTAACCATTGTGGCTATCTCTTAACCACGATACTATCTAATTTGGCCAGTTTCCCACAATCCCAATCTTGTGTAAACGCTTCAAGAGTTCACCATTGTGGACCCGATGGAATGCCTTCTGGAAATCTAGGTAAACAACATCTAAATTTTTGCCCTTACCCAAAGCCTGTGTCACGTGATCATAGAAGCAAAGGAGGTAGACTACAGATGACTTCCTCTTCCTGAACTTATGCTGATTTTTTAACAATAAATTACTCTTGTCTATCCACTGTTCAACAATTGCATTTTGATAGCAATTTCCAAAATTTTTGATAGGGAGCACGTCAAGCTTACTGGACAATAATTGGACATGGCTTCTCTACTACACTTTTTAAATGTCGGAATCACATTAGCAAGCATCCAGTCCCTTGGGACAATACCCTCTGCAATACTATTTATAAATCTGTGCGACTAGACTCAACAATTCATTAGCACATTGCCTAAGGACCCTAGGATAAATATCATCTGGACTGGGTGCTTTGCTTGCACATACATTTTATAGAAGATTTAGGACCTTCTCATCTTCTACTTGAATATATCGTTGAGGATTTTATTGCTCATGCAACACCTATACATCGAATATTGTTTTATTTATTAAAAACTAATGTGAAAAAATTATTGAATGCACCACACATGTTTGGAGATAACTGTCCTCTTACATCTGCTATTGGCATACATGAAAAATGATTTTGGTCGATGTATATAGATTCAACTTCCTTTTTATTATAATTTTCTTCAACACCCTTCTTTCATTAGTGAACGATGACAGGTCACCTCGTCCACTTTTATACTCTATGAATGCTCTTTTCTTCCCAAGATAAAGATTATGCACGTTATCTGTGAACCAGAGGGGACAAGATGTACAAATGTGCTTTTTACAAACAAAGGATATGAGTCAAGCAAAACAGAGGACAGCTTTGTACTAAATACTTCACATAGACTTACCACCTCAACTGATTCCAATCTGTCTTTGAAAATTCCTATCCTTTCTGTCAAAAAATCAAAGTTGGTGTTCTTTGAAAACAAGGAACCATTCTTCTGTTATCAGCTTCACCCGAAGCGAAAACTAAAGACACGATAATCACTAGAAGAGAACTCACCCCCCTCACCTTCCCGAAACATGTTCAACAAGATCCTTGGAAGTAGTGAGAACTAAATCCTAGATAGGGGACCACTAGGGATACTGCTATCTCTAAGATGACCTACCTTGACTTCCAGTTGTTCACCACTAGCCACTATTGGTTTCCATTGAGACATTGTTCTCTGGTATTCTTCAGACCATTCTTCTGGAGTCTATTTTTGCAAGTAAAATATAAGGGAGGGGAGGAAGGAAACTTTAATTAGCATTCACCATTTCAGTCCACAAATTTAAAATAAGTGTAGAAGTACCATTGAAAAAATACTATATATCCTCGATCATACACAATCTACACATGTATAGACAGTGATTAGCATTTTCAATTCATTAGAAAAAGCTTTCAAGACATATTTTACCCATCAGATATACTTCTTGTTCATCCATTAATTTCCTGAATAGCAGAGCTGTACCATAGACTGCAGGGACCTTGGGACAAATATACGAAACTTTAATGTTGTAGAGTTAGCAGAGACCTAACCTGTGGAATAGGTATCTTCAACCCAGTACGGGTAAAAACTCCAGTATCATTAAATTATTATTGAAGGAATTTACATTAATGTTCATAAAATAGAGTTGGTACAAGAAACTAAATCTATGCATGCTATCCCAACAACATATAGCTCTGACTAATTTCAAAGGATAGTCCAAGAAAGTTAAAAAATGACCAAACCAGTCATTCATGCTCTTGTAATGGCTCTCAACTACTAACACTCGAACAATAAGTCAAACAGCCAATCAGTAAACAACCCAGTGGTCTGGAAATTAGCAAGCAGGTTTCAAGCAAGTTTATTCTTAGATCCACAATGCTGTATGCATCACCTGCGTGGGCTCACTCTTGTAAAATAAACATCAAGAAGCTACAAACAGCCCAAAATAAAATCTTGAGATTTGTAAGAGCACTATGGTTCATGAGAGGGCTAAACATTAGACAAGACTAGGCATTCCACACATTTTCACTTACATAAAAAAAAATTAAATAACCAATTTGAGAATGCTAAATTTGCAGTATGAAAATCTTAAGGGAATTTCTGATTACAATGTGGGGTCCTTGAGAAAGTACAGGAAACCACAACAGATTAAACACTTGAATTGTAAATATAATTTTTGCAATAAGAAATTGCAAATTTCTTATTGCATTAATTGTGTTTTAATCACATCTATATCAAAGAGAGAGAGAGAGAAAAGACTTTTTTTATTGTTTTATACTTTGATGCAAAGAAGTGCTGATACAGGACTTTATTGTAACCTGGTTTCTGGTAAGACTTACCTGGTGGATTTAATGGATAAAAACTGAAGCACTGAGTTCTGAACAGAACTGTATTTAAGTATGTAAATTTCTGATGTAACAATAACTTGGGGTTTTTTGTGTCAGGACACCCATGCAATGTTTTTTCCCCTTTTTTCCTACCCTAGGATGAGGATAAGTTGACTGATATTGGTGGCTGAGCTGTACTTGTGTAGACTGTGGCGACATTTACCTTGCAATGTGACACACAATAACTGATTTTGACCAAATTCTCTCTTCATTAACTTACACATACAAACACTAACATAATTTACTTCTTCATAGGCCTTCATGGCCAATTTTTTATCGCTGACAGTTGGTCCCCAAGGGCTGGGAATCAGCTAAAAATTTAAATCTGGTTAGCAAGCAGGAGTTCATCTTCATTTTAGCCTTAGATTGTGACGATTATTTTGTTTGCAGAGCAACCAGTGGAAAAGTGTTAGGCTACTCCTGACAGAAACCCCAGGTCAGCAAAATAAGGTGGATTCTTATCTATCTCTTCCTCTTATTTATGTTGAAATATAGGAAGGGCCGCAAACTAGGGAGGAGCAGGAGGGTCTGGTACCCCCGGTGCTAGAATAGAGGAGGCACCAAACTCACTCTAACCGCTCCTTCTACATTACATGGAGCACCAAAAATGGGTGCTTACTCTGGGTGACAAAACATTTAGTTGGGCCCCTGAATGTAGGTTATACAAATACAAATACAACGCCACAACAGGCAAAATGCCCAACGAGGTGGCTGATAACAAGATGCCCATAAAAATATGGATGTCATATATTTCAAAAAAAAAAAACACAGCAACCCAATTAAAAATGCAATTAATAAAAATTATAAACAATATATACACATGACAAAATATTATACAATGCCCATGAAGAATACTTATGGTTGTCTTATTCTAAGTATGGATAGCTTCTCGATTCACTCCAACCTGTTTATCGTATTTATTTTAAAACGTGTCAATTGTGTTACAATTTACTACCTCCGGGGGTAAGCTATTCCATTTATTAACAACCCTATTAGAGAAAAATTCCCTGCGACACCATAACCTTGCATTGTCCCTCACCAATCGATACTGGTGTCCCCTTGTAAAAGCAGTCGATTGGTGGTGTACTAAAAGTTCATGGTCCATCCTATTGAAAATTTTGAACACTTCGATCATATCTCCTCGACACATGCGTTCATCCAATGTAAACATATTCAAAAAATGACGTCTCTCTTCATAACTCAAGCCCTGTGTGCGAACAAGGACACGCGTAGCTCTTCTCTGCACCCCTTCAACCAATTCTATGTCCCTCTGTAGGTATGGTCTCGAAAACCTTACAGCATACTCCAGTCCAGGACGAACTAATCCTCGAAAAAGCGGAAGAATGACTTTAGGAGAACGCGAAGGAACCTTTTTGAAAATGAGACCAAGCATTCTATTTGTTTTTTTGACCACCGCTGAACAATGTTCAGAAATGATGAGTTATGATTAATAAACTTTCTATTTGCCATTTTTGTTAGTTACAAAGTCAAACCCATGCATAAACCCGAGATACAAGCAAAATCTGCTTGATCCCAGACCAAAACTCAAAACATTCCCTGACCAAAACTAAAGAAGAAAAAAATATAATTCAAAATCTCAACCTTTAAATTGAGTTGAACTAATTGAATTTAAAAAGAATTGAACGTTTTTCCAAATTGTTTTTTTTTAGTTTTTTCCCCCTTCACAGAACTTTTCCTGACTTTTAAAAATTATCTGCATTTTTTTCTGTGTGACTTGCCAAATATTAAACACTTTACCTGATTTTTTTTATTTCCTTACTTTTCAGGTTGCTGGGAACCCTGTAAAAAGGGAAGAGTTTTATTTTTCTTCTGGGAGTGTCTTGTAATCATCAAGGGTTCAGCATGAATCAAAATAAAAAAAAGCTCTGAGTTAGAAAAAGCCATTACTGATCTATCATAATTACAGTCCAAGCTTTGTATCAAATCAGTATCTGTTGTGTATTGATTCCCCCATTGATAAGTGCCCTACAGAGCCACTTTAGTGATCTCTAAATGTTTCGCGGATCCAAGTGATCTGGAAATGTGTCCGGCCGTTTAAGTGCTCTGGAACTGGGCCACGCATCACTCAAGTGATCCGTAATTATTTGTCCGGCAGATCACTTAAATAATATAAGAATGTGCCGCGGGTAACTTGAGTGATGTAGAACTGCACTGGGGGCCATGTTGAACCCGATCGAATGCCTTCTGGAAATCAAGGTAAACAACATCTACATTTTTGCCCTTACCCAAAGCCTCAGTCACGTGATCATAGAAGCAAAGGAGGTTAGTCACACATGACTTCCCCTTCCTGAACCCATGCTGATTATCCGACAATACATTATTCTCGTCTATCCACTTCACAAACTGCGTTTTGATGATAATTTCCAAAATTTTCGAGAGGGAGCTCGTCAAACTCACTGGACGATAATTGGACACAGCTTCTCTACTACCCTTATTAAATATCGGAACAACATTAGCAAGTTTCCAATCCCTTGGGACGGCACCCTCAGCAACACTACTCCTGTATATCTGTGCGACTGAACCCAACAATTCATTAGCACATTCCCTGAGAAGCCTGGGATAGATATCATCTGGTCCTATTGCTTTGCTTGCCCATACATTAATGAATAATCACTTAAATAATATGAGAATGTGCCGCGGGTAACTTGAGTGATGTAGAACCGCACTGGGGGCCACTTCAGTGCTATAAAACTATGTCACGTCACTCAAGGTATCTATATATGTGTCACAGAGCACTTAAGTGTTCTGGAATTGTACCACGGGATGCTTAACCGATCTGTAAATGTGCCGCTTAGGTAATTTTTACAAAATTAGGTTTTGAGGAGGGCAGGCCGCATCAGATAACCCCCAGGGTCATATTTGGTCCACGGGAATTTATGTGATTTATCATTATATGGCTTAGAGGGTGGGTCGCAATGAATTTATTAAAGATAAATTTTTTGAGTTCATAGCCTTCAAATAACATTGAAATTAACAGAAATTGATTATCTATATACATAAAATTGATTTTCTGTCTGTCTGTCTGTGTGTGTGTGTATGTATGTTCTCTATACAAACCTACAATTTTAGATTGATCGTCACCAAATTTTGCATATATACCGAATGGGATCCGACTAAAACGATAGGCTACTATAAAAGTTTGTCCGACCTGGGCAAATGCCCTAAATGGGCAAAAAACTGTCGAGCAACAATGGTTTTCGAGCTTCAACAATCACTTTCCGAACGTTTACTTTGGTTACCATGGTTCCCTAGCAATGCATTTCAGACGTGTATATTAGGGTGGAACGAAAAAGGGTGTTTTTCACTTTTTTTGGAAATTGATGTTGCCCTTAGTATTCAAAAGATGCCTTTCTAGGTTTTAAGAAGTTATACCAAAATCTAGGAAAATATTTTGATATCTTGAGGTTCCTCACAGACCCTAAAGGTCGAGCAAAAAGACCTTTCTAAGTACACATTATAAAAATCTTTTCAAACATAAATGAAGTTGATGATTTTAAAAAAAAGAAAAACATTTAATTTCAGTACATGAGGCATGTACTGAATAACATTTAAATGTAGGTGGCGATTAAAGGTAGGCGCCATAGGTGGGCGAGACCCGAAAATCCCACTCTTTAAGATTTCCTAAAATGTCCAACAATAAAAGCTTCTGGTCATCATTTTGACTGCTGCTATACACCCTCTCAGTTAAGGGGTAAGATTGAAGATGAATACTGAAAACAAGGGAAAAACATCGGGGTCACTGAACGAATCACGAGTTCGGGGGAATTGGAAAGCCTCCTAAGCGGTGTAATGCTAGTGATTTCCACATGTCCTTAAAACTTCAGGGGCGATGAGGAACCTCAAGAAGTTTGAATTTTGGGAAAAAAAATTAGGAATGGCATTTCTTCACATAAAGGCATATTTTAAATTCTATTACGATGGCAATTTCGAAAAAAAAAAAAATTTCGTTCCACCCTAGTGTATATGCCTTTACAATGGTTTGTCACTTCTCTAATCCTGTTACCATATGTATAATAGCTAATGCCTTTATAATGGTTTGCCACTTTTTCAATCCTCCCAGTAATGAGACTTTTGAATAGATGCCATAATCATTATCAGCATCACTTTGGTGGTCAGCCAAAGGATGATCCCCATAGAAATCAGTGTTAAAATTGCAGATTTTACTGTAGAAATGCAGAAATTTGGTGGGGTTTTCCGCCACATCAATAATTTTAAAAATTTTATTGAATTCTAGATTTTTGAAATATTGAGTTCGCTTAGAGATATACGAAGCCCAGGAGATTAAATAGGAAATAATTAGTCCCAGACCTACTTTTGCGTTGGATATCCATGCAATAACATTGATTTCAACTTTTTATTTACATCTTCTCAAGCATGAAAATTAACGTCTCAGCGTATTATCTTTTAATATTCAACTGCATAAATTCATATAGTTTAGGATGTTTTAAAATTAATTATGGGCCCATAAAGTACATCGAAGAAATTCCACAGCTTTAACTAAGCATTTTTGGAAGCTGGAATAGGCGGATGGATAACTTGAAGTTCAAAAGGGGGGGAGGGAAATCGAAATACTTAGCGCCCTTAAAAAAGGAAAAAAATTATATTCTTTTCTACGTAAATCAAGATTTGTTTCTTTCATGAGTCACGCTGGAAGTCACCATATTGGTTAACTTAGACACGGTTTGCATGTCCCTCAAGGAAAGAGGGAGATATCGCATGATCCAAAAAGCCTCATTGAAGAAAACCTGGGCAGCATCGGGTATTATAGCTAGTAACATATAAAGGTATTGTAGGGGCAGAGCTGATGACGAAATTTTGCTGACAAGGGGGGGAAGGGGGCCAGATTTTTGCTGACAAAGGGGGGGGGGGAGAGGTCAAAAATAACTAAAAATTTGCTTACATAATACTTGAACGGCCTCTCTCATGTTTAGTCAATTCCCTATATTTTCTTCAGCCGAAGATAAGAAAATGATCACAGACATGAAATGGAAAATATTTTTCTTTGATCGAATCTCTATAGTTGCTAAAGAACTAAAGTTCATACAGCATTCAAAAAAATTAGGACAAGTTAATTCATTTTAAAGCTCTACAGCACGTTTGATACATTTCTTTTCAACAGCTAGAAAGATACTTTTGCCCTGAACCCCTTCAATACACCATCATCTTCAATAAAACATTGGTAAACCTGCCAGTATAATGAACCAAGAAAATAATTTTGGTCATCTAAATCAGATATGTGTGTACATAGGTAAAGTACAAGAAAATAACTAATACACATACCTGTGTGGTTTTGTCAACCATAAAATGCCCAATATATAATGTTTCTGCTTTAAAAGGACTAGCACAAAATATGGCATCTAGAGAAGCTGTTCTTCTCAAAACATGCTCCTGTGGCTGAGTTCTCATATCCAGAGTTCTACATTTCTCGCCTTCCAGAAATAAAGAACAAAAATTAACAAAATTAAGAGTAAATATTTAATGTGCATGATAATTCTAGTTTTTCTACTCATAAGTGAAAAATAAAAAGACAAATGCATACGCAACTGTGTTGTGACTGAAAAAAATTTCTTTTTAAAAAAAAGCCATGCTCATTTTCATTTTGAAAAAAAAATTTCCAACTGCCATACAGAAACAAAAATGACAAAGATAATGTGTTGACTATACCACCATGAGGGAAATGTATTAAATTTGTTGGTTGGTATTCCTCGTGCACACAATCAGCAGGATTGTTGATTCCATCAGTGCGATTCCAATAACTCTCAGGAATGAGCTCATGAATCTTTATCCTTGATGAGTCACAAACATCTTTTTATCGGCTTGGATGTGAAGAGAACCAGGCTAGAACTATTTTAGAGTCAGTTCAGAACTATATGTTTGCATTGACCAGACATAGTGCATTGCACACGAACTTGATAACAGCACAGCTCCACACAGTTCGAGTCATGGCAAGGTTGTTGGCTGCACTGGGGCTACTCATGTCTATGCTGTTAAGAGCATGGGTGGCTTGAGCTTATCAGCTGCAAAGCCTCACATGCCATCCTAAAGAAGATTTTTGCGGGAGACTGACAGCTTTACAATAGGGGATCCTAAAAAAAAAACCCTGGTTTTTTTTGCAGCAGGAAGCCACATACAATTGATTAACAATCAGAATATGCGTGACCATACATCCTGCTTTTAAAAAGATTGAAATGATTATGAACCAAAAACAGGACAATGTTCTTAATTATACCAAATTTCTCAATTAACATTACAACTGTTATTCACCATTGCTGACACTTATTCTGTACAGAGAAATTATAAAGAGGTGACTTTTATTAAAAAAATTATTATTAAGGGTGTTTTTGGTGAGCTAGGGACCGGACAAGAAGCCAAAAATTCTTGATTTACTTTCATTTGACCCCCCATTTCAGAAAAATTACTATTCTCAACATCTCAGTCGGCAAGGTATAATTCAAAAGCATGGGATCATGTGCAGAGGCATATTTACAGAGACACTTAACGGGCTACAGCCCATGGTGGCAAATTCAAGTATAATGAGTCAAAAAAATTAATAAAAGGGAAGAGGGAGCCAAAATTTGCAAGACTATAAATTCACCTCTTCCAGAGAGCAAGGGGCCATTCAAGTATCACATCAGCAGATTTTTAGCCATTTTTGATGGATCAAAATATCAAGGGTGCTATTCGTTTTGTGATGGGCATATGCGGCACTCGCAAATCGAGAAAGGTTGAAGATCCCTGCTTTAAGCCATATATATACTAAACCTATGGCCCGTATGCCTAATGTGACCCTCCGATCTATCTGTGACCCACACCTCAAACCTAATTTTTTTTTGTAAAAATTAACTAAGTGACACATTTACAGATTTCAACGTACCTTTTGCATTTTACGGTTCAATTGTTTTTTAAATCCAGTATTAATTCATTGATCAGATGACAACAATGAAACAAACCAACTAAATTTTGTTAAAACAAATAAACATTTATTCGGTTAAATATTAAAACTTGGAAGCTCAATATAACATTTTTACAATACTCGATTATCACAGTAAGTTAGTTTCCTCACCATCACATTTAACTACAACAATATTTGGAACATTCTCACCATTTGTGAGTTTGGAACATCTCACCCTAACAGGCACTTGGTAGCTAAGTAAGGTACCGGTGCAGTTCCATAAGTCACAGCCAGAGATTGATACTCCTTGATGAGTATATCCAGTGATCTTCTCCCCGAAGTACCCACAATGTATCCTACATTGTGGGTACTTTGTGTCGCCCGGGTGAACAAGGATCTGACGATATATCTTGGCAATGTCTGCTGTCATTGCGACCTTATTGGTTCGGAAGTGGAGAAGAAGTAAGGCAATATCGTCTGACAGTGTACGTCCAACCATCAGTTTATCATTTAACAATGAAACCCATGAAGATTTTGCTGAAGCATCAAAAACCATATGAAACTTGGTTTGGTTCTTTGTCTTCATAACTGCATGGTGAGGCAGGTAGTACTTGTCTTCATTGTCACTCGTCACTTCCACCAGTTTCATGTGTCCCAGAGTCTCATACTGATGCATGAACTCACGGTACATTCTGAGCTTCTGTGGCTGATATCTCCAATGCCTTTCATTCTTTAGAAGTCTTGTCTGAGCTAAGTCTCTGATTAATTCTTCATTGACGTTCTGGAATGGAAGCCTGATGATAAATCTTCCCGATGAATTGCGCGTGTGAGTTGTGTGGTATTCTTCACATGCTTGCTGTTCGGCTGTCAACAATGAAGTTTGTGGAACTTCCTCCAATTCCCATAACTTATTGAGATCAAAGCTTGTACATTGTATGAGAAGTGTTGTTGACACAGGTCTCGGTATATCTGTGGTATTTACCTTCCCTGAGATGACCCAGCCGAATTGTCTCAAGGGCATGAAGTGAACCATCACGAGATGCTAATTTTCCAGGCAACAAGTTCTCCAAAAACATCTGCACCCAATAATATGTTCACAGGAGAAATACAGAAGCAATGTTCATTTGCTAGTTTCTAGTTTTTAAACTGTGTCAACGCCTTTGAAGAAATGGTTGTTAGGGGTGAATTGCATGTTATTTTGGACAACACAAAAGCATTAATCAGTTTAGTCAATTTGTTGTCACATGAAGATATTTCGAAATGAACCAATTTCCCTTACCTTACCAAGCCTTGTTGATGATAATCCAGAGATCCAAGTTGCAATTTTGTCGTCGGAGATGAAATGTTTAAACACATGCCTTCTGGATGAAACTTGATTGGCTTCTGAAGTCATAAAGTGCCCTAAATGTGAGTTGACCCATTTTATCGAACCCTTTGACGATTGTCGTTGGCAAGATGGCACAACTGGAAGTCAATGTCTTCCTTGTATGTGACAACTGTGAGAGTCGTTGTAGCATTGACATCCTCATTATGCAGTAGTGTGTTGAGTGAACCACTGCATTTTTTGCAGTGTCCTGCACAACATCTCCGAACCATGTGTGATAATCCGCTAAGCAGTTGAAACAAAGTCTGTGCTTTTCAACTGTTGCTTTTCTAGCTGAAACACTATGGTCGAGGAATTTCGAACATCTGAAGAGAGGATGGTTTCCTTTGCGGACCCAACGTGTGCTAGAAACGCCATGATTTATAAACACTGATTTTCATGATTCGAATGCATTCGTCAGGTTACCTTGCGCTGACAGATGCAAGAGTATGAGCTTGATTATCAATGAATTCCTGCCATTCATTTGAAGTGAAAAGTTTCTTATTCCCTTGCGAATCAAGATATCATTGACACACAGATGCCAGATCCAGCTTCTTGGACACGAAGTCAATCAGGATACTGACTCAATGTTGCACTGGTTGCTGGCACTGATTTTGTGGTGTCTAGAAACCAATGTAGGCATGGTGCTGATTTATGTGCGATTTTTGGTTGCGAAAACAATTGTCAAAACTTGCCTGAATAATCTGTGTGTGTTTCGTTGTTCAATTAATCGTATGGAAGCTAAATGCTTTGTCATAATTGCTCCCTGCAAGCAGGATGGCTTGAATTACTTGAGAATTTCCCTTGACATATAGTTTCGAATATTGAATTTTTTGAATGTTATTTAGACCTTTATTCTGACCAATGGTTGTAGTAAACATATCAGATATGACAACGAATCGTTAAGTTTGCCACTAAACAAAGGCAGTACAATTTTTGGTAAACACTCAGAACTAGTTTCTGTATTTACAGTACCTGGTTGTTTCATCGATCACAATGCCTGGCCACGATAAAGCGAAGATTGTCAATTTGACTTGCCATGAATTCAGTTTCGTGGGCTACCAGATGTTTATCTGTTGACAATGCCACTGTATAAGGAGTTGAGCTCCGTCCACAGTTCTGTAGATTGATCTTGATAGATTTCTAGCTGATGCCATAGGAGAACATTGCTGTTGAGCTTTGGTTTGACGATGTCGATAACCTCATGTGTGATCTTGCCTCTCACTGACCTGTTTTTTCACCAAGGACATTCAGTGGCAGATCTTGTTTTTGTGGGGGGCCCCAGGCACAACATGATCTGGGGGTCCCTATTGACCCTACTAAGAATGGGATGGTTCACTAAAATGAATGCAGAAAATCATAACGATTAACCACAATAATTTAGTTTTGGATCAACAAAAACAAATAAAAATAAGATACGGAAATAAAAAATATTCTCAGGTAGGTAATATTCCCATTTAAAAGAGAAAAAAATAATTTTCAGATGAAAAAAAAAATCGCAGTAAAACTGCATATTTTTAGTAATTTAGTATTACTAATTATTAAAGAGGAATTTTTCTTGCCTTCATTCTGGCGAACTTATCAATAATAGATTCAGAATCTAACAATTGAATATAATTTTCTATAAACATGAGAAATTGCTCAAACGTAATTAACTTAATGAATTACGTAAATAATTCTTAGCCTGTTTAAATACAAAGAATGAACATTCACCGCTTGCATTGTGGATAGGCATTGTCAAAAAGATTCTCAAAATAGTTTCTACATTAGGAAATGTAGACTGCAGTCCGTCAATTAATAATTTATACATATCGACAGAATCAGATACATTTTCTTCCTTAGCATATATTGGATGAAATGAAGAACTTAATCTTTAACATATTTAATGTCAATATCATTGATGTATTTCAACGATAATCTACTCACACATTCAATAATTTCATCCCTACTCATTTTCTCATTTAAAAAAACTTGAAAATCATTCAAAACATTGCTGTAAACAGTGAATCTCCTGGATATCTCAGATATGAATGCACCACATTATGTGTGTTAACTATAATAGATTGTCTACCATCGAAACGTGTATTATAATTGGATGTTTCTCCAAACTGCAATTTTCTTTTCCTAATTCTGCCATTACTACATTTATAATTCTTATGCTCTGTTAGTAAATTTGCTTCATTTTCAATAACTTCAAATTTCTCTCTTACATCTTTTATAAAATAGGGGAGAGATTTGCAAAGCTTTGCCCCATGGAGTAAATTCGACTGCACGTTTTGTAAAGATTTGCTTGTATTTATCCGCTGCAACAGTTTGTCCCACAACAATTATTAAGGCTATTTCATAATAAAATTTTTTTGCGAACTTTTTCGCCTGTAATTTACTCATTGGTTTTTCCATTTTGCTTATACTAATTTGAAGTAATGATTCCTTTATATTTTTATAATTTAATCTTAAAGCTGAAACAGCGTCTGCTCTAGCTGACCACCTAGTGTCGCTTACTCTCTTCACATTCTTCTTTTGAGTGCTAGTATCTGGTAAACTATTCTTCAGAATATTCCATTGTCAAGTGGATGAAGGAGCACATATATATTCTGAACAAAGTAGTGCAATGTCCCTGAACATGATTCAGCAGCCGAATTTACAATTAAGTTTAAGGCATGATTGGCACATGATATATAGGTAGCTGTTCCAACATATTCTTTCAATCTTGCTTGTAATCACTTGTATTGACCAGACATGTTAGCCACATTATCATAAGTTAACCTCTACAGTTTCTTATATCAATACAGTGAAATCTCCTTTAACGGACACTCCCTGTTAGCAGACACCTCTAGTTAATAGACACTTCTGATTCCCGGTCCCGTGGAATAATTCTTTTCTGTATTTCACTCCCAGTTAGTGGACAGTAAAATCAGGCAAACTCATTTTTTTTCATAAATCAGGAATTTATGATATTCAATGACTATTATTAGGACTGGTTTTTATGCCCCTTAAGATGAAATGTTGCTAATCAGTAAATTCAGATTTTTTTAACCTATCAGCAACAACGTTTCATCTTCAGGGCATAAAAATCCAAGCCCTAGTGATTATATAAGGGGTAATAAAATGAAAAGGTATGAAACGACACGGTGGGTACAAATGTAGACTTTATTCAAAATGTACACCATAGGCCTGAGCACAACGATCCCACTGATGAACAAGCCGCAGGATTCCTTGTTCCCAGAATTCCTGTGGCCGTGACGAGACCCAGTCCTTCACAGCGTCCTTGAGTACGTCGTCCGAGTTGAAGCGCTTCCCTTTCAGGTGTATCTTCAGTGGACCAAACACATGGAAATCGCAGGGCGACATGTCCGGACTGTAGGGCGGATGGTCCAACGGCTCCCACTTGAACTTGGCCAGTTCCATGTGTGTGACTTTGGAGACGTGTGGACGCGCGTTATCATGGAGCAGAACCACACCCTTCGTGAGCAGCCCCGGTCTTTTGTTCTTGATGGACCTGCGTAGGCGTCGGAGTGTCTCACAGTACACATCGGAGTTAATGATTTTTCTGTGATTGAGGAATTCCATAAGTAACAGACCTTGAACGTCGAAAAAGACGGTGAGCAACACCTTGCCTGCTGAAGGCACGGCTTTGAACTTTTTAGGGGGAGGTGATGACGCATGCTTCCACTGCATGCTGTCCCGCTTTGTCTCTGGCTCGTAGTGATGGGCCCCAGGTCTCATCACCTGTGACAATCCGCTCCATGAAAGCGGGGTCTTCCTGATACCGAAACAGATGTTGCAGTGCTAGCCCCATACGCAGTTCCTTTTGCTGGTCGGTGAGCTGCTTCGGAACCCAAGCGGCACACACCTTCCGATATCGCAACCTGTCGTGAACAATTGTCCATACGGTTCCATAGCTGACATCCACCTTCACCGCCAACATTCGCAATGTGACACGCCGATCACTTCTCACTAGGTCGTCCACCTTGTCGATGAGATCGCTCGTGATGACAGTGTTTGCCTGGCCTGGTCATCACCCACACTCTCACGGCCTGCACGAAAACGGGCACTCCATTTTCTGACAGACTTGTCAGAGACACATTTCTCCCCGTAAACTGTCACCATCCGGCGATGAATAGCTGCCGGTTTCTCACCTTCCGCTGTCAGAAATCGGATAACACCTCGCTGCTCCTCAATCGTTGAATTTTGCAACACGAATGCCATCTTGTCCTCATACGGACTGCCGCATCATTTGGACGCCGCTTTTGATAAGAGCCTCTGCTCTCTCCTGCGCATGCGGGCGCCCGTGCATGCTCCGATCCCAGTCAGAGCATGACCACCTAGATCGTGGTCAGAGACTCCAATCGCATCCCGAGATGTCTCGCTACGTTCTCCCATGGCGGAATATGCAATATTTAACTGTTACGTTTTTACGTCGTTTCGTACCTTTTCATTTGATCACCACTTGTATATAATCCCAAGCTTTTATTATTAAATACGCTAATCCATCAATTAATTATTTGATTAACATAACTATGGCCCAGGATGCCGATTCCGAATTGTAATGTTGGTTTTGTTTGCAGATGATAAGTGTGAAGAAAGACAACATAACAGATAATTGGAATTTAACTTAAAAGTTTTCAGGTTTTTTAACATTTTAAATTTTCAAGAAATCATTACGTAACGGTGTGCAAAAGACTACTACTTACGCCTTCTCCCTGCTTGAGTCGAACTGCCTTGTCGAGATTGGTCTGTTGAGCCAGTCTGTTTTCCCCATTGGCCGAACACCCAAGTGTTATCAAATGGCACAAGATATTTTCCACGTATTTTTAGACAGAAGCAATCAAAATTCAAAAGCACAAGAACTGCTTCAACAGAAAGGAAGAGGATGAAAATAAACAGTGCTTGGTTTCCCATTTTAAAAATGATGAGATTGAAACCCAAGCATTATCCAGAGCCCTTAGGAACAACTTCGGCCAATGGAGAAACAGACTAGCTCAACAGACCAATCCTGACGAGGCAATGCGACTCAAGCACGGAGAAGGCATAAGTAGTAGCTTTTTGCCTGCTGTTACGATTTCTTGAAAATGTTTGTCACTTGTGCGAACGAAACATCGAAAGACAGAAACTGTACTTCACGTTGGCCAAAAAACTCGAAAACTTTTAAGCTAAATTCTAATTTACGCGAAAGTCTTTTTTATTTCATAACTTATAATGTTGTTATGAACGTTTGTTTCTTCCTCACACTCATCTTAATTTGATTCAATTGTTTTTGCAAAATATGTGTAAGGCACATGTCGTGCATGGAAAAAATTGGTTTTTAAATGAGAAGGTAGGTTATAAATTTTTCTATATATATCATGACTATCTAACCTTATTTGGGAATTATAAATTATCTCCGGTAAAAGTGATAATTTTGGGAGTATGTTTTGGTTTGGTGGTGGTAAAAGTGATAAAAATGTAGTGAAATTTAATGAAACTTTCTTTATCGGAACGATTGATGATCATGCATAACCACCGATGTATCATTTTACACACAGTAACATACAGTATAGGAACCAATTGCAACTGAAGACAAGCGTCATATAAATGCAAAGTCGTTTAACTCTTTAATGCCCAGATAGAAGACCTGGGAGGTGCGTGAAAATACCAAGTTTTTTGTGTTCGAAGTGGACTCGTACAAATTTCTGCCACTTTCCCTCTCCCCACGAGGTTTCTATTCATGCTACCCTTTGCGTTGACGTTCACCTTTTCATTGCAATGGATTTTCGGAGATAATTTGTCTATTGAAAACACCCCTTCCCTCACAGTATTATCTCTTTGTAAAATGCATCGAGTACCCTAAGGAACATTCTAGTACATCAGCTTTTAAAATCCCATTGATAGGGCGTTGCAGATGTCTTTTCCGTTCCCGCCTCAGACAAGAGCTTTCATCTTCTTTCCCGTTGGTGACAAAAGCCCACCAAAACATACCCCCCTATCTGGGCCGACTTGAGGCAGTTATGGGTATTAACCTACTCGGCCGATCTGGGCGCTATAGAGTTAAACAAAGTTCTACTCTATATTGTACCTTCCCATTAGCAGACAAAAGTTTAGGTTCCATGGGTGTCCGTAATTGAGAGGTCTAACTGTACCTAGATTTTGCAATGATTCCAATACAACTTTTTCTAAATATGCTGCATCATGCTTTTCGATTTGAAAGAATTAAAAAAAAAATTTTCTCTTTGCTTATTAACAGATTAAAATTAGAGTCAATTAGAGTCTATATGGGTTATATCAGAAGTCGAATCCACAATTATCAAAAAATATATTGAAGGATCGGACACACCCCGCTTCCCATCTTGCGGGAGATATTGAAGCTTCCCTGGGGACTGGGTATGTATCCAGAAATTTATTAATTTATATAAAAATAAACAATATTTCATATATACATATTTTATACCGAAAAATAGAATGCTTCTTGAACTTCAGTAATTGAAAACTTCTCAACTTCACTCTCAAATTTATAAATATGTCACACACAGTGTGCGACAAATAATTAACGTTTCCTCCACCAGGATTATTATGTTCTTGCAAATGATTACTCAAAAAATTATCACATTTTAAAAGACAGTCTATGCAACTTAAGAAATTTCCTCTTTGATTTGAATCAGTGTCTTTTCTGTGGCCACAAAACAGTCATTGGCATCAATGGATTGGCAATGACTATTACCCAATACCTACTACCCACCATAAAAATAGTTTTAGAAAATATTAAATTTTGCCTACAATTATTTTATAACATATTAACAGACAAATTTAATTTTGGTTTTTGAGGATGAGGTACCCAACGATTCAAAGGCTTAGATGAGACCTCATGCACCTGTGCTATAATCTGCCACTGAGGACAGTGCAGTCTTAAAGCATGGGCCCACCCGGGCACGGCCCAGGGGCCTCACAAAAATGAGATCTGATTGAAATTTTCCAGAATGTACTTGGTAGGGCCTCAGAAAAACCACTTGGCCCGGGGGCCCATGATGCTCTTAAGACGGCCCTGACTGAAAACATTACCTTACATCTGAAGGCTGTTGTCACTGGTTACGTTTTCTTCCCAGATTTCGGCACTAGCGATAGGATGAATATTTGGCTGCTATACAGCCGAATATCTATGTAAATCTTAACACAACAAACTAATTTTAAAAAGTTATATTAATTGGAATTTTTTGCATAAATTAATTTATACTGATATTTTATTGTGTGGTGTATACCTATCCCTTTCTGTGCAAGAGGTTATGTCAGTGTGAATTTGTAAATAAAACATGAAAAATAGCAATGTAGAAGCGAGTAGAAATTACACAAGTTCACTAACTGAAGGATGTACCTAGACAAGAAATGTATTGAGCTACTGAAAAGGACAAAGAACATCTAGAGTGGAAAAATAAAATCGTAAATTTTATGATGCAGTAATACTTGAGTAAATAATAGTTGACATTTTCTTAATTAGATGTAAAAGTGTAACAACTGTTAAAAAAAATTAATTCTGTAAGTACAGTAATACTTCGGATAACAAACGTCTTGGCTTACGAATTTTCCGGCTAACGAAGATTTTTTTTGTGATTTTTCTGCTTTGGCTAATGAACAGATTCTCAGCTAATAAACCTTTTCAATAATATGAATGCACGCACTAACATAAAATATCTGTGTCGTAAGCTGGATTTTCGTACCAATCATCAGAATTATTGTCACAGACTCAATTAACTCGTCTACCTTGGAATCTTTTTTCAGATGTACCTAGACTTCTCTTTCTGAAATTCTTTGAACCATTTCATATAAAATGAAATTTCAGCCAAAATAGAAAATAGATTGAAAGGAAAAAAAGGTAACCTATGTTTTCAGAGCATGAGTTTTTTCAGTGCAAGAAAGTCACGCAAGTCTAACATCAAGTTAAACAATCTGGAAGATTGTATTTTCAATCTGCATAAATCAAAGAAATGAGCTGACCAGTTCACAAATAGATGGAGACACATGAACTCGATTGGGTTGTGTAAACACAAGCTTTATAATAGACTAAGCTGGTGTTGGTTGTGAACATAAATGCGAAATAAATAAGATCTTCAGCATCTCGCATCTTCCTCTATATTGTCATTTATACAATTTTGAAGCGGTTCATTTTAACCTTCAATCAGGGCCGTCATTTCAACTTTTTCCAGGGGGACAAAGAACATGTACTCAATGTATGTTTATATACCATTTTTAACCTTTTACCGGCCGAATTCAGATTCCAACTGATTTTCATTATTTTTTTTGTTAATTTCTCCTTCTGATTTTTTAGTTAAGAGATATCAATCGAGAAATTGAAGAAAAAAAATTTCTATATGCGTTTTCTTGAATGTTCCCAATTGGGAACATTGGCCGGATGTGACTAAACATATTTTTCGCAGTGAAGCCATCTTACAGGATGATACGAGATTCGTCATCATTTAATAAAATTTTAAAAATTAAAGAATACATATAGAATTTTAAAAATGATGGAAATAAATTTTTTTCAAATATACTCAAAAGGCATGTATATCTGGATTATAATAAAGAACTTATGAGCTGAAATGCTGGTCTAAAATTCACAAAAGAATGCATACATACGGGTTTAGGTGTATGTATGGATCCCACGGTAAGTTATAAAAGATTATTTAAAAATATAAAAGGTAAAATATTATTTAGAACTCTGGTACCTAAAGGCACAGGCTCCGATGACTGCTTACCACCATATATTTACATTTTATATGGGAAACCATTGTTTGAGCAAATCATCCAAATTTTAAATCCAAAGCGAATCGGTTTTCCCCATATAAACATCTTACTTGAATGATGACCGTAACATGGTACCATTGATTCAGGGATGCTTAGTTTATCATGGAACACACAACCCAAACTGAATGAATTTTTCATTTAATTCATCATAGATAGCTAACTTATCACCGGGTTGTAAGAAAGAGTTATCCATCAAATGGAAGTTCTGTTTTATGTCTCTAAATTTATTTCTCGGCATAACAGTGGGGACGATCGGTACTGCAATGTCTTCTGAAAGTACCACAGTAATCATTTTCACTTGGTATTACGTGATACCCACTTAGCAAAAACAATCCAAAAAATTTTGCGATTTCTTTTCACTCAATTTTCAAATTCGATCCATGTTGTGCGACATAAACATTTGTCATCTCAACCAAGTAACTGAGGTACCCTTGCGATAAAAATTTAAAAAAATATTCAATCGAGTCAGCTTGCACTTAGCTCAGGAAACTTATGACTGATTGCTTCAGTTGGTTAGCTTCCTATATTTTGGTCGAATGCAGTACTTTTTTCCATTTCGGTTCCATGAATTTTAGTCTTTTGACACTTGACACATGTTTTCTTATTTTTTTGACTGGGTAATTATCTGATCTTTGGAAGGTAATTTTTTGATGTAGAAGGCATATTGATAGGATCTGCAAATTCACCCACAAATGAACTATGTGGTGATCTTAAAACACTTAGATATCCACAAACATCTGCAGGAACGACCGGGCCAAGCATGTTGTCATCGATGTCTTTCTCATCTGCAACCCGCTCATTTTCATCAGGCAGTAGCTGGCACATTTTGAATTCATCAGAGATGCGATATATCAGAATCTCTCAAACTCAGTCAAATAAGCTACTTGTATAACAAAAAGATGGTAAAAAAAAGTGTAGAAAGTCACAAGACCAGATATCAACTGAGAACTGAAGGACCAACATACCAACAAAATCACTCAAAACATAGAGGGAAGGCGGGGGGCAAGGTTAGTCACAGAAACAAGGGGGATGCTGCATGTAAACATAGGAATGTGAAATTTGATATTTTTCCTTCCTTTCGAGACACACCAGAGAGAGGATAAGCAATAAATTGTTTTTTGGAATGCCACTCCCCTCATTGCACTTAAAATAGTCAGTAGTGGCCAATGTTCCCAATTGGGAACAATCATAGCAAAAGTTCCCTGGAATTCGATCAAATTTTTTTTTGTCTCAATGAGCACTTCTTATCATTCTTGGCAATATTCTAGAATTAAAAAAAAATTGAGATGCATGTATGTTTACAAAAACTATTTTCATAATTAAAACAAACTTAGAGATATTTTGCCTTGAAAATGTGTGATTTTAGAATAATAAATTGACATGATAAAAGCTGAACTGAATAACTTTTGTTTTTTCTAAATTAAGTTCAGAACTTTATATGTTCAGGGAAAAAAAAAAAATCAACTATTTCCATGAAAGAAAAATATATATTTTTTGAATTAATCAAACGTATGTTCCCAATTGGGAACATTGGTCGTTAAAAAATTAATACATTTTCAAAAGCCGGGGGGGGGGGGGGGGAAGACAAATGATGGACAGTGTCATCTTTCATAGCATTCCTTGGTGTTTTGAAAAAAACATGTTTTTAAATTTTGGGCAGAACCTGAAATGAATAAAACTATTTTCCATAGAAACCTATGGGAAATTACGGTTCGGCTATCAAACATTATTCCACAATGAATCATCGTTAGCCAAGGTATCACTAATATTAAAATACATCGTTAAATCTGATTGTCAGTATCATGGAAATAAAAATCTTTCAGTTACCATTTTTAATATTTAAACAAATTTAATAATTAAAATTCATTAAAAATTAAAATTACCAATAATTTTGAATTAAAAATAACAATTTCATTTATAATTATGATAAATTTCAAGAAAATTGATATTTGGCCAAAACATTAGCCGAGTATTCAGCCAAATCACTATTCATCCCATCCCTATTCGGCACCATAAATGTTCTCGATCATGTAGCATGATTTTCAGGGCGAGTTCAAGGTAAAACTATGAACTTCTGCATAGCGAACCATCATTGATAATAAAAGGACAATTACGATATTACTATCAACAAAACATGAATTTTATTGAAACATGTGCGAGAAATGATACGAGGAGCGTGTTGTTCGTTCAATTGCTACCATGCTACTCACTTGCGTGCAGCCGCTCGCCAACAGCATGCTGCTGCCATCTAGTGGCCTGAACAGAAGACATTACCAACTTTCCTATTTTGCAATCCACCAACCACTGTTTTCATCAACAGATAAATAATTTCCATTTGAGTGGAAGACATGTCATGAAGACATAAAAACCTTACGGTGAAATAGAATTAAACAAAATAATCTGTATAAGGAGTCCGAAACATATTAGCAACAGGAATCCTCATTCTGAGTAGAAAGCAGATTCAGTCAGTGAAATCACACTTTGGTTGGTTTGCTTCCAGGATTCATTGGACAAGCTACATGGGACTATCAAGACTAAGCAAACTAACATAATTTTGTTTGACGACCAATTTAGCAAATGAACAATCAGAGCCTTTGCAGCTCATTCCGAGACTGCTACGACAATGAAAAATAAACAGCACATGCATCTTGTAAACATTCCTATGAGAAACTAGCTATAATACCCAGCGCTGCCCCGGATTTTCTTCAATTACTAGGATGATTGAAAAGCGACAAACCATCATAAAGAAATAAACTGCTATTCATGTATTGGCTGCATTAAAGAAATGACGAACTATTATAAAGGCATGTACATTTCTGAAACTCATTGTTTAGTAACCATGGTAACTAAAGTAAACATTCCAAAAGTCAATGTTGACAACCAAAAACCATATCGTTGCCCAACATATTTGCCCAGTAATTGACAATTTTTTAAAGCCTATTGTTCATGTCTGATCCCGTTTGGTATATATGCCAAATTTGGCAACGATCGCTTTAAAATTATAGATGAGAAATGAGAACATACACAGAAATTTTATATAGATTTGCAGCTAGATCACGATGGAAAAATACCCTACAAAATCAATAAAATTTTGTTGGCATTAATGCTTGCTGCATGTTGTCAACAAATGTTCAAAACATTATGCAGGTTAGTTTAATAAAAATAAGGTCATTCATGAAACATCTTACAGCTTCGATCTGTAACCAAGCCCTTCCTAGGCAAAGTGATTTTTCAAGGGACCTTTACCTGGCTAGAAATACCCAATTCACCGTCGGAAATTTGACCAGATCTTATTTTCAAAAAGCCTTTTCTACACTTGAGGTCCTCGGGCCGTAGCAGGTTAGATCCATGTATTACCCCCTTGAACTGCAATTTATTTTCAGGCAGCACTGCTCAGACATAAATTTCATGGCGATCTGGACTCGTAATTTCAGTTCAAAGGGTTAAGACAGAACTATCTGATGCCATTAAAATTATTTTTTCAGAACTTTTTCATTTTTCTTTAAAGAAAAACACTTATTGACACAATAGTGAGGATAATCATTGAAATAACAAAATTACACAACGCAGAAACCTGTCAGATCTTTTATTTCTTTATGACTTCATGCAGCTTGCCAAATGCATCATTGTAGAGAACTGATTAGTCTTTATTTGCAGACAGTAATTTCCTACTTCCCAAGAATTAAGATGCCTGTGTCTGAATACCTATGGAGAGTTCTCTAACACCAACGAGTGCCAGCTTTCTCAGACTTCATCCATTCTGTCATTTTTCTCCAGATATGCTGTAATAAATTCATTCAAATGAACATCAATGGATCAACCCTACTGATCGCAACTCTAAGAAAACGACTGGTCGTCCATCTCTGAATTAATTATCAAGTTGACAGGAAATGAGCAATCTTGTCAAGATTTTTGAGGGGGAAAAAAAGATGGCCAAAAGCTTTAGAGTCAGTAGTTTATTTACAGGAGGGCTTAGCAGGTTATAGCCCAGGGAGGCAAGCTCAGAGGGGTGCCAAATTTGAGGAATGCGAGTGGCCAAGAAAATTAGAATGAGGGAAAGGTGGCAAAAAATTTATATAACACTAAATAAATCTGCCTTTGAAGCGACAGAAAGAAACTAGGTCAATGAATGACCAAAAGTGTGACTTAGATGGTGAACAAGCATGTGAATGAACTAAAGTGACCTAGAGCATGGGAATGACCAAAAGTGACCGCATACGAATGATAAGTGATCTAGCACACAGTGACACATTAATAACCTAAAAAATGACAGCATGTGTAAATGATCAAAAAGAGTGATCTATAAAACAACAAAGCATATCGGTGACCAGACATTAAAAATGTCACTAAGTGTGTGTGCAAGCATTTCAATGACTAAAAGTGACTTAGAGTGTGCAAGCATGGAAGTGACAAAAAGAGTGAATTAGAGACACTAGTGTACTTGCAGAAGTGGACAAGCTGGTTATAGTACACAATGGTGAATTAGAGGAAAAAGTATTCAAAAAATTAGACGAGAAGGGCAGCAAAATTAATGTAGCCTACAGGTGACAAAATAATAAATGCATCTCTATTGAGAGAAACATGGTTTGAAGGATTCTTTGCTGTATGAAAAATCAATGTGAAAAGGAAATCATTTTAAAAGGTTGATGCAGCTCAGAGGGAAAAATGGAAATGGATAAACAAACAAACCTCTGGTTGGTCCAACATAAACAGGAGCTGTTTCTTTGTCTTCTTCGTCATTGTTGCCGTCCTGGTTGGTCTCTTTGACAGGATCAGCTGTTGCCGCGGGATTAGCGGCGTTACTTGTGGTTGGTCCTTGTTCCACGTAACAGCTGTTTTTCGCAATGTTCTGGGTCATCAGTGACACTGGGACAGTGGCTTTAACTGGTCTGAGGTGCTTGGTGGTGTTATTAGGAGCAACAGCGTTTCGTCGAGTCCAATTCGACGGCGGCTGACAAGACATAATGAGTGATAATGAATCCTACTGTTGGAAGACCCACGGAGATTTTTCCATCGCGGCGATTTGTGCAGGGGAAAGAGTCGAGAGCGACTACAGCGGGCTCATTTTTGCTCTGCGAGTGACAGACAAAAAAAAGGGGACTTTCTTCGCACATAGGACAAGAAAAAAGTTTGACGAAAAATAACCAAAAGTAACAAAAAAAAAAAAAAAGTCATTCCCCCGTCAGTCCCACACACGGGCAAGGACTCCCACTTAAATGTTGCCAGACGTAAAAGCTAAATAGCTTCTAGTTGGATATATACAATAATAATTATACAGGGCTCTCGGCTACTATGACCATCCCCTGATCATTATATATAATTAAAAAAAAAAAAAATTATTGAGAATAGAGATGCCAGGATCATAACAAAAACATCTAGGAAATTAGAAAAAAGAAATTATGCCTATCAATTATACATTAACAGTCAATAATAATAAAAAAAAAATAATTGTCAAAATTGAATGATAACAAAAACCATGAATAATACATTGTCGCAGGTGATGACAACAACAAAAGCATAAGAATCATACCACAAATAATGACAACAATAAAAGTATTGAAACAAAGCAAAGAATAGTAATACTGAAAAATTTATACACATACATATATATATACACACACACATATATATATAGTGAGTATCGATAGGATGAAACTTGAATACCAACAACTAGACGAAACGGGAACTACGAGTGACGAAACGTTCAAAGAGAGGAATAATAATATTAGGAGGAGTCGACGCAAAATCTCGCCAACAAGAGACCGGAAAATGAAGATTGCGGAAAGTAGCATTACGCACAGAATCATAATGACTGCAATAAAAAAGAAAATGAGAAGCAGTTTCCAAATTGTTACAATGGCTACACAATGGACTATCCGCCCTATTAATGCGATGTAAATACTCAAAAAGAGGAGCCCTGTTACAGAGGAGCTTGTAAAACATATTTTCAAATTTACCGGACGAAAAAAAGGATGAATACAATTTGCAACAATCATAAAATGGACGGAAATCAGGAAGTGTATTTTTAAGTGATTGAGTGAAATATTTTTTATATCGGGATTTAAAAATTGAGATCAGATCTTCTGGGTAGAGGCTGGAAGGGGTTACACGCTGAGAAGAAGCCGCAGTGCGAACGTGACTATCAATAATCTCATTAAAAGTAATGCCGGAGTGACCAGGGACCCAGATAATAGAAATGTGATTAGAAAGAGAGCTTGTGAAAACAAGCTGGTAATAAAGAAGAAAAATGACTGTAGGAGAATGGAATGAGAACGCTCGTGCTGCAGAAATAACAGATTTGGAGTCTGAGATTATGACAATGGGTTGCCGAGAACCAGGAATAAAAAATCGGAGGCCAAGAATGATTGCAAGAGCTTCCCCGGTAAACACAGAAGAGCTAGAATTGATAAACCATGTCTTGACGACGTTAGTTAAGGGACAGAAAGCACCGCAGACAACTTGATTTTTCTTAGAGGCATCCGTGGCGATGATGATGGAAGATGGGTCCAAGGAGTCTAAATAGTGCTGGAACGAAAGTTGCAAAGAACCATGGGGGAAACTTTTCTGAAAATCCAAGTCATCAGTGATGAAAGAAACGTTTTGAAGATGCCAAGGGTAAAAATCAAAAATAGGTTGAAGAGTGCTTGTAAGATTGAAATCAATAGTCTCGGAAAAATTTTCCATTTTCATCCTCAGAGGGGGGGCTAAACGTCTGAAACCTGAGTCCCACAGATTAGAAGGGCCCTGGGAGGGTGACGCCGTTGACCGAATGCAAGCAGAGCCACATCGAGATGAAAGGAGTTCAGTAAGAGTCGGTAATGCCAAAATCATTCTCATTTTGTCAATTCTAGTAGATATAGGTAGACCTAAAATCGAACGCAAAGCAGAGTGATAAATAATATTAATTTTAGAAAGAGATGAGCGAGAGGAATTGAACCAAGCATGTGCACCATAGCATAGAAGACCAGACACCATATTTAAGATAATGGGTTTCGTATACCTGCAAGGAACATTTCGAGAACGGAATGCGATGGACCGACAAATATTTAAAATAAAAGTGCCTTTAGTTTTAATTGTACTGAGTTGTTTCGCCCAAGTCAGAGATCTATCAAAAAAGACCCCCAGAATTTTTATGAAGGGATCAAAAGGAACAGACACTCCACCAATTGTAAATGTAGGAACATGAAAGGAACGTTTCCTAGTAAAAATTGAAAATTTTGACTTGGGAAGGGAGATAGTGAGACCACTGTCTTCAGCCCATTGCATAGTCTTAGATACAGCGAGAGTAAGAGAAGATTCAGCGGAGGATCCATCCGAACTACATGCGGCCAGGAAAATATCGTCCGCATACAAGAAGAGATGAATGTTAGGAGGCAAGTATGAAGGTAAATCAATCGTAAATAAAGCGAACAGAAGAGGCGATAAAGAAGAGCCTTGAAGGAGACCAGTAGTAGGAGAAAACGTACTGGACTTCCTGCCTCTCCAGTGAATAAAATGGAGACGGTTGATGAGGTATTCATAAAGCCACGATAGAAATTTCTTATCGAATCCCATTCGTGCTAATTTGTTAATTAGAAGATCATGACGAACCGAATCATACGCTGCTTTCAAGTCTAAGGCAATGAGATACAAGACATGAGAGTTCTTGAAAGCATCCCAGATAGTGGACACAATGTCTCGTAAACATGATTCTGAACCAGTTTTGGGGCGAAACCCATAAAAGCAGGAAGAGAACAAATTAAATTTGAATGAAATCCAATTTAATCTAAAAAGAATGAGGCGTTCGAAAATTTTGTTCACAGTGTTAATCAGAGTGAGAGGTCTAAAAGCGGAGGGTTCCGATGGTGAACGGCCAGGTTTTGGAATAAAGACAATTCTGCCTTCCTTAAATGAAGGAGGGATATAATTTGATGACCATAAATCATTGAACGCATGTAGAAATTCCAGACCTTTTTTTGGAAGACTTTTATAGACTCGTAGTGGGATACTGTCTGGACCCGGAGTACTCGATCTACCAGTCCGAAGAGCTCGCAATAATTCTATATTTGTAAACGCCATATCCATATGTTCACCGAATGAATGAGGGGGCCCCACAAAGACATGAGGGGGAACCCTACGACCGCACGGGAAATGATGATCTCGGAAGAGGTCAATTTGATCAAGAGCGTCGGCATAAGAGTTTTGGGCGATGACAAAAAAAAGATGAGAGTTATCAAAAGATTTGTTTGCGACGTATCTATGACGTCTTAGTGTTGAATAAATCTTGGAAGGCGGAGAGAAAGGAAGTATCTCATCTGAAAGAAGTTTGACTCTCAGAGTGCGAAGGTGGCACCGGAATTTAGCAGACAACCGTTTGTATGAGATCCAGTTGTCTTGAGAAGGAGAAAACCTAAAATGACGAAAGGCCAGTTTTTTCTCCTTAAGGAGAAGACGCCCATCTTTATCAAGAGAAATACGAGGGTAACGAGGGCGCCTGGTGATAAAGGAATTATTTTGAACCATTTCAGAAATGGAAGCATAGAGAGTCTCAAACGGTGCGTTAGCGGAAACCCTACTTAAATCTTTAAGTAAGGATGCCCAACGAATTTTGTATGAGTAGTAGATATTGGAACTTGACAATGAGGAGAATGAGATCATAGCAGGAAGATGATCACTACCAAATAATGATGACAACGGTGACCAGGATAGTGAACGATGAACCTCAGGCGATGAAAAACACAAATCCAGATAGGATTGCGTGGTAGCACCATAATAGGTAGGGCAAGTAGGAGGAGTAAGGCAAACATTATTGGATAAATACCAGTTATAAAGAGCTCGGCCAGCAGTTGAATCAAAATGCGAATTCCACGCAGAGAAATGGGCATTAAAATCACCAAGAAGAACAAAGTCCCCGGAAATAAAATTGAAAATTTCATTAATAGCTGTGAAAGAGAAAGGAGATGAGGGCCGGTAAGCATTGATGAGGTATAACGGACGATCTGTAAAAAATATTTTGACAATAAGGAGTTCAAACGATGAATCCACTCTTTTCCAAATAAATTGGGAGGGGTAGATTGAACGAACTGCAAGTACAAGACCACCCCCGAAATCGTCAGGTCTATCAGCACGATAGATATGATAACCCGGAAGGAAGAAATTTTTTGATGGCTTCAAAAAAGATTCCTGAAAGCATAAAGCATCATAATCTAACATATAATTATGTATCGCTAAATATTTAGATGAAATACCCCTAACATTCCATGAGATAATCTTGATATTACTGTCAACATTATTCATTATATAGCAAATAGTAAAAAAAAAAGGTAAGGAAAAAACATAAAAATAACCGACTTTAGGGGAGGGAAAAAAAAACAACAAAACAAGTTTGAGCACAATAACAATGAAATCTTTTCACTGAATGCAGAAAGAAAAACAAGGGGGGAAAAAAAACTACGCACATAACAAAGGCAAAAAAGACAAAAAACATCGCTATCTACTTGATAACGATCGGGTGCGGGGGCACTCAAGTTCAGGATTGGGGCTCAGACCCCTTTTTTTGTCTTTTAATTGTTCGGCGTTGCTTCGCTCTTTCCGCGGGCGAAATGGAGAAATCATTACACTCGAATTCACTAGAAACATCGGAGATTAGACCTTTCTCAGATGATAGTGTGTCATTAACGTTTATACCAGAAGGACCGGAGGCCTCCATGTCCATAAGTGCACCGTCTGAAGCTGGCATGCACGTATTTCGGAGTGATGACTGAATTGAGCTCACGATCACCGGTATCAAGGATTTAATTGAGTTGTGGAGAGATTCTTGGAGACTGGCATTTAGCTCCTTGAGAACGATTTCTCTAAGAGCGTTTACCTCTGCATGAACAAGGGATCTGATCTCCTGTTTCAAAGAGTTAATGTCCGACGAAGTTGAAATATTGGCTCGACCAGCATACGACGTATCATTGGATTTGCACCTGGCTCGCGCAATGTTTATGGGGACATAATTTTCAGCTTTGTATTTGAGGACTTTCGCTTCAAAAACAAATGTCGGGCAATTACGGTCAGTGGCAAAGTGAGAAGCTTTGCAGTTTATACAAGAAACAGAGTTTTGACATTGGTCATAGTCATGGTTATCGCCACCACACTTTTTGCAAATTTGATTAGTAGCTCTGCAAAACTTTTTTCTGTGCGAATAGTTAAAACACTTTTGGCATTGTTTTGGTTGATCTATGAAACGGCGTGGATGGAAAATTAGGAACCACAATTTAACCTCACTTGGTATATTTTTACCAAGAATCGTGACTAATACCGTCTGCAAGGGATTATTGTCTTTGATGAAACGACGGACACTGATAACCTGGAGGTTTTCACTTTGGAGCTCATCTGCGATTTCGCAAACCGGAATATCAGAAGGGACATTATTGAGAACAAATTTAGATGAGATGGATTCTGTGAGAAGGAAAGGTTTGACAGGAATATCAAATATATTGACTATCTTCAAGATCTCCTTAGCTATTTGTGGATCACCTGTGGTAATCAGAAGCTCACCGGCACGGGTGAAGCGAATTTCATGAATATTTTTGGGGTTTGAAATTTGGCCACAAATGTATTTCTTCAAATCAATGGGTCTTGTTTTCGGAATAGCTTGCGGACCGGAAAGTTTGACAGTAAAAAGACACGCTAGTTCGGAATGATCGATGATATCCATGTCGCAAATCGAGGACGACCAAACATTAAAAGGGTTAGGCACCTTACCTGTGCTAGACGAAGCGAAGGTCTCTGACTTGGCAGAATTCATGGTTGTTTGGAACACTTTAATACTATTATCCAGAAAATCTATGAAATTATCCTTGTTCTTGCGAAGGGCATTGTAACCACGTGGGGGAACAGAGCCCTTACCTTGAGTCCGAACTTTATAAGATTTCACTTTAAATCGAAAAAATAATTAACGAAATATCAAAATAAATAATCACCGAACCACTAGAAAAGTATAGAATAATTCAAACACGTTGAAAGGAAAAAAC
Organism: Pholcus phalangioides; assembly: GCF_987345545.1. Taxonomy (NCBI): domain Eukaryota; kingdom Metazoa; phylum Arthropoda; class Arachnida; order Araneae; family Pholcidae; genus Pholcus; species Pholcus phalangioides. Next base: position 52,983,644 of record NW_028301597.1, read on the forward strand.
GAGAAAAAAACAATTTTTTTTTTTCGAAAAACGCGAATTAACACTAAGGAACTACCACACGTGCCTTCTCGGCACCCAACCTAGTTGGATATATACATCGAGAAGAAATATAACTATATTTCTCCTCTAAGATTATATAACCCTATAAACTGTCAGCTTATTTGCATAAATTTATGTCTTATTAACTGTAAATGGGAATATTTTAGGAAATTTTCATAAGTTTTATGAAAATAACACGTTCTGATTCTCCAAAAATTTGCTCTGCTCTGTGATTTTGCTGTTTGGATTTAGATGTAGTTTACCCATCGAGAAGAATTTACCTTTTCATAAGCTGTTAGTTGTAGAGTGACCATATTTCTTAGAGAGAAATACGGGAAATTGGGATTCCAAAAATACGGGACATGGCCAATTATTGCCAAAAATGACGCCCAATCCGAACAAAGTTGCCAAATATAGTTGAAATTACGGAAAAATCCCAATAGCGGGAAATGAAGCATTGCTGCTAATTGCAGTGGATTAAAATGAATTCCACGAAAAACAAAACGTTCTTCAAGACGAATGTGGGAGATTGATATTCTCATTTATAGTTGTAATTATCACAATATAATTTATGAGTTGAAAAATAATTTCAATCTTTGATTTCAAGAAAGAATAAAAATTCAAGTAGACTTCGTGTAAAATACAGGAAAAACCGGGACACTTTTGCCAAAAATACTGGGACTGTCCTGGGAAATACGGGACGTATGGTCACCCTATTTAGTTGAGAATTTTTTGTTGACGACCAGTATATTTTAACATTTGAAATGTGTTCCCAATGTCCCATATTTCTCTCGAGAAAATATGGTCAGCCTAACTATCCAAGTCTTTCGCAAAAGATATTTGACAGTTTCGAATAAAAAAATTACATTTGTTGAAAAATTTCGAGATGAATGAAAAAAAACCCAGTAATTCAATCATTGTGAGATTTGTATGGAAATTAGAAAACAAGAATAAAATTCGCAAACGAATCGTAAAATTTCGAAGAAAATTGTAATGATAGGATTACGATCGTTTCCTACTTGCTGTCACTAGTCTGCTGCAGTGCAAAGCCGCTTGAAAGTTCTCTTAATGCAGCTTTGGCTGCAGTGTAGAGTGAGTGTGTTCTGCTGTCCAACCAATAACACAGTGTTGAAAGAGGACGAGGAGGCGGGCTGTTGTTGTGAGAAACACGGTATGCGGTTTTTATTTACTTTATAACGTCCAGGGCGGCACAGCTGGATGATCGCTCGTAGTAATTGCGCCTGTCCATCATCATCATACATGTTTTATGCGACTTTGATTGTGATACGCGTAAAGGTATGTGATGATCGCTGATGTTGTCCGCTAAAAGATCAGCAGCAGGATGCTTGTGGTCGGTGGCAGTGGAATGGTGATGTGATTTCTTAGATAATCTAGGACCCAATGAGAGAGGTAACCACACTCCCTTCTTCCTGTAATAACTATATTCATTTATTAAAATAAATAATTTTTATTTTTGCTTCAGAGGTAGGATCGAAATACATCGATCTAATTTGTCAACACTTAATGTGATTTGTTTGAAACATTGATTTTATAGAATTTCCAAAGACATTTATGGAACAGTTTACACAGGGCCAGACTTACAAGGAAATACTCCCAAGCTAAACTCATAGAATTTTACAGGTGTTAGTAGATGGCTCAAAATATGTACTGTGAAAAAAGTAGCTGCGGAATGGCATTAGGAGAAGAGTAAATTAATGTTGGAAATTGGGTCGGGGATGCCAAACCCATACAGTTAGCATCAATTGGGGACTGCATTCTTGAAAATTTACAAAGACATCTAATCTTTATGCTATCGAAAATTGCTTTATGCTGTATTTGGAGGTGTTAATATTTGAAAAATAGCTTCTTAAAAGTATCACTCGAAAACCAGGATATGTAGATTAGATGCATAGTTTAAAACAGTTATAATTGATTACAATTGATTCAGGTCAAATGAAAGGGTTAATTTCTTTATAAATTGAAAGTGTTACAAATATGAGGCTCATTGAAGAAATGCATAAAGCAGAAACATATTTTACACCAGCTACATCGAACAAATATTTTGGATGCACAGTTGGGTTTCCAGCAATCAAGTGCATTGTTTGCAATAAATATGAAATCAACAGGATTCTCAAAACACCCAGGATGCTTTTCTGTGTATGAGTGTCCCTGCCATGAATTTTTCCACATGTTGACATAGTGTGGTGAAGAAAACTGGTTGTATGCAATGTATTGTACTTTAAAAATACTGTCAATGAAACAAATCAATTGTATTTGTTCAGTCATAGCTAAATCTGAAAATTTTCGAACAAAATTTTTCCATACCTGAAAACCGTACCTTGTATTAGATTAGTGGTTTTAGATGCAATCACAAACACATGAACGATTATTTTTGAAGAGTGACCAAGAATCCACTAAAAGTACGATTTCATTGGGTGTGTTTTACGCTTCTGATAAATATTTGTTCAGTTCTTTTGATCCTATTTTCCCAGATGTCAAAGCGACCGTATTGTCAGCTTGAAACATTTTCTGCCGAACTTGGGTTTCTGAATACACAATAAATAAAAGTGATAGCAGCATTCCATCTTTGCTGATTGTTGGCATTACAGTATATCAATGGGTCACAGCATGGATAGATTGTGCAGCAGTTTCAATCTGTTTCGAACCCAAAAAATCAAGCATTCTCCCCAAATGAATTTCTTTCATTAAAACCTGATTGATTTGTATTAAACATCATCTGGTTATCCTTCAACTGTGAATTCTTAAAAAAAAAATACATGCATTATTTGCATATGCTTTTGAAGCATTTGCAATATGATCCTCTTCACGAATCTGCTTTTGAGCTATTATTTTACTAATTTTTCTGCTAACAATTCTATATTTCTATTTAAAATTACAGAACCATTTTCCAGAAGCTTTGAATGGCATTTATAGGGACAGAGCTTTATTACAAGCCCAGATTTTCAAATCCGAGTCATGCACGTTCACATGACTGTGCCTCGCATCCTAAAACTTTTGAAAAACATATTTTTGAATTTCGTATAGTTTGTGCGTCTTATCACCAAATTTGTTGATTTGATTTTCCCACAAATACATTTGAGACAAACTTTTTATAAATCTATACTTGCTTTGAACAGATTTTAATGTGTGATGTTTAATTTTTGTTACTGATGCGCCAGTATTCCACTATGAAAGTTACCATCAAGGTCCATGGGTTTGAATCCGGGCATAGAACATCAGAAGCAAGTTCTTTACCTACCAAGCCTAGGGCGACCACCGATGTATGGAGTCTTCATTTCCCACCCAACTCCACTGGTTGGAAATTGCTGTATGGCGATATATGACCGGAGTTGGTGTGCGGTAAAGTAGTAGTATTCAACGGCTGCTCTTTTAGTTTCAAATGGGATACTCTGGACTTCCTCATTTAACTCTTCATTTAAACTATGTTTACTCTAACTTGGGTCCTGATGTAAATAAAAGCATGTGTGTGATGCCTAAAATGATTGGTTGAAGAACATTTCAATTTTTCTTACAGTACAACACAGCCAAAAATATAGTCCTTTGTTGTTTGCCCCCTCATATCATAAAATACCGACGGGTCAAAGCATTTTTGCTGCTATGTCTTCAGGGTGGGTGTTGACAGGATAGGCCTTTTCTCACCGTCCCCTTTTTAAAGGGAAGTTTCATTTTATTATTATCCCTATTTGCAAACAGATTTGGTATACACTTCTTCAAGAGTTCTTGCAAGAAAAAGAGCTTTCTTCTTTTTCGTTTGATGACATAAATGAAATATGCGTGTCTATCTTGTTTGGCAGAGCCATTTGAAAATTCATTTCTTTGCAGCTGCTCTGGACTCTTATAAACAAAGTTGATGACAAGATTTTTTTCTCACCCACAGGCTTTGACGTACACTGGATACTGGTGGGGGAGGGGGGGGGTCACTTATCGTTCGTGGTGAATATACGCATTTCAAAAGAATTCGCAGCAGCTTGTTGGGAGGAAGTAATAATTTTTTCTTCGAAGGCGGTGAGCTGAAAAAGTCTGAGGATTTAAAAATCTGGTTCGAAAGAGTAATGCTCATTTTTGATTCAGTTAGCCTCATTATGACAGACACTATATATCTCGTAAGAAGGCCTGGGGACCTATTAAAGATCCCAGTCCAGGGGCTCCTGCTGCTGGATGTTGGGGTCATGGCTCGCAACCTACACATGGATAAAAAACTGAAATTGTCTTGACAAAAACAGGATATCACAACAGGTTGAAGTAAAGAAACGAAATAATGTGGATGACTCTCTCGTCAAATTGGAACTGCTACAGCCCGTGGATAATTATATGAAACATTTAATTATACAGACCCGCAAGAAAAATAAAAAGCGGCAACACAACGGTAATTTGTTTCACGTTATAATTGGTAGCGTATCTGGCCCAGGAAAATTGTACAGCGTAAATTAGCTCGGAAATAAAATTGTAAAATGTTGAAGAAAAAAAAAAACTAAGAAAAAATGAGGATTTCTCACTATTTGCTGTAAAATAATGAACAACTCGCACAAGCTTTTGTAACGACCATGGCCCCTGCCCCCCCAAAGCTGTGATCTTTGGTGGGTCCTCAGACCAACCTTTCAACAGCCCTTCTTATATAGTAAACTTTTAGTGTGAAAATATAAAAAATCACAAGAATTGTCGCAGGCAATGTCTGGGCTGGAGCCCTGTCATCCCAACTCTTGAGGAGTGTACCACGATAATGACAGAATACCTTATCGAATTTTTTTTTGGGGAGATATATATATATATATCTATTTTAATTAGTGTCATCAACAGTTTTTATTTCAACAAAATTTGGAGAACAGTGAAAAAAAATTTTCCACGATAATTCTTCATAACGAATTTACAATCTCATGTTTGAGGAAAAAATGCACGTGTTTGGAACACGTAATGAAGGGGCTGGTAAAATTACAACCAATAGAGATAAAGGATGCAGAGTGATATCAAAAATTGGTACAGCAGTTTATTTACATCAGGACCCAAGTTAGAATGAACAGAGAATACATACATTTCATCATTTTCATCTATAATATCAAAATTGGAATCCTCAAATTCACTTTCGTCAACTGATAACTCAAAATCAGGGTTGGGTTTTCAACATGACAAGCGTCAAAAACAGGTTTAAACTGTCGAAAACCGCCAAAAACCTAAATGAATGCTTTTTGATAATGTTTTGAACACAATAGGTATATAACATAATGAAAAACTCATTTTTTTGTATATTACAATGTTTTATTTTTAAACACTAATTTATTATAATAATTAAAACAAAATAGCAATTGTAATTTGCATTTTTGAATTTTTCAACATAACAGTCTAGAACATATAAAATATAATTTTATGGTTTATTTATCTAAGCTACTGATTACCTGTGTACAATTTGCTAAGTGGAATAGTGCTGCTTATTCAAAATATGTATAATAGGGCATCAGGGTTATGTTTTTGACCCCAGAAACTAAGTCTGTATTAAAACTATCAAAATCTTACTCTGAACGATGTCAAATAGTTTTTGTCAACTTGATAGATATGTTAAATAACGAAACACTTACTTTTATTTAGATTAAAGGGTTTTATATTCAGAATTATAATTACTGAGGAAAAATACCAATTTTGATATTTTAAATTTTGTGATCTGCATCTGTTAATGCACTAATTAAACTCATTTATTTTCATCTACACATTTCTTAGAACTCCGGGTGTATAAATTCAGTTTTAAAGAGTATTTTCAACCAAAGCAGAGCTGATAGGACTTGATACCCAAAGCATTTGTTTTGCACTTTTAAAATTAAATACAGCCTCACTTGGAAAACCATTGCATTATAAATGCTAGTAAATATACCATATCATAGTGCAGAAGTAAGAATAACTAAGTTTGACTGAGGATAAGTTACAGGGGTTTCTTAAGCTTCATGTACAAGCTAGCATTGCCAAATTAAATAACATTTTAATTCTACAATTTAGCATTTTGATCGCTAGATATATTCCAATGTTATGCATAATGAGAGTATCTCAGTGATTATCTAGATGATTTAATAATAAACAGAAATCAACATTACATATATGATGTAATAAACTTTTTTAAACACTTATCTGTTGTAAAAAGCGTATGGCGGATGGTTTATATCAAAGCACATATATGAGCAGTTGAAGAAATTTTGGAAGGTCAAGAATCATCTCGAATCAGAGAAAAAATGTCAAATACTTCCATAGTTTTCCCTTCAGTGTTTATACTATGCTTTATTCAAATTGTATATTTTATAAGAAAAAACAACCATATATATTTTGTGCAATATAATTCTGTAGAGAGTAGAAAATTATTTTAGAATCATATTAAATATTTATTCTTTGTATAATATAGTCACTTTAACCATTACATGCAATTAAGGTGTGCATTTCCAATGGGAATTTTTATATTGAAAAGTAATATTTGAGGTTTTTGACAGTTTTTGATGGAGGGTTTTTGACGTGACAGTTTAAACTGTCAAAAACTGCCATGTGTCAAAAACCTGCCAGTCTTCTACTTCATCACTAAACATTTCGCAAATAAATTCAGGTTCTTTCAAAATTTCCATTATTTAATTTTTTTCATTTCTTTCATCTTCTGTAAAATCTTTCAGCTCCATTTCTTGAACAGAGAATTTGTGGTACAGCATCCACACCGCGTTGAACACATATGTGGTGGCATTTTCTATTTGAAAACCACAGCCAGTTTTAAAAAATAGATTCAAAAACATCGAAGTATACAACAATGCAATTTCATGCGGAAAGACTTTTCAGCATTAAACAAAACAACAACAAAAACTTATTGCAACTCGCTAATTTATTTCACTTATGTAAAATGAAAGTGTAGGAAATGCACGATTAGACTGAAATTGCGTTTGAATATATATTTTTAAACACTTTTGAATGTAAAATACCCAAAAATAACTTTGCAACAGATTTAAACACATTCTGAGGAAACACGGACAGTTCATTTAAGAATTTAACTCTTTTCTCTGAATCCTCGCCAAGTAGGGTTGCATTTGGCGTGAAAAATTTTGATTTGTATTCATTTTTTACACCATTTCTGTTGCAATTCTGCAGCTACTTTTTTCACAGTACATCTTTTGAGCCATATACTAATGCCTGTAAAATTTTCATCAAACTCTGTGAGTTTAGCTTAGGAGCGTTTCCTTGTTAGTCATTTAGAGCACCCATCCAAATTTACTTTGGAGGGGCCCACTAAAAGTATTGGAATTTTATACCTCAAAAAAAAAAACAACTTTTTCGATGAGGATCCAGAAAACACTGCTTGTTTTAACACATGGGTATACTGGATAGTGGAGATGAATAAAGAGCCTCAGCTTAACGAGACATATGCAAAATAAAATAATGTCTAATACAGTGGAAATGGATTACCTTTTGGGTTTGATAATACGATTAAATACTTTACCCAAAATTCAAAATTTTGAATTTTGGGTAAACCCAAACGTCGAGTATTTAATCGTATTAATACAGTGGATCCTGCTCATAATACATTGCTCATTTAATATAGTGGATCCCGCTCATAATGTTCCCACTTACAAGGAAAGGGTCAGAAGGTGTCTTCCCCAAAAAATTACGACAAAATTAAAGTGCATTCATCTCGCCCAGAAACACATAAAAACAAAAAAATTAGTGGCAGAAATCAGTTATTAAAGCTGCAAAAAAAATGTTAAAAATTACAACAGCTGGCTACTTATCGCTTGGAGCTTCTTGGTGATATCTATGAAGAACTTCATTTCCAGCCTTTTTTGCCCATACAAACTCTAGTAACAGTGGAACCTCGTTTATACATGGCGTTCAAGAGGCCAAGTCAAAACATTCTATTAATGTGTAAGTCTTTTAAACTGAGACTTTTCAAGGGAAATGAGACTTCTTCCTTGACACACACACACACACAGGCTTACCAAATATTATAAAATTCAATGTGTTTAATTGCATCATCAACTCTTATAAAAAAAATATTTCAATAACACCTGAGGGAAAAACAAATCACGCATTTCAAATCACTTAATGAAATTTAGTGGAACATTGCTTTTGTGGCACGATATTGGGTAAAAAATTGCAACAAAATCTTCTCAAGTCAGGAAAATTCCCATCTTGGACTCTCGTTTTTTTGGCAGTAGATTATTTGCAACCAGTAGCTTGTTCCTTGATTTTGTTTCTCTGCTTTATGATCATTTTCAAAGTTGACACAAGGATATTCAACTGCTTTTCTTTTTGTCGACATTATGAAACGGTGGATCTAACACAGCCAGCAAGCAAAGCACCATAACAAAAGAGAATTCCACAGGAAACGATTGAAAGAACTTATTGCGTATATGTACCGTATGCACACAGGGCCGCAACTAGATACTTTGTCATCCGGGGCACGCCGGCATTTTGGCGGCCCTTGTAATGTAGAAAAAGAAATTAAAGGGGAAATTTGCCCCCCCCCCTTCTGGTTCAGCGCCCGGGGCATCAGACCTGCCTGCTCCCCCCTAGTTGCTGCCCTGACTGTATGTGTCTGTTATCGGCAGACCTGTACTCTCCAAATGCTTACAATGTGTGGCATTTCTTACCTTTTGAGGATAACGCTGGAAAAATTGGGAGAAGAAAAATTCTGAAAGGACATATGGCCGTCAAAACAATTGAAACATTTCTTTCGGACTCACCCCATCTGCGTATTCTCAGAAACGAACAGTAAACAAATCACTTAAGAGTCCACTTTAAATGATGAGTGAAAGAAGATGTCACGAACTCCATTGCCGGTGTGAAGGACGACGTCGCCACTGCCATAGCTGGGGTGAAGGAGGACATAAACACTGCCGTCACAGAGGTGAAAGAAGACATCGCCGGAGTGAAGGGAGACAAGGGAACGCCGCCGTTGAAATTAGAGTGGATGGAATGGTCGACGCCGTGAAAAAACTCTCCCACGAGATGAATGCAGTTGACGAGAAGCTCTCGAAGCGGATACAGGAGCTAGAAAAGAGAATTCAAGAGCCTACGTCTTTCGCAGACGCTCACAAGGTCTTGCCAACCGTAGCTGACGTCATGCGGCCGAACATCAAGCCCTCGACATATGACGGAAGGACATCGTGGTCGATCTTCAGGACCCAGTTCGAGATGATCGCCTGTGCGAATGGATGGGACTGTGTTCTCAAGGCCTTCCATCTAGCCGCCGCACTCCGAGGGGAAGCTGCCGAAATGTTTCGACGCTCGCCGCCGAGGACCGATCCAGCTATAGAGCTCTAACGAACGCACTCGAGCTAAGATTCGGAGAAAATTATCTCAAGGACTTCCACCGACTTCAGCTCAAGACCAGGTAACAGAGGGCGGGCGAAACATTGCAAGAGCTGGCCATGGACATCGAGAGACTCTCACAGTTGGCGTATCCCGACTGCCCCCCGGACATCAGGGAGGGACTGACCCTGCAGTGGACTCCGTCAGACCCCGATATCCAGCAGGCATTGCGTCTAGGCGAATACAAGGACGTGAAAAGTACCCTTGTCTACGCCATGAAGTACGAAGCAAGCTTCTAGACGCGAGCGACGACTGGTCCGCGGTGCTGTTGCGGAGGACGCTACGGCGGACATCATCAGGAAATTAAAAGAATTCTTGAAAAGCGCCAGGGATGACAGTGAAAATCGGAAAGACAAGCCCTTGGTATGCTGGAGGTGCAACGAGGCTGGCCACCTGCGTAGATCCTGCCCCTTGACAGTTCCCAAAAGAGGGAACAGCTCCGAGCCGCTAAACTGAAACGCTTCCATCTCGCGGGGTGGAGGTCGCTGCAAGGTTGAGATGCACCATCAAGTGTCTACTATATCTCATAGCTGAGCGGCGGAGACCATGGAATATACGTGGAAGGTGAAATTGACGGATTTCCTCGCCGGATGGTCATCGACACCGGGGCCAATGTGAGCATCGTCCGGACCGATGTGGCTCAAAAATTCCGACAACGACTCCTATACGTGGCACCTTCACTGACGCTACAGACCGTTACCGGGGACGAGATGACCGTGCATGGGAAGATGGAAGTCTCGGTGAAATTCGCTGCGGTCTCCTACCGTCACACAGTCTTTGTGGCTGACATTCAAGACCCATGCATTATCGGATTGGAAGTTCGGAAGGGTGAAGAGATCGCTACGTGTGTTCCAGTCACGTGTAGTTCGCGATTCGTCCGGAAGCCAACCAGAAGATTCCGGAAGTCTGTTCGAGAGTCTGATTGGAGATGCCCAGCTGGATCCGGAACAGAGAAGACGCGCACAGTCGACTATCGAGAAATTCCGAGGTGTCTTTTCCACGTCATCAGCTGATGTTGGCCGAACCCGCTTAACGCAGCATCACATCGACACCGGGGGACCATTCCCCAATTAAACAACATCCTAGAAGACTTCCGTTTGCCAAGCAAGAAGAAGTTGGTAAACTGCTACCGGAAATGCAAGCCAACAACATAATCGAGCCATCAACAAGTCGTTGGGATTCTCTGATCGTGCTGGTGAGAAAGAAGGACGGTTCTACGCGATTCTGCGTCGACTATATAAGATTGAACGGAAAGGAAATATACATCTATATATATAAAATTGATTTTCTGTGTGTGTGTGTATGTTCTCTATACAAATCTACAATTTTAGATCGATCGTCGCCAAATTTTGCATATATACCAAATGGGACCCGACTTGAACGATAGGCTACTTTAAAATTTCCTCAGACCAGGGCAAATGCCCCAAATGGGCAAAAAACTGTCCGGCAACAATGGTTTTTGGGCCTCAACAATCACTTTCCGAACGTTTACTTTGGTTACCGTGGTTCCCTAGCGATGAGTTTCAGACGTGTTTATGTCTTTACAATGGTTTGTCACTTCTTTAATGCTGCCAGTTACGTATAATAGTTTATGCCTTTATAATGGTTTGCCACATTTTCAATACTCTCAGTAATGAGGCTTTTTGAATAGACGTCATAATCATCACCATCATCGCTTTGAGGGTCAGGAAAAGGGTGATCCTCATAGAAATTCGTATTAAAATTGCCGATTTAACTGCATAAATACGGAAATTTAGTGGGGGGGGGGGTTCCTGCCACATCAATAATTTTAAAAATTAAATTGAATTCTCGATTTTTGAAATATGGAATTCACTTGGAGATACGAAGCCCAGAAAATTAGATAGGAAGTAATTAGCCGGACTTACTTTCGAGTTGGATATCCATACAATAACATTGATTTCAACTTTTTATTTATATCTTCTCAAGCATGAAAATTAATGTCTCCGTATTGTCTTTTGATATTTATTTGCATAAATTAATATAGTTTAGGATGTTTTTAAAATTAATTATGGGCCCCGTAAAGTGCATCGAAAAAATTCCACAGCTTGAATTAAGCATTTTTGGAAGCTGAAACTGGCAGTTGGATAACTTGAAGTTCAGGGGGAGGGAATCGAAATACCTAACACCCATAAAAAAGTGGGGGGGGGGCTATTCATTTCTACGTTTCTTTAAATTTAGATTTGTTTATTTCATGAGTCGCGCAGGACGTCACCATATTGGTTAACTTAGACACGGTTTGCATGTCCCTCAAAGAAAGAGGGAGATATCGCATGATCCAAAAAGCCTCATTGAAGAAAACCCGAGCAGCGCCGGGTATTGCAGCTAGTCTTATATATAAATGTCAAAGTATGTATGTATGCATGCTCTTTATACAAATCTACAGTTTTAGACCGGTCGTCGCCAGATTTTGCATATACACCAAACAGGTCCGGGATTGAGCCGTAGGCTACTTTAAAAGTTCGTCAGAGCTGGGCAAATGCCCGAAATGGGCGAAAAACTGTCGGGCAACAATGGTTTTGGGGCCTCAACAATTACTTTTGGAACGTTTACTTTGGTTACCGTGGTTCCCAACAATGCATTTCAGACGTGTATATGTCTTTACAATGGTTTGTCACATCTTTAACACTGTCATCATTACAGTTTATTCCTTTATAATGGTTTGGCTCTTTTCCAATACTCCCAGTAATTGAAGAAAACCCTGGAAGCGCCAGATATTTTTGCTTGCATGTATACAGGGTGTCCTGTAAGTGCTAATGTGGCCTTTATCTCATCAACCACCCATCGTTGAGGTATAGTTTCAATTTAAAAAGTGCTTAAAAGGAGTTTGAATAATATTCGCTGCAGAAGCTGGACATCTGACGTCACTAACAACAGAGAACAACAACTACGACGACAAAATTGGGAATAAAAATGTTCAACGCCAGCCGATGAACTCAATGCTCTGGCACGAAGTTAAAAAATTATCATTATCTACCAACATGCGAGTTCAACTGCAAAATGACTCAGCACTGCTATCATTTTCACATCAGTTGATCAAACTTGGCAATAGAAGAATTCCCGTCACCGAAGCGCTGGACTTACTAACAACTGGCAAAATCCATTTGGGAAAATAAACTCAGTTCAAGAACTTGCAAAGTCTTCCCAAACATTCAACAAAATCACCCAAACCATGAGTGGCTTTGTGAGATAGTGATTCTGGCACCGAAAAATGACAGCGTGAACAAGATCAACGAAAAAATCCTAAAAAGTATTCCGGGAGACTCCACATCTTACAAATCGGTTGACACTGTCATAGACTCAGCGCACACATTTCTGAACTCTTTGGATATTTCGGGTGTGCCACCACACAACTTGATTCTCAAAGTTGGAGCACCTATAATGCTTTTAAGAAATTTACAGACATCGAGACTCTGCAATGGCACCAAATTCTGCTTGAAGAAATTGCACAATTACATCATTGAAGCAACGATTCTAATTGGATGTGCCAAAGGAGAAGACATCTTTATTCCACGTATCCCAATTATCACTGAAGAAATTCCATTCACTTTCAAGCGATTACAGTTCCCGATTCATTTAGCTTTTGCCATGACAATCAACAAAGCGCAAGGCCAGTTGTTAGTAGTGGCAGGTATTAGCAGTGCTAGCAGTGGCCTACATGAGCCCTGATTTTCACACGGACAGCTTTACGTCGCCTGTTCGCGTGTTGGTGATCCCAAAAATTTGTACATCTACACACCAGATGGAAAAACCAAAGATATTGTGTATCCACAAGCGATTGCCTGAAGATTTTAATTAAAATATTTAAAAATAAAAGTAATTTTTTCTTACTTGATGCAGAAATTTTTTTGATTAAGAAATAATTAATAAGCTATGCATAGATAAATTTTTTATGGGGCGGGCAACGTCGCCGGGTATCAGCTAGTCTTATATATAAATGTGAAAGTATGTATGTATGTATGTATGCTCTTTATACAAATCTACAGTTTTAGGCCGATCGTCGCCAGATTTTGCATATATACCAAACAGGACCGGGATTGAACCGTAGACTACTTTAAAACTTCGTCAGAGCTGGGCAAATGCCCGAAATGGGCAAAAAACTGTCGGGCAACAATGGTATTGGGGCCTCAACAATTACTTTCGGAACGTTTACTTTGGTTACCGTGATTTCCAACAATGCGTTTCAGACGTGTATATGTGCCTTTACAATGGTTTGTCACACCTTTTAATTCTGTTATTATAGCAGTTTATTCCTTTATAACGGTTTGTAAGTTTTCCAATCTTCCCAGTAATTGAAGAAAACCCAGGAAGAGCGCCGGGTATTTCTGCTAGCCTATGTACAGGGTGTCCTGTAAGTAATAATGCGGCCTTTATCTCATTAACCGCCCATCGTAGAGGTATAGTTTCAATTTAAAAAATTCTTAAAAGACGTTTGAATAATATTCGCTGCACAAGCTGGACATATGACGTCGCTAACAACAGAGGACAACAACTACGACGACAAAATTGGGAATAAAAATGTTTAACGCCAGCTGATGAACTCAATGCTTGCCTCAAATCATCAACACTCTGGCACGAAGCTAAAAAATTATCATTATCCACCAACATGCGAGTTCAACTGCAAAATGACTCAGCACTGCTATCATTTTCACATCAGTTGATCAAACTTGGCAATAGAAGAATTCCCGTCACCGAAGCGCTGGACTTACTATAAACAACTGGCAAAATCCATTTGGGAAAATAAACTCAGTTCAAGAACTTGCAAAGTCTTCCCAAACATTCAACAAAATCACCCAAACCATGAGTGGCTTTGTGAGATAGTGATTCTGGCACCGAAAAATGACAGCGTGAACAAGATCAACGAAAAAATCCTAAAAAGTATTCCGGGAGACTCCACATCTTAAAATCGGTTGACACTGTCATAGACACGGCAGAGACATTTAGTTCTGTGTCCTGCAGAAGTTCTGAACTCCTTTGGATATTCCGGGTGTGCCACCATACAACTTGACCCTCAAAGTCGGAGTACCTATAATGCTTTTAAGAAATTTGGAGACACCGAGACTCTGCAATGGCAGCAGACTCTGCGTGAAGGAATTGCACAATTACATCATTGAAGCAATGATTCTAACTGGATGTGCCAAAGGAGAAGACGTCATTCCACGTACCCCAATTATCACTGAAGAAATTCCATTCACTTTCAAGCGATTACAGTTCCCGATTCCTTTAGCTTTTGCCATGACAATCAACAAAGCGCAAGGCACGTCGCTAGCAGTGGCAGGTATCAACCTACTTGAGCCCTGTATTTCTCACGGACAGCTTTTCGTCGCCTGTTCGCGTGTTGGTAATCCAAAAAAATTGTACCTCTACACACCAGATAGAAAAACAAAAAATATTGTGTATCCACAAGCGATTGCTTCAAGTTTTTAATTAAAATATTTAAAAATAAAAGCAATTTTTCTTACTTGATGCAGAAATTTTTTTGATTAAGAAATAATAAGCTATACGTGTATAAATTTTTTACGGGGCGGGCAACGTCGCCGGGTATCAGCTAGTGTATATATATTTAAATATAAACATATAAAATTAGTCAGTTGACGAATACAGAATTCATGTACAGTGTGTATTCACATGTATTTTTAAGTTGATTACAGGAATGGTTATATTTTTGATGTTTATAGAATGAATTATTTTAATTGTTGTTTTATGGTCCATTATTGTTGCAGTATGGATTTTTGAAGACTTAGTTATTCATTTTTAGGAAAAGAGGCACCAGTGTTGGCAGAATTTTGATTGGGAGCGTATGCTCCCCCTACTGCCCCCCCCTCGCCTTCGGCTACGCCACTGCTCCGTAATCCTTATGGTAATAACTTCAGTGTCCTTTGAATCCACATCACGACGATGTTTAGTCTCTTCCTAAGACGATGGCATCCTTCCCATGTAGTCTGGAATTTCGGACACCATTTCTTCTTGACACGGTACCGTCCTTTCCATGAAGTCTGGAGTTTCTGACACCATCCTTTCTAGTGCTTCGGACACCCTGCTTTCCGTCGTTTCGGACGCCCTCCCTTCCTTCGTTTTGGACGTTTTCTTTTCCGGCGTTTCGGATTCCAAAGCAAGACGAGGTCTCTTTCCTTGAAGTCGTGAGACGTGTCTTTCGCATCGTAGCAATCTCTCATCTTTTCGGAACCAATATCGATCCTGTCTCTTGCTATTTGATGCACATCCTCAAGGTGCTCCTGGAATTCCTCGACGTACTCTTCCATACGAATAGGAGAATCTTGCGGTAGCCCAAACAGCAGGTCACTCGACAGCCGAAGATCCCATCCCATGAGCATCTCGATAAGGCGCCGGCATCTCTCCGCGATGCTCCCTTACGATGCTGGGGGTGAACTATCTCTGCAGTCCTTAGTAACTACTAGTCCTAATGAACTACCGGTCGGAGGACTGAAGCTAAGGACCGCTTCAACTACTAGTAGTTAAGAGGTACTATGTACTACCAGTCCTTAAGGTCACGTGACGTGAAACAGTAGTTAGAGGGGGAGGAAATTTTTGGTTTCGAGAGTAACAGATCTCTAACCAATCGGGATGCTGTTTGAAGCCTGCAACTACTACTAATTATTTAACAATCGTTTTTCCGCAGTGGGTTGTGGCAGCGATTTCATGTTTACAAACAAACATGTTGTAAACAAACTTTTTTTTCCGAGGGACTCGCCATACATTTTTTTTGCTCTAATATCGCTGGCTAGATTAATTATTTTGTAAACGTATGAGGACGTTGCATTTTTCATCTTGGGACTTTTTTTTAGAATAAGATTCAGTATATAATAATAGTCAAAGTATTTTTCTTGTCCGAGCTCATGGACCCTACTTTTAGATGATTGAAGAAGCGAGTATATGGGACCCCAGCTGCATATAAGTGGGTCGCATACTGATGAAATCGAAATTTGAAAGAAAAAAAAATTCTTACAACAAAACGTAAGATTTTAAATTAAGGTTACCGGCACTAGTTGAGCCTATGGCCGTAATGTGCCTTTTCGGGGCAGACTTTCCCTTTTTTTTTGTGGGGGGGGCCTTCTTCTTGAAAGGGTTATTATGCAAAATAATTATAGAATTTTTGGGCCCCCTATTCACCTCGGGAGCCCTACTTGAGGCCCCAGCTGAATACTATTTTTAATATTGAGTGTCACTTCTTTTTAAAGACTAATTTGTTAAATGATTTTTTATTATCCATTTTTATTCCTTTTAAATTCATTGAAACAACGAATTGCAAATTCTTTCTGGAGCAACTAAAATAATAAATTATTGATAATTTTACAAGATAATTATTTTTAATTTTATAATTAAAAGAATTAACTGCCTTGCTGCGTATTGTAGTTCTGTATTTTAAACTATGGGTTTCTCCTCAGTATTAAAAAATATTATCACAACATGATTCTCTATGAATGAGCACTTACCTGTTAATGCAAGTGAATACTTCAATATTTAAAAGATATATACTTCTATATTAAAGATCTTTCATCAATTTATCTGTTTCATATTTAGCTTCCAACAAATAACTTCACCTGATAACTTTCATTTGATCGTATATTTCATTTCAGTTGATTAGATGATGAATGATTGAAGTTGATTAATAGAAACATGAATTGAATAACAACTTGCACACATGATTTGTCATACAAACACATTTTATTTCAAACATATATTCATAGAAAGTTATCATAATCACAATTTATTTGTTGTACTTTTCTTAGAAATCGCACCTTTCAAGAATATAATTTTTTGAGATTCATTAATTTTCATCTGCATCTTCAAATGTTGATTTACCTGAAATTAGAAAGAGGAAGAAAAAAACACTTTTATTATGCTTATCAATCTTTAAATGTACTGTATATTTTATTTCAAATTATAACAGTCTTTAGTTGCACAAGTAGAGATAATTCGTGACAATAGCACTTTGTCGACTCGCCACCATTTTATCACAGTAGGATCCAAAATACATCAACTGTGTTTTACAAGGGAGGCCTGGCATTGCACACAGATGCACTTGTTCATGTCTAGATGTATTTACCTAGGGCTTCACAAATCTTAGGAGCCAACATTGCAAAAAAGAAAATCATACTGACACCTAAAATTTTCTATGCAGATCACAAAATATTTGGAGTTTATGTCTGCATCTTCCAATATGTGAAGATCATCACTAAGTGCTGAAAAAGTTGAATATAATTTTTTTTTACTTTGGATTATTTCTCCTAAAAATATGCTTGGCTGCGAAGAAATTTGGCCAGCGCCAAAAATGTTTTTCAATTTTTCGAGCCATGTTTCTACCCTAAAATTTTGGTCAGACAGATGAAGTGAAAAAACCTATTGGCACGCAGCTTACTTAATATTTTCACTCCTTTCAGCTTCGCTCTAGAACACATCCTTAGCAACCTCTTGTAGATCGGAGAACCCCTATTTAAATTAACATACAAATTTTGCAGTGTTGTATGGTCTCGCTAGTTAAAAAGTATAATATTATTTGTCCTCAACTATATTAATTGTTTTAATATTTCCATTCACAAAATTTGCTAATCAGTAAATATGATAATAACATTTTCAAAGAATTAATATTGCTTTTCAGTTAGCAAAGCTTCTAAAGGTTTTTTTTAATGTCCTCCCCTCTCATAGCCAAGACATGTTTTTACTTGCACTGGTCAAATTTTGAGCAGTACAAGTAGCCATTAAGAAATCATCTATCTTAATTTGCTCAATTCAATTATGTCAAAAAGAGTTGTTCTTTCAATAGTATCTGAAAAAATTATGATTATAAAGAAAATTACTCATAGCAAGATATTTCTTGAGAAAAACCAATATGGTATGGACTAAAAACATTGCCACCTTTCCCCCCTACCTGCTTATTTTGTTTTTGCACATATAAAACGTGTTGCTGAAATTACAATAACTTCAGAGGGTAGTATGTTTCTGTTAAGTTTTATATTGAGAAATATTCAAGTGATTTTACAGTTTACAATTTTTATGAATTTTGTATTCCTCATGCAACATAAATGAGACACTGAAATACATTTCTTAATGAACATGTGAATTTATGTAATACAGTCTCTCCGAAACGCCATTACGTCTGCGATCTGATATAACGCCAAAATTCTTTGGGTGGGATGGTGGCGTTAAATCGGGGTTCGACTGTATTTGTTCCACTAGGGTTGTTGATACAAATGAAATCAGTGAAAATGATGCAACATAATGTTAAAATTTATGTCATCAAATCATGCATGGAAATATTTTATTTTACATGAAAATAATAATGGAAACTGTTGCTCAAAGTCAAATACAAAGAATTAAAATTACCTTTGTTTGCTCTGGGAGAATTTTTTGGTAACCTTGAAAACCTTCACATAACTTCGTAGCTACCTACAGCCAAGTTCCTGGGAAACAAAATTTATATATATATTGTATAT